>NC_045548.1:45008532-46321032 GCF_009769535.1 Thamnophis elegans | reverse complement strand
TACTTGTTGTAGAGAAGTTTGAATTAAAGTGATCCAAGATAAAAGGTTATTTTGTTAAATAACATGCTTAAATCCTAAAAATGATGGAGAAAGAGCATTAAAAGTGATTGCATCATTTCCAAATCCAAGAATCAATGTTAATGGTGACTGTTGATATTTGCCATGAGAAAGGTCTTGAAACAGAAAATGGCTCAAACATAAGTTTATTGTATTCATATTTTTCAGGGGGAAATATGGATTTAAGAATATAAATCTAAAAGCATGATTGTTTATGATAAAATATTGTGATAATTGGTGAAGGATACAGAGGGATGAATGATTCTGTATGTGGTTCAAGCCATTATTTGGTAATGCCAAAAGTGGGTTGTGGGGGAAAAAATGATGGAGATACAGAATTTAAAATAAAATAAAAATGGAAGAACTGCAGAAAGAAAAATATGAGGCTTGTATTTAAAAAATTAGAAGTTAAGTTAATGTCCTAACAAAGTGAAAAGAAATTAGACATAGTATAGGAGAATATGGAGAGTTACCTGGAACAGAGTGAAAAGGACTATATTATATAATGCTAAAGAATGTAGAATTATGTTGAGGGGAGTATAAAATGGATAATTACTGTAGTAGAGGTGAAATAAGACATGCTATGGATGAGGAAAGTATAATGTAATTGCTGCAAAAATGAGAAGAGATATTGTACAATGTGGATAGAGAGAAACAATTGCAGAAAACAAAGACAGCAAGGAACAGTAAAGCAAAAATGCAGACTAATTTGGTTGGAAATAAAACATTGTGTATTTACTGCTTTGCCCACTTTGTTATATATATAACATGAGGGCTAGGTTTGCTATGAGCAATACAATAACAATGTAGTTGCAATGGAGTATTTTAAATGTGTCTTGTAAAATAAGAAGTAGCAGAGTCTAGAATGAAGAGGATAAATGAATATGAATTGAATACAAAAGTGAATAATCAGTATGAAAGAATTACATTGAGGTGATTTAGTCCTATTAGAAAATGAATGAGGATTGAATTACAAAATGGATACATGAAGGGTCACTGCTCAAGAGGAATTGCAAGACTGAGCTAGTGGGATTACTAATTAGTATTTTTACTTGATATACGCTTATGTCTAAGCACAAAACGAGGCCTCTACCCCTCATAATAACCATCTTTTGAGCCGGCCCAAAGTCATCCAGTGACCTTGAGTGGCTAGAGAGGGACTAGAGTCTAGAATCCTGCTGTTCCTAATCCATCACTTTAACCTCTGCACCTCATTGAATCTGGTTGTCATAATCATGGCAGGCCCTCTGTCTGGAGCTGACAAAAGTGTGGAAAAGAGAGGGGTGAGAAATGTAATGAAGTTGTGTTTGGAGTTGGGAAAGCCAGGATAGTTTGTAAAGCAATGAGAGGTATTATGAAAGTGACGTGTAAATTAGTTTTAGCTATTTTTCTTTTTCTTACCTCACACCTTTAATTTCTTTCTCTCTCTCTCTCTTTTTTTTTTTTGTACTTCTGTTCTGCACTCTGCAAACATTGCTATCATGAAAGGAATAGCATGGTGGGTGTGTATGGATGTGTATATGTAGATGGTAACAAGATTATACATCTTTAGGTTCTCCAGTGGTGCATTAACTAAACAAAAAAGACAGCTATTTGCTTTGGGAGGCTAAATTAGACAAGGAATTCCGCACAAAAGATTCTCCTATGTTTAGACTTTATAATATAAACAACTAATTTAATGCATCACCAATGATATACAATAGATGCCATCTTACAATTTGACAATGGGTAAAACACTGATGTAATCTGAGAGAAATTTCAAAGTGATTAATTTGGAATAGAAAAAGATCTTTTGTGTACATTTATTTTTCCCCTTTTATTAAAAAACACATAGTTAATGTAATTTAATTGTATATAACTAACAACACATAATAGCTGGTTTCTGCAATATAAACAATACTTTTGGAACTGGAAAAATATATAATGTGCATTTGTTGATTTTTTTAAAATTTAATTTCTTTTTGGAGTTTAATTATAAAAATAAGTTATTTTCTTATGATGTCTTTCAAACTATTATGACATACCTTTTTCTTCTACTTTTTCATAAAATACACTTTTTAATAATATATCTATAATTTTATTTAGTATTTTTTATATTAACACATTTAATAATGGGCAAAAATAATTTTTATCTTTGTTCTTGGTACATTGCTTAAATGTACATGCTACGTTTTGTGTTCTTATATATATTTTCTTTCTCTACTACGCTTCTACAACTTGTAAAAAAAACATTAAAAATAAATTTGGGCAATTCCTATTTTCTCACTATTTATTTCCTATGCTGTCTTCTTTAAGGAAACTTTTAAACAAAGTTCATGTTTCCAGTGGATGTGAATACTAGCAAGGACTGGCTGAATGGAAAGATCGCTTGGCTTACCTGATGCTTTGCTTTGCCCATGTCTACCTCAAAACATATTTAGAAGGTAGTAGTATTCCAAATTAAGAATGCCAGCAATTTGATCTGTGTTGTGCGAAGTGGAGAGTGGTTTAGAAATACAAAATCTAAATAAATAAATAAATTCCAAATGAGAAATCCTCAAACTAGACTCAAGTTACAAGATAGCTGATGAAGACAATTAAGGGTTTATTGAATTTCAGGATATAAAATTAATCTTTAAAAAACAAAATGATAATGAAATACTTATCTGGAAGAATAAAAGTGATTTCAAGAAAGAAGGAGAAGGGGGAGGTTTAAAGTAAAACAACCAACTTTGAAACATACAGAAACAAGACCTCCTGTGAGGACTTGTATAAAATTGCTCTTAAAATATGACAGGGAGACAGAAGAAATAAAAGACTGTATGATTAAATTGTTGCAATATTTTTTAAAAAACAATTTCATTACAATGGGAGAACTTATGAAAATATTCAGTAAAATTTACCACAAGGTATAATTTAAGAAGAAATTGGTACAAAGTGTTATAAAATAATACATCACTCCACCTATAATTGCATAAAATATATAATAAAATCATAGAATAATAAATGTGGAAAATATATTTGATACAGAAGTACATTATATATGTGATGGTCATACAATAACATTAAAAGTCCTGGAAAGAAATAGACAGGATTATTTAAAAAATAAAAATAATGCATAAAGAAAGTCTGTTTTTTTCTTCTAGGAACTTTTCTAGATAAAATATTTTTTTTTAAAAATCACTACTTTTTAAATTATATTCAAATGGTAACAAATTTGCCCACATTAAAAAAGACATAAATTGCTAATATCAGATAGGGATATCAAGTTTGATGTATACCAGTAATGGCAAAATTAAGAGTATAATCCATCCAGAGCAGAACTTTGACTTAATTTAGGCAAGAATGATTTCTGTATATATTATCTAGCATACTCAAATACCCATTATAGGTTTTTAAAGTGGAAATATTTAATGTAATATTAGTAGCCTGAAGTAATTTTAATTTCTACAAATATTTTAATATAATTACCAGATACAATGGGAGAAAATGTAGAACTTAATATTGTTTTTATTCGTCTTTTAAAAATTCTTAATTTTAGATGATTAAGTGCATTTATTTTAGGAACAGTGGTAAATTGTAGTGACACATTGTAATATAAACATTAGTGTTTTGTGGTCATTGTCAATTATTTCTTAAGATGATATAATGAGTCTAGTTTATATTAATTAATGAAATGATAAAAGTTAAATTTTATGACAATTGTAAATATTCTGTTTATTTACTGGTATTTTATTTTTCATCTGTTATGTTCTTTTTCATTTTATTCTTTTTCTCTTTATTTTTTTCATAAATATTTTAAATTTAAAACATTTAAAAAAATTAAAAATATATTAAAATAAATTTTAGATTCTTCCCTAAAAAGTTTACCTTTCAAGTTCAAGGGAGATTTGAACTTTCCCTGTTTAAAGGATGATGATGATGATTTCCTGCATATATTTATGTGAAACTTTTATTCATACTCCAATAGTAGGGATTTATATCCATTTTGGCACCAACTAACATCTGCATTCAGCATATACAGAAGAAAGAATAATTTTTCAGCTATATGGAAAATATTTTCCAGTTGCCTCCATACTAAGTAATAGCCATTGGAAAGCTAAAGTATACTCAATTTAATCATTGAAGCAGAGATGCTATGCTTTCTTGTTAAATATTTGTGAATTTTTATAGGTGCCTTACCTTATATATATATATTTACTCATAAATATTCCCAGGGCTCTATATGTGCTTACAGTCAGTGCAGTTCTAGGAGAAATTCATTCAATTTACTTTCTAAGTTTATTGTCAATTTGCTTTCTATATTAAAACTATACTGTTATGTTGAATTTTGAAAAAGTGTAAGCATTAATGTGTAGTTGTAAAATAAACAGCTTAAGAAGTAAAGCAGTGTTTCAGAAATTAGTATGATTTGTCATATGTATGTAATTATTACCACATTCTACTTAAAATTAGAAGAGTAATAATTATGTTTCTTTGGGCATTAGATAGTTTAGTTTTGTTTAGAGGTAGAAAGAAGGTACATATTTAAGACATTTTAGGAAGTATAGACACTAAAATACTGTAACTGAATTCAAAATAAGTTAAGATAAGCTTGAGTCGTTTGCTTATATCTCTAGTCCCTTTCCTCTTTTTTTGTGCAACAGCTAAACTTCAATGACATTTCCATTTTTTTTTCAAATCCAGAGCTTTAGAACAAACTAGAATACTGAGAGATTTTTAAATGGAAGACAGCTTAATATTCTGACATGTCCCAAAGGTAGTAATCATAATTTTCCAATTTGAACAAACAAGGAAATATGGATAGAGTTTTTCTTGTTTCATTATTGCAAATTGTAAAATGTAAAATTAAGGAACTGCTTATGAGAAGTATAGTTAAGTGTAGATGAGCTTAATAACAAAATTGTACTGTTGCCTAGAATGTGGTCTGTAACTGTCAAGATTTTATTTACTTATTTATTTTGTTAATGAAATTTGTATAACTGCCCATTTCCCCAAAGATGAATCTGAATAATGCAGAACAATGTTTTGCCGGTCTCAAGAATTGCACCAGGAAATCTGAGAATTAATGTCTATAGTCAGGAATAATAATAATAATAATAACAACAACAACAACAACAACAACTCCGCTGTTGCCGGTCCCAAGCCCGGATGAGAAAGGAGGAGGGTTGGGGTCAGGTTGGCAATCTGGCCCCATAAAAAAACCCGCCAACCCATACAACATGGTGAAAGAAACGAATAAAAATTCTATACCGCATCGGTCGTCGCGCGGGTTAACAAGGGCCGCGGCGGATGTTGAGGTCCCTGGGCATCCGTCGACAAGTGGGCTACAAGTGGACCAGCCAACAAAACGACAAAAATATAGTGCAGATGAAAATCGTGCCATAATGGCCTGTTATTACAACTCAGAGCCAGAAAAAAAATGTTATTTAAAGCGAATGTATGAATTATGGAAACAACAATATCCAGACTCAAATGTTAGTGAACAGCGACTAGCAGATCAAAGGCGATTTATTATATGGAATAAAGTGTTTAGTGAAGTTGAACTTGAGGAAATTCAGGCAATTTGCAAAACTAAAAAAACAACATCACAAGCGGAAATAACTGATACTCAAGACACAACTAAAGATATTGTAGTAGAACTCCCAGAAGAAGCTGTCGAGGCGGAAATAACAACACTACCACCAGAACCAGTTATCATTGAACCAACTGATGAACTAACTCAAAAACAAAAAGAATTGAAGGACAAGATCATGGAGCATTTTCTGTCTAATGAGGAAAGGCAACGTTTACCATCATTAAAAACTGTACCTAAGAAAATGTTGGCCCCCATCATGAAAATGGTTAATGCAGTGTTTTCAACAATCAAACCGGGATCCATCTTGGAAACGAACCAGTTAATGTACAGCTCATCTGTAATAGTCACTAATGAACTAGGCATTAAAATCAAAGTACCTAGTCACACAACAGAAAAAGCATCAATGCCAAAGTGGAAAATCCGATTAGAACAAAAAGTCAAAAAATTAAGGGCAGATGCTAGTAACTTAAAGAACATGCATGAGCAACGGCTTAAAAACAACAAAACCATAGATCAGCTAAAAATAGATTGGATACAAGAAACATCAATGAAGCTGTAGAGATTATAAAACAGCAGATAACAGCAACAACTAAAAAAATTGAAAGATATGAGGCACGAATCATCCAATATAAATAAAATCAGCAATTTTGATCAGACCAACGGCGTTTTTATCAAAGTCTTAATGTGAATGGTGATACCAAAAGTGAAAAACCAGAAAAGCAGGCCACAGTTGAATTCTGGAAAGAACTGTGGGGAAATGCAAAGGACTACAATAAGGAAGCAAAGTGGATACATGACTTTGATAAAAGCATTGGCAATAAGCAAATGCAAGTATTAGAAATAACAACTGAGATGGTCAAAAATTGAGTAAAAAATGTAAAGAATTGGACATCATCTGGAAATGACCAATTGCATGGTTTCTGGCTCAAATATCTGACCGGTTTACATGCAATATTGGCCAGGCAACTGAATGAAATTTTACAAAATGGTCAAATTGATGAATGGTTGACAACTGGAAAAACATACTTGATTCAGAAGGATGCAACTAAAGGAACAATACCTGAAAATTACAGACCAATAACATGCTTGCCAATAACCTTCAAATTACTCACAGGCATTATTGCAGATAACATGATGGATTATTTGGAAACAAATAACATCTTGCCAGTAGAGCAAAAAGGCAACAAAAGAAGGAGCAGGGGCACAAAAGATCAGCTCCTAATTGATAAAATGATATTAGAAAATTGTAAGAACAGAAAAACGAACTTGAATATGGTCTGGATTGATTACAAAAAGGCATTTGACTCACTGCCACATAGTTGGATCATAAAATGCTTAGAAACAACTGGCATTAGCAAAAATATTACATCCTTTACTGAAAAGGCGATGAAACAATGGAGAACTGAGTTGGCAGTAGGGAATGAGATCTACAGAATGGTTAATATCAAGCAAGGAATTTTCCAGGGTGATTCACTTTCACCTCTTCTCTTCATCATCGCAATGATCCCACTATCAGTAATCTTAAAAAAAATGAAATTAGGCTACCAAACAGCCAAAGAAGCTGAAAAAAAATTCGCATTTACTATATATGGATGATTTGAAACTCTATGGAAAGTCAGAAATAGAAATCCAATCATTAACAAATACAGTCCAAGTATTCAGCACCGATATTTCAATGCAGTTTGGCATGGAAAAATGCGCCACTGTATCCATAAAAAGAGGCAAAATCACTGCATGTGAGGGAATTGAAATGCCCAATGGCCAACTAATTAAATGCAACGAAAATGAAGCCTACAAATACTTAGGCATTCTGCAGTTGGATAATATCAAGTATGGAGAAGTAAAAACTATTGTCAGGCGAGAGTACACCAACAGAGTTAGGAAAATTTTGAAATCTAAATTGAATGGTGGAAATACAATCAAGGCCATAAATACCTGGGCAATACCAGTTATAAGATACACAGCTGGTATAGTTAACTGGACACAAGCTGACTTGGACATTTTAGACCGAAAAACCAGGAAACTAATGACAATGCACTACAGTTTACATCCACGTGGTGATACTGATAGACTATACCTGCCACAAAAAGGTGGCAGAGGATTATTACAAGTGAAGCAAACAGTTGAAGAAGAAAAACATGCACTGGCTGATTATTTAAAAGAAAGTCAAGAACATCTATTAATTGAAGTAAAGAACAAAAAACTACTGAAGGCCCAACAGACGAAACAAGAATACAGAAAAGATGTGATAAAATCAAGAATAGAGAGTTGGCAGAACAAAGCACTGCATGGCCAATTTCTGGAAAAAATAAAAGATAAAGTGGACAGTGAACAAACTTGGTTATGGTTAACAACAGGTACATTAAAGAAAGAAACAGAGTCACTAATCCTGGCTGCGCAAGAAGAAGCTATCCGCACAAATGCCATTAAGGCCAAAATCGAAAAATCTTCTGATGATGCCAAATGCAGACTTTGCAAAGAAGCTGATGAAACTGTTGATCACATACTCAGCTGCTGTAAAAAAAATCGCTCAGACTGATTATAAATTGCGGCACAATTCAGTAGCACAAATGATCCATTGGAATTTGTGCAAAAATTACAATAATAAAACAGCAACAAACTGGTGGGAACATCAGCCTGAAAAAGTCACCAAAAATCAGATGGTCAAGATCTTGTGGGATTTTCGCATACAAACAGACAAAATACTGGCGCATAATACACCAGACATCACACTGGTTGAGAAAAATAAGGTCACAATCATAGACATCGCAATACCAGGTGATAGCAGGGTCGCTGAGAAGGAACATGAAAAAATCGCAAAATACCAGGACTTAAAAATTGAAATTCAACAACTATGGCACAAACCAGCAGTGGTAATTCCAGTGGTAATTGGCACACTGGGTGCTATTCCAAAAGCACTGGAATTACATTTAAAGCAGTTTAAAATTGACAAAATCACCATCAGTCAAATGCAAAAAGCCGCACTGCTTGGATCTGCACGCATATTACGAAAATACGTTACGATGTCCTAGGCCCCTGCGTGAGGCCCGACTAGTAACCAATGCCAAATCCAGCGAAACAACTGGCCGCTGTGATACAATTATATAATAATAATAATAATAACAACAACAACAACAACAACAACAACTCCGCCGTTGCCGGTCCCAAGCCCAGATGAGAAAGGAGGAGGGTTGGGGTCAGGTTGGCATCTGGTCCCGTAAAAAAAAAAAACCCCGCCAACCCATACAATATGGTGAAAAAAACAAATAAGAATTCCATACCGCATCGGTCGTCGCGCGGGTTAACAAGGGCCGCGACGGATGTTGGTGTCCCTGGACATCCGTCGACAAGTGGGCTACAAGTGGACCAGCCAACAAAACGACAAAAATATAGTGCAGATGAAAACCGTGCCATAATGGCCTGTTACTACAACTCAGAGCCAGAAAAAAGAGGCTATTTAAAGCGAATGTATGAATTATGGAAACAACAATATCCAGATTCAAATGTTAGTGAACAACGACTAGCAGATCTGCACGCATATTACGAAAATATGTTACGACGTCCTAGGCCCCTGGGTGGGGCCCGACTAGTAACCAATGCCAAATCCGGCGAAACAACTGGCCGCTGTGATACAATTGTATAATAATAATAATAATGATGATGATAATAACAGAGTCACTAATCCTGGCTGCGCAAGAACAAGCTATCCGCACAAATGCCATTAAGGCCAAAATCGAAATCGTTACGACGTCCTAGGCCCCTGGGTGGGGCCCGACTAGTAACCAATGCCAAATCCGGTGAAACAACTGGCCGCTGTGATACAATTGTATAATAATAATAACAGCAGCAGCAGCAGCCGAGTTACTAAACTGGACATTATGTAAAAAATATGAGTTACCTGTATCTGAACACAAAGTGGATAAAGTCATTGAAAGTAAGAAGTTGAAGATCATCTGCGACTTTCAAATACAGATGGATCTTCATTTAGAAAACAACAGAGTCATCAAAAACCGAAGCATATAATTTATTGATATCACAGTATCAGGAGATGTCAGAGTCAAAGAAAAAGAACTAGAAAAAAAATAACAAAATATCTCAATCTGGTCATTGAAACGATATGTGGATGAAACTTGTTACAGTGATACCCATTGTCATTGGGGCACTTGGCACCATGTCCAAGAATTGTACAAAATACATCAAGAAATTGCAGCTTCCTGCAATAACACCAGCAGAACTGCCAAAAACCTGTGCTACTCGGAACATTGTACATTTTAAGAAGATATTTGGTCAATACCTAGGATGCTGGCAGAAACCCGTATCAACCATCAGTGCCAATCAATAATATTTGTGATACATTTTTAAATGTTCAGTGGACTGAGTTTCATCTTTAATGAATAGAAGTAGAATCATCATCATCATCTACAAAAAAACCAATGGGAAACAGAAGAAATGCCTAGGCACTATTGGAGAAATATGAAGAGTGAATCCAACTGAGCATGTGAAAGAGCATACATTAGGGAGTATGCGACAAAAAGAGTGATAAAATATATCTGTTTTCATGTTCTTACTACTTCTGTAGCAGTGGTGGGTTTCAAACTTTTTTAGAACCTGTTCTATAGGTATGGCCTGCTTTGTGGGAGTGGCTTGCTGGCCATGTGACTGGGTGGGCGTGGCCAACTTGTAAAATGTGGTGAGACTCATTAACAACGCTCTTGCTTAGCAACCAAAATGTTGGCTCAAAAACTCTGGCATTTGAAAGGTGCAAGTCTTAAAGCTGTCAAGTTACAAGACCCTTGCACCCCTAACCCTTTAGAAAAAAACCCCAGGGGTGTTCAAACTTGACAGCTTTAAGACTTGTGGACTTCAACTCCCAGAATTCCTTCTCTCGCTTTTCATCTTGATGATGTGCGGACGGGAGGGAGGGAGGGAGCTGGAACCGGTTCTAAATGGCACCATAGATTTGTGGAGCCTCTTCTATAGAAGAGGTTAGAACTGGCAGGAACCCACCCCTGTTCTGTAGATAACCATCTATCAGCCTCCCTTAAGGTGACCCTTCCCTGTATAAGAGAAGGATGGGACACAGGAACATCTACAGGGCTGTTGTACAGAATTCTAAGAATATGACCATAAAAATCATTTGGATACTCTCAGGGTTTGATTGACTTGGCAGGTCCATTCAAGGCAAGTGAGGCACAATTGTGCTCAGTTCATTTAACTCCTAAGCAAGAAGACAGGATCCTTGGGAGAACCATGCCTCCTTTGGTTGTTGAAGGCATCCAGAGGTGACATATAATTGTCCCTACAGTAATCGTGTATTTGAAAGGAGGTGGTTCCATCTGCTATGAAGGGGCCCATTCCTCAATAGATCATTGCTAATTTTTTGTTCAACTTCCAATGTCTTCTGTAAGAAAAAGGTTGCAGAAAAATGGCTAGGCTGCAGCTTCAGAAGAGCCCTATTCAGCCAGGATTCTCAGAGACATAATATACTGATATGACATTGAACTACTTGTCAATAACCACTAGCAGAGCTGGGATATAAGTGATACAACCATCTTTGCTGTCTTTGAATTTTTGGTAGCTCTAGATTTAATTTTGTGTATCCTTCTGGTTCAGTTATGAGAATTGGGACCAGGAGGCACAGCATTAGTGTTAGTTTTTCTCCTAGTATCTAATTGCAGTTGGTATAGATGGGAGAGAAGAGATTAGATCCAAAGACCCTGACTTGCAGGGTGCCACAGGGCTAAAAAATTAACCCTCATGAAGCTACTGAGTGAGATCATCTGTTGGCATGGGGTCAGGTATAATCAGTACTCTGATGATTCTCAGCTGTATATCCTGACTCCTGGCCAACTGAATAATATTGTCAAGATCTTGTCTCAGTGCCTAGAAACTGTGGGGATCTGGATGGGGAAGAAAATACTTAAACTCATCCTTAGTAATACCAAGGAAATGGACATGTATGGACCTTCCAGATTCAAGGACTTTCATATCTAGCTCTGAATGGGCTTGAACTTCCCCAGAAGAAACTGGTGCACCTTTTTAGGTCCTCCTGGGACCTGGTTCAGCTCCTGGTTCAGGAACAAATAGCATATTTAGTGAAGAAGGTCTTCATATAGAATTGTCTTGTGTACCAATTGCACTCTTTCCTGGCTTGGGACTCCTTCCTCGTGATTATTCCTGCCTAGGTTATTCACACCTGGACTTTGCAATTATTTTATATGTGGCTATCCTTGAAAACCATATGGCAGCTTCAGTTAGTCCAGAATATAACAGCGAGCAATTATGGGCATGCCATCATATAGCAATAACACTTAGACTTACATACAGCTTCACAGTGCTTTACAACCCTCTCTAATCAGTTTACAGAGTCAGCATATTGCCCCAACAATCTGGTTCCTAATTTACCTACCTCAGAAGCATGGAAGGCTGAGTCAACCTTGAGTCTGGTGAGATTTGAACAGCCAAATTGCAGTCAGCCGGCAGTCAGCAGAAGTAGCCTGCAATACTGCATTCCAACCTCTAGCAAACTTCACCAGTTACCAATAGGCTTCTGGCTGCAGTTCAAGGTGTTGCTTAGCACCTTATATGGCGTAGGTCTTATTATTTGAGGGACTGTTTCTCTTCCATTGTTTCTGCCCTGAGTCAGCATGTTCTGTATCCTACTCATTAAACAGATCCTACCAGATAATCCAGATCAAGAAATCAAATCCATAGGAAGGCTAAAACAGATTTATTATATATAACAACAAAATCTTTCAAGATTGTACTGTCTGAGCCTCTCCTGGATGTCTTCTGTCTATGTGGACTTGGACTTAAAATGTATTTGTTCCTTCATCATTTTGATAATAGATTTTACATTTCTCCATCAAATCATCTTCTTTATTCTCCTCACAGTGCCAGCTTATGGGACCCAGGAGGCATGCTTTCTCTGTCATAGTGCCCGTCCTCTGGAACAGCTTTTACCCCAGAGATTCAAGTGTCCTCAACCCAACTCTTCTTTAAATGAGCCTTAAAAAAATGAGTTCCTTTCCAGGCATTCGCCTAAGATATGAATGGGGGTTTCCCATGTAAAACATATTTATGTCTCTTTAACTGAGATGATCCTCTTCCTGTCTACTGTTAGTCTGTTATTTTGATTTTACCTTTGTGCACTGCTCAGTCATCAAGAAATTGGGCAGCTTTAGAAATAACCAACCAACCAATCCGGGGATTTTCTGGTGGTCTCCATCCAAATGCTAACAAAGTCGGATCTCAGTTTTTTTCAGTCAAGTGAGAGTGAAGGTCACCTCAAGGGAATCTTTTCATTTTTCAGAGCATTAAAGTGACTGCCTGAAATATTACACTATGAGATAGTCCCAATAATTTTGCTCATTCTGTCTGTTATTGAAAAATTGCTGAAACTCTATATTTCACCCTAGATAAGCATTTGCATGGTGTGTTGTGGAGTACTATTCTGAGTCTCATAAGAACTCTCTTTTCTTTGTTATATCTAAACAGATATTGAAATCTCTATTCTGCAAAACCAAGTAAGAGCAGGTGGTATCTATAGTTCACTAATGATGCACATTGTATTAAACAAGTCGTTGCACTGAAGTAATATGCCATACAATTTAGAAGCAAGGTGACAGGAACTACCACTATACTTTCATGTTCTTCAGCGGTGTGGAAGAAATGTTGATGTACAGCCAAAGTGATCAAACTGAACTAATTTTCTTTTCTAGTTTAATTTAACCTGGTGCTCAGAGCCCTTGGAAGTTATTAAACTCTGCAGTGTGTATGGTCAATTTAACTTCCCCATGGAGATTGTTTATCAAACAATTATAAGAAGGCACTTAAAATCAGAAACCTATGGAAAAACTCTAATCCTTCATTCGTTTTTAATTTCTGATATTAATTTATGATTTGCAACTTTTATTTATGAAGGGCACTTGAAAAAAAAACATTTTCCTCAATGTCCTCATAATTTTAAATATTTTAAGTAAAAACAGCATTGTTTGCTTTGAATTATTTAGAAATAAACTTTCAGTCAGGTGCACCAGTTTACATATACAACTAAGATATAGATAGATAGATGATAGATGATAGATAGATAGATAGATAGATAGATAGATAGATAGATAGATAGACAGACAGACAAGCAGACAGACAGCAGACAGATATCAAACATACACACACAAACACCCTTTATGTAAACAAAAATTATAAACTGAGCTACAAACTATTTACATTGTTCATTGTATTAATTAAAATAAAATCACAAATCCTATATTTGATTTTACATGAAAATAATCTCCATGTTGCTCTATATTAAAAGAAAAAATGATTACCATTTTGATGTATTTATTAAATTGTTTAGGCTGAAATAGATCTATATTGTCTGCAAAATTATTTTTCTCAAACTTTGATTTTGTATTATACAATGAAACTAGGATGGTAGCTTTTCAAACCATTATTTACATGAATATATAGTAGTATATACTGTAAACATTGCTTAATTCCTCCAACAAATTAGCTGAACCCAGGGAAAATTCTTTGAACTAATTGTGGAAAGACGTTCATTAAATGATTATTTTTATTCAGGATAGAGTTATTTTCTATCTTTTTTCTGTTGATACCAAAATTAAGTTTGGATTATATAACTTCTAGCTGCATCAGGGGTATTTGCATGGGAGGGATATCACAAAACCTAAGATGGCCATGTGATTGAATCCCTGACCTTTTTACATAGTGCATGCATTAATGGGTCAGGGCTTTGGTCATGCAGTTGTAGCTACCATCTTAACTTTTTTGACGTGCTTCTCTCATTGGTGGCAGCTGCTGAGTCTATGACTTCTATGACTAATGCAGTTCCCAAAATAATTTTCCCCTAGTTGGTAAATTTGATGTGTTAGAAAAAAAGGTACTAGTTCAACCTGATGTCTACTTTTCTATGTGCATTTTTTTAAAGAATGAACTCGATCAGGGAAAAAAAATAGAAATTAAAATTATGGGAGAGTATTTTGGGCTTTTCTATTGGCATCCTGAACAATAATGAAACTTCAGGCTTGGATATCAGAAACATATTTCATAAACAGCTTCTCAAATACAGGCTTCTGATCTGGACCACCAACTCATTAGTTTCAGTTTGCAGCAGCACACAATAAGCCTCAAATGAGCTTATTTAAAAATGTGTACACCTCTTTTATATTATCTTGATTCTTGTTCATCATTAAATACAAATCAATAGTTTAAATTAATAATACAAGCAAAATTGGTACTCTCTCTAATTGGTGTTTGTAAGAAACTACCCAGTAGAGTAGGATGTTGTGGGAGGAATGTTTTTGGAGTATGATCGAGAAACCTGTTGAGAAATAGGCAACTATTGACAGGCCTGATTCATGACTGAGTGACTGTTCTGCTAGTCTTCACATGATCCCCACAGAGGGAAAGCTTTGACCACCTGCTAAACAAGGTCTGTTTGAAGTTTCTTCTTAACAGTTCCAAGACGTTAATTCAGCAGGACAGCTCCACTGGAGTTCTCAGTGTCACCAAATCGGCAGCTGTTGAGGTCCATTCACTCCAGCATGAAATGTTTATATAAGGGTCCTACCCCATTTATTTTATTTGTGACTACGGAAAAATAAATAGGAAACTGAAATGTTCACAACTATTCAACTTTTACAGAAGTGAAGATCATTGATGCCAATGTACTAATGTACTTCTACTGTTCTTATGATGGCGATAGCCATGTCTCTTGTTGTTAAGCCACTCACTTCTATCAAAAATTATGATTTGTCAGTATCTCCTTTCCAAGCTTGATCACCCATAATAGAGAACAGCTAAAATGAAGTAGATTACAGCACAATCTGTACATTTTGATTCAGATGTCCTATTAAGTTTAATAAGTTTTAATACCTTAAATACATGTTTCACTTTAAACAGTTAAGAAATGCTATATTGAGGAAAGAAATCCAGATATGAATGCCTTTGTTCCTTTTTCATTATTTCACTTATCAATAAAGTACTGCCTGCGGGGGACAGAACAACACATCCATGTGTTCAAAGTTTTTGATATTTAATGCTTTTATTTGCTAGATATACTGTGAGTTGTAAATATCATCAGGGGAACTGTTTTAACCTTAGGTAATAAACCACATAAATTTTTCTTGATACAACCAATTTGCTTTTCTTTTTATTGTAGATTTGCAAGTCTTAAGTGTATTTTTATAAGACTGTTAATGTGTTCCATTCTTTCTGATGTGTTTTTTCCTCCCTACTATTATCAGATTTCATTATATGAGTAGAATTATCAGCTCAACCCATTGTACAGCAAAGCAGTATTAAGTCTGTCTGGAATTTGCTGCTCTTTAAGTTTACAGGAAAAAATTGTGTAAATCAGGCTCTCTAGTTTCAGTGGGAGGCACAGGGTGAACAGCATCCATTTGTCAAGTTGATTGCTCCTCACTGAGGTTGCCTTTGCTTGTCTTTGAACAGGAGTGGAAATCCTATGTGAAGCTCCATTTCTGTCATTTACACTAACATCCATCCTCTTAAACCAAGGCCTCCAAGAAAAAAAAAACAAAGTGTTGGCACAATATAATCAGTCACTCAAGTTGTCTGTCATTTGTTTTTTAAAAAAGGAAGTTACTTTTAAGTTAGTGGAGCAGAAAATTGTGGAAAGTTGGGAATAGAGCTGTAGTAAAGGGAGGACAATTTAAACATGAAGAGAAGACATCCTGTCTATTTTGTTCTCCCCCACCCCCTGTAACCAGAGAGTATTCATTCATTTGTACGTTGATTTCTGTATTCTTGATAGGTATATAAATATTTTTTTAACTTTATTTCAAAGAGATGGTAGGTTTACACTTTGCCTATATTATAGCTCACATGAATAATCAGGATAGGACCATTAGGCACTGAATCAGAACAATGAAATTCAATCAGAATAAGGATTGGCAAGCAATTCAGCAATCAGCAAACTCATATGATTCTTTGCTAGCTCAACACGGCAGAATAGAAGGGATGTGCAAATAATATGCACAAAATTCCGCACTTGCTTGGATTCTTTCAGGTGGAAGTGGGTCAAGGTGAGGGCAACACAAAAAAGAAATTGAGGGACAGGAGGAGAGGCTAGGAAGATTGAGGACGAGCAAGCTGGTAGAATATGCCATAATGGGATTTTATTTATTTATTTATTAAATTTATGTCTCACTGTCAAGCAACTATGGGCAGCTTACAACATCATAAAGGTCTCTTCCAACTCTGTTATTCTGTTTATGTTGAAGCCAAGGGGGAAAGGTGTAAGCTTTCCGTGACCTACAGCTCCCTTATCTTCCTTACGTTCTCCCAAAAGACAAAAGTTCACTTCCAGATAGAAATATTAAAACATTATATTAAAATTCACAGAAATTAAATAAGTTAGGACCAGAATGAACAGTGGACTGAGTGAAAAAAAGGACAGAAAAGTGATCAGAGGATGGATGGACACTGGGATATGCTGTACAAGGCATTAGAAGCAATAACTAGGAGGAGGGAAGACCCAGGGATGATGCTGGAATGATCTAATCTGTTTGCTACTGTCCATGATTTAACCAGGAGTTCCAAATGGCTAGCACAAAAGAGTAGTTTAAGACAGTTAGAAATCTATGTAAATCCCCATATATATTTTTACTAAGATTGTGGGATTGGGACAAACTAAAGCTGCACTGCTTAAGAAAAAATATTTTAAAACTAAGCATAATAATACAACACAGATGTAATCTACACTTGCTAATATTGCATTTTAAATTCCATACTTTAAAAAAAATCTAAATCAATGACTAGAGGATGTGATCCAAAAAGAAAAGAACTGATCAAATGTTATTCTTTATTTTAAATTTAACAAAATCTACATTGTAATATGATGTGAACTTCATAGATATCACAGCTCTCCTTTAGAGAAATCCATGATTATTTTTCTTACTAAAGATACTGATAACATTCCTTATTCCTCTGAAGAGGAATGAAATATTGTTCTAGCTTCTGCACTAAAACTGAGAAAAAGTATTTGGGTAACTTAATCTGCAATGTAGTGAAAGCTTAAAGTCAATGTTGAGTTTAAATTACCCCGTTATCTCATAATTCTTCTTTATTTAAGCTCAGTGGTAGATTTTAAAGTTAGGGCTTAATTGCATAGCCTTATTTGGAGCATAAGATTTCTGCCCTAAAACAATTTACAATGGGTTTTTATCCATGAAGTAGCAAGAGGATGATAATATTCTAAAGTAAAGAAACCTTTAATACGATTAATTTATGCTCTGACTGTGTATTTCACCTATACATGTTTTCAATTTTAGTACCTGTATTATAGTCTAGATCTAAAGAAAGCTCACATACAAAGTAGTCTTGACTTATAACTGGTCGCTTAGCAACCATTCAAAGTTACAACAGACTCTGAAGAATGACATAACCAGAATTCAAAGTTCTGATGTCTGAGTAACTTGTATTTTGGGTGTCAGAAACTGGTCTGCATTATGGCCATTTGCAATCTTTTTGTCAGAACCATGTTATTTCTGGTTTCTGGCAAAAATCACCCCATAGTGAACAATGGGTTTACTTAATAACCAACAACAATTTGCTTAAGACTGTCCTCATTTGTTTAAGAACTGCTGCAAAAAGGTTGCAAAATTGGACATGACCTGCTTTATGACTGTCTCAACTTATCACTGAAATTGTGGGCTGCCAAGGATGTGGTAAGTCAAAGCCTACCTGAATTATAATAGGCTATAGCATTACATATGAATTTTGCATGGAATATTTTGCATGGAATACTTTCAAGTATTGAAGTATACTTGAGCTTTTTCTGGTGCGAGGTTTTGATGAACAATACTTTCTACCAGGTCTAGACCAACAGAACCAGAGTGAGGAAAACAGCTTGTAAAATCCCTTAATTTAAGGGTAAATTAAGGGCTCTTACATGCTGTTTTCCCCACTCTGGTTCTGTGTCTACACCTAGCAATGTATCATGAGCATAAGTATGCTCACAAATTCCTCAGCATCCACAAGGCTCTTTTTTATCTGATTTTAATTCTAAAATTCTTTTGATCAAAAAAAGGCAGCAACAGCATTTTGCAACCACATTTGACATTCTATTAATTTATAATATTATGAACGGTATTGTGAAAAACAAAATCTTGTTTCTGTATCATGTTGGTTTATAAGATTATTCAACATATACAGTTAGGAAGCTAATTTAATCAGAGTACAACCATCAAAATGAATGTGCAAATTAGTATGACTATCAAAAGTATGGCTGATTTAAGTGGCTTTGCTCTACTTTTAATCAGATTTATATGCACTGATCATCCTAAAACATGCGTTTTAGATTTAAAGTCAGATTTCTATTTACCTTTTATAACTTAAAAAAGCATTAATTAAACAAATAAGCCTATAGCAAATCATGTAAATATCCTAATGGATATTTTAAATTTTTTATTCATTTTGTACAATAAGAAACTGTCTGTTTTTTAAAGAAAAAATAACTAACCTCCCAAAAATATTCCTGTAGATGAAATGAAAGAAATTAGAAAAGTTTTTTTTTAAAAATGTTGATATTAGTTATATTTGTTCATAAATTTTCATTTAATTTGTATGAATTTGAACTTAGCTATTTCCAGGACTGTTCAAGACATGATTCAAAGAAAATTTGCTAATCTTTAAAACATTCAGTAGAAAAATTATAACAAGAATTAAAAGGACAGCACTTTAATCTATGTAGAGGAAAGAGGAAATGGCCTTGAGGGACAGAAGGAAGAGCCGCTGCCAAGGCAACAGACAAAGAAAAGATTTCTAAGTAAGGGATAGCAATGTAACATTCACAGATATCTCAGAAAAGTTCTTCCTAGTTCATACAAAGATAAAAGAGAAGGAGGCACATTCAGACTTACAAGATTCTGTTTCTATAACTTTATACTAAAAGTAGCATTGACCTATTTGGTTTCCTAATCTGGTCTGGATTAGGAAAGACTGACATGCATGAGTGTGTCAAATCAGAGTGTGACTTTTTTTTCTTGAAATAGTGTGATCCCCACTTCATCTCACAATACAACATTATTATTCATATATCTGATCTCCTGAAAGGATAAATGCACAGCAAATGCCCATATTTATTTATTTATTTATTTAGTTATTTATTTATTATCAAAATTACATGCCGCCCAATCCCGAAGGACTCCGGGCGGCTTACAAAAAAGGAAGAAAAAAAAAGAGAAAAAAAGACAGTATAAATTTTTCTTAGAAGGAGTCAGGAGCACTAAGTATGGGAGAATTATTATATATAGGGAAATAGTGTGATCCCCACTTCATCTCACAATACAACATTATTATTCATATCTCTGATCTCCTGAAAGGATAAATGCACAGCAAATGCCCATAAATTTCCTTAGAAGGAGTCAGGAGCACTAAGTATGGGAGAATTATTATATATAGGGAGATTTAATAAGTGATTCCATCTCTAACTTATAAATATATATAATTATAACACCAGAGCAGAAACTATCCATTAAAATACTTTAAAAATTATCCTAAAATGTATTTTTAGGATTAATAAGCTTTCACAGGCTCACCCAGTACAATAGTTATTAGGTTTATTAACATAGACTACTTAGCTGACTTCACAATCTAGATAGTTCATGTTTCTTGATAGGACAGACTGTATGACTTTAACACTGGAATTTGTACAGATAAATATTTGTTTGCTTCTTTCTCTAAGAACATTTTGGAAGAGCCCTTATTACTGAATAGCACTGAAGTAACAATATCTATCAAATATGGCCACACAAAGTAAGGACCTCTTTAGAAAAAGGTGCACCATAGTCTCCTGCATGTAATGCTCCCTTTTGTTAAAGAAGTGTTCACAATCTCCTGGATGTGCAACTACTGAACCACCTGTTTCCCAATGGCGTCAGCATCTTGTGATAAAATATACAATGAAAAGAATCTTAATAGTTAGCATATAGAACTCTCATGATTTCTTTCTATTGATCTATTTATAGCCACGCAAAACCAGAAGAGATCTACACCTTAAAACTTTGAAGTGTCCTGTTCTCAAAGCAGCCACTTTGAGGCCCTTCTCATCTATCAGATCATGTATGCATGCATAGACAATGCTTGCAGTGGTGTGGCCACTAATGTATGTCCTGGAAATATTAGAAAGCCCCGGTACAGCCATTGCTAACATGGCTCAGACAATAGCATTGGAAATTTAAAAGAGAACTGATCTCAGATACTGTATAATTCATAGAGAAGAGCCCAGGTTTTCATGCAAAATATATGTAATGTATCAAGCATAATATGTAACCTATTGAGGCTGTTGAGCATGTTGAGAAAGAATGCATGCGGTACTGACAGCATTAGGTAAGGTGGATTTGAAAAACCATTTTACTTCTTTTGTGAGAAAATATATAACGAGTCTTAGCACTAGAATTCATAATAAGTTAAATTTCAACGTTGTGTGGTGGATTGGGGGATTTTTAAAAATCTTTGTTCTTTGCCCAAGTGCTTTACATGTCTAAATATATGTTAGACTATACACTGAAACTGTAATGTATGAAAAGGCTTTATGTGAATGCGTAATAGACAGATGCCAGTGTAACAAAAATGCTTTCATTATCATGAATCTTCATGGTAAAGTATTGATTGCATGGCAAATTGAGCTTGAAGGTCATACCTAAGGAAAGTTGGCAAAGGAATATAAAGGCTGCACCTCTTTTGTGAGTATACTGTAGGTTTCTTTCCCTCCAAATATCTCAAGGTTACATCCCAAGAACTGACTGAAACATAAAAGAATATGATAATACTTTGTGCCTTCCTTTAATCTCTGCTGTTCAAGCAGTATTTTGATCAGTAGTGGGCGAGGGTTCTCTTTTTATATGCAGTTCAGGAGAAAGAGAAGCAAGGGGGGAAAAAATCTTCATTATCTGTGTATCTAATTCCTCCCTGTAAATTTCTAGCTACCTCACTGCTTCCCTTGCCAATTTAATGAGTAGATAAAATTTTCTTATGTGTGTGTAAGTGATTTTCTTTCCTTTGTAAATGATGTGAACCTACGATCAAATGTTATCTTTGCTGCTGACGCAAGGAATTAAAAGCGGTATTATCGTTCTGTTCAGTGTTCTTTTTAGAGAAACTGCTGGTTAGGTCAATTTACTTGGCTCGATACCATGCTTTAATCTTAACCTGGGCGTACTTCAAATACACGGCAGCTGGCTCAGACATCTTCATGCATGATTGCATGTTAATTTCTCTTCGTTGAGAGGTGGGAATCCAGCAAAAAATTCTCTGCTGAATGAAAATGTTATGGGATTCCTAACGGGTGAATAAGCACTCTCATATGATCGAATAAACCTGGATTGGCTGCCTGAACTTCAGGGGCATAAGACTTTAGTTGTATTATATTATGGATAAATTTGTCCCAACAATTTCAGCCTAAGAATGTCACAAGAACAAAGCATAGCATTCTCCTCTGCTGCTTTGCCTACTTTAAGTGCTCGAATTAGAACAAAATGTGCATGATTTCCAGTAAAAACCAGAATTAGGAGGTTTGGGCATGTGACGGCTAACTGCTGGAATTACCTATCTGTGATAAATATTGAGAGAGAAAAGATGCTGTTAACAGCCTTTACCTGGTAATATCTAATGAGTACCACATCTCATTCAGCAGATTTTTATGGGAAATTCATCAGATTGTCCATGCAAGTTAAACATATGAGGTTGAAGCTCGGTTCATATTGGTACGGGTGACTAGTTTCAGTACAGATTGGCAGAGAATTTGGAATCTAGAAGCGCTGGCTGTAAAACTACCTTTATAAAAACTACCTTATATTTATTTTTTAGGTTTTTATTACTGCATTTTCTAGTCCTCCAATGTCTTTTTCTAACCTCTTTCTTGAAATAGATATTATACGAGCAGGCAAACTTCAGGAAGAATGTACTTTGTAGTGGGAAAAAAGTTAAACTCCTGTCCTGAATAATGTGTTGTTGTCGCCGTCATCATCATCATCTACTTGCAATGAATTATGAAAGTAAATTATGAAACTAAACAATCCATCAAGGATGATGAAGAATTCAAGTGAGTTTAGCAAGATTTCACAGACTCTAAAAAGAATTTGATAAATAAAAAAATTAAAAATTATTCATCTAATATTCTATTGCTACTTTCACAACCTTGTTTGAGGGAGCTGTTTTTAATTAAAAAGTGACACACACACACACACACACACACACACACACACACACACACACACACATACACATACACATACACATACACATACACATACACATATATATATATATATATATATATATATATATATATATCACATATATTAGCCATTTGTGCATGAGTAAATGTAGGTGCCAATCTTGTTGAAGCCTCTAATTTGTTATGTGTCTGGATTCATAGATAAGCAAGCTAAAACTAGTACAAAGCAGTACCAATAGGATCTGTTTGAGAAAGGTTCTGGATCATTCTGTTACCTTACAGATCACATTCGCTGGGTTCTGAGAGCTACTAGCATAGCACTTTGCAGAATCAGTTGCTTAATGAGCAGTCTGTTTTCTCTCCCTGTTAAATTAAGTGTTGCTTCTTTTAAACCATGTGTGTCATTTTTGTATAAATTTATTAGGAAAGACAAACTTCCTTTGAATTGCTCATTATTGTTGTTTCCTGCTGCAGTGTACAAAGAGAAAGGCTGTCATCTCAGAGGGGGTTGTGAATCAGAACTGTGGGGCATGTCATTGTCACATTGTTTTTTTTTCCTGCCATGCCTCTGAAGAGTTTGCCAGAGCTCCCCATTAAATATTCTTATTTTTGGATGCAACTTGATTGTCACTTCTACTTAACCGCATTCACTTCCAGCCCCCAACAATGTGCATGCTTTGTTTTAGGACCATGGAATTGTGTAAAGAAGCATTTTAACTAGATATAAAGTGTTGGCATATTTAGTGTAACCAAATCTAGAAATTAACCCTGTTTATAACAAATTCCTTAATAACAAACACACATTGCTACATACCTTTATGTACCTCATAACATACCTACATACTTTTACATACGTTATTCATAGACATAATCTTCACTTGCTTTTCATGCTTTTCCCCTTCTACATGATGTTTTAAGTGTGTTTCTCTCAAGTATAATGCATTCAAATTGCTATAATGAAGATAAATTATCTCAGTATTTAAAAGCTGTTTTCATAACATGTGCGTCTCTGTTTTTGAATAATAGCCATAGCTCTTAATGAGTTCTGAGCTTTATTTTGGGTTGTAAGTCACCACTAAAATTGAATAGTAGGTGCATTTTCTCCATCACTAAAATGTTACTGTTGAAAGAAAAGTTAAACTTAGAAGCTTGAAGACAAAGAATTATATCTTTAAATTGGAAAAAGAATGTTTTTGGTTGCTGAGATATCTGTTTGACAAGCAGTCATGTGGAAGTAGTACAGTATGAAAGTTAATGATGTACGTTAAAAAATTGATCAGAATTAGAAATAAAAAACCTTGCCAAGATATACTTTTCTCTTATAAAGACAACTAAGGCTAGAGGTAGGAAGATTTAAAGGGGGAGAGAAAGTATTTTAAAAATTATTTGTGTTTGCAGTTTATTTAGAAGTAAGCAGATTGGTATTCCAGGTTGTAGTAGTCTTGTTTTATTTTATATCTCAAGGTAACATAAATGTCCAATACAGTCAGCTGACATTTATATTGAATATATACTGGCTCTTCCTTTTTCTGTAAGATATGAAATTAATTTTTACTGAGACAGATCAGTCAAGTTTAGGCAGTATTGTCTTTCTGTAGAAGAAACATTTCCTTTAGAGCTTTTATCTGATAATCTTTTGCTTGGGAGTCTTTCTACTGAGGCTTGGGAGTCTTTCTACTGTGTAATCCCTCAGATTCAGTTTTTTAAAGGTGCTTTGGAATGTGAAGGAGCATGAAGACAGCATTGTCTGTGACCCATTAAAACAACCATGCTTGTTCCAAGTGCATGATCATAGCATATACACAATCCTGGAAATAGACAGGGCTGCTGGAATTATTCACTCATAAGTGCTGCATATATACTGCCATGATTTCTGAAGCACCTCTTCGGAATCAAAAGCAAAAGGCATAAATTTTGTTATGGTATTCACCAATGTTTTCTGCATGTCCACTAGCACCTAACCAGTAAAGGAATGTTGTCTGGATGTTTTCTATGATACATGCCATCAAGTATGCAGTAGAATATTTTAATTCAGTCAAATGACCCATCTTTGATTAATTGATTATCTACCAGTATATTGGTCAAAAAGCACTAAGCAGGCTAATGTGGGAGGGAGGGAGGGAAGAGAAAATGATACATCATTTAAAATAATGCCTTTATTGGGTCAGGGGAAGTGGAACAGTGCATATGCTGTGTAATTGGAAATTTTCAATCTATGAATAACATAACTTGGGGAAAAATTAAAACAAACAAGTTAGAATACTCCAACACATCCATTGTTCTGCTTGAAATGAGGTGCTGGAGTTAAGAAAAGTGCATTAAAACATAATTCACTGCCTTTCTCTTTGGGATATGTATATATGGAAAAAAGTTCCTTCCAATATGAGCAATATAATTTCTGATTAGACTTTAAGGATTCTGATTCAAGATTTGATTGCAATACAAATCACACTAGGACAATTCGGGAAATATAAATATTATAGTTACTAAGGACATGAGCATTTAATTAGGCAGTTACAAAAAACCATGAAGTACACGTTGTTGTTGTTGCTATATCTTTATCCCACCTTTGCTAAAATGTTTACAGCAAACAGGTCAAATCAAATCAATTTTATTATGATCATAGTCTTGGATAATAAACAATTTATCTTGAAACACAAAGAAACAATAATACTGAGTAGTGAAATAAATACAAACTACAACTACCGGTAGTCCTCAATTTATGACCACAAGTGAGCCCAAAATTTATGTTGCTAAATGAGAAATTTGTTAAGTGATTTCCCTCCCCCCCAATTTTACAACTTTTCTTCTCACGTTTGTTAAGTGAATCACTGCAGTTGTTAAATTAGTAACAGGTTTGTTAAGTGAATTGGATGTTCCCATTGACTTTGTCAGAAGGTTGGAAAACCTGACCCAGGGTGAGCCAGTTGTCAAATATTTGAATGTAAATCATGTAACCATGGGTGCATGGTCTAAGTGTGAAAAATGATAATACGTCAATTTTTTCAGTGCTGTTGTAACTTTGAATGGTCACTAAGTGAACAGTTGTAAATCAAGGACTACTGTATTAGCTAAGAAGGATAAGATACCTGAATATATTTTTTTACATTACAGAACATAGAGAATAAATATATGCAAAATAACTGTGGTTTGTGAAAAAAAAATCCTGAATGTTGAGTTCTTACTGGAAATAATAAAAATTAAGACGTCACTGATATAGCATTCTATGTACTTGACAGTTCTTAATGAATTTCAACATGAAAATATTGACAAGTTATCAAAATGCGGTGATGTCAAAAATTGGCTTTCTTACTGGAGGACTGGAATCTTGCCAACAGATCATTGATTTTTTTCTTCTAAAAAGTACTTAGGAAGTTATTGCAACATTAAACTTAACATCTGTATAAATAGATTGAAATTAGAGTTTTTATTAAAGCTACAATTGTTAAACATAGAGAAGAAAATGCTCTGCCAAGTATATCTGATTTTTAAAGAAGGAAATCCTCACTAATATTTTGAGATATTAACAAGGAGAAATTAAGATGTTGATAATGAGGATGGAACAGATTAAGTAAACTTGGATTCTGAAATATCGTTCCAAAGGGTCTTGAATAAATTTAGAAATCATACAATAATCCATTAGTCTTAAATTTTTTGGGCTGATTGCACTGATCATCTTACACAGTCTTTTGTAAATACATGCTTCAAAGTACTGATGGTTCTAGTTGCCCTCTATCGTTCTAGTCTTCACATACAAGCATAACACAGAGATATTATAGAAAATGAAAGTAACGAATGACCAAAGCATTTCTTTCTTTAAAAAAATGCAACATTAGAAATAATATAAATTACTGAAATCAGGAGCATTTTTGGCATTGGAAGAGGATTCAGGGATCATTGGAATCTGCAGTGCAGAACTTTTGTTACAGCAGAATGAAATTGGGTGGCATAAAGAAGATTACATGAAAGATATAAATGTAATGTTCCTTTCCTATTGAAATTCCTAATGTTGCTTCTCTACTACTGCATTCAAATTTTACATCAATGTATACAGAGGTGGGTTGCTATTTTTTTTTGCTACCGGTTCGGGGTGCGCTGCTACATGCGCTCACATCCTGGCAGGTGGGCAGAGCCTCCCGCCACCTCTACTACTGGTTTGCCCAATCCGGGATGAACCAGCAGCAACCCACCTCTGATTGTGTACCATGCAATCTTTTTTTAATTTCAGTTGTTAATCATACTGTGCCAACAGTTTATAGACAAGGCCCAGCAAATGTCCCAATTTTTTTCCAAATTTCCAATGTATTATGAGATTTGAAATTCAGTGACTTGTTTCTGCAACTCTTTTAGTACAATACTACTTATCTGAAAATATTGAAATCAGTCAGGTAGACTGGACTATTGTAAATTAAGTCTCTGAAAATCTCAGTCTTATTAATAATTAAACCTTGCAAACTAAATGATGTAGTTCTTCACTGAGCTTTTAATGCTTTTCTATTTGTAGAAATAAACATTTAACAGCAAAACAAGAGAAGAGAATTTGGATTTACTGTTTTTTTGTATTAGTTCCAGACATTCAATATTTTTTTACGGCATGATTTTCTACACATTGTTTATTTCTGTTTATTTCATCCCAAAGATATTTATGCAAACTCTCTGAAATTCCTGCCCCTTCCAGAAAGGTAGCCAGACTATAAGGAGATACAATCTCATCTGAAATCCGTACAAGTTTTCACTGTTGTGTGTGTTCTCTCCCTCCCCCCCTCTCTCTGTCACTCCCACTCCCTTCCCCGCTCTCTCCATCATGTCTTTTGATCTACTACACCTTGTAAAATTCATTAAAACAATTTTTAAACAATGCATTGCTTATTTTCTACACTTCGTATTCAGAATAAGGGTAATACTTTCAATATTTTCTAGCAGGGGTTCACCATATTAGTTGGATGCAAGAGAAACACCAATGTGTTTTGTTTTATCTTAAAGATTAAGAATATATTGTGATGTTTGTTTGTTTGTTATGTTAAATTTTCTTCTTCTTCTGTTCAATCCTGTCTGATTCTTGGAGACTACCTAGACAGGTCACTGTAGTTTTCTTGACAAGGTTTTTCAAAAGTGACTTACCATTGCCTGCTTCCTAGGGCTGAGAGAAAGTGACTGGCTCAAGATTACCCACCTGGGTTTGTGCCTAAGGCAGGACTAGAACCTAGAGATTCCCAATGTCTAGCCTGATACCTTTACCACTATGCTAAATTGGCTGTCATATTGGGGACTATAGTATACATCAGTGGCTATTAACCTTTTCTTACTACAGACCTCCTTTAAATACCTTTGTGGCCACAGACCATGGTTACAGATTCCCAAGACTTAACAAAAGATTTAAATTATAACAATTCTTCAGTTGAGAACCATTGATATACATCATAAAAAGATTATGTCACAATAAATGACTGAGTCATATAGATGCTACACACATTTTTCAGCCATGTTCCCCTAATGTTTTTAAATTGGGAATTAAATGTGGGAATCCTAGACAGGAGTCCGTGACCCGTCAAAACCGCGCTCGACTAAACCGCGCCCGATTAAACCGCGTCGCTGACATCATCAACAGGGCAACAACAGCCAGCACGGAGAAAGAAGGGCACTTTAAATAGCGCTTTGAAAGCAAACCGATTCAACTTAAGGTAAGGGTTAGGTTTAGGGTTAGGTTTAGGGTTAGGTTAAGGGTTAGGGTTAGGTTTAGGGTTAGGTTAAGGGTTAGGGTTAGGTTTAGGGTTAGGTTAAGGGTTAGGTTTAGGGTTAGGATTAGATTTAGGGGGGTTAGGTTTAGGTTTAGGGGTTAATTTTAGGTTTAGGGTTTACAGCGTGCTTCTGTCTCCGTGCTGTTGTTGCCCTGTTGATGACGTCAGTGACGCGGTTTAGTCGGCCGCGGTTTAGTCGAGGGCGGTTTTGTGGTGGAACCCAGGAGTCAACTATGCTAGATTTAGTACCAAATAGATCCAATCATGCTACATTAGACTAACAGGTCAGCATGTGACAGGAACTCTAAAATTGTGAGAGATCGAATAGGGTTTGAAGTGAATGGGTTGTAAACCTTTTTGTATGAATTGGATCTTAGAATATTGCCAGTTTTCCTGTTATTTAGTCTTTCTTCCCTCTCCCTTTTCCTTTCACACTCATTGGTCATGCTTGGCCAGTGGGGACAGGTGAAGATGTTATGAAGCCTTGTCAATACTTGTGTGGGGTTGGGTTCTTGGGGTACCTGACACTTCCTGGAGAAATTGGGTGACTCCCAAAATGTCTTCAGTAATTATTACCTACCAGAACCGCTGGTAAATGAGATTTAAATAGATTAATGATTGACAAGGTAAGTGGAAACAGGGCTTTAGATGTTTTGTTCTGTATGGGTGATTTTGTCTGGGAGATAATCTTGCCTTAAATTTCTGCAGTCTTTAACAGTTTTTCTCCCTCTTATAATTAGAATATTTTCTGCAATCCAGAAAACAAGTTCCAGGAGCAGTTTCAACTCCATTTACAAACGAGATAGGTGCTATTATGGTAGAAAATAACATCTATTTCCTATACTTTAGACATTGTAGTTTACTGTGAGTCTGTGAAAGCAAAAAGTTAGCTACTTTTATAGAGGACCAGGAGATAACCAAGACTTGTGGGAAATTTCTGTCAGCACATCATCAAGGCAGGGTGTTCTGGAAGTTTTTATGATCCCTACTGGATCAGGTCCAGTGACTTGGCATATTATCTAGAGAGTCTTTCTAATCTATGATGAAAACAGAGGCATATTTCCAAGAAATGTTTGTATTTTGTTAACTTGTGTACACATTTTCTCTGGTACTTTTCCAGTGTTTATAATGTTCCAGGTTTCAAATAATTCCATAAGGAAGATGGCCAAGCAAGTATTGTGCATGAATTTCAAAATAGTGGTTGAAGTTAGTCAGCAATCAAAGAAACCTTACAAAAGACAATTGAACATTAATACAGAATACTATTTACAGTGAGGCTTGGGCCTGGAAAAAGTATCCAATCTGTATCATTTCCCGATACAGTTGGGATGCCAAAATCAGAAGAACGCCTGACAGTCAATTTGAACAATATTGATCTGCTGCTACCCCAGGGTTGCACATAGCTCATGGGCCCTGTTTATCAAAGCTTGTAGTCTCCTCTGATCATAATTGCTAAAAAAAGGAAGTTTAACTTTGCTTTTACAAATATATTGAAAATTATTTGCCCAAATCATGGTTCACAAAATACAACAACCCAAACCACGTCTCTTTGCATCATCACTTTCCCTATTGCAGTCTTCAAGCTCTTTCCATATACTAAGTGCTGCAGTTTCAAAAGATTGTCCAGTCTTGAATAGATGAACCATAGCTTGACTTGTTTTAAAACATCTCATGTTCTCAGGAGTTATTTAATTGACTTTGTTTGAGAGACATATTCCATAACCTGCTTGGCCTTCATAGGTAGACTGAACAAATAGTATAGCTTCCTCATCTATAAATCATAATATCTTTATTGTGAATAGATGAAGCCACCTTACACCAAGTCACAACTTTAGGTTCATACTCATTTTATCAGCTTCTTGCAATTCCAGAAGTCTTCTTTTTCCAAAAAATACAAATACGCATCCCATGTGATTTGTTGTTGTTGATGGTTTTGTATTTATCAGCTTGCAAGAGAAAAGAAGGCATATGACAACTGATTCTCTCAGATATTTAATAGTCTGATATTTAAGGAAATAGGTATGTTAATGCAACTGAAGTTCAAAACACCTGTTAGATTATCACAATAAAATGTACTGGTTATAACATATTGAATCGGAATTTATTTTACAAGCATTTTTTTCATGAATGAGCAAATAAACCAGATGTTTGTGGTTAAAAAAACCCCGAGGAACGAAAAAAGGAATCAACACTTTAGTGTCTATTCACATGGTCTATCTACCATACACAAATTTCATAAACATGCAGCAAGATGATGACCAGGTGGTGACCAGGTGGTGGACAAATGTGAATAATCATACCAGATTTCTTGTGGGAATATGCATATTATACACAGATTATATGGGCTAATTTCAGCCCTAGGCTTTACATTTAAACCTCTGTCATTTGAACTGCAAAAGCCACTAACAAGCTTTTAAAAAATAAATGAGACAGAAATAACTTCCCCAGAAAATGCACAACACTTTCTAGAAGACCACGCATTTTAACCAGGCAGAGCAGCTGAATGACTATAACAACTCGAATAGAGTTGTTGTGGCCAAAGTAGGAGGCAGCCAAACTTAAATGCAATTAAAATAGAATCAAACGATACAGTTCAATAAAGTATTCCTTGGCATCCTTTCTCTGGCAACAATTTTAACAATTAACACCTTTGTGAAAGAGCTTGGTCCTAATTGCCTTCTGGAACATCAAAATGAAGGACAACATGTCTGTTTCTGAGATATGACTATTGCAGTGGGATGGAGGCTTAACTGAAAGCACTGGATCCTGTTCTGAGCTAAACCTCAAGTAGTAGGGGAACCCTTAATGTCCTTATGTATCCATGTTTTGTGTGTGTGTGTGTACTTATTATCAGCAGTTGGTCCACTGAAGGTTAAAGATCATATTCTATCAAGATGGTACACTGCAGATTAGCAGATAGGGTTTTTTTCAAATTCCCAGTCTAGGGCTAAGAGAAAGTAACTGGCCATAAGTCACCCAACCAGTTTTCCATACCTAAAGAAATACTATAATTGGTGTCTCCTGTTCCTATCCTATCCTATCATCATAGTCAGTACACTACATTGGCTCTAGGATAATTGGAAAAAGCAGGGCTGCAATTGTTGGGTTAAGCAATGTCAAATAAGTTTTAGCCAGATGGAAAAATGCCTGGTAGCAAATAGCTCTAATAATTGTCCATCAGCTTTTTGTCTGTTCAAATTTATAGTTCTGTCCTAATGGGGAGAAGCAATTAGTTTCCTGTTCTTCTTAGTCATAGAAAAATTACCATCAATCTAGGGCTCTTCAAATAGCTTAGAGTTTCAGAATCCATGAAATATGCCTTAGAATTTCACATTGTTGATATGTCTAAATATGTGAAATTACTATTTTTTAAAAAATTAATATAATTTTTGCTTTCATGTCCATCAAAACTAAATACTCACTTAAAGTAAAGATACTCCATGTGGATCTATAAATATTCATGCTTCAAAACATTATTGGTTGAATTTCTGATTTTCTGCTAATTTAACTGTTTGGACCAGCTTGTTTAGTGACTGAAACTCTGAAGTGCTTATAAACAAATCATTTATCTATAATCACACAATATCAGACTAAAACCTGAAACCTAGATAATAATAGTTTACTAAAAATACAAAACTGTAAAAAAAAAATGATAGTTTCTCTGTGTTCTCCCTGTTTAAAAAAATAGACACATTCTTTTCTGCACCAGATGAAGCAACTACTAGAGGTTGAAATTTGAGATGTATTTTCCTGGCCTATGATGAAGTAGTGCTATACCCTGTTGAAAAGACAACAACACCCACCAGGTTTATTAGCACTTTCTTGGTCCCCCAAAGATTGCCAGAAATGTTCAAGGGAGGGAGCAGCTAAATCAGACCATCATGTTGTAATCTAACAAGGAGAAATCCACAAACCTTTATAACAACTTCAAAACGGATCCTTCTTGTGCATTCCGTGCCAGCGGTACTACAGTGAATCTTTTTTTTCACTCACCCCACCTTCTTAATGTTACTCTTCGCTACCAAATTGAAAGTCGGAATTACTGGCATGTGAACTGTTTCTAGAGTTTACAGCAGGAGCAGTCCACAACCTGGGTTAAATAATCAGTGACCTGGACAAATATGACCTTTCTTTCATATCCCTGTCCAAGCTCTGAGTACAGTTTATTGCCTTTGACCTTACTGGCCCATACCCACGGACTCTATTTTTTCTGAGCCATAGATACTTTCAGTGTGATATATATATGTGTGTGTGTGTGTGTGTGCTGATATACACACACACATATCTGTATATGTATATCAGCACAAATACAACACAATGTAACAAAGGCAACAGTAAAAATATTGGGTTTCTGTCTTGATGGTCTCTTGTGACGAGCCGATAGACAGAGAATGGAAGTAGACTTCCTCCCATATTTGGGCATACCAAGGGTTGTGACACTAAATACATACCTATTTCCCTGGCTCAGCTGATAAAGGAGGAGGACCTGTGGCTTAATGGCTAAGACGTCTGTCTAAGATGTAATACAGCCCAGGTTCGAATCCCAGTAAGGGTATGGCTAGCTGATGAGAGCTAAATAGCTTGAAATAGATCTATACTAGTCTCCCTTTATTTATTTATCAGCACAAATACAACACAAATGTAACAAAGGCAACAGTAAAAATATTGGGTTTCTGTCTTGATGGTCTCTTGTGACGAGCCGATAGACAGAGAATGGAAGTAGACTTCCTCCCATATTTGGGCATACCAAGGGTTGTGACACAAATACATACCTATTTCCCTGGCTCAGCTGATAAAGGAGGAGGACCTGTGGCTTAATGGCTAAGACGTCTGCCTAAGATGTAATACAGCCCAGGTTCGAATCCCAGTAAGGGTATGGCTAGCTGATGAGAGCTAAATAGCTTGAAATAGATCTATACTAGTCTCCCTTTATTTATTTATCAGCACAAATACAACACAAATGTAACAAAGGCAACAGTAAAAATATTGGGTTTCTGTCTTGATGGTCTCTTGTGACGAGCCGATAGACAGAGAATGGAAGCAGTAGATCTCCTCCCATATTTGGGCATACCAGGGGTTGTGACATGTGACACTAAATGTGTGTGTGTGTGTGTGTGTGTGTGTGTGTGTGTGTATGTATTTAGTGTCACAACCCCTGGTATGCCCAAATATGGGAGGAAGCAGACTGCTTCCATTCTCTGTCTATCGGCTCGTCACAAGAGACCATCACGACAGAAAGCCATTATTTTTACTGTTGCCTTTGTTACATTTGTGTTGCCTTTATTTATTTATCAGCACAAATGCAACACACAGACATATATATACAAATATATACACATATTACACATATATATACATATATACAGCTGATTCACTGTCATTTGACTGTCTTTTATCCAAAAACATTTGCAATAAATTTACTTTATTGCCAAGTAATATCCCTTAATGTTACTATTACAAATATTAATTTCTTGATTTATGTGAAGAGGCACAACATTTGGTGGGTAAGACATGGTCTTTGAAGGAAGGCAGCACTTCCAACAGAAGAAAGACTAAAACAGAGAAATGGTAGGGACTGGTCAAATATTAAATTTGATTAATTTAATTCAAATTTCAAATGAATGTATTTAATAGAGTTAATATGATTACCCTTTCCCTTTTAATTTTTTTTTTAAATCACAGTGCAAAGAAAATGTTGAGGAAGTTCTGTGCAGCAGGGGTGAAATCAACTTACCTTTGTTACCAGTTCGGTAGCAATGTGAGCACGTCAAAAATAGACTGCAAAGGTAAGCGAACAGCGAGGGGGGGATCCTCTGTGCCACGTGATTTAGATTAGCTAGAAAGCAGGAAATCCTGCTTTCTAGCTAATATAAATTGCGTGTCAAAGCTGATCGTTGGAAATAGGATTTTTTTTACTACCAGTTCAGGCAAACTGGCAACATTTTTAATACCAGTTTGGGCAAACCAGTCCGAACTGGTAGGATTTCACCCCTGCTATATAGTGGGCACTAAATTCAAAACTTTTTGGAGCCACAGAGAGCTCTTGTTTGTTTCTGTAATGATCAGGCTAGGATACTGCATAAAGCAAAATTGTTGCAAATCTTTGAGAACAGTTGATGTATCATCATCTTTCAAAGTCTGATTAACCATACTTGATAATGTGGCTCATTATGCTTTTTTGTAATGCTAAGACACTTAAAGCAAAATGCATTTGCCATAGAGCAGTGATGGCTAACCTTTTTGTCCTCACGTGCTGAAATTGCATGCACGTATGTGCCCACCCATAATGCAATGTGCCCCCCCTGCACAAGCATGTGTGACCTCCCCATGACCACCCACACTCCCACCGTGCATGCATGTGACCCCATCATGCCCCATTTTGGGCCTAGCAGGCATCGCTGAAGCCTCCTGGGACCAAAAACAGGCTGAGGGGATGTGCAGCACCCCCTGCACTTCCCCACCACTATGCATGTGCATGTGACCCCCACGCATGCACCCCCCCCAAACCCCACGCATGCACATGTGTCTCCCAAATGTGTGGCAGAGACCCAAAAATCAGCTGGCCAGTGGGAGGTGTGTACTCATGTGTGGTGGTGTTGACTCATGTGCCATCAGAGAGGGCTTCGCATGCCACCTGGAGCACGCATGCTATTGGTTCGCCATCACAGCCATAGAGTATTTCTGCTATGATCATCCACAATACCACAATACCACTCAAAAATCTATTCTTTTGGAAATTCTCTCATTTACTTGTGTCCTATGCTCTATAATATATAGTTCTTATAGTAACAGTGTTTGGTTTTGCAGAATCTAATCTGGGTCAGTCATCAGAATCAGATGCTTAGTCTCCTGAATTTTCAGACATTCTGGTGAGAGAAATTCCCTGATGATGGGCTCCCAAAGCTCGGACAACTAAATCTCTGATCTCGGTGACCAACCCAGATTGGATCCTGCAACATTATCTTGGGACACCTATATTTTCCTTCATTTGTGTTTGGATTTTATTATAATATCTATAGTATTTATATATACAATAGGGAGTGTGAGATAGCTCAGTGGTTAAAGAAACTGAACTTGTCAAGTGGGAAGTTGATAGCCAGGGTTCAAGACCCAAGTACCATGCAAAATGGTCATCTTCCGTTCCTGCCCCAGCTCCTGCCCATGTTCAAAAGCATGCAAATGTGAGTAGATTAATAGGTACCACTTTGGTGGGAAGATGACAGAATAATATTATAACAGAGTTGGAAGAGACATTGGAGGTCTTCTTAGTTCAACCCCCTTCTCTGGCAGGAAACCATATACCATTTCAAACAAATGGTTCATACAATCTCTTTTTTAAAACTTCCAGTCTTGGAGTACTCACAGAATTCTGTGTGACTTTGGCATATAGCCATGCTGGCCACATCACCATAAAAAAAATCTTCTGACAACTCTGACTCCCTTGGCCAAGAAAAAGAGATGAGCATCATGCCCTGGAGTCAGACACATCTGGACAGAGCAACCTTTAGCTTTTACATTTATTTACCGTATTTTTGGAGTATAAGGTGCACCTTTTCCCCCCTTAAAAGAGGGTGAAAATTTGGGTGCGTCTGAATGTAGTCCCACCCACTGGCCCCAAGCCTTTGGCCTCTGCCTCCCAGCAATTTACCTCCTTGCAGCAAACGGCGGCTTGTGGAGGCTGCAATAGGTTATAGCAATCCCTGCATCCTGAGACAGCTGATGATTGGGAGAAATTGAAAGTGAAACTTGCTGTTTGCTCTACCAGGCAAATTGCTGGGAGGCAGAGGCAGATATTTTTTTTGTGTGCTAATCAGACTGTTTGATGCAAGGAGTTATTTATAGTCATAACTATAAATGCCTATAGAATGTTCATATTATTAGACCTATTTTTTAAAGACTGCTTTATTATTGTTCTAGACAGGTTAACAAAATGAAGAAGCTTTTTAAAATAAATGCTTGATCAGAAGGCCCAGTGCTATTGTATCTTCTTTTAAATAGCAGAGAATAACTATACTTCCAGAAATCACATCAATTTTAATAGTATCTGTACAAGTATAGTCTGAAATGTAATACTACAAACAGTGTATTATCTGCACTGTTTGCCGTCTGCTGGAGGCAAATTGCTGGGAGGCAGAGGCAGATATTTTTCCCTTGTTTTCCTCCCCAAAATCTATGTGCGTCTTATACTTCGGTGCGTCTTATACCCAGAAAAATTCGGTAATTGAATATGGAACTATTACAGAATAATTGCAATATATTCCAGTAGCTTTAGAATCAACCATTACAGTTTCTAAGAAACTGAATTTTATGGACTTTTTTTTCAATTCTCTTAAATGGAAACATGGAGGAAAATCCACTTCTTACCACCTATTGAGGAAAAAACATTATGTAGAAATTACTTTGGGGAATAATGGCAGTTGCCAGCTGCACAAACATATAGCATCATTGTTCAATTTGAGGAGTAAATAAATTCTCATCAGATTAGTGCAAATCTGTAATATGACATCTTGTAAGCATGCCATGGACAGCTTTGTGTAAGGATAGGAAGCTGGCTGGGATTCTGTAGGGTGATGAACACATCCTGCAAAATGTGCAATCCTTTTGACTCCCACTGAAAACAGCATGTGATGTTCTTGTAGAAAAGGAGATTCTTTATTCATTAAGAGAGAAAGGAGGGGAAGGACCTCCTCCTGTGAAATGCTTAGCATTCACTGTACTAATTAACTGTGCTGGGGTAATGGGAACTGTGAGAGATCACAGGCTCACTGGGTGCCTGCGATACCCACAGGATCGGACTGATTTTGTAGGATTTGCAGTATCCTGGTCTATTTCAAAAGACTTTCCTTAATTTCAACATTTTCAATAGAAGTGTACACATCTGTCTTTATACCCAGCAGCTTTCCTGGCCCACAACAAGTCCTCTGTGAGTTTCCCCAACCAAGCTCAGTGGGATCTCTGTCAGCTGCAAGATTTATGTCATCTTTTCAGTCCTGAGAACTGTTCCTTAAGCTTTTCACATCTGGATTTAATTGGAAAGACATTAAAGACATTAAGTGTGCTGGAAAAGCATATTTTAAGGAGGATCTTTATAGACACTTCCATTAAAGGAACTAGGAGAGATTAGAATGGGATGTGGACAGGACATCAGCTGTTATTAGGGTCAAAATTGCACTACCAATGGCTTCCTAGCAGTTCTTGAAGAAGACTCTGTTGTACTCAAGTGTGAATTAAAGGAAAGGTATAATCATGGACATTTTAAATATTCATGAAACTGTATATTTTGGACACTGTTTACTGTTGCTCATTTATTCTAAGTTTCACATTTTTTGTTCTGTTGTTTGGAATCACAGTAAGTTACAATGTTCAAAAGAAAAAATACAGAGAATGTTACATCTCTTTGGTGATAAACTAAGATGGTTTGGAAGATCTGCTTTACAGATCAGAAGATGCTGTTGTGAGCCCCCTAGTTGGCCAAATAAATCACCATCTTAGGAAAAGAAAGATATGTTTCATATCTAAAGAACTTTGGAGAAAGAAAAAGGTGATATCTCTATTATATCAGATTTCTCATTCCAAATATGGGCACCCAAAAGCAGATAGTCTATTAGACTGCAATGGAAGGAGAAAAGGACAGAGAGGATTATATGCTCTTACTAGCTGACTTTGACTTCCTTTATCCTAAATTATTTCCATTCCATATAATTCTTAATTGAAACAGTAAGAACTGGTTATTTTCCCATTTTTTTTTCATGTGTTCTTTTTTCTTTTAAATTGTGGTTGATGCTAAGCTACTCTGGGAGTCTGTATGACTAAAAGAAAGTCTAAATATAATCCATCAATCAAACAGACCATTAAATAGGGAGCTATAGAGACCCTGGTTTAACATTTCATGGGAGTGCAATCCTACAATATAAACTTATTTATAACCATGAATCTGCCTTCTAAAACAATATAAATAGAAAAGTTCTTCAACAAGTTGGCCTATTAGTATGTACTAGGATTTATAAGGAGGCAGAATGACCATTTTGTATGGTTTTCAAAACCTTGATCAGCTCTGAAAACTTCATAATTCAAAATGAGAATACATATTAATGTGTAGATTTATACATTAATGTTACATATTTGTAATTACATTGTGACTATTAAAGCACTTTTATAAATTACACTAAAATGGGTAGCCTTACCTGGAATGACAGTTTAACAGATAGCTATTTGCTGCAGTCAAAAAATTTGCTGCTGTTGACAAATAATTAAAGATGTCGTGGATTGATAGGCAGTTAAATGTAAACATTTTTGTTGTGGATGCAGAGTACTACAATCTTTCTTTCTTGTTCTTAATATATTCTTGAAATAAATGTGATATTCAAAGACTTTTCCAAAGCAAAAGCATCTGTAGCTAAACAAACAGGCCTTTGAAATTATATCCTGCCTGTCTTTAAAGTGAAAAAAAAATGTGTATGTGTAATGTTTTCCTTTTTATCTTTCAAGAAAAGCAAAACAAATAGTAGTAGAAATCTCCTTCTGTAAACCATCCCATCAAAACAAATGGATTTGATTTATGATTCTCCACCTAAGTCTAGGGGTGTGGGGAGATGAGTTCAAGATTTAGAGCACGTAGAAGTATATTTCTAAATTATTTACTCACAGATAGCACTGTTCTCAGTCAATAGCCACCCATCTACATGCAGACTTTTGCATATTATCATGTGTAATGGATGCCAATGAGGCATGGAAGAGGATGGACTGGAACTAAAGGGTATTATGAACACAATATTGGCTTGGTATTCATGTGCGGTCACAATCCTATTGAGAAATTTCATCAATCTATCTATCCCATCTGTTACAGTTATATACTTCTCCAAATGCTTGAACTCGAAGATAAATTATGAATAAATCAACAAAAAAATATTAAACAAGTAATAGGATTTCCTTATCTTTAAGCCAAACACGAACCTACCAATTTTAAAGCCTTCAAAATGTTAATATAATCTGTAAAAACAATTTATAGAATTAGGAAGGAATAAAAATGTATTGGACAACTCTTGCCCCATTGGGTCATTGTTTCAGAGATATTTTCTTACTAGAAATTGAATAATCAAGGACAATAATCAGGCAAAAAAGCAGTGGTAGTAGAAGCAACTCATAACTTCCTGTGGCTTCCCCATTGAGTTTCCTCGTGATATTTGTGGCAAGAGACACTGGAAATTTCCCTTCCCTTCCCTTCCTTTCCTTTTCCTTTCCTTGAGGCAGATAAGTCACTGCTGCTAAGTAGGGGAGGAAGCAAGATATTGCAATACTGGCTGAGGAACTGTCACTGAACCCTGAAAATGAAGATCATGTGACCACGTATTAGCACAGTAGCAGCCACTAGCAATGAAACAGCCACAATTTCTCCAAATTTCATTATTGGAAAACATGTGTCCCAGATTTGAACATATTCTATAAGTTAGCCCAATTGAAGTACCTTGTTTCAAAAATTGTTGTCCTATGTTTTTACCATTTCACTTAGTTAAATATTATGACAATGAGATTTTTAGTAGTATATAGATTTCAAAGAATTTTATTCCACATTAGAAAAAATACCTCCCATTTAAGAAATTTTCTTCTATATCTGAACTAGATAAAATGGAAGTTATAGTATAGCTATGGTATAGGTATCAATAATCTATTGTTTGAAAGTCAGGTAGTAGTAGATAAGGCTGGGACTGACAACTTCTGAAAAATGTTGCCAAGAGAATTCCATGGAATTAAATTAATTAAAACTTAATTAATTCAACATAGTAAATATGAGTATTTAATAATTCCCCTTTTGTACATTATAGATTATGATTTGTTATTAGATTTTAAAGAAGCTCTGGTGGCCATAATAAAAATTGGGAAGAACAAAAAGATTTTTTTAAAAATGAATGCCTGGATTATATTGCAGCAAGATTGGTGTTGAATAGAAAATATCTGGAATGAAAATTTTGAATTTCCTCCAAGTTATATATGTAATTTGATTATGTAACTGAGAAAACAAGATAGGGAAAGCATGCAGATTATTCTTCTCACTCACTTTATCAGCAGCAGTTACAGAAAGCATCTTTATTTTCTTCCATGTAGTGATATAGTATCTATTATATGTATGTGGTACATGTGTCCATCTCCACTGGGAAGCTCAGGTTAGTCTGTATATACACTGATCTGGGTCACATGTCCAGGAATGAGGACCATGAAGAGACCTACAATAAAATGATTGTCAACATCCAACTATTGCTCAAAGGTATCTCCCATGTGCGGTGGGAATTTGGGGGTATTTTTTTCCTTACAGCATCCTAGCTCCAATATTTGTGTCCTAAAAATGAAGAATATGAAGTTCTGTGACATTATGGTTAGAAAATTATGGTTAAGAGATCAAGTTGCTATTATCATTTCGAACGTAAAATTTTAATGGTTACAGCTCAAACTTTATCTGAAGTTTTATACTGGGATGTGCAAGTCAAAGATCAATTGATATGTGGAGTTATAAAGGTTTCAATTACTAATGAACTTTTATTACCTGGATCTTCAAAGGAAGACACAGTAAATCAATTTTGGTAAAAACAATATATGGTACAAAGAGATGCTCCTTGTACATATCTTTTTAAAAATGCTTTCCTAATATTTGGAAATATTCTGATATTAATATATATATATCATATTATCTATATCCTAATATTTGGAAAAGAAGGAATATGGTGGGAAATAAGCCTTTTCTTTCCTGACACCTCCTAGAGCTAAAGCAAAAAGACACTGATAATCAAGGGTTATTGGGAAGGGTTATGTTCTTGAGAAATTATTTTAGGAGATATTAGCGGTAATCCTCAGTTTGTGTTCATTTATTCAGTAACTACTCAAAGATATAGTAGCACTGAAAAAAATTAAGATATGACTGACCCTTGAAGTTCAAGCCATCTAAACACCCTCATGGTCACATAATCATGATCCAGGCACAGGGAATTGTGCTCACATGACAACATTTGATGAGCTCTGCAGGCTTCCCACAAGCAAAGTCAGTGGCGAAGTCTGCAGAAAAGGTCACAAGTTGCTCTGGTAAGGTTGCTCCCACTTTTTCTCCCACCCACCACATGCACGCACCGACACACACACCACACACACACACACACACACCTTCACAGGGGTGGGCTTCAAACATTTCAGCAATGGGTTCTCTGCTTGGTTGCTGGTTGGGGATGGCCATAGTTGGCGTGGCCTGGTGGCCTCCTGCACCATGGCAGGGAGGGCGTTTTGCCTTTCCTGGGGTCCAGAGGCTGTCCTCGAGCCTCTGGGAGGGCAAAAACTGCCTCCCATGCGCTCTGGAGGCCTTCTAGGAGGCCCATTTCCCCCTCCCTGAACTTCCGTACAGACCCTATACTTACCTTGTATCCAAAACGGGCCATGTGAAGACTCCTGGGAGGGACATGGTGGGGTGGCATCAGCAGGGCATGGTGGCAGGGCCAGCCAGGGGTGGGATTCAGAGGTTCTCCAAACCAGCCATAACGTTAGCTATCGGTTCTCCTGAACCCAGGCAAACCCATAGCACCCCTGATCCTCTACCAACCCTCCTCTGGCTCCCATGACTTGTGTGCAGCTGGCACCAGCTCTATCAAGCCTTCCCAGGCCTACATACCCATTCTCACATCGTCTACACTCCTTACTGGGACTCCTGTCTCTCCCTGCTTTCTGTAATCCCACACATTTTGGATTTACAATGGCAATCAGGATTGCCAGGGATTGCTGTCACTAAGCAATGTGGTCACATGATGGTGTGCTTTATGACTGCATCATTTAGCAACAGCAATCCCAGGCTCAATTGCCATTATAACCAAAGGATTTCCTGTATTCAACTAATTGCACAAAGCTAGTCCTGGGGATCCATTTTATCTTCCATATTGAAGGTATATATCTCTTTTTTCAGATCTGAGATCAAGCATTGATTGTAGATATGCTAATGCTTTGCTAAGTGGTTTGTTTAGATTTTCAGGAAGCAGGCAGAAACCTGAGCCAGCAGCTGGTGAGGAATATAATCTTTAAAGGATAGAAAACTAAAATATAATCCTTAAAGGATAGAAGACTCAAAGTCATCTCATCCCATGCTTAAACATGCCTGTGCTGAATAGAATTCCAAATTTCTTTAAAATGCAGATTTGCTGCTGTTGGGATGTACTTTAATCTAAGATGCTTCCAGATAAACCCTTAGTGGTATAGGCTATAGCTTTTTTTTTTGCTGAAGAAAAAAACTCTTGAACATTCTCATTCTCCACACTTGACTGTTATAACGAATCAAGTTTGAGATGTTGCTCTTGGAAAACATCTACAGATTGTAGTTAGGCCTAAGTATTGCCATTGGACCATCTTGTGGCAGGTGGAATGCTTACAACGTTTAACTGTTTATTTGTTTCAAAGTGCTGGTACTTTTAAAGTAATAAATGGTTAACTCAGTGAGACAGAAAGTAGACCAGAATCTACTGGTAACTTTCTAGGGAATGTAACATCACAAAGGATTTCAAGCTTGCAATGTTTTAACATTGGGCTTGAGAACTCAGGAAAGAAGCAATTCAGCAGAAACTAATTTGTGAAATAATTTATGTGGAAACTTCTAGAATGAGAAAAGTATCATGTACAACTGCTTAGCAGCATGTTGTTCTGCAACTCTACGTCTGCTTTTTAAAGCTATGTTTGCACCTAACTCTAGTCAGTGGTCTTATCAACCAAGTAAATCCCATAAGTCTATGATTCTGCTCATTCCTTCCTGGAAGAGAATTTTCTGCCCCATTGGACAATAGCCCTCACTTGTTTTCTGTTCAGTAACTGAGGTCTTATGCCATGTTCCCAAGCCTACTGGTAGTTCTGTAAGTAGCCTTGCAGTGTAGAGCCATTTTATTTTATCATCTACCTCTGGTGATCTTCCCAAGAGAAGTCTGGCTGCTCCAGATGCTAACTATACATTTTATTCTGTACTGTTATTTCTATAATTTGCTTTGGTGGTATCATATTTGTTCTGTGTCCAGTCACCCTTTTCTGTTGCTACTGGCATTCACTATCATGCCACACATCTTCCTTCCTTCCTTCCTTCCTTGTTGGTGTTTTGTTTTCTCAGTCTCTTTTACTGTTTTATAAGTTTTACGTTTGAAGGGCTTTGGGTTGCAATTTAGAGCTCATAATGTGGACCCACCAACAATGACATTTCTATTCTTTCATCTAATTTTGTAAGCTTCTTTACATAGTTGTCAAAATATCTTAAGTCAATTAACAATATAATACCTAGAAATAAGTCCCATTTAACTCATTGCTATTTGCTGGCACCTACTCAACTTGCTCCAGCGTTTGTGGGAAGATTTACTTAACAGCATTCTTTTAAGATCATAAGAATTCAGAATTAACTTAGAAAGGGACAACTGTAACCCAAAACAGTGGATTGGCTGAAGGTTTAGCAGCATTATTGCTTTAATAACTATTTTTTTAAATAACTGCTCATAAAATATTAAGAGCTCTTGACCAAGTTATCTTGTTTTATTTCTCCACCATCGTCTTCTTTTCTTAATGCACTGCATCCTTTAGTTTATAAGCCTGAAAGCAGGGACTGTGTAGCTTTGATTCTGTACATTGTTCTGAGAGCCTTTAGGCTAAATCTTGAAATAGGCATGTTTAAGCTGAATTAAAAAGATAGAAATAACTAAAGAGTGTCCTTTCTATAGAAAGAATTAGATTAGGCTTCCTTCCAATCTTCAGAATGTGTGCCAGTCATATAAGATAAATGTCATATATATATACACAGGATAACTATTGAGTAACACCTTGGAAAGAAATTGAAAAACATTGCTATTATAAGAACCGTGCTCTTAAAATAATTAGTTAAGACAGCCGCTATATTTCAACTGAAAAATATTGTCATTATCATAAGAACCAAACTGAAACCATGTTTTTCTAGAGTAGCCTCTGTATGCAAACTGTTTTTGTAAGAACAACCTGATGTTATTAAATTGTCATTACAATATCCAGTTTCCCACAAAAGAGAACCAAAGGGAAAGAAATTTAACAAATTTATATATGATTTTCTAATTGCTAATTGGCTTAAGGAAAGCTAAAAACCACCAAGCTGATTGGAAACATGCATTTCCAGCCAGATCCAGACATATTTATAATAAGAAGAGGAGCCAAGACAAATAAAAAACGGAATTGTGCATCCCGTTGGCATTGTGTTTTGGCATTGCTATATCTGTACAGAAAACAAGTGATACATGAAATGTGTAAAGACATCTGTTTCATAACCTATGGGGCTTTTCTCTCAGTTATAAAATCTTCTGAGGGAGAGAAATATTTCTGTATATCTATGCAGATGCTCTTTTGTTTAAAAAATCATTCAAAGAGGCTTTAGAAAGAGAATTTGTCCGTGTCTGATATTCCGTCTGTCTTCAGTTTAACAAAAATTGACTAGCATCGAGTTATCAAGACCCAGTTCATTGCAAATATGCTGAGTTTAAACTCATTGTCTTTGGAACACACTTCATGGATATGATTTTCATCCATCCACCCCTTCCCACCCCATCCCACACAAATATAGTGAAAAGATTTTCAGAATATTACAGGGAAAGAGTTAAAGATAGTAAAATGCATTATAAAACTTTAATGTTTTGTTTAATTCTTTCACTCTAGTATTTGATTGTAAGAACCAATCCTCAAATCCCTATGCACAAACATCCTGGAGGGAATTACATATGCTTCTGTGATGAAGACGCAGGAATCTCCAGAATCTAATGATCTCGGAATCTAATGACCCTAGCCAATGTAACTTCAGTGGACACCCAGCAATTTATCCCAAACATTTGTGCTACTCAGATTCTACAGTCTTCAAACAAGACTAGTGCTCAGAGAATTTTTTTTTCTTTATTTGGTTGATTATTTCCTGTGATGCCCCAAGAAACTCAAAATGGTCCAGAATTACACATTTGTCTTAGAAGACAGGTATTATTCAACTTTTCATTACTATGGAGATTTTTTTAAAAGATTACCATAGTGATATGTCATTACTGTTACTGAATTAAGGCTAATGAAGTAGATGTTGTCTTCATGTTTATTTTATAGTTTTTGTTGTTAAAATCATGCCACATTATGCCCTAATCTTTCCATGATTAAAAAACAGTACAGTACAAAATGTGTTTTTATTAATTATCCGTTCTTTGCATTTTAGCACTGTGCTTTCATAGAGATAAAAGTACTGTAACTAATTTACAGCCATTTCATTATTTTATTAAAGCTCTTCATCCTGCATTGTTATTCAATCTAGTTAGGATTTATTTTATGAAAATAACCTAAGAATTCAAAGCTTTGTTGTTAATCAGATAATACTCTTAAATTAATGCTACTTAGAATAAATATAAATGCCTTCATTCTGAGATTCTGAGAATATTCATTTCTTTCAGTTCTATTTCAATCAGATCTCTCTAATTTGTATTATGTATGTACACTAATTTGTATGTGTATGTGTCTGTAAAGCTGAAATTATAGTCTAATGAAAGATGCAATGCAGATGGCACCATTTTGCCATATTTGTGTGTGTATGTTGTGTGTGTGTGTGTGGTATGTATGTATGTGTATGTATGTATGTTGTATTTGTGCTGATAAATAAAGGGAGACTAGTATAGATCTATTTCAAGCTATCTAATAAATACCTTTCACCTGGCTTGGCTGATAACGGATAAGAGCCTGTGGCCTAATGGCTAAGATGTCTGCCTAATATGTAATATAGCCCAGGTTCAAATCCCAGTAAGGGTATGGCTAGCTGATGAGAGCTAAATAGCTTGAAATAGATCTACACTAGTCTCCCTTTATTTATTTATCAGCACAATACAACAAATGTAACAAAAAGGCAACAGTAAAAATATTGGGTTTCTGCCTGGATGGTCTCTTGTGACGAGCCGAAATACAGAAAATGGAAGTAGTGATCTTCTTCCCATATTTGGGCATACTGGGGGTTGTAAAATCTAATAGATACCTTTCACCCTGGCTTGGCTGATAACGGATAAGAGCCTGTGGCCTAATGGCTAAGATGTCTGTCTAATATGTAATATAGCCCAGGTTCAAATCCCAGTAAGGGTATAGCTGATGAGAGCTAAATAGCTTGAAATAGATCTATACTAGTCTCCCTTATTATTTATTTATTTATTTATATATATATATCTATATATATATATATATATATATATATATATATATATTATATATATATATTATAATAGTCAAACTCACAGCCTACGGGCTGGATGCCTCACGTGCTGGCCACACCCACCCCCAGTTTAGCAAATGGGAGGAAGTTCCAATACGTCACATGATGATGCAGTGATGCCATGATTTTGACACCCCTGTTATATAGTGTGTGCATGCGTGTATGTGTGCTTATTTTAGTGCAATTTTATTCTGCCATGTAAAGTTTTGTAATAAATATTTTACTACTTTGTTTTAGCAAAGACTTCAGATAGATACATGTGTTTCACCTTTTTATCCTTGGAATTCCTTAAATGGGAACTAGTGCTCTTATTCAAAAGAATTACTTGCTTTTGTTGTAATATTGTCTTCAAAGAAATAGAGATACATGTTGTTATGGGTAAAGAAAGAAGCAGAGGTTCCCATGAATGAGTTCTTCAAACTGCGTGAGAAACTAGGTTATTTCATGAAGGAGTTACAAAATTGCTGAACAAAATCAGAAATACTTAACTGAAGTGACAATGAAACTGTTTTTGGATTAATTCCCTTTTTTTAAAAAAAAAGTATTCACTGTCATCATTTGTGAAAGTAACACCAGAAAGAACTGTGAGAATATCTAAGAAAAGTTGTCTCCAAGAAGTGATCAGCCTATTGAAAAGTTTCATTTAGCAAATCTATGCCATGTTCTTGCTTCAGAAAGCTCAGGGTGACATTCAAATGATTTCCAGATGGTCTTCAGGAAACCTTACAACATAATGCTTATTTTATCACCATCTTCCAAAGTTACTGTTTTGCTAGAACATTGACAAAATAGGGAATCTCACAATCTTATTTTTGCTTCCATCTATTTTGGAAAGTAATCATTATTATATAAGAGGATGAAAATTTAGCTTCTGGTTTAAAGTATATATGATGAAACCCCAAGTGGTTGATCAGATGCCAGAATGATATATATAATAGAAACACGTCAGATTAATAAGTAGCTAATAGAATAATGGAAATATGAAAATGCATTTTTCCTGCATATTCTTAGAGGAGGATGCTTCAACTGGCATACCAGCTTTTTATTTATTTATTTATTTATATGGGCAGCAAATTTACATGCTGCCCATATAAACAAAATTATTCAAGCATAGGATATGGTGTGATAATTGGATCTTATTTCTGCTTTTTTTGAGTCTGTATGGTCAGGCAGATATTTTTAGAAAGTGGGAAACGCAGAAGAAATAAATGGATGAGAATGTTCAGTTGATATGTAGTGATTGTCTTAGCTCATTTAATCAGAACCATTTACCACATGATCTCACCAGCATAGTATCTGAACATAAATATTGTTTTCAACTTTAAAAAGTCTCCCCTTGAGGTGACCTTTGAATCTCATGTGCCATTTGCTAATAAAAATGTCTTGAAGATGTGCAAACCTGGACTTTACTGCTGTTGTTAATGTATTAATCTTTCAGAAGCGTCAAGCATCTGGGAGAAAATTTAGACAATAAACAGACTAACTCAGGCACAATTGCTCAGGACTGCAAAGATTCAAAGGCCATCATCTAGGAAAATACCAGCACCCGTGACTGTCACTGCATCCTTATAAACCTGTCATCAGGCACAGTGATGTCTAAGTAGAAAGGAAAAAATCAATTATTAATGCTATTATTTCAGTCTTATGCGGAGGACCGTACCATAATATTCATGGTACTGTTATGAGGAAAACAAAGAAAATATTGACTTTTTCCTAGTCCACACAGAAAAAAATTAATTATTAGGCTGCTCATGGAGATATTGAAAATCTAATCCAATAACTGGAGTCCTTAAAAAGCAAGTAATTAACAGTTGACCCAGAAAGTGTAGATGAAGTTAAATTTACAGTTAAATCCAACTCAAGGAACACTAGAAGTCAAACAATGAATTAAGTTTACTTTTTTGTAATGGTAGAACCATTTCCTCAAAAAAGAAATAGTTAATATTTTTTAAATATATAACCAAGGGTGATAATTGTGTTCACAATATTGTGATAATTGTAGTGTTGTCTTCGTATACCTTGCTTTATGTCAGCATTATACATTGTTCCTACTATTACATTATAGTGTTTCAAACTGAAATGTGCATCATGAATATTTGCTTATATATTAATGATTAGTCCCAACATATTTCATGCGAAAACTGTGGGTACTTTTAGATTTCTTTTTCTGTTTATTGACTGATTGGAAACATTTGTCGCCTCAAGTTCTGTTCTCCGTTGTGTGAAACACATTTTTACGTTGTTCTGTGTTTTTATTTGCCCCACCATTGTATCAATTGAGTCACTGCATTCTGATCCCTATCCAATGCAGTAAAATCGCAATTCATTATACGCAATTATGTCTTTGCTTTCTTGGACTTGTAAATGACTAAAAATCAGATTTGACATATATCACCTGCTATTAATAACAAGACTCAATTAGACTGTACTTTCCGTCCTGCAGCTGTCTGCAATGAAAGGGATGTCTTCTCATATTCTGGAGTCCTATTTTTTATATTTCCAAATACGGTTTTAAAAATTAGCAAAAAAATATGTGAATACATTTGCTGAAAAAAAAACAGTAAAAACTAGGATATAATAAGAATTTTCATGAACATAGTTATCTGCAAGGGGTAAGGTTAGATGTCAAAAAGTCAGATGGCATCCATAAACATGCCATCAAAGGTCCCTTTATTACATGTGTTTTACATGCCTGTTGAGATGAGTAACCATATAAATTAAAATAGATAGATAGATTAGATTAGATTAGATAGATAGATAGATAGATAATAAATGGCTAGGACTTTAATGGCATGAACTACCATACTTGAATTTTGAACACAGAAAATGCACAAATAGAAGTGTGCTTGAATAACTCCTTCAAAGTCAGTGTAGCAATGTAAAATCCATCCAATCATTAGCTATACTATTTGGCAGGGAAATGTATAAGGAATTATGTACTTTAGGCATTAAGAGCTGAGGTGGCGCAGTGGGTAGAGTGCTGTACTGCAGGCCACTTCAGCTGACTGCTATCTGCAGTTCAGTGGTTCAAATCTCACCGGCTCAGGGTTGACTCAGCCTTCCATCCTTCCGAGGTGGGTAAAATGAGGACCCAGATTGTGGGGGAGATATGCTGAACTCTGTAAACCACTTAGAGAGGGGATGAAAGCCCTATGAAGCAGTATATAAGTCTAACTGCTATTGCCTATTATAGTGTGTGTGTTTTTTGGAAGTACAGGAGAGATCACTTCATTAAAAGAGATAAAGAAGATATACCATCTTTAAGGGAGATTAACAAGGTCAAAATGGCAGGTGTGGCCAGGATTGAAATTCTTTCTATATAAAGGTAAAAAGTGATGGAGCTTTGTTTTTCAGATCATGCCCACTATTTTTTTTTAAAGTAATCTTATTAGTTATACATTTTTTTTAAAGAATAAAACATACAAATACAAATACAATTTTAAACATACAACCCCCCTCCCCCCCCACGGTGACAGTCATTCACAGCCCAACTTTTTTTTCCTTCCTCTTGTTAGGTCTCTAAAGGACACATCTTCTCATTACAAAATTCAGGGATCTATTACAATACCCATGTTCACTTTTAGTTCTCATTGTTAACAACTGCTATTAACTTTCTCCCCGTTTTAAGTCCCTGCGGTTCTCCTTGTCGCCCACATATACCATAAGTTCCAGCTAAGATAATTTCCGTTTCTCCTTTGTCTCTCAGCCAACCCGTCATTCTGTCCATTTCTGCACATTCATAGATCTTTTTAATTATGCATCTTCTGACAGGTATGGTAGTGGATTTCCAAAATTGTGCATAAGTTATTCTTGCGGCCACAATTATATGTAGGCTCAAATGCCATATTGAATGCTCATGTTTTCTGGTTTAATGCTTGTAGAAGGTTCTCAGGTTTCCATTCCATGCTTGCCCCAAGTAACCTCTTTTAAGCCATTTTTGAGTCCTTTTCCAGTATTCGTGGCCTCAGTACAGGACCACCAAATATGGTAAATGTGCCATCCTTTCTTCCACATTTCCAACACAGTGGAGATAACCCAGGAAACATTTTAGCTAACCTTGTTGGGGGGAAGTGCCACCTATGAAACCATCTTGTATATGTTTTCTTTGAATGCTGTAGATATTGTAAGTTTAATGGTCTTACTCCATAGATCCCACCATTTGGCCCATTTCAATCTCATAGCCAAAGTTTCTCTCCCATGCTATTAGAAGGCTTTTGTCCATCTCTTCATTAGGATCTTGGCAAGTCAAAAATTGATAAAATCTTCGATAACATTTTCTCTGTCTCCGCCAAACAAAATCGTATCTAGCCCCTGAGGGTTTGGGTAGATCCCAAACCGTACCTTATCGCTTTTAAACCTGTTTCCTAACCTGTAAATATTCCCACCATTCCAGTTCCTGCCCTGCTGCTCTATTCCATCTTTATTTTCATGTTGCCATCTTCTGTCATAATGTCTTTATATGTTATGTTTCTTGTCCAATTAATACACTGGATGCGTTAAGGCCTCTAACGGTGCAACCATGCACGGAACCCTAAGATAGTATTTTTCCTCATCTTTTCCCAGACCCCCATCAAATCTTCCGAATATAATGTCCATGAAGTACCTATGGGGGGTGTCTCTGTCTTGCCAGAGGGAGGCATGCCATCCCTGGGGGAGGTCATGTCCCTCTATAGCCAATAGGCGCCCACTATTGAAGGCTGAAGCACACACACCTGCAGATTGCCCTGCTATCCAGCTGCAAGGCTTTGCGTATAATTCAGCATGTTAAAAACATATGTACTAATATTTTTAAGGCTATTGTATGGCAATTTATGTTGAAGATGAATTCATTGGACACATGGGAATAAAGTCTCAGCAGTCAGAACCAGCACTAAGCTGCATTTCCATGGCTAAGAAGATAGTCCTCAAATGTCCTGGCTTTGCCCATGTCAGTCTGAAACAAGAGATTCAAATGGTTGCAACATGCAAATTTCTATGGAAATTTCTGAATATAACTGTGGATTGAATCTAGTTCTTTATCTCCCACAGCAAAATAGACATTGCTGGGGAAGTACTGGCCCAAAACCATCTCCAAACATTGAGCAATGTTCACTCACATGATAAATTGATGTCCATGCCATATTAATCATATATTTTATTTTAAAAGTTAGATTATAAAACAACCTACAGTTTCTACGTTGGTGAAGAGAAATTATTTTAAATATAGTTGCTTTACAAATTATTTTTTTAATTTGGTAGATAATATCAAAATATCCACATCAACTTAGTCAAGTTTACCACATCCTAAAAACTCTTCTGTTATCTTGCTCAATGTCTCATTTTCCAGAAGCCAATAGGCTTTCCTGCAAGTGATCCTAACGAACAGAGATTTCCCTCAAGAGGCAAAGAGAGCATGAACATTGGGAGGAAGTGTCTTTGTCATCTGCTGCTGAAATTAAAATTGGAATCTAGTAGTTTTATGCATGTAACATTTCGGAATATCCAAGGTCAACAACCGTAGAGAATCTGGGTCAGATCCCATAGAGCAGAAATTCTGAGGTCAAAGGAAATGTGAATATAGGAGGGTTGGGAATTTCTAAAAAATAAGATACTGGAAGTACAATTGGCATTTCATTCTAACAAGGAAAAGTGCAGCTAGGAGTCAGTTAGGAAAACCATTAGAGTATTGTTTTCCTTCTTCCTTCCTTCCTTCCTTCCTTCCTTCCTATTCTGAATGAACCACGAATTAAAAGGACATGTATAGGATAGGGAATAAGCATGATCACCAAGGAATTTGTACAATAAGTAGTAATATCGGTAAAAAGTAACTTGGGCTAAAGCACTTAGGGAACTCAAGGAAAGCTAAAAATAACAAAATGGACTTCCTGACTATGTAGGAGAGAAAAGGAAGACTACGTCAAAGGAGAGGAAAGAAAGTTAGAAGCCTCTTCCTAGCAATAATAACAAATTGGAATTCATCAGTACCTATTTTGCTCCAGTCTTCTCCCCCAAAGAGAATTGTATTATCCCAAAGCTTATATCTGTTTAATCCATTGTAGCAAGTAGAGTAGATATAAGGGTTCTTCATCTCTTCAATCAGTTCATGAGTGCTTGGATCATTTTAATATATATCCCAAATTATAAACCACCTGAACAAAACATATTTACATATTTATCATTCATTACTATGGATTTATACTAAAGGATTCGGAAATGTCTCATATTGATTATTATAATCTTTTGTTACACGCACGTACACACACACACACACAATTACTTGTACTGAGCTTACATACTAAGCCTAAACTAAAGTGGTGTATGATGCTTAGCTTAGATGTCAATAACTGGATAGAGCACACATGCATGATTATTTCTTCAGCTCCAGAGTTAGATGACCAGGAGAAATATAGATATGGGCAAGTGGGGTAAATGTTGCCTGACAAGGCAATACTTCTTACTCAGAGAAAGAAACAACAAAGCCAAATTCTTTAGAAACCAAGATCTCAGTGAGAACTCTATCCATGGACCCACAAATTGGATACAAAAACTCTACTTGAAGATGGATGCTGTCTAACCTTCCATTTCCTACAGTGGGCAGCTGAAGGAGTCTGGGAATCCCACCCTTAGGACAGAAGGGCAATAGCTTGTCCAAGGCTGTTCCTTAGCAACCAGAAAGTCAATGGCAAAGCACACTGACAGGATGCTGAATATGCATTTCTCCCACAGGACTGCAGCTTCTTTCGGCCTTTGCTATGGCAGTGCATCTCCAGAAATCCTCTTTGTTGTAGGTTCTTTCTTTGCTGCCTCAGATTGTTAAATCCAAGTAATTTAAAACCAAAGCATAAACTTGAAAAAACAGATTTTTAAACATAGAAGGTGTTAAGAATATATAATACAGTCATTTTTTTGGCTGCTTTGTTAAAATCTTGGAATTGTTTATTTGTGACTTGTGTTATGCTCTATTAAGAATTCATAGTTATTCATACCACAGGGACAGAGCTGGTTTAAAACAGCTAGCTCATCTTTTTCATCAAATTTTTTATACATGGCAATATGTTAATATTAAGAAAAGCATGGATACATTAAAACAAAATCCTTTGATTGTTAGCAGCTCTGTATAATTAACTAAAATGTATTCACAATACACCCTTGGAAACTTTTTTGTCATAAGATACATCTTTGAGCCAGTTACAAGAAAAATTAATTTCAATATTATTTAAGATTCATGAAAATTAGAGACATCTGTGGGTGGGTTAAAAATTAAGACGGCGACTTTGTGATTGAAGCAGCCATCTTTAGTCCCTGAATGGAAATACTAAGGAATGGGGAGTACAACAGTACTTGATCATTCTCTTTGCTAGACAGTCACTAGTCTTTCTCATAGATTCAAAAACATTATGTAACTTTTGTTTACTTATAGACAGAAAGACATTACTTACTTTTTTTAAAATAATAAGTGCTTTAGTGAATGATTTGGTCCAGCATTCTGCATCCCAGAATGGTCATGTATGCTCCCTTTGGATCAGAACATATTATCAAACATGGTGCTATATAGCCTTTTTCCTGAATTTGCCTGATTCATTTTAAAACTAACTGAATTATGCACATCCTAATCTCCTTGTATTTTACTTCAATGTTAGTATAATATTGCTGGAGAAGGGCTGTTTTTTTAAAAAAAAAAACCCTTTCTACACTTCTACCAGCTTCCTGTCTAATCCAAAAAAAAACCTCAGATTTTGTATAATTTTTTCATTATAACTCGTGATTATTTTGATTGTGCCTTCTTGTATTTTTTCCAGCTTACAAAACTCTTTTGAAGAAGTATGACCATTTATGGTATGCATAATTGATAGCTTAAAATTAATTTCTCAAAAATACCCAAAAGCAAATCAACATTTAGCAAGTGGTCATTTTGAAAAAGGCTTATCAGTCATACACCATCAGTTCTAACAGTTGTAGTACTATGGGTCAATTTATTCTTTTAATATTTTCTAAGCTATAAAATCGAGCTCTGAATTCAATATACTGGTCAAAGAGGCATATTCCTGTGCAACAAAATATTAACAATAATAATAAATGACTGAGTAATATTGATCAATAGCTAATACCGTATGATTGGTAAAGGAGTAACATACGAAATTAGTCAGCCATAGTGTAAAACAAAAAAATATACCAGTAGCAATTTTATAACTCTATTGGGAATCTTAGTAGGTGAGTCTCCCTGTCTGAACTTCTCTAAGCTTAGAAGCTAAACATTTTTAGATGTTTGGAGTCTTGGACTTGCACTTCTAGTTAAGAGCAGGTAACAGTTGTGGCCAAGTGGGCCTTTGCACTGCTTTAGTTGACCTGCCAGTTGTGCCTATTCCTGAATTGTGAAACCCTTTAGATAGTCACTTATGCCTTAGTTACCTCACAGTTGAATTATTGCAGTGTTCTATATGGACCTACTCTTGAAAATCATTTATAGGCTAAAATTAGTCCAGAATGCATATTGTAGGCTGTACTGTCCATATGATGCTACTGCCCAGGAGTTGTATTTCTTACTGGCGAGCTTCCAGGTACAATTCAAGTATTGATTATTACTAGAAAGTTCTTCATCAATCTGTCTCCTATACTTTTGCCTTGTAAGATCAGGCTGAGTCAATTTGCTCTGAATCCCTTCAATCAACAATGGGGGTTGGGATTGGGAAGGAGAGCTTCTTTGTGATTCTTTTGTTCTTTGAAATGGTAACCCCTCAAAAATCCATGTAGCTCCCATGCTATGATGTCCCAGAAGGTTTTGGGGTAGATTTAAAAATATGACTGTCCTGTCAGACATTGGGGTTGGGTGCTTGTGGAACTCTGTCCATGCTGTGTGTTATTTTTTTAAAATGTATGGTATATGGATGTCTGGACCCTTAGACATTTCATTACCTTTTCTGTTTTGAAAGTGTAAACCATAATTCTGGAGTTGGGCAGTCTCTAAATCTTAACACCACCAACAATACCACCAGCTTGCAATCCTGTGCAACACATGGTGGGCTATTATTGTCTACTGCAAAATATGGGTGGTAATTCTGGCAGAAGGAGGGAGGGAGGGAGAAGGAGAGAGAAAGAGCAATAATGATGCCCCATTTATCTATGCTTTATTATTTAGAAAGGGAATGCTTTAAGAATAACCCAAACATCCTTTTTTAACACCTGACATTAAATGGTTTTGTTCCCATAGACTCTCTCACAAATGGTAACTCCAGCCTGTGATTTATATAAAACTTTCCTTTCCCTTAATTTCACCTACAAAAGCTTCATTCTTCCTGTATGAACCTGCTTTGTCAGTATTTGCTCTGATTTATGGAAGATTTCAACCAAACAAAATAACTATCCTTTTTCTTTTCATTAGAGCTAATCCCAGAAAGACACTTTCATCTGCCGATTAGTCATGCCCCTGCAAGCCTCAATAACCTGAGGGTAAGTTATTGATGTGTTAAAGATGTAATCGCAAAGGCTCAAGGCAGCTAAAGAAATCTCACTTTTTTATCTAACCATGGCATCATTTTGAGTCATTTTAACCCTGATAGGAGATCCAGTGTAGTAAATCATTATCTTGATCATCGTTGTTCTTACGTTAGCTCTTGCTGTAATTGGTTCATGGTTCCAAATATGTCAAAGGTTAAAATGAGCAAGCAAAAAATGAAATGGCATCCAAATATAACTAATTCAGGAGGTATGTGATGAAGATATGTGACTAATTCTATCGCAGTCTCATTATTAAGCAATGATTATTGCACTCCAGGCAATCAGCCGTGAAAAATCCCAGTTTTTAAAATCAATATTTAAAAGGGTATTATCTTACTTTAAATAAATTAGCTTCCAAGTTTGTTATGTCTTTGTGATACATTGTGGAGTAGCTTGAACTGGTTGATTAAAGTAAGCTAATACAGGTAGTTTGTGACATATAACTAGTCATTTTATGACTGTTTGGAGTTACAATGGCCTTAGAATGGGTGCTTTATGACTTGCACTTCCAGCTATGGCAAAATGTTGCTTCTCCCTCATGGTCACATATTCACACTTTGGTTGCTTGGCAACCCACTCACACTTACGACTCGTGGCAGCATTCTATAGCCATATGACTGTTATTTGCAATGGAATGAATTCATTTAGAAGATTGGGTTTGTTTAACCATACCATTCCCTTAATGACTATGATATGCTTAATAACTGCCATGAAAAATGTCATAAAAATGAGTCCATTCACATGGGTTCCATGATTTATGACTTCAACATCTGGATTTCCACCCAAATTGTGCTCATATGTCGAGGATTGCCTGAAGCTTTAAAAACTGTTTTAACTGTTTTCTTGTTTCATTTTATAATAACAGGTTTGAATGTTCTACAAACAGAAAAGTAGGATATTTATTTATCTGGTTTATATGATTGCTCATCTCACCTAAGTGGCTCTGGGTATCTTATAACAATTAAAAACAACAATCCAATAAAAAGGTTTTTTTTAAAAACAGTATATGATATTAATCATACCAAACAACAGCACCAAAAAGAAATGAACTTGAACATATACCAGTATAGCTATTGAAATGTAATTAGAATAGAATAACAGAGTTGAAAGGGACCTTGGACGTCTTCTAGTCCACTCCCTGCCTAGACAGGAAACCCTATACCATTTCAGATAAATGGCTATCCAACATCTTAAGAACTTCAAGCGTTGGAGCATTCACAACTTCTGGAGGCAAGTTGTTCCACTGATAAATTGTTCTAGCTATCAGGAAATTTTTTCTCCGTTCTAAGTTGCTTCTCTCCTTGGTTAGTTTCTACCCATTGCTTCTTGTCCTGCCTTCAGAAGCTTTGGAGAATAGCTTGACCCCCTCTTCTTTGTGGCAGCCCCTGAGATGTTGGAACACTGCCATCATGTCTCCCCTAGCCCATCTTTTCATTAAACTAGACATACCCAGTTCCTGCAACCATTCTTCATATGTTTTACTCTCCAGTCCCCTAATCATCTTTGTTGCTCTTCTCTGCACTCTTTTTTAGAGTCTCCACATCTTTTTTACATTGTGGCGACCAAAACTGAATGCAGTATTCCAAGTGTGGCCTTACCAAGGCCTTATAAAGTGGTATTAACACTTCACATGATCTTGATTCTATCCCTCTGTTTATGTAGCCTAGAACTGTGTTGGCTTTTTTGGCAGCTGCTGCACACTGCTGGCTCATATTTAAATGATTCTCCACTAGGACTCCAAGATCCCTCTAACTGTTACTACTATTGAGCAATGTACCACATATAATGTACCTGTGCATTTTGCTTTTCTTGCCTAAATGTGGAACCTTACTTTGTTCACCATTGAATTTCATTTTGTTAGATAGTGACAATGTTCAAGTTTGTCAAGATCCTTCTGTATCTTTAGCCTATCTTCTGGAGTTTTGGCTATTCCTGCCAGCTTGGTGCCATCTGCAGATTTGATGAATTCTCCATTTATCCCCTCATCCAAATCATTGATGAAGATGTTGAAGAGTACTGGGCCTAAAACAGAGCCTTGGGGTACTCCACTACATACTTCCCTCCATGTAGATGCAGTTCCAGATTAAAGTACATCTTCTAGAATTTCTGATCATTGCAATGGGAATACATTTCTTCTATTTTCTCCCTACCAGCCCTTCAGATAAAGAAATTACTCTTAGTATTTTTTCCCCAAACTAAACTTGCATAGTTGTTTCAGCCATTCCTTATATGACTTGGTTTCCAACATCCACACTGTTCATTCAGTTACTTTTGTTCTAGATATGCTCCAGTGCCCTTTAAATATAGTGTGTGGAAAATTATAAAAAAATAAATTGAGAAAATGAAACATCCAGAACATATTACAGGGCATTATCACTGCTGCTAGCTGGGTTGGCTTCTCTCTACTTTTGACAAGGTCTATGGCAACTTTTCCTTATTATGCTGCAGATGCCTCCTTAGCAAACCTCTTTGGTTCAGTCCTCCATTGGCTCTCAAGATAGAATAGGGCTAGTTGGCATAAGCTGAAGTCAAAAAGAGGAAATTCATTTGATAAAGAAGTCAAGGAAGAACACAAGCACTGCACGGACTGTATATTGCATATAACGTAATGTATACTTTATACATGTAATATATAAATGCAAGTATAATGCACAGGTATAAATTTGGAAATAATTGTGGCAATTTAAATAGAAATCCAATCTTCTATCCATGAAATGAAGATAACAATCCCTGTGTCTATTGTTGTCCAGCTTCCTGATAACTTGGATTAGAGAGCCCTTTAAATGGACAGCAAATTTAAACAGTCTGCCAAATAGAATGGTATCCTATTTAGCAGTGTATGTCGACCTAAGTAAGTTTAAGGCAGAGGTGGATTACTGCCGGTTTGGCAAACCAGTAGTAGCGGCAGCAGGAGGCTCCACCCACCCACTCGGACATTTCTGTACATGCGCAGAAGTGGCGCATGCACACCCGAACCAATAGTAAAAAAATTAGCAACCCACCTCTGGTTTAATGTATCTGGGATTCAACTCCCAGCATTCCCTAATCCTCTAAGCACATCTTAAAGTTACTGAAGTTGAGAAACACAGCTACAGACAGTAGGAAATAATTTTCAGGAATATTCTTAAACATAATCTGCAATAACAAGGGCAATCTGAATTAGTGAGGAAAATCTCTGCTCTGCAAAAATCATCATCATTCTCATCATCATCATTTTCTGTGTCACTTATTAGTTCTAACTCAAAGTGTGCTGGTTACTCCCATAACCTGAATGGTCCGTGTGGGGCAATCTCAATGGAATACTTTTGTTTATGCAAAGCAAAACAAGAAGCCAGATTTTTCTTCATATGAAGAAATGCCAAATGTCTTCTATGTTCCTTGGGAAAAAGACAAGATAGGTAAAAGCACAAGGCTGACAATTGCTACTTTACGTCATCTCATACTCTCCCTCCCACCTGGGAAAATTGGAGGTTGGACAAAGTGATAAATACTACTTCTCATTGCTGGAGCTTTTAGGAGGATTCTCGATTGAGACCCAAATAGGAGGACAGCCAACCTTGATGACCAGACTAAGTCTATGGTCAATGACAATTACTAATTTATAAGTTTTATATATATATATATATATATATATATATATATATATATATATATATATATATATATATATATATATATATATATACACATACATACATACATACATACATACATACATACATACATACATACATATATATATATATACATATAAACTTCATGATAATGAAGCTACAGCTAGTTTCAGGCCTTCCTAGTTCTCAGCATCAATAAAGTGTAGTGCCTTTCACACAATGTTGGCTCCTGGATATTGCAGAATGCTTTTAATAGTAAGCCAGAAATCAAATGAAACATTTGAGAAAAGAGGTAGGAAGAGTCAGCATCTAATAATGAAAGAATTTGGAGTAAAAGTAATGAGTATTTGAGATAGATTAAATCATTGATAGCATAAACAGTATTGTGAGGGGGGAAAGGATTGGGAAAGAAGTCAAGAGTTATTAATTTATCAAAGACATTTTGTATATATTTCGGTATCTCTTTTTCAATTTGTTTTCTCTGTATTCCCTTATTTTTCTATTCCTTTTCAAAGAAAGACCTCATTCCACAGAGTGCTTTTACAGTAACTGCAATCTAATTATTTTAAATTATCATGTTTGTTTTTCTTATGGAGTTTCAGCGTCATGCTCTGTGGTCCAAGTTCCCATATTTCGGTCAATAAACAAATGACATCTGGCTTCCTTTTACTTGGAAAGAGATACTTCCTGTTGTCTTCCTTCCTTCCTTCTAACTCTAAATTCCTGAAAATATTATATTTGAAAATGATTTTAACAACCTTTTATTACACAGCCATGCAAAATCAGGGCTCTTCCTTTATAGTCAAGGAACTTCTTTTGTCATTCTAGGTTTTAGTAAAATATTCAGAGGAAATTGAGTGGAATTTGATCGTACAATTATAAGTCTTAGTCATAAATATGGGAATGTAATGAACCATAATCGTTAGCCAAAGAGGTCAAACCTCTTTGAGAATATTTTGCTCAAGAATACAAATTAATTGCCTTACAGATAAATATTTTAGAAAGGAGAATATTTCATGAACCCTGGATTATTGGCCTGCTTTTATAAAAAGAAATGCAAGCACGCAAGTATGCAGTCCATTTTTTATTAATAAAATTAATGTTTTATTTTCACAGGCTCTAAAATTAAGGACACAAATTCCTTGGAGACTGCAGTTGCATTCTAGTTTTGTTCATGTGCTTCCTGTAGACAACTAGCTGGTTTGAATGCCTTTGATAGCTACCAACTGAGTTTAATGGTGGGGATGGGTGTAATCTTTTAACAGCTATTGGTTATGATATCTATTTGTTGCTTCCAGCGTCAAAAATAATTTGCCACTGAAAGCCCATTATTGTGAAGAAGCACTTTGCCATTGTGCTGTTCTTGTGGGCTTCCCATGAGTCACCATTAAGTAACACTGTAAGAACAGAATCCTTGATTAGATTTCCCACTAGTCCTTATATTCTTTCATTAAGAAAATAAGGAAGTAACATAATTAATAGGAAAGACCCAAAAGAGCAAGGGTAGCTAAAAGTTTTTTTTTAAATGAAATAATAAATGACACATCTAATAATCACTTCTAAAATATTCGATATTAAGCAACACTCAAGGTCTATTTAATGTTCTCTGTGTGTGTGTCAATGTACTGCATGTAGCTACAAATTAGTAGAATGGTGTAGATACTTAACATATGCCAATATAACACCACTGCTTCATACGAATCTGTTGCCAAACATCAAAATTTGATCACATGACCATGAGGATGCTGCAACGGTCGCTAAGTGTGAAAAATGGTCACCAGTCACTTTTTTCAATGCCATTGTAACTTTGGTCACTAAATGAACTGTTTGAAAGCTAAGGCTAGCTTGCATTATAATGCCTTATACTAGCTTACATTTTCAAGAGAGAGAAGCTAAACTCCTTGTTAGAACTGAAATAGAAATGAGTAGAGTAGAGTAGAGTAGAGTAGAGTAGAGTAGAGTAGAGTAGAGTAGTTTATTAGCCAAGTGTGATTGGACACACAAGGAATTTGTCTTTGGTGAATATGCTCTTAGTGTACATAAAGAAAAATAAAATAGTAGGATAGTGGGATCCTTGCTGCACCAAGCTCAGAAAGCAGCAAGGATCCCACTCTCCCCCACACCTCCTCTTTCTCCCTCTCATTCTCTTTTGGGGGGAAAGGAGGAGAAAGGACAAAAAGGAGAAAGAGGGAGAAATGGCTGCAGGGAGAGCGGTGCCCGAGAGAAGCGGGCAAAAAACCCCAACAACCTTCCGACGGCTGAGTCGCTTGGCCTGGGACCGAGTCTCCTCCTCACTGCGCCACTGCCGCCAGAAAGCCGTCACTCTCCCTGCAGAAGGGGAGGGAGCCTCGCCCCTCGTCGGGCGCTGCGAGCAAGCCGAGTGGAGAGAGGGAAACCACTGCCCTCTAAAGATGACATCGGGAATGACACTTCAGATAAATAAAGACTTTTTTTAACGACGTCCTTTTTAAAATTGATTTTCTTTCTTTTGGAAAATTGGGACTTTTTGATCACGCTGAGGGACACGGGACAAATTATTAAAAATCATGACTGTCCCGCCAAAAGCGGGACGCCAGGTCACCTTAGGTAAGAGATCAAAAACTTGTTTTTTTTTTCCCTCAAGCATTAGGCCAGAGTGCTATGTGAGCCTATTTTGTATTATATTTATGATTTGGAAAATTTTAATACCAAGCACTCTCTGTGTCTGTCTGTCTGTTTGTCTGTCTATCTGTCTCTATCTCTATCTCTAACTCTATATCTATCTATCCAGATAGATAGATAGATAGATAGATAGATAGATAGATAGATAGATAGATATTAATAGCAAGTTAATCGCTTGGTAAGGCCACCAAAAGTAATCAATCAGTGGGAACATTAATTGTACAAAGTTGATCAGAGAATGTTGTCAAAGAGAGTGAAGAATGTTAAAATTAAAAGAGACAGAAAAATGTACAGCATTTATAATGTTTTCTAAATGGATAGAAAAGACCAAACATGGAGACTCCAATAGAGTATGGAATTAAGAATAAAATTGACAAAAAAAATGATTTGAGTTGAAACTAAAGTAACTGGAAAAGGATATTATTTTGAGATTTCTATGAGAATGATTTGATGTGACAAAAAGTAGAATTTAAACAAATGCTATTAATGTTAGTATCTGGGACTCTTCTTTCTTTAGCAATTTCTATCCTTGAATGAATAGCCTTTGCCTACTTGTTGCATGGTTAGTTGAGGCCAATCTGAACTGTCGCCAGGGGACATACTAGCATTGTTCAGCATTCTTTATCCATTGGTTATGTCAGTGTCAGATGTGAAGGACCAGGTCTGTATCTGAAAGTTCAAATAAGCTGATTTATTGCTAAAAGTCTATAAACAGGAATCTTCTCAACTGACAGTCAGCATCTGATTAGAGTTAGATAAGGATCAACAGCACTTAAGGAAGGGTTGGACTTTGATCACATGTGGTTATGTAGGGATTCTAGACTGATTTTTCTTTTCACTCTGCCCCAGATTCTGCCATTTCTTCTCCTACAGATAGAAATTGACAGACCAGTTTTTTGACCGAGACTCATGGCTAGTCCATGTTCAACTCAATGCCACCCTTGCAGGGTGGCAGTTTAGTCAACCAACAAGAAGGAATAGCAATAGCATTTACAATTATATACTGCTTCACAGTGCTTTACAGCCCTCTCTAAGCGGCTTGCAAAATCAGCATATTTCCCCCAAAAATCAGGGTCCTCATTTTACTGACCTAAGAAGGTTGGAAGGCTGAGCCAACCTTGAGCTGGTGAGAATTGAACTGCCAAACTGCTGGTAGCCAGCAGTCAGCAGAATTAGCCTGCAGTATTGCATTCTAACAACTGTGCCACCATGGCACACTGTACCTTGATGTTGTTTGTATCTAAGAAAAAAGTGGTAAAGGAGAAATTGAAAACACTGTAGAAAAGTGGGAAAATAGTAATGATTCAGGTGTGGTTAGTGTAGCTGGACAAATCTTAAATTTTAAGGAATGTGGAAATATGGAATATGATTTGCTTATGGAGCCAGCAAACCACAATTATGTCAAAATGACAACATAGATGATTGCTTCATCATTCAAATACTGCCAATATATACTTCATCCTGACATCTGACAAAACTATTTTAACTCATAGAATTTGAGTGATTTCACCACTTGCCTCCTTCCCCAGATATGCACTGTATGTAGTGGCTTGCTCAATGTCTACATGAAGGGTGAATCTTATAATTAAAACACTTCTCCTATATAAAGTGAAGGTGGGAGTGGAGGGTTCTAGCATTTTTCTAGAGATAACAATCTTTATTATAGCTTGAAACATTGGATGAAAATGACTGAATTAACCAGTGCAGCTACAAATAACAGTGTAATAAACCTGGCAGCCAGCATTTTGGATGGTTATCTAGATTGAAAGAATTGTGGAAAGGCATATGTGATCTCCAGTAGCAACGTAGATGGCCTTTGTGGTGATGTCAGTCAACATTTTATTTGTAGGAAGATTGTTAAGATCTTACTGTTCCTTCAGGAGTTTCTGTGTTGTTAAAGTTACTAGAAAAAGTGGAAAGATAGATGGTAGTTATTTGAGGCCTGAAATGTGACATGCAAATGGAAAAATAAACTCAGTTACTATAAGTGAATTCAATCATAGGCAAAAGGCCAGTTACTAATAGTTTACATAGCAATTAAAGTCTTGCTCAAAGGTAGCAGTTGAGCTTCCTCAAAAGTGCAAAGGAAACCATGACAGAAAATAAACTTAGTCATTTTGAGGGGTGGGGTGGGAATTTCCATTTACGCCATGCTACAAAACAAAACCCAAGAAAAGTATGTCCCGTGGTTCATGCAGAAAGGGAAGGGAATACTTGGTACAACAGGTGTGGCAAGGAGAAAATTAGGTCTTAATACAGTATATGCTCAAATATGGAGAAATGATAGACTAGGAAGTGGATAATTTTAGATAATCTAAAATATTCAGCTGACCATCTATCATGGCAGAACTATGAGACATACTCCTCTAGGGAACAAGAAACATAAAAATAATTATTTTGGGCAGTTCTCTGCCCAAGGTTGAATTGGGGAGGTTGCTTGAATGCCATATATAGAACTTTGCCTTATGAATCCTGTTCCTATAGATAAGAAACTGCTTCATCTGCTAAAGAATAATTCTGCCTTCTTAGTTTCAGAAATTAAAGCCAGTGTTAGCGGTATGAAATATAGAATGACATCAAATCGATGTGTAGGATCGAGAAGGTTGAGAGAGGATTGGAAAACAAAAGTCTGAGTAAGAAAACCGTCTGTTGTGCATTGGAATCCTTTTTAAAGAAGGCTACTTCCCTTTGTAAGAATCTTGCTTCACAATGAACAAAATCAGGAGTAAAATAATAGAAGTGACAAATATCCTTGAAAATCCAAGGGACCAGGGGCCAAGATAAAGTGGATTCTGCTTTGGCAGGACCATCTGAATACCTTCTGATGAAATATGGTAGCTCATATACTCCAAGTAGGCAGATCAAAGCACATTCCTCCAGCTTTAAATACAAGTACAATTGATGAAGATGCTGTAATATAATTGAAATCATTTCAGTGTGAATAAGTGGATCTTCAGAATAAATTAACTAGTCACCAGAAAAACTATCAAATAGCTAACCAATATATTGTGAAATACTTCAAACATTGCATGAATGTGAGGGACTTAAAATAAGCTCAAATGGGATTACTTTTGCATTCAAGTTTTCCACGCTGAAGTAGTCAGTATTCATGCTTTTCTTTCATGTGAACCAGGTTTGAACTGACTCTGAGATCTAGTTTGGGTAAAATATGCACTTTTCCAAAATATAACCCACCTAAAATTTTGAAAATTAGAGAAAACAGACGATCCCTATTAGTTACAAACAAGCAAGCAATAAACAAGAGGTTACGTTAAAATATATATACAAAATATATAATTTTAGTCACCCTGTATATCATGGGCAAAATATCTCTTTTTCAATATAGTGCTAGGTATCATGTATCTTAGTAAACTCTAGTATTTTTCATTCATGTTTTCTGGATTTATGCCTATATGTGGCTTCAGTTTTTTAAATTAATTGTTGGATTTTAAAAATGTATTTCTTTCCAATACTTTTGAGGTTTTTTGCATGACTGTGATATCCAGTAAAATGTTCCTTCTTTATTTTGGCATTTGTTGTTATATGCTTTATCTATCTAGGTGATTGTAGATCGAGTAATATGTACAGTACAGTCTACTCTGTATTTATTTAATTTTTAAAGATTTTTTTAAACCCACCTTTATTACTTTACTAAATTTTTAACCCCTTGGGTCATTGTCTCAGAAATATTATCTTACCAGATATCTTAGTGCCTTCAACAATGGCAAGAGCTTTTACTATTTTTGAAAAAAAAGGTCTTAAAAATTCGGGGAGCTATTCAGAGATGTATCGGCCTTGAAAATAGTTCATATTGAACTGTACAGCATAGTCAACCAGGAGCTGGCCACAGGGAATGTTCCAGGGATGAAATTCACTTACCTTTGTGGACCTCCATGCCTGTACAGGACCTTACCAGAGCATCAAAATGATGTGGGCGGGCGGATCCTGCTACAGAGCACGCCTGCAAAGGTAAGTGAACAGCGAGGGGGGGATTCGCTGTACCACGCAATTTAGATTAATATAAATATAAATCACGTGGCACAGCTGATCGTCGGAAAAACCGGTTCATCCGAACAGGTACATCTTTTTTACTACCAGTTCGGGCAAACCACTAGCATCTTTTACTACCGGTTCAAGTGAACCGGTCCCAACCAGTAGCATTTCATCCCTGGAATGTTCTATGATATTTACTTTATGATAACTTTACATCATAAAGTGCTTTATAATATTTGCCAAATTTTAATTCCATTGGAGTTATGGGACTTGGATTTTGGACATACACCTTTTAAAGTACCTTGGTTGAAAATATTTTGCCTTATAGTAAAATATAAATACTAGTAAACTTATCTAGTACTCCTTCATCCTCCTGTTTTCCCCACAAAACAACCTTGTGAGGTAGGTTGGACAGAGAGAGAGAGAGTATGGCTGGCTCAAAGTCACCCAGTCGGCTTTCATGTCTAAGATGCAACTAGAATTTATTTTCCCTTGATTTCTAGGCCAGCACATTAAGCACTACACCAAATTGGTTCTCAACATATAGAACATTTTGTAACAGTTTTCTTTTAAAATGTAGCTTGGATTAAATTTTATTGTTTTTTTATAGCTGTCCACATTGGTCCACCAATTACCACAGATGGATTCTATGTGCAATTTGGGAGTCCTCCCATGCCCTTTTTGTTCACACAAAAACAAAGTGAGGGAAGGAAAAGCATTTTCAGATTTCCAAGATTCTGTAACAGTCCCTGTTGCAATAAAAGTGAACTTAACCTATCTAAATGACATTGGTTTCTTAGTCTTGTCTACCTTATTGGACCATCACTGATCCTGGGAACCTGGGTCTATGATTGAACCCATATCAAGTTGGTTGCCCATATGTTGATTGGTTTTCACTTCTGCTGTTGTATATATTGTTTATTAAAAACATATCAATTGATTAAAATTGATTAGACCGGCTTCTTCTATCATTGATATTCTACTATTCAGAAATCTTATCCATTCATATCCAACTATGCATATTGGGGAAACATAATGCATGCATTGGGAGTGGAAGTGATAATTGAGTGTGCATTGAAGGGAAAGTGAATGATTGGTACAAAAGAAGTATTTTGAGAATCATGTGATAAACATATGATACGTGAATAGGAATAGAAATGTGAATAGGTTGAAAGGAAAAGTATGACTGAAAAAGTTTTGGATGGAGCTCATAAGAGTCTCAAAAAAGAGAAAAATGAAATTTATAAGACAAATGATAACAGCAAGTAAACCAAAAATTACAAAGCTTATAGATATGTTGGATGGTTTGTAATATAGAAAGGTATGGAAAAGGATAGTGAATGTATTAGTGTAAATTATATTTAACTATATTTCCTTTTCTCAAATGTTAACATAAATTATGTGTTCCTGTTTTTATAACGAGCTGAAATTTTGATATCATTTTGTGGTTTTAGTATATAGATATTAATATACATATAAGAAAAAGTAGTACATTAAGTAAACCTCAAATTTAATACCCCTATTTGTAAGGGTTGAAGCTAGAAATTTGGAGATGCAGATTTGTGGGCCGGAAAGAATTGCTGTGTAAACAATAAACAGATGAGCTCATTTACCATGTTCTCGAGTAGACAGCTCTTCTGTGCACATAGGGCATCTTTGCTGGCAAAATATAGCAATTCATCTAGTTGTGTTAGTGAAGCTTCTGCAGTCAGCAAGTTCCTAAATAAAGGAATGGATATTTGCAGTATTAAGATTTAATGCCATGCCTAGCATGAAGACTAACATTCTAGACAAATCTCATACCCGAGAACACCTTTTTTATTGTGGGGTTTTGGGTTTTTTTTGCAATTGAAAGTTAATACCGGTACGATGTTAGCGGAAAATGATATCATGACAATATATTTCTACAGGCATATTTTCTTCACAGTTACATATATCCCCACATCAGAAAAAGTAATAATTGCAAAACAATCATAAAATGTGGAAAATAGCCTTTGGAAGTCTCCAATTATTACAACAATAAACACTTCTTCAACTCATCCTCCTTTTACCATCCTGAAATAATTCCCTTACCCAGATTCCTTGACACATTTCCTCTCAGAGGAATATCTGGGGAAGTTCCCTGAGCAATTCGCTGGAAATGAAATGTGTTACTGAGTTCTATAAATGTTTTTTCCCCCATTTCGCATTCCAGCTTGGAGTGTTCATTGAAGATAAATCTCTTTGTCTATGGAGCTTATCTTAAATTTGGCATCCTGTCATAATGCTAAGCACCATATGGGAACAAACTCCACTAACGAGACTTTACTATGATTTTTTTTTTAGATACTGAAGAATTTTTGTCACTGTATGTAGTGATAAAGAAACTGATATATTACTTCACAAAATACCAGACTGTCTAGTAAGCGGGAAAAATTCCAGTATTTGTATTATCACTTTGCTGCTCATTCATAGTTTTGCATCATTTTCTGTAATGTGAAAGAAAAATCCAACTGAAGCGTTTTTTTCTTCCTCCTTAACTGCACACAAACACCCACACACATTGTAGTTGGAAGATACAGTCATTGCTTATTCAGAATAGAGGCCAAGGTCCATTCTAACTATCCTGCCAAAACACAATATGCTGGCTTTTCTTTTCTGAATCATCAGCAACCAATCAAATAGCATTGCTTTTACTATAATGCTGTCAAGTGGAGGGAAATTCTCCATTTTCTTGTAAATTTGTAGTTTCCTAGTTATGTTAAATATGCTTCTGTGGAAGTACTTTGATAAATTAATAGACTCTGCTTATTGGCGTGCTGTATAAATTAAGAGCTAAACTCTAGTGGAACAGTGAGAACTCAGCTCTATACCCCTCTATTTCCTTCTTCATTAGAAAAGCTTGTTCAATGCCATTTCAATTCCTGCTCAAGAAATATAAATAGCCATTAGCTTTATGTAGATTTAAATATGACTCCAGGGTTGAGTAAAAATCATCTGCAACTGTTAGAGCTACAATTACTCTGACAGAAACACGAAGTGTTCTGCTATACAGTCACAAAATTATAAAATGATTGCTATGAATTCATTCATACCAACAAATTCACATAGGAAAAAAATAGTTTGGCTCTCTATGCACAGCAGTGACACAGTCCTTATACTGTAGAAGTAATACTTTTTCTCTGTACCATTACATGTAGATTGTATAATACAGGATGTTACAAAATCTCCAGCTCACCTTCGTATTTCTTCTTTTAGGTTGGTCAGTCATATCTGCAGAAGGATACTTTGTGTTAGGTATAGATTTCATGCCCTTCTGTGGTAAATGGTATATAACGTCCAATATTTCTTGGAAAGAAGGAATATTGAACAAGAGGAAGCCAGGAAGTTTAATTTGTGATTGCCTTTTTTTTTTCAAAACAGATATCTTAAATAATATTTTGCTCTTAAATCTTAAATGGGAGCTGTTGTGAGAGATGGCAATATGTAAACAACCTGAACTCATCTCCACTATTTCCTTTGGCAATTGGGTCCATTGTTAAATGGACAAAAGGTCCAGGATGAAGACAAACTATTTTTTCCCATGTTGCCAACTACGCTAATGCAACTCATAGCTGTACAAGTTACAAGTGACCTTCAGCCCAATCACTGTGATTTGCCCCTTCCACATAATATTCTCCATGGGAAGCAAAAGATCTACCAATCTGCATATTTCCACCCACTTTTTGATGTTACTTCATTTATTTCAGCCCTGCCCACTACTGACATTCTCTTGCAACAACAGACTACCCATAAAGGGAAAAGACTGCTAGTCCTTGTTTTAGAACTTTTCTATATGTATTTGTATTTATATTTATTAGTTTATCAAACATGTATAAGATAGCAGGTATAAATATAAACATGGACATAAATGAAAGAAATGAGTACAAATAAATGGGGACAGTAGGACAGGGATGGTAGGCACATTGGTGCGCTTATGCATGCCCCCTTTACGGACCTCTTAGGAATGGGGTGAGGTCCATGGTAGACAGTTTAAGATTGAAGCTGAGGGTTAGAGTCTGTAACAACAGTCAGGTAGAGCATTCCAGACGTTGACCACTCTGTTGCTGAAGTCGTATTTTCTGCAATCTAGTTTGTAACTCCAGGACCTTTCATTGTGATTAATGCTGTGCTAGAAAATTCAAAGAAAACTGCCAACACGAATGTGTCACTCTGTATAAACTGAACCTAAACTAATAAAAAGTTGGACACATTTAAAAGGTGGAAAAACTGCTTAGATTTTTTATTATTAATTACATCTATTTGTTTTACTTTGATCCCAGTCAGGATTAATAATAAGATATTGGACAAAAAATGGGTAGGCCAATGCAGAGTATAACTACTGCCTGAAAGAGCCTCTTAATTATGTTAACAGTGTCCTTTGCCTATCTTTAAGGGTAATTTTCATTTAAACAGGATATCTTCTTTATTTTTATTTATTTATTTGCCTTCTATCTTTATTATTTTTACAAACAACTCATGGCAATAAACATATCCAACAGGCCTTTCTTCTCCTGTTTTCCCTACAACAAGAACCCTGTGGGCTGAGAAGGAATGATTGGCCCAAAGTCACCCAGATGTTTTCATGACTAGGGCAAGACTTGAATTCACTATCTCCTGCTTTCTAGTCTGATGCTTTATGCTGGAAGCACTGTAAAAATGTTCATAGAACATGCATGTCTTATGTTCTATGGAGATATAGGTTGGACTATGACTGTGATAGCCTAAATATATGTTCCCTCCCATTCCAGTTATTCTAATTTAATTTAGAATTTAAAATCCTGCATTGAAACTAAGCCTGGGAAAATTCAGTTAAACTAGGGAATCTATTATTATTAAGTAGGGCAATAGTCACCCAATATAGCTAATCTTAAAAGAGAAGTCGACAATTCACATAGGATGGCACTATTAATTACTAAATACTACCTTCTGAATTACAGGCAAGTAAAGCAGCATATCTTAAAAATCAAGCTTGGTGAACAAAACCTGGACTAAATAGATCTTAAATAGGATTATATTCATGTGCAAAGGAGGCATTGGTGTCTCATGTGGAAAGAAGCCATGTGAACATTTGTATTTTGTGTTAGCCTGATGGAATTACTCCTCTTGGACAGTAAACCAGGAAAGAAACACACACCCGCACACATACATGCAGGAACAGGAAGCACCAGCTGCTATCAAACTTTCCCAAAGGGTTTTTAGCATTTGCTCATTTTCTCAGGCCTGGTGCAGATTTAATTTGTGTTATTCCAATGTATCTCTGTCCTTCAACTTGTTTAGTTCAAGAGTGTTCAGCATACTAGACTGTCTTCAGGATTTTATGTGAAAGGGCAAATTTAGTAATGTAACAAACTGTATTGAATTTTATTTATATACCATTCCTCCACCCAAAAAGGTCCTCTTAAATTATCTTCAGGCCCAGAGCTTAGATTCCCTAGGTATATCCTAAAATTTTTAACCATACTGTGCTATTTCACTGGTCAGATTAGGATACAGAATTAAAATAGGAAATTGGCAATCCCAGTTTTCAGGAAATATAACACTGTGAGAATTGTGGGAGAACTGCTGATTCACACAAAGTGTGGCTGTTTTAATGAAATACAGGGCATGGAAGCAATCACCAAATTAAACTGGGCTTTAGAAAGTTAAAAAAGAGAAGGAGAAAAAAGATGTTTACTAATTTTTAAATTGTTAATAATGAGATCTGAAGACATCCATCCAAGAGTTCTCAATGGTGGGCGCATAGGGGCCCCATACTAATCTGTGTATGTTAACCCTTCAATGCACCTCGTATCATATAAATACAGCAACATATTTATTAATTTTTATTGCATTTTTTACATTAATACTAACATGCAAACATATGTTTAATTTTATTGACCATTTACATTTTTATTCCTGTGATTAGTTGTCGTAGGGGCCCCAGTACACTGCTTTGCCTGGAGGCCCATAATGGCCTTGGTCCTACAGGGAGGTGATAGTATCAAAAAGCCAAGATGACAATCTTGGAAGCGTGATAAAAACTCTCTCCCTTTGTATGACTAAGTTGACACAACAATTATTGCAGAGGTTGATACCACTGCCTGAAAGCAAAAAAAAAAAAAAAAAAGCCTCTAAAATTGAGTTAGACGATAGGTATTGTTATACCAGTTTCTAAAAGAGATATAGAATTGATCCAGGAATTTGTAGATTAGAAAATTGCTTCTAGAAAATTGGTAGAAATTACATAAAAGAAAAGCTAAGCATTAAGAAGAAAAAAAACATTAAAAGAAAATCAGCATGATTTCTGCAAAGATAAATTCTGCCTTACCAATTTTTTGAACTTCATTAGGCATATGGATAGTGAGCTTGCAGTTACTGTACTCTTGTATTTTCAAAAAGCCTTTGATAAAGTTCCTAAAAAAAGGCTCTTGCATAAATTTAAAGATTATGGATTAGAGGATTTGTCCTTTTAAAGATCTTTGATTAAAAACAGATCTGATTAAAAACAGAAAGCATAGAATATTAAAAATAATGGAGGGATATATTTTTTTTCTCAGTGGAAGAAATAAGGATACAGGAACCTTCCTAAATTGTCTTAATTTTGAAATAAGCAGAGAGCTGGAAATTTGATGGATGTAATCAAATTATTCAGGATTGTATTCAGGATTGACTGAAATTATCCAGAAGGATCTTGTTCCAGAATGCTTTCCAGCAACCAACAGATCCAATTTGGTGTAGTAGTTAAAGGTACTAGGCTAGAAACCAGGCTATAATGATTCTCACCTTGGACATGAATCCAATTGGGTGTCTTTGGACCAGTTAATTTGTCTCAGCCCTAGTAAGAAGGCACTGACAAACCTCTACCAAGATATTGCAATCAAAAGTACACACTTATCCAGGAAGTCACCAGATGTCAGAAAATGGCGCGCGCGCGCACAGACACACACACACACAAATACAAGGAAAGGGGAAATACAATTGAGTTTAGGTAAGTGTAAGTCAGTGGTGGGTTTCAAAAATTGTTCGAACCTACTCTGTAGGTGTGGCCTCCTTTGTGGGAGTGGCTTGCCGCCCATGTGACCAGATGGGAGTGGCTTGCCACCCATGTGACTGGATATGAAGATGCCGACGACACTTGTCAGAACCACCTTAAATTACCTCACACACAGCACTGGCATGCATAAGAATATGATGTAAACTTGTTTTTTAAAAGACATCTTTGGTTTGCGTTAAAACAACTTCAACACACGCAATGTTCTGATTGCACCACAAACGCAGTAGTCATCCTTACCTTTCACAGAGGCACTGAGTTTTATAAATATGAGCATGATAGTGTAGAATAATCATATCCAAGGACCAGTGGTGGGTTTCAAAAAGTTTTGGAACCTCTTCTGTAGGTGGGGCCTGCTTTCCGGGTCCACTGGTGGAACCTCTTCTAACCGGTTTGGTAGATTTGATGAACCGGTTCTACCGAATAGGTGCGAACTGGTAGATACCCACCTCTGGTGTAAGTGATACACCTTAGAGAAAACTGCCTAACTTTATGTATACAGGTGGAGCCTGGGTTAACTAACTAACTAACCAGAAAAAAGTTCATGGGGATTATAATGGATCACTCAGAGAAAGTGTCCCAAAACAAATTTTATTTTAGGCATCCTTGGGAAAAGGAAATGAGGCTGTCAACATTGTAGTGCCTTATACAAATCTATGGTGCATCCATATTGTGGTCACATTTGAAAGAGAATACAACATGATAGATTTTGAAAAGTTATATCAAATATTTATAACTTGCTTTTCAGCTTGACTGTTTTGCATCTATATGCTTTAAATCTATTTTTAATATATTATATTATGTATATTTTAAAGTATATTTATATACTTCATACATCTACTTTAAGTTTGTTTGGGGGGGAAGAAGGCGGGGCTTAGCAGTGTGAAGATGGACTTTCAGGCTGTTCCTGAATCTCCATCTATACCGGAGCATCTGGACAGTTCCTTTTTGGACCCAAGCTGTCCCGAAGAGACAGTGAAAGGTAGGGGGAGACCCAATGGTCCCAGAGACGTTCGCAAAGTCTCTGGGGACCCAGGAAAACCCCCTTTGCCAGTGACTTCCGGATTAGCCACAAGGCTATTGAAACTGCAGACAGCCCTAAAGAAAGAGAAAGTGTTTCCAGCTGGTAAGAACATTTTATTGTTTAGAGAGAAACGGACTGCCTAAAAATTCAAACTAATTTAAATTAAAGAACAGAAGAATCTAGCGGCAATTTTGATCCTTTTGAGATTTAAAATAGACACACCAACAATAATAGAAAAAGAAAGGGAGAAAGGAGGAGAGAATGAAAGGAAGATGGGGGAAAGAAGGAAGAGGTAAGGAGAGGAGGATGGAAAGGAGAGAGAGGAGGAGAGAGGGTAGAAAGGGGAAGAGGAAGAGCAGGAGTAGGAGAAAGGTACGGGAAGAAGGAAGGGGAAGGAGAGGAGGAAGGAGGAAAGTAGAGAAGGGAGGGAGAAAGGAAAGGGAAAGGAAAGGAAGATGGAAGGGAGAGAAAAGGAAGGAGAGACGGTAGGAAGGGAAAGAGGAAGAGTAGGAGTAAAGGAGAGGTAAGGGAAGAAGGAAGGGGAAGGAGAGGAGGAAGGAAGGAAGTAAAGAAGGGAGAAAGGGTGAAAAGAAAGAGGTAAGGAGACGAGGATGGAAAGGAGAGAAAGAGGAGGAGAGAGGGTAGGAAGGGGATGAGGAAGAGCAGGAGTAGAAGAAAGGTACAGGAAGAAGGAAGGGAAAGGAGAGCAGAAAGGAAGAAAGTAGAGAAGGGAGGAAGGGAGAAAAGAAAGGGAAAATAAGGTGATGTTATAACAGGAGGAAGGGATGGTAAACAAAGCAACCCAAACTGTATATTATAACCTATTAAATGAAATAATAAATGTATAAGAATGATAAATGTTAAAACACTTGTAACCAAACGACATGCTATATGTGATGATGGGTTTTTTTGTTTTGTTTTTTGTCTTTTTTATTGTTGTGGGTATGTGTTGTCTATGTAACAAAAAAATAAAAAAAATATTTAAAATAAAAAAAAAGTTTGTTTGATCTTTTTTCCTAACTTTTTCACTCAATAAGTGGCTGCTAAAAAGCACATAGTTTTAAAAGATTAGCAAGGGCTCAAACTGAATTTGAACACTTTGTACTTTTCTGAAATATTTCACCAGCTTTAACTGTACTTCTTGCCCAATTTGTAGGGCTCAACTTTTATTATAAAGCCCTATATCGTATGGAACTACTTCTATCTTATAGCAAGACCTCTCTCCAAATACCCAAGACCTAACAATATGATGCAGGGCAACCAAAATAGAGGGGTTTTTTTTTCAATTAGGGCATCCTGGTTTTTAAATTCATTGGTCTATACTTGTCCATTTGAATGTCCTATGGTCTTTAAGGATTTATTATTCATTACTTGTTTCAATTGTCTTGCATGGTGCTGCATTTAGTAGCTTACTTAGGAAGAAATTTTTTTAAAAAAAGACCAGCATGATCACTTTTCATATTCTTTATAAGTATTCAGTTTAAAGATAATTTTAGAAAGATCTGCCAATTGTGAGTACTCAGCAGTGTCACTGATGTGTTAATGATCAGTTAACTTTTTATTATTGTACATGAAAATAGACATAAGAAGTGTAGAGGAGAAGTAGAAAAAAATGCAAAAGTGTTTAATCTCTCCTGTCTTTAAAAAAAAAAACTAGTCCCACATATGCATTAATGTTCCATTACAATTATGTTGAAAATTAAATCAGTTTATTTCATAACAGGACCCAAACTGGGTATAAATTAAATATAAAAATTAGCAGATGCAATCCATATTTTAAAAAGTTTGGGATTAACATAAAAACAGAGTTGGAAGGGATCTGGGAGGTCTTCTAGTCCAACTCCCTGTTCAAGCAGGAAACTATACCATTTCAGACAAATGGTTCAGTGTGATCGTTTCTTAAAAACCTCCAGTGTTACAGTACCCAGAACTTCTGGAGGCAAGTCATTCCACTGATTAATTAAGATGTGGAAAAAGAGGTGAGTTCTTCAGATAGCCATTAGCAGGAGTGGATTGCTCCTGGCATGACTGCCAATATGGTGCACACAAAAATGTTGCATTTTTCTTTTTATAAGCCTCCAGACCAGGGGTGGGTTTCAAAAATTGTTCGAACCACCTCTGTGGGCGTGGCCTCCTTTGTGGGAGTGGCTTGCCGCCCATGTGACCGGATGGGAGTGGCTTGCCGCCCATGTGACCGGATGGGAGTGGCTTGCCACCCATGTGACCGGATGGGAGTGGCCTGCCACCCATGTGACCTGGTGGGAGTGGCCAAGATGATGTTATTACTAGATATTACTAATTACTAGATATTATTAATATTACTAGATCATTATTAATGCATAGATAACTGTGGGACATTACACACCCACCCACACCCACAAACTATGACAGTGCTAGGAAAACACCCAAAAAATAAAAATCCCCCCCCCCAAAAAAGAAAGACTGCCAATGAAACCAGTTTTTTTTTCCTAAGCCTAAGAACAGGAAAGACAAAGTCACTGGAATAAAAACCATCAAGGCAATGTGGAAAATTATAAAGGACAGGCACTCACAGAACCATCAACCACCTCAGAATTACCTAAACAAGTAAGGTGACCAGATTTTCAGATTGGTAAAGAGGGACACCATTACTGCCAGCCTGCGACCTTGCTAGGGACGTCTGGTCACCTTAATTATATACATCCTCTCTCTCTCTCTATCCATCCATCCGTCTGTCTATCTGACTGCCTATCTAGTTATGGTATCCCTCTCCCTCTTTCCCCTCTCTCTTTCTCCATCCATCCATCTGCTTGCCTACCTATCTCTCTCTCTTTCTCTCTATCCATCCGTCTATCTGCCTGCCTATCTGTCTATCTAGTTATGGTCTCTCTCTCTCTCTCTCCCTCTCCCTCCCTCATTATCATCTATCTCAGTGTTTCTCCACCTTTTTATAAAAATAATTTTTTTTATTTTTTTTGTTACATAGACGACACATACCCACAACAATAAAAAAACAAAACAAAAAGAAAAAAACCCATCATCACATATAGCATGTCGTTTGGTTACAAGTGTTTTAACATTTATCATTCTTATACATTTATTATTTCATTTAATAGGTTATAATATACAGTTTGGGTTGCTTTGTTTACCATCCCTTCCTCCTGTTATAACACCACCTTATTTTCCCTTTCTTTTCTCCCTTCCTCCCTTCTCTACTTTCTTCCTTCCTGCTCTCCTTTCCCTTCCTTCTTCCTGTACCTTTCTCCTGCTCTTCCTCATCCCCTTCCTACCCTCTCTCCTCCTCTTTCTCTCCTTTCCATCCTCCTCTCCTTACCTCTTTCTTTTCACCCTCCCTCCCTTCTCTACTTTCCTCCTTCTTCCTCTCCTTCCCCTTCCTTCTTCCCTTCCCTTTCTCTTACTCCTGCTCTTCCTCTTCCCCTTTCTACCCTCTCTCCCCCTCTTTCTCTCCTTTCCATCCTCCTCTCCTTACCTCTTTCTTCTTTCCCCCATCTTCCTTTCATTCTCTCCTCCTTTCTCCCTTTCTCCCAACTCCCTTTCTGGGAGTTGAAGTCCACACACTTTCAAGTCTCCAAGGTGGAGAAAGATTGATCTATCTAATTAATATAATTATTTCTCCCTCTCTTTTTCACTCTCTTTCCAGCGCACACACGCAAATGCATAGGGCAGCCCACCTCACACACAGGTAACTCCGGGCGGCTTACGGGAAGAGGACAGCCGACCACTCACCCACGCAGGGGGGGGGGCAGGATTTCGCCAAGAAAAGTTAACTTTCCTGCGAAAGGGGCCGGCAGCCTCTCAGCTCTTCCCGGCCGGGAAGACCTCCCCCCACTTCCACTCCTGCGACCCTCCTCCCGCCTCCTCGGAGCTTCAAGCAAGCTAACTGGGAAGGCTGGGGAAGAAGAAGAAACGGAGGCGCGAGGTCAGCGGTCCTTGGGGGCGTGGCGGAAGCCCTGCAAAAGCGCTCCTTTCCCAGCTCGGCTGCCGTTGTTGCTGCTCATGGCAGAAGGGGAGGAGGAGGAGGAGGAAGAGAAAGCGACGGGGCGGTCCCTGCAGCCGCCGACGCGGGAAAGGTGCGCTTTGACAGGGCTTCCACAGCCCTGCTAAAGCGTCCCTTTCCCAGCTTGGCTGCCGTTGTTGCTGCTCATGGCAGAAGGGGAGGAGGAGGAGGAGGAAGAGAAAGCGACGGGGCGGTCCCTGCAGCCGCCGACGCGGGAAAGGTGCGCTTTGACAGGGCTTCCACAGCCCTGCTAAAGCGCTCCTTTCCCAGCTCGGCTGCCGTTGTTGCTGCTCATGGCAGAAGGGGAGGAGGAGGAGGAGGAAGAGAAAGCGGCGGGGTGGTCCCTGCAGCCGCCGACGCGGGAAAGGTGCGCTTTGACAGGGCTTCCACAGCCCTGCTAAAGCGCCCCTTTCCCAGCTCGGCTGCCGTTGTTGCTGATCATGGCAGAAGGGGAGGAGGAGGAGGAGGAAGAGAAAGCGACGGGCGGTCCCTGCAGCCGCCGGCGCGGGAAAGGTGCGCTTTGACAGGGCTTCCACAGCCCTGCTAAAGCGCCCCTTTCCCAGCTCGGCTGCCATTGCTGCTGCTCATGGCAGAAGGGGAAGAGGAGGAGGAGGAAGAGAAAGCGGCGGGGTGGTCCCTGCAGCCGCCGAGGCAGGAAAGGTGCGCTTTGACAGGGCTTCCTCTCCGGAGAGGTGTTTTTTAAAAAGAAAAACCCTGCAGGCACCCAGCGACAGGGGCTAGGAACCCAGAAGTTAATTACTTCCGGGTTCACTGACGAACCGGATCGCAAGAACCGGTGCGAACCGGGAGGAACCCACCCCTGCTCCAGACTGAAACAATGGTTTTATTTAATTAATGTAGGTTTGATACAGGTTCTTCTTGTGATAAATAAACTGAACATACAATCTGTTGATTTAAGGTTCTATCATTCAAAAAGACACAGCTAAAATTTATAGATTTCACCTGGTTTAACAATAGCAATAGCAGTTAGACTTATATACCGCTTCATAGGGCTTTCAGCCCTCTCTAAGCGGTTCACAGAGTCAGCATATTGCCCCCAACAACAATCCGGGTCCTCATTTTACCCACCTCGGAAGGATGGAAGGCTGAGTCAACCCTGAGCCGGTGAGATTTGAACAGCCGAACTACAGAACTGCAGTCAGCTGAAGTAGCCTGCAGTGCTGCATTTAACCACTGCGCCACCTCGGCTCCTTATTACCAATCATTACCCCTTTTTAGAGTTTGGGCATCTCACTGGAATTGTATGACTATATATGCCAGGTGTGTGTGAAAGAGAGACAGAGTAACTAGCAGACTATAATTACCGAGATTTATTGCAATTAAACTAGTATAAAATCTATGCAAGTGTATAGTACTGTAAGTTCTTTCTACTCTGAAACTGCCACTAAACTTCGGTTCAAATGTTATTAAAGGTAGCTGAAGTTGGAGAATTACTACCTCTGCTACATCCATGTCTCTCTTATTCTTTTAAAATAAAATTTTGGAATAGAATATGGCAACAGAACTATAGGATTTCCAGAAGAGTTTAGCTGAAGTGTAACCAGGAAATATGATTATAGCTGTAATGGCACCCAGTGATCTTTAATAGGGCTCTCATGGCCATATTTATCATTTTTTAAAAATATTTTGTTATTTTTTTAGACTCAAGATTGACTCTCAACTCATTTATAGGTCTAGTATCTATAGAAAATGAAAATTATGAGGGCAGAATAGGAAGGCTCAAAGGCTTGCAGCACTATCCTCCAGATCTCAAAATAAGGTATACTCAGTGTAGTTGGCATAAATAAATATCCAGTCTCAAGTCATTTAAATCTTAACTTACAGTTAAGTATTTACACAATCACATTTAGAAATTCTTTTCTCTTTGTCAGCCTTTTGGGGTAAACTATTCTTCTCAAACTTTAGTTATAATGGTCCTTGACCAATGTAAAAAATATTCTACAAACACACATTATGATTCATCAGGAGGAGATGAGGGAATGTCAAATAGTTTCATTGTTAACAAGGCACCAAGAGTAGAATTATACCAATTTGTGGTAGTTAGTGTTTAGACATCATTTTAGTCTGGGCAGCCACATACCTTGACTTTCGTTCTGAATCACAGTGATCTAAAGTTTGAATAAAATGCTCCAAAGATTTGGCATAAAATTCCTCATCTTAAACTACATGTAAAATTAAAATCTAGGAAGAAGTTATTAATTCAGTCATCTGGCAGATTCAGTGCATGAAGTAAACACTAAGTATAAATATGAAAAATTATAGTGTGGTCACTGTCTTATGTAATGGTATGTATGCATCCCTGAAAAGTGTTAAATCAGTTTGGCTATTTCCTTTTATCTATTTGTTAATGATATAGTAGCCATTAATCTTTTTTCAGGTAAATTTCTCATTTATAATTTTTCTGTGTGTGGCAGAGAAATAGACCAGCTTTTCAGTGCAGCTGTAGATCTATCTTTTGTGATTTCAAGGAATTGCCTAATTCTTTTGATTCAGCTTTGGTCACCAATCAACGAAACAATCACAGATGGAGAGGATAACCAGTCATCATGAACAGATATCTACATATTTCAATTGGAAGCTGCATTAAATAACTATTTCCAGGATTTCTGAAATGCTGCATAGTCTTACTTGGATGGTATTCCATTACATGCACTCATTCCTTCTGCAAAGAAAAGAATGTACTGATACTTTTAAGGAATGGGGCAAACTTTCTTCAAGCTAATTGATTATAAAGACACATCAATAAGGGAAGCTTAAGGGTGGTTGTGGGAGATCAGCAAATGTGGAAAATAATCTTATGGTGTGAGGATTAAGATATGAGATCAGATGGATGTTGGGGAGATCGTGTGCTTTTCAATTTATTATTTAATTCAATATTGTAGTAACAATTAAAAAAACTCATCTGTGTTTGATAGGTGTGTTTGGGGTGAAGATTATATAAAAGTCAAAGAATAAGTAAATTTTCTGTGCTAGGGTTGAGAGTAGAAGTGGAGGCCCTGTCCTTAAATAATGCAAATATTGCAAATATAGTTCCAAAGATTGATACTGTGCTTCCTCGTTAAATGCTATCTGGTTACTGTCCAAACATCTTGTTTTTTACAATTACATTTGGTATGAATTTTTGCAAAATGGGCTGTGACTGTTTTCATTTACTGTGACAGATATGTGCTATATTTTGTCTGTAGCCAGCCAATTCAGACTTGCAAATTCTAGGTTCCTTCAATTAAACAATGCAATCTATCAGGATATCCAAAATAGCACCCTCTGTAACAGTAACTATCCCTTGGAATGAGGTTCCTCAAGATCCAGAGGGACCAGCTCAGTTGTTACTTAGAAGGGCCATGTAAACCTGGCTCTTCATCCAGGCCTTTGGTAAGTGAAAGTGGGATTCCTTGTATCTTTCATTATTGCCAATTTTAGGTTCCCCCCACTTTCTTTTAAATATAATATTGTATTATATTTGATTGTTGGGAGCAACCCAATTGGGGAGGGGGGAAAGGTTAGGTGGCATGCAAGTTTAACAATAAATAGATGATACTGTCAACACATTCCAAAATTGGAAATTCCATACTTGGATCAATTTCCAACCTTTTTCTGCAGAAAAAAGCAACCTTTTGTGGAAAGAAAAATCTAGTGGAACAAATGATTACCTTTTTGCACTATTACAGAGGAACCAGCATGAATCAATATATATAGCTGATGAAAGCTAAATAGCTAAATAGTTTGAAGTAGATCTATTCTAATCTCCCTTTATTTATTTATCAGCACAAATGCAACACAAATCTAACAAGGCAACATAAAAAAATGGCTTTCTGCCTGGATGGCTCCTAGGGTGAGTTGATAGACAGAAAAGGAAGCAGTATGCTCCCTCCCATATTTGGGCATACCAGGGGTTGTGACACAATACATACCTATTTCCCTGGCTTAGCTGATAAAGGAGGAGAGCCTGTGGCTTAGTGGCTAATACAACTGCCTAATATGTAATACAGCCCAAGTTCAATTCCCAGTAAGGGTATGGCTAGCTGATGAGAGCTAAATAGCTTGAAATAGATCTCCCTTTATTTATTTATCAGCATAAATGCAACACAAATGTAACAAGGAAACATAAAAAATGGCTTTCTGACAGAAAAGGGAAGCAGTATGCTCCCTCCCATATTTGGGCATACCAGGGGTCGTGACACATATATGCGTGTGTGTTGTGTGTTGTGTGTGTTGGTCTTGTATTCTGGTCTTTTCCCATGTAAGATTGAGATTGTCTTGGCAATGTTTCGGCGGGGTCTCACTTGCCATCTTCAGGCTGGGTTTGATATATATCACTCCAACCACGCTTTAAGCCCAAAATATGTAATATTTTTAAAAACTCTATTGCAAAGCAAATTTTAGATGATATGCACCTGTAGTTGCTAGGTCATTAGCTGATCTGGTCAAAGAAAATTATACAAATACAGCTGTTCAACATAGAGCTGGAAAAAAGCACAGGTTGGATACGTCCTGCCTAAGAATGATTTTATTACATGGGCCCTTTTAAAATCAAATCAATCAATTTTTAGTGATCCATGATCCTTTTAGATTATGTAGGTTATTTGTTAAATATTGTTTTAAATTCTTTAAAAGCATATATGTATGTATGTATGTATGTATGTATGTATGTATGTATGTATGTAAAAAATATATTTATTTTTGGGGAATTCCAGAAAACAATTTGTTGTTTGGATCTGTGACTTTGTCACTCTTAATCGTCGAGATGTATCTGGCAAGAGACTTTAAACATTTCTCTTATACAACCTTCCAAGTTCTACCTTGATGTGAATGTGTGAAAAAAGAACATGGAGACTGGTATACTTGTTATTCTCCAAAAATGGGATGGAGACTAGCTTAAAATCTGCTGGGACAATAGAAAACCTGCTGTACAGAACTTTTATATAAGCAAGGTACTAATGCTCTCATGGAGATAGTGGTTATAGTTTTGCCCAGGATGCTGCTCTTAATGATTTTAAGGGAGTGGATTTCATAAGTTTCTAAGGATTTTAATAAAATAAGAATTTAAATGCATTTTTAATTGGGCTACCGCTTCCATGTGGTTTCCATTTCAAAACAGTGAAAACCGAAATGTATCAAAGTAGTTGGAAATGACTCTTGCAACTATTAGGAAAAAAAAACAGGTCTTCAATAGCCAATTACACAGCTAATGTTACAAGTTGCCCAACTCTGATTTTAACACATTTGTAAATATAATCAACAGGTTTAATCAATTTATAGTTAATCAGACTATGGCTTCATATAATGTGTGAATCAAGTATTAATTCCATGTAATAGAAGAAATGAATTAGAAGCTGGCAGCTTGGTCACTACCAGCTCTCTATTCTGATTAATCTCCATTCTTCAAACAATTGGATATACTTTGAATATAAAATTCTTACAGGTACTCATTTCACAATTTGTTAGCTACTTTTTATGCATTAAAGTATTGACTGCTTTGAATATTCATTTAACATATAGCCATCTTTTTTTACAATCTCTTTGAACTGTTACCTTAAGAAATACATTTGTATTTGATTAGTACTGGGTTGAGAAGGGTTTTCCCTCTTTTTAGACAGAGATTCAGTATTTTTAAACCAACAAGTGCTGAACATTATTCAGAAGGTAATCTCTCTTGCGTGTCCTAATAGAGATATAGTAAACCATATCAGAATAATCCTACTATTTCAGTAGTTTATTTGTGTGTCAGTAGTTTATTCTTGTAAAAATCATGTTGTAGAACAGGCATGATTATCTGAAAGCTTCCAATGACAGAGATGAAACTTAATAGGCATACTCGAACCAAAGCTGGGAAAAGTAATTCCCATCATAAATGTCTTAACTAATTTTGGTTATTTATTGGATAGCAGAATATAGTTCTTTATGTGGCCAGAAGAAGTGTTTAAAATATACAGCATTGTGTCCAATAATTCCATTTTTCTGGAAGAGTGTATCATTTCAGTAGTTTTCTACAGCAGCTTCTTGTTTTTAAAGCTTTGATCTGAATTTTATGGAATATATATGCAACAGAATCCATATTGTAGAGAATTGAACAGCAGTACATACTAAAGCTATCTTCCCATAAATAATGCCTTCTGAAACAAATGCACTGCTCCGCTAAAGGTAACTAGAAATGGTGGAAATATCAGGATTGAATAGGCCAAGTCATCAACTACAACTATATTTTTTGAAACTGTTACTACCATACGAACAGAATATAAAAACACATATTGTCCCGTGTTGAAATGGAACATAATTAGTATAAAAAAGTACCTCAAACCTAGACAACATTTAAAAAATCCAACCAAGTTATGTCTTAAAGAACAAGTGGATAATTTTAATAACCACAAAAGTTGGTCAGTATTTAACATGACATTCTAAAAAAAAAGTCACAATTTTTAAAACAAATTTACAAACAAATGATATACATTTAGATATAGAGGTAGAAGTTCACCTTTACAATATTCTACTAATACAGTTCACCAAATTCAAGGCACAAAATTGTTCTTACAAAAAAAGGTAAAAAATGTTTTCTGCTCTATAATGCAATTTAAAAAAACATTTTAGTCTTTCTAATGTTCAAGTTGCATCTAATAATACATTTTGTTTATGTAACTCTTTAATGTGACAGTTGGCAGGACGACTATGATTTATTTTTTTCTTAACTCAATTTGCTTTTGAATTTTAAGCAAAAACATGGGTTATTGGACAGTAATCAATGATGGGGAAACGGATTTCACTATATAGTCTAGAAAGAGTATTTAGCTGTTTATTCCTTTGCTCATCCAATTCCATTAAAGTTGGCTTTTATAGTGGTTGATTTTAAATTCAAGCTATATATTCTTATCTAAGTAACAGAAAGAGATGGTATGGATTATGACTTTCCATTCTGAAAGCATTCCAAACTTCATGTTAATGAAAACATATTTAAGTTCAACATATGCAACATTAAAAAATAAAAGTAATTACAATGTATTGTTTAGACTGTGAGCTTTTGAAGCACTGCCTCTGCTACATTACATAATGTAAATGACAACCCATGAAAACATCACAAGAAAACGAACAATCGATGAAACAATTGGATCATCTAATTGCATGACCATCTCAAGAGAAATCATATAAAGTTTCTCTCTATAAAAAGAGTAGCATATTACTGTACATCTAATAAAGTTTCAAAAGAACAAGGGTGGTCACTACTTTTTATGAATTTGCCTCTCATGGTTCTCAGGAATTCTGATTACTCTACATACAATATGTAAAAAAAAAAGTTTTTCCTGTTCACTATTCAGGTATAGGATCCAAGAGAATGTCATGATAAAATGTTAACAGTTGCTCCTGCTAAATGCAAGTGCACTCCAGAATACAGTTCTAGCATTTGATAATAATTCTGTTACAAATAACAGTCCTTTATAAAATGTTATATTTCATTCTTTGCTTCATTGTTATTTGTGGCCTGTTTTCGTTGAGCAATGAAAGGATACATACACTTGTCTGCTCCCAAAAACCGGTACATGCACACAACTGCTTCAAAAGGTAGGATGCTAAAACAAGGAAACAGGTAAATAGGATTGTAAATATAGCGATATAGTTATTTGCTTTTAAAAACAAATGTAAGAAAATTAAAATGCTATCTAGAGCAGATTCCCTCAGATATGATAGACTAAGGATAGATGTTGTAAGTTTCTAAAATTATTGCTTCTCTTCTACAAAATCAGCAAATCAAGAACAAATAATTCCAAGGCTAAAGTAATGAAAGAATCCATTATTATTATTATTATGTTTTGAATGTAGTATGAGTCAAAGGCTTTAATAGTGCAAATCTTAACATTGTTCCAAAGAGCTCCAGGCTCTGGATGTTAATAAAACTATTCTGTACAAGACTATAATGTGTTTTATGGACAATTAAAGGGCTTCCTCTGAAGCACAACCCCCACCTGCTATTTTTCACTAAAGAATGCTTCCCAGGGTGGCTTAGTCTTGGCTGCACACACTTTTGACTATTTTAACTAATGAGCTATTCACACTGCCTCTGTAGAATAATACAGTAATTTTATCAGCAATAACAATCCATCAAACTGTTACCTATTTTAAAACCAATATGTATTTCCTTTCTTAAGTCTTACTCATTTTTAGCTTAAAAAAATACTCAGAGATCAAGGCCAAAAGACCAGAAGGACCATTTGGCTGGATTCCATACACAAAAAGGGCCTCACATCGAAACATTTGCTAGCATTCTTTTTCCTTCAAAATACTTGTGCTATGCCTCATTCTTTCCTTGGTACTTTGCTTTTGTTTTCATGTGTTACTGTTTCTATTTTCACTGTATCTAGAGACTTCAACAATTGGAAATGGTATGAGCCCTTGAGGAATTTAATAAGGCTTTATACAGATTTGTGAAGTTCCTTGAAAAGGAAGGTGGTTTTCCAAGAAATAAATAATCCATAAAATCAAAACAGGGAGAATATAACAGAATGTAACAGTCCAGATGCCTTTGATTAAGGAGATGCGCTGTTTCTTAATTTCACTTTTATGATTCCTCCCAAACACATTTGGGAGGGGACCAATATTGTTATGGGTCATTCTCAGCTTACAACCAGTTGTTTGATGACTGTACAAAGTTACCACAGCTCAGGAAGGTTGTTTTAAGGTCTATAATACACTTCTGGCCATCTGTCCCCCACATGATTATATGATCTTAGTATTTGGTATTCTATTCACATTTATGATTGATAACAAAGTTTGGATCTTTGGGATCTGAGCCCAGCCCAGTTCACTTCACAGGGTTGTTGTTGTGGGGAAAATAGCAAGAAGAAGGTGTGTTGGACATGTTTGCCATCTTGAATTATTTGTAAAAATGATGAAGGTGAGATACAAATAAATGAATGAAATAAAGCTATTAACTTTTCAGGGTTCATCAGCAATAGATTGAAAATTAGTTAGCCTTATCATTTATTTCTATGGAACTTAAAACTTCAATTGTGCAGAATTCATGCCTCTTAAGCCAGTAAGGTCAGAATATGTGTCGTTATTCTCCAGGCACAAAAATATTGGATATTTTCCGTTTTGGTATACTATCAATGAAGTCTATTTTGTGTTTCTGTTCCTTCAAAAGAAATACAATTGCCCTAATGATGTCCCCATATTGATTGACTGTTGTAGTCCAGGGGTAGAAATAATGCTTTGCGCCTGAAAGAATCTGCCTGCAATATCTGCTACTACCCCAAAAAATCTCATATAGTAGATGGTGAAGCACTTCTATCTCATACATTTTGAAAATGAAGAGGAAACAGTACTAGGAGAGACAGAATGAACAGTGAGGGATCCCTGGTGCTCTTTGAGCTTGGCTGTTTTCTGGTGTAGCGCTGATGATGTTACCTTGTTTGGGTAATAAAACATCTGCAAGAAAACAGCCAAGGTCAGAGAGCATGAAGGACATCTCATTTCAATCCTGAGCTACAAATATTCTCCTTTAGGGAGTGAACACTGCCTTATGCCAAGTTTGAGAACTAGTTGTATCAATCCCATAAATTATGAATGGTTATAGATTCCTGGGCCTCTCTGTGCTATCACATTTTCTTTGACAAGCATTTTCCATCTCTCAGGCTGGGGGGCGAAATTATACACCCCTCAGAGAGGGTTCGCAATTTGGGAGTCCTCCTGGACCCACAGCTGACTCTAGAACACCATCTGTCAGCTGTGACCAGGGGGACCTTTGCCCAGGTCTGCCTGATGCACCAATTGCGATCCTACCTGGATCGGGAGGCCCTTCAGACAGTAACTCATGTCCTTGTAACCTCAAGACTGGATTATTGTATTGCACTCTACATGGGGCTGCCCTTGAAGAGTGTTCGAAGACTCCAATTAGTCCAGAATGCAGCCGCGCGAGCGATTGTGGGCGCACCAAGGTACACCCACGTTACACCTATCCTCCGCGAGCTGCACTGGCTACCTATTAGTCTCCGAATCCGCTTCAAGGTGCTGGTTCAACCCTACCTATAAAGCCCTACATGGCATCGGACCTGGGTACCTGAGAGACCGCCTCCTGCCGATTACCTCTCTCAGACCAATTAGATCGCACAGGTTGGGTCTCCTCCGGATTCCATCTGCCAGCCAATGTCGGCTGGCGACTCCCCGGGGGAGAGCCTTCTCTGTTGCAGCTCCGGCCCTCTGGAACGAGCTCCCTGTTGAGATCCGGACCCTTACTACCCTCCCGGCCTTCCGCAAAGCCACCAAGTCCTGGCTGTTCCAGCAGGCTGGGGGGAGCTGAGAAGCATCTACCTCCACGGAAATTGTGAATGTTGGTTTTGTTTTTAATATGTTGTCTTTGTCTCGTTCTCCCCGTTCCCTTGTCTTTTGTGAGCCGCCCGGAGTCCTCCGGTAGTGGGCGGCATACAAGACAAATAAATAAATAAATAAATAAATAAATAAATAAATAAATAAATAAATAAATAAATAATACTTGAGTTGATTAGAAGTAACAGCTGGACATCTATCCCAAAGTCTGACTGCCCATTTATTTCTGAAATACTATGTACATTTTACTGAGTAGATCTAAATAATAACCTTTTCATGAAGGTAACCATATACATCAAACGAGGTGTGCAAATCATTGGTTGATCTGTCAGTATAGCTCTCATAGCTTGCTTTACACAGTAATCTGGTTTCAAAGGTGGAAGGAATGGCTCTATTTCTTTTCTGAAAAAATAAAGACAACAAGCCACATTTTAAAAACATAGATAAAAAGTACAAGATGACAGAAGACAGTAAGCATGTTTGTTTTATTAATTCATTAGGATGAGGTCTTTCCTTAGTACAAATTATCCTTCCCACAATATACAGTATGCATCTTCAAAAACTAAACAATACACATAGTATAAAATCTAAGAGTTCTATACATTATATTTGGAACTCAGTAAAGGTAAAAGTTCCCCTTGCACATATGTGCTAGTCATTTCCAACTCTAGGAGGCGGTGCTCATCTCCATTTCAAAGCCAAAAAGCCAGCGCTTTCCAAAGACGTCCATGGTCATGTGGCCAGCATGACTAAATGCCGAAGGCGCAGGGAACACTGTTATCTTCCCATCAAAGTGGTCCCTATTTTTCTATTTGCATTTTTACATCCTTTCAAACTGCTAGGTTGGCAGAAGCTGGAGCAAGTAATGGAACAAAGTGAAACAAGTAACGTTACATGGGGCTAGGGATTCAAACCGTCAAACTGCTGACCTTTCTGATCTAGAAGCTCAGCGTCCTAGCTCCTCAGCCCTTGGAACGCAGTAGCATAATACAAATACCAAATTAAATTACATAGAGAAGAAATTATAAAACTAGAAACTTACTAGAATTTTAATTGTTTAAGCCATGATCAGGGTCACATATCATGATTACAAACTTCTGACTTAACTTTGAGTTATAACATTGAATGCTTTTCAACTTAAAAGGTGCAATGTAAATTATATAAATAATAACCAATGTATTTAATGTAAGAGGCATTTATGCTACACTAAAAATAGTACCTTACAATTACAGAACCACTGGTTGTAAACTAGCTATGGGATTCTAATGAACTTTTTAAAACATTACTATATTATATTCTGATCCAATATATTTTCAAATATATGAAAATGTTTCCCCATAACATAGGAAATATAATTATATTATTTTAAAATATATTAGATATTATTATTATGATTTTGTTTGTGAAGAATGATTTTTAATGCAAGTAGAGTGATGCTATGTGTAATGTATTTGATACAGCTGCATTATTTTTTTATATGCAGGTAGTCCTCAAATTATAACCACAATTGAGTTCAAAATTTATGTTATTGAGAAATTTGCCGAGTGAGTTTTGCCCCATTTTACGACTTTTTCTTGCCACATTTGTTATGTGAATCACTGCAGTTGTTAATTTAGTAAAACAATTGTTAAGTGAATGTGGTTTCCCCATTGACTTTGCTTGTCGGAAGGCCGCCAAAGATTATCACGACTGTGGGACACTGCAACCGTCATGTAAGTCAGTTATCAAGCATCTGAATGTAAATCATGTGACCATGGGGAAGCTATAATGGTCATAAGTGTAAAAAATGGCCATAAGTCCCTTTTTCAGTGCTGTTGTAACTTTGAATGATCACTAAATGAACTGTTGTAAGTCAAGGACTACCTGTATATAGATTTTTTTAAAAAAAAATGTTCCTACTTACCTAATTCTGCAGCCTCTGAACATTCCTGTATCTACAAGGTAAGGGCAAACCAGTGTTGTTTTAATGCCATCTTTTTCAGCTGCCTTTAGTTCATGGCTCAGGGACTCGTGAAACCCCACAGCTCCAAATTTACTGGCACAATAATCCTAAATTGGCAGTATAAAAAACAAGCATGAAACAAGTTACACATTTTTTAAAAAAAAACAGACTTAAACTGATCATCTTACTTTTATTAAATAAAAATGTCTTGTTGAAAAATTAAACTTAAATGACATTCTTTGATGTAGCTTTTTGAAGAAATAAAAAGCTCTCTGTCTTCAAGCAGCATTAAAAAAAAACCTATTTCTCAATTCAGCCATTGTTTTCTTTCAGAGAAAGAAGAGCTACCTCAAGCAATTTGGAGAAACAGTCAGTAAGTAGCATCTTTAGATTTGCTCAATGGGTTTGATTCCCGAAACTGGAAAGTTTGGACTTTTTCACATTAGTAGCTAAGTCTGAGCAGTGTCAGGACAAATTAGAATCAGTCCATAGTGTAAAGTTTAGTTTAAAATTTAGGAAGCGATCATTTAAAGAGTACTGAGAAAGAAGGAAGGTACAGGGGAAGGAAGGGGATTACAACACAAAAGTGTGTTGTAGGCATACTTCAGATTAATAGACTAAAATTTATTAATTTGTCCCTTCTTTATGGGCCTAATTAAAATTATAATTGTTTGTCATCCTTAATCCTATTTTCAGTAGTAAAAAAGGAAAATATATTGTTGATATTGTAAACCTGCTCCTGTTATAATATAAGAAGAATTTACAAATATTCTGGGAAAATATAGAACCAGAGAGTTTCACTTAGGCTACTGAGTCCAACTCCCATGCTAATAGGAGGAATCCAGTTTGAAGCATCCCTGACAGAAGGCTGCCCCACTGGTAGTATCCCACAATGTTCCTCCCATTGTGACTCCATCTGCTTTCACTATTAAAATAAGAAATGTCCTCATTTTGATCAGATGTTTTAAGCACCTTAAGCAACAAAGAGATGCAGAGGAAATATGCTGGTCATGCTAGAGACAATACATGGTGAATAGACTTGCCAACAGATCACCTTATCTCAGCATCTTCCTGCTATCTCCTATCAATAGCCAGAAAAAATGTAACCTTAATTATATTAGAAACAATCATCATCAACAACAATTGAAAACAAAAGGCATAACTATTCAACTGTGCTTTTCAGGAAAGAAGGAAGAAAAGACAGAACGAAGGAAAAAGGGAAGGAAGGAGGAAGGAAATATGGCTCTAGTTCTACCAAATTACCAATTCTGATCAAATCCATCCTTTCATTTCAAATCTAAGTATATCTTTGGCAATGTCTTTTGAACCAGGAATGCTCTATTACAACATCTAGAATCCTCAAATGACACATGGCTCAGTGACAGAAGTCTCAGGTTCATTTCTTAGCGTGTCTCAGCACTAGATAAAGCCTCTAGAGATGTGCTGCCATTTAATAGGAACAATTTTGAGTTGGTATATTCGGTAAAAAAATACTTTATAACATACCCTAATAATACTTTGAGATACTAAATTTAATTCTCATAAATTAAGGGCTGGGTTTTTTTCTTATTTTTCTTCTACAGTGATAGCTTTACAACAAACTTTGCTATAAAAGATCTGAAAAGTCTGGTGGTAGTCTCATTGCAATGTCCACTGCTTTTAATTCACTGGTGATTTAGTTTTCCAAAGAAACTAAATTAGTTACTCCTGACTGATGGATTCCTCAAAAGTTGAATTGTTTTGTCCAAGTGCTGCACATATTACCTTGCACACCAAGCTTGATGATAAAAGCAAACTCTTTCAACACGCAGGAAACATTTTTTAAGAAATTTGAACAAACCTCTACTCCAGCAGTGCTAAAGAGGCCAAGAGAGCTTGCAACAGTGACAATGTGTCCGTGGTTCAGTTCCAGCATTTTGGGAAGGAATGCTTTAGTAGTCTACAAAGAAGAGCACAAGAAATAATGCCTTAATTTTTGATAAGCCGGCCCAAAGATAAGACAAAGTTGTCAAACTTGAGCAGTCCTCCAATCTGAAACCTGCTTATTTCATTTCAGGACTAAGAAATTTAAGGAAAAAATAATGAAAAATAAATTTTATTTTAGGTAAAGTTGTTGAAGCAAAAAGTAAAAATGAATTTACAAAAATGTCTTACATAAAATTACACAGGATAGTACGTGTAGTTCTAATTAATTGTCTACTGAAAATATTCAGTTATTGTATTAAGTTACACTTCTATAGGATTACTTTATGTAAAACCAAGACTATATTTAACATACTATGTGTAATTATAATGTAAAATAGTACATTTGATTTGGCAGCTGGGAGAGGGGAGACTATATCCAACTGTGGATTACTCAACAAATATTGAATAAGCATGGTAAATTGTCAGGATCCTTGACAGAAAATGCACTTTAATCTCTTAAAGATAAACATGCATGTCATCAAATTAAATAGATACAAGAGAAGCTAGTTCTATTGAAAATTTTCTGATGCATATGTAAAAACATTTACTATAGTTCAGATAAAAATGCTATCATCATAATCAAAGCCCTGTAGCATGTGCTGAGTCAATAGTGATGACAGCTTCCAGATCCTTGCTTTTTTTAAAAAATAATTACTTTAAAATGAGGTTTACCATGGATCAACCTTTCAGATACAGGACAAGTTCAAAGCACAGAACATTCTTTAAAATGACCACTAAGATAACTTCAGAAGTTCTCTTCTGCTAGATATCAGTGACCATATCCATAAATGCACATTACTGTCTGAGTGAAAAGTTGTATTATGATGCAGGAACTTTTCTTCCAAAGATTGTCTTATTGTTTGCATTTCAAAATTTATAATTATTTGCAGCCTCCCCGAGCAGCATTTAGCCAACTCCCACTTACCAGTACCCAAGTACCCAACAACAGCAACAAAACTCCACAAGGTTTCTTTTATAATTTCATCCCAGAACACCTGGATATGCCTCTGTGGACTTTTATGAACTTCCCCATGCAGAAATCCATTTGAAATAGTAAAACATTTATAAGGTGTCACATTGCAGCTGCCATGTGCTTGCAGTAAGAGATAATGTGCTAGAATTGCATTTCTGCCAAATTGATTGTATCTGTAAGCCAAAATAAAGGCTCAGTTTTGGACTGCTATATATCAATTCTACACACATGTGGATTCTTCTCCCTTGTCCTCCCCAACTTAAATCACCATATGATGCCATATGAATTTGCTCTCTAAATAACTATTGGCTTTCTGTATTATCTGTAATAGATTGATATATTAAGAAAGATGTTGTACCAGTTTTAAACTAAAACTAAAAAAACATTTAATAAAAAAAAAAATAACTATTGGCTTAAATAATTTTACTAACAGCTGACTCAGTCTAATTTCATTTCTATGACGACTTTGTTTTTCAATCAGAAATGACTTAACAATTTTCACATGTTCATTGAACCAGAGTTTCGCTTGCAGTTATTAACTGTGAGCTCTGAACACCACACAAAACATTTTATGTGCAGTTGTTGGATGACAGAAGATTGAAGTTGTTATGGTCTTGCTTCTACTGATTAAAATATGTTTTTCAGAATTAACCTTGCTTATTTGATCTGTCCACCCCATCTTCCTTTGGAGTTCTTGAAACATTCTAAAAACTTATAGCAGAGCAGGTAGTCACATTAATTAGAAATGTAACATCTAAGGTCCATACACAAAGTTGTTACCAACTTGCAATTTTTAACCTAAGAGAAGGGAAAATAGCATTAAGCACATGATTTGACAATATTAAAGGAGTTTGACAATATCTATTAACTATTTAATTTTAATTAAATGTTGCTGACATAAAATCAAATTTAGCTTTTTCATTCTCACCCCATTTTACTTTGACTATTTAAAATATAAGTATAGCACTTGGTTTAGAAGTTGCATACTCCAGATTTAAATTAGGAAATTAAAGTATATATTGTGGAAACAAAATGTGATATCACTTTTCTCAGTAATGTCTGGAGTATTCATTTTGTTAACGATTTGAAACTAGAAAGAAGATATGTGATAAATCCTTCTTGTTCTACACCGGTGTTTGGCCAAGTTCCTTTTCAGGAGTTATGACTGGAAAATGCTGAACGCCCAACTGATCAACATAAGCAGATGCAGCAGCTGATAAAATGTATTGACGGTCCTTTGTTTTAGGAACTTTTACAGAAATATCAATGTTTTTTAAAATGATTTCTGTGGAGCTACAAAACTAAAAACAAGACATACCATCCTGAAAACTCAGATTTGGTGCCTAACAGAAAGTTCTATACATAAATCTGTATTCACAAATTTAGTATATTCTTATTTTGTGCTTGTCACTCTACTTACAGCAGAAAGCATCTGAAAATATGTGTCTTGAGAAAAAAAAGAGGATCTACATCATTTAATCTCCAAAGTCAAGCTTGTTAAATCATGATTAAAGACAATTGTAGGCCAATGATTGCCTGGTTGCTTGTAAAATACATGAATTGCTTTATGCAATGAGGCAGAGAACTACACTGCTATGAAAGAACAAATTTTGCTTGGGGAAAATCTCAAGTTCAATTTCTGGAATAGGTAAGTAGATTTGACAGTTGCTGCCAGTCAGTGTCAACAATAATGAACTAAATGGACTACTAGTTTGATATAATATCTCTTTAAGTAATCCCTGATACGTAACCTGTTTTAAGTATGTGAGAGTTTGGAAAATAAATAAAAAATACATTGAGTAAGAATTGCACTACAACACTTTTTACAATCCAATTATGAATAAGCATACAATATCACCATAAGAAAAGATGGTATTCATTTCATTCAATAATACTAAATGAATGAATGAAACCTAGGAAGCAATTTTGCCTTTTATGATTCAAAGTTCCCCCTAACACTATATTCTTCAAGTTGAAATATGAATACAAAAACATAATCACATAGTTACACTAAGATTTATATCCTATTTTTATTTCTGTACAGCTCAGGATAGTATATGCATGTTTCTGCCTCCTAATTACTCTACAAGAAACCTATCAGCAGGGTTGGACTAAGAGACTCATCAATAGCGACTCAGTTGCCTTTCATGCATAAGAGAAAACTAGAATTTACAGTCTTTGGATTTCTAACTTTAACCACTTCAAACTTTTCAGTCTGCTCCTGATTGAGTCTTTTACTAAAATTAAGGAGAAATGCAGCTAATATATGAAAAAGTACAAATCTAGATTTAGAGGGAAGCTATGAATCAGCTTTCATCACAAAAATCTTTTTAAAAACACACCTAGCCTTATTATTAGAGGAACTCAAGTTCCCATGAAATGAGGATAATTTTATTCACCATCCTTATTCTTACTTATAAAAAAAGAACTGTTATTTCCGCTACAATAGTCTTATAAAGTTTCGGGGGGGGGGGGGGAAGGATGCCTAATTGAAACTGAGCAGTATATTGTTTTATGAGGTGTGTGCTAAGATATTTCTATTCATGGAAAACTTAGTTTCCAATATCCTCCTCCTTTATTACTTTAGTTCTAGTTTTAAAAATGTCATAAAGCTAGATGAAAGAATAAAATAACATAATACAAGTACAGAACTAAAATTTCAACTGAGAAATATGAAAATATGAATAAAATGATGAAATATGGACCAAAACCAAGTTTCAGTCTATAAAGTGATATAACTAGTATGGTTCCTACCAATACGAGTACCTACCTAATGGAGCAACTAGGAGAACAACTGTTAACCATATTCTATGTAGTTGCAAAGGAACTGGCTCAACTAATTTTATAGCCATAAAAGGAATTCCCTTAATACACGCATAAAAATTGCTTTTAACTCTAGTGTGGGATTCTGTATGATGTGTCCAACAAAAAAAAAAAGTGCCAAATTGTGTGTCAAGAAAACTCAGATCTTATTGCTATTAAGCAGAAGAATATAAATGATAGTAGTGATAATGAATTATGATTCTATATTAAAACACTGGTATTGGGGACAGCATCACCAAAAAAAAAATCATTTATATCCAGTACAATTGTTTTTAGCAAACCACAAGGACTTATATTAGTCAATGGCACTGTGGTATTTTTATGTCATTGACCATATACTGGATAATATAAAAGGTTAAAATGGGGAAAAAACAACAAATGCATTTGGAAAACCATGAGCTTTAGATCAAGCCTTTGCTAGCCTATCTAATAATCTGGCCTTGGTCAATCTAATCTTCATTTCAACTGTCAGGAAAAATAAAGGACAAAAGTATAGGTCAAATATAAATATATAACCATATAGTATTTTTCATTATTACTGTAAACAGAGCAATGTAATGTCACATCTGCCAGTTTTTCAGATGGTATTGGCATTCATATGCATTGAGTTCTTCCCAAGAACCTATGAAGTTATAATGTATTAGCATAATACACTAATAATAATTACTGAGCCGAGGTGGCGCAGTGGTTAGGGCGCAGTACTGCAGGCCACTTCAGCTGACTGTTATCTGCAGTTCAGCGGTTCTAATCTCACCGGCTCAAGGTTGACTCAGCCTTCCATCCTTCTGAGGTGGGTGAAATGAGGACCCAGACTGTGGGGGCGATATGCTGACTCTGTAAACCGCTTAGAGAGGGCTGAAAGCCCTATGAAGCGGTATATAAGTCTAACTGCTATTGCTATTGCTAATATATTTGTGGATCCAAGCAGTGTGGATCTGCTTGGATCCACATATATAAGTGATAGATAGAAATGTCTGTCAATTTACAGCAGTAACTATAATAATAATGCAATTATTATATTAGCCTCCCACCCCCAATGGACTCTGGATGGCATAGAAAACCCCTATAAAACAGCTATAAATATCAAATCAAGCAGACAATCCAAACTAAAATAATCTAATAAGCACAAAATCAAATGAAACAGGACAGGGCCCTAGAAAAATATTATGAGTCTCTTGTTTCCACAACTCTCTTAAATGTTACCTGAGAAACTTTGGTTTCCAACAGCTTCTGAGAGTTGCAGTCAAATACTAAAAACCTTACGTTGATTATACACACCCATTTTGTTCTTGAAAAAGATCTATGTGGTTGCAATGACACATAATCAATCAATCTACACAGCTTACTTACTGTACTATCAAGAAAACAAATAAGCCAAAATGAAAAATGAACTAAGAAAACAAATAAGTCAAAATGGGAAATGTGTTAAGAAATTAAGCGTTTAACAATCTGTATCTCTATATTTCCCACACACTTTAATTCAGGATGTTAAAGGAAGGAAAACAAAAAAGTTGGCAGAGACTTTACTAAGGAACAACAAAGAAAACATCAAAAGCTTATTTTTAAACTACTGAGTTCCAGCAAAAGGAGTCACCTTTTGTCTTTAGTTGTTCATTACACATTAGAAGTTTCCTAACACCTAAATCCTAAGTCTCACCTACTAACACATTCAATTTCTAGTTGTGAAAATTCTTCACCTCTGTTCAATTAGCACCAAAGTTTGTTGCCATTTGGTTAAAAATCAATGAATAATGCAAATAAGTAAACCTTGCCATTTACCACCCAACTCGGTTTAAATACCCATTGTTGAGAAATGTAAGCACACTACTGTGTTCATGTCCTGCTTCTGGAATTTTTATAAGCTGATCCCAGGAGAGGCAGAATGCTGGACCAGCTATATCTCAGGCGTCTTCCAGCATGAGGCCTCACTGAGATGGAGAACAGCAAAAGGAAGAGAATCACCTGTAGCTCTACTAAGGCAGAAAACATCCAAGGGATTATTTTAATACATCTAAGAATGAGATACATCACTTTTACACAATGCTAGTAAAGTACAATATTGATCTAGAAGTTGAAATGAAAATAAATCAATATTTTAAACCTGGATTGTCCTTCTACACAGACAAAAGATCTTTCCATTTATGGTGGAAAATGTTCCAAAGACTTCCTGTAAATACAAGAGAATGGAATCCCCATTGCAGCTCCTAGTGTTATTTTCCATTCTGCTTCAGAAAGATTCCATTGGAGATGGCCCTAGGAAAGGAAATCTGAGAAACCTACTGTCTAGACAAACGAACCAACTACCAAATAAGTTTCATTCTCATACAATGGGCATTTACTGCAAAAATCTTTTTCCACAAACTGGAGATGGAAAAAAAAATACATAGGATCTGTAATTCTGTAGAAAATGATAAATATAGCAAGAACATACGAGGTTTCTTTCATAAATAAGATCAAACAAAAATATTTAATTAGGCCTTCCTTAGAAATACTCTTTAAATAATTCATCAGTAAATGTAAATATGCAATACTGATAGCTTACAAATCAACGTTGCCAGAATAATTTTTTCAGGATTAGAAATTCAATTAAAGATAACTGATATTTGCATAAAACAGCCTAATTTCCTTTCAATAAACAGAGAAAAAATTGCTTACAATATATTTGCCTTTTTACCACATCATTCTATACTTTTTTTTCAGAAGAAAACTCCATTATGTTCAACAGAACAGTTTGGAAATTGAATTGAGGTATGCAAATATACACCAGACCAAAAAATGACTTACGGTAGGTTGTAATGAATAGATTAAGTTAAACATATAAGCCAAGTGGTGGCAATAAAATGCCACATCTTTGACATAATGAGATAGTGACAGAATACGTTTCTTACTCACAAACCCCATCCCCAAAAGAAAAATATTGCTCCCAGATGTATTATGTCACATACTTCCTAGTGTAATGTGTATCACTCCCATTTTAATTTGATTCTGGGAACAAGCAGGATATGCACATATCCTACTACAATAAGGAAATTCATTCCTTATTTTTTTTAAAAAAATAGAACATGTTAGTCCTTTCTGCTCATAATTTTGTATAAGTTCTACATTGCTTTTCATTACAAGTAATCACCAATTGGTTTTTTTACAGTTTTCCGAATCATTCTGAAAAGCATTTACACCTTATTAAGTATTGCAGAAGAATGTAATAGAAATATTTTAAAATACAGTAAAAGGAAAAATTGGAAACAATAACAACAATATTTTCTACTCAAAGCCTATGGATAAGCAGACAAGAAAAATTAGTAAGAGTTAAAAAATTTATTTGGAGATATACTGTAAAGATAGAATTGGCAGGAAATTCTGGAATTTGCAATCTGAATGCATTTTGGGAGTCACCAAATGGAGAACACTAGGGTATAGTCCCACTTTTGGAAAGCACAGTTCATTAATTTCAATTTCAGAGCTTTCTATATGTCTGATTGTCATCAGATACAGATCTCATAAAGGACAGATGAAGTGTCAACAGAAGACTGTTCCAAAAGAAAAAGTCAGAAAGCCCACTTTCTCCACTAGTGATATGGAACAGGCTGTTGAAACAGGGTTTTCCCCCTTGTGCCTTGGGCTAGGGCCCATGTGCGAGTGCATTGTGCAAGAGAATGTTGTTTTCCTTGTGTTTTCCTTGTTATTTAAAAATTGTTATAACCTGTTTTTAATACTGCATGCTGCCTAGAGTTGCTATGGCATTAGGAAGCTTTCCAAATTTGAAAAAAATAAATTGGTGCCAATAGCTACTATTATGTTATCTTCATATTATAGATGTATTCAAGAGTTTGGAGGGCCATAGAAAACCACAATAGATAAAAGGGAGATAGAAAGTTTCATTTTTTTAAACTTAAGATAGTTTCATCTGTACACCATTGTCGAGTTGAAAGGTAGTATCACTAGAGCAAGATCAACAAATACTAGTTAGGTCAACTGAATCTAATTCTTTGTAAATAGAGACTGATCAAAGGAAAGAATCAGAAAAAGGGCTTTTCAAAACTACATATCTATATAAGGAGCAAAGATGTAAAAAGTTTTGAATTATGAGTTAAAGCTATGCAAGCCATAAAAACCACCTTTCACTTAGCAGATATTTTAACAATAAACAAATTCACTCATAAGGCATTCTTATGAACTCCTCAGTGTATATATTTATGTGCAATATATAATTAAATCTCAGTATCATATCTGGGCTTTACATTCCAACTATTTATTGGTAATCTAAAGCGCCTAGCACAAACTAATCCAAGCACACAATGGAGTATCAAAAGACTTCAACTTCTATCAACTTGAAAGAGAGTTTGTAATAACCATCAGTTTTCATGGCTTTCCATTTCTATTCAACAAGCATACCTCATGTCTTAGAATTGATGTATACTGGTAGCACTAATTGACTAAGTTTTAAGTCACACTTAATCAAAGATCAAAAATCCATCTGATGAAAAGGTTGAATATTAAGTGCTCAAAACTATATATATATATATATATATATATATATATATATATATATATATATATATATATATATGTGTGTGTGTGTGTGTGTGTGTGTGTGTGTGTGTGTGTGTTGTGTGTGTGTTTTTATTATTTGTGCTGATAAATAAATAAAGGTAAAAATATATGATATATATAAAATAAAATAAATAAATGATAAATATAAAATAAAATAATTTTATTTGTGCTGATAAATAAATACATTTATTTATCAGCGCAAATAAAAAAACACACACAAATATAACAAAGGCAACAGTAAAAATATTGGGTTTCTGTCGTGATGGCCTCTTGTGACGAGCCGATTGACAGATAATGGAAGCAGTTAGCTTCCTCCCATAATTGGGGCTTACCAGGGGTTGTGACACTATATATACTCAAATGGTTAACTCAAATGGTTAACTCCCTGCCTGGGAGGCAATAGAGCACAGGTTCGATTCCCAAACTTGGGTATGGCTAGCTGATGAGAGCTAAATAGCTTGAAATAGATCTATACTAGTCTCCCTTTATTTATTTATCAGCATAAATATAACAAATGTAACAAAAAAGGCAACAGTAAAAAATATTGGGTTTCTGTCTGGATGGACTCTTGTGACGAGCCTAATGACAGAGAGTGGAAGTGTGACCTTCCTCCCATACTTGGGCATACCAGGGGTTGTGACTTTAAGTATATACCTCCCACCCTGGCTGGCTGATAAGGAGTCATTCTCTGTAGCTCAAATGGTTAACTCCCTGCCTGGGAGGCAATAGAGCACAGGTTCGATTCCCAAACTTGGGTATGGCTAGCTGATGAGAGCTAAATAGCTTGAAATAGATCTATACTAGTCTCCCTTTATTTATTTATCAGCATAAATATAACAAATGTAACAAAAAAGGCAACAGTAAAAAATATTGGGTTTCTGTCTGGATGGACTCTTGTGACGAGCCTAATGACAGAGAGTGGAAGTGTGACCTTCCTCCCATACTTGGGCATACCAGGGGTTGTGACTTTAAGTATATACCTCCCACCCTGGCTGGCTGATAAGGAGTCGTTCTCTGTAGCTCAAATGGTTAACTCCCTGCCTGGGAGGCAATAGAGCACAGGTTCGATTCCCAAACTTGGGTATGGCTAGCTGATGAGAGCTAAATAGCTTGAAATAGATCTATACTAGTCTCCCTTTATTTATGTATCAGCATAAATATAACAAATGTAACAAAAAAGGCAACAGTAAAAAATATTGGGTTTCTGTCTGGATGGACTCTTGTGACGAGCCTAATGACAGAGAGTGGAAGTGTGATCTTCCTCCCATACTTGGGCATACCAGGGGTTGTGACTTTAAGTATGTATATATATATGTATATATGTGTGTGTGTGTGTGTGTGTGTGTGTGTATATATATATATATATATATATATATATATATATATATATATACACACACACACACACACACACACACACACACTATATTGCCAAAGTATTCGCTCATCCATCCACATAATCAGACTCAGTTGCATACTTTTGGCAATATAGTGTATATAATAAAGATATGTAACTCTGGACAAGCTTGCTGAGCTTATTACATGTATTGGTGTTAGGAGTGATAATGATGTAAAAGCACATATTGAAACAACTTAGATGCACCTACTTTCAGCCAATTTTAAAATGCACAGATGAGAACAATTGTCTAAAAGATACTTGGGGGCATACTTAAAAGCACTTGTTAAAAAAGCCAACTTTAAACTTTAAACAATTCAAACTTTTGCACAGAAGTAAGGCCACTAAACACATGCCTTTAGTAAGGACATTTTTCCTATATATACAGAACATTATAGAGACTATTTAAATTAATCCTTGGAATCATCACATTTTTGTCTGGAAAGGATAAGGAAATAATGTACACAGTCTAAATATGGGTTGATATTATACAGGGCACTCCAAAGCTATTTTTAGCTTAGCCGTAAAAGTCTCTATAAAGCCTCAGATTAGGAGACCAGGAAAGTCAAGGGGCCACATCCCCTTTTATTTCTTATATGAATTTTCCCATTCATTTCAATCCTAGTGTTGTTAGATATACCATATCAACACTAATTCTGGAAAACAGTTACTGGGAAAGATGTTTGTAAATCCAGGATGACTCAGGTGAATAATAGAAGGTCTGATAATTTCATATAAAACTACACTACTCGTAGTGCACTTTCACTGCTTAACCTGCTGAAGAGGTAGGAAAAATTATGCTAACCAATAATTGCAACCAATAGCTCTGAGTTCCCCTGAAAAATATAATGGATAGATTTTCTGCAGCATGAGATTAAAGTAGATTAGCTAAAACAAAATTTGATGTATCAGATTCTAAGGTAGTCGTCTAAGCAATAAATAAAGCAACAACAGAATAATTAGATATACTTTTCAGCCCCATCACAAAGAATTAATGTGAACATATGGTGCACTGCTTATTCTAATTTTGTATATGTAGGATCAAGTTGGTTATGTTCTCAAAGGTGCATCATCGCATGGCATGAAGACAGTAAGATACTCAAAACTATCTTCTGCTACAGTGATATTAAAAACTATATTAATGTGCATTATCCGTATTAGAATAAACTATTATGTAAAAAGTTAAGATGTATTTACTGTTGCTCTTCTTACAATTGTTAGACTCATTAGCAGCCCTTCTTTGAACTATATTTCTACAAGAACAATAGTGCTTACCCCACACCATCAAGACCGTTGCTTGTTCATGTTATAATTAAGAAAGAATAATCTTAGTAGGTGGACAGTGTTACAATTCTTAAAGCTCAATGGGTTAAAAATGTTTGCATGAAAAACAAGAAATACATATATCTAATGTGGTGTGTGGGTGTTTTAATGCAAACGTTATTTAAAGGTTCCAGTTCCTTTACCTTTGCTAGAGATACATTGATTAAGCTGTTTTATTGGTCTATAGATGAAATGCATATTACAGAACATCACATTTTCAATACATAATAGCAATAGCAAAAGGACTTATACACTACTTTAGAGTGCTTTATAGCACTCTTTAAGTGGTTTACCAAGTCAGCATATTGCCCCCAACAATCTGGCTCCTCACTTTACTAACCTTGGAAGGCTAGAAAGCTGAGTCAACCTTGAGCTGGTCAGGTTTGGACTCCTGGCAGTGGGCAGAGTCAGCCTGCATTCTAACCACTGTGCCACCACAGCATAATGTTTTAAGGAACAGATTATGAGGTGGTCATAATGAATTCCCAACATGACCAAAAAGAGATTTGGAAACTTTTTTCACTTGACACAGTGAGATAATTATATGCTTATAAATAATTGAAGACTGAAAATTCTAACATAGACTAAAAACTGCTAAGTACCATTAAAAAAAAATCCCATATATTTAATAAAATATTTCATGATGAACTGGCACTCCATCTAAAAATGACATGTCTTTCACCCAACTTTTTAGGAATAAAGATTGTAGCTTAATCAGCAATGGAATTCAAGATTGTAGATGACCAATTGTTGTCACCATGCACGCAATAAAGACTTGCTACCATACTGAATGACATTTGTATTTATGATCATCAGTAGCAGATGAAGAGTCTGAGTCAATAGCTCAGACTATTTTAGTTTTAATTGTTTTTGTACTGTTGGTACTTTGGATTGGAAAACAAGAGACGCCTAAGTATCCACATAAGAAAATAATTTCTTCCTAAAGACATTTTCATTGAAATACAGAAATCATGTACATGGAACTAAAGAAGTTGTGGTTGCTGACTAAAACTATACAAAGTTGTATAACAAGGTCTGAAGTCACTTTTAGTGTATTATTAGGTCTGTCTGCTTCAAATAAAACACTATTGCTCCAGAGCAGAGAGAAAAACTCTGAAATAAGGATAGATCAAAGTTGCTGCAATAATCCTACATACATTATTCAAATTATTTTGACTACAATGGTGCTTATTTGTTAATAAATGTTTATAAGATTACAACTAAATGTTCTATTAGTTGGGGATTTAGAAATGATTCCTTAAACCACACAATTTTGTAAATAATTGATTTAGTTGTTGAAATGAAGAACAAGATAATTCAGGAATTTAATGAATGACAATGTATCTCATTTTTATATTTTTTCTTTAATCAAATTTGTTAAGTTAGCACTGTTTCTGCCTTTTTAAGTATCAGCTGGATATTTATCCTTCTAGCACAGGGGTGTCAAACTTGTGGTCTGCAGGCCAGATCCATCACGTGCTGGCTCTGCTCCCGCCCGGTTTAACAAAGGGGGGAAAGTCCCGATACATCACGTGATGACCCTGTGACGATGCAAGTTTGACACCCCTGTTCAAGCAAAAAAAGTTTCTAATTACAGTACTTTCCCTTTGTAAAATACTAAAAGCAAACTTCTTTGAATTATGCAACTGGTATGTGCTGAAATGGGCTCTCAGATCAAGCCACTCAACAGCATACAGTATGGCTCTAAAGAGTATGTGTGACAGAAGGATCATGAACTATTTGTCTGCTCTTCTCTCCTAAGATAGGTTCAGCATGTATTTAAGATTCTCTATAGCAAAGAGCTACAAACTACAGTATTTTTCGGAGTATAAGACACACCTTTTCCCCCCCAAAAGAGGGTGATAATTTGGGTGCATCTTATACACTGAATGTAGCCCCACCCACCAACCCCAACCTTTTGACCTCTGCCTCCCAGCAATTTACCTCTTTGAAGCAAACAGGGAAAATTGAGCTTGTGGAGGCTGCAATAGGCTATAGCAATCCCTGCAGCATGAAACAGCTGATGATTAAATAGCAGAGAATAACTATATTTCCAGAAAGCACATCAATTTTAACAGCATCTATACAAGTATAGTCTGAAATGTAACACTACAAACATTGTTTGTTAATATACAAACAATGTATATTATCTGTACTGTTTGCTGTTTGTTGCAAGGAGGCAAATTGCTAAGAGGCAGAGGCAGATATTTTTCCCTTGTTTTCCTCCCCAAAAGCTAGGTGCGTCTTATACTTCGGAGCGTCTTATACTCCAAAAGTACGGTATATCAACATTGCAAGTGCTGGGATGCAAGTGATTACTGTATAATGATATCATATTTAATTAAATGATACTTGTTTACAGTCAGTAATAGAAACTAGAAATAGCATTCTCAACATTAGAGGATTTAGGACTGCCAAAAAAGCAAGGGGGGCCAAGGAACCATTTCCACTACTCTAGTGCTCTTTAGATTCAATTGGCTATAGACTTACCTGGGAAGTAAGCCCCTCTTGGGATGCCAGTACAGGCAATGAAAGCCACAGCCATTCAAAGTAGCAACAGAGCAGAAATACTAGACTATGAATACAGCATAGGACATTTACCAGCCTTGATTGAAAACAAGGCTAAAATGTACTTCTGCTTGGGACTTCAGACAGCTGCTACTACTCCAAAAACAAAATATTCTGTTGAGCAATGATCATAGTCAGAGTAGTGAAGCTTCATGTTTTTGAGACAATAGGTTCTTGTAGCCGGTTCCAACTAGATAAATCAGATAGGCTGTAAAGCATGTTCAAAAAGAAATGCCTTTTTTTCATTGTCATAACACAGTAAATATATTACAACTTCTAAAGAGCCAGCTGTACGATATAATTCAAAAGGAGAATTAACAGAACTCAATAGTGAATGTTATTTCTATAGTAATATCTCTGAACTGGAAGATCTATAATATTCCTATCCCTTATTGAAACCTCTAGGAGAGAAGTTGGTTTGACAAACATGTTTAATTACTATTTTCACCGCAGTATAGTTTCTCTGGATCAGACTCACTGAGTACAAAGATCAGCATAAAGATAGAAGGCACACCAGTCTAGGGCAAAACCATCTTGAAACTATAGCCTCACGCATATTATATATATATATTTTAAACATCATTTAACTTTAAGAGAAAGGACAAAGCAAAAATGGAAACATGAAAATGAATAAGTAAATAGTCTTGTTCATCTTCAGAACATCAAAGTTTACTGTAACCAACTCATACAGCCATCCCATTAAAAATAAGTATAGTTACCCAGAAATGTGCGTGGCAGTTAACCATCATGGTCCTCTCAATAAGCTCATCAGGACATTCCAGAAGATGGTGGCCAGAAACAACACCAGCATTGTTCACGAGGACTGAGACTTCACCAACCTCCTTGCAGACTCTCTCAGCAGTCTTGTACACATTCTCTCTGTTGCTCACATCACAAGTGTATGTATGAACTTGTAAGTTGTAGGGAGGTAGCACTTCCTCTTCACCATGCCCAGCTGCTTACAGAAATCCAGGAAAGCAAAGGAGAGGGACAAATAAGAATTTAATTAAATATATATTCAGTGTTTCCATACCAGGAAATAAGAGGCAATTATTAATCTACCCAGTTTGACAAGATTCTTGTTAGTCCTGTTCCAAAAAATAAAGTGTGACAACTACATACCAAAACAATGAAGTACCAAGCCCTATAGTGCTAATCTTCAGCAGTGATATACTGATGCCAAATGGAAGGTAACACGACAAAGGAATGCATCATTACTGATTAAAAAATAAAACAAAGAAGTCCCAAGCTCAGTAGGGACATGTAGACCTACCTTTTCCATATTTGTTCAGGAACAAGCATTATTGAATATCATTAATTTATTTTGCAGGCTGCAATCTTTTGAGTTATTTATCTGGGAATAAATGCTACTGTACTACCAGTGATTAAAACTTCCTACCAAATAGGTTTAACATTACTTACATTTATTTACATCATTGTGCGAAATTATTATGCCACTTCATACATTCTTATGTCAAGAAAAGCACTTGACATAAGCACTTTTTGCTTATTTTATATCAACTATTTCTTACATTGTAACAATCTGTTTTAAAAAGCCTAGCTCCTACTATGATAGAAAGAAATTTTGTTGTCACCATTGTCATTTTTCTATACGCTTTGAACCCTTAAACTTTAAATTATTTATCCGGTGTCTTTTAGTCATTCAAAGTCATGGAGTAGAATGACATGGACATTTATTTATTTAATTTGTACAATCACCCGTCTCCAACTAGTGACTTTGGATGCAAACAATCATGAGACATTTAAAATACAATAAAAGGAAATACAAATAGTTAATAGATATCATAATACAATGCTATCAACCTCAGTCAGTTCAACAAAAAATGCCCAAATTCCTAAACTTCTTGGGTGGCAAGAATGGAGAATTTTTCCCCAAGAGCCACAGTTTCAAGGATACCCTTCAATGCTTCTCCACCACTCCTAAACCCAAAACTTTTGAATACTTTCAAGTCTGCTGCCCTTAAGGAAAGAGCAGGACAAGTCACTTTGGAGAGGCTGCAAAGCAGCAACACAACTCACTGAACCTCCTAGTGACTTGTGGAAATGAGACACTCCTGCAAAACATCTGGATATTCCTACCTTAGCACTGGACAAGAACTAGCCAATATGCTTATTCTAAGCAAATAAGCTTAGAAACAATATTGCTTCTGAAGGTTTAGATATACCTTGAACTCAGTGAAACACTGTTCCAAGCCCTATCAAGAATAAGAATAGGAGTAAGAATAAGAGTAAGAAGCTGAAGAAGCTTTTTGGATGAGAATCTTCAAAGAAAAAACAGAAAGTCCAGTTGCCTCTTGAAAAAGCGCCTTTGGGACAATCAAGAGTAATACTTTCAACTGTGCCAACCATACTACTAATTTTCTCCCATTTTCATTTCAGCGCACCTCAGGTCAGGATTTCATGATATCCACACAGTTCAGTTTTCCTCCTTTGAACGAAGCAATACTCGGTGCCCACTTTTCTTGACCACTTGGAGAATTTGGCGCCAGTGCCCAACCCCGGAGGGTCCACCCGCCTTCAGCCCAAGCCCGTTTACCTTTCTGAGCCGCGACCACGGCTTCTTCCGAGATCTCCCGGTAGATGTGCCGCACCATGCCCGCCGTCTCCTCGTTGCTCTGCGTGTTGATGTCCCACAGGACCAAACGCGCTCGGCGGCGGGCGAACTCCAGAGCGAAGAGCCGGCCCAGCCCGCTGCCGGCGCCGGTAATGAGGCACACCTGCCCGGCCACGCTCTTCTCCTTGGGGCGCATGAGCCATTTGGCGGCGGCCACCACGAAAGCCCAGAGGACCTTGAAGGTGACCACGAAGAATTCCAAGATGATGTTCATGGCTGCCGAGCCTCCCTTCGACAGAGGAGCCACGGAGGATTCGGGGAGCCCGTCTGACGACGGCGCGACCGAGGGCGTGAGGGCGCTGGGTTCCCCTGCACAGGACTTGGGCACCGGCTCGACAAGTCAAAAGCAGCGTGCCAGCTCAGAGCAGGGGGAGTCCCCGTTCTCGCGCGCCTTGCCCCGAGCAATTCGGGAGAGGGGCTCCCACTCTTCAGAGAGGCAGGCAAGAGTTTCTCTCGCACAAACACTCACTCTTTGGACACTCTAAAAAGACACCTGGCTGGCCGGGACGGACCCGTAAGAAGTACAACTCCTCCCCGCTTCTGACTCAGCGGTTGTTTTGCGCGGCGAGCACAAGCCCTGTTACCTAACGGCCACCTTGCCTCTCCCCTGCAGGAGAAGCCAAGCCCACACGCGGCGAGTCGACGCGGGAAGTCGGCAAAGTAGGGGAGCAAAGTGCAAGTTCGGATAAAAGGATTGCCCTTCGTCCTGCCTCACCCGCTCGCGCACCGCCGGGCTCCCCTAATAAAAGGGCGCGCGCTGCGACCACCTTGCCTGCTTCAGCTAGAACACCGAAGGAGTCTTTAGAGGTGGTTGCTTGGAGCGCCACTGCCGCTGTTCCACGCCTCCTTCTCCCCAGCCCTACCTGCAACCTTTACCTCGCGCCTACGCCAGGGCTCCGCGCAGCGCCCGCTAAGTGAGCATGTTCGCACCGCTCGGGGCTCTATATAGCCCCGGCGCGAGAACGCCAGCCCGCCCCAAGCCCCCCTCCGTCTGCGCTTCGCAGCCCGGCCCCTCCTCCTCGTCGCCCACTTTGCATTCCGAACCGTTTCTCCCCACACATTTTCGCCCAACAGCGCCACCCTCGCAATTTGGCGGACGGCCCGGACTGGACCGAAGAGACAAGTCCGCCACGGGACCTTCCCTACCAGCCACCGCCGAGGGTGGGGTGGGGGAACACCTCGCGGCTTTTTCTTTTTGTTTGCCGGCGTCCACGGACTCGGCCCAGGAGTGGGCGAACAAGCCCAGGCGCGCGTCCCATTTCAGTCAACAGGCACCTGAGTACAGCACCATGAACCTTGGTATAACCCGGGAGTAGAAGTCCCCGTGGCTGAATTCACGCAATACTTACAATGTATACAAAGAGGAACCGGGAGTTAGTTTAGCGTGATCTGTAAATCGATCAAGAATTCTTTGAACAAAAGTTACCATCGCAGAAACGTACCTCACACTTTTATTCTGATTCCAGAACAAAACGAATGGGTTTTTAAAAGTAGCTCGAGACTGCTGTTTTCCTGTAACAGACTAACCCTGCCGGAAACAATGTGAATCGGGAACATTATTGAGTGGAACTCCTAATTTTCTTTACAAGTGGCGAAAACTCTGCAAATTGGAGCAAAAGAGAGGCGCGCTGCTTTCTACCTGAAACCGCTTCCGTCGTCTAGTCCGCAGTACCACCTCTATGTGCAATTCCTCCCCCCCCCCCATCATCATCATCATCCCCAATAACCGGAGATCTGATCGATCCGATCCACAAAGCGGTCCCAAATTAGTTGGAGGACATTTAAAGTTGATTTATCCCACATAAACTTTATCGACATCTGCAAAGCTGTGATTTCCCATGGAATTTACTGGCGAGATAACGCATACATTGGGAAAGATCAAGTTCAGAAAGGATTTCTGTACGAGTGTGTGACGCCACACCGCTCACATTCAGCTGGATTGGGAAGGCTGAAGTTAAGGAGGTGATCTACAGACACCAAAATTCCTAACCGGCCAATGAAGTAACTTCAGAATGCACCTGGATGCATGCCTCTGTGTAGAAAGACTTGCTCCCGCAGCATGTTGTAACTCCATTTTTTTTCTCTTTGCCCTCCTAGGATTGAAATGTATGCTGGGGGATATAGTTTTACATAAGCATTTGGCTTTTCTCTCGTTTTTTAGGCTTTCCAATGCTCCGGATTCAGTTTACCCATTGTACTCATAATGAACAGGATTTACTGTAAACTACAGCATCTTTCAAGTCGAGCTTGATTTCCGATGACACGATGGACAGTCTGCAGAGTTTTCTTCACAGTAAAATGAAAGATGATTGCCTTTACCAAACTTCAGCCAATCTTTCATCCAAAGGCTACACAAACCAGACACTTTCAAATCCAGCCACGTGCTGCTCTTCGTACAGGGACATTGAAATTTATATGGAGTAAATAGAATAAAATGTAAATCTTTGTAATGTGATATGATCCCCACGAAGTATTCCAATTTCCATAAAGTAGTCTAGTGAAAAAGGCACTTGGGAAAAGCTTTAGGAGAAAGCCCCACTTAACCAGCCTGGGTTATATATACAGTAAGGACGGCATACTGTAGTGTATTCATAAAGACGTCATTTATATCTAGACGACACTGTTTGATTGCCCTAGAAAAGGAGACACGAAGAGTTAAAAACAGGTAGTATTATCACTCAAATTCCAAAATAGGTTACTTTAATAAACTGATGAAATAACATACGTTAAATGTCACCATCCCTTCTTATCGCCTACCCTAATTGGCAATAAAAACGAAATCATGAAAAAAAATCTTTCACCATTTGAAGGAGTCACGACAGCTTCCGCGTTCGTTTCAGCACTAATATTTTCCCCAAGCTGGTCTACTTGGTGCAGGCGATAATTTAGACAGCTAAGCGAGAGTAGGGGCTTCTCATTCAGCAGTCCCTTCTATTGGCCCGCTAAGCGACAGTTTATGTTCTCTGCGCATGCTCCCGTCTCTCTTTTTCCGGTAGCGACCATGGCGGCCGAGGAGTAAGTAATGCTTTCGGGAGGCAATCTGTTGCCATCCACCGCGTTAAGACCTTCTTTGCAAGCCTTTCTTTTTAAAAAATGTTTTATTGTGGCTTTGTAACTTGGACGGTTTTCCCTAAGCTAGTGCAACAGTTGTCTGGAAGGGTTAATTAGGGCGATGTGGCTGAGAACTGGATCCCTGCTGTAATGGATCACGTTGAATGTTGTAAAAACTTATTTTTTCAGAGCGAGAGACTGTAGGAAGGCATTTGAGGCCTCTCAGGTTCACTAATATTTGATTAGTGGTTGATTAGCCATTTATTTGATTATGGCTTAATCTAGGCCTAGCTATTCCCTTCCGGCACTGTACACGCATACATTGAGGTTGAATGGAAGACAGCAAGGAATGTAGTCCTTCGCTCAAAATCAGGGATCCGGAACTCCGCGGAACGCGTTGAAATTGGCAAAGAAACCTTGGAATTCTTCCTGCCTTTTCCATGATTTTTGAAAATAAATGTCTTCCAAATTCTGTCAATCAGTAGTAAACCTGCTTTCTCTGTAAGTTTTAGAATTGTTCCGGGGGGGGGGGGAACGTGCAATAGTAATAAGCAGAATAAATTGAAGGAAGTGTTGTTGTGACTGATAGTGTAAGAATGGTTGATGATACATATTTGGATAATTAGAATACAATAGAACTGCAAAAATGAACCAATTAAGAACAAAATGTCTGAATTATGGTGTGTTTATATTGCTTGCAATTCTAGATTGTTGTTTTTTTTTAAAAAAAAATGGTACATTTTACTAGTTATCAAACATTTTCATTTGAAATATTTTGATATAATTTTTGTTAATTTGCTGCTTTATAATTTAGAGGAAAGAAGTTGCCTTCAGTGCCAGAAAGCCTTTTAAAGAAAAGGAAGGCTTTTGCTGATTTAAAGGCCAAACGTATGAAGAGACTGTTGGTCCAAAAGAAGGTAAATACTATATTTTTAATCTACTCCATGAGACACATCCTATGACAGTTTACATAAGAGTACAATAAAACAATAAAATCCAGTATGATTTAATGGCTAATTATATGCTCATTTACATAGAATATAGACACATTGTGTTTATTTGGCTTATTAGCAAGTAAATCTGTATCAAATTGCAAATTAGTATGCCACTTTTAATTTAAAGTCAAAGATTTAAATTGTTGCCCTGGTATGTTTCATTTTGATCTGAAGAGTGTAATCAATTATGAACCTGCAAAAACTGCATTTATTTTTACCTTTAGTTTGAATTTTCTTTTAGTGTTTTGTAGCAGTGTGGCATCTCAGAACCCCAAGGTTTTCCTATTTCAAGCAAAACAGTAGCTTATCTTAAATATTCTGCTTTTATTCTGTTCTGCTTTTTTTCCTGGAAAGGACTGCATTCAGTGTAGTATATTAAATAAATCCAATTTATTTGGGATTCACATACTTCTTTGTTTTGTTCATTTCCAAATCTTTCTAGCTATTCTAACGTTTTTCTTATGATCCTGGATCCATTTTTTTGTTGTTAATATATCCTGCACATTATTTTACATGGTTTAGCAAGATATATGCTGGAAAACTGTCCACTCTCAGGATTTTGCAGCCATTCCTAAATTGTACTTTGCTAAAATAATTCCTGCTTTCACTGTTCTCTCATTGAAAATCTTTATCTCTCCTCATCTGCTTTACATATATATATAAAATGATAAAATATTTCCTGCTTGTGCAGGGGGTTGGACCTACAAGGTCTCTTCTAATTCTGCTATTCTGCTTTAGTCCTGTCTTTGGCTTGAATCTACCAAAATTTGGGAACTTGCCCTTCCCTACAAGAAAAAGGTAAAGATGGTAAAGATTAAAAAGAGTAAGCATTCACTTCAAAATGCCTTTAAAAAACTGAGAACCAGCACAAGTTGATTAGAAATGAGGAATTTTTTTAAAAATGAATTTACCGTCTTGGGGTTATGTTGTCTTTGAAGTGAAGTAAAAAAATAAATTGTAATGATATGGCAAGAGTAAATTGAAATTCATATTCATTTGGTTTGATATCTAATTTTACCTGACAACATATTTGTGAGATTAAAAGGGGGATAACTGGTCATTCTGATCTCCTGAGGGAGAAAAAAAGATAAACTTCTCAATATAACATTCTTATTTCAGTTGCGAAAGGAGGAACGAAAAGTCATTTATAAAAGAGCCCAGACCTACCATAAAGAATATAGACAGATGTACCGTCGTGAGATTCGCATGGCACGCATGGCTCGCAAAGCTGGCAATTACTATGTACCTGCTGAACCCAAATTGGCATTTGTAATCAGGATCAGAGGGTAAGGTAAACAAATGTAATGCTAAACCTATGTGTAGTACTATCTAAGCCCTGGTATGAAAACCACTGTTAAACAGTTAATTCAAGCCAATACTAATTAGACAATTTTATTTATGTCAATATTTTTTATTAAGGAGATTGTGATTGTTTACGACATTTACATTGTCCGGTATTCAATTTAGGCACACTTTAAAGGCAGTTTTAAGTAGAATTTAATGCTTTATTTTTATCCCAGTATTGTACTGATTATATACTCTATGAAGTCACTGAGTCAGATCATTTTTGACACGGGCTTGAAAGATTTCAGGCAAGATTTTTTTTTTCCTTTTCTAACTTAATGAGCTAAGAATTGAAGTTCAGCTTCTTGCATAGAAAGGGATGGTATATTACTGATCTGTTGATAAAGAATTGTAAATTAGCAAATGTTGAGTACAAAATGAATGTTTGTTATATGCAGATGTATAGAAAAAAATAAAGGATAACATGTCAGGGATGTGAAAAACTCACTGATGCAGAAATAGAAATTTTCTTAGAAATCTGGAACTTTATGTTCCCCCTCTATCAGTGGTGGGTTCCAGATCCTGTTGCAACTAGTATGTGGCAACGGGGCTGAGTGTCCACCACGTGCGCAGTGTGTGCATGCATACTTACTGCCCGCAACGCTCCAGCTGCTCGGTGGAGCATCAAGCAGGCACCGTACGCTCCATGCACAAAATCCCCGATCAACTCAAATACAGGTAAGGACGGCGGGCAGGTGGGCCCTCCAGAGCACCGGAACGGTACCTGGTGCTCCCAGCAGGCACCGGTACGCCCATACTGGGGCGTACCGGTTGTATCCCACCACTGCCCTCTATAGACCCTGCCAAGTGTTCTTTGAAACCAGGCTGTTGAGAGAGTGGTTCTACAGCTGCTGGAACTAAATCCTCCAAACTGGAAGCAATTTGAAGTGTTCTGGGGTAATCAGTCCTGAAATAGGCCCCCCTTTTCAGCATATCTCAAACAGCTTCTGGTTCTAAGCTTTTAGTTCTGAAACTGCCTTTGGAAGTGTGGTCAGGACTGCGAATAAAATATTTCATAATTCTCTGAAAGTTTCCATGCACAAATCAGTGAGTTCTATAGATCCCTACATGTTTGCATTTCTTAAGACAGATCTGAGATCAACCTAATTTTTCTACAAACTCTTGAGTCCATATCTGCAGCTGTCAACCAGTAGTCAAGTAACCAGCATATGCTGTGTTTGATCATCTAAACCTTCATAATTAATTTCCAATTGCTTACTTTAGATTAATTAAGTAATGCATTTTTGGAGTATAGGTAATCAAATTTTGTAGAAGAGTGTTTTGCATAGTTTTTGGCTAGATATCAGGAATTGCTTACCTTGGTTGATAACCATAAAAACTAAGCAGGATTAGACCTAGTAAATGAGAGAACACTAAAAAATTTGCCTGTAGGTAGGATGGCATGTTGAAAAAAACATCCCAGATTAAATTTGGAACAAGCACGTTGATGTTGTTCCTAAGAAATACATGGGCTTGCATCCTTCAATTAAAGAACAGGTTACTAATTTAGGGCAACAATGATATATATTTTATACTGTGCACCTTTTTGTATTGTACGTTAGCTTATAGATGCAAGTTTATTAATAGCAAGTACCTTTGAATGTCTATACTAAAAAAAGTTTCCATTTTTTGCTGTTTAGAATTAATGGTGTCAGTCCCAAGGTTCGTAAGGTATTACAGCTCCTTCGTCTGCGGCAGATTTTTAATGGGACTTTTGTGAAACTCAACAAGGCATCCATTAACATGCTGAGGATCGTTGAACCTTACATTGCTTGGGGGTAAGTTGAATCAAGTTTAGTGATCACTGTCTAATTTTTTTTAGGATATGTCATTTATTAAATCTGATGAAATCTACCTTTTGTTAGTGCTCGCATTCACTTTTTAGCAGTATCTTTGCTGATTTGCCATTTAGAGAGTCTTTGATCTAGAAGAGAATTTGCAGCCCGGTCCTCACACAACCCAGGTTTTATTATACCAGACTGTATAAGACTTGCTAACTATGTTATAGGAAGCATAGTCAAATACTTAATACAAGTGTTATAAGATTAAAAACGTTTCCTCCTTTATCAATTGGGTTTGGAATGTTCTATTTAATTTTTTAAAAAACTTTTGTATTATGTGTTTCTTTTAATGTTGTACGCCGCCCTGAGTCCTTGGGAGAAGGGCGACATATAAATCTAATAAAACTAAACCTAAGAAATTGGGAGTATTAACCAGTAAATAGTACCTCATTCTTATGCTCATGAATGCCTCAGAAACTTGCCATGATAGTTTTGGTCCAGCATAAGAGTATGATTTCTTTTTGTGTACCTGCTCGTTCCTTAATGACTACAGAAGGAGACATTCATAATGTCCTTGCAATTATTTAAAATAGAATTTGACACTCAGACAGTGGTAACCATAGACTATAGAAGTCTGGAAGATTTGACTGGATTTCTCTCTTGATCTGCCTGTGAATAAGACTTTGTTAGAAAGTAATTGGCAAGCAAGTATTAAAATATTTTAATAGCTATGTGCATATGTAACTTACTACAAAATAAGTAATATTCTTAATTGTTTATATGTTCAATTTTAAAGTTGAGAACTATCTTGTGTGTCATGTTTTCAGTAGGAACATTTATTTAAAAAATTAGTATATAACACAACTACAGGATTTTTTCTCCCAGCCCTCTCCATCTTTCAGTTTAAATTTTCTAAGCAAGTTAGGCAGTGCTGCCCTGTTTTCCCCAAAATAAGACCTCCCCAGATAATAAGCCCAATCAAGCTTCTGAGCGCATGCACTAAAATAAGCCCTCCCCCGAAAATATTGCAATACAGCAGCAGCCATGAGGTGACCACACTTGTCACCTCCTGCACCTCAAAAATAATAAGATCTCCCCGAAAATAAGGCCAAGTACTTATTTCAGGGATCAAAAGAAAATAAGACTCCATCTTATTATCGGGGAAACCGGGTAGGTTTTCCTTAATACCTTTAATTTCAGTGCACTGGAGGAAGTGTTTAGTTTCAGAAGCTTCAACCTGGAGACTTTTTAATAATATTGTATCCCAAATGAATTAAGTATGTAAGAAGAGTAAGTACCAAATATATGCAAATACGGTTTTGTGTTCATTATATTGATTGTATTTTTATTGATTAATGATCAAAATAAAGTTCTATCAGTAATTACATCAAAGACATTGCTTATATTCTAGATATCCTAACTTAAAGTCTGTGCACGAGCTGATCTATAAGCGCGGTTATGGGAAGATCAACAAGCAGCGTATAGCTTTGACTGACAACTCTCTGATTAAAAAAAGCCTGAGTAAGTACAATTTACTTCACATTGTTGCTTAACTAGTGGTGGTTTTAAGTTATAGCTACACCTGTAAACCTGAGGTATGTTTTCTTTGAGGTACATATTGTAATTTGTACACAACATGATGTGCTAGTTCAGTTATATTTTGGGTGTGGGTGTGTGCAGAGGCTACTTTTCTTTGAAAATTCACCCAATCCTTCTGCAATATAATGTATATTTACTCATATTATTGAGCTGCCTTTTCCAATCTTGGTAACTTGCTGTGCTAAGGAACACAGCAATATATAATGTTCAGAATAAGATTTTAGAATTCCAGCTACTTGTTCTTGCAGCAGTTACATGTGTTCAAAACATCTGAGGTCAAAATGTTTCAATCTATAAACATCTAACTTCACTGGAAAAGTTCTAATACTACGAATTATATTTTCTGACAAGATTGAAATCTAGATTCATATAACAACTTGTAACTGAAGTAATGAAACTTTTATAATTCTTAGAAGAATTATGTTTGGAATGATAATTCCAAATGATAAATATTCGCTCTATTGAGCTTTTGAGATCTTGCAAATTAGAATAACAGTAAAGATTAACAATTCCAGAAGTTTAAAATATGCAACATGCACTTTCTAGTACAGCGGGAGTTAAAATAGTACATCTTTAATTATAAATATATATTTAATCTAAACAATAATTTGGCTATATTTGTATTTAAAAGCTGCAAAATCACATTTTGTGTGTTGTGTGTGTGTGTGTGTGTGTGTGTGTGTATTAATCAAATCAGAATAAATAATTGTATGCAAAATGTTTTGAATTTGAAACATTTTGAATTTGTAAGACAAGTTTGAAATGCTCTGAATTTTGAACAGCTATTCCAAATATTGAAAAAGTGTTCCAAAGTTGAGAAAGTACCACTTGGAATTCAAAACAGAGTGCAAAATTAGCACTTCTGAAATGAGTATTTCCAAAATGGCCAGAACAATCTATTTTGAACTTGGGACCACTATTTTCAAGCTGGTATTATTTAGACTTTGACACATTTTGCACATTTTCATTATTTGAAAATAATTGAGTGTGTTTTACAGTATATATAGATTTGCTATTTATACTTGGGACATTTAATCTTTCACTGCTTTTAAGGGTCTCTGAATGGAAGGACTTTGTTATATAAATAGTCAGAAAAGTAAAGTATTGAGCAGATGGTTTGTTAAAGGGTCAAGTACCTAAAATATTGCTTCACCTGGGGACTCTGGCTTTTTTCTGTTTTATATAAGAGCAAGCAAAGGGTATATCCTTCAAGTAGCATGGTCTGATTGGAACATTCATAATTATGATGAGTTATTTCATGTAGACTTGTTACTGGGATGTGTATTTGCATATGATGCACAGAAGGTCATCCACACTGGGGTCTCTAGATTTCTAGTTAAAACACTTCTGCTGCAAACTCCCATCCTCCCAGGGAGATTCAAAAGGAGATTTTATTCAAAAGTAGAAGAAATTTAAGCCCTTCTAGAAAACTATGCCAATTCAAACAATTTCTAAACTTAACAGCTGCAGTGATTCATTTAATAAGTGTGGCAAGAAAAGTTGTAAAATGGGCAAAATTCACATAACTGTCTCAATTAGCAACAGAAATTTTGGCTCAATTGTCATAAATCAAACCTATATTCTATTTTTCATGGTTCTCTTACAGCTTTTGAGGTATTTCCTTGCCTGACTTCTTGCTGCCTGGAAGAAAAACTGTTTTGCTCGTGTCATTAGCACAATAAAAGCAAATCAGAATTTTATTTCTTCTTTAAAGGCCACCAGAGACAGGAATATTCCGATTCTTGGTTCTTCAGAATTCCATTTGTTCTCAGGACATTACCTTTTCTGAAGGTGTAGATTTATTTGATTGACAGATTTGCTTTAACTATTTCATATCTGAACCTGCCAGGATGGGAAAGTTGAAATATTTTGAACAGGGTAAAAATAACCGTCTCAGCATATTTAATATGCCTTTCATGAGCAAGCAAGAGCATTTTGCAGGCTGAATATTTTCTGATGTTCATTTTCATTTTCAGAAAAATATGGCATTATTTGCATGGAAGATTTGATCCATGAAATCTATACTGTTGGCAAAAACTTCAAAGCTGCAAACAATTTCCTCTGGCCATTCAAGCTATCTTCTCCAAGGGGTGGAATGAAGAAGAAAACAACTCATTTTGTAGAAGGTGGTGATGCAGGAAACAGGGAGGACCAGATTAACAGGATGATTAGGAGGATGAATTAATGGTAAGATACAGTTAGATGATTACATTTCCAACATACAAATTTTGATCCCTTAATTTTTTTTTGCTAGTGCTGTTGTTATGTTGTTAATTCTACACTTTAAATAAATACCAGAAAAGGAATTAGTTTCTTTCCTTAATGAGTTTTAAATGTTGCCTTTCTGGGGCTGTGAGGGAAGGAAGAATAGATTGAATTTTTATTGGGGCATAGGATAAAATGATTAAACTTATGTTTACACTCTAAGTGTATTCTAATTGTATTTTAAATAAAATTTTAACTGTTGTGCTGGCTGTAGCCAGTCCATCTAGTTGCCACCTGCTTTGTAGAATGTAGTCCTGAAAGTACCAAAGGTTCTGTGTGATCCTTGATGCAGAAATGGGGAAGTAAATGCAATATAGAACATTGGTGGTTTTTAGAAATTTTAATACATTACCTGTATTCAGTTTTTTTCTCTGTGAAATGTGATTTGTTTTCTGCTTTTTAAATGTTAATATCTCTTCTCTTCTAGAGACTCAGAAGATGACTGCTCTACATATTGTTAATAAAGAGAACTATGAAAACTGCTTGCAATGTTAAATTCTTTTACTGATAGATGAAGTGCTTCTGAATATTCTGATTCCACTAAATATGATTAGGTAGTACAATCTTGAAGTAAATATTGTTATTAAATAACCTGAGAGTTATAAGATAACTTCAGTAAATACAAGGTGTATCTGTATGGTGCATAAAAAGACACATGACGATTTCAGTTATCTAACAGTGTCAACACCTGTTTCGCCAGAGTAAAAGTTTTAGCTAAGTTGTGTGTCTTTATATTAAGTAACTTGCTCACTGCCTGTGCATTTCAGACACATACGCTTAATCCTGCTTCTTTCAATAAACCAGTGGGATAAGCTAATGGAACTATAATTCAGTTAATGGAAGGAAAACATACATACTTTATATTATTGGGTTGACTTAATTGCTGAATAGCTCTTATAGTAATATAATTTCTCACTAAACATTTTTAGTCAGGAAATTGTTTTCTAATTAAATCAGGGTTTGTCATCTAGGTATTTTTCTTTTTGGTGTCCAAATGGCATTGCCTACAAAGAGAAATGGGCCCTGTGTAAAAGTAAGATAAAACATGGTACAGTATAAGAATTAAATTCTGATTAAGTTGCTTGTCAATCATTGGGCTATTAAGTGAGTAAGAATAATAGCAGGATTTTTTCCCCTGATAATTGGACATGAGGTAAGGAAAAAGTTCCATAGTAGAGCAAGGAAAGGAATGGTCTCTTCTTTTGTATTAAATGTTGCAATTGTGGGGAGCATGAGGTATTTCAGTAGGTTGGGGAAGCTTTGGGTGGTATTAGGCAGGTAGCCTGTTTCATCACTAGTGCCCCCCCCCTCCCGGCCTTCCCCGCCTTAAAATACTTCATGCACTTAATAAGCCACACATTCGCGAATGCATGGGCAAAAGGAGGGAATGATCCCGCTCAAGGTATGAGATTCACTCCCATGAATCCTCAGGTTATGAATGGAATGGGCTGGCTCCATTGCAGTTGTAACTCAAGAACTTCCTGTACAGCCATTAGCAATTGAATAGTTGGGAAAGGAGGAAATGCCTACAACTTCAGAAATATGCTCAGGATTGAGAGATCATCTGAAGCAACTAATAATTGCAGGAAATGGACAAAAATTATTTTCTATTCCTGTGTATTCAGCATATTCTGGGTTTGTGATTAGGTTTATCACCTTTGCATTATCTTAGCAAAGCCAATCTACAGATATTAAATTTCTATTTTGCCCATCTCGCTATCCAAAGTTATAATTTAATAGAGACCTAGTTTGGTGTAATGGTTAAGGCATAAAATTGGAAGCCAAAACACCAGGGACATGCAGTCAGGGGAGGCGGGGCCTCACCAGTGTCATGAGGAAAAGAAAAGAAAAATTAAAAGGAAAAAGGCTAAGGTAGTTGCTGCCAGAATGACTCTGCTTAGTGCTAACTGCAAGGGGAGGCGAGAGAACTATGGGCCTCCTTTACATAAGGAATTTTTCGCCTTTTAACCCTTGCTCAGAGTTAAGGGTTAAAAGGCAAAAAATTCCTTATGCAAAGGAGGCACATGGTTCTCTGCCTCCTGGTCTGGGAGCAGCAGGTCTTGCCTAAGTTGCCTTTTCCTTTTTACATTTTCATGGCGGACAAGAGGAGAGTTGAAATGATTTTCTGACACAGCTGGAAAAGGTGGGTCCGAGGGAGGGGGCAGGGGGGAGGAATTCAAAATTCCAATCATCCATCCCCTATAATATGCAGCTATAAAGTGATATTTGATGTTTGAGTATATAAGTGTAATAATATGGGACATCATTTTGAAATGGTCAGTTTCCTATAGAAAATTATAGTTATTCTTGAACACTTCCCAAAATTCACTGCAACAAGTATGTATTATTTGGTTCACCAGTTGAAACAGAAATGGTTCCCTGAAGAATATTTAAAGTGGTAAAAAGAAGCTGACTTCTTCAAATGAGGAGCCTGGACAAGGCTGGAGCGAGAGCCGCGGAGGCGAAAGGCGAAGAGGGGTGGGGTGTTCCAAGAGGCCCCCTCCCCTTTTTGCACTCTGCAAGCCAGGCCCGCAGCAACGAGTCTCCACAGCCCTGGTTCCGTCTCCAAGCAGCCCCGGGAGGAAACGGGCCAGCCCTGCTTTCCTCCCTGGACTTTTCGGGAGTGGAGGACCCGCATTCCGCTCCCCCTTCCAAGCCCCGAGTGGCCAGCCTTTCACCTCCGGCTCTCGCTCCAGCCTCGTCCGGGCTTCTCCGTGGGCCTGCCGGAGCTCTGCAAAAAAGCAACAGGAGCCGAGGCTGGCCACTCAGGGCTTGGAAGGGGGAGCGGAATGCGGGTCCTCCGCTCCTGGAAAGTCTGGGGAGGGAAGCAGGGCTGGCCCGTTTCCTCCCGGGGCTGCTTGGAGATGGAACAGCGGCCGGCTTTTCTGGAGCGGAGGGGGGGGGCGATAGTAGCAGAGCTGAGCCTCTTGCCGCTGCGGGCCTGGCTTGCGGAGTGCAAAAAGGGGAGGGGGCCTCTTGGAACACCCCACCTCCTTCGCCTTTTGCCTCCGCAGCTCTCGCTCCAGCCTGGGCAGGAACCGGCGCTCTTCTGCTGCGGGCGGGATGTACTCCTGGTGGCCTGTGGCTCCGGCGCCTGCAAAGTGGAAGTGTTTGCCCTGCAGGGCAGGTGAAAGCCAAAAGAAAGCGCCCCACCGCTTCTGTCTGACATAGAGGTGCCCCATGCCCCGCAGCTGGGTGGGACATAGCTGCGGGGCGCCTCTATTTCAGGCATAACTGCTGCGGGGTGGGGGGGCAAAAGCCACTTAATTTTGTTTTGCCTCACCAGCCATAAGCTTCACTGCACGTCACTGCAAAACACTGACTTCCACCTTAGGCACAAAGCCAGCTGGGTGATCTTGGCCCAGTTGGCCTAGGAAGGAAGAATAGCAAAATATTCTGAAACAGAACAGTAGAGACTTGCTGGCAGTCTCCAAGAATAAAAATAAACCAATTTGCATACTTAAGTAATCACAGTGACTAGATTTGCATAGTATGCCTAGGTCGTTATGCTTGCTGGGAATGAAACCTTAAATCAGGTGTTGAATTCACGTCACAGTAGCATCACATGACGTATTGAGATTTCTCCTTTGCTAAATTAGGAGTGCATGATGCATCTGGCCCATGGGGCAAGAGTTTGTCTTAAATGCTTTGAATGTAGGTTAGAGAAGGATGCATGCATTTAGATGTTGAAAGTTGTTTTTTTTTCCCCTCCCATTTTGAGTAACCAGTTTTTAAACTGAACTTGGTTTGGACAATATAACCATGATAATACATTTATTAAACATCAATTTTTTCTTTTACATTAATTGTGGTTCACTGATCAATCCAATTTATGTTAAAGGAGATCAAGCAAAAACATCTAATTACAAAGGAGCCTGCTCCTTGCATAATTTGGGTCTATGCTTCTTGTTTCTTGGTCTTCCTTATTCTTCTGGTTTTCTCTTCATGAATGGTTGTGCATTCAAGAGCAGATAATTTAGCAAGCCTCTGAAGGAACTGAGATGGGGCTCCATTGACAGGATCAGCAAATTGGTAACCTAAGAGAAGAAAAAAGATTCCACTTGATTTTTATTTAATGATATATGTCTGAAAGCCATGTGTAAAATCCAAACTTTGGTCATAATCAATTGAAAATTCCACTGACATATTCCTGTCCTTTTGGCCACAACAGAGATGGTTTATCAGTGCGTTTTGGGGTGTTTTGCATTTTTAAGATAAGCATATAGTTTATATAGGTTTCATGATGGTCTTCCATTCAAATGTGTAACTATGCTCCACTATACAAGGCTAACTGCCCACTGCCAGAAGTTCGATCCTGACCGACTCAAGGTTGGCTCAGCTTTCCATCCTTCCAAGGTGAGTAAAATAAGGACCCAGTTAGGGCAATATGTTGATGTAAACCACACAGTGCTGTAAAGCACTGTGGAGCAGTATAGTCTCAGTGCTGTTGCTATTTTTGAGATCCGCAAAGGTTGATTAGCTTCTGCCAGTTACGGTGTGCATGATGATAACGTAGAGTACAATTGTACAAATGTGTATTATATGTGAAAGTTGCATGCTAGCACTGATTTTTGCAATAATGTAATTTGTTTAATTTATAGTCTGGATGAAGGACTTGAATTTATGTTGGTTGTGATTTAGGTCAGGTAACATAATAGAGGTTGCTTTTCCCCAGCTTGTCAGTTAAATCTAGGTTCACTACTAATTATTTCATTTTAATCACTATACGTAATTTAGAAATACATACATGTGATTTACTCAGTAAACTGGCTTAATGCAGCATATGAACAACATTGGACAACATTTGAATCAGTTTGCAACTTAAATCCTCTAGATGAGTATTTTGGTAGTGAGGTGCTATCAGACAGAACGAGATGGAGTTTTCCAGCCCATGTGTTTTTCTGTCTATGTATTTGGAACTGGAGGAAGAATGAAAAGCATAACTCTTAAGATGCAAGGTATCTCAATGCCCAAGAGTGCTAGAAAAGGGGCTTAATCCTTCCCTAACAAAGGATAAACTTGGAGTATAAGGAAATGGAAAGCTTGAAATATCTTCCATTTTTACTCTTAATTTTGGGATGGAATTGTTACCAACGAAATGCAAATGTGCCACAAGCTATCTAAAATTCATAATATAGTACATTACTATAAATGCACTCAATATACATTAAAATATCTAATTCATAGCAGCAATCCAGATATTCTGAGAAATACAGAAATTGAAAATCAATTATTTCTGGGATTTATGTTAGAAGTATGAGATGGCTATCAAATAAGAGGCAACAGTTATTAAAATTCAAATATGTGTTTATATTTTTATTATCACAAATAATTGCTCTGTCAAAAAATCAATTGCAACAGAAATTAACCCACAAAATGGGAAGTTACAATGCCAAGTTTTTTAATTGCAATGAACTGAAATGTACATCTTAAGATATTGCTAAATATTAATTGCCAATACCTCACAAAGCAAAGCATTGTAGAAGCTCCAACTTTGCTGGCTTTCCCTTTCTACCCTGCTCAAAGGGGCTAAAGCTGGTAAGAAGCTCTGCTTTATAGAATTCCAGCAAAAAGATCCAGAAAGGTAGTTCTACCTGAGTGACTTATTTCTTTGACTTTTATCTTCCAATTATGTTTGGGAGGGAACCAGTCTTAGTTCTAGATAACGGGTCTTGCCCTCTTAATACGGCAATTTGAATGCCTACAGCAAGCCTATAAGCCAATGATGGGATTCATTTTTTTTACTACCTGTTCTGTGGGCGTGGCTTGGTGTGTGTGGCAGGGGAAGGATACTGTAAAATCTCCATTCCTCTCCCTCCACTCCAAGGGAAGGTTACTGCAAAATCCCCATTCCCTCCCGATCAGCTGGGACTCGGAAGGCAGCGACTAGATGGGGGCGGAGCCAGTCAGAAGTGGTATTTACCGGTTCTCAGAACTACTCAAAATTTCCGCTACTGGTTCTCTAGAACTGGTCAGAACCCGCTGCTGAATACCACCTATAAGCCTTAATCTGGTATTGCTGTAAGGTTTTTTATTTTTAAGTCAAGGCAGAAGAGATATCTACACTGTAAACACCTGGACAGCTATATCTATGAGCCTACTTTGATTATCAGAATATTTTCTCTCCCAAAGGATCTACACTTTACAGTATGGGGAAAACGATTCTGGATTCCATTTCTTGCCCATATTTTAGAAAAAATAAAATTCAATAGTGAATGCAAAATGGCTAACACCCGTGCTGCTGTTGTCCTGTTCTTTTCAAGCCTAGTAGATGTTTGGTAGAAGTAGGAAAGAGGAGAGTAGTGAGCAGTGAGTACTAGCCTTTGAGTGCTTGTGTTGTAAAGGGACCTATGTGGTTGTATGAGCTCTCTTGGATTTTGGAGTCCATTGACTTGGGTATACAGTATGTAAAAGAACCTGTGATACAGTAAAATTCAGTGAACATTAATTTGCTTAATTTTTTTAAAATAATGCAAAAGTAGGAAATGGCTCTTTTACCAGTCTTGTACTTGACCCTTCCTGGAAATGAAGCCAGTCTGGAATACCTATTGAGTTTCTTTAACCTGTAAACGTGCAAGAACATATTGGATAGCATATTTTAATTACCAGTAATTATTTGTTTATATGACATCAGCAGTGTGGAAGGAAATTAAAATATTGATTTAACAGTCATATACAGAAATATTTCTCATGATTGAGTAGCCATCATCACCCAGATTTTAAATGGTACTGCATTCATAATAAGTACTGAAATTGTAGTTGGAGATACAGAATTATCGTATAAAGTCAAATGCTGACATACTACACGTTAAAAACCATTTTGAATGTTTAATATTGCTGAAAATAGTATATTTCATTGGGTAGGATATTTTCTTTGCATTTATTGATTACATTTCCATTCTTGCCTTTATTTAAGAACTCAAAGTCATTTAAATTTAAGAAAAAAGACTCAATATCCCAAAGTCATTCAGTGCTTCCTGAATTACTTCCAGATCAGAGTGTAATATTTAATCTGCTCTTACCTGTTTTCATAAAGAATGTTTACTGTGATTTTTATTCAGATGCAGTATAATGTATTCCACAAATTTACTAGATATAATCAGGCAAGTATGTAAAGGAATGTTAAGATTTTCTCAAATCTTAAGCTTTTATTTATATCACTACAGTAACCCCTAAATTTATAAAAAATGAAATGTGAAATCTGAATTGTTGAAACCAAGCAGCTATGCTAGTTTACTGTATCTCAATCACATTCAAAAATAGCACTTAATAATAGGCTAGTTAAAAAAACAAACTAACTTTTAGCATTTCACTGGAAAGTTAGTTATATTTTTGCCCTTTCAAACTACCTTACCTCATAGCATCCAACTCTCCAGCTTGACAGGGTGGTTTAGAGTTCTTCAGAGGTGCTGATGTGCAAGGCACCTCTTTTTTGGTTGGGTGTCCCATGGCAGTGTCTCCCCTGTAAAGAATAATATATCATAGGTGTGGATACATTAAATCTGCCTTCTAAAATCACTTATTTTTCACAATTTGTAATGTGGAAAGTGCTTATGGCCTTGTATCTTCTAGATCAATGTTTCTCCACCTTTGCAACTTTAAGATTTGTGAACTTCAACTCTTAGAATTCTCCAGCCAGCATCTTCATCTTACCAAGATTGAGAAACACTAATCTAGATGTTTGAACTATGGCTCCCAAAGTGCATAACCATCTGGCAATGCTGGCCAAGATTAAAGAAAATTGAAATTAAATATATCTGGCAGAACCAAGCAAAGTATCTGAGAAAACTGTATTATGAGCATATTCAATTACATAAAATTTATTCTTTATCGCATCTGACACTTTAAGCTACCCTGAATTCAATCGTGACCATCCCCTAATTTGGTAATTTGGTATAAAATATTAATTGGGAACTGTATGCTGGGAAGCTTGAATAGATAAGATTTTGTCTTTGGAGGTGATTTACCTAAGGTAACCTAGACTTCTGATAACTACATAGGCAAGTTCACATAGTTTTATTGGCAAATAGTCCAGTTTGCTATTGCTTTCTCGAGTTTTTGTTTTTGTTTTATTTTCCAGTCTAATCTATAGCTCTGGAATTTCCCAGCCAAATTTGATCTTGATTAGCTCTTGATTAGTTGATTAGTTCTAATCTAATTACATCAGCCACAGTTGGTTAGGTGCTGCCATCTATTGGATAAGTCATAATGAGCTATTTCAAAGTACCACTCTTGTATCATCTTTAATGTACAATTACACAACTGATGAACACCGATATGCACTTTTGTCCCCCAAGCACAGTTATCAGAAAGATGGGTTCAACTATCTTCAATATCTGACAAGTAATTTGATTTTGTGGACCCTCCAGGGGTCTTTGAACCACATTTTTAAAAACACTGATTTAGAAAGTTGCAGTAGTTGTAGTAGTTTTCTTTATTACGTGCTTATCACTAAATGTAATACATCAAAGAAAACTAAAACAATGCATTTCAATTAATCTTACTATGAAATAATTTGATTGGCCTTTAAACTAGAAGGCTTATAACAGTTTAAGTAGATCAGACCATGAAAATCAACCTCACAGGAAGATCGGTACTACACTTTATTTCGATTGGCTAAAATAAGAGAATCTTGCAAGTCAGATTATGCTTTACCTCTCCTCCTTATACCTCAAAGAGCTAGGGGGGTAGTTGCCTGAACTGCTTATGAATATTATCTTTCTTTCCAAGGCTTAAGAACTTTTCAGCCTCCAGAAGTTGTGAGTGCTCCAACACTGGAGGTTTTTACATAGAGACTGGACAATCATTTTTCTAAAATGGCATAGTGATTCCTACTTGAACAGTGGACTCTCCTACGTCCCTTCCAACCCTGTAATTCTGTTCTGCTACTCTGCTTTTTTGGCTAGGTAACAGTTCTTACCTATTTCTTGCTCTATACAGTAACATGGAACACTTCTATACATTTAAAGTGACAGGTAAGTTCTTTTTAAAGTAATAAACCAATTCCACAGGGGCCCATAGGAAAGAATGTTTATGTTTTTTTTAAAAAAATCAAATGATCTGATTCCGAGTGTAAGCCTGATTGAAGCCTTGTGTCTACTCAAGCAATCCCTTTTATTGGCTTTTTTAAGAACAATGTGTACCAGAAATAGACTGTCTACTTCAATTGCTTTTTTTATACTTATATGTCAACATTGATTCCTGGCAAGGTGTTTCAGAAGTAGTTTGCCATTGCCTACTTCTTAGGACTGAGAGAAAATGACTAGCCCAAGATCCAGGGTCCGACTCACTCAGCGGGTCACACACTCGACCTCGTATTCCTCTCGGAGCAGTGGAGCTGTGATCTTGGTTTGAGGGGTAGTGAGATCTTGCCTACTGAGGCTCGACTTTTGGAGACCAATCCCCCGCTGTAGGGAGGAGGAACCGATTAGGTGGTTCCACCCCAGGCGTCTTATGGATCCCCAGGGTTTCCAGACGGCGCTTGGCGTTATGCCTGATACTCTCGCCCGCAGTCCGGTGGAGACCTTAGTTGCTACTTGGAACTCAGTAGTGTCTGAGGCTCTCCACCGGATTGCGCCTTTACGGCCAATCCGCAGCAGTGGATCCAGGAGGGCCCCTTGGTTTACCAAGGGCCTCCGGGAGATGAAGCGCCAAAAGAGACGGCTAGAGCGCCGCTGGAGGGCCAGTAAATCCGAGTCAGACCGAGCACTATTAAAAGCTTGCATCGGAGCATATCTATCGGCAATACGGACAGCCAAGAACAACTACATTGCCGCTCTGATAGCGTCCGCTGAGTCACGCCCTGCCGCCTTGTTTAGGGTGACCCGCTCCCTCCTAAATATGAGGGTTGCAGATAACCCCTTACAAGGTAGAGCAGAGCAATATGTCCAGTTCCTCGCAGACAAAGTTGCTCGGCTTCGGATGGACCTGGACTCCAATTGCTCAGAGCCAGCCAGGGTACCGGGGGAAGGTCTTGAACGACATCTCTGGACTGACTTTCAACCTGTTGCTCCTGATGAAGTGGACAAGGCCATGGGAGCGGTGAGTGCTGCCACCTGTGTACTGGACCCGTGCCCCTCCTTGCTGGTCGCGAACAGCAAGGAGGTGACGCGGAGCTGGATCCAGGCGATGGTGAATGCTTCTCTTCGGGAGGGCGTCTTCCCACCGGCATTGAAGATAGCGGTGGTGAGACTCCTCCTGAAGAAGCCATCGCTGGATCCAGCCAGTTTGAATAACTACCGTCCAGTCTCCAACCTCCCCTTCATTGGGAAGGTTGTTGAGAAAGTGGTAGCCTCTATTCAGTTTGAATAACTACCGTCCAGTCTCCAACCTCCCCTTCATTGGGAAGGTTGTTGAGAAAGTGGTAGCCTCTCAACTCCGACGGTCCTTGGATGAAGCCGATTATCTGGACTCCTTTCAGTCTGGATTCAGGCCTGGCTACAGCACGGAAACCGCTTTGGTCGCACTGACCGATGATCTCTGGAGAGCCAGGGATGGAGGTCATCCCTCCATCCTAGTGCTTCTTGACCTCTCAGCGGCCTTCGATACCATCGACCATGGTATCCTTCTGCGACGGTTATGAGAGGTGGGGGTGGGAGGCACCGTTTTTCGGTGGTTCTCCTCCTACCTCTCGGACAGGTCGCAGTCGGTGTTGGTCAGGGGGGAGAGGTTGACCCCTAGGCCCCTGAAATATGGGGTTCCTCAGGGTTTGGTCCTATCCCCCCTCCTGTTTAATATCTACATGAAGCCACTGGGTGAGATCATTCAACGGCACGGGATAAAATACCATCAATACGCGGACGATACTCAGTTGTATCTGTCCGCCCCATGCCAACTCAGTGAAGCGGTTGACGTGATGTGCCAGTGCCTGGAGGCTGTCAGGGTCTGGATGGGGGTTAACAAGCTTGTGTTCAATCCAGACAAGACCGAGTGGCTGTTGTGTTTCCCTCCCAAGAATTTGGTTAGTATTCCATCATTCAGGCTGGGGGGTGAAAATTTATGCCCCTCAGACAGGGCTCGCAACTTGGGAGTCCTCCTGGACCCACAGCTGACCTTAGAACATCATTTGTCGACTGTGACCAGGGGGGCATTTGCCCAGGTTTGCCTGGTGCACCAGTTGCGTTCCTACCTGAACCGGGAGGCACTCGCAAGAGTCACTCATGCCCTCGTGACCTCAAGACTGGACTACTGCAATGCACTCTACATGGGGCAGCCCTTGAAGAGTATTCGGAGACTTCAACTCGTCCAGAATGCAGCCGCACGAGCGATTGTGGGTGCACCTCGGTACACCCACGTTACACCTATCCTCCGCGAGCTGCACTGGCTACCGATCGGTCTCCAGATACGCTTCAAAGTGCTAGTCGTAACTTATAAAGCCCTTCATGGTATTGGACCTGGGTACTTGAGAGACCGCCTGCTGCCAATTACCCCCCAAAGACGCATTAGATCACACAGGGTCGGCCTCCTCCGGGTTCCGTCTACCAGCCAATGCCATCTGGCTACCACCCGGGGGAGGACCTTCTCTGTGGCAGCTCCGGCCCTTTGGAACGAACTCCCCACAGAGATTTGGACCCTCACCTCTCTCCAGGCCTTCCGAAAAGCCGTCAAAACCTGGCTGTGCCGGCAGGCCTGGGATTGATGAGTTCCCTTCCCCTCTTGACCTGTGTGGCTGTGTGACTCTTGGCTATTTTAACTATTTGTATTGTACTCTGTGTTCCCTTTCCCCCCTTGAGTTGTTCGCCGCCCTGAGTCCCTCCCGGAATAGGGCGGCATATAAATAAAACAAATCTCAATCTCAATCCCCAGATGACTTTTTGCCCAAACTTGGAGTAGAACTCGTGTCCTGGTTTTTAGCTTGGTGCCTTAACCAGTACACCAAACTGGCTCTTGATCTTAAGCTTTGCAGGCTTGACCAATTTGAGGAAGATAGAAGAGGGAAAATATTAAGGATCAGAACAGATCTCTTCAGTTTTGCAACTCTCTCAGCTGCTCTAAAAACAACCTTCTTTTCCTAAAAGGAACAAAAAAAGTGTCCTCATCCATGCCAGTGATATTCTGGGGCTGTAAAATGGGTATGTAGGTAATATATGTGGCTTACAGTTTGCTTATATAAGGAATATAATATTACAATAAAGTTAATTCCTTTCAAAAAGAAATTAACCCTTACCTGCCTTTGCAGTAGCCTTCAAAAAAACTTTGGGATAGAGTAGATGGAAGCAAATATAAAGATGGCAATCTGGAATCTTCATTACTATCAGAACTAAAATGATGAAAATAATAAGAATAAAGATTAACATTAGCAGTTGAAACACTTAGGAAATTGAAAATGATGATTGATCAGTGTCTCACTTCCTTCCCTTTGATCTCACTCTAAACTAGAATAATGAATATTGCAAATTTGCTTTATTGCCTTAGCCAGATGGTTTTTGAACTGCTATTCTATTAGACTGTTCAGATGTTATTCTAGGTCAATAGCTTAACATGAACTGCTTTGGGTACGGTTTATTGGAAATTTGGCAAGACTAAAAGCCTTAAACTGAGGCCCTTTATGGCATAGACAGGACATTATTTGTATTTATCACTTTATTACTTTTTTCTTAAAAAACACAAGAATTAGGACCACTCTGGAATATGGGTAATAATCTGAGTCTATAAGAAAGTATTTTACTCAGGAATAGCAGATTGACAACAATCATAGTAACTCTTGTTATACTGCTATAATTTCTAAGGACTGTCACAGTTAACATCAGAAATATAAATAATGCACTAATGGGATCATTATTGATCCATGCATCACGGGAGCTGTTCATACCTATTCTTTATAAAGTGGTATCAAATGGTATCAAATGAAGCATACAAACAAGGATAATTTGGGAATGAAATGGCACTTATTATTCTGGAAATTATTCTGTGCAGTACAATCTGAGAAATAACATTTGCATATTCCTCATATTAAAATCCAAAGTAAAATAATATACCTGCTTGGAAATTCATTAGCACAACTTTGTGTCTTTTGTATAACAGGAAGGGGTTTTTGTATTGCAGGATATTCCTCCGTGCTCTGAGAAAGACACTGCATTGCAGTATTTTCATTGGAATCACTCAAGCCATATGCAGAAACATTCTCTGCTTAGGGAAATAATTAAAAATAGGAAACATGAATTATCACATCAGAATTTCAAATACTCTCAACTTTAATTACAAATGCACAGAAATCAAGCACTGAAATCAATGAGAGAAATATCTCCAGAATAAATAAGGACATGTTTACCTACAGATACTTTCATATTGGCCGTCTAGGGAAAAACCCATCCAAAGAAGAACTATAGAAAAATTGAATATGATAATCTTAACCATATGCTACTAATATTATTAAAGTTATTATTTAAACTGTAAATATAACTGACTGAATTTATTTACATAAAAGATTTATAGAATTTCCTTCAGGCCTGCTTCCCAAACAATTGACAAATGCTCAAATGTAAGACATCAAACAATAGCAAAACAATAAGAAGTCAAAACATTAATAAGTCTGTGGAAGAAAGACTCCTTGAAATCTTTTTAAAATATGTAACATCATGACAATGCCTGTATAAAAATACACTACTAGATTTAATAAGTATTCTAACAAATTTCCTGCAAAATCATTACAATATGTTTTACCTTGTTTAATTCTTTTTGTCTTTAAAACCGCATTTTTCCAACTATCCATAAAAGGTTCACTTTCAAATAATTTTCCTTTATGATCCAGGAATTTATTATCAGGTGTCAGGAGTGGCAATTTTCTTTCTTTTGGGAATGGCTGCAAAGTGGCATGTTTCCTATTTCAGACAGAAAAATGAAACATCATAGGCATATGTAAAAACAACAAATAAGTAATGTTTTTCAAATGTTATAAAGCACAAATATATTCCAAATAAAGAAGTTACTAAAGAATCTGGTTACTATGCTACCTTTCATTTCAAACACACTTCCTTCAGCTTTTGGTAACCAAGGCCCTTTCTTAGAGGTAGGAATACAACTTCTGGAATTTCAAGACCAACAGGGCCAATGGAGGATGAAATACTTGCCAATAGATCTGAAGGGACCAAGTTACAAAAACTTCCCTAACTGATCATCCCCAAGCAATATTGGTTCGGCTAACTGACAGGTTCTATACACCATCATGGGTAGTTTTAAACATACTTTTAGGAATCTTTCTACATCAATAGTTTTATGTGAAACTCGTAAACATCAGCCATGGTATATTAAAATAGTGTGGAAAATCTTTTGCACTTTTTTGCACTTTGTATGCGATCTTGTATGTAGTCCATATGAAGAACCTTTCAGGCATTTAGTAAGAGGAGGCACACTAGCTTTCAGAGATTTCAGTACTATAGTTTTTATTAATTTATTAAGGAAGTTTAATGACTCTCTTTAGAAATCAAGAGTAATCTTCCAAAAGCAAAAGATTGTTTTATTAAAGAGCTTATACTACCATTGCTATCACTGTCTTAGCTATTGGTTGTTTTATACACTTTTCATCTTTAACATTTCCAAATAGGTATTTCAGTTTGTTCAATTTCTCTAGCCTAAAATAGCAAATGGTGTATCCCAAATGTACCATATTTTTCGGACTATAAAATGTAGCGGAGTATAATACTCACCATGATTTTGAAGAGATAATTTTAAAAAAAAAAAGTTTTTGCATTCTGCATGCCTCCCAAATTCTCTACATGCCTCGTTTTTTGCAAAAAAAAGGGGGGAGCATGCAGAACTTTGGGGGGCTTGTAGAATGCTCCTGGGGGCAGCTCATTTTTTGCTCATTTTTGCCTTTTCCAACACCCAGGAGAATTTTGCAAGCCTCCCAAACCCTCTGCACATCCATTTTTGCAAAAGGGGCTGGGTTTCGGTAGGCCAAAAATGCTGTATTCAGTGTATAAGACGCACCCAGATTTTGACCCTCTTTTTTGGGGGAGAAAAGGTGTGTTTTATACTCCAAAAATACAGTACTTATCTACCAAAATACGTTTTATTAAAGAAGAAGAATAAATTCCAACATGCCACAAAAAGATAAAAAAGAACATATGTCTTTCTCAAAATCATCATCCAAGAAAAATATGCCACAATTATAACCTCATGACTACATTCAATAGAAAAATAATTTGCTAATAATTTCTACCCATTATTTCGGTTCAGACATTGATTATTGTCTCTGCCATCAAGTTGCTGTTAACTCTTTGGTATCACATAGACAGATTTCCTCCATGACAATCTTTCAGATCTTCTAATAATGTACTCATTGCTGCTGTAATTGAGTCTATTTTGCTGCTAGTCATTCTTTCTTTCTGGTCATCTTTCTTTCACTTTTTCCAGCATTAGAGCTTCTCCAGAGAATTAGGTCTATGCATACTGTGTTCATAGTGGATAATTTGAGCCAGCCAGGGCATCTGTGCCTTGAGTGGGAACTCTGGCTCATTTTGGCTCAATGATCCATTGGTTTGTTTTCTTGGCTGTTCATGGTATTCTCAGGAGTCTTTTCTAACAGAAAAGTTTCAAAAAGTGCCCAAAGTATTCAATTCTGCTTCTTCACAATCCAACTTTTGCTTCCATAGAGTGTCATATGGAATATGAGCTTTGTAGGTATATACTCATCATGGCATTTGTGTATCGTTTCTACAGCTTTCACAGATATTTTCTACCAAGTCCTACTTTGCAGTGTATTTCTTGATTAAATGTAGCAAATAGTAATTTAGGAGAATTTCATGCTCTCATACCACTTATCTTTGAGTCCCTCTCTTCATCCCACTCACTTATTAAAAAAAGAGTGAATTGTCTGCCTCAGTTAAGAGCTACAAATATATTTATCTGGAAATGCTAGATTAGAGTAGACTAAAAGTATCATGTTTTTTATAAAGAAATAATAAACCATTTTAAGATAAAAAAAGAATATAATTGACCCTGATATAAAATACTTACCATTTTTGAGCAAGAGAGATCTTTGGGAGTTTGCCATTATCTACCTGTAAATCTGCAATAAAATATTTTGCTTTCATTTGAAAATGTAAAAAAATCAGTACTTTAAAAAAAATATGTAATGGGGGGGGGAAGTAAATATTTTATAGAATAATGAATAATGAAAAAGTATTTGTATTAAACATAGTTATATTTTTCCCTTCTTTTGTAAGCAAATAATTCAAATCAAATCTTAGATATATAGTTAAGCATTTTATATTTGATATTTTATCAAATATGATTTTGTTTAGTGACAAACACTTTCTGTAGTATTGGCATCCCAAAATAAATATAATAATAACATAGAACATTAATGAAATTGCAAGTACAGTACTGGAGAAAGCAATTTAAACATTTAGCCTTTAATAAACATCGAAATTGTTTAACAAATCCATACTTACTGAAATATTTTATATATGCCTATGTCTAGATTCCATACAAGAAGACAAAATAATCAAAATCAGTAAAAACACAGAAACCCCAGAATATCTCATTAAATATTTCTTGCAAGGCGCTAACATATCTTTCCCAGCTCTGATGCTCCCTGGATAACGGGGATTACTATTCACATCAAACCTAGCCCCAAATCTTTGGAGGAAATAAAATATTAAACTAGCAATAAAAAATGTTGAAATATCTGGGCCATAAAAATAATAGTTTTCCTGAGATCAACAAAGGTATCATAACTGGCACTATGTGTACTTTTTTAGGAAAGACATTCCATGTCAATACTCAGACAAGGTTGGTCACTGGGCTGAACAAAAAGTGTCAAGAGACACACAAAAACCTCTCAGATAATAAATAAAAAGTTCAGCCAAGCTCATGTACCATAAAATATTATTTCAGCTTGCAAACCTATAGTAGGTAGGTAGGGAGAGTAGGTATGTAGGTAGGTAGAGGGAGAGAGAGAAAAATACAGTAGGTAGGTAGGGAGAGAGAGAGTAGGTAGGTAGGTAGGTAGGTAGGTAGATGTTTCCAGGTGTATTTATCCATGTGCTAGAGAAGGAAATCGCCGACAACCTGCAGCACCTAAGACTTGTTTCTGCTGGCAGAGCACTTGATCAATCTAATTCTCATCAATCACTCTAAAGAGCTTTCTGAAAGGGCGGGGGGGGGGAGTTTTTGCACTTTGCAAACCTCCCAAATCGGTCTATTTTTTTTTTCCAAATAAAAGGCATGAATAGGCTTGGGTGGGGGCTTGCAGAGTGTTTGGGGACAAAAACGAGCAAAAAATGGCGAAAATGGGCCATTTGTCAAAATAATTGCATGTATAGCCTTATGGAGGCTTATAGAGTGCTGCTGGGGGCTGGGGGGGGCAAAAACAGCCATTTTTTTGCTCATTTCTGCTCTCCCCAGAAAAAGTAAAAGCCTATGCATGGCCATTTTGGTGAAGGGGGCGGGGCTTCAGGAGGCAAAAAAATGATGCATTCGATGTAAAAGACGCACCCAGATTTTCAGCCTCTTTTTTGAGGAAAAAAGGTGCGTCTATACTCCGAAAACTAGGGTACTGTGTAAGGTACTTCTCAACTTACAACCATTTCTTTAGTGACCATTTTCAGCAGAATGGCACTGAAAAAAGTGACTTCTGACTGTTTTTCATACAACAGTTGCAGCATCCTATGGTCGCATGATCAAAATTTGGATGCTTGGCAACTAGCATGTATTTATGACAGTTGCAGTATCCTTGGGTCATGTGACTACTTTTTGCGATCTTCTGACAAGCAAAGTCAGCGGGGTAGTCAGATTCACTTAACAATCACGTTACTAACTTAAGAATTGGATTCATTCACTTAACAGCTGTGGTAAGAAAGCTCATTAAACAGAGTAAAACTCACTTAACAGCTATTTTGCTTAGCAATGGAAATTTTGGGCTCAAATGTTTGTAAATTGAGAACTATGTGTAGAAAACTAAGATACATACCCATTAGGGATGTAATGCTTAATAATTTTAAATATATATAATTCTATTATAAATTCCTAGTATAAAAGGACTAATAAAATAAAATTTCTGTACAATAAACTATATCAGACAATGGTTCTTGCATTTTATATAACTTGTACAGCATTTTACAATTTTCCAACTGGAATGCATTCAATGCTAAAGAATAAAAAGATGCACTAAAGGACATCTTTTGGAGGGCAGCTTTGCTACTTTGTCTTGGGATTTGCAGCTGTGGAAAAAAGATTACACTCTCGCAGCAAAGATAGATTTACAGTGGATCCCAATTGCCATATCTTAAGGCTGTTCTTTGAACGGTGTGTCTTAATGAGATTTTTCTTCAGCCTCTAATGCTGTAAAACGCAAAGCAGAATCCTTGATCATGAGAAACAAAAATTGCAGACTTCAGATCCAGCAGCCTTATTAGTCCAATTCAAAAGTTACCAGGTTTAATGTTTATAAGAACAAGCAGGTTGTTTAAAACTGCACTGAAATATGAGGATATTTAATTATGGAGCTACCAGAACTATACCTGGTTATATAGTTTAGCTAGACAACCTGTACGTGGTTGGGTCATTTCAGAGATATTTCCTTAGCAGGTTTCTGAACGCCTTCAACAATGACAGAGATTCTAATACACAGAGATTCTATGTCTTTGACTTATGGACCATTTGTTTAGCATCTGTTTAAAGTTTTAGTAGTATATACTGTACATAGATGGATCTTACCAATACATAGTAGTTCTATCCCATACCATTTTTTCGAATGATTACCTTGCTATTACAGCATTTCCTCAAGTTACAATATTCAAAATAATTAACCAATTGATAGAAGGCTAAATTTCTAACTTTCTAATCTTGTGTTCCAATCAATACTATCATTCAAATTTTCCAAATCAATAATTTTCTCAAACTACATTTCAAGCTTTCCAATGTCTTTATTTACAAAATCACACCATCCATATCTTTATTTGCAAAAATCACACCATTCATATTCTTGCTCAGTTATTTCAACTAGAAAGCCATACTCCATTAACTTTAGACAATAGCATTTTTTAGCTCCATGATCAGTCACTATAGTCTAAAATTTTTAATTTATCTTTGGTGTGGGGGTGGGGGAGCTGTTAAAAAAAATCCAGAAGGAACAGATCCAAGTCCCATTTATTCTGGCATTCTATTATCACAATGACCAACCAAACACCATGTTAGCTAGGGAATTCTGGGAATTGAAGTCTTTGTATCTTAAATTGCCAAGGTTGAGGAACACTAGTATAGGTAGTGGTGATCCTCCTGCCAAATTCCTTTTTTGGGCAGAAAATCTTTAAATAATGTTACTTTTTATATGATGTGAATCTGCCATATTCAGCTTTACTGTATGCATTCTCAAATATTATGGTAAACATTGTTTCTAAATGACACATTTTTATCCACAGGAGAGGTCAACATAACAATTATAACATTTGCAGTGCTATTATTCCTATTACCATTTGTCCCTTATAAATAATTGGTTCTCCCACTTTTACATTACTGTCGTACTTTACTAAATCAGTTTTGTTAATTCCAGTCTGATTTTGTAATGCTTCATTTCTGTCAAGCTTCATTCTGGCAAAATGAAATTTGTTTTTGCATTAATTTTAGGTAAAATAATTTATTTCATGGTATTCACCGTAAAAAGTATGCTTAAGCATCGGTAGTACCTTATTTTCTGCAGCTAATCATGTCTTTTCTATAACATCTGGCATTTTTAGGCTACAGTCCAATACAGTACTCCTCGACCATAACTGAGCTCAACATTTCTGTTGCTAAGCAAGACAGTTCAATTAGTTTTGCTCCATTTTACAACCTTTCTTGCCAAAGTTGTTAAGCGAATCAACGCAATTGTTAAGTTAATTAACACGTTTAGGTGAATCTGGCTTCTCCATTGACTTTGCTTGTCAATAGGTCGCAAAAGTGATCACATGACCCTGGAATATTGCAACATCGTAAATGCATACCAGTTGCTGAGTGTCTGAATTTTGACAATGTGACTATGGACATGCTGCAATGGTTATGTGAAAAACGGTCATAAGCATTTTTTTCAGTGCCACCGTAATTTCAACTGTCACCAAAAAAATAGTATTGAGAACTACCTGCATACTGTATTCTGAGTATCAATCTTATTAGTTCAGTGAAAGTTGTGACTCTGACTGGATTCAAACACTATTCTATTCCATGGTTTGTTTTAACTATAGCTTCTTGAAATGACTAGACTCACCTTGGTAAACCACAAGGTATGGTATACATATCATAATAGCTGGACTTACACATTCCAAACCATCAAACACATTTTCACTTACTTATTTTTATTTATTGATATGCTGCTCATCTCACTCCAAAGTGGACTAGACTTAGCATTTGGAAGGGCCTGAGGGCTGCAATGAAGTGAGATGATGCCACCATAAGTAAGGGCAAGAATTTTGTTTGTTTTTCTTTGGTCTTAGAAGGTCAGACCTAATTAGTCCTTAGATAGGAAACTATTAAAAATCTGAGGTTAGAAAGCAGTTTATTTACTGAAATGGCTATATTTGGCCTACTTGTTTAGGAAGGAATTTTATAAAGGACTGGAAACTCTTTAGAGATTTATTGATTTATTTATTGCTAAAAATGGATAAAAGTTATGATACAAGAATGCACTGATTAAAAAGGGTGGTTTATGAAGAATGGAGCCATGTTACATCATTTGGGAGAGTGAAAATGGTAATGTAGTTTGCAAGTGCTGCAAAGATTAGAAGTGGCTTCTTTAAATATTTTTCTTCCTCTTGTTTTCACTTCCTTTTCACTTTTTCATCATTTATATCTTTCCCCTTCCAATTTCCTCTTTATGTTTCTGTAGTTTTTAATCCTGTCCAAAATTCTTTTCTATAAAAATATACAAAAGAAAACACCTGTCTTCCGGACAAGAAAGCAACAGAGATACACCCCTGCTTTAGGATTCCACCTCAACTCAACATACCCTTTTGTTACTAAAACCTGCAAGATTCAAGTGCCTCAAAATGTTGCAAAACTCCGCCATCCAAACAAGACGAGATGGGCAGCAAAAAGGAGGCTCAGAGGCTGCCTACCTGGGCTCCATGTGACTTCATGTGTATTCATAGGTGCTTGCCATTTTGTGATAAAGTTCAAATACTCCATTCTTTATATATATAAAACAACCTTGTAAGGTAGGCTAGCATTGTTACCCCTGTGCCACCTAACACTTTTGGCGAATTTCCCTTTTTTTCATTAGGCGCATAAACCCCTCAAGCTACACCCCCCCCCACTACGCCCCACACCCGCCGGGCTCCCTCAACGCACCACGTTGCTCGAGATGGGGGGGTTGCTGGTTGTTACTCATAGCGGCCCTTGCGCCGCGCTCCCGGGGGCGAAAGGCAACAGAGGACGCAGGGCGAACCGACACCCAAATCCCTCGTCTCTGCAGAACTGGGGGGGACGGAAGCTACCCGAGACGCTCATGATCCCCCGCAGCGGCCGGCACCCAGAGGGCGGCGGCACCGGCGGTAACAGCGGGAGCGGCAGCAGCATTCCTGCCTTTCCGGTTTTTTGTTACCGCGTCGCCGGCCTGAGGAAGCAAGGAACCGACGCCTCCAGTCGCTAGGCAACCGGGAAGCCGCAATAAAGAAGTGAAGCTCCGGGTACAGTCTTAAGTTTGGTTTGCGGGTCGCCTCGTAGTCGCGGTTCTCTTCGGCCCATAATCCCCGTCCTTTCTCGGACAAATAGAATAGAATAGAATAGAATAGAATTCTTTATTGGCCAAGTGTGATTAGACACACAAGGAATTTGTCTTTGGTGCATATGCTCTCAATGTACATAAAAAGACAAGATACATTTCCAAGAATCATGGTACAACACTTAATGATAGTCATAGGGTACAAATAAACAATCGGGAAACAATATCAATATCAATCGTAAGGATACAAGCAACAAAGTTACAATCATGCAGTCATAAGTGGGAGGAGATGGGTGATAGGAACAAGATGATTTGGAATTCTGTTTCGGTGGGCGAACACAGTATTGTAGCTACGCGGGGCTACAACTCATGGGAGACTGTTGGTAAAGTCCTCTTAAGTTTCGGGGGGGGGGAGGGAGACTGTCTATGTGCCAGATCCTTGACTGTGTTTATGAATTGGCAGGAGAATAATATATAGAATAACAGAGTTGGAAGGGATCTTGGAGGTCATCTAGTGCAACCCCCTCCTGGAGCAGGAGAGTCTACTCTGTACCATCTGAAACAAATGCCTGTCCAGTGTGAAAGCCTCGAGTGATGGGGTACCCACAACCTCTAAAGTCAAACCATTCCACTGGTTGATTGTTCTCACCATTAGGGCATTTCTCTTAGTTCTAGGTTGCTTCTGTCCTTGATTAGTTTCCATCCATTGCTTCTTGTGTTGCCTTCTGTTGCTTTGGAAAATAGTTTGTCCACCTGATCTTTGTGGCAGCCCCTCAAATATTGGAACACTGCTGTCATATCTCCTCTAGTCCTTCTTTTCAGTAGACCTATCCAATTCTTTCAACTGTCCTTCAGACATTTTAGCCTCTAGCCCCCTAATCACATTTGCTCTCCTCTGTATTCTTTCAGAATCTCAACATCTTTTTAATATGATGGTCACCAAAACTGGATGCAGTATTCTAAGTGTGGCCATACTAAGGCTTTGTAATATGATACTAATACTTCACGTGATCTTGATTCTATCCCTCTACTTATGCAGCCTAGAATTGTACTGACTTTTTTGCTTTATTGGGGAAGGTATTCGCCTTATTTATTTCTGTGCCTTAAAAACAGACTTTTCCAAGTCAGCTTAATGTTAAAGGCATATAATAGACATTTTAATGAATGACTAAAGTGCACAAGCATTAATTAAAATAAATTGTTTAAGATTAATTAAGTTAACTTAAAATTAAAAGCAGCTGCTAAAGAAGTTCAAAGTTCCCATGAAACATACTATCTATCTATTTAAATTTAACTGTATTGAAAGAGAATGAAAATCCCAGGCAAATCATCTGGAAGGGTAACCCAGGTTCATGTGCACATACGAAAGGACAGGACTTCAATCCATGGTCCTGCCCACCACCTTGACTTATCTATTGCATGTAGTTCTACCATGATTGAGTTCCAGTATGCTAATTGCATACTCACAATGCAGAAAAGAATTCAAAGGCACTTTGTGACAATATAAAGCTGAGCAAATATGGGATACTTTTTGGTTGGACTACCTGATGTAGTTAGTAAACGAGTCATCACATAACCATAAATGATTTTATGACCATTTTTATGACAATTTTTACACCAATCATTAAGCAAATCTAGCTTTCTCAATTGATATCGCTTTTTGGAGATCAGCTGGGAAAGTTGCAAATTGTGATTGTTGACCACTACACACTGCAACCCCTTGTAAATGTTAGCCATTTGCCCAATACATAAATTGCAATTAGGTGACTGTGGGGTCAATGTAATGGTCAGAACTTTGCAGACAGGTGGTAAATCACTTTTTCCAAGGCCCTTTGAATCATCGTTAAATAGTTTAGTTGAGGATTATCTGTTGTTATAGTTCTTGACTTATAACAGTGGTAAAAGTCAAGGGCTCCATGGGTGCTGAGAGTGAGTGCTGAATAGATCCTGCCACCACCCCCAAGTTGACCAAGAGCCTTTCTATAGGATCATGCAGAGAAATTTTCATTCATTCCCAGTTGGATACCAAAGTGATACAAGTCCTTTAGAGATGCCAAGGAAGCAGACTTACCCAGTTGTCTGGGAATGGTTTCATCTTGTAATACCAAAATGGCATTGGTTGCATCCATGAACTATCTCTGACGGGAGCAGAATGGGGGCAGTGTATCCATCTGGAACTTCTTTCCCTTATAAGCAGCTTTTGATACTATCAACTATGGTATCCTTTTGGGAAGAGTTGGAGGTGAATAGTTCCCTTCCTCCCTCTGAGGTCAGTCCCAATCAGTGTTGATATGGAGTCCAACTCTAGACCCCTGTTTTGTGGGGTACAAAAGGCTCCGAGCTCTCTCTGCTCCTTTCTAACACCTACATGAAGCTGCTGTGTGAGATCATCTATCATAGCAAGATGAGTTATCACCCATACACTGATACTACATATTTCCAGGAGGCTGAAGGGCCTGGATGGGGAACCACAGACTTTAGCTGAATCCTGGTAAAATGGTGTAGCTGTGGACAGTCCCCTCTGTATCCAGGAATTTATCATCTTTGGTCTTGGATGGGGTTGCATTACTCCAGACAGACCTGATGTGTGGGGGTCCTCCTGCGCTCATGATTCTTCCTCAAAGAGCAGGTGACAGCTGTGTCTAGAAAGGCCTTTGCTCAGCATTGTGTTGTGTGCCAGTTACCCCCTTTCTTGGATAGGGAGGGTCTCTACTCAGTCACTTACAGTATGTTATGGTCATCTCCTGTTTGGACTATTATAATGTAGGCTCCATGGGGCTACCTCTGAAAAGTATCCAGAGGTTTCAGCCGGTACAAAATGCTCCTCCTGATCAGCTGGGACTTGGGAAGCAGAGAATAGATGGGGGCAGGGCCAGCCAGATATGATATTTACCGGTTCTCTGAACTACTCAAAATTTCCACTACAGGTTTTCCAGAATTGGTCAGAAGATGTTGAATACCACCTTTGCTGCGTAGGCTATTTTAGGCACCCAAAGATCTCTGTTCTGTGAGCTGCATTGGATGCCTGTTTGCTTCTGGGTCCAATTCAAGGTGTTGGTTGTGCCCTATAAAGCCCTATATGGCATGGGGTCAGGCTAGCTACAGAACTGTATTTGTCCCTCTGAATCAGCCAGACAAGAAATTTATGTTGCAAACTTTTTCACTTAAATAATTCCAACCGGCAAGGTCTAGGAAGAGAGCCTTCTCTGCTGTTACCTCTGCCCTATAGAATATTCTTCCCATGGAGATGAGGCAGCCCCCACTCTCCTGGCCTTACAAAAAACCTGGTTAGTCTCCTGAAAAGATCACTCCTTCATTTTTTAACTAATTTTAATCTCTTGACTTCTCTTAATTTTTTTTTAGATTTTTAATATTTATATGTTGTTTTATATTTTAACATTTTATTGTACACCACTCAGAATCCCTATATGAGGAAGAAGTGAAAAATAAATAGACAAACAAATAAAATAATACCTAAATTTTGATTTCATATCACATTTTATGTAATTTACTGGTTATTCCCTCATATTGGAATGATATTTATATATATTAACATCACTTTCTACAAATGGTTGTCCAGAATTGGTATATAGCTTCTGATAGCAGACACAGAATATTTTACCATGTCTCTGATATTTAAGGTCAAATGTTTCCGAGTTGGAAAAAATCATCTGGCTGTCTTGTGATTGTTATGTAGAATCTTCATTTTCATGCTTACTTATTTTGAAAGGATTAGTTATACAGAACTGCCCTGCAGTGAAAAATCTGGAACTCCAAAGTTATAAAAATTATTTTCGTAATGAATAACATTGAGGCTGAAAATATCTTTGTGTATTTGTGATTGTTATTAAAAACCAGTAACACAACTGTCTAGAAATGATGATTTGAGAGAAGAGGAAAACAAAACTGACCTACTTTAAGATACAAATGATTCAATGATGACAATCACTTCTGGGCAGGAAACAGAAAACAAGATTTGTGGTTATCCAATATGAGACAATCTGTAGACTGGATGAAATATAGTAGAAACAAGCTGTACAAGCGGTATACACATATCTGCTTTTTGTCTGACAGATTAATCAAAGGTTTAATAAAATAGTTTGGTAAAATGTGTGCAAAATAATTACCCATATCCCATAATCTCAGAGTGCTTTTCCCATTGCTAAGCTGTGGAAAAAGCAATACCGGTACTGTCAATACTCAATGCATATGTGATATTATGCACAAAGTATTTCTAACTTTTTGTAAAATAAGATATAAGATATTATAAGATATTTGGCAAATTATATGATCCTCTGAGATTGATTGTTCACTTGCAGTGCTTGCCTTATAAAATGTAGTTATTTTTCACAAATCATTTTCTTCTGTGTCATTTAATGTTATTTATTGACAACTATTTCTCTGTTCTTTGGAATTTCACTGATTATTTCATGCTTCACAACATCAAGTATAACTGGTGCGATCTAAAGGCACCACATACTTTCTAATTCTAAATTAGCTACTATATTTCCAGTGCTGGTATAATTCTAACATACTGTCCAGGTAGTCCTCAACTGATGACCATAACTGAGCCTGGCAATTACAGATGTAAGTCATGATGGTCATAAGGCAGGTCATCATTTGACCTCATTTTCTGATCTTTTTTGCAGTGGTCATTCAGCAACCTGTTATTTGCAGTGGGGCATTTTTGTTGAAAACCATCATAAATGCCCGTTTTTGCCAAAAGTGTTATAAATTTTGGTCATGTAACCATGGGATGCTGCAAATGGCAATAACTGTGGGATGGGTGCTGAATGTCCAGAATGGAGTCACATGACTGGGGGGGGGGGGCATCAGTACTTCATAATTGACATATCTTAACACAAACATCTATGTTTCAATAACCTAATTGCGGTAGCACCAGGCTGTTTTTCAACACGGTGCAGAATTCTATGACCCACTTTTAAGCAGGGATAGCATACTGTAAACATCTTTGTGGTTTGCTGATTATAAGTCAAAGCTAGATTCTTATTTAGTTATGCAACTTATATCGCTGCCTTTTCTGCTACTTTACACCTGTCTTTTCTGGGAAAGGATATAAATGGCCATTACTGTATCAGTGGAAGGAGAGAACTGTAGCTCAGGATTGACAAAGACAATCAAAACCTATTTTAAGGAATTGAAGGCTCCGGGGCCAGATAAATTACAGTTTAGGGTACCTCAGAAACTCCTGAAGATGACTGCAGAACAAGTAATTGCAATCTATAAAAACTTCTGGAGAACTGATGAAGTCCTTGGAGGAAACCAAGTATTTTCTTTATCTTTCAGAAAGTGAAGAAAGACGACCTGGGAAATTATAAACCTGTCATCTTCATGTATATACTGAACAAGGTTCTTGAGTATATTATTAACTAACAATATAGTATTTGTTGCACTTACATAGAAATAAAAATAAATGAGCAGCCTGTTAATTATCTCTTTTTATCTCCTTTTTAAAAGAATTACTAGCACAATGGTTTTGGGGAATGCCATGCACATAATGTACTCTGATTTTAGCAAAATGTATGAAAAAATATCTTAATATCCTCATTTATAATGTTGTACACTGTATTGACTAGATCAGAGGTGGGTTTCGGAGTACGGTTCAGTATGCGCGTACCGGTGCCAGAAATCCAGAGTGTGTTTGTGTACTGGGTCCTCCGGAAGCCCCATACCGGAACGGTCGCTCCTCTGCCCTGCCCCCCCTCACTCATTCCCCCCACCTCCCTGGTTGCCATGCTCTCTCTCTCTCGCCGCAGCTGTCCGCACCATGCTTGCCCCGCTCACCTACTTCCTTTGCCGGAGCAGGACTCAGCTGTTGGAAGAAACCCTTTGCTTCCTTCTCTTTGAGAAGCAGCTTGCAAAGGAAGGGGAGGAGGGGGACAGACTTCTTCAGATGAGACCAGAAAGGCTGCTTTGCCTCCGCTGCTCTCCTTCCCACACTTCAGGCACAGCCTCAAGGGGAAGATGTCCTACCAAGGCAAGAAGGCTCAGAGCCACTACCAACCCTGCTTGCCTACCAGCACTCTCTTCCAGACACCCCTCTGGGACCGAAAAGGTGCCCTTTTGGCCAGGAAGAGATCACCTGTGGATTTTTTAGGATTTTTAGGATTTTATTAGTATTTATAGGCCGCCCTTTTCCCTGAGGGGACTCAGGGCGGCTTACATAAAATAAGGAAGGGAGGGTACAGACAATAGACGCAAACAATACATAAAAGTAAAATGGTAAGCAACATTCATTCATCATTCGGGTGGGGTGGATGTGCGTAAGCTGAGTAGAAGGAACAGCCGTTCCCCAAACCCAGATAGCACTACTCCTGCCTCCCCATTGTCTGAGTTGCAGCAAGTGAAGTGGCACGGGCGGCAGGGAAAATGAGGCTTCTTTGCCAGCCTCCCACCTGGCAAAACAGAAATTTTCACCAACTGGAAGGTATGTGTGTTTGAGAGAGGTGGGGAGAGAGTGAGAAAGAAAGGGTAAGAGAGGATGGATGGAAGGAAGGAAGGGAGAGAGAGAGAGAGAGAAAAGAGAAAGACAAAGATAGAAAGAGAAAGAGAGAGAAAAAAGAGAAAGAAGGAAAGAAAGAAAGTTGGAGAGAGCGACACAAGAAGGAAGGGAGGGAGGAAGGAAATAAGTGGGGGAGAGAGACACATGAAAGAAAGCAGGAAGGAAGGAAGAAAGAGGAAGAGGAAGGAAGAAAGGAAAGAAAGAGGGAGAGAGAGGCACAAGAGGAAAGAAAGAAAGTGGGGAGAGAGACACAAGAAAGAAAGAAGGAAGGAAGAAAGGAGGAAGGAAGGAAAGAAAGAAAGAGGGAGAGAGGGACACAAGAATGGAAGGAAAGGAAGGAAGGAAGGAAAGAAATGGAGAGAGAGACACAAGAATGAAATGGAGAAGGAAGGAAGAAAGAAAAAGGAAGAAAGAAAAAGGAAGAGAACTTATGATCACAATTGAGTCCAAAATTTTGATTGCTAAGCAAGAGCATTGTTAAATGAGTTTCACCACATTTACAAGTTGGTCACTCCCATCTGGTCACATGACTGCCAAGGCATGCCCACAAAATAGGCCACACCTACAGAATAGGTTCTAAAAATTTTGAAACCCACTGCTGGACTGGATTATACATCTGTTAGTTGGATTAATAATTGACTGAATGACTGCAAAAAGAAAGTAGACATTATTGGATCCACATCATGTGTAAATTAAAATGCCATAGTATATTGTTCAATATTTCTCTTAAAGATCTAGATTTAGGAGTTGAGAGGGTGATTATCGAGTATCTGATTGATGCAAAATTAGAAGGACTAGCTAAATACTTTAGAAGATGAACAGAAGAATGAATGAGTCTGAGTGCCATATTAGGAAAGCTACAACTAAGTGTTAATTCAATAGGTGAATTGAGTGTTTGAAGAAGTAATAGGAGCATTTCTTTCTCTGTTGCCATAGTGTTTAATCTTGAACAGAATGTTGGGTGAACAGAATCTATGGTACATGCATTTATCTTGGACCTTTCTATTCAAAGCATGAAAATGTAAGAGTTTTGAATTTACTTTAGTCAAAGTTGAAAAAGAGGTACTGTGAAGAAATCCCATGATGTTGTAAGTGCTTGGTGAGATCAAATGTAAAAGTGATACTATATCTTGGGTTTCATATTAGTGCCCTCCTGCTAAGTAGCAATCTATTTCTTCTTCAGAAACTGGAAACTCAGCAAGTTTGCCTGATTTCTGAGAATATTTTTTTTTTGTCTTCCAACAGTGGTTGGGCTCTTCTAAAATCAAGTCCAACGGTGTCTCTGTTGGCATACCAATATTTTTTTTAAAAACCAAATTAGATTCAAAGTTGTTAACAGTTGGTCAGCATCCCTAGGATTGAGCATGCCTAACACAATATGGTTGCATTTGAATTATTTTCTTCCTTGAATTATATGTCAGACTTAATTTTCCAAAAAGATTCATGTAATTCTAGGGCCATTATGTTGGTGACATATCTTAAATGTGTACTTGGCAAGATGCTTAGGCACGTTTTCAGGCAAGGCACTTCCTTCTTAGGAGACCTGTTAAATTATACAATTAGCCGCCAGGTGGGGCAAAGGAATAAAGTGCTTATAATATTGCAGCATTTACAGATCCATCAATCTCAGATGTTGAGTAACAATTTATATTTGTATCCTCCTCCCTATATTTTTCATACCTCTTTTTCAATCATCTCAGTGTGCTACAGAATATTGCTGATTGCCATAAAGCAACCTTCATAACAGTGAAATCTGGATGTGTTGGACTTTGGGTCTCTCCATATTATAGTGGTTAAGGTGCTGACTTAAAAATCAGGAGACAGTGAGTTCTAATCCCACTTAAGACATGAAAAGCAGCTGCGTGTTTTTGAGCCAGTCACTCCGAGTCCAACCCACCTTACAGGGTTGTTGAGCAGAAAAAGCAGAGGAGGAAGAAATATGTTGAATTCCTTTATAAAGTAATTATAAAGTAATAAAGGCAGGATAAAAGCCAAATAAATAAATTCTCAACTTTTGTTCTCAGAACAAAAGTTCATATTGGCCATACATTAAAGACCAACATATTTGGACAAGTTTGAAAGTAAAGGTAAAGGTTCCCTTCACACATATGTGCTAGACATTCCCGACTCTAGGGGGCAATGTTAATCTCTGTTTCAAATCTGAAGAGCCAGCTCCATGGTCATGTGGCTGGCATGACTAAATGCCAAAGGTGCATGGAATGCTGTTACCTTCCGACTAAAGGTGGTTCCTATTTTTCCTACTTGCAGTTTTATATGCTTTCGAACTGCTAGGTTAGCAGAAGCTGGGACAAGGAAGGGGAGCTCACTCAGTTACGTGGCACTAGGAATTCGTACTGCCAAACTGCTGACAGAGCATAATGCAATACAATATACGTACCTCTTCTTCTATTCAAACAGTGAAAATGGAGAAAGTCCATGTAACTCTTCCTGCTATCTGTGTACACATTACTTTTCCAAACAAGGGTATGTTTGTTATAGATTCAACATTTTTATCTATGGTTCTAGAACTTGCTAATGTAACATAGCATTATAATTATTGGTGAATAATGTATCATAGCCTTCCAGAGTTAGTGCAGTATTAAAGACATCATTTAATTAAACAGTAGCCATGATGTTTGGATCTGATTAAAGTTATATTAGGGCAAAACTAATGCAGTATTCAGAAACAACTTGAATTACAAAGTTACCTTGACCACTATAAGAAACCATTCTGAGATGATAAGGCAATGCTGCATTTTGCTAGTCTTAAAGACAAACTGAATGAAATCACATGCCATTTTCCTCTTCTCCTTTCCAGATTTCTTAGAACTTCTTATGCAACAATCCAACTAATACAATTCAAGCAATAAGGAAAGAATTTATAGTAGAAGATAATATCAATAGACCAGTGATAAAACATAGGCTTTGCACATAGAAAGCCCTGAGTTTCTTTATCCTAATTCCTTTATTTTATGGAAAGAGACTATAATCTCATTTTCAGTTATGATCATTTGGCCAAAAGAAAGCAAAAAGCACTGTAGTTTTATAAAAGTATGTGACCTTTAGGACAGTCAACTGTAGGAAAGAAAAGCCAAAGGCATCTTTGCCCTCCTCTGCATCTTATTTTGTGGCATGGCTGCTTAATTAGAAACAAGTTTCTCCACTGTGGGAGATATTGGCAATGGTATAAACAATAGAACACATTCAGAAGCTCTTGAATCCATCAGTTGCTTACATTACCTGACCTCTGTATGAACTAGAACTAGGCTACTGTTCTGTGAATTGCCGGGTCCTGTCCCCCCACATGGGGCAGCCAGAACTTTATAAAATAAATATTTAATTGAACATCCAGAATGACTGCTGAAATCACTAAAAAATGTGATGCACTGTTAGTTTGGTTTCTGCAACCTGATAGGTACATTCTAATGATATAAGGTGAATCTTGACAAATAGTTATGTTGGTTTTTTATTTATTCTTGAGTTGCTGGTTTTTTACATTAAATCCAGAAATAGGAAGCTTCTGGTAGACCTGTAAAATGGACCCGTTTCAATGAATGTTTGGTAACTGCTGGTTCCAACAGAAGAGAAAATCTGTAGCTCAATGCTCTCTGAGTTTGGTTGCTTGCTTGCAGATATTTGGCTTTTAATTGCCTGGTTGTTTATTGGTACTGGGCTTTAGAGTTCATTAATGAAACAACTTTGCAACAATCTTAGTTTTATGTATTTGAGTTAATATTTGTATCACTGAAGAGGCAATCAATTATTGAAACAATGTACAAAATAATTGAAACTTTGTTTGGACTTGGGCAGAGTAGATAACTTCCAAATTTCATAGAATATCATATCATATGCATTTATTTGGATAATTTAAGTCCTTATATATTAATATGTGGTGTTCATTAAAATAAAATAAAAAAACAAACAACAAAATAACATGACTAGGAATGTTGGCCAATCCAAGTTAATTCTGAACAGCAGCCAATTTCCATTTTATCAATTCAGATTAAAACACATAATTAAAGTAAGCATAAAACAGCCATAATTCAACAAATCAGAGAAAAACAATATATAAAATCTGGGAACACAACAAACTATTCTAGCTTAATGTTTAATTCTCCTCTTCTCCACAGCATGGTAAGGAATTGTGGGAGGTATTTTGAACATCTGGAAGCTATCAGTGAATATTGCTTTAGGTACCATCTAGTGCATAATCTTATCAGTGGTTTTAAGAAAAAACATGCCCTTTTTTGGCAATTTTTTCTTGGCAGTGGGTCCAGGTTCATATATTGCAATAAACTAAAGTGTAATTTGTTTCATATTAACACGTGTGAACCTAGTCATTACTATTTGCAAATAATGGTATTTATCTTATTAGGAAGTGTGATCTCAACAGTATTTTTCTTTAAAACTCCAGGCATTTTTTTTTTGTTTTCTTCAGCTTACAGTACCTAGTTATTTTTTTATTATATGGATTATTATTTTCACTCGTGACCCGACAAAAGCGCGCCGACAAAACCGCGGCGCTAAAACCGCGGCGCTAAAACCGCAATGTCAAAAGCGCGTCGACAACAGCGCGCCGACAGAAGCGCGATTTAAGTTAAGGTAAGGGTTAGGGTTAGGGTTAGGGTTAGGGTTAGGGTTAGGGTTAGGGTTAGGGTTAGGTTTAGGGTTAGGGTTAGGGTTAGGGTTAGGTTTTGGGTTAGGTTACAGCGCGCTTCTGTCGTTGCACGGTTTTGTCGGCGCGGTTTTGTCACCGCGGTTTAGTGAGGCGCGCTTTTGTCGTTCGCGCATTTGTGGTGGAACCATTTTCACTGTGGTCCTGGGTGCCTTAGGCTTAGGTTATTGACTGCTGTGTTTATGTGACTTGCTTTGCTTTGTTCAGGGGAGCCATGCAAATCTATTTGAATTACCTGGGCAAACTTCATGTAACGTAAGGCAGTGGTCCCCAACCTTTTTATCGCCGCGGACCAGTCAGCCTTTGATAATTTTACCGTGGCCCGCTGAGCGCGCGCAGGGGTGGGGGGGCATTGTTCTGCAGCGATCATGGCCCCCAGCCATTAATGTCTAAACTGCTGCAAGATATACTTAAATATTGATAAAATGTGAGGGGGTGTACTCACTTCTGTGATATCTATCCATCCATGTCTGTCTCTGTCTCTGTCTCTCTCTCTCTCTGTGTATGTATGCGTGTATGTGTATATATCCTCTATCTATCTATCATCTATCTATCTATTTATCTATTTATCCATCCATCCATCCATCCATCCATCCATCCATCCATCCCTCTCTATCTATCAATCACCTATCCACCATCTATCTATCCTAGCTGGCTGGGCAATTTGGGGAGTTGAAGTCCAAAAGTGTTAAAGTTGCTGAGATTGAGAAATGAGGACGAAACAAAAGGGAAGAGAATGAAACAAGGTCATAGAGAGAGATTGCAAAATGAAAGGGCAACTTCTCTTTTTATTTCCTTCCACCCCCACCACCCCCACCGTGCCTCTCTGGCAATTGGCTGCCCAGGAGGTGGGGAGGGGAAGATGTTTCACAGACAGCTGCCACCCGCCCATCTCTCTCTCTCTCTCTCTCTCTCTCTCTCTCTCTCTCTCTCTCTCTCTCTCTCCGCCTCCCCATCTGACCTCGGCTGCTCCACGGCGGAGACCCCAGAAGGCAAGCAAAAAAAAAAAAGGGGCTCAGGAGTGGGGGAAGAAAACAAACCCCATCACATTCCTGTCTGTGAAAGCTCCCCGCTCCCTTCCTGGGCAGCCAATTGCCAGAGAGGCAGTGTGTGTACGTGTGTGTGTGTGGGGGGTTGGCAGCCCGCGGCGTGCCTAGTCCGCTGTGGAACGCGCTGCCACCCGCCCAGCGCTCGCTCGCTCTCTCTCCCCCCCCTCCAATCTCCCGCTTCTGCTTCGACCGGCCAGCAACTTGTCCCCGCTTGCCCGGGGACTGGCCTCTGATTGGCTGGCGGGGAGAAAGCCTCACCAGGGAAGGAGGCAAGGACTCCGCGGTGACGTCATGGGGACGGCGCCCCCAGGTAGCGGCGAACCGAACGCGCTCTGTCTCCACGGGCTACCAAGGCGGCCGGGGTGGGAGTGGGGTTTGGACCGGAGAGGCGGCTCTCGGGTTCGAGTCCCGGGGTTGATCTCAGGCTGCGCGTGTGGGTGAAGAGGCAGCAGGGATCATGGCCCCCGGCCGCTGCAGCGATCATGGCCCCAGGCCGCTGCGCGGCCCGGTGCCAGGTACTCCACGGCCCGGCACCGGTCCGCGGACCGGGGGTTGGGGACCACTGATGTAGAGGAATCCATGTGAAACATATTACTAGTACTTATCAATGAACACGTGTTGAAAATCTATGGTATTTGATGAGACTTTCTGAGATTGCCTGAAACCTCTTGATGTTCAGCAGCTTGTTCTCAATGGTAGCACCAAAGTCCTGCTTTTCCAAACCAACCACTTTGATGTCTGTTATACCTGAAAGGTTGGAATGTTCTGATACTACCATACTTTGTCCTTGTTTTGAATCCTAAAGGACAAAATTTGTGTCCATCACTTTTGTTGCACAAAGTTTGTCCTGTTTGTCCTGTGTAGAATTTAGAAAGGCATTGCCGGCAGATGATAGCATATACCACATTTAAAAAATCTTATGTCTTTCAGTAAAATTAGTTCATTGGAAAACATTTCTGCTGATTTTTTTTTTGTCACCATAAACTAGCATGCCCCTTCCTAAAATAGACCTCAAGTAGTGTCAATGAAATCCAGTAATCTGTTTTTTGGGTAGGAATTGTGTGATCCAATCATGACTTCCCTGGTGAAGAAAGAAGCAAGTTTCATGAATTCTGCAGATAATAAAATAGGAACAACTCATTTGAGATACTTTCGTTTAGGAGAAATGAAAATAAAGTTTCTTTATTTACAGCATAGTGAGAAATAGGGGCTTTGTCCACTAGGAGGCAGAAAACAGTATGAAATTCATGACAGGCCATCTTTTTCCAAGACCTTCGTGTCTTGAAATGTTTATAAATTTCTGTTCCATTGAAATTAAAAAAGAAAACTAAAAAAGTTTAAAAAATGAATTCAAAACAAACTTTGCAGGGGTAACAATATTAAATGTAAGCAAATTGTTATTAGGCAAAATGTACAAGCATTCATAATTTTCTACAAATATTTGCTTCATTACTATATATTATTTCACTTCTATTCTGTTATATATGTTGCAATTTTTACAATCTCCGTGCAATTTTACAAAAGTTACAAAACTTTGGATCCAGCATTTGCATTCCATAGTGAGTAAAATTGCAGCAGCAATAATCCACAGCCACATGATGAAAAACCAGCTAATTATCATGATGGGGCATTTGGAAAAAATGTGTTGGAATTGATAATGAACAATCAAACTTTACTGGGGCAGATAATACAGGTGGCAGACGCTGATCCTTTGCAGATAGACAAGTTTCAAAATTTAATTTTTGCCTTTCCTCTGCAAACTCAAAACCGCATGCATCAGAGTTTTCCAAATTTTATTTTCTCAGCCTTGTGAAGGAAGCGGAACTGATAAATGATGTTTAGTCCAAAATCATCCATAAAGCTCCATGGTTCATTGGAGCAGGGGTCTCCAAGCAAAGCTCGCTGGAGAATTCTGGGAGTTGAAGTCCACCAGGCTTAAAGTTGCCAAGGTTGGAGACTCCTGCACTGGAGAATTAAATTTGGATTTCCTTGGTCCTGGTCCACATTTGAAATACTATATCACTGCCAGATATATACATATCTCAGCCATTAAGGTAATTACATTAGCATCCAGATAGATTTAGGATTGCCACACCCAGTGTTCCCATACCATACTAGCTAGGAGATTTATGTCTAGCACTTATTCCAAGTTGAGAAAGAAGTTAAGAGGCAAAATTGAGAAATACAAACTTGGATCCAGAAGCCTTGCAAGCAACAAATAAACTCATCCTTGCAGAAAATATTATTGTTTTGTCTTTCCTACAGGCAAAATAAGATCACTCCACTGTAGGTGGAACAAGGGCAATTGTAAAAAGTTTTAAAATACAGTACATTTGGCTTATGAATTTCCTCAGCCTTTAGGAATTTTCAGCTTTATTATGCTTCAGCCCACAGAGTGGGAGTGTTTGGGGCAGCCTGTACTGATTTTTGTACAGGAGTTAGCATACCGAGAAATACTTAATCCTCCACAAGGAACTACGCTCCAGGTTTGCTTTCACTTAAGATCCTTGTTGCAGCTCTTTGGCTTCTTGTTCCTTTCGTAATTCACATGAATGGTGGGTGGTAAAGTATATACCACCCGTGGATGAAAGACTCAAGCCCTCCTTACTCCCTGGTCAAAACAGGTTCCTTTCTCCCCAGAGAGCTAATGTTATTATTGAACAGAAAATGGAGTATTGTGTATATTAAAAGGACCTTAAACTTGTTGCACAAATTGCTCATTCCCAACAACAGATTAAACACTCAAAAAAGGTCAATGCCATCAATTCAGTCTCCTATTAAAAAAGTAAAGACTTTGCTTCAAAATGGAGAGCTTTGCAAAGAGCAGTTTCATAAGATAATGGTGCCCTTTCAGAGTTGTGGATAATGCCTTCAGGAAATAGCTATCCCATAATAGCAATGATTTCTACTTAATGTTTCAATTGCATCATTTTAATGAGTTAAGAGGATACATGCCAAGTCATTTCCTTTGTAAATTACAACCAGGCAGGCAAGAAACATTTGGCAATTACAGGCAAACTCCTTTCTTGACTTCTCGGGTTGGAACTAAAGTGTAAGTAGTTTCCTTATATGAAATGGTTGTTCATTATTGTCTACCTTGGCTGGATTTGCATAAAGCCATGGTTATTTAACCATGATTCAGTGGAATAAACCACATTTTCATGGGTTCATTCAACATGCTAAATCATGAGCCATATTTTAGAAACTACAGTTGGTGCCAAAACCGAATGCATCCCAGTCTTGCTCAGTGTGATGTATGAATTGAGGGGTTCAGACAGGTGTCTTTATCAGCAATATCCAGTGATTAATATCTAGAATTAAACTTGGATTATGAGGATTTTTCATACAAATCATGAATCATATGAAGACATAGTTTTCTTTTTCTATGATTTATTAAATACATAGCTACAACTGATTACTAAATCAAAATATGAAAAACTACATCATGGTTCAAAACATTGTGTAAACCAATTCTAAAATGAGGGGCAGTAGAAATAAACCAAGAAGCAAAATGCAATTATTTCAGTTGCTTGGCCAAAGTATTTACACAAAAAATATATTTTAAGATGGGGTTTGAAAAACAAGAAAAGTAATATCTACTTGGTATTCCTGGAAATACATGCTGGCCTGTTTCTCAGCATGAACTAAATCAAAATAGGATTTATTTGAATAAGGATTAGTTTGATGTATAGGACATTATATTCAAAAACCCTTCAGCTTACCAGGCAGGGCCAATTCTACCATTAAGCAAAATGAAGTAACTGCTTCAGATGACAGATATTAGGGAACATTTTCAATTTTCAAGTTGCTTTTTTTGAATATCCAGGCCATTTTCTTCTTGATTATGTGCCCATCAAATTGGTGCAGACTCTTAGTGATAGATTTTCTCCGTGATGATTTGTCACCAACCTTGTATTTCAGATCTTTCAACAACAAACCTATCATTATTGAAACTGAGTCTGATCACCTGGCTGCTGATCATCTTCCTTCTTTCCACCTTTCCTAGTGTTAGACCCTTTTCCAGAGAGTCAGGTCTTCACAATATGTGTCCAAAGGATGATTTGAATCTGGCCATTTTTACCTTAAGTTAAACTCTGGGTTGATTTTGTTCAATGATCCATTTGCTGGTTTTCTTGGCTGTCCATGATATTCATGTACAACTTCAGCACATAGACAGATCATAAATTTATTTATATAATTCTAGATATTATTAGAATAAGTTAAATTACCTTAACACAACCTGAAGAATACAAATTACCAACAAAACAAAATTCCATACATATTTTAGGCTAAAAATACTTTCCTGAACTGCCTGGGTCATAAACAACTCTGCTGTTATGCTGAATGAAGTTGTCCCTCCAGTTAGCAAATTACCAAGTTAGCCTGGACAACAGCACTCAAGAAGACAAAAAGGAATATTCTATGCAGCCTGCATAGATTCATTAGGCTAAGCCTCTAAACTAATTTACAGTCTTAGGATTCTTTCTCCACCAATTTATAAATAACATTCAACCACCAAATCTAATCAGCAGAGTAAGTGGGATGGAGAATGAGTGTGCCATTTTGCCTACGGCTCCGAGCAAATGTCTTGGCCTTGCCCTAGCATGAATTTCAATTGAACTTCTCCAGCCTGAATACTTTGCAGCTAAACCAGAACCATGCTGTTTTTGCCCATGACTCCAGTTCTAAAACTATCTGAAATAGGGGTCCATCAGGCTGGGTGGTCCATACAAGAACAATATGTTCTTGTTAATATGCAGAGCCAAGGACTTAATGGGAAATCATTCGGATCCTACATTGTGTTAAGAAATTTGGAATTAAAACAAAATATGTTTTTGTGAGTGTGTAAAAAAAGCTACCACCATTCGATTTGGGGGAAAGTACTTTCTTTTCCCCCCTCATATATTTTTATTATTTTTACATTTAAAACAATGCAGTACCGTGAAGTCAGAGTGACTATACATTCACATTATATACAGCTAGTCACAACTATTGACAATTAGCCTACTTAATACATTATCAATCCTTCTGTCCAATCACAGTATATAGAGTTTGTTCCAGTCTTGTCATCTTGTCTTATACCAGTCATAAAATCTATTCCAGACTTCAAAATATTCTGATTCCCCTTTATTTTTAAGTTCAAGAGTGAGCCTATCTGCTTCCACACAGGCCAACACTTTTCTGATTATATCTAGCTCTGATGGTGTATTTTCTTTTTCCCAATATTGTGCATAAGTTATGTGCGCCACAGTTAGTACATGAATAATTAAATAAAGTGTATCTTTCTTAAACCCTTCTGGTATTTTACCTAGGAGAAAAATTTCCGGTTTAAACAAGATTTGGTCTCCCACCATTTGTTCTAACCATGATTGAATCATTTTCCAATAATTACTTAATTAAAGTACTTTCTGTACTTGGTGACCTGTAATATTTTAACAAAGTAGTCCATATTTTGTTCATTCACACTTTTGCTCCTTTCACATATATGACAGAACAATGAGGAGAATCTGATTATGATATCCAAACAAAATATAAAATTTACCTCCTTTGCCCAGTGTTTCAGACTTTCAGCAATTCAAGTCCTAGAATTCTGAGTAATAGCCCTGCTGACTGGGCAGTTCTGAGCATTGGAAGCAATGCATCTGGAAGTCCCCAAAGTTGGGAATTTCAATGCTACCCTGCCTCTTTCGGTACATGTATTGACCTCTGCTACATTAATGGTAAACAGCTCAATGAAGGTGTCACGCAGTACTCATTTGCTGTAAAAAAAGGCCCACAGTATATTAGGAATAATAGAGGTGGTACTGAAAATAGAGATGCCAGGATTTTATATAAATTGATTTATAAAAAACCAATGGTGTGACCGTATCTGGAATATTATGTGCATTTCTGGCCATAACACCTCAAAAAGGATTAGTGAAACTAAAGAAGATTCAGAGGAGGGAATAAGTTGATCAAGGGGCTGGATCAGCTTCCCTATTAGGAAACCTTGTGACATTTGGATCTTTTCAGTCTGGAAAGGAGGCAACTGAGAAAGGATTTGATTAAGCTATACAAAAAATATGGATGGTATAAATAAAGTGGAAAAGGAAAAGCTATTTTCTCCTTCCCAAAATACTGGATGCAGAGGTTACCCAGTTAAATCAGGGCAGACAAAAAGAATTTTATCTTTTTTATACAACACTGTCAGAGAGAGATTGGCTGAGCCAGAGGCAGTAGTCAAGGAGGGAACTAGTCTAAAATCTCTACATAGGAACAAGAGGGCAGGGCCCTCTTGAATGCTATTAAACCTTCTCCAGTCTGGCCCAGGTACAAACCACCAACCTGAGAACATCCTTGTGTTGTAGGCATGAGCAATAAAATAGCTACCGTATTTTTCAGAGTATAACACACACCTTCACCCCCCAAAGTGTGAAAATCTGGGTGTATCTTATACACTGACTACAGCATTTTTGGCCTCCCGAAACCCGCCCCTTTCACAAAAATGGATGTGAAGAGGGTTTGGTAGGCTTGCTAAGTGCTCCTGGGGGCTGGAGAGGGCAAAATGATCAAAAACTGGGCTGTTTTTTGCTCATTCTTGCCCCCCAGCCCCAGGAGCACTCTACAAGCCTCCTAAAGGTTATCCATGCCCTTTTTTTTGGCAAAAAAATAGGCCCGTTTTTGCTAAAAAAGGGTTTTTTTGCTTGTCCCCCCCCCCCAGTCCCCAGGAGCACTTTGCAGGCCTCTCAAACTCTCTGCATTCCCCATTTTTCACAAAAAATGAGGCATGCAGAGAGTTTGGGAGGTCTGCATAGTGCAAAACCTTTTTTAAAAAAATTGCCTCTTCAAAATCTTGGTGCATCTTATACTCTGGTGTGTCTTGTACTCTGAAAAGTATCGAACTCTTACCATGTGGATCTGATTGTTCATGCTTGACAAACACATGTTGGAATTGGGTGTTGGAATTCGCTATCACAAGATGTGACGCTGACTACCAGCTGGGCTGCTTTCAAAAAAGAGGTAGACCAGCTGTGTTCAACCCATAGACAGCTAGCAAATGTAGCCCCACAAGAGTGTAAACGTTTAACATTATTATGTGATTTTACGTACATTAACTATATATTTTATATGCAGCCCAAGCAGCTCCTCTTCACTCAGTGTCGTCCAGGCAAACCAAAAGATTGGACACCCATTAGCTAGACCAATTCATGGAACCCATGGGGGGAGGTCAATGTTTATTAGCCTTGATGGTAGTTGTGACGGGCTCTGAAGGTCACCTGCTGGGAGACTAGTGGGCTTTATTCAGTTGGTTGGCCTTGTGATAACATTGCAAGACTAAATAAGCCATGGGTCTGCTCTGCTTATGCTCTTATATAAGCTTTCCTGCAAGAAAAGTGTCCAGCAAAAGAAGGAAGATGTTAACTTGGCTCATATAACGTACTAAAACACTTTTAAATGAAGATTTTGAGGTAAGCAAATTGGCCTTTAGCATCAGTTGGTTTAAGATGTTGGCCCATCTTACTTCTGACTCTGCACTAATTTATTTACCCCCCCCCCCCTCTCTCTCGTGTGTCTTCAAATCAGTCTTGTTTTCTGGTCAAGATTTCAGAAGTGGTTTGCCATTGCCTCCTTCCTAGGGCTGAGAGAAAATGACTGGCCCAAGATCATCAGGTGGTTTTGTGCCTAAGACGAAACTAGAATTCAGAGTCTCCTGATTTCTAGACTGATATGTTAACCAACTATTCTAAACTACTTCTTGTATAAAATACCTTAATTACCCCAAAAACTAAGAATTTGCAATTACGTTTATATTTTCTCTCTGGATGTACAATTCGAACTTTATTCCACACTTTTAAGGAATTGGAAATAGTACTTTAATATGGCTGCTGTCTTACAGCTTGCCTTTAGCAGGAATTCAGCAGGACATTATATGGAGAATACGAATTGTACATGTGTATTTAGTAGACAGTGCACTTCCCTACTTGTGCCTCTTAATTTTGAATTCCTTTGCAAATCCTTTTTAGAATCTTTGTTTCTGACTTCTTCATGCCATTAAAAATTTACTTTCTCTTGACATATGAAGTAAATTTCATATTTCAGAAAAGGTGTTAAAACAGCCTTTCACTATAGTGAGTAATGATCAGAACTGATCTTTGACCTTTGTATGTGAAAGAAAGAAAAAACAAACAAATTGGGAGGTCTGTTCTCTAAGAAGAGTTTTGGCACTTCAAGTACTTGGAAAAAAGGGAAAGGAAAGGAATTTGAAGAGTATACAGTCCCTTGACATTCTGAGCTGGGAAACACAATCTACAGTGTTTAAATGTACCCATATCTCTACACTAAAATTAAGCAGGGAAGGAATATTCCAGAAGGCTTGTATCTAAAAGAAAGGGAAAGGACATCTGGAAAAATTGGTCCTGCTCCCTCTTGGCTAGATCTAAAAGGGGAGAGGGAGAGAAACTTTTATGTTCATTCAATTGTTCCTCAGTAAGGGAGAGGTACTGTCAGACATGAAAAGTGATGATAGTGCATTCCTTTTGGAATAAAAAACCCAGTTTAGGTTATTTTCTTTTAGGCCTGTTTCATAACCAGAATGGTGGCAAAACAACTCCAGGCCATCTTGGAAGAAAGATTATCTAGATCAGAGTGTCAAACTGGCGGCCCGCGGGGCAGATGCGTCCCATGCTGGCTCCACTCCTGCCCGGTTTAGCGAAGGGAAAAAAAGTCCTGATATGTCATGTGACACCGCTAGGATTCTGCAAGTTTGACACCCCTGATCTAGATCTTTTTCAATCCAGTTTCAGACTGGACCACAGTCCCACAAGCTAGAAACTTGGAAAGTTGCAATTCCGTCCTCCCTAGCAAATCAAAGGAAGATCTTATAATAAGGAGTCTGCATACTCCCAGATCTAGTTTAAGAGTGGTTTCTCATCTGTATGACCTTGTAAAGATGTTTGCTGCATGCTGTGCTCCAGTACAGGTGACTTAGAAAGCAAAAACCTTTATTGCAAATTAAAACTGGTGCCACTATATGACTTCCAGCTTGAAGCTTTCGATTTGATTTAGGTAATTAAAAAGCTTTTCAAGGATATGTATTCTTCCATAACTGGCTTTACTAACCTTATGTTTAGATTTCATCAAGTTTATATTGAGAAGCAGGATATCATTGTTGCATGGCATTTTTGACTGTAGTTCAATCAAGCTCAACGACAGTGTGTGTGAACTCATTTAGGAAAACTGGTCTTGTGCAGGTATTTTGCTGTCAGAGTTTTCCCCAGGGCTCATATGAGGATACCGCCTGCTCTTTCAATGTACCATTCTGTACCATGAGGAGAGGGCTTCTCTTTCCTCTTCTGTGTCCTCCAGAAACAGGTGGGGCTGACATTCCAAAAATGGTGAGGTTTGATGAAGTTGACAGAATGAAATATATTGGTTTAATGAAGATGAATTTCAAGACCTGGCTAGTATCAAGGATTCAGCATGAGACAATACGTGTGGCAAGCTTATTTAGTGCCTAGGATTGCATTCTAACTGTAGAAATGAATAGTGACAAATCTGCCTATAGAGATGGCATGAAGCCCTTTCAACAGGAGCATGAAGTCATAGGTTCTGAGAGTGGACTGATGTTTGTTACTAAATTTAAATTTAGTATTATTAAATCATCTGATTGTAGATTATTGTACAACATTGCACAGCATTGCAATAAAAAATGAGGAGGTATGGTGTTCTTGTTTGTAGCTTTGTTTTGGAATGTTTAATGTTTAATTATATTGCATTATTCTTTTATTGGTATTACTTCTAAGCTTTCTGATTCATTCTGAAAAATGGAACCACGGGGTATCGGTTTTTTAAATAAATACTGATAAAAAGGAACTTCCCTAAAATTATGTATGTTTTAGAACAATACAGAGTTAACATGCAGCATGTTAGAAACAAATACATGGAATTCAGTAGACTTATTCTCAATTAAAGAAAGCATAAGCTTGAAATTTATGGGCTTAAATTCCAGCTATTGGTGTTTAATAAAAAGTGTCGGTATCATTGTTTCAGTTAAAAGCCCTTTTAAACTAAACAAAAAGAGTGGAAAAAGATAACTACCCACAAACTTGGCACAAATATCTTTTTCTTTCTATTTTTGGACTCAGTTTTGGAACTTTAAAGATTTCCTTTTAAGGTTGAAAAGGAACATAGTTTCCAATGGTGCAATTGTATAGCTAATGCTATTTTATTCTGCCAACATATATGTGTGTGATTTTAAACACCCGGTTAAAAAAACCGTTCCACATATGGCGTGAACAGAGGGAATTAGTTTAGACAATCTGCAGCTAATGTCTGGGAAATATTACATTTAAAACTATATGTGCTGAAGGTCTGTGATGTTTAAATAAAGTTCATATAAATATTATGAAAACCCCTGTTCCGTTCATGAAGTCTGATGAGATATAGTTTGCTTGTATCCATCTTTTCCAGCAGTGTTTTCTCTTTCTGTATGCAGAGGTGCACATCTACCCAATTATTTATTTGAGCAAATTTCATATATCAGGGTGGATGCTGAACCTGAAAACCCTTTTTAAAAACATAATCTTACTGACTAGAGTCTCTATCTTCAACTGTAATGATCTCTTCTATATTTCTTAAGGTTCCAGGTGAAAGTTTTGGTGTTTTTGAGATCTATACCATTAGATCCAAACTTTCTCTGAGAAAACTAGGATTGTGGAATAAGACTGAGTCACCTTATGGAGGAGATGAGTGGCCTGGAAATTTAATAAATAAATATGGCTTCCACATGTCTGTTAAGGACACTGGAACCCACAGGAAAGACCATATCAAATAGAAGAAAACTTATTTCACATGTAAAGGATCTCAACATTGATCCCTGACATCTTCATTTGCAGAGAACAATGATATAAGACAAGATCTTTCTGTATCTAGATATCAGCCCAGTTTGAACAGTTTATTATTGCAGTTAAAATCTGCTGGATATATTAAAGAACAAAACATGGTTTAATGTAATAAGAAAACCCAGCCAATCTATAATTTGTCATATGGTTTTCACATTACACTAAATCATGTTTTGTTTAATCATTTATTCAATAAATTACTGTTGGTTAGTTTCATCCAATAAGCATTTCACGAGGAAAGCAGGGTCCTGCATTTCTATCAGCAAACTTCTTGGGATCCATTTTCCCAATCATATTATTGACTCGATAATGATGTAGGATTCAACCTGAATCAGGAATTGAGTGTAACATCAGGAATACTTTGCTGCAATCTAAGCATAAAATTGATTTGTTTACACTTATGTAATTATCCAAAGTTTCATAGATATAGAAATTTGTGGGGGAAATCATGAAAACCCATTTAAAATTACTGGAATTTCTCTATGAAATATCCCTGCAGGAATTATCAATCATTCTATATATTATTAATTTCACATGGGCTTCAAGGAGACAGGGTTTTTACATTGAATTATACATGAGACTAGAGTATTTTCCTCATTTATTGTCTTGGAAGCCTATATGCTAGTTTGATAAAGAAAATTACGTTAAAAAGCAAAGAATTTTGTGGAAAAAAAGAACATTTTAATCCATATTATAGTGAGACACTTAATTATTATCCATGAAAGCTTACTGCCATGTTCCCTGAGAATTTTGGATGTTGTAATTCCAATGCATCTGGTGAAGTCAGGTTACAAAGAGGCTTTTATTTAGTATTAAATAATCTGGTACATCTTTCATTGTCCTTCCCTTAATTTTGTTTTGTTCTGATTCTTTTTCTAATTGTGTGATCCACTTTAATTAGAACATTCAACATTGTGTTTTATTGTATGTATTACCATGAATTCTTGTTTTTATTTACATCTATTCAATATTCACTACAGGTTTTTCCTATAAAATTGAGTACATAACACATTATCTTTTCTGTTGCTCAAAGAAATTCAGGATATGTATAATTTTCTGTCTCTTTCTTCTTCTCTGGGAAGCAGGTTAGCCTATATGAGAGCTTACCCCCTAGGTTTCATAGCTATGAAGAGATTTGAACTAAATATTTTATACCTTAATTAAAATGTTAATTATTGAATTAATACATGTTCTCTAATATTTATGGATTGATTGTACAGCTTTGTTGCTTGGAGTCATGTCATATACATTGGAAATATCAGGTACTTAAATTATTTCTAAACTATTAAGCTTTTCTAGAGTTTTATTCTCTTGTTGTATATTTCCTGCTTCTGAATGGCAGGAAATTGCATAAGTGATTTTTTAAAGAATAATAGGCTACAAAAACTGGGTTCAGTATCTGCAATTGGCCATGGTGGCATATGAACTATTAGGCAGAATATAGTTGTTGGTACAGTCCAGCGACTATGAGATGAATATGGCTGAGTACTGCAATATTGGATCAAATAAGTAAACTCAGGCATCTGGGCTGTCTTTACAGCCATTTGTAGTGTCCCATGATTATATTTTAGAGCAGGTTTCCCAAAAACTGGCATTAACTTCCCGTTTTCAGAAAAGCTGCACTCATAAATTCACAAATGCTGCATTCACTGAATGACTGCTGTGAAAAAGCTCATAAAATTGGGTCAGACACATGACGGACTCATTTTAAGACCATCACAAGGTAGAACCATGGTGGGCAGGCCCCTTTATGGGTGTAACTCGAGAATTACTTATAAACCTTTTTCAAATGGTTTAGAAAGATATTTTAGATTTCTAATGTTAGAATTGCCGATGTCTTTTTCCTCCCTGAAAATGATTTTCTATAAAATTATTCATAGATGGGGTGCTTTCTGTGGTGGAAATATTTTTACTCATTTAAAAGCTTTTATCATCAATCCTTTAGCTGGAGGATTAATGGAAGTTAGATGAATGACTGCTTGCTCTAAAACAAAATCAATATAGAAAAAAATGAAGGCATTTCTGACATTTTTTATTCCATAAATTCATGTTGATGTCTTATTTCTATCTCTGAGAATGCCAACTTCCTTTTATTGGAAATATGTGTGTGCAAACAAGTCTTGAAGGAAAAGAGACATGAAACAAAGAACCTTCAAAAACTTCTAATTTGTGCCATAGATAAATTTCAAAAGCAAACAGGAATGAACTAATTGTATTTGTGCAAGTTTCATCTGATCATATGAAGGAGGTGTTTAGATCTGGAATTCTATGAATTAACAGCTACTATACAGGGAACATACTTTAAAGCTGACATGAGTGGTCCTTATGCTGAATATTCATATTTTTGTGGCTATTGAAACTTGAAATAAGCTTAAAGGTGGAAGCTGATAAAGTAATCATTAAACAAAACTTCAACAGAATTTCCAAAATAACATAATTTCCATTTATTTCTGCTTTGCTTTTTTTTAACCGCTGCAGACTGATCTCAAAAAGAACTAAAGGCAAATTTCATGCTGATTCAAGTTTCTTTTAGTAATCTTAGATTGCAAGATCTATAGGTATTTTTACTGAAGCTCAGTTTTTTTTCCTGTAAGAAACTTCTTAATGCAGATGCCAAGCTCTGGCCTCTTTGTAATTTAATAACACACACCTTTTGGCTTATAATTACAGTATGTCCATGTGAAAAATCAGAACTTGGATTACAGAACCCCACAGCAGTGTAAAACCACCTTTAAAATTTCTAGTTTAGGGAATAAAATGCATCTTGCAGAACCAGAAACAAACTATTGGAGGACAAGAATATTTTATACCATTTAATTAAGTATTAAAACAATATTTGGGTAATTACTACTTCCTAGCATAGTAATGCTTTTAATGAACACCAGGCATTGCCAAGATGTCTCTTGGAAATTAAGATAGGTAATTTTACATGGGGAGATAATCTTTTTAGGCAAAGTGTTCTTAAAGTCATGTTCCTTTCCTGGATGATTTCTTTGACATAACAAACTTCCTTTTTAAACCTCATTTTTAATCAGAATCATAGAAGACAATGGATGGTGGTATTATCCAACTTCTTGAGAGGTGCAAGCAGCAACAGTCTGATGAAATTGAGTGGAGTAATTATATTAGACGTGAAGAGAAGGGTAAGATGAGTTGCCACACTGCAACAATTATAAAATCATTAAAAACCATTTAAAGTAATTCCCCTAGGAAATTCCAAACAAATATAAATGATGCTAAAATAGCACATGGAAAGAGAGGAAGAAACAGTAATAGCATCAAGGGAAGTTTGAGTCATCTTCAAATTTAATTAGCCTCCCCTCCTCATTATAAATTCAGACCTGGGAATCAACTGTCTTTCAGTTCACAATCCACATATATGCCGAGATGGAGACAATGCAACTTTTGATTCTCTGGCAAGCAAAAAAAATATGCTTGAAGAGCCTCAAATCTTCACCACTCACCACTCCTCTGCTGGAACTCTCTCCTGTTTTGCCTGCCAACTATGTAGATGATGCTGATGGGTTTGGAAAGGGTGAAGAACAGGCTCTGCATTCTCCCATCAATTCTCTCACTGAGATACAGTCTCATTCCTCAAGTTCAGATTCTCCCCAAGTTATTTATTTGTATGCAGCAGTGGTGGGTTGCAGGTGGTATGCCTGGTATGGGCATACCTGAGCCTGCTCGGAGCACTGCATAACGTTCTGGTACGGTGCTCCGGAGGGCCCACCCGCCCGAGTTCCTTACCAGTTTTTTAAGTCTTCGGAGCTTCCGCGCATGGCATGTACAGTGCCTGCGTGATGCTCCGCTGAACAGCTGGAGTGTTGCAGAGGGTCGTGGAGGCGCTAAGATGCATGCGCACACTGCACTCATGTGCACACATGCTGCGCGCGTCCATGTGGATGCCATCAGGCCCATTCCAACTGTACCTGTTGGAACAGGATCCAGAACCCACCACTGGTATATAGACTATTCCATCGATTCTAGACTCCTTATTTGCACAAGACAGAAAGATACCTAAAACCACAATAACAGTTTCTAACCATCATCATCTCTGTCAGCCCAATAGTACTGTATCTGCCAATAAATAGCTGTCAGTCTTCTGTGATATTTTCCTCTCCATGAGCTTTATGGAAAGCCAGGGTCTCCATTATTTTCCTGAATAACAAAAAATGGACTACTCTGATCTTGAGGGGGGGCGGGGGGCAGTAAGCTGTCCTAGAGGAAGGAGAGAGATCACGGAGAGGGCCAGTTTTCAGACTCCTTACCAGCTGATGCCTGCCTGCCTGCCTGCCTGCCTGTGTATGTAGACTTGTAACATGTCTTGCTCTACCTGTATTTGATTCTCCTGGAGCAGATGGTTCAGAAGGCAGTAGAGATTTGAGCCATAGAGGGCTTGGTAGTATTCAGCACCTTGGAGCCAATCAAGTATAATCCCACAGTTTCAGAATCACTTTGTTGTATTGGCTTCCCCTATCAGTAAGCAGGCAGCTATGTTTACAAGTAAGTTTCAGTAGTCTATTTTGGAGATAATAAAGAAACAATCCATGCACTCAGTTTTCCTGCTTCAGGAAAAAGTTGCAACGGACAACCAGCTAGTTTGAGTGGCATCTTACTTCTTTTCTAAGTGACTTATTTCATTTCCTGTCACGCCATCTTTTTGAGACAGTTCATATATTTATTCAACATGTTTTCCAGAACTGTTACCTTGCCTGTTCATATTTATAATAGAAGCCATCAATTTGTGGCATTGTTTAGGCAAAACATTTCATCAATTGATGGACAGTTCCATCTGTCTTCTTTCTCTAATTCAGAATTGATGAGATGACATGGTAGCTAAGAATAATACCTTTAATTGGTTCATATTTTTTTTGTTTTACTTATGGCTGCATTCACTTATACTCAATTCATTCTTCTACTCTAATGTTGCAATTTTACCCAGGGATTTCACTATCTGTTCACAAAATATTTTCCAGTCCCCTCCCATTCAGGCAATGTATTTTTTCCAGTAACTGCAGCTGCTCAATGCTGATTTTTAGCGACCTATTCTGGTTTTCCACCACATTTCTCCACTCTGCATGTTGTCTAAAAAGCTGGATGGAAAATCTCCTGTATTTGTACAGTTTCATCCTGTAACTTTTTTCCTGCTATATCATTGCCCATTGTGCCCTATTCCTGCATTACACCCATCATTCTCTGCACACTTGGTCTCGATACTTCCATCATAATTGCTGGAGGCAAAAATATTGAGGTTATGAGGTCTGGTTCTGTGGGAGAAAGGAGAGAGAGCAAATTATTCAGAGAGAAAGGCATTTTATATGTCCACTGAAAGAGTGATAGAGATTGCCCTGAATGAAGTCCAGGGAGAGAGTTCTGGGAGTTCCAGATGAAGACATATATACTGTAAACTAGAACTACCCCGTCTTGCAATTTGGTGTTAGAATTAAGTAAAGATTCGACAGGGAAAACCTCTAGGAATTTCTCCCAGAGAACAGGTGGCAATCCTGTCCGTCTTGTGATATCCCTGGGCAGGAGGAAATTTCTGACACTTCAGCCAACTAAGAAATGGAAGATGATGATGAATGGAAGAGAAAGGAAGAGAGAAATTCCAAAGCAGGGGTCTCTGTCTATTCCAAATGAAAAAGAAACAGAAATGGAAGGAGGATCACCCAAGCTCCCACCTGATGGAATTCAACTTTGCATACACCAGTTTTTGACATCTCAAAACCTCTTCACCACTAAAGCAATAAATATAGAGACATTTAGTAGATGGACCCTGCACTTTAATGTCATGTCCTTGTCTAAAAGATTTATTTTGCACTTTGGTCCAACAAGCCACCTACAATATTGGTTAAGCTGATATTTCCAGAGCTTTTATTGCTTCCTCCCACAGTTCAGTCATCTTTCTTTTCTGACACTGACCTGTGCAGGTCAAGTGCTTATCTGATTTCTTCTCTCTCCATAATGCAGGAGAGCACATTACAGGCTCTTAGCTGTAAATACTATACACTGAAGTCACTTGGGGGATTTTCTAGCACTTTGCTAATCCTTGTCTTTATTTTTTTTCCACACAAGTAGTAAACTCACAAATGCTTTCAGATAAAAGTTATATTCCTAGCTTTAGAAACTCTATTCATTCTTTCTGCTGTGTAAAACTATCTGCTATTCCACTAGTGACTTTTTGGCCCAGAGAAGAGATTTAAAGAGTAGGCAGAAAGACAAAAATTCTGTTTTTATTCTAAGAACTGCTTGGTAGTAAGATTTATTAGACAGGACGACTATTGGTGATTCATCAAAGACAGCTGACTTGATGGAGATGCTGAGCAACATAAACGGCAGAAAATGATGCCTTTGAAAGGAGCTGCTGAATACTCATGGGGCAGCACATGTTCTGGAAGAACAAAGGTCAACAGAAACCATGAGGAAGCAGCCTCACATGGGTGGGGAGGAGAGGAGGATGCACCTGGTACCTTCAGGTTGAATGAGGGGAATGAGAAATTAGGGAGTGAAGGAGGTGAAGCTGATGAGGCAGGAAGCAGGAATTCTGAGACCCAATAGATTGTGTAAACATAGAACAGGTGCATTCCAGTTTCATGGCTGGGAAAAAAATAACTATTGGTGCAAGAAAGGCATGTGGGCAGATTTATTTCTATTTATTTCTATGTTCTATATCAGATAAATCTTCTATTTTCTTTGTCTTCAGTAAAACAACTATGCTAGTAGTACTGAGTCCTTGAAGTTTCTGCTATTAACTAATATGTGAATGCAGAGATGAATTTGTGGAAGAAAAGAGATGGATAGTTGTTTCTGGCTTGAAGCCTCCTTTCACTTCCTGTTACTTAAATAACTTTTCTTTTTGATTTTCAGTGCTCTCAGAAGAGTCATCACTCAGCTGCCTCAAAATCTTTTTGTCAGGCATAATGCAGCTGAGCTGCAAAGATCCAACTGACAACTAGAAGATGTATATCATGTAGAAGATGGTGTCAGAGAGTTTTCTGTATAGAATTGTTGCTTTCTTAAGATAGACCTTGATGTGCAACCTCAATTGAGCTGACATTTCTTTTGCTGAGAGTTGTTAAGTGAATTTATTTCATTTTACGACCTTCCTTGCCACAGATGTTAAATGAGTCACTGCAGCCATTAAGTTAGTAACACGGTTATTAAGTGAATCTGGTTTACCCATTGACCTTACAAAAGGTGATCACATGACCTAGACACACTGCAGCCATCATAAATATGAGTCAGTTGCCAAGCAACTATTAAAAATTTCTGCTCCGGTTCTCCAGGACCTCCAAAATACCACCCCTCAGCTCACTCATTCCCACACACTGCTTTTCTACTGTCACCCTATTAGGGCCCCACAATTTGATTTGCAAAAATCCAGATGCGGGAATTAACAAGATTCAAAAAACATTATTCTCCACCGCAATCAGTCAGTCATCTGTATTCCCCCCCCCCCCCCCCGAACATATATATTGGCAAAGCCCACAGCTTCTTGCAGGAACTGTGGAAGGAGGAGATAACCTGGTGGACCTCATTGTCTTTAGACAAAGGGAGATGATTGCCGTACTACCTTCCGTATATTTATACCATTGCTAGACAGATACCAGAATCCCTTTTAACAGGATGCTTAATTTTATTTCATTTTTCATACAAGGATCCTAAAAAGACTCCCCTTGTTCTGAAAAGTTTAAGAAAACTTGAAAAAAAACCCGCTCCCAAGAAACCCAATAAAAATGGAGGTTTCAACTTCCATTGTCATTAGTTCATCTACTACAACTCTTGTAAGACTGTTTTTTTGGGTATGGCTATGAAAAGATTGTTCATTTCTGACTTAGAAAGTCAGGGAGATGACCTTGAGGGGAAAAAAACAAGAATTATTATCTAAGCAAAGAAAGTTGAAACATTCCTTAAGTCATTCTGGAAAAGAGAATAGTATTCAGAAGACACTCAGGCAGGTTCATCCCTGTTTCACTGGGCTATAAGAGAAAGGGAAGGTAGTCAGACTTGCAAGATTCAGCTACTGTACTGCAGTGTATCCCAATGAAATATAGGGTAGAGCTAATTCTCCTATGGAGTCAGTTTCTGATCTCATCTACTTGTAGAACTGACAACGGTGTAAACTTTTGTGAATAATATTCTGTTTTATCTAACGCAAACTACATTTGCTATTTTTTCCCTTTTAAGATACGATACTACTTTGTTGTTTTTGCTGCAAAAAAAATAGCAACATACTGGAAATTGCTATCTCATGGTGTTCAGAATTTCTAATTAAGAACCATTTATTGTACTCTTGCCTTGAACTCCTTGCAGAAAACAAAAATGCATCCACATAATTTATTGTACTAAAGAAAGGACTGATTTTACAAGTTTAGAAAAAACACAGTGACGCCATCATATAAACTGTAATAAGCTACGCCTTGCATAACAAGATTCCATAATTTATGGAATCTTATAAATGGCCACAAAAATATAGAGAAACTTCAACTCTTTGTTGCCAGAGGATGGACATGTAAGGTGTTTGCAGCCCTAATCTCACTCACAACCATAAATTATAATAAACAAAACATTAGTGTTATATAGATTCTAAATCACATACAAGCAAGCCATACTTTGTTTGAACATGTGTGAACTCAGCCACTGTAGAAACGAATCTGTCTTCCAGTTGCTTAAACTGATTTCTTTTTAAGGCTATTTTGCTACTAATTTTCACATTGCTTGAAATTTCATTCAGGTTTTCCCAAGCTTATTTTATTTTTAAAGTGTTTTGCACCTGTATACGTTGCAGCTATCTGACTCTTCACATCTCTCCAGGCCTAAAGAAACTCACAGGAGGAATTCCTAACTATTGGAATGTCATTGAGGAGGCAGCTGGAAAAGTGGTTGTATTCTGAAAGACAATCACAATCACCCTCCCTTGGCAAACTCCAGGCAGCCTTTTTTCTGAACAGGCATACTTTAAAGGGAAGGCTTCATAGATTAAAAAGAGCTGCCCAACTCTTATTTATTTAGTTAGTTTGTCAAACATGTACAAAATAACAGGTATAAGTACAAAGATGGACATAACACAGGAATTGGGTATGAATAAATGGGGACAATAGGACAGGGATGGTAGGTACACTGATGCGCTTCTGCACACCCCCTTACAGACCTCTTAAGAATGGGGTGAGGTCCACGCTAGACAGTTTAAAGTTAAAGTTATGGGGGTTTGAGGGGTCAGGTAGAGCATTTCAGCCATTAACCACTTTGTTGCTGAAGTCATATTTTCTGCAATGGAGTTTGGAGCGATTTACCTTGAGTTGGTATCTATTGTTTGCCCATGTATTATTGTGGTTGAAGCTGAAGTAGTCATTGACAGATAGGACGCTGTAACAGACAATTTTGTATACTATGCTTAGGTCAGACCTTAGTCGGTGTAGTTCTAGGTTGTCCAGGCCCAAAATTTCAAGTCTGGTGGCATAAAATATGAGCAACAATAAAACTCTGTAATTAATTAAGGGCAAATGAAATGACGTGCCTTCCAGATAAACGCAGAGCGGAGGCTTTCCTCTCGGTTAGGAATGAACGGTCCGAGAAGAAAAGTCTGAGGACCCGGAGAACGAGGTCAGGCGCGGCTGCCAGAGAGAGGCGGGGCGATGCTGCCCCTGGCTTTTGGCGCGCTTCTCTGCCAGCCGCGCCCGTCCCCGACCCTGCTGTGAAAGGACGGGCGGCGGCGACTCAGAGCATCCCTCGCCTTCTCCCGAGGGAGGGAGACAAGCGCGGCCCCGCAGAATTCCGCCCCTCCTGGAAAGAGCAGCGGCCACTTTGCACGGACTTTCGCGGTCCGACTTTCTTCTCCGCACTCGCGGCTCGCCCTGCAGCGCCGAGAGACCGACGCGAGGGCGCCCCCACCCCGGACTGGCGAATTCCGTGCCCTTGAGGCAGGGAGATGGGCCTCGGAGCTGCCCCGGGCGTCCTGGCTCTGGTGGCGCTTTCGACGCTCGGGCGCCTCGCCGGAGCGGGTTGCGTCGAGGAAAGGCGCTGCTGTCCCGGCCGGGATCCGACGTGCACCGCCACCGGCTGGCGCCTGGACAGAACTTATGGGACCTGCTTCTGCGACGAGGCTTGCGAGAAGACCGGCGACTGTTGCCACGACTACGCCCAGGGGTGCCCAGGTAGGCTGGGAAGGGACGGCGCTCAACGAGCGCCTGGAAGCACCTGCCGCCTAGGGAAGTTCCACGCTGGGGTGCTTTGCCTCCAAAACACTCCTGGTGGTAGTGGGGGGCGGGTTTCAGTGGTCCTAGAAGTAGAGGAAAGTATGGGGTTCTCCAGTCCCCCAATGTCTTCGAGGAGAACTAACCTTTGCTTTTGGAATTGGGGAATAAAGAATAAAACGCATCTCTTATACTCCAAATAGGTGGCTACTTCTTGGCAAGTGCAGGGCGGGTTTGCACAACTTTGGAATCTCGACAACAGAACCATTATCTTCACAAAATATAATGCCAAGCCGTTATTCCCCAATAGCTTGAATCATAAATTGTGTGTTGTTGTGCTCTAGTCTGTCATGGGAAGTCAGATTTCCCTGCTATTTCCTTTTCCTCCCCACTTATTCCTGCTCCCCAAAGGAAGGAAAGTTTTGTAAAGAAAACTTGATGCAAAACCTAAATCCCACCCACTTTTCCTGACTTTTCATGAATATGGAAATCCAAATGAAGGAAAAAATGGAAGGAAACAGACAAAAGCAAAATTCAATGAGTATCTGGAGGGCAGGTTTAAACTTTAAAAATGAAGGCAATGGATTCCTTTGCAAATTGAATCAGTTATTAAAGTGTGTAACTATGTATGAATGCAATAACTTTGTTGGATTTGTGATTCCACATGTATATGATATAAACAATTAAACAATTAAATAGCAATAGCAATAGCAGTTAGACTTATATACTGCTTCATAGGGCTTTCAGCCCTCTCTAAGCGGTTTACAGAGTCAGCATATCACCCCCACAGTCTGGGTCATTTCACCCACCTCGGAAGGATGGAAGGCTGAGTCAACCTTGAGCCGGTGAGATTAGAACTGCAGATAACAGTCAGCTGAAATGGCCTGCAGTACTGCACCCTAACCATTGCGCCACCTCGGCTCTAAAATCAAGGAGAGAAGCAACTTAGAACTAAAGAGAAATCTCTTGACAGTCAGAACAATTAATTAGAACCATTTGCCTCCAGAAGTTGTGAATGCTCCAACACTGGAAGTTTTTAAGATGATGTTAGATAACCATTTGTCTGAAGTGGTGTAGGATCTCCTGCCTAAGCAGGGGCTTGGACTAGAAGACCTCCAAGGTCCCTTCCAACTCTTATTCTATTTCTAAACTTCACAAGATTTTTATAGACATCATACATATTAATAATCCAATAAAATCCTTTTTTTTTGTTCTTCCCTTCTGTGATTTTCTTACTCTCAGTACAATTACTTGATTTGTGAGTTCCACGATGATAGGGCCTATAACAGAGTTCAAAAGACCCACCTGTCTTTTTACCTCTGGCCCTCTCTGTATTTCATGATAGTCAACCTTATAGTCATTTTAAAATAAAAATAGGGAAGATCTAAACATAGTAAGGATTGCAGCCTTAGCTGTAGAATTCAGTCATTGATAATGTAGTATTGAATGGTCAATGTATATGAGAAGTATTGGTGTCTGCATTTTTAAAAGTACATTTTAAAAGCCAGATCCAAGCTACAGAAACAAAAAATCCTTGCCCTCTCATTGGAACAGGTTTTTTTTTTTTTAAAAAAGAACATAAAGCATGAATTAATTCTTTTTGCATGGCTGGAGAACCAGGAACTGATATAAGAATATGCCTGTCAAATGAGAATCGTAGGCAATTTTTGCAGCTCAAAAGGCAAATTGAAGGAACACTTTTCATTTTGTAAAATATTTCTTAATCATGAGTTCCGCTTACACTGTTGGCACAGATATTTAGGGGCTGTCTGCTTTACCAGATCTTGGACTCGTGTGCTAGCTTTCTTTCTGCTCTAATTGGTGCATTGTGAAATAGATTATATGGATTAATCTGTGGAGCACAGAGGAAGGATTCCACGTCAGAGAAGAGCAGAATCTGATTGGCAAGTGGCTTCTCTGAATTCATTCATGCATGGTCATGAAATTATTTAGACAGGATGTGTTTAATCAGGACTGGATCTTAGCTGGAGATAAACAGAAAGCAAAGGTAGCATTTGGGGCAACGGATTTTCTTCTTAATGGTACTATGGGCACATTTGTATGTTACAGTTGCTTGCGCAAGGAACTTAAGCCTCCTTTTTATCTGTTCTTCTCTACCCAAAATTATTTTTTGTGCTGTCCAACTACATATGTCTGAGAATAAACAACAGAGGGGAGTATGGAGCAGATTATTGGTAGCCAACTATCATTGGTTTGGCGACATGGGGATAAGATTGTCACTTTGTGTGTGTGTGTTAAAAGACAAAGTTTCAACTTTTCACTTTTATTCCAATTTAAATTTTTTATTCAATGTATTTTAGCCATGCTCTGCATTTGTAAATGTCAGTAAACAATAACCTGGCTTTATGCCTGTTTGCCAAACAAATCCTCAAATTGTTTTTCTCTTTCTTCCATGGGCTATTGACTTAACTGAATGAAAACTGTCTTGTTTTAGCTGAGGTTGGATTTTTCAGGAGGCATTTCAAGCAGCTGATGAATGTGTGATATCAGAACCGAAAAATGGCACTTAAGGACGCATATGTTTGGGAAATAGCAGATTTAGGATTAGAGTACAAATATGTAGATACCTATATTAACATATGAAAATATACATACAGGAACTTGACTATAAGGTGATGTATATAAACTATGCTTAAATCTGAGTGTCATCTTAGGTTTAAAAATGAGTTTTAAGCCTGTGATGGCTAATCTTTTTGTTGCTGCGTGCTGAAAGCAGGCACACATCCATAAGGCAATGCACGCATGCCCCCTGCATGAGCCCCACCCCCATGCATGCACACATGACCACTTGAATCCTAGTCATCCGTGATACATGGCCATGCACTATTCAATATGCAGAAAGGATCTCCTTTCTGGCATCTGCTTTCTTCTAAATTTTCTATAAATTGCAAAAAGTCCAAGAGTTTCTTGCCATGTAGGCTTTTGAGAACCCAATAACAGCACAAGTAACAACACGTGCTAGCCCTCACTCTAAATTTGATAGCACCTTTATTTGCTTTGAAACAAGAGAAAAAACAAGTACTTCAATATAACTTGCCTTCTTCCATTTTAGTATCATACTATATAAAAATGAGATGGGTGGCCATATAAATGGAAGGTAAAGGAAATCATTACAGGCCCATCAACCATGCCAATATTTTATTGCTTGGTGTTGTGGTTCCTATTCTGTGATTCAAAAAGTGGACTTTTAAGATGATTTGAAAAATTATGTTTTGATATAGCTACTGCTTTTTAGAGAATGCTTATATATTATAGGCGATAGGCTGAAAAAAATGGGATTAGAACATATGAATATGAAACCATAAAATTATTTTATGGGCAAGAATATTTTAAGTTATAGTTTGGGTATTATTCTGGAAGACAGTAAAGGAGGAAAGCTATTGAAGTAGGGGCCCAGATGGATAGGCAGGTGGAAAATTGCTTTGTAAAACAACTTTATTTCCACAGGTTTTAAAAATGGCAGATCAGTGTTATTAACTTCTGATCATCTTAATCTATTTCTTCAGGAAAAGCAGGCTGTGACCTACTAAATTAAGTTTCGCTAAATGTTTATAGAGAAAAGATAAATCTTTGACAGTAACAAATGACTTCATGAGTTTCATTGGGACAGTATTTTTATAATTCTTTTGCAGCTGTTTCATGTGTTGTTGGAGAATGGAATCACTGGAGTGGCTGTGCAGAGCAATGTAAACCCACCTTCCGGATGCGTACGCGTATTGTACAACAAGAGCCAAAAAATGGTGGGGAGCCTTGTCCTCCATTGGAAGAAAAAGCTGGCTGCCTGGAATATGCAACTCATGAAGGGAAAGATTGTGGAGACGGTACACATGCTTCCTATTTCTCTCTCTTACAATTTGCATTCTTATTGAATGGTTTCTAGTGTCTTATAAACTTGATTAATCCATTGTCTTTAATCAGAGTGGTTAATTTTGCCATCTTTGCTAATTCAGTTTTAAAATCCACTCTTAGACAGTGAGTATCCCTGTTTCCTTCCAATACTTAGCATAGTCAATCCTTGCAGCAGTCACCATGTAAAGAATTGAGGCCCCAAAATGTTTTTCAGTTTGTTTCAGAGGTGGGTTGCTACCGGTTTGCACCAGTTCAGGCGAACCGGTAGTGGAAATGGTGACTGGTCACAGAACTGGTAGGGATGGCAGGCTCACTATGCCCCAGAATTGGTTCCCCAGTTGCCGCAGCATGGTTTTTTGACATTTTTAATGTTCTGCGCATACACAGACCTATTTAAAGCAACTGCGCATGCGCGCAGAGCACATGTCAGGCATGTGCACAAATCGCATGCCCACCGAACCGGCAGTAATGCCAGCAGAAACTCACCCCTGGTTGGTTTGTCCACAATACCTAGAAGAAAATCCCTGTTGTTGGAAATTCCTTAATACATTTGTGCAGCCTCTCTAGAGCCAAATACCAACAGTTCATCATCATATAAGAGCTTTCTTTCAAGCTGTAATTCACAGTGAATTTTAAACCATTGGCGCATACATTCTCCCATTGGTCTAGAATTATATTGTAACCAACAATTTTCACCCATTTTACCATATTTAACAAAGTCATCTTCCAGATTTATCATAAGTAACATTTTTTAAACTTTAGCAATCAGATGGTCATCTCCAGAACATACATTCATGTCAAATTCAGATTTAACTCCTGCAGACACAAAACTTTTTTTTAAATCAAGTTTAAATCTTTCAAAAACTCTGTAACAGGGGTATCAAGCTAAAGGTCTGGGGGCTGGATCCGGCCAAAGGGGTGCTTAGATCTGACCCGCAGGGCCACCCTGGAAACAGCCCATTTTTGCTGGCAGAGCTCTCGGGCTACCAGGCACCCCTGACATGAGTGACATATAGCTGGTTACCCTCACCCTGCCTCCTGAGGTCAAGCACAACGCTGATACGGCCTTCAATGAAATTGAGTTTGACACCCCTGCTCTATAATAATTAAACCAATCACAAACAAATCCTTTATTTACCAATTGTTCTCGTTTCTATCTTTTTCAAATATTAGTAAGCCTCGATATGTCATCCATTTGGAATCTAATAGAATCTCTTTTTGGTGTAATGCTTCATGGGTGATAGCAAAAGTCAGTCAATCTTCTTTTATATTTCTACCAGATATGCCCAATTAATTGCTTAATAACATGAGTCTGAAAACCAGGTTTAACTTTTACCTTATTGTATCAAAATAAGCATGTCACCCAAATCCTAAATCAGAACCTTCAAGGTCTAATAAACTTGAGTTTTTAAAAGTACCCAATCTTTTAACCATACCAAACAACAGACATCATAATATAATCTGTGGTCTAGTAAACCCAGAACTCTTTCTTTAGCATCCTGTAGGAGCTTATATTTAATTTGTAGTTTTTTGTTTTGCAACTTCTACATCCCTGTATTGAGAAGATAAGACTTTGATATTGAATATGCTGAATTCTGTTCTTTAAAAAAGGCAGGATCTCCTACCCTCACACTTATCCCATTGATTGAAACACCTTCATTTCTCCTTCAAATGAATTGATAAGCCTAGAAATTCATATATTTTTGCCACACAAAAATGTTGATTTGGATAGTTTTTGTTAATGAATAAATGAGCAATATGTTTATTTCCTTAATTAGGTTCTCTAAACTAGGATTATCTAGTTTTAGGACGTGTAGAGAACAATTCATATTTTAGATCATGTTTATGCAGAAATATTGAAAACTCAAATGGATTAACAAAGTTTTAAGTATCACTCTGTACCAAAGGATAGAGCAGGCAGTTTTAACTGTCGTTTTATATTACTTTATATATCTTCTACTCTATTAGTTAAATAGCAACACCAGCTTTACAAATTTTATTTTCATAATAATTGTGTTCTTCCTAGTTCCTGCATTCATTACTACTTCTGAATATAGTAAAGAGAGAAAAAAGACAGCTGTACATCCAAGGTGGTCTTTAGAAAGAGAAGATTCTAGGTAATTACGGCTAAAATGTAAAACTTTTACCAGCTTCTCTGGAGATCAATTTCTTTGAATTGTTGAATTTGTCTCAGTCAAAACATACATACATACAATCTTGACGTTTAATATACATATAGTTATTTCAAATTGGTAGAAGGTAATTTTGTATAACTATCCATACTAGATGGATTAAAACAGTTTCTGTACTAATACTATAATTCTGAAAAGTCCTACGTTGCCATTGCTTTTCTTCTTCACACATACTTTTCTTCAGTTAGTTTGGTCTTAACTGCATTATTTGTAGAAAAATAGCACTGCCTATAATAAAGTGAATTTTTTACAAAGCATGAGCAATTTATCTATCTATCATCTATCTATCTATCATCTATCTATCTATCATCTATCTATCTATCTATCTATCTATCTATCTATCTATCTATCTATCTATCTATCTATCTATCTATCTTTTTAAAAAAACACGTGTGGGAATTGCAGTTCCCAATGCTAGTAACAAAAGCCCAATGAGCTTATCCCTAGTAGTCATTGGCTTCTTCACTATCTTTCATGTAGTATAGAGATGGGCAAACTGTGGGTGTCTAGCTAAGTATGGTCTTTATTATTTGCAAGTGGTTTTTGAAATTAGACAATATCTTACTATTAATAAAGGCAATCTGCTGCTGAATAGGAAAAGGCAAAAAGAAAACAAAAGAGGTATAGAAAGACAAATGTATTTTATTAAGAAAATGGTTGGCAGATATTATTCAACAAGCGGAAAGTTGCTCACTGATATTCGCAGGATTGTGGCATAAGGAGTTTAGTCTCTCCCAATTTTTTTTAGTAGTCTTAATTTCACATCAGAGTTTGAGCCATAGCAGCTAATGATTACTTTTAACTTTAGGTAAACTATGGTACTTTGTCTGGCTAACAACTTCATAGATTATATATGCTATAATTAACTTTCAGATTTATTCTTGCATTAGTAACAAATTCTTCTTCCCCAAAGGAGTTACTGTGTGGAATTTAAAACAGAATCATTGTCTCCTTATTGCTCTATGGAAACTCGCCCATATGCTCGATGGATGCAGTACCTTCGAGCAGGCTATACAGTATGTGTAATCTGCCAGGAGCCAGCAATGCACAGAGATAACTATCGCTGTCCTGGAGATGGCACGGATACTGATAGGTAACTAAATTTCTTATCTGAATCTCTATTAATAATACAAAGTCCTTAGCATCTATATATTGTTTCATTTATGAATTTGTACCAAAAATTCTCAAACACATGGTTTATATACATTTTTCCTTCAAAAAATCAGTTTTGTGTGTATAGCTTTATCTTCTCACTTCCACACCCCAAGCCTGTGCATTTCAATGGTTAGTTAGTACTTTGTTCAAATATTGCTTTGAAGCCTTTTTGTCTTTGTTTGTATTTCTCAACCAGAATAAGCAGTGAGTAGATACACTCAGACTTCATGTAGCCTATTTCCCCAATTTAGACAAGATATTGAGGCCAAAATATCTCTTTGAATCTATTTTCTTATGGTAGTAAGGTTGCTATAACCGTACCCAGTTGACAGAGTTGCATTAGTAAATCATCTCAGTTCTAACTAGAGATAAAGCAAGCATTACGAGGATCTGGATGTATGGATATGGTTTTGCTATAGTATACAGGGAAAAATATAAGAATATGGTCTTGCATATTACACAGGTAGCCCTCAACTTGCAACTATTTGTTTAGTGACCATTCAAAGTTACAACAGCACTGAAAAGTGACTTAGGGCTGGTTTTCATGCTTATGCCCACTGCAGCATCCCCATGGTCATCTGATCAAAATTCAAGCTCTTGGCAACTGGCAATGTATCTATGACAGTTGCAGTGTCCCAGTACCATGTTATCATCATTTGTAACCTTACCAGCCAGCTTCCAAGAAAGTCAATGGGGGAAGCTAGTTTCACTTAATAATTGCATGACTCACTAAACTGCAGTGATTTGCTTAACAACAGTGGCAAAAATGTTCATAAAATGGGGCAAAACTCACTTAACAGGCTGCCTTGCTTAGCAACAAAAATATGGGGTTTGGTTCTGGTCATAAGTTGAGAACTTCCTGCACATGTTATTTTTAAAACAGAAGTATAGAAAATAATGGCTGTTTTTTTCATGAAAATCCAAGAATTGTATTCCACCAAATTACAGTTGGAAATTATCTATTTTCCATAACTTGGCTACATCGAGACTTTGCAGCTTCCAATATCTCAGTCTTTATTTTCCTGGCCTTACTGTTCTATCACTTCATTTTACTTTTATCTTCATAATTCTATTAAGACAATTTAGTAGCCACATTTTAATTACTATAGGACATCTTAAGTCATACAAAATATAGTTTGGAATGAATTCCGGGTGAATAGTTTCTGTATTTTCATTGTTAGAGAACAATAGCAACAGCACTTAGATTTATGCACTGCATCAGTGCTTTACAGCCTTCCAAGTGCTTTACAGCATCATCATATTGCCTCCAACAATCTGGGTCCTGATTTTACTGACCTTGGAAGACTGAGTCAACCTTGAGCCTGATGGGATTTGAATTGCCAAATTGCAGGCAGCCAGCAGGAAATTCAGGATGTACTCTGATTCAGTAAAACTCTAGAAGTCTGCCTTCCCAGGTAGATTAGATAAAAAACATAACCAGAGTTTATTGTACTTTATTGTAATATTACATAAATGGCATTTTGCAAGTCTGAAAGTACAAATCACCGATTTGTCTGTTTTACAGGCTGATAACTTAAGGGAGGATCCTTTCTGAATTTCTTTTCTCTCTTTCTCTATGCGGCTAGGGGCTCCTTCCCCATTCTTACCTTAGGCAGCACTTTTCCACCTTTCTCCCAAAGTCGTTCCCACATACCATCACAAATATAGTTAGATTAAACATATCCATTAGAAGAGTTCTGCTAATATTGGAATGGGCAGAGACCATTCCTCCTTCCACCTGCATTTCTTCAAAAACTGGAAAACGATCCAGAGAAGCAAGAGAAATATCAATACTTGCTGTGAATGTTTTGCACAAAATTCAGCAGAGATATTTAGAAATATGTGGGAAAATCAAACACCTCTGTAAAGCAGCCACATTTATTTTAATGCTTCTAAGGAAGTTGGAAAGGAGACATGACTTAAATGAGTCACATGAAGATGACATTGTCTTAATGAGTCATTTTGTTAAAGCATCATCTTTTATCATGATCACATGGAGATCTGTTTTAAAGGGTCGCCATTCCCTTGCCTTTCAAAGTATCTCTTCAGAACCATTTCAAAATGACACATAGGTATACTATGATCCTCTTTCCAAGACCATCTAAATACCAGAATCTTGAGTGAGAAAGAATCTTTATGTTCCAGAAATGTCACTGTTTGCATTCCATCGTATTTGCTACTTGTTTGCAACTCTTTTAGTCAAGAAAATGCTATTTGCTCTTATGGGGATAGTGAAAATTACTGCAGTGTTCTTGTAATTGTGTGCTACCTATGAGAATATTCAAATAGGAAAGTTATTTACACCATTCCCAGCCTTAATAGGATATTAACATTTTATGAAGGAATATCTATACCATTAAGCCAATATATTTCCATTCCATTTTAGGAATGCAATTCTCCACTGGCAAGCAGTTGGAAACCCATCCTGCTATGGAACTTGGAAGAAAATTCAGCAAGTGGAAGAATGTTCATGCCCTCTTGTACATAGTTTTATTTTTACATAGCAGAGTGAATGTATTTACCTAAAGTATAAAATCTAGCACTGGACCTATGTAAAGCTTTTAAGCATTAAATAAACGAGGAATCAATTTTTGACATTACATCCAGTCTTTTGTATGAATGGATAAAGTTAAATGAACTATATAAAGTTATATTGGTGTTCCCTGAATTCAGTACTAATAATTATTGTGAAAAGCCATTAAAACAAATAAGCTGGATAATCATTTACATAAATCAACTGTAATATGGCATTCATTCTTTTGAAAAGCATCTGCTTTATTTATAATTTAAAATAAATATATGAAGTGAAAGTTATTGAGATTAAACCAAAAGTATGTTTAGTAACATCACAGTTCCATTTCTTTCTCTTTTTTTGGGGGGGGGGGGAGGGAAGAATAAATGTAAATCAGTTTTTGACTCTTGACAACTATCCAGAGTGTTTCTGCAGTTGCCTTGGCAAGGTTTTTTTGGTAAGTGATTTGCCATTGCCTTCTTCCTAGAGCCGAGTGAGTGACCCAGCTGGCTTTGTGCCTAAGGCAGGACTAGAACTCATGGTCTTCTGGTTTTGGGGTTGGTGTCTTAATTATTGCATCAAAGAGAATCCCTCAGTGTCTTAGAAGGCAAATCTAGGACTAAGCCATGGGGGAATGTCTGTTCCATGTGAATTAAAAAGATAGCAAAGCTCCATACATGGTAGGGGGAAAAAATAGAAGAAGATTGCAGGATAGGATACTGTAACTGGTATCCAAAGTTGACACTCAGCATTATCATCTAAAAGTCACCATGATGACTATAGTGAAGGACTTCTATCTATGGAATCATTTAAAATTTTGAAGTATAGATATTTAATACTGTTCAGAAAAATAAGCTTTAAAATTTCATTCTCAGTACTGCAAGGATCAATCTGGTGCAGTTGTTATTTTTGGCATCAGTGCCATTGACAAAGGATTGTGAAGGAAACAAGGATATTACACACCCTCCCCTTGACCAGTTTGCCCTGTTACCTTCTTGGAGGAGGCTTCGTGTTATTCGAAATAGAACATCTAGATTCAGTCTCAGCTTTGTTCCATATAGTATCAACCTTGTGAACTCTCAAGTTTCCTCGTTCCGCTATGTATTCAAAATGGACAGTGATTAAGATATACAGTATGTATATGTATGTATATGTACAGAAACACACACTTTTTTTGAGAGCAGGCATCAGATTTTCACTTTTAATGTGGACCAGTGTGCTCACAGTAAAAAAAATGACAATAAAGGTTATCCTATCTTATCTTATCTGAAGGATAGATTAGCTACTCTTTGCTATTTGAGAATGAATCCCTTGCAAGGCTATAAAAACTAATGTTATTACTAGTCAAAGCCTCACATCAAATGACAACCAAATCTGTAAAAAAAAGTTGACTTTCTGAAACAAGACCGATATTGAAATAAATGCCTATATCCATGAGATTCTTCAAAATATTGCTCCCACAAAATACTATACAGCTCCTATGTAGTTCTTTGGACATTGTTGAAAATAGAAGTCGCTGATTAAGAATGGAGAAGTTACTTAATACGAATGATCACAAAAAACTATAATATAGCTAACAAATTAAAAATGCAGCACTCTGAATTTAACTTAAAAACAATATATTTCTTAAAATTACCATAAGTACAGTCTACATTTCAGTTCCGTGTTGCCCAGAGTTTAAGATTCATAAACGTAGTGGGTTCATATTTGAATAGTTTACTCAATAAAGCATTACAGGTAGCCAAATTATCCATCTCCGAGACATATAAAAAAGATTATGGAAAGGGTTGCAGAAAAACTCCTATGTCTAAAGCATGATTTCTTGGTTAAAGCATTTCTTGCACTGAAAAATTTAGACTCCGTCCCCTTTGCACAAAACAATGAAGATGTCCTTATTAAACAGATCCAACATGAATCTTAAACTTGTCTGCTTAAGATTCTACTTCTTTGCAGTATTTGTATGATCCTGCAAGGTAATAACCTGAATATCTTACAAGCTCTCCAGAATGAAAGGTTAAATTAATTTGCTTGTCTTAAGCAGCTTTATTCAGATAACTAGATAATAGACCTGCAATTTAACATCTTATCACCTCTAGATTTTCAAGAACCAACTATTTTAGGAACTATAATTGCATAAATTGGTTCTTGACACCACCTGATAAGGTCATCACATCATCATCAAAATATAAATAGGTAAGAAATAAGGTGAGAATCTGATGAAAAAATAACTTAGACCAAGCCTAATTTAACTAAAGTTCTCCATCTGTCTTTTAACATAACATTGGTTTTATTACCAAAGTCATAATTCTGAAGAATTTTCATCCAGTTTCCAACTCCAAACTTCCGTACACCACTTTTTAATTTATGGTCATCTTCCCACTTCCATGGCTATAGAAAATTAAAATAAAATATTACAACATGTATCTTTTCAAGCACTTTAATCATTACCCTAATTAGCAATTGCTGAAAGAACATTCTATTTCTATTAACACTCATTCTTGAAAGCACAGTTAAAGCCTATAGCATTTGCATTTTACAAGAAATCAGCATTTTAAGAACTTTCTTTTATTTCCATTATAAAGAATAAAAAGCTTTATGAAAAGCAAATGATTATTTCAGATGTGAGAATTACAGGGGAATAATAGAAATTACTTTTATTACTTCTAAACACAAACACATCTGTTCATATTCATAAAACAGCCACTTGAATATTATAGCAATATTATTTTCTTAAGCTACAGCAATTTCTTGATTTCTGTATTTATCATAAGTCTTACTTCCAATATCAATTTAGTTATTTTCATGATTTTTTAAAATTACAATTTGAATTGCAAACCCGTTACACTCTATCAAAATACACTCCATAGAGATTATTTGAAAGGAGCAGGACAATAAAAAGCAGAAGTCTACACTGCTTATATACATTTAGATTTGCATTATAAAATTGAAACATTACCACTTTTCTGAACAGAGTTTTCTTGCATATGTATTAGGAAATTCAATTTCCTTGGAATATCATATCATTAATGCCAAAGAACTTGGGACATTTGAAATATAAAGCCAATAAAAGCCAGAAACAACCAGTTTCCAAAATCTGAGGGGCCAAAACTACCGACAAATGTTTGTATCTTGTGGGTCTGAATGTATGGGAATTATGTAACAGAATAAATTCTTTGCGTTTCCTTTTGCTAACCAGCTGTAATAGAAGTGCCAAATGAGAAAAGGCACCTTGGCTTCTTCACTGATAATTGGCTAGATATACACTATTATGATATAGTAGACGCAACTTTTGGGCAACATGCAAAGATCACAGTTTCAATAACATATTGTAGATAATTTGTGGGGTGACTTTAGATATGTTGGATTTTAATTCCAATAAACCAAGCCAGCAGTCTTCATACATATTAGCTGCGTATTATACAAATTGGATTTCCAGACATTTGGAACAATTGGGAAAGGTTGCTTTCCACCACTGTAATTTCTGTCCTTTATTAAATTTCACTATTTTAGGTTTTATTTTTATGTTCTACTTGTATAGGAGTCTAATTTTTTTTACTGTGAACCTCCCCCAAAATTTGTATTATCAAGAAATACTTGCATGTAAAGAAGTAAATAAATATGTATACATGAACACCACTGCACTTCTTCCTATTACATTAGGTTTAACCATTTTCCATGGTCATGCTGGATTGGAAATGACAAGGGACTTTTATCTTGTAGTATCTTCTATCAAACCATACTTACAGATATGCAGTCTTCTTGGGCAAGTAGGTAAATATTTTAGAAAAATGTTTCTTTGGTTAATCTCACCAATATTATTTTATATTAATACATTTAAAACCTTTCTTGTTTATACCTTTTTCTTCCGACAAGGTAGCAGAGACTCATCTTGTAGAGCGTTTGTAGTATTTTGCGAATTTTTTTCACCTGGTTCAGAAAAAAACACAAACCTTTTTTGAATCCTTTTTAATGGCTAAATGCTGTTATATTTTTCGGTGTATAAGACACACTCCCCTCCCCCCCAAAGTGGGTGGAAATGTCTGTGCATCTTATAGAGCGAATATTGCCGAAACCATACCCACCCACCGCCCCCCATCCTTCGGCCTCTGCCTCCCAGCAATTTGCCTCCTTGCAGCAAAAAAGCAAACAGCTTGGTCAGCTTCAGCAGTCTGATTTAGCATGAGCAGCTGATTGGCCTTTGGATCTGCCTCCCACCTATCAGCTGTTCCAGGCTGCGGAGATCACCACTGTCCATTGCCGTCTACTGCTGCCTCAGCGTGCCCCTTTTTTGGCCTGTTCCAGGTGGCAGGGATAGGCGGCAATGGGCAGAGGTGACAGGCTACAGAATGATCATTGATACCTTGGTCTATATTTTGCTTTCAGTGAGAAACTATTTTTTAAGTGAAAGGCAGGACTCTGAAGCATAAATTATGGGGAAGGAAATCTGATTCCCCGCATATTTCCAATATATCCATTCTGTTCAGATATACTGAAATTACGTAGAACTTACATTTAAGAGGTTTTTGTTTTATATTTTGGAGCATGGAGGAAATCTGTATCTGCCTTGGTTTCCAAAATGTCCGACCAGGTAAGGAACAGGAATGTTTATGTAATCTATAAGAGAATGAAAGAAAGGAGATATGATAGAGAACATCTATATGGCTGGTGAAACTTTTCTCCCCTTACACAATACCATTCTTTGTTAAATTCCACTATCCACCTACTTTTCTAACATACAATACATAAAAAAATTAACTAGGAAGAGAGTCATTTATTTATCAGAATATGTTAAAGAAGAAAAGAAAAAACTGCAACCCCCCCAAGATAAGTACTCATATTGATATAAAACTAGCAAATTTCAGGAAAAGTCATACTTTAGCAGGGTGTTTGGTGTGTTTTTCAAATGATTTTTATTGTCTGTTTCAATTGTACTGTTGCATTGTATCGGTACCATTATGTTTTCCGAACTGTTTGTTTTCACCTCTTTTGTAGCTTCCTGTAAAACAGCAACATTTACTTAAGGAATATTACTTTTCATATCTTCTCCAGTTGTCCTAAAACACTTTTTACCGTATACTGTTAGAAAGGATTTAAAACACAAGATTAATAAAAATGTAAAATGAAGACAGCAATAGACTTAACAGCTAAAGTTGTGTAATGCTTCAGTTCAGAAGAGGTGTTTTCACCCCAGGATGATGTAATGAATCAGAGACAAGTCCTGTGTTCCTGCTACTACCTCAATAAGCCCTTGTAAATCATATCCAGAGCAAGGCAAAGCCTGTAGATTCAGACCAATAGTCAAGATGAATCAGGCATCACATATTTCAGCAGCATGGTATTCATTCAAGTAGGAAATAATTAGATTTGATCATTCCATTATTCCCCCTTCCAAAAATAATAATCACTTTAATTAGGTTTCTTATGTAAGGAGGAATTTATAACTTCCTGGATCTAGCTACAACTGCTTACCAGATATGAAGAACAAGGGGCAAGCAAAAATGGTTGGCTACATTCAGTCAACACGTCAGGTGGGTACTGAAAGTAGCACAAAGAAAGCCTCAGAGTATAAAAATCTGGATGTATCTATTGATTGAATCGCTAGAATTGTAGAGTTGTCATGAAACTAATTCTGTCCTGCAGGCTTCTTTAAAGTCCAGAGACACAAGTACTCCTTTAAATAATTCCATCCTAGTTACGAATTGTTGCAATGTTATGCAGTTGGTCTATTATTCTGATGTTATTTAAAATTCGGTAGTTTGTATAGTATTACAGTTTTAACAATTAGAATGTTTCCAAAACTTTCCAATATTTTAACGAGTAAGACATTCAGTCACTTATAAATATATAATTAATTGTATAATTAACATTTATATAATTGAATTTGTATGCATTACTTTTATTCTAGTTTACTATGGTTTTCAACATACCTTCAGTAAAAAATTGTTGGTTTCTTTTTTCAAGAAAATATTGATATAAGTTTTAATTTTCTCAATCAAAAGATTAAAACTGAAAAATCGAAGAAATGGATGATATGGATCTTTTTGTTTTGATATTGCAGAAAGCTTCATTCTTAAAGGCTACAAGAAAGAAAATCAGAATACAATAAATACTACATATTGTGCTTCTAATCCTGCCAATGGTATATATTTTAAAAGAAGTAGAACATTAGTTTTGCCTCCAGAAACCAAAATGTAGGAATTTAAATCTATATTATTCCATTCTAAATAATATAATACAATACAAGTGATAAGTACATGCAAATTATCTTTCCTAATACTAACAAATTCACTTTTGTTAGATATTATAGAAGCTTTCAATATTTCCTTATAATTTTCACACAACTGTGCACAGATAAGATGATACAACAATAATAGCTTCTTTAGTTCAGGATTCTCAATTCTCTTTAGTCAAACTCCTGGGCAACCAAAGCAATGCATCTCATGCCAAACACTCTCCTCTAATCTTCCTTTACATTCCTCTATTCCATAGTATTCTTTTTAAAATAGCCACATCTCAGTTAAACATCTTTTCCTACATATATCATGATTTGTGTTCATTTTTGTTTTTCTTTATGCCTCTAAGTTTATTTCCTCCAACTAGATTTCCCACCCAGCAATAAATATATGGTGTCACTTTCCAAGATTTTATAGCAGCGAAGGAATCTTAGTTGCAGTAAATTATACAACATATAGTAGTTAAATATGATCTGAAAAGAATCTTATGCCAATGTCACCAGTATGAATTTTCTTTATTTTATTAAACATATTTACATGGCTTCCCAACTCACACACAGTGACTCCAGGTGTTTACAAGATTAAAAATCCACAATCTAAATTCCATAAACTTTGATAGAATTGGGTGAAATTTAGATGGAGGACAACTTTATTTTTGACACTTTTCATAGTTGGATTTCAAAAGGCTGCCTGGTGTACTTTAACTACAGTCAGTAAAGCGAACATTTTAGTTTTTTTACTATTAGACATTTTGATAAGTTTACTGAAAATTCAGTGTGCCAGAAATGTAATGCATCTATTTTACTGTCCAAAATGTCAAAGATAAAACAACAAAAATATTGCAGAATTTAAATGCTTTTAATCACTGATTTCAGTAATGCATCCTGAAAGTCACAAAACCAGGTTGGGGGCACAGGATGCTTGCCCAGTTTTAATGCCTTCATAGATTGTAAATTAATGACTAGAAGAGAGTAGATCCTGTTTTATCAGCTTACTAAATCTGCACATTGATCATTTAAGAATATCACATGCATTTTTATTTCATAAGGCTTCAGAACAACTGTCTAATTTAATTCAATATTGAACATACTACCTCATTGGAGGAAGATTCTGGAAAAAGTCTTTCTATCACTTCTGCAGCCTCCTGAAAATATCCTTTTTCCATATATATAGCGACTGCCTACAAAGAGACAACTTTTAAGTAATGACTTCCATTCTTTATAACAAATCTGGGAACAAAAAAACTTATGAAATTTAATGTTATGATCAACTCTACTATTCCCTCTAGCAACTCATCTTGATGTATGGTGCCATAAAGCATTTACTTTGTTCTTCTCCTTCAGCACAAATGGAGACATCCACCATCCAAATAAATGTTTCACTAATTCCATTAACTGGTACGGAGGACAGGAAAATCCTCCTCCACTGCTATTACTAAGAACTCTTACAGACAGGGTCATTTGTTGGGGACAGCTTCATCCCTTCCCTGCTTGATTTTCAGTGTGACTACAGGAGTTTCCGCATGTAAAGTGAATCAAGCAATATTGATAATGGTAAAAAAAACATGTTTTGCCTATGGAATGGAGCAGATGATGATGATTGCTACTCCTGTATCTCCAGCTGCCTTAGTGTAATAACTGGAACTGATCCTAGAAGTATCTTATTCAACACTTTCATTTCCCATATTTCCCTTGTGCTAGTCTCTCCTATGCTTTTTGGCTATCCAACACGACTAATCCAAGTACACAACTCTGCTCTTATTTTCCACAACTGGCTAGAGTTTCTGCAGTAAGCTTTTCATTCCTTTTTACTGCCACAGGCTATAAATGGTCATGAGATTTCATGCTGCTGCCAATTAACTGTAAACTCATGTAAATGTGTAAATTCCCAAGTGAATTTTAAAGATGCAAGGATGGATTTGATGAAAACAAAGAATCATCTTTTGTATTTTGTGAATGGTACAGTTTCCATGGAAATTATTGTGGGGATAGCCTATACATGATTGTTTTGAAGTAGTTTCTAACATAGGAATAAAATCCTTAAACTATTAAACATTGTCTGCCCTATTTCAATTTATAGCATGAACATTTTGATCTGATCCATGAGAAGCCACAAATTTCTAGATTTTCTTGCATGACATTCCAAATCAAACTAAATATATTGATCTACAAACAAACCTGAATCTGAATTAAGTTCTTGATTTCTTTATGCAATTTATCTTGTTCGCTTTGTGTTTTTAGGAATGAAATCCAAACCGACAAAGCATTTTCGAGTGGTGAAAGTGTTTGGTCATCTCCAAAATCAGAATCTTAAGAGAAATGAAAAGAAGTAAAAATAGCAGCGAATTATTTTAAAGATAAAAAAATTAAAACTTCCATATAGAAAATATATCAGTCATTATACTAGAAGTCAATTTCTTCTTTTGATTTTTGGTTCACAGAAGAAAACTTGCTTAATAGAGATAATCAACTATTCAACCGAGGTGGTTAGGAAGATGATTGAATAACCTTAGAAAATCTCTGGTTTGAAAGGGTACCCCTCAGGTGCTTTTTAATATCATGTTACACAGAGCCTGGTCAAACACCAAGCCAAACTGTGGATATAACTTACAAATCAAATAGCAGAGAATAAAGATCCTTTAAATTTTATTTTGCTACTCATTGTTAACAGTATTTTAAAAACTACAATAAACTATCTAGTGTCCTCAGCTCAGAGCAATAGTGCTAAACAAGGTAAGTGTTTATACCTGATTAAAGACAACATGAACTTATATTAAATGCATTATTTTACAAGATTAGCCCTACAACTCTCTATTATTTTTCTTTGAGCTAGGAATTCAAGAACCATAGCAGTCTATTCAAGCAATCAGGATAATATATTTTTTGTAACTTTAAAATGGACTTTATTTAAAATGGAAGAATTAGCAACAGTAATCACTATATCAAAATTGTGCTCACAGACTGTAATTCCTTAAGACATTACAAAAACTGTGATATACAATCAATCACATCAAGAATTAATGCCTAGTCTCTAGCCAAAAACTTATGTAGCCTAGCTTCTTCATCTTTTGCCTCTATATGTTCCATTCTGACATCAAATGCACACTTCTTGGACTAGGTTTATGAGTGTACAGTATTTGTGGAGTTTATATAAAGTTACTGGTTAAGTAGTAAGTTGGCAAGATATCCTCAGTATTAGCCTATCAAGGTTAAGGATAACTTGTTTATAAATACTAAAATATGCTGCTGACTTGAAGCTGCCACTAGTATGGAGCCAGATAAGAAACACAAGGCTATATTTCAGAAAGCATGTGGTTTGTTGCTATCAACTTACCAAATTTTTGGGTCTCTTTTGCTTTTATTAACAGTGGTTATTTCTAATAATTTTAGTTTATATTTTAATAATTAAAGATAAATGACATATACAAATGTGTAGACTGTATATATTTTTGCAAGAGGTATTTTTGGTTAAAAGAACATACTTTTCTATAAATAAGCAAAGTTAGCATTAGATTGCCAGTATCTAACTAAGAATTCTCGCCAAAGCCAAAGCTTAAAATATTTTACCAAATATGCAACCTTCGGCAATACATGTCAGCAGCTGACAGAGGCACACTGTTTCCCTTTGATGAGTTTCTATTTTGTCCAACCCTTTAATAACAGCTGAAAAAAGAAAGCAGACATATCAGTTATGATTTTGTTCCTACAGTGCCACTGTGTGGTTATCAGTGACCTTGTCTATAATACTAAATAGAATTTACTCCCAAATAATTGTATTTATGATTGGAACATTTCAGAGCAGTTTATACTGAATACTTTATACATGCTAGTTAGTAAACAATTAACTCGTCTGTCCTCCCCAATGTGACAATTTGAAATAGTTATTTTGGTACCCTAGACACTACTACTTTATACTATAAATCACTAATGAACATCAATGAAGAGAGAAAATAGAACTCTTCAAATATTTGTCATTGTGTAACGTTCTGTTAACAAACACCTCAAAAATTACAAGTATTCAACAGAAATGACTGAAATTGTGACAAAAAATGGATTTCCTCTTTGCAATTGAAAGGTGCCTGGGGAAAAGGTTTGTGGATTGTTGACACCTTGTAAGACAGAGGCAGCCACATATGCAAACTTGCTCCGAGAAACGTTTCTTTTTAAAAAGCAGCACATTTATAACTAAATAAAGCAAAGAAGTGTAAAAATCGAGAAAGCCGAAGAGGGAGGAAACAAGCAGCTTCTAATAGTCTGCTGGCACCAGCACCAGCAAAGGGGCCACAACTCCAGCCTCCCACATCCCGTCAAACAGGCAATTACTCAGCGCCAGGTCTCTGCTCCTCTCGAAGTCTATTTGGTTGCCCTCGCAAAAATGGCGGCACAGGCAGCGGCAGGCAAAATCCAGCATCCATCCAGCGGCTATCGACTCCACCTCAGCGAAGAATGCCGAAGAACTGCCCTCTGGGGTGCCATGGTCCACAAAGTCCGCCTTCGCCGTCGTCCGTGGCATGGAAGTGACATAGTTCGCGATAGTTAAATCACTTCTCCGCTCCATTTTCAAATTTCTCGTCCCGCTTTTCCAAACTCCGCCCACTTATGACAAGGATCCTGTCACGACATGCTCCGTTCTTGGCCACGCCCTCCCTCCGAGCGATTGGTCGACGCGTACCCTTCTTTCTTGTCGCGTGCCTTGTGAGCGCTTTTGCCTCCGTGGAGGAGGAGAAAAAAATCGGGAGCGTTCTCTGGGTCCCGCTTGCGGATTCTGTTGCGAGGCGAGTGGAAGAAGCAAGGATCGCACGGTCAGCTCAGCTTAAATCTCTCCCTCTTTTCCCGCATTAAACAATTGCAATTTATCACGTCTCTCGGATCGCAGAATGAAACGCGAAAGTTTACATGAATGTTTTTCAAGTTTGACTTTTTTTAAATTCTCCAACCAGTATGCTGACTGAGGAATTATGGGAAGTGAAGTCCATACACCTTAGAATCATACGACTGGAAGGGACTTGGGAGGTCTTGTAGTTTAACTCTCTGCCAAGGCAGAATTTAACCTGGAAGATTCAACCTGGAACTAAGAGGAATTTCCTGACAGATGATTGTCTAATCTTTTCTTGAAAACCTCCGGCAATGAACACCCGCAACTCTGGGAACAAAACGTTCCATTGTTGTTGTTGTTTTAACTGTCAGGAAATTCCTCTTAGTTCCAGGTTGAATCTTCTTCTGACCAGCTTCCAGCCTTGCTTTTTATCCTGCCCTTCAATGCTATGGAGAATAAATCGAGCCCCTCTTCCCTGTTACAGCTCTTTAAGTATTGGAAAACTGCTATCATGAAGAAAAGCACTGATTTACACTGAACATGCATGCTCCCTTCGTTTCCTAAATCGGTTTATCTTTGCTTCTAACATTTTAAAGAGTGTATACCGTGATCTCCACGCGCACATTTCTAATCCCTATCCTGGGAAGGCTTGACGGAAGGGACTGGCTTAAAAATCACAAAATGAACGATAATCCTGAAAGTTTGGAAAGTAAAGCCCTTTGTTTGGCGATAGAGTGAGTTATAAACTAGCCAACTTCAGAGCATTTTAGTGACCGGGTCGAACTTAGCCTGCTGCCTAGTAGAAGGTTTAGTGTGTCATGGGAATCGGTACACGGGGTTGGGTAAACCATATAAAATGAATCGAGGAGCCACTACGAACGCAGTAAGCCCGTCCATTTGTTCTGGAAAGAGCAACGACTTGATCTCAGTTCAAATATTCCTCACGATGCTGTGGGAAGCATTAATAATTCAGGAAGCAGCGGACACGCGAGGAGCGTAATTGCGCTTCCTGAAGACATAGCCTTTTAGGGATGAATGCCTCCTGCCTTTGTGCCGGCGGGATAGGGGCATGGGGGTGGTCTCACGTTATACTTTCCTTTTTTGGAGGGAATTGCATAAAGAAATCGCAGTAGCGCAAGTCAACGGTGGGAGAAGATCTTTGAAGATCTGATCCTGGGCGAGGCTGAAATAAGATCACAGAAAGGGCTGAAATGCGCGGAAAATGTGAGTGCACCTAGAGAAGGCGGAAAGATGTTGTGGCATCCCTTTCGGTCCCACGATTTCCCTTACTGGAGATCGTGTGCTGAGTGTGCTGTAAATAATTAAGTGCAAAGGATAAATGGACTATCAATGTACTAATCCCGTGGAATTTCTGCTCTGTCCAATGACTGTCATTCTAATAAACATTTAATTTACATGGTGTTTTTTTTTAAGCAATGCTCAGTCAAGATTAGCAACCTCTTTCAATTGTTTCCAGACATTCAGCATTAACATGTGATGATGATTACTACTGTACATGAACATTTATTTAGAGAGAAGTTTAAATAATTTGAAAATACAGTCTTCTCTCTTAAGGTTCATTACAAAGTGATTCCTTGGGAATCCTACGATTTAATAAAATCTTTCTCTCCTATTATTTATAATATATTTCTTTCCGAAGGCTTCCCAAGGCTCTGTTTGCTTGTCTTTTTTCCCCCTTATTATTGGAAGAAATCCTATTCTTTATAATGATATGGTTTCACTATAAGGAGGTTCATGATATTTTCAAGAGATAAAAATTGGCAAGGACACCAATTCTCCACTTGCCTACAAGCCTTTTTCTGACAACTACATCTCTATTCCTAAACTTGGAAATAAGTTGAATAAATGAAATCTTTTTTGTGTAGGAAGAGAATGTTAACAAAAACACCAAAGGTTAGGCTGCATAACAGCTAATGCACCTGGGGTTGTTGTGTGGAAAATAAGAGGCAGAAGCATTTGGTATACAATGGTTGCTTATAGTTGGAAATTGAGACTGGGAACTCTGTCTATAGGTGATGCAGTTGTAATCCATGAGGTCATGTGACTGCCCATTTATGACAGCAGTCCTGGGAGTCCCAGTTGCTGTTGTCTGATGGATTCTGCATGGTCGCAGTCATGTGATCACTATTTGCAACTCTCCTGCTGGTTTCCTTATTGGCTTGTCTTGTCATAAGTCTGCTGTGAAGGATGCAAATGGTGTTCACTTGATTACAGCATACCACAATGTCATAATTGTGAGCCAGTTGCCAAGTGTACAAATTGTGATCATGTGAACACAGGAATGCCATAACAACTGCAAGTATGAAGACCCAACATAAGTTCCCTTATTCAGTGCCATTGTAACTTTCAACAGTCACTGAACAAGTAGACATCAAACGAGGACTATCTGGATATTAAAAGGGCAGGATAACAATATAATAATATTTTATTTTAGTAAAAATGTTCAACAGCATAATTTTTCAATATTAAAAAAACTGTTTTAGGAAATCTACATTGTACCCATTCCTCAAGTAAAATAAAATAAAAACATGAAAACATTGTTATTTTACAATTGCTATGTGCCGTCCACCATTTCTTCTTTCTTGTCTCTCATACAGATTAGATTAGCTTCATAATCTCTGTCATTTTTTATACTTCAGTTAGTATTTATTTATTAAATTGTTATTTTATAAATATAGTAAATAGTATTTGCTTTTCATTGTGAGTAATTTATTTGCCACAAACATGTTGATATATATTCTGCTTCATACACGTTTTTCCCTATGTACTGATCTAATAAAATGTTTAGGGTCAGGTGTACTTAAACCTGAGAAACAAACAAACAAGCAGCCATGGGACTAAAAATCATGGAATACTTACTTTTTGGATACAAAGTGATTCCTACTGAATATACAAAACAGCAAATCTTGAGAACATAAAAAACCAGGCCCAGATGAACAGAACAATCCTAGAATAAACCCCAGTTGACTTAAATTTCCATCAAGGTTTTGTATTATGAACAAAAGCATTAGGTATTTGTTTATTTATTTAATAATTGTATATGGATGCCCATTTCAGGAATCTGGTAGTAACAGTTAAACATAATAAAAACATAATAAAACTTTTTTATTATTATATTGTTGTAAATTTTTGTGTTTTTTAACTCTTACGTGGGGACTGTTTGGGGGAGTGTATGAGTATGTGTGATTCGGAGGACCTGCCGGGAGATGCGGGGGCCATGGGGGTGGTTGAGGGGACTAGAGACACGGGAGAGGGTCGGGGTATTACGGTCGTAACAGGGAGGGGCAGATACGGCGGGGACTTTAGGGCAGGCCATTATCGGGGAAGGAGGGTTCGCTACATTACAGAGATCCCTCCTTCCGGCCCTATGAGTCCCACTCCGAGACCAGATGGCGCAAGTGATCAGGACCCTGGACTCAGGCTGTTGTCGCTAAATGCCAGGTCTGTGGTACATAAAGCTCCTCTCGTCCGGGACTTAATTTTAGACGAGAGGGCAGACCTGGCATGTATTACTGAAACCTGGCTGGGCCCAGAGGGAGGAGTCCCCCTTGTAGAGCTGTGCCCAGAAGGATTTCAGGTGCTGCACCAGCCGAGAGCCCAGGGAAGGGGTGGGGGTGTGGCCGTCGTTATCCGAGAGTCGTTAGTTCCTCGTAGGGTCCCTGCTCCGGAGCTTGTCGGGTGTGAGTCTCTGCTGATAAAGTTGGACCTCAAGGGTCAAGTGGGTTTGCTGTTAACGTACCTGCCTCCCAACAGCGTTGCAGCAGCCCTCCCCTCGCTCCTCGAGTCGGTAGCCGAGCTGGCAATTGAGTTCCCTAGGTTGATGATCCTGGGGGACTTTAATTTGCCGTCGCTCGGTGAAAACTCTGATGGGGCGCAGGAGTTCATGGCTTCCATGACAGCCATGGGCTTGACCCAAGTAATTCGGGGCCCAACCCATTCGGCGGGTCACATGCTCGACCTCGTATTCCTCTCGGAGCAGTGGATCTGTGACCTTGGTCTGAGGGGGTAACGATATCATACCCCTGTCGTGGTCAGACCACTGCCTACTGAGGCTCGACTTCCGGAGGCCAAACCCCCACTGTAGGGAGGAGGAACCGACCAGGTGGTTCCGCCCCAGGCGACTTATGGAACCATTAAGGTTCCAGACGGAGCTTGGGGTTATTCCTGATACTTTCGCCCACAGTCCGGTAGAGACTCTGGTTGCTGCTTGGCACTCGGCAGCATCGGAGGCCCTCGACCGGATTGCGCCACTACGGCCCCTCCGAGGCGGCGGATCCCGGAGACCTCCTTGGTTCACCGAGGAACTCCGGGAGATGAAGCGCCGGAGGAGATGCCTAGAGCACCGATGGAGGTCCGATAAGTCCGAATCGAACCGAGCAATGGTAACCACCTGCACCAAGGAATACACCAGGGCTCTTAGGGCAGCGAAAAGATCTCACATAGCCACCTTGGTTGCGTCCGCTGAGTCCCGCCCAGCCGCCCTGTTTAGGATAACCCGCTCCCTATTAAATAAAAGGGAAGCGGGGGAACCCTTGCAGGGCAGAGCTGAGGATTATGCCCAATTCCTAGCGGACAAAATTGCTCGGTTTCGGTCGGACTTGGACTCCACCCCCGCAGTTCCAGCCGAGGCACAAGAGGATCAAGTAGAACATCTCTGGGTTGAGTTTCAGGATGTTACCCCCGGGGATGTGGACAAGGCCATGAGGGCTGTAAGTGCCTCCACCTGCGTACTGGACCCGTGTCCTCATGGCTGGTTGCTAACAGCAGTGAGGTGACACGAGGCTGGATCCAGGCGGTTGTTACCGCCTCTCTTTGGGAAGGGAACTTCCCCGCCGCACTGAAAGCGGCGGTGGTGAGACCCCTCCTAAAGAAGCCATCTCTGGATCCAGCTGTTCTTAATAACTATCGCCCAGTCTCCAACCTTCCCTTCCTTGGGAAGGTTGTTGAGAAGGTGGTGGCCTTCCAGCTCCAACGGTCCTTGGAGGAAGCAAACTATCTCGACCCCTTCCAGTCAGGCTTCAGACCCGGTTACAGCACAGAAACCGCTTTGGTCGCATTGACCGATGATCTCTGGAGAGCCAGAGATGGAGGACATTCCTCCATCCTGGTCCTCCTTGACCTCTCAGCGGCTTTCGATACCATCGACCATGGTATCCTTCTGCGACGACTGCGGGAGGTGGGAGTGGGAGGCACCGTGTTGCGGTGGTTCTCCTCCTACCTCTCGGACAGGTCGCAGTCGGTGTTGGTGGGGGGGCAGAGATCGTCCCCTAGGCCCCTAACATATGGGGTGCCTCAGGGCTCGGTCTTATCCCCCCTACTATTCAACATCTACATGAAACCGCTGGGAGAGATCATCCGTAGGCACGGGATCAGATACCATCAATATGCGGACGATACCCAGTTGTATCTGTCCGCCCCGTGCCAACTCAATGAAGCGGCAGACGTGATGAACCGAGGCCTTGAAGCCGTTATGGACTGGATGAGGGTTAACAAGCTTGTGCTCAACCCAGAAAAGACCGAGTGGCTGTTGTGTTTTCCTCCCAAAGATTCGACAAACATTCCATCACTCAGGCTGGGGGGTCAAATTTTACACCCCTCAGAGAGGGTTCGCAACTTGGGAGTCCTCCTGGATCCACAGCTATCGTTTGACCACCACCTGACGGCTGTGACCAGGGGGGCATTCGCCCAGGTTCGCCTGGTGCGCCAGTTGCGACCCTACCTGAATCGGGAGGCACTCACAACAGTCACTCGGGCCCTTGTGACCTCTAGGCTGGAATACTGCAATGTGCTCTACATGGGGCTGCCCTTGAGGAGCATCCGGCGACTTCAGCTAGTACAGAACGCGGCCGCGCGAGTGATTGTGGGTGCACCTCGGTTCACCCACATAACACCTATCCTCCGCGAGCTGCGTTGGCTACCTGTGGATCTCCGGATGCGCTTCAAGGTGCTATTAGTCACCCATAAAGCCCTACATGGTAGTGGATCCGGATACTTGAGAGACCGCCTTCTGCCAATTACCTCCCTGCGACCAATTAGATCTCACAGGTTGGGCCTCCTCCGTATTCCATCGGCCAGCCAGTGCCGGCTGGCAACCACAAGGAGGAGGGCCTTCTCAGTAGTTGCCCTGACCCTTTGGAACGAGCTCCCCGTGGAGATTCGTACCCTCGCCACCATCCAGGCCTTCCGCACAGCCCTTAAGAACTGGCTAGCCCGTCAGGCCTGGGGACAAGGATAGCCGCCCCTCCCGAATGATGAATGTATGTTGCTTATTACTTTTATTATATGTGTCTTTGTCATTGTTTTGTTATTCCCCCTCCCTGATTTTATGTGAGCCGCCCTGAGTCCCCTCAGGGAAAAGGGCGGCCTACAAATATTAATAAAATCAATTTTAAAAAATCAATTTTTTTTTTAAAACAACAGAAATAATATAAAATAACATAGCTGCTGTGAATGTAACTATGACAGAGAAGAAAACACTACCATTATACATGAAGGATAACTTCTCTGATCCATCGAAGAGGAAAATAAGTGTCTTTTAGCAACTGACAGTTTAGCAAATCCCATTAAAATATTACAATGGTTTCAGTAGAAGAAATAATAGGACAAGGATATTGCATAGTTGAAAATTTTATTGTAAGTATTAACGTAATGAAATTTTAGCACCAAAGTGTAGAATTTACGATATTTTCAAGTATGATATCCAACAATGATTATCTATGATACCTGGGTATGAGTAAAAATATATATTAAACTCTTTAAGAATGCCAGGCATTTATTTTGATCACCCATATGGTTAACCAGAGGTACTTTAATTAATGTAGAAATAGTTGCATTTGCTTTTGAACAAATGAAAATATTAGATTGGCTGCCACTTGGAAATTTTTGGAGGACATTGTGTAGTCCAATATTTCAGGAGAAGATTGATTGCTATAAATTTAAAGGCATTTTTTTTAAAAAAGTAGCAAATAGCTTTTCCATAATGCAACATGACACCTGTGTTGGATATGAGCTATTGAACTATGGAGATTCTCAGTTGTCCAAGTCATGGTTGTCCCAAAGATGCTTTTTCAAAAGACAATTGGACTTTATTTTTCTTGAAGACATTCTTGAGAAATGAAGTGACTTCAAGAAAAACAAAGCCCAAGTGCTTTTGGATAGAGCAGCTTTGGAACTATGTGATCTATCTGACATTATGCCTTTTACATGGGTTAAGAACCCTTGAATTCCCAGATAACATGTGTAGAAATATGCTCTTTAAATTAAAAAAAGCCTTGAATTCCCAGTTAACATTTATAGAAATGTGTTCTTTAAATAAAAAAAGCAGTCAACAAGATACACTTTCTTTCACTTTAAGAAATGACATTAGGATCAAGGAAAGGTACAACCAGTGACAAATTGTTGAAGTTATTAACTACAACATACTTAAGAGAATATCAGTAGATGTCTGTACTGGCCTAACACAAATGTGGCTCAGAAAATTGATGTGATGCCTTAAGAATGTCTTAAATCATTGTTAAATACATAACATATTTTCTTATTCAATCTGATGCTTAAGCTGTCTTGTTTAGAATGGAAAAAACAAAAGTTTTAGTTTTGAAAAACAAATAGAGTGGGATTTGTATCCACTTTGCAAGATAAAGCTACTGAATTTCACTGAAAATGATCCACTTTTTAAAATTGTTGTGGGGGGGATGTATCTTTAACTTCAATGTATTGGACCACAATACCAAATTTTGGGCAGAAATGCAGAACGATTGTTATGAAAGAGAAAATTTCAATAATTTCCCAATAGTGTCAACCTAAGAACCTGTAAAATATGTTTGATCAGATATTATCAGGAACTGGGTATGTCTAGTTAAATAGAAAGAAGGACTAGGGGAGACATGATAGCAGTGTTCCAATATCTCAGGGGTTGCCACAAAGAAGAGGGAGTCAAACTATTTTCCAAGGCACCTGAGAGTAGAACAAGAAGCAATGGGTGGAAACTAATCAAGGAGAGAAGCAACTTAGAATCGAGGAGAAATTTCCTGACAGTGAGAACAATTAATCAGTGGAACAGAAGTTGCCTCCAGAAGTTGTGAATGCCCCAACACTGGAAGTCTTTAAGAAGATGTTGGGTAGCCATTTGTCTGAAACGGTATAGGGCTTCCTGCCTAGGCAGGGGGTTGGACTAGAAGACCTCCAAGGTCCCTTCCAACTCTGCTGTTGTATTGTATTGTATTGTATCATATCTCTGGCTACTGCAGAGGAGATGGAGAAATAAATAGAAACGTTGGACAGCTAGAATGTATCAGTGTAGTTTTAATATCTTGACTGCAGGGGACTGGGGTTGGAAGGTGATGTAGGAGGTGATGTAATGCTACAATTAGCTGGACTTTTATAGCTACAGGATGTTATGCCCTCAATGCCAAATTACAAATAAGTGAGATTGCACTTTGACTAGCAGGAGTAGCAGCCAAAGGAAGAACAGCGGCTATGTTAGTTGGATCTTTATATGATATATTGTGGAATACAATGGGGAAAGGTGTTTTGCTGTAAATAGTTTAAAGATTAACTGGAGTTATTGTAAGCCCAGGTAAAATGATATCTAGATTAAATACATAATCCAAGCAAATATAAAATGTCCATAGAGATTTCTGCTATGACACAAGAAGCTAAACTCAATATTGTACTACATGAGGTGAATCTAATCAGTGGAGAATCAGGAAAACATACTGTCTAACATTACCAGCATATACAATAACCAGTACAATACCAAACAATAACATATTATTGCTAATCTTTAATGGAAGAAGCAAATTCAAGCAAAAGTTTTTAGAAACATTATATGGTGGTGCAATTAATTCAACAATTAAGAATCACCTAATATAATAAGCCAAAATAGCAAGCAACCAGGCATGGACACAAAACATAGAGGCATATAAGCAAATTATAATAAAATGTATCATATCACCTATGACCAAAGATTGACTTTGGACAAAGGGTTGACTTTCTTGTCTGGTCATTAGAGACACTCCCAATTGAATGTACGCCACTGAAATATAATTCTATTATTTCTTGATCATCTCCAGCACAATTGTAGGATGTCAACACTCTAGAAATCCAAAGGGAATGAGAGCTTTGTGGACATTTAGCTCTGAAATGAGACAGTTGAGGCTGCGTATGCTTTATTCCAGGGCACTGAAATTGGGTCCAAAAGTATCTCCCTTATGTGGGAAATATGAATATCTTTTAAATTTCATCCATGAATATCCACTTGCCTTCTTCAAATTGCTTTCTCACTCAGGACATTTGTCATACAGGTAATCCTCAATTTATGTCCTCACTTGAGCCCAAAATTTCTGTTACCAAGAAGACAGTTGTTAAGGGAAATTTGCCCCATTTTATGACCTTTTTTGCCATGGTTTTTATGTGAAGCACTGCAGTTGTTAAGTTAGTAATAGTTGTTAACTGAATCTGGCTTCCCCATTGACGTTGCTTGTCAGAAGGTTGCAAAAGGTGATCACATGACTCCAGGATATTGCAACTTTCATAAATATGTGACCATGGGATGCTACAACAGTTGTAAGTGTGAAAAATGGTCATAAGTCGCTTTTTTCATTGCTGTTGTAACTTTGAACGATTACTAAATGAATGGTTGAAAGTTGAGGACTACCTGTATTTTGATTGGTAAAATCAGACTGGGTTATTTTGCTATGAATAGATATAATGGCAGACCCTATGTAAAACTAAATATAGGGATACAATTAATTTTTGGATGTTGGATTTCTTTGAGGTTTTATTTCAGAACAGTTTATAAAAATGTGAAGCATAATGCATTGTCTGTAATGAAATAATGGGACATATCTATCTTAAGGAAAGGTTCAAAGGGCATATTTAAATTACCTTTTTTTTGCCAATATTTTTTTTATACAAAGTGATTGTTTGAATGAATATATGCAAACATGATACACATTAAAAAAATGGATAGAATTCCAATCCTGGGTCGAATTATCAGTGATGCCTATTTATACATTATTTGTGGATTGTTTAGAGTTTTTGAGTATAGATAGGGCTGAAATATGATTCCTAAGAATGTCCAGCATTCCATTGTTCCATAACTATCTTTTAAACTCAATATTATGGGGAGATTAATGGCAACAATAAATCTCATGGAATCATTTTGAATCAAAAATTACATTTTAAAATGAATTTGTATAGTTAATGTAGTTCTTTATTTATTCAAAATCCAAAGGATGAGGTAGCTAAACTATTTCTTTCAGTCATTTAGTTATAAAAAATTAACAAATAAATTAAATCACCTACCTCAAGTGTCTTCTTATGCTTCTGTTTTTCCCCCCCTATCCAGGCTAAACTTACGTTTCTTCTTCAGACGATCCCAATCATATATGCAATATTTTTCAGCATTTTGATAAATCCCATTTTTATATATTTAGGATAAAACATAAATATACATCTACAAAAGATGCTTAGTCCATTCCATTCATACTTAGAATGTTTACCAAGATAGAAGGTAAAGCTAGGAACATGTTTTTTCCCTTTTTTTATAGCTATAAAAGGCACACTTTGAGCAATTGCAGAAATCAAGTTGAATTTTAGTAGAATACATGAGTTTTGGGATCTTTTTAGTCAGCCTGATAGTTTATGAACTACCATTGAATAATAAGCAGAGTAGACTCTCAAATTTCCTATTCTCCAGATGAATTGGACTACAAATACCATTGTTCTTAACCTGAAATAATTAATTAGCTACTTATTTTACTCAACTATATATCTAACATATCTGAAAACTACATATGGATGCAAGTTGTTGGTAAAAAGTATTAAGAGAAGCATTCTGTTTTTTTGTTACTGCAATGTCAAAATGCTTTCTTTCAGATTTCATTTCATTAGAAATTCTAGAATGGTAGTGGCTGATGTGGACTCTTTTTTAAAACCATGAACTTCAGAATAACTCCTAAACATGATATATCAGAGTTGCTTAGCATGCAGGCATCATCCAGATATTGAACTTCATCTCCATTGACTGAAGCCAGCATGGCCAATGCTGAGGGGTGATAGAGATCTTGTCCAATACTACCAGCCACATTGTATCCAGTGCTCGACTCAATGGCCTCCTGAGAAAAATGTACAGTCCTGCAAGAACAAGCCACTAAGTAATTTTGCAGTGTCAAAGTAGCCGGAATAATGGATTAAATTGAAAATAGGTTTTGAGGCATATTTCTATTTGTCATCCTGACTGCCTAAGTTTGTATCTGATCAGTTGCTACTGATGGGATGGGGGGTGGGGGTAGTGTCACCTAATTAATTAACACATTTCTGACACCAAAAAGAAAATACTACTACAGGTACAAAATTAATTTATGGTTTTCACAGCAACAGAATCTTAGATGAGTTTTAAGGTAAAGACTTCTTGAGCATGACTTCAGTGCTGCTTTCTAAACAGGAGCAAATAGTATCCAATCTGGGTCAGTCATCAGGACCAGAGGTTTAGTCTTCTGAACTTTCACAGGGAACTGAGGATGGGCTCCAGCAAGAGTCTGAAAGCTCAAAAAACTAATCCTCTGGTCCTAGTGACCGACCCAGACTGGGTCCCACAACATTATCCTGGGACACGTATATTTGCCTTTATTCATGAAATGCACACAACTGGTTTGCCACTGCCTTCCTAAGGGATGTTTGATATACTTTCCAATCAAACCTAAATACTAATCAAGTCCAATTCTGCTTAGTTATTCTTGAGATCATCCACGATTAGTTAGGGGCTGGGGCATGAGCTGGTGAGGACTTTAAGATGTTAACTGTCAATATGAACAATGTTTTTCTCCAGATATTGATCACACTGAGGCTATGCACTTGAAACATGCTGTCACCAGTGTATTGTGTTCATTAATCTCCTTTCAAGCCCCAAATTTCTTTCACATGGCCATTAACAGCCTAATAAGTAGAAAAGAGTCTAATTTACCTAGTCTTTCCAGAATTCCTCCCCTGTTCCTCAAGGTACATTGCGGGGGGAAAAAGCTACAGTATTATAAAGGTAAAATAATTATGCTTTTATAAATAATACTTCTGTATTGAACACAATGAGATCTACAGGTCTTTGTTGTACCAGATTACAATAAACTTACTGAAGAGAGCGATACACAAGTTCCAGTGATACTGAGGAAGCCCTAGGATAGGGGTCTTCAATCTTTTGTTGTCTACTGGGGAGCCTTGTCATTGAAGAAATGACTGCCATAGGAAACATAACTGGTTACAAAGCATAAATTTATCACATTATTAACTGGTAATTGTATAGCTTCCCCCCTACTTTATTCTAATGTTGCTTTTGCTATTTTTGTAGGCTGCTTATCATACTTACAAATATCAGACTATGGCCAGGGATCTTTTAAAACATTAAATTCCCAAAATGCTCATGGAACTAATTTGGGGCTTAGAGGCATGTTTGAAAATTAAGATGCTGGAAAATACTCAGTTTGTTTTAAAATCAGATAAGGAGCCTGATAAGAGTTGGCCATAGGTATGTGGGATGCCACACTGGGTACTTGAGACTCCAGTCCTAAGACAGCAGCCTGATTCATGGCAACCAGCTCAAAACAAAGTGCCATTTCTGAGAAAGATGGCCTGGCAGCCTTTCTTCACAGCTAAATTCATAAGGTTGAACCAGCAATATTTTGCAGTCCCGCTGTTGCTGATTTGGGGCAAGCACAGGTCAAGAATGTAAGACCACAATTATTGAAAAAGAAAGGCTATTGTAAAATGGAATGGTGAAGTAAGCCTTGTTTCAAATCATTAGGCTTAGCCTCCTAACTCAGGGCTTGATTCCAGAAAAGTCTCATGGCAATTCCTCCAAGCATGCTTAGTCTACAACATAACTATTGAAAGAAAAGGCAAGTGATGAAAATGGTCTCTCTTATTTCTCAACATTCTAAATATTTCTTTCTACAGCTTCCCCTACTCCTTGAAATGAAACTAAAAATTGCTATAAATTGGGATTTTGATATGTATGCAATGTTGAAGGCAAAGGGGCTTCATGCAGAGAACTGAAATGAGACACAGATGACTCATTTACACATTTATTTTACTTTTCTGCTTACTCTGGCAGACGGAAATGGAGAACAATGCCATTTATTTTACAGATATTTGACAGAAAATAAACAAGTATCTTGATGCTGAACAATTGTACAATACAGCTACAACATGCATATTTATATGCTGATTTGTGCACAAATATTTACTTGATCAGCAAATGTAACAGAATTCAAAAGAAAGAAAGAAAAGGATAGGAAAGGAAAATTTTGAAACATCATGTTTCCTTTTCATGATGTTAAAATGAAGCTGAGATGGAAACATTCATACAAACACATTGATAATGAATACTATTATATGTGAAATTCTATTAATGGTTTATAACAGAAGGGGTAAGCTGGCATACAAAATGATGAAACTAAGTCATTCCTAATAAATAATGCAAGCAAGTACTCTTGCAGTGTCTTATATGAGTATTATTTTCAGCCCAGCAGCCGTCCTTAAAAGATGAATAATATGCTCAACAAAACTAGCAAAATTTTCCATTTTAAAATATGGGGCATTTGTAAAAGCAGTAGAAGGACATTTGACAAGATGTGTATGCCTTTATCTCCCACTGAAAATACATTTCTTGGTTTTAAGAACAAAAACAAGGATAACTTATTACAGTAATTTAGCAATTCACAATAAAATGCTGCCATGAAATTGAATAGTAAAGACATATTGTGGCAAAAGAAGTCGTCGTCGTCGTCATCATCATCATCATCATCATCATCATCATCATCATCTACTGTTGTACTTTTCCCCCTTTCAGGATTTGTAGCAATCAGAAGAAAACAAGGTTAAATTCAAATAAATGGAATCCCTGCTATTTGTAGATAAGACACAAATATGAGTTATAACATATTACCTATAAAAATGAGACCGTTTTCATCATTTAATATTTATGTACAGTTATCTCAATGTAACAAGGAATATTCTTTTCAGGAAACTTATCCCTAAGTATTTAATCATCAGCACAACCATTACTGACTTGTATATCATATCCATGGCTAGAGTTGCATATTTTGCCGAGAATTGTTAAGTCTCAGTTTCTTTTCTACATCCAGGGACTTGGGATGCAATTCTTTTTAGTGTTCTGGACCAGGCAAATACTTTAAAAAAACCCTACTGTAAGCTTTTTCCCCCTCCTTAGATGTGAGCAAAAGATATTTTCCATCACAAACAGTAGGTCATGCAGGTATGGCAGTTTTTCACCTAGCTGCACCAGACCCTTCCTAAAAGTAATCAGTTCAGAGGATAAGAGCAGTAGTGTTTTTTTTTGAGCAGCATTGATATCTGGAAATGCATTTTGTGGAAGAAAATTTTGTCCTACCCTATGTACAAGAACTCTTAAATCCAAGGCCAGGGATTTCCCTTCTATGTGGATGAGCAATAAGCTGAATTATAATGGACACCAGGTTGGGGAGGAACTGCATAATACACCGTTGTTTTACTATTTTTCTACTATGTAGTAGCAATAAATAAGCTGGGGAACCTGAGCAATCCAGTACTGCAGCTCTCAACAACACAGGCTGACATGGCCTCATGAGAGCTTCTGGGGATTGTATCTGCAACATCTAAAGGACCACTGATTTCTTCTTTGCACAACTACTGTTGTTACTGAGATAAGAGCTAGACCAGGGGTATCAAACTAATATTGTCATGGTGGTGTCACATGACATATTGGAACTTTCCCCCCCTTTGCTAAAATGGGAGTGGCCAGCACATGAGGCATCTGGCCCACTGGCCAGGAATTTGACAGCCCTAAGCTTAGACTGACAGTTTGTCAATACAATGTGTGAATGTGAAAAGTGGGGAAACTGCTTATATCTTTTTTTAGAGTAGAAGGGAAATGCTTAAGACCAGATTGTAAACATTTTATTATAGATAATGTTTGTTTCCCTTCCTTGAAAATTTGCTGTGAATTGGACATATCTATTTATTCACATTTTAAACAATATAAATATGATACTTTTATTTGTTCTTTCTTTTGCCCATTGACTCCAGCTGAACTTGGCTAGAAGAATGAACCTGATATTTTTATATGAGGATTGGAATGAAAAAATTAATATTGCTCTTTGCTATAATAATTAACAAGCAAATATATAAAAATTAATTTTTAAAAAACATGTTATCCATACTCACAAGAATTCTATTTTTCTTTCTCCTTTTTTCCCATACTGGCTTAGGCTCAGCAATTTTCTCAAGACATTTAGTGGACCAAATATTTTACAGAATTACAGCAGAATTTTTTAAAAAAACAACAGATATACATCCACTACAATCACTTTCTATGATAAATGTTCTATACTTTAAAAGGAAGAAAACATTCCATTCTTTTTTTTCCAGCTTAATTTGGATTGCTTTGAAATAATCATGAAAAATGAACCTTGGTGAATTAAGATATTTGCTACACATGTGGTTGATTGACTTATTGATTATGTGACACAAATATCCAAATCAAGCAAAAGTTTTCTGTGTGAATATGTTTTTTATTTTAGACAATAGGGGATGAAAAATGTTAGTGTTTACTAGTTAGTTAGTTAGCTAGTTAGTTTAGAGAGTAGAGTGGGATACGTTTGGATTCTAATCTCTCCATAGGATTCCAGCCATTTAATGATTTTTGGCTAATCATTAATGTATTTCATAATCTCGTGATTGTGAAAATAAAACAATGTAACAATCTTTCCTAATTTATAGGAAAATGTAGATATATTTTCCTAGTGGCTTGGGTGCCATTCTGAATCATCAAATGGCTTTCCTCTCCTTTTTTCTTTTTACTGGGGTGGTGAAGCTGGACAATTCCAGCAATTCTAACCATTATGGACAAAAATAAATAGCTGAAACTTTAAATTCAGTAGACAGGAAAGTCATAGATCCTGTACTTCTATCTTAGAATCAGTCACTGTTTTAATGAGGTGCTAGTTCTAACACTTGCTTTACAATAAGAGTACATGGCAGTATCTCTATAGAATGAAAGAAGCATCTTTTATTTTACTACTATTATAAGAGCAATTCATAAATCTTCAATTTTTTTCCTAAGCAGATGATCAGCTTTCAGTTGCAGCAGTTGAATTACTTTGCAAACATATTTTAAATAAGATTTTAAAAAACTATATTTTCAGTAGCAGACAGTTTTGAAACGATAGTTGAATAGACTTGGTATGGGAAACAGATTACATTTCAATGCATCTAAAAAAATACACAAGATTTTTTTTAATCTATAAAATAGCAACTTAAAATGTCCATGTCATATGATACAACATCAGGACTATAAAGACAGAAAGATATTCATCATTCAATCTGAGAAACACAAATTTTCATTTTTGAACTTTAGATCTTTAACTCAGAAGTTATGGTAGTGTTCCAAGAGTTTTCTTTGAGTAGACATTATGAGGGAAATCATGATTTCATTGAAATTACTGAACAAGCTGCTGTTTTCAATCTAAGGCTAACATTTCATTTAGCTTTTATTTTTGACGTTACTTAATTGTCTGAATAAAGGTAGAAACTGTAGGGACATAAATAAACAAATAAACTGGAATAATAAAACAACATATCTAAAAAATTATTAGCTAGCATTTGCTCTCCATTAATGGGAATATCTAACTGTGAAAAAAGATAAACAAATACAGGAGCTTTATGGAACAAAATATAATGATTGAAACAGTTCATGTGGATTGCCATGCAATTAAGTCAAATCTTATGCAAAAATAAAAGTAATTTGATTTTCATGAACAATTAATAAATACTTTGACTTAATGACCAGACATTGGCTGCTTTAGAAATGACATTTAGCCCCAGTATATAAATTAATAAAATATGAATCTGAAGATATATAATTTAATAGAAAAAGGAAGTCTTAAGAGGAACTTAAAAAACATTTTTTTGAAACATAATCTCCTGTGCTTAATATTTGGTCCAAAGAGTGAAATATAAGTTTGCAATTGTGGAACTGTATTTAGGAGAAGTAAAATTCATGAGCTGTGCTGTACATTTTCCCCACTGAAAGCTGTTTTGGTGGAAATAACAAAATAAAAACTGTGTTTTTAAAAGACAGTTTTAGGGGAATTTTTGAGCTTTTTTATCTATACATCTATTATCAGTAATAGATGTTTTTCCTCAGTGCTTAATGTGCTTTAAAAATATTCTTTTAGCTGGAAAAAAAAAGTACATGGGTTGGCACTTTGCAAAGCCATGTGTGGGCCTTTAGTATCATGCATTTTTTAAACTTAAAAAAAGGCTTTGGATTGGTCAGAAAATAACATTGGTAGAAGGCTGCACTCCTGTTTTGTTTGAAAATATGTCACTTGCCTATTGTTATTATGGAAAATTGGTAAAGCTAAACTATAATTCTGAAGAGATCTATTGAGCCATAGAAGATATCTTCTCATTTGCATCATGTGATTTATTGTATTATTTGTTAGATTTATATCCTTTTGTTTCTCCTAGACTAACAGAGGGATCTGTTTTTACTTCATCCTATAAAAGAACACTACATAGCTGTAAACTGGACTGTTAAGAGAAAATGACTGACCTAAGTGAGTTTTGCTAGCTGACAGAACTTCTATTCCTCCCACTGAATTCCTACAAGTTCCTAAAATTCCATTTGTGCTCCCTGGCCCTACAGAATAAGTGCAACTGAGAAATATGTAAAGTTGTTTTTTTTTAAAGTAACATAGTTAAAATGCTGTTTAAACCTACTGAATTTTATGGTTCTAAAATAACTAATGCATTACATCTTTATTAGCAGAATTAGTTATAGAAATCTGGGGGGGAAAGATTGACTAGAGTGCTTGTGATGGAAGAGATATCATGAAGATGAACAATGGAGGTTTCAAAATATTCCATTTTCTGAATGTTAATTGCTATAATTACATGGAAATGGTGATAATTATGAGTGAACCTATCTGCATTCAGCGTTCCTTGTGCAAAATTGAGGCATTCAGATATTTTGCTGAATAAGCATAATTACAGGTTTTACACATTTTTAAGCCCTATACCACAGTATATGGACCGCTGTGGCCATAGCATACTCTAAGCTAAACACAAATAATCTACATTACTTTTTTGCACAGCGTATGAACTTCAATAATCTCCTCTGAAAGATACATTTTCTGACTTCTCATATGTGACAATTCTTTCGGTTGATTCATGGAATGATATTGGTACAGCAGTGGGGGTGAAAATGATGTGCAAATGACACACTACTGTTAAAGAAAACAGCAGATATACAATAACAAGAAGTCTACAAATAGTAAGATTTTAACAATAGTGCAACATCACAACATTGTTAAAGTCTTAGGATAAAATAATCAGTTTTCATGTCATTTGGCACATTTTATTACCATAAAAATAATTGTATTTCTTCTAATGGTTTTTTGTTTGCTTTCAATTTGGCAGGTATAACAAAAGTTCAATTCCTGGTCATCAAATCTTGCCCAGTCTTAAGAATTTTTTTCCCCAAAAAGCTGCAAGTGCATCCATGACATCTCTGCAAATAAAAATAATTGAAGCTATGGTTCACTTCACAAAGAAATGAGAAAACACTGCAATTTTCTTAAACAAACAGCGTACATTGGATGGGGATTTAAAGAGAAAACAAGATAAGTAAGATGCTCTAAGAATAAGCTGCAATTCTGCAACATAAGTCTATACAAATCCTCCAGGCAGTGGACTTGAAGGAAGTATCTGCCCCAAGAAACCTGATTTTTTTTTTTTTTACAAATCCTTGATAACTGGAGATGTTCCAGCAAATTAAAATTATTTACAAAATGTGCATTTTGCAGACTCAAAGCACCTTATTTCACACTATTATTAACATATGAATCAACATTTCATCCTTTCATGTGCAAATTCTGAAATTCAAAAGGAAAAATAAAAGTGAATTAAAATTATCTACAACCATAAATGAAAGTACTAACAGTGTTAAGCATTGCAGAAGATCATTTCTGAAAAGAGCATTTTATTTTACTCAGTTCTTGTTGCATTTTTCCTGATTTACCTTTTGTTAGAAAAAAAGTTTGCTTTTAAATTAAATTGTACTTAAACTAAACAACTCTTCATGCCATGCAAAAATATTTTATTTACTTTCGAGGCTTCCCTTTTTTAATTCGTAGGCATTGCTAATTCCAGTTTTAAGAAATAAGTTTTGTCATTATTGCTGTCCTAATTAGTCACATGCTGGTTTCTCTGTTGGGACAGTAACCAGGATCACTAGGATTTGTATGGATTTCTGGGGAAAACAAATGGTTTTCCATTTTGTGACCTTCTTGATTATTGTCCCCTGTTATTTCCCTTCCAACATGATAAATGTCTTGAGTGCAGTTATGACCCAAATGTTTGGGTGAAGAAGAACTGACTTCAGAGTCTTCTGTTACATAGTTCCCATCCTTAAGTTTATCCCCAAAGCAGTTTGCCTTGATATCCAACTGCCTGAAGTCATCTTCCTCACCAGTGTCTATTTCAGTGAAACTTCTCTCTTTGGAAGGGAAAGAAAAACGTTTCTGCTTGGGGAACAAACGGCATGCTTGCTTAGAAGCTCCAGAAGAATCCACACCCAGCAGGGCCCTTTCCCCCTCCGGTGAATTCTCTTCTAAGAGGATAGTGCTGATATGCTGAGGGGTATATTGTAGGAAGTCTCCTGTTGCCAACACTGGCAATGGTCTTGTGGTGCTTGGTGGGGTTTGTGGAGCACCACCTCTGTTTTCTTTAAAATTAACTTTAAGAGACCTTGATTTTAAAGGGTTGCTTCCTCTGAAAGAACTTTTGGGACTTTCCATGGCATTGTCAAAGTGAAAGTGACCATGAAGGAGAGGATGAGGACAGCTCTCAGAGCTCATCATTGTATTGACTGAGGAGTAATCAAAGCAGGTATCCCTGGGAGCAAACATTTTATCTTTCATAAATGGTAAAAGCTGGGAATCTTTTGCTGTTTGGTCTTCTAAGTGGGCAAACTCAATGGGAAATCTTAGTTGCAAATGAGAACTGGAATATGGAGGAAGAGGTGAGCGTTCTGTCTCTGTGAAATCAGTGGCGCAGCTGGCAAAGCTGTCAATGCTAGAAGTACTTCTCATATCAGGGATTACTTCTTTGGGTCCTGTTATAGATGTGTTTCCTTGTCGAGTAACCTCTTCCATTTCTATCTCCTCCTCATAGAGGGGAGGTTTCACTGAAGGGCCTTGGTAGGTGGAATTCAGATTAGGCTGAGACTGAGTTTTAGTAATTTCATTATATAATATTTCAAGTTTCTGAGCACTCAAGTGTTGAGGACTGGAGGTTGCTGCTGTATTGTTTAGCTGTTCATGTGAATCTTGCTGGCTCACTTCCTGGTATTTGTTCTCCAGAGATTTATTAGAACTTGTCTCAGACATTGTCCTTCTGGCCCATTTCCAATGACTTGGAGATAAGTGGTTGTCATCGGGAGTTTCCTTTGAATTCGCTGCTTCCTCAGTTTTATCAGTATCAACAGCTACATCAATCAGTTCCATACTGCGAGCAAAGGCATCTTTTAAATTCATTGAGATAATACTTCCATTTCTCTTTGCTCGCTCAAGTGCCTCCCTTCTTTTAATGGCTTTCTCCTGCCGCTTTTGCTCCTTGTAGAACTCTGAAAAATTGTTTACTATGATGGGAATGGGTAGGGCTATTACCAGCACTCCAGCAATGCAACACAATCCACCAACTATTTTACCTAATAAAGTTTTGGGATAAATGTCACCATAACCTACTGTGGTCATAGTGATGGTAGCCCACCAGAACGATGCAGGAATACTTGTAAACTTTGTAGCATCTTCATCTTTTTCAGCAAAAAACACTAGACTGGAAAATATCATAATTCCCATAGCTAAAAATAGTATCAACAAACCCAATTCATTGTAACTCCTTCGTAAAGTAAATCCTAAAGATTGAAGTCCAGTTGAATGTCTAGCAAGTTTAAGGATCCGCAGTATCCTCATGATACGGAATATTTGAACTACACGGCGGACATTTTGAAACTGCAGCACACTTTTGTTAGACTCTGTGAGGAAAATGGTGACGTAATAGGGCAAAATGGCTAGCAAATCAATCACGTTTAATGGACCTTTGAAGAATTTCCACTTGTTTGGAGATGACAGAAAACGCAAAAGGTACTCCATAGTGAACCATGCTATACACACTGCTTCAACATGTGCTAGCTGAGGATTGTCATTTAGTTGTCCAAATTCATCAATTACTTGAAGCTCAGGTAGAGTGTTGAGTGACAAAGCAATGGTGGATAGTACAATGAACAATATGGATACAATGGCCAAAATCTGTTAAAAAGAAAGATAAATAAGAAAACTGTGGTTAACAAATCATAAAGAATGCTTATATTTCAACCAAAGAAATAGCACAGAATTACAGGCCATCCCAAAGTTGCTGTTTCAGAAGGCAACTGGACTTCCTTATTTTTTCTTTTAAAGACGTTTCGCTTCTCATCCAAGAAGCTTCTTTAGCTCTGACAGGATAGTGCAGACATGTCACAGCTGAAAAAGCTTCTTGGATGAGAAGAGAAATGTCTTCAAAAGAAAAAAAATATAAGAAAGTCCCATTGCCTCCTGAAAAAGCACCTTTGGGGCAACCATGACCTAGATGACTGAGAATCTCTACAGGGAATTACAGGTCGTTGTTCTTGACTCACTGCAATTAGATATGCTCCTCTAGTGCCAATACCCCTAACTAATTCATCTGAAGTGCTGGTCCACAATAATAGATCCACTGAAAACCTAACTTATGTGACAATGCTATCCTAAATAATTCCAAAGGTCTACATATTTGGGAATAAGATCCATTAATACAACTCAGATTATTTCAAAAGCTTAATTAGATTATACAGTTCAGCTTTTTTTCCAATCAGCTGCTTTCCAAGAATAGTACCTTAGACCATAACTCCCAGTTCTTAGCCAGATAAGATATTTTTCCCCATTATTATCCTAAATTTAGTGCCCAGTAAATGTTTGATGTAACAAAACAAAACAAAACAAAACAAAAAAAGCAAATGGAATTTGTTCCTGTTAAATACATACTGGACAAATTTTTAATTACAAACATTCTAACTAAAGCTTCATCTTTCAAAAGCAAGTAGAAAGCCAGTTTTGGGAAAGCCTGGGAATTTATTTTGTGTATTTGGCTAAAAAAATAAAATAAAATAATTTCAATAGGTATATTAAAAGATATGACCTTTTTAAATAAAACATTGCCACAAACCAAAAAATAACAAAATAATTATTATTTTAGTGCCATCAAATGTTGTAGGCCGCATGCTTAATTTTAATTTTTTTAAATTTAAGATTAAAAGTAATGACAAAATGTAAGATACAAAGTTCAATATTAATGCTAAAAAGAAAAACATACAGATGTTTGATTGAGCTGTCCACAATTGTAGTGCTGAATATTCCCCATGGACTTAATGTTAGTATTTAGTGATACTTACAATTTAGCAATTACTCTGTATGATTTTATGAAGTTATGTTTTTAATAACTTTAAAAAAAAACTACATCAGCATACTTGTTTAAAAGTAAGAAGATGAGAGTTATGAATGAATTTTCTCCAGATAAAATAAGAAAATAGGCACAGATGTTATATATATAACATTTTATATTATTAAGTAACATAATGTTGATATATATATATATATATATATATATATATATATATATCAACATTATGTTACTTAATAATATAAAAACAGAATGTTAACAGGTCTTTTGCATTTTTTTACCTTAACTTTTGATAAAATTGTGCTAAATTAAACTATTATTTCTTTCTTTCAGGCAAGGCTATCCCATCCACATTAACGGCGTATCTTCTAGGAAGCTGCCAGTGTCTCTCAGCCCAATGAAGGAGAGGGCAAGCTATGTATGCTACTTTGATCTCATCTACAAAATGGGAATATACTTCTAATCAATGAATGTGTAAAGAGACAAATCTTATAGAACCCTTTAAAACAGATTAATTACCAGATAAAAACTTCAAGGTCATCTAACCTTCATCACAGTTCAGTAAGTACGGAACTTTTGCAGATCTGAGAAGATATTGTGAATTAATAGAATGAAACACACACTCACTCTCTCTCTCTCTCTCTCTCTCTCTCTCTCTCCCTCCCTCCCTCCCTCCCTCTCTCTCTCTCTCTCTCTCTCTCTCTCTCACACGGTTTTATGAAAATTTAGGAAAAATTATTCTAAGTAACGTATTGAGTATGGTGCAAAATAGCCATATTCTGTAAAATAATTATTGTTTGGTCAAACATCTGCATCAACATTTATTTTTGAAAATATGTTAAAAATTAAAAACTTACTGCATTCTGTCCATTAACAACACTGGCTTTCAAGTATTATTAATTGGGCCTTATTTTTACCCTTGAATCAGAAAATTTGCATGCTTCTAGTTTTACATTTCCAAGGTAGTTTAAGGCATCATCAACCAAAGTTCTTTTAAAAATCTCTAACTATTGTAAGTTTGACAAAATCAAACATGGACACAAAAGTGGAACTTCTCCCATAACAATAGCTATCATTATCTGTCAGCAGGTTTTCTTGTTCAATGACATATTGAATATATGATGACTTTAAACTATTATTATTTTTCAGATTTATCCTTGGCTGATCCCTTAGTTGCCTGGCAATACTACAGAAGACAATATGATTCATTCAAAGGTAGGATTGAATAGATTGAATATCTGTATATTTGCAGTGGTAAACCTTTACAAAATCATGAATAATTAGTTTCTAAAACTATTGGTTATGAGACATCTAAAATGCTCTAGAACAGTTGTGGGAAAAATCTTGTTGCGTGCCATGAAGTTCTTGTTAGCAAATATGCCATGTGGTTTAAGTCTGGAATACATAATATATGAAAACAACTCAATTACACATAGAAAACCAATATATTTAGAACCAGCATTGCCATTTTCATGTTGCACTTTTTGAAAATAATGGAATCTTCTTCCAGTATTATTTGTTACCATACAAAAATGATCTCGCATAAAAATTCTTAGTAGAATTCTCATGAATTATTTTCAATGAAGTTTTTCCCATTTTAACCAGAAGATGTCTCTACTACACAATCCTGGTATTCATGACAGCAGCTGCCCTTGGAAAGATAGCAGTTATAATAATGCACCTCTTTCTCTCTTCTCCCCTTTTTTCCTTAAAAAAAGCCTTTCTATCAATACTTATATCCTTGCCTTTGCTCCAAGGATTCTTTGTTGAATTCTGTGCCAGAGTCCCATATCTCTAATAATTTCAAAATACTTTATTTCAGAAACATCTCTTATTGTCTCCCCTCCCCTATAAATCTAAATATTCTATGACTAATTACAGATGACACTGAGCTGCCAGGAATAGCCAACACTCCAGAAGACAAGCTCAGGATCCAAAAAGATCTTAACCGACTTGAACAATGGGGCGTATCCAACAACATTATATTTAATGTGGAGAAAAACAAAGTTTTACACCTATGCAGGAAAAACGTACAGATTAGATGAAACCTGGCTCAAAAACAGTAACTGTGAGAGGGTCCTCGGAGTCCTAGTGGAACTCCCTCCCTCCCTATTTTCTGTGTTAATAGCCTGACAGAGAGTTGTTGGCTGACATTCCTGCATCATTATTATATAATAGGCTCTTTGCATATGACTTTGATTCTTCTACCATTATAACCATAAAATATAATAACGAACTGTGACTGCAGTCTCTAAAGAGTCACCTGTTTGTACTGTTGAGTGCCATTTACATTTTTCTACTTCTTATCATTATAGGCACAAAAGAAATCTCTCTTTAGACCAAACCAGCAGTGTCAAACTTGATTTCATTGAGAGCCGCATCAGGGTTGTGTTTGACCTTGGGGGGGGGACCAGGAGAGTGTGGCCAGGGGGTGTGGCCAGCTCTACATTACTCAGGGGCACTTATGGTGGCCTGAGTGCCCTACCAGCAAAGATGGGCTCCTGAGATCCGTTTTCAGCTGCGATGTCCTCCTGCAACCCTCTGCCAGTGTAAATGGAGCCCCGTTTTCGCTGGCAGAGGTACCGCGAGCCGGTCCTTCACTATTTTCCAGATCAGCCCCGTGGGCCAGATTTAAGCATCCCTCAGGCCGGATCCGGACTGTGGACCTTGAGTTTAACACCCATGGACTAAACTATACACTTGTAAAGTGGTAGATGCTGCAGGATGCTCAGCTAAGATAATCTGGTGTATTCTTCCTGTCTTTTTTGAGTAACAATACTTGTCGTTACCATACACCTGAATATAATTGCATATTTTTGCTTATTTGCAAAGGTAAAGGTTTCTCTTCCAGTTGTGTCCGACTCTAGGGTGTGGTGCTCATCTCTATCTCTTGGCTGAGGGAGCCATTGACTGAAGACATTTTCCGTGGTCCTATGGCCAGCATGACTATATGCCAAAGGTGCACAGAACACTGTTATCTTTGCACCAAAGTGGTAGTTATTAATCTATTCACATTTGCATGTTTTCAAACTACTAGGTGGGCAGGAGCTGGTCCAAAGTACATGAACTCACCCTGGTGTGTAGTGTTTGAGTTTTGAACCTTGGCTGTCAGCTTTCCAGCCGACAACTCAGTATCTAACTGCTGAACATGGAAGTAATCTGCATTGGACCTGAAATGACACTTTATAATGATAAAGCTCTTAATGGTAGACCTATGTTTAAACATTCTAATAAATAAGGGACAAGTTGGTAAATCTTTCAATTCACAAATTTTACTGGCTTGCATCATGCCCTCCCAAATGTTGCTAATATGGAGAAGTTATAATTGGTGTGGCCAATGGTGAAGGATTCTGGAAGATGTAATCAGTTCCTAAACTACAACTTTGAGTATGCCAGGTTCCCTATCCATACTCAATAGTTAATTTCCTTTTGCTACTTTTCCCCAACCAGCTTTTTACTTTTGATATACATCACTTAAAAGTATCAGATGTCCCTCACCTAATATATATGACATAAGCTTGGATTTCAATAAGTGTTTTTTTTTCAAATTTATCAACTTTAAGATGTGTAGACTCCAAGAATTACCCAGCCAGCATGTTACAAAAAACTGAGCTCAATGAGATCTACATCATTACAATTACACTTTACAACTGTATTGTATACAGCAGTTATTTATATCTGAATACAATTTAAGCTTTAGTGACTTCAGTGGGATTTGTTCACAGATAAGTCAATGTGGGAAAGCAAAATGATTTCAAAGAGAAATCTTTTAGTACATTGCCTTTTACAATCCAGTAAGCTTTTAATTAAAAAATAACATGTAGTCCTGAACTGTGAAAATAAATTCATCACATAAAACAATCAGTAGAAGTGTCGGTGAAATGAAAATGCTTAATAAAGTCTATAGACTACGACCGTGATGGCAAACCTATGGCACGTGTGCCACAGGTGGCACACAGAGTCCCCTCTGTGGGCACATCAGCCATTGCCCAAGCCCAGCTCCACCACGCATGCACGTACACCTCCACCGGCCAGCTGGTCTTCAGGTTTCTGCCAGGTATGCACGGGGGTGGGGTGCATGTGTGGGGAACACTCGCATTACATTTTGGGGGTTTGTTTGTGTGTGTGTGCCTCCCCTGCACCCTGTTTTAGGCCTGGAAGGCCTCCTGCACCAACCTGGAAGCCAAAAATGGGTGAAAGGGATGGAGTGCATGCACAGAGGCATGTACATGCGCGGGAGGCACTCACATTGTATTTTGGGGTTGTGTGCATGCGTGTGCTTTGGGCACTCGGCACCAAAAATGTTAGACATCACTGGACTAGGAGAACCCAATTAAAATACACCTGGTCTCTAAGCATTCTTTCTTTTTAGTGTAGATATTATAAAGTATCAGGTAATGAATGAGACGCCATCATTTTCATTTCACCCTGAGTTCTACTTTACTTCAGCCCACAAATGTTATTAGGGAAACATGATAAGGATGAATCAACTGTTGATAATTGATTTGCAACACTAGCGCAAGACAGAAAAAAAGTCCTGCTTACTACTACATGAGCAAGAAAAGACTGTGAAAGGATGGAAGGAACAGGATTTCTTCAAACCAGCAGCTGAATCATTCCCTACATTTTGTTTTAAGGCATATTGCTGAGTGTGGCTTTATTTCATTTTTAAGTCCTAGTACCTATTGACTAATTATAGTGTTTCTTATGCATTTGAATAAGGTCCCCTCGGTCTCATTTTTGATATCAGTAACATTGCAGGATCTACTACTAACTACTTTATATGGAGTGCCCCTTTTTTTGTGGAGGGGAGGAGAAGCAATTTATTACAATCTTTAACAGAACATTTCTGAAGCATTGTGAAAAAAACTATATATTATACAAGCTGAAGAAGAATGCTTGCCAAAGAATGCTTTACTATTTATCTGTTGTTTTGAAGTATACCGGTAATCATTTAAAGGTTGAGAGTTTGTGGAAACAATCCTGATCACAAACAGAAATGATGTTAACTGTTCAGAAATTCTTTTTTCCCTTTGAAAATGCCCAATTAAACATGAAACGGATGTGTAAAGCTGATCTTTAGGAAAAATGATTAAAGAACCCAAAAGTAGGTCTGCTAAATTGGTCTAATCTAGTATATGGCTAGTATATGTTTAGAGGGACACGGTGGCTCAGTGGCTAAGACACTGAGCTTGTCGATCAGAAAGGTTGGCAATTTGGCAGTTCGAATCCCTATCGCCGCATAATGGAGTGAGCTCCCGTTACTTGTTGCAGCTTCTGGCAACCTAGCAGTTTGAAAGCATGTAAAAATGCAAGTAGAAAAATAGGAACCATTTTTGGTGGGAAGGTAACAGCGTTCTGTGCGCCTTTGGTGTTTAGTCATGTCAGCCACATGACTGAGACATCTTCGGATAATGCTGGCTCTTCGGCTTTGAAATGGAGATGAACACCGCTCCTTAGAGTTGGGAACAATTAACACATATGTGCGAGGGGAACCTTTATTTTAAATAATATTAGACCAGCATGTACCCATCTAGGCAGAGTTTATTAATTTTGAAGCCCTTATTGTATACTCAGAGATCTCTCTTCATCAAGTAGGAGAGTTGAGACAATAAGGGCTTCTGATTGTGTGAAAAAAGTACAATAAAATTATTTCTTTATGGTGCTTTTTTGTTTCTTGAAGTCTTTCTTCAAGCTGCTTTTATTCCCCTTCATTCATTTTTTTCAAACATGGATCAGTATAATTTTTAAAAAAATGTATTTACTTTTCACTCACATGTTATTTAAAAATTCTGGAACTTGAATTTTTTTTCCAATTAAATACTTAGATGATACGTCATGCCTCTCTCCTCTTGCTTGCTGTCACTCCTCACATGTACACACATCCCAGAAGGCAGTAAAAACATTACTAAACCAAAAATCCAGTGCGTTAAAATAAAAATTCATTTGTCTATGCAGACTATTGAGAAACTGGAAAGAGCTATCTTGTACGAATACAGAGGAACACCAGCATAAATCACACTTTGAGTCTTAATTAGATGAGCTGAGTGGGTACAGTTCAGACAATATGATATATATTGCTTTACAGCGGGATAACGGCTAATAGTGTAACAAGACTTCTCTCTCACTCTTTATCTTCTGTTTTATTGCATTATGCTACTGTGTTTCTTTTATTTCAGGTCTGTGTGGTTTCCACATACTCTACATTGCATTTCCTAGTAAGACGTTACTATAAATCTGGACTTGCTCAGAGAAATTGGAATAGTCATAATCTAGCACTACAGCACTTACCTCATCTTGTGCAGGGTCTTGACCCCCAAAGCCAGGTTCAAGCACATCTTTTCCCCTTTTTCTAGTACTCTTTTTTTTGTAAAAGTTTTTTATTTTTCAATTTTAAAATACATGCATTCCATCTTTCCTTAATCAGTGTGTCATCTGGGGCACAGATATCTGTGCAACATTCTTCCGTAAATTATATTACATTATACAATTAAACCTTGTAAGTCTCTTCATTTCTTTCTTAACATATCTTCTAGTATATCGTCTGACATATATACAATAATAACATTGATTATAGTTATTTTCATAATATTAATCACTGGTGGTATTCAATATTTTTTTTACTACTGTTTCTGTGGGTGTGGCTTGGTGGGCGTGGCATGGCTTGTGGGCATGGCAGGGGAAGGATGCTGTAAAATCTACATTCCCACCCCACTCCAGGGGAATGGTACTGTAAAATCTCCATTACCTATCAATTCCTGGGGAAAGTTACTGCAAAATCTCCATTTCCTCCCGATCAGCTGCGACTTGGGAGGCAGAGAATAGATGGGGGCGGACTCAGTCATGATTTGGTATTTGTCGGTTCTCCAAACTACTCAAAATTTCCGCTATTGGTTCTCCAGAACTGGTCAGAATCTGCCAAATACCGCCTCTGATATTCATGCTAACAATTATTTCTAGTACTCTTAAAGTCCTGACTTCAAAGCACCAGGCAAGCAGCTTTGTTCAAAGGGTCAGTCTATGGCAGAAGAGCTGACAGTGGATTCAATGGTTGCATGATGCATGTGGTAGTGCAAGAAAAGCAGATGACTTTGTACCAAGATAAGGGAATCAGAGAAAATGAGCCTGGGACTCACAGTAACCAGCCTGGTGCCTTAACCATTAGAAGATTGATATATAATCTGATATCCAGGTAGTAATTGACTTACAACCATAATTAGGACCAGAATTTTGTTGCTAAGCAAGGTGGTTGTTAAGTGAGTCACATCCACTTGTAGGATCCTTTTTGCCATGGTTACTAAATGAATCAAACACTATTAAGTGACTCCAGCTTCCCCATTTGACTTTTGTCAGTAGCTGGCTGGGAAGATCATAAATGATGAATTACATGTCTCCAGGATGCTGCAACCACTATAAGAACATGTTTATTGCAAAGCATCTGAATGTTGATCATGTGGCCATCAGGATGCTGCATTGGTTGTAAGTGTGAGGACTGGTTGAATGTCATTTTTTTTAGTGCTGTTGTAACTTTGAGCAGTCATTGGGGAAGTTGGGGACCACCTCTATTATTGGCACTTTTTTCCTCATTGGCCCATCCTCTGTGCATTAGAACATATACAATGTACTGTAATATTAAGATGTAAAGGTAAGGGTAAATGTTCCCCTCGCACATATCTGCTAGTCGTTCCTGACTCTAGGAGCTTATCTCCGTTTCAAAACCGAAGAGCCAGCGCTGTCCAAAGATGTCTCCATGGTCATGTGGCCGGCATGACTAAACACCGAAGGCACATGGAACACTGTTACCTTCCCACCAAAGGTGATTCCTATTTTTCTACTTGCATGTTTGCATGCTTTCAACCTTTCTGCTAGGTTGGCAGAAGCTGAGACAAGTAACAGGAGCTCACTTTGTTATGTGGCACTAGGGATTCGAACCGCCAATCTTTCTGATCGACAAGCTCAGCGTCTTACCACTGAACCACCACGTCTCTTATATTAAGATGTAATATTATCTAAAACAAATAAAAAGAAGTGCTTTCCTATATTATACTTATTCATGAAGACGTGGCTCTACTACAACAAAAACATGAAATGCATGAAATAATGTATGCAATGCATATACATCAATGTTGCTTGAGCCAAACTGAATAAAAGCTCTGAACCTTGGTTGGTTGTTCCAAACAGCTACTCCTTACTAAACATCCTAGGTAATAAATATTTCTATAATTATGCAATTCCAACTAATTAAACTCATAAAAAACTGAATTTGAGGTGTCCTTACGGTTTTGAATGTGTATAAAAATAATAAAAATGTTAGTTAGGATTGCACATTGTGGCTTCAACACACATAAGAAAAAGGCGGGATTTCACATGGGTACAACTTCCATCATGATTTTTTTGACCCTTCATCCACTGACATCCTTGGTAGTATTAATGAACCTATCATAGCATTTTTAAATGCTTTGAACTGGAAAATTACAGTGGTTTGAGCCAAGAAATAAACAAATATATACGAGTATATTAATATTTGATTTAAAAAAAGATATTCCAGAAGTAACAGTATTCCAGAGACTTATATACATGAAAACAAAGTCAGATTTTGAAAAGACAACTCCCTCTTTGCTTATACTATCCTTAGTGGTATCTCCCACTGACAGTCCTTTAAAGGCTAAGCAACTGAGCTGTCTGGTTGGATCAATTTGTGAACATCAATACAGCTCTATTTAAATCTATGTAGTTAGATGCAAAGCTGGGAAAAAAAGCCTCAAAAATAGAATTTGATTTCCTTGCACTGCACAGATTTTAACCACAAAGAACTCTTGTGAGGAAAATGAAACAGAATATAAACCGGTCCTTTACCTCAAAAGCTGAATGCAAAGGCAGGACTGGGCCCTTTTTTTGAAATAACAAATCACTGATAAAGCATAAGAAAAGTCTATTGGGAGCCAAGCAGTGGGTGGAACTAAGCTCAACTGCCCCCTTTTCTCTCTTCTTTCTCTTGCTTATCTATCTCTATGCCATCCGTTTTCTCTTTCTTCCTACTATTCCAATTTCTTTTTCCACCTTTTCCAATGCAGCTGTTATTGCTGCAATGTAATCTGCGTTCCCATACTATTTCCTTAATGCTAAAGCAGAGAAGCTTTCAAAATGGTCTGTTTCTCCTATATGTATCAACCCCCCAACCTTTTCAATTGAACCAGCTGCCTTCTAAAAACACAGATAAGGCCAATCCATTTTTTACAAAGCGACCTTTGTAATTAGCTAAGTAGTCTTCATTCAAATGAATATGTCATTTCAAAGCTCTATTCTGAATGGAACACCCTTTTAAATCTCTTTGCGCCCTTCTGGAGTTCCATCAAAAGCACTACACGCCCATTCAAAAGTCTCAGCAGGATTGACTGAGTCACTAAGCAGGCCTAAGCCAAAAGACAATTGAAATTTGAGAATATGCTGCCTGTCACTCATGGATTACCCCTCAATAAATGACTAAAGTATCTTATGAAATAGATAAGTAAACAAGTGAACCATGTAACCTATGAGATGACTATGAAGGCTTCTAAACTGTCATGTAATGTACATCTATGCACCGCAGCATTGCCCATCTTTCTAAATACTGTACTGTAAACTTTGATAGCATGATAATTCTAGGCTACTGGGACTGACGTGCCCTAAAAGAAGACCTGATCAGGTGTGCCCTTGCCTTGCTTCTGTTGTTTTCGTCCATTCCATTTAATGACTAGTATTATAAAGGGGAATGTCTGGTGAAGTCCAATGTCTTGAGATTTTATTTAAGTATTATTACCTCAAAAGAAAAGCTGCCTTCAGATTTCTACTCATAGAACACTAAACAGAATATTATCTAGCCTTCTCTTTTAAGAAAAAGTTTATAATTTATAAAAAATATTTATATAGTCCACCAACTCCAGGCAGCTCCCAGTCAAGAGTTAAAATACCATAAAAAATCATATTAAAACTGTAAAACCAAAAAGGATTAGAATATTAAAACATTAAAAACAACACACACAACAAACCCTGGCACCAACTCTGCTTTCCAATCTTACCATAGGGTTGGGGAAAGATCCAGGTCTTCAAAGCTTTATGGAAGGCTAAGAGGGTAGAAGCCAGTGGTGGAATTCAATTTTTTTACTACCAGTTCTGTGGGCGTGGCATGGCGGGTATGGTGTGGCTTGGTGGGCGTCACAGGAGAAGGATACTGTACAATATCCATTCCCTCCCAATTCCAGGGGAAGGTTGCTGCAAAATCCCCATTTCTTCCTGATCAGCTGAGACTCGGCAGGCAGAGAATATACGGGGGCAGAGCTAGTCAGAGGTGGTATTTATCGGTTCTCCGAACTACTCAAAATTTCCACTACCAGTTCTCCAGAACTGGTCAGAGCCTGCTGAATACCACTTCTGGTGGAAGCCTGTCTAATGAATGTTCAGAGGGCAAGAACATTCCATAGGGCAAGGGTTGTCATGAAAATGCACTCTTCTTAGCTTTCTATAAGAAGAATATTTAGGGGAAGGGGTTAGGAATTTGCCCACCCTATCTGACCTGATATGACTGGTAAATGTCCTTAGAAAAAGGTGGTCCTGTAGATAACCTGACCTTGTGCTATGTAGGACTTTAAAGATGATGACCAGCAATTAGATTTGCACCTACAAAGAAATTGGAAGCCTCTACAGCTCAGTAACAAAGGTGTTGAAGTTTCCTAGCGGGGTTCAAAGACAGCCTTATGTAAAGTTTATTGTAGTAATTCAAATGGAAGGTAACCAGAGCATGAATGACCATAAGCAAGTCCTGATAAAGTTAAGATACAATAATATATTGCATAATATCATTTACTGTATAAGTAAAAAGGCAAAAAAAAAAATCTCAGGAGACTCAAATCCAAAGTTGAGTTGTGATTCCTATTTTCATAATTTTATTACACAGCTGCAAAATTTAAAAGCACTTTACAATCAATATATTTAACCACATTGTGTAAACATTAGATACTCAGTTACTGATTGTTAATCCTGGTGTGCAGGAAAGAATTTCAGGGCAGGAAGTCAAAGGCTTTGGCAGAAACCCCCAAATGAAGTCATTTTTCAAAGAAAAGCAACAACAATAAATATGTATTTTAAATAATTTATCTTTGTTTTTAGTAAATTGAAAATATAATTGAACCTATAATGATTAAAAAAAGATTTAAATTAGATAAGTGTTGGCATATCAAAGGTTTTTTTCTAATAAAGATAGCCTTCTAACGTATATCATATATGAAATCTATTGCAATGGTACCAACAGAGATTATGGTCCTGTGCAAAGCTATGCCTGTGCGCAGGATAGATCCTCAAATGTTGGGAAAATTTGTTTTGCCTACTGTGAAGCCATCCCATTTATTTTCATATACCCTTATCTTGTGCCTGCCTGGTCTCTCAAGTTTGACTTTCTGCTTGGACATACCAGGTTGCCCTGTCATTACCAGGACTCTGGCACCTGCAAAGAAGTCTATAATTAGGCACTCAATTCCTTTGACTGCTCTCCCAACCACATCAGCTTTGGGCCAACGATTCTAGATGTGGTTACACTATACCTCCCAGTCCTTTCTATCCTATGATAACATTGGGATTGCTAGATGAAGTGCAATTTATATTTTAATATTCCTTCTGCAAGGAGAGAGAAGCCCAAGTAAAATCTCTTTGACTTATAAACTTGATTTGACCTTTATATTCCCCAATTCTGGAATGTCATCACAAGTGAATATAATGGTATATATTATATACTGTAGGTCAAAATTTATATATTCTTATGGAGAAGAATTTATTTTGAACTATAATATTTGGCCTTCATATAGCAATTAATTTTGCTAAACCAAAAACCGAATTCTGTCTTTTCTGTTCCTCCTGGTTGTGTGGAACAAGAAAAAGAAGGGAAGCACATGAATCTAGTGCTTTGAAGAGTCGCATTTCTACTTATATTGTAACTCTTAATTATGGTATAAAATTACACAGTATGCAAACTATTGCAATCAGGAGATTTATATGTACAGATATTTGCAGCTAAGCCAGGCTATTGACCCTAACAAATTTGAAAACTCATTCTGCCTAATATAGCAGTCTTCTAATATCTCAGGGGTTGCCACAAAGAAAAGGAAATCAACCTATTTGCCAAAGCACTTGAGGCAGGACAATAATCAATGGGTGGAAACTAATCAAGGAGAGAAGGAACCTAGAATTTCTCAAGGAGAAATTTTCTCACAGTTAGAACAACTAATCAGTAGACCAAGTTGCTTCCAAAAGTTGTGAATGCTCCAACAATGAAGGTTTTTAAGAAGAGATTGGATAACCATTTGTCTGAAATGGTATAGGGTTTTCTGCCTAAGCAGTGAGTTGGACTAGAAGATCTCCAAATTCCTTCCAACTCTGTTCTGTTCTGTTCTGTTCTATTCTATTCTATTTGTCGGCACAATGTAAAAAAAGATGTTGAGATTGAAGGATAAAACATATAAAGAATGGTTGCTGGAATTGGATATGTCTAGTTTAATGAAAAGAAGGGGAGGCATGATAGCAGTGTTCCAATATCTAAGAGGTTCCCACAAAGAAGAGAGAGTCAACATATTCTTCAAAACACCTGAAGGCAGGACAAGAAACAATGAATGGAAACTAATCAAGGAGAGAAGCAACCTAGAACTAAGGAGAAATTTCCTGACAGTTAAAACAATTAATCGATGGACCAAGTTTCCTCCAAAAGTTGTGAATGCTCCAATACTGGAAGTTTTTAGAAGATTGGACAAACATTTGCCTGAAATGGTATAGGATTTCTTGCCTGAGCAGAGGGTTGGACTAGAATACCTCCAAGGTCCCTTTCAACTCTGTCATTCTGTATTCTGTATTCTCAGCCTAAGTTCAGTTCCTTTTTTCACAATTCTCTCGCCATTACTATTGCAGCACGATAAGTTAGGGTGGGTCCCTCCTTTTTTTTGAGGGGGGAAGTTTTTTTATTGTTTTAATTGAACAAAAACACACAAAAAAATCATCCTTCATTACATCTTGTAGAAAGTGTGTCGATTAGTTACAAATACATTTTGTGCATTTCTTCCACAATCATTACTTATACTTTATTCATATTGAATTGTACATTTTAAATCAAAAATCTTTATGTATTTTACTATCAATGTACCACAATTTTCATTTAACTACAATTATTTAAACGTGATTTTATCTGAAATCAGTTGTATTTAAAGACACAACCACCTACTGGCATTCATTCGCAATTTCAATAAACCTCCAATAACATTACACCTTTATAACATATTCTGAAAAAGAAATCAATTAATAAGGTATGTAAGCATTCCCCCCTTCTCCCCAACTCACTATTTAAAGCTTGTATCCAATTTGCTTTTACCAATACAACACATGTATATATCATTAAACATTATCCATTAACATTTCCTTGTTATTGTTGTAGTTAGCTAAAAATTATTTACTATTTGTATCACATCTCCTCTCATCAGACCCAAAAGAAATTACACCTTTATAACAAGATCTAAACAAAAATTTATTAATAAAATTTATAGGTCTTTTCCCCAGTCCCAATTTACAATATATATATCCAAGTTACTTTTACTAGTTAAGGTTATTGTTTCATTATTGTTATCATAGTTAATTATATTAATGAATAAACATTTAATAACAATCTAAAACAATGTACAAAATACTAAAATTCCTACTTATTAATCACCAAAAATTAACTAACTTTTTATCATCAACTTTCATTATCAACCTGTATCTTTTTAGTGGCAAAACAGTCTTATCTCTCTTGCCAGTTGTGTCGATTCTCTTTTTAACTTCTCTTTTTAATTTCTCTTTTATAAACTTCTCTACACTTTATTGCTTGAAAGATCTCTCAGATAATCTCATTGCCCTTGAATTGTTATTGAAATTAGCTTGTCTTTGGTTGTCAGACTTATTTCTGAAAAGGTTTCTCTTCTTAACTCCATCATTATCACCTTTTTTTTCTCCTTTATCTTGAAATCTGGGATAAAGCTCCAAATTGTCAAATTCATTTTTCCATCTTCCCTTCTTTCCACTTTCACCCATGTTTGCTCCATTAATAAGTTCATCTATTGTCTTGTCTTTATTTTCATTCTCTTCTTTAATTTTTGGGGCTCCAACCCCATCATCTTTTGCTGTGAGAAAAATAGTCTATTCAACTTTTCTCAAATCTCCCAAATCCTTTCAATATATTTTGAATTCCAGCCAGGATATTTCAAAATTTTAAGGTTTCCTCATTTGCATATTGATCCATTTTTCCCAAAAAAATGAGGAGAGAAAAAGAAAAAACGAATCTGATAGCCACTGCCACTCTAGCCTTCCAAGCCTCTTTTGTGTATGTGTATATGTATATGTGTGTGTGTGTGTGTGTGTGTGTGTATGTATGTATGTATGCATATGTATATATATATATAAAATTGACTTAAGCACAAGTTGTTTTGTACTCTTCAAAGAAGAAGGGTTCTATCTTTTTCTTTCCTTTTCCTTCCCTTGCCAAAATATTTTCCAAAAGCACCTGCGAAAACAATTCGTGCCCTTGGCTCTTTATCAGATTTTGTAAGCAAGTTGCAAACCCTTCAGTTACAAAGTCAGTGAGATCAAAGAAGAAAGAACAAAAGATACATTGTTTAAAAAAAACCTCCAGACTCTGACTTCCGAGTGGCAGGTTCCACTTTTTCATACTTGTCTCAAGCTTATGGAAAACAAAGATCTTTAATTGTCTTTAATGGAATTTAATAACAAATGGTAAGAAGAATTGTTAAAATAAAAAAGAAGGTTTTAGTTCAAGCCAAAAGATAAAGTGACAAAGAATAGAGGGGAAAAAATCAATCCGTTCACTTTAAGATGAGAGACAGGAAACATTACGGTCACTTCAATCCACAAAATATCATTACAATAAAAAAAAAAACTTTCCAAGGCAGTCCAATAAAAATTAAATTCGCCACTTTATTCTTTTACTTAAAGGACGAATTTATCTTTTAAAAAAAGTTTCTTTGGGCAATCTTTCTCAGAATAGAAAAAAAACCCTCACCAGTCGTCTCTGACTTCGTCAGCCTGTTTGCCGCCGGCTTGAAGCGCTTCTCTTGGGTCAATCAGGGTGCGATGTCCCTGAGACCAGCAAGGCTTTATCTTCCTGTTCACCGTCTCTACGGTGATGGTTTAGGTCCAATTGGACCATCCAGTGGCAAAAGTGTCAACGACGGTATAGGACTGTCGAGACCGCACGTTGTATTGTCGCAACGTTGGCTCCTCTCTCCTCTGGGTGGGTCTCTCCTGAGCCTCTAGCTCTAACCACTATACATTTGTGGGCTACCTTCCCTCTTATCAGATTGTTCCCTAGGCAGAATATCTTTGCCACGTTTTCCAAGATCATTCCCACACACCATTACACATTAGAGACTTGTTTCTTCCCAATAAATGCAATTCTAAGTACCGACAGTATGTATATTTTTAATAAGTACTTTTAAAAAGTACTTATGAAGAAGCAGCCTCTGAGGGTATCATTTAGCTACAGTTATTACGTTTTATATGAAGAGTTGATCGGAATAATGGGGACAATCAGCTCTGTCTGGCAAAGAGAAAACACCAGAACGTAATCCATAATACCATGGACGCTGCCTGAGTTCAGCTTCTAATATTCTCTGCAATTAAGCCATACAGCTACCTAGAAATGGAAAATTTTGTTGCTTTCCTTTTGCAACAAAATTATATTAAATATTTGGCTTTCAGATGAATGTATGAACCAGGATGCAGTATGTGGATTTCAGAGAAACATGGGATGAACTTCTCCAAGGGCAAACAAAATATGTATATTTCTTAAAATAAGAAAATAATACAAAAAGTTTTCTATAAATGAAAACTACCTGCAAGAAAACATCTGTTCATTAACATCAAGATCAGGATGTCTGAACTGCAAAATCCAAACATTTACACAATGATAGCAGAAAATTTGAAAAACAACAAGCCCCAAATACATTATTAGAAATGATAATTTTATTGATCAAGTAAAAAAAAATACCCTTCCAAATTCATAGATCACATTTAAGATAGAATGTAGGTTATTTGATTTTAGATTGGTATATTATGTGAATCAAGGCACCGTGGTTTGTAAGCTATGCTATTTGTCAACTCAACCCATTATGGCTGATGTAGCAATCAATGCTTAAGTAAACCATATACCATCCCTGTTTTGGAAATGTTAAAAATGGAGTTAGATAGCGTTTTAATCTACATGGAGCCATATTTCATTTTATTTTTATTATAAACTAGTTTTAGCTATGTTTAATTTTTTTAATCTCATGCCATTAATTTGTATATATTGTTTTTTATGACATGATTTCTATGAGATTAGTGTATGCAAATAGTGCAAATAGTTAGGATTGCTTATAAACATAGACATCTGAATAAAACTTGATGGTGTCATATTACCATTGCAGAAATAACACAAATTGTGTTTTTGTGATGTTTGCACAAAGACATTTTGATATGCAACATATCTTTATTATTTAGTAGAAATAGACCAATCCACATAAGAAAGAATAAATTAACAAAGTTTTAGAATGGGCAATGAGCCATGATGACACAGTGGTTAGAAAGCAGTAAGGCAGGTTAATTCTGCTGACAGTCAGCAGTTCAATTCTCAACCACTCAAAGTTGACTCAGCCTTCCAGCCTTCCGAGATTGGTAAAATGAGGAGCCAGATTGTTGGGATCAATATGCCAACTCTGTAAAACACTTAAAGGGTTGTAAAGCATTGTGAAGTGCTTTAAAACTAAGTGCTATTTTATTTCTATATTCTAAACCTGTGGAAAAACATATCAGCACCTCCTGACCAGTGGTGAAATTCAACATTTTTTACTACCGGTTCTGTGGCTGTGGCTTGGTGGGTATGGCAGGGGAAGGATATTGCAAAATCTCCATTCCCACCCCACTCTGGGGCCAGCCAGAGGTGGTAATTGCCAGTTTTCCAAACTACTCAAAATTTCTGTTACTGGTTCTGCAGAACCTGTCAGAATCTGCTGAATTTAACCCCTGCTCCTGACCCTCTTATTCATACTGTAAGCTTAAAGTGGGCACTCATGGAAAGCAATAAAATCTATCAGAAGCTTTTTTGTGTATTTTTTACATTTCATATCCTTCTGGATTCACTACTTCAGTGGTTCTCAACCTGTGGGTCGGGACCTCTTTGGGGGTCGAACGATCCTTTCACAGGGGTCACATAAGACCATCGGAAAACACATATTTTCAATGGTTTAGGAACCACCAATTTTATGGTTGGGGGTCACCACAACATGAGAGACTGTATTAAAGGGTCACGGCATTGGGAAGGTTGAGAACCACTGCACTACTTACTTTTTTTCTTTCTGCACCAATGCATCCGATGTGTAGAATAATTGATCTTTTTTACTGCAGTATTCAAATCAATCTCTTCTACTTATATTTTGTTTGCCTGGATAGCAGGAGGAGACATCATTTGTCACATTATGAAAAACCTTGCCTTGATGCCTGTGCTGCCCCAGCAGTATATAGCTAGTGTAGGAATTAAGAACTGTCTCCTTTAAGAAACTACCTCATGGGAAATATAGGCAGAGACTGCCTTATGGGAAATGTAGTTCCATAACATATGATCACATCTATGTTTCTGATTGGCCACTGGGACATTTGCCCACGTGCAAAGTTTATAGCTGGTCAGTTTGAATGCCTTTGTGAACCGGAATAGTAGTGTGTATCTCCACTCAGCATGGGAGTAAACTCATCATCTTTTTACACCACGTGATGGGACAGATCATGGAAAGTCAGAAGTATCTTAACACTGAACTGTAAGGTTTGCTATTAAGAATGCCTGATAATAAACTTGAACTGAAAGAGATTCCTAAGCATGGAGTTAACTGCATGCCTTGAGCAAGCCTACAATGCCCGAGGCAGAACAATGCCATTCCCTTATATACTATGTTCATGCTTAACGCTCCAATAACTCTTTATTCTTTTTCATTTCTGTGCACTTATTCATTTCTTCTGAAGCAAGACCATCTTTAGAAGTGGTATAAATTCTCATTTGAAAGCTGTTAAGTTGAAATTGAGATATATGCAAACAGGCAAAACGATTGAGAAAAACAAATTCCTTTGTCGTTTTTAGTTTTCCTGCTGGCTTCATCTCAGTGGCAAAGAGAACATACTGGTTGATGGCAATTGCTTTTACTTAGGCTCAATCTAGGAGCAAACACAGTGCAATGATATTTTAGAATTCCCTGGACACTTCTCTGAAGAAAATGTTTTATTTTTCTCCTAGAAATTCTATATTATTACAAAGTAGTATTCCCATGTGGAGTTTGGGAAAGAAATAGAATGATGGCTGCAAATATCTGGTGGTTAAGAAGATGTCCTTCTGTTTTTGCCCCCATTTTGTTTACTTTCCCCCAAATATATGACCTAGATAGCAGCAAAGAGTTAAAGGTTTTCTGTATCTCTTTTCCTGTCCTCCAGTGGTTATCTAGAATTTCAATCCCCAAATGGACTATCATTGTCAAAAATGTATGCTGCCTTCCTTTATGTCAGTTCTTGTGCATGAGATAGCAAAGGGGTTTGAATATCGCTCAGCCTAAATCCTAACTCAACTATTTCTGTGCTTAAAATATAGGCTGATTTCATCCTTTCATTCTTCATGAAGTGATGTAAACTCAGTATAATAGTTCTCTAAAATGTCAGGACAGGACATGAAAATATCAAATAGCTAGTTAAGTGTTTACTCCAAAAGCAGCATCTTGTCTGATGAACTTGCTATAGTGCAGTTGACAGAGCACATTCTGTTACAACTTCAAACATATTGAGAGTCTCTGCCTTGAGCCATAAAATCTGTGCACTATAAAGTGCAAGTGACAAATGTTTCAGGAAAGCATCTATGCTGAAAGCTGAAACAGATCTGCTCAATGCCCTTCCTTTCAACATTGTTTCCAAAGTTTTACAGTAGACACGAAGCAAAGATATTATAGTATAAGGACTGTACGCAAATATGTAGATATTATTTGAATGGACTTCTGAATTAACTTTCAATAATATTCCTTTGCACTTCAACAGCATCAAATAGTTCATTACGGCTGTGTGGGATCAATGTTTTTCATCAAGTGGGCATTATTGTTAATTTGCACAAGGAGATCCAAGAGTGGTTCTCTATTTGGAACAATAAATTAGAAATATTTTGTCAATTCTGTGTCAAGGAAAATCACATAATAAGAAGGTTCCAATTGATTTTTTTTACCTTTTTTAAAAAAAATCACATTTGCCCCCAACAGGATATTTGAAATCCAGAAGTCAATGAGTTTCAACATTTAGTTGAGCATAGTACTCGAATTTGTTTAATTTGAGATGGCAGGTTAGGATTAACCCTAACCCTAACCCTAGTCCTAACCCTAGGTGGAAAAGTGTTCCTGTGATTAAGAGCTGAGTTGACTGATGGTAGCTTTCAAATCTAATTTACATATCTGAAATGTTGAAACACTGATGAATGGTAATGGCTATATCTTATGAACATACACAATTCATTTATTATAAATAGCCAGAGAGTTTGGCTAATCAACTACTGAGGTGAATAAGCACTCTAGTTTCAGCACTACTGTACACATTGACCAGAAATTACATTGCAGACTGACAGGACCTCACAAACTATGTTTTCTCTGAAATAAGCCCCATTGAGTTCAATATGACCTCTGTTATTCCAGAAGTCTTCTTCATCTTGGCATCTTTCTTCTTGAACAACATAATTATGCTGACTTGAAAGTTTGGGGGTATTACACCAATGCATCTGGAATGCATTAAATCAGAATAGTTGAAATGAAGAATACACACCATGTTTGTAGCTTAATAATTTGTTATTTGGTAAACTGAATTGTTCATAGCATTGCTATTTTTTCTGTTTCAATTATTGTAATATGGGCATATAAACTTTTAAAAAACTGTCTCTGCCACATATTTTGTTCTACCATACATCATATTTGATATAAGCAATTAAAATCAAACCTTCAAAGAGCAATTGGAAAATAATGGCTGCTTGGAAGGATAAAGTGCTAAAACTGATACAGAAAAGTAACCTCAAATCATAATCTGCATGCCTACCTTAATTAAGCATAGTCCTCAATTGCCTTTGTCAGATAGGTAGACTAATAGTCTTTAAATGTTTACTACTTGTGGAAATGTGTGTCCAAACTATCCCTGACTTTCATTGTTGAAAATCTCAGAATTTACTTACATAGATACTACCAGTAAATTCTGAGGTCTGTATAGTAACCAGCCATTTCTGAGTGATAATTTAATAAGATGTAAAGCTTTTCTAAATGTACCTGGGAACATCAGAACATCACCAGCTCGAAAAAGAAGAAAGTGCTAAGAATGATTGTACATCTTTGCTATATATAGAATCCTATTCAATTTGCCTTAATTGTTCTTTGCTTTCCTACAGAACAGTTTTTTTACAGGGGTGTCCTCTGTTTTTTTCCCTGAACCAGAAGTGGTATTCAGCAGGTTTTGACCAGTTCTGGAGAACCGGTAGCAGAAATTTTGAGTAGTTCAGAGAACCGGTAAATACCACCTCTGGCTGGCTCCGCCCATCTATTCTCTGACTCCCACGTCCCAGCTGATCAAGGGGAATTGGAGATTTTGCAGTAACCTTCCCCTGGAGTGGGATGGAATGGAGATTTTACAGTATCCTTCCCCTGCCACACCCACCAAGCCATGCCATGCCCACCAAGCCACGCCCACAGAACCGGTAGTAAAATTTTTGAATCCCACCACTGCCCTGAACCATATAGTAACATGAAAAAATATCTTTCAAAACAGAGAGAACAAATATTTTCTATATAACTCCAACTTTCCAATTCACAATGTACTTCCAGTAATGCTGGAACAACTGTAGTGTTTCTTAATGCTTGGGAATATCCCTGAATGTTAGCTTTTTTAAAAATTCAGCTTCCATTCCTGCCCTTCTATATTTTTCCACAATAAAATTCTAAATCCCATGCAGATTTGCTTAAAAATATGATCTCATTGAACACAGGAGACTTACATCTAAATTAACATGTAAAATATAAGGATTTCTGGTAAAGCAGAAACTGATTTTATTCGGAAATGCAAGTGCCCACTAACAATAGAATATTGAAATCTGCTTGCAATATCTGTTTATTAATCAGAGAAATCACATCTTACTACATGTCTTTCATAAACAACATCAATTTCTTTAGGTCTCAAGCATGTGCATTTTTATATCAATACATATAAATGGCATAATGACTTCCAGAAGTATATTCTTGGATGAAAAGTCAAAGGGGGAAAAAAACAAAGTCCAGTTACCTTTTGAAAAACCACTTTGAGGACAACCATGACCTGGATGACTGAGAATCTCCATAGAGAGATGGCTTAGAGAATTTAAGCTTAGAGAATTTCCAATTGGTATGCCCACTGCTAAGATAGGAAACACTGAACTATAGTCCTTATAGTTTGGGCTAATGGTTAAGACATGGATTAGGTATGAAAGAAACTAGTCTTGGTCTAGGTATGAAATCCAATTGGATGACTTTGGAACAATGACCCTTCTCTGCTTTATGAACAAGGCATTTTGTCAAACCACTTCTGCAAATGTTGTCAACTTCCTACACTACTCTATGCAGTCACAGGAGTAAAGACTTACTCAAAAACAATGAATAAATAAAGAATCTTAGCTTTACAATTGTAATTGCCCTACCTGGAGTAACATCACCAAATTCAGTAAAATATTCAATTGAATATTAAGATTGTGTTTTTTGTTATAAATAATCCTACATATACTTGAATTGGCCTAGATTTAATTAGACTTCAAGTAAATTCATTGAATCAATGAAAATCAAGTTAATTAACTTACACTGATTTAAGGAAGTCTGCCCTAAATAACTATGTTCATCCAGAAGCAGAAGTGATTTTTTTTGCTTTTATGAATGTACATAATTGATGCTTTAATTAATTAATTGATTAAAGTACTCATAAGAATAAATATGAGGAAAAAACTTTTTTTTGTAACCAGAATGTTATTTTTAATAATCCTCTGCACAGGACCTAATTATGTTAAATCATTGTGAAATTATTTTTCATAGCAGAAAGAACTACCAGTCACACTAAAAAGAAATTAGAATCCCATAAAAATATAAGGCTCTGTGTCTCAAATGAATTTATTAATATGTGACTAATTGGTGACTTTCACACTAAATATTTAAATTTTAATCTCAAGTTTAAATAAAATGTTTTATAGTATGACAGAAAGTGTTGTAGTGATATAATTTAAATAATTAATAGAGAAAGAATTGAAATAACTAATTTAAAGTCTTTGCACAAAAGGGGAACATGAAAAAAATCAGACTTAAATTGTAAATTATAAAACGAAGAAGAAAGAACAGTTTCATGTCCAGATGACAAAGCTAGAAAAGACACCCTCCCCAATTTATATCTCTGAATTATATACAATATTTTTTAAGACTTTTTATTTATAATGCTTCAACTGAAAGAAACAGAAGCTGTCCTTCTGTGAATTACACAGCCTAACTATTGTCTTTGGTTGAATACAGATGTTTTTCAGTTGCATATTAGATTGTACTTAGCCCAGTGTAGATGCGTAGTTATGGGAAATATATCCTGTTTTAGTATTTACATGGTATAAAAACACAAGCAATTTCATGATTTCAACAACTGGACACTACAGGAGGCTAACGATATTAGATAAAGATATACAAGTCTTTAAAATCATGCAAAACAATGTAACAATAAAAACTGAAGGATACTTTTTGAAAAATGGAATCAGAAATTAGTAACCACAATATCATCAATGTCAATAAGGATGTCTGCTTCTATGAATAGACTATGTCCAAAATATGTTACTGAAGAAATGACAAATGCAGAACAAATTTTATCTGACAAGATAGAGATTGCATTAAAAATGGATTTATAACTGACTGGCCATGACAATGACTTAGAAATGATGTTTTCCTGGACCCATAAAATAAACTGGTGAGGTTTTAAAATTTAAAGTGGAAATACAAATCAAGAGAGTGGATAATTTTTCCTATTAGGCTTATCAGTTGTCGGCTGTGACCAGGGGGGCATTTGCCCAGGTTCGCCTGGTCCGTCAGTTACGGCCCTACCTGAACCGGGAGGCTCTCGCAACAGTCACTCGAGCCCTTGTGATCTCTAGGCTGGAATACTGCAATGGGCTCTACATGGGGTTGCCCTTGAAGTGCATCCGGCGACTGCAGTTAGTCCAGAATGCAGCCGTGCGAGTGATAGTGGGCGCACCGCGGTTCGCCCACATTACACCCATCCTCCACGAGCTGCACTGGCTACCTGTCGATCTCCGGGTGCGCTTCAGGGTATTGATGACCACCTTTAAAGCACTCCATGGTAGTGGATCTGGGTACTTGAGAGACCACCTTCTGCCGATTACCTCCCTTCGACCGATTAGATCGCACAGATTGGGCCTCCTCCGGATTCCATCTGCCAGTCAATGCCGACTCGCGACTACACGGAGGAGAGCCTTTTCTGTTGCAGCTCCGACCCTGTGGAACGATCTCCCCATTGAGATTCGTACCCTCACCACCATCCACACCTTCCGCTTGGCCCTTAAGACCTGGCTCTCCCAGCAGGCCTGGGGATAAGTTCTTAAATTACCCGCCCGAGTGTTGACTGTTGAATGCAAGTTGTGTTTTATTATTTTATTTTGTTCACTCACTGTTTGTCTTTTATTATTGCACCCCCTTCCCTGTGATTGTAAGCCGCCCTGAGTCCCCTCAGGGAGAAGGGCGGCCTATAAATCTTAATAAAATGTCTTTAAATGTCTTTAAAAATAAAAGAGGATTGTTAAAACCTTAAGGAACTCTGAAGAAAGGGACAAAGAAGAAAAGAAGAGAAAATCCTCTGATAATAGTTGAATGAATCACAGATTAAGATTGTTAGAAGTAAAAGGAAAGAATACAATATTGGTTTATTTGATCAAGATTAAACCAAAGTATATTATTACTTCTAACAGCCTTTGATGCTCTCTGATCTTGGTTGTTTTTGTTTCATTAGCCAATTAGGTAACAACATCAGTGCTAGATGGAAGTGTGGTTTGCTCTTTTATATATATATATATATATATATATATATATATATATATATATATATATATATATATATATATATATATATATATATATAGTAGTGACTTGCCCTATCAGTGTTGGTGAGAGAGTTCATCTCCTCCAAGAAGAAATTCTTGTTTCTGGGACTTTGCTTATACAATGACTCTTGCCTATTTAATCAGGGTCATCTCCCTGATTCTCTCACTATCACTTATCCTATCATCAACTTTCATTCTATGTCTTGTGATTGATCAGTCAAATGCTGCAGCATTTGCAGTCCAGGTTTCATGCTCCTAATTAATATTAAATGGGTGTGAGATTCTAAAATGTAAAAAGCATGGAAGAAACATAATATTAGCCCATCAAGGCATGCATAAGTTAGCAAATTAAACAGATTTGTCAAAATGGCAGATCAATTCCTTTCTTTATTTTGGAAAATTTATATAGCCACCTACTTACTCACAGCAACTCTAGGTGGCTTACAAAAAATGAAAATACAATGTGGAAGAAATAAAAATATTAAATAATAATAAAAGAATAATAATTAATCCCCATCCCTTGATTACAGAATCAATCATTCTTATCTATGGTGTACTGAATATTTATACTTTTTTATTTATATATCATGTTGACATAAAATGATAAATACTATAAAATGGTATTGCTATGGCAATAATGACTTCATGTATTAAAGATATAGTAAATGTTATGGAGCAGCCACAAACCTATCACACATGTTAAATCATCATAAAGTTTGCAAGTTGCTTTAAAAAGCAGGTGTTCAAAAGCTCTTTTCCAAGATTAATGCTGAAAAAAGTAATTCTAAGAAAGGTACTTGCAAAAATATTATTTTGACTTTTCAATACTTTAATATCACTTGATCAAAATAAGTAATTTATTCTGAGCTCAAACCTATGTTCTGTTACTTGTTAGTTGAAGAGATTTTTCCCAGCTTGGCACCAGATCTGCTCCTTATTCTTCCATTTCCAATGTAATAAAGCTTCAATTCCTTTTAGAAAACAGGTCATTAGAATGGGCAAACAGATGGAAGACAATGTGCTGTTTTGTAATATGTCCATATTACTTAATTTATATAAATACTGAAAGTTAGCAGTCTTCCAGCTTTCCTTTGTCTTGTGAATTTCAACAAAATTAGAGGAGCACAAAAATCAAATTCAAATCAAATCAAATAAAAAAGCAGCATTCAGGACAACATACATTGCTGAAACGTGAAAAAGATGAATTAATCACAGTACGTTTTTGAAAATGATCTTTGATCTGCTTCTTAGTGACTAAAATGATTACTCAAATCCCACTGAGAAATTTCAGTAACAGTGTAACACTTGGTAGTAGGCAGGGTATAACATCTTTAAGAATGTGCTATGCTCATGAGACTGATATGGTTAAATACCTTAGATGGATTCAAAATGTATTTTGGAAAATATACTGCCTATTGTTAAGATTTAATTACATAAATTAAAAATCAGTGCTAATATAGTCAAATTGTTAACATTTTTGAACTTGTATGAACAAGTAAGGGAGAGAACATCAGAAGAACATCACCTTAAATTGCTTTCTGTAAATTTGTTCTTTAATTTAAAAAAAAACATTTCTATGGAGACTCTCTTTTAAGGAACGTTTATTGTTATATGTGAGTTTGAGCTAAATTGAGTTCCTAAAAAATTAAGGAGTTTATGCTTCAGGCCTAAATGATTAAGGAGGAAATATATATAGTTTGGCTGACGGCATTCCTGTAAATTCTGGCATCCTAAAACTATCTACACAGCATCTAAAATTATGTAATCTGTTAGCATTCTCTTTCAACATATTTTGTTATGTTTCAGATAATTTTGCATAATAGATGCCTAGGCCAAGATAATATAAGATTGCTAATTTCTGGCAGTTTTGTTCAGCACTTAAGGCATCAGGCTAGAAACAAGGAGGTTATGAGTTTTAGTTCCACCTTAGGCATGAAAACTCATTGGATGACTTTGGGCCAAATAGGGTTGTTGTTGTGTGGAAAATAGGAGGAGGAAGAACTATTATGTATGTTTGCCACTTTGAGTTACTTATAAAGTAATCTGGATTCTGAGGGTGAAGTAGTAGATATTCTGTTGGACAATGCAAGCACTGCTACATGTTATTTATTTATTTAGTAAATTTGTATTGCTGTCAATCTCACATGCAATGACTTTGGGCAGCATACAGTTATTAAAATTAAAAAGATAATTCAATTCAAAGCTATTATTAAAATAGTCATTAAAAATACAACTATCTGGTACAGGGGACAGTAGATTAAACACAACATTAGAGCCATGTTAACATATTCCTAGTTCCCTGGGATCTCCAGGCCTGGGGGTAAAGCTAGGTCTCAAGGGACTTATAGAACATTGAAACATTAAAAACTTGAGGAAGGGGATTGATTAGTCAGGGGTGTTATCTATATGTCATTTGGAAAAAAAAGTTAGTTTGTCATGTTACTGAGATGCTCATGTTGGACAATAATCAATCTCCAACCTATCCTTTGTAGGAAAGTTTGGGGAGTGAGTAGTGGGTTTACATAGTGACCTAGATGAAATAGATTACCTTGATCTTTTCCAATTTAGCTTCAGAGGCAAAAGCCACAGTGGTTGTCCTGATGCTTGATCTCTATCAGCTCCTGGATGGTGGGGTAAACCTTCCATGTTCTTTTGGGTCTTTTAGTGGCATTTGAAACCAGTGATCATGAGGTCCTTCTGGTCCACCTTCAAAGGTTGGGAATTGGAAATACTGGGTTATGATAATGCTGTTCAGTTTGGTGCTATATTACACCAGTTTCAAATTCAAACTCGTCAGAAATTTTCCCAGTTGAACATTGTGCCTAGGAAAGACTTTCACCAGTTTTGGATGATGCACCAGTTTCAGCCTTCTAGGAAAGAAGCCCTGAAGAGTTATACCCTTGTTACCTCTTACATAGATTACTACAATGTGCCCTACATGAACTGGTCTCTGAAGATGATTTCCAAGCTATAACTGGTAGAAAACACAGGAGCCTACTTGTTGGCACTCATATCTATCACTCATACATAATACAAGCATTGCAAGATCTTGTAGTTAGGGAGATGGATCTCTTTCAAATAAACTACTATTCATCAGTGGTGCACTTCAAATATATTTTGCCCTTGTTACCTTGGAAATAGAGCTACCATAATTCTGTCAAAGTCATCATCCTTACTCTCTACAGTGACTAATAGGCACAATTCAAAACATTGGTTTTGACTTATCAATCTCTAATTAATTAGGCACCTGTATATTTGTAGAACTATCTGCATGACTGTGCTTCTAATTGAACCTATCCCTGCAGTATACATGTGCTGAATAGGAATGCTGAGGGCATCTTCCCTGAGGAAAATTTGGGGAAAATGAGAAATCATTGCCTTTTAATTATGGCCTTAACTTCAGGGAACAGTGTTTCCTTGGAGATATGAATTGGTGCCTTCTCTCTTGACTTTTACTGCTGTTTAAAGTGTGCTGTTAAGAAAGATCCTTGAAGATTAATATTATTGTCACTTGGGACATCCCATAATTATTATACTTATGGGTTTAATAATGTTGTAATAATTGTAATGATTTAATAATGCATTAATTACGTATTGCTATTATATAATTGAACTCATTTTTTCCTACTTCTCAGAATAAAATTGGCTCCACATTAATGCAGATTAGAGAGACAAGCACTGGCTAACAGCCATCTTTTCTCCCTCCTCCTTTCACATAGAAAATTCTGAATTCTGCTCCTACAGTAAATCTGTGAGGAAGAGTCATGGATTTTGCTTTGTGGATGCTGCATTGCTGACAGCCATGTTATGTCGTGCGGAGATTCAATTGAATAAGCCACCTACACACCTTAAGCAGCCCTCTCTGCTGAACGAAAGAACAACTTTGACACTGAAGGCAGAAAAGACAATGCGCTCCTAATGCCCTACTGCACATTTAGCCCTCATACAAGAAAAATGAAAAGCTAGGTAAGGCTTTAGGGTCAGGTTTCTGTATTTTCACAACTCACTAAAATTTTCTTCTTACTGAGTGCAATCTATTACTGACATGGAAAAGGAAACAAAAATAATCTATAGTATAAAAGGCAAATACTGTTAGGTAAGCTCCCCATTAGGAGAATGAGTGCATGCAGAGAAGCGTAGTGAGAGTGGTGTGGATGAAACGTATAAACCAGCATATGGAGACACCGAATTGTAAAACAGATAGTATTTTACTTCTGTGGAAATAGAGGTATGCAGAGGATGGTTCATACACGGTTAAGACAGTCAGTCATCAACGTTCTCTGTTAAGGGGTGATCCATCAAACACAGCCCAGTATCATATAATCAGTTCAGCACACAAAGTCACTAACAGTAGCAAAACTCACAGTAATTCAAACTGAGCAATACATAACACATCTACAAGCAGTATCCACTGATCAGCATCTAACAATCAGCGAGAGCTAACATTCATTCTGGCTCCATATTATGGCCACTTGAGGTAACAGCAACCAATCACATTTACAGCAGTACTTAAAGATACAGTACTACTATCATGACTTATATATTGCTAACCCAACTGTTAGATTACATTCCTAACATTCTCCCCTTTGGGTAGGCTATATATATATAAACTTTTATATATATATAAACTTACAGTCTGAGTCCGTATTCATCACAACACTGTTTATGTTTCATAGTACCTTGGGCTTTGGTAAAATGATCTGCAATGTTATTTTCAGACATACAATACTCTAGTGTAAGCAGCTTACTACTAAGACTTCGTCTTACATTTAGATATCTTAGGTCAGTAGGCTTTGTCCTTGTCTTTACAGCAAGATTGGATGCCATCTGAATTGCTGCTTGGTTGTCTTCATATACAACAATAGGCTCAAATACCACTCACTCATCATGAAATCTCCAGAACTGTAAAGCCCACAAAATTGAAATTTCCCCTTGGCTTCTAGGTACACACTAAGAAAGGATTTTTTGAAATGACCCTCAGATCATTAGTATTTCTTATACAGTAAATAACATGCTCTGATGCTAAGGAGTTTTTCTCTCCCTCCTGACCTGAAAAGAACTCTGCTCCAACTGCCAGTTGCTTCACATTCCATTACCTCATTTCAAAATGGCAGATGTTCCACTCATTCACTCAGGAGCATTCTGGGGCTCCTTACAGTACTAAATGTTGTTACCTCACCAAAATGTTTACACCTTCCACCTATGGAACTACTTCTGGATTCAAGGTGGTGGGAATGATATTACCTTATGTGTTTTAATCACCAACCACCACTGAGCCAATTTCTCCTGCATAGCCCAATTACATGGCTTCGTCGTGAAACACGGGTATCCAGCTAGTATAATATAATCTCAACAGGGTGACTCAAGTCATGAAGATCATACCAGCTGCACAGCTAAAGTAATCAGCACCTACCATGTGTTGGAGGTGCACAATCTCTTTAGTGACAATGGCAAAGATATCTATTTATATGGCATTAAGAGAAGGCAAAGATAAACTACTCCTGCATTTAACCAAGAAAACAACCTAGACAGACAATATAAAGTGATTGATGATATAGTGCTGGATAATTGCCTTGGACAGTGAGAGATGGGGCATATAAGTTTTAAATAAAAAAATGATAGGCCTATCAGATTGGATGGCACTCAACATATTACCCAGGAAAAGTTATTGTTGTTGTTTTTGTTGTTTTTGTTATTATTAATGTTGTTATTGTTATTATTGCAACAACAGAATTGTATCATAGCGGCCAGTTGTTTCACTGGATTTGGCATTGATTACTAGTCGGACCCCACCCAGGGGCCTAGGATGTCGTAACATATTTTCGTAATATGCGTGCAGATCCAAGCAGTGCGGCTTTTTGCATTTGACTGATGGTGATTTTGTCAATATTTAACTGCTTTAAATGTAATTCCACTGCTTTTGGAATAGCACCCAGTGTGCCGATTAGCACTGGAATTACCACTGCTGGTTTGTGCCATAATCGTTGAATTTCGATTTTTAAGTCCTGGTATTTCATGATTTTTTCATATTCCTTCTCGTCGACCCCACTATCACCTGGTATTGCAATGTCTATGATTTTAACCTTATTTTTCTCAACCAGTGTGATGTCTGGTGTATTATGTGCCAGTATTTTGTCCGTTTGTATGCGAAAATCCCACAAGATCTTGACCATCTGATTTTCGGTGACTTTTTCAGGCTTATGTTCCCACCAGTTTGTTGCTGTTATTGTTGTTGTTGTTGTTGTTGTTGTTGTTATTATTATTATTATTATTATTATTATTATTGCAATACCAATGGTGTTTATGACATAAATATATTAAAGCCTTTTAGAATTTAGTTGTTGAAATTTGCATTCAGGAAAAGGAAATATGAAACTACAAAGGGAAGGACATTGGAAATATAAAACCTCAGAAGAATTTTTACATATTTATTTAAAATATTTGCATGGATATTTATTTTACAACCAAACTCTGGGTGGCTTATAACCAAGAATAAAACTATAAAAACAAAAACAATAAAACAAATATCCCCCGCCAAAAAAATAGGACATCAAAGTCACATTCCCCTGATGCAACCTACACAATCTCTCCTACTCTAACCTTAACATTTCCCAATATTTTCAGGCACAGCAGATCTTGAGTGCTCTTCTGAAGGTTAAAAGGGTAGGGGTGAGGCTATCATATATTGGGGAATGGCATGCCACAAGTCAGGGGCTGCAACAGAAAAGGTATGCTTCCAATGACTTACAAGGTGGCAATGTTTAAAGCAAGGGACCTGGAGCATCCTATCTGCTCTGGTGGGGTAGGCAGATAATGTTTATTATTGTGCTTCTTATTTGAACTTTCTCATAGGATTAACAAGATCCCATGTTATGTTATGTTGGCTTTAAAGATAACAATCAACACCATGAATTATATCTGGGAAGAAACTGAGGGACCATACAGCTTATGCAACGGGGGGGGGGGGGTAATATGGTCAAACCTATAGCTACCCAACACTGTATCCTGGAACAATTGTAGTTTCCAGGAGCTCTCATTGAGCAGAAGCTGTGAGTCTAGGAGGATTCTCAAATTGCAAACCAGCTCCATCCAGGGTAAAGATGCCATATCACCAGACCCTGGAGATACAAAACCCCCAAGATTACATCTTATGAAAAAAGAAAAAAAAAAAAGAATGACATTACATTTATAATCAGGTAGAAAACAGAACTTGCATACAATGCAACTGAAGTCCAAATAATGTTAATTAGTCTTGATGCCTCATAGAGAACCAGAAGACCTATGAATGAAACCAAGGTTGCTACAATAGCAGTAGACTTATATACCGCTTCATAGGCCTTTCAGGCCTCTCTAAGCGGTTTACAGAGAGTCAGCATATTGCCCCCAACAATCTGGGTCCTCATTTTACCCACCTCGGAAGGATGGAAGGCTGAGTCAACCCTGAGCCGGTGAGATTTGAACCGCTGACCTGCTGATCTAGCAGTAGCCTGCAGTGCTGCATTTAACCACTGCGCCACCTTGGCTCAGTGGCTCAATAAAAGTGGAAAAAGAATGCCAAAGATTAAGAAACATAAGACAGGAAACTGGATGTGAGAACATATGGTAGAAATTGACAAGAAGAGAAAAAAAACCAAAGCAAAGAAAATATCTCAGAAAGGAACTTAATATAGAATTTCAGAGGGCTGTTAGAAAATACAAGAAGTGCTCTTAAAAATATATATATTTAAAGATCACTAGTGCGTTGCAAATATTTTTACCACCTGTTCAGGCTTGTTCCCCCCTCCCTCTCTCTCCCCCCCTCCCTCCCTCTCTCTCTCTCTCTTTCTCTCTTACAACAGTCACTCATGCCCTCGTGACCTCAAGACTGGACTACTGCAATGCGCTCTACATGGGGCAGCCTTTGAAGAGTGTTCGGAGACTCCAGCTGGTCCAGAATGCAGCCTTGCAAGTGATTGTGGGTGCACCCCGGTACACCGTTACATCTATCCTCCGCGAGCTGCACTGGCTACCTATTGGTCTCCGGATATGCTTCAGGGTGCTAGTTATTACTTATAAAGCCCTACATGGTATTGGACCTGGGTACTTGAGAGACCGCCTTCTGCCGATTACCTCCCATAGACCCATTCGATCCCACAGATCCCTCCGTATTCCATCTACCAGCCAATGTCGGCTGGCGACTACTCGGAGGAGGGCCTTCTCTGTGGCTGCTCCGGCCCTTTGGAACAAGCTCCCCATGGAGATTCGGACCCTCTCCACCCTTCGGGCCTTCCGGACGGCCGTGAAGACCTGGCTGTCCCAGCAAGCCTGGGGTTGAGTTCCCCCCCCCTACTCGAATTTGCTGTGTCTGTTGTGCTTTTAAATTGTTCGTATTGTCTGATTGTTTTGTCTTACTTTTGTAATTTCCCCTCCCTTGGCTTTTGTTCAGCTGCCCTGAGTCCCTTCGGGGAATAGGGCGGCCTACAAATTGAATACACTCCAAACTCCAAACTCTCTCTCTCTCTCTTTCTCACACAATACTTCTGCACATGCAACAGACACAGCAAATCAAAGAAAGTCTTCCAAAACATCTCGAAACTGAGAAGTAGATTCCAGGCTTGAAATGATAACATTAAAAAAAGCCAATGTACAAAGATGGAAGGAGTATAATTGAAATTATCTATAAAAGAGATGTGAACATCCAAGATAGCTTAGAAAATACTAATTAATTACAAAGAGCTGTAGTACTAGAAGACAAAATTAAATCCTATTGAGCCATTACCAAGTTGGAACACTACAGTAATTGATGAAACATTGACAGAAATATTGGATGCAAAAGAAGAAGGACCTATGCCAGATTCTAAGAACTGCTTTTGTAGAACTTGGTGTATTCCTCACTATATCTCACTAAAGAGAAAAAAAAACCCAGGTTTACTTTTTTTTAAAATGAAAGCTTATCTTTTACCAGCAGCTAAAAGCAGCAGGAAGTTTGAGAACAGTTTTCCTTAGTGTAAAATTTGTCACTTTCGATAAAAACCTAGCTCACTTTTAAAGAGGGATTATTGGTTTGCAGCAAGATTTTCCTTTTTCGAATGTAGTATGCTAATTACATTGTAGGCATTCTTTTCTAGTTGACATTATGAATATTTTACAAACCAATACAGTATCATTTAGATGAGGATTATTTTGAAATTATGGTTGTTATTGTCCATCAAGTCAATCCTGACTTCAGGATACTATGAGAACAATATCTTCAGAAGTGGTTTTGTCAGTGTCTTCTTCCTAGAGACTGAGAGAAAGAGACTGACCACAATCACCCAGCCAGCTTCTTTGCCTAAGGCAGGTCTAGCACCCAGGGCATCATGGCTTCTAATCCAATGCCTTTAACCATTACATCAAACTGACTTTCATTTTGAAATAATATACATACACACAATAAATAAACCTAAGCTTCCCAGTGTATATTCATTCTTCCGTCAGGGTATTTGGGAAACAAGACCTTGAACTAAACTATGTTTTCATAAGCTGTAGCACTGTATTTAGCTTGTATAAATTAGGTAAGACAGTATTTTGCTTTTGCTCAATCTGAAGCCTTTCATGAATACCTCATTTATCTGTTCAGACAGGCCATGACCTCATTTTCTCTTTCATTCAAGCTCCAAGTATTAAAAAGTAATCTGAGCAATAAATGCTGTTTGCTACAAGACATACCGCTAGTTGATAAATGGCAGCATTGTAAAGAAAAGACTTGATGAGAGGCTGTGACCAAAATGTTTGCAGGAATTCTCTTCCAGATGCAGCATTCAGAATTCCCAAGTAGAATATTTTTTGGCTATGCTGGCTGAGCAATATTTCCCACTATGCTGAATGTCAGCTGGATCTCCCGTATGGGTTTCTGCAGTGTGCTTGATATCAGCTTCCATAGAAATAAGGAGATAGGGCATGGGCATTTGGGATGGGGAAGCAAGCTGGTGTGTACTAGACCCATGAGAACTGGAAGGGAAGTTGATACTCATGAATTATGGCACTGCTGAGTGGAATTGTTTATACTCTGTCAAGGCCAACTGTCCTCAGACTTCAGATGTGAGAAATACCTGGAGCAGCTTTTCCATAACATCATATTGGATGTTGATTGGACTCTTAGTGCTGGACTCTGGGGAGAGGGATTTGGGGTGACTTTCAATGTGTAACCTTCACGTTTTGAATCAGATCTTGCCTTGCTTTTGCTATCATTTCAAACGTAGTAAAAGTACTTCTTTAATTCAGTGGAGTTGGGGGTTTTCTTTCTTAAGAATGGAGGCAGGCCTGACATTGTCTCATTTTCAGGAACATAAATATATTTCCCAATATAGTACTCTCTAATTATTTCATTTCAATTCCTGCTATTTGCAATCTGTATGGCCACAACTGTTTAGGAACAATGAGTTGACATCTTTCCCTATCACCAGCTTGAGGAAGGAACACTTTGAAGAAGATGGATACCATGAATGGGTTTGAAACATACAGTCTGAATCTTTTCTAAATACTTGTGTGTGTGTGTATGGGTGTGTGTGTATACAAACATTTTTAGGGTTGCTAATGTATGTATGCAGGTGTGTGTGTGTGTATGTGTGTGTGTGTGTGTGTGTGTGTGTATGTATGTATGTATGTATGTATGTATAATAGCAACCCTGAAAAAAATATTTTATGTTATACTAGTGGTCTTTGCATTATAAGCACAGTGGAACCATATCAAGCTTCTGAGAAGAATTCATAAATCCAGTGGAAATCTTGGTCTTTGAGCATCTTAAAGACTGAATTCCAGTTTATCAGCCACATATAATTTCTAGTTGCATTATAGAACATTCTATGTTGGAGACAATAGAAGTCTGTGAAGACAGACAGACAGACAGACAGACAGACAGACAGACAGACAGACAGACAGACAGACAGACAAAAGATTAACAGAGTTGGAAGGGACCTTGGAGTTCATCTAGTCCAACACCTCCGCCCTAGCAGGAGACCCTACACCATTTCTGACAGATGACAGTCCTGCCTCTTCTTAAAAGCTTCTAGTGATGAAATTCCCACAACTTCTGAAGGAGCATTAATACCCGTAAAGATACAGAACTTAGCCTGAATTTCTTTCTCGGACTAAAGCAATATTAGGAACAAAAATACTATAGGCTATGGACAAAAATAATCTCCAAATCATCTCATTGTAATTCTGATTATGTCATGTACTAAGCAGAACTGGGCTAGGAAAAAAACATTTTTCTCTTTATTAAATAGGTTTTGGGGGAGGGATTTTCTTTCCTCCTTTTCAGGATATGGAATATTTGCACTGCAAAGCCAGATGCTATGCTTAAGCCCATCCTACTTATATCCAAGGTGCATATGTTTTAGTGTCTTCTCTGGAATTATCTCTTAGTGCTATTGGAGATGGCTATCTGAATGAGACTTAACTGTGATTCCACCTTTATCCTTGGAACATCTGGGCATTTGGGATAAAATAGATTTAGCCAGTATTTCTCAATTGCCTCCTTTAAATAGCTTAAAGGCAAATTTAAATAGTGCAATATATTAATCAGCATGTTTTTTGTTTCTTCATTTAAAAAAAGAATACTAGCATTCATCCTCTCTCAACCTTTATTATATTATATTAGTATGAAATTAACAGACCATCTCATAGACTGATCTAAATAAGCCCTTAGGTTTTAATGATTATCAGCTTTGGGCACTGTATTTCTCCCTTCTTGCTTCCCAAAGTTGTCACATCTTATCTAGCTTATATGATTGAATGAGACGTATTACGTTGGCTGTTGCTGCATCCCACAAATGTAATTTACAACATTACAGAAGTAACGTAAAAGCCAAGCCAAGGATAAAATTAGCTGTATAAATTTCTGTAATAATAATAACAGTTACTATTACATGAAAATATGTTTTATATAGGATTATAAATACATAATTAGCTTTTCAAAGTATTTATTAACATGTCTATCCATTAAAAAGAGCAAAGCATTTTGTCCTTTTATTTATTTTTTCTTCCATTCATTTGTGTTTGATTCTTGAAGACTGCATGGATAAGTCAGGGGTTTTCAGAAGTTTGCATTGCCTCCTTCCTAAGGCTTAGAGAACGTAGCTAGCCCAAGGTCACCCAGTTGGCTTTATGTCCAAGGCAGAACTCACACTTCCGTTTTCTAGCCTAATGACTTAACCCCTATGCCAAACTGGCTCTTTTGTCGTACTAAATATAAAATTCATCTAATTTATCATACAAACATTGAATTCAACAGTGAATATCAATCTTTAATTATAACAAATGACAAATTCTAGACAATGTTATTTACTCACACTATAACTGTTATAAATACTGTATTCAAAAATGCTAAAGTATACAATAAACTGCAGAACTAACAAGTTCTCAAACTACATCCTAAATTAAATTTAAAAAAAATCCATCCAAGCACTCTGAAATAAAAAGGATGAAATGTAGAAGTTTGGCTAATGCAACTGTTTTTCCCTCAAGAAAAATCTATTTCAACCGTAATAAATTGTGTTAACATGAACCTTTCCATCATGATTTCATTTCAGCTATTATTTCACTGGCATCCTAACATAAGGGTGGAAGACAGGTGCAAATCAATCAGAGGTAAGCATTTTATTGTAAAAGGGCTCTTCCTTCCTTCCCTCGCTTTGTACATCTGAACATCAAACTATTGAAGGTTAAATGAAATATCCTCAGACAATAAGAATATGAACAGGGACTCGCTAGAATAAATTCTCCTCTGCCCTACTAAAAGCAAATAACTCTTTCTCATTTTTCTTTACTGCAATATGAATAAGAAATATATTATCTACCTTCTAGAATAAGGTTTAGATATGTTTTTTTACATATGTAATATTTCTTTTTATAAGGTTTATATATATAAACTGGCTTTATTTACCAGTTTTACTAATTCTCTGTAAAGTCTGGCATCTCATTAGAAATAACAGTTGAAAATACTTAATGTGTCCCTTGCTATACATTAAACATAATAAAACAAGATTGCAACCTTATGTATGACTATTCAGAAATAAAACCAATGGAATTCATTGAGCATATCCCTAAGTAAGTATTGAACTTTCAGTTTAATAGCCTATTCTTGCCCCAAGCTAGTATAACATCATGAAAAAGACTCAGTTCCTAGTACTAATTATACGATTACAGCATTTTTGCTTGTACACTTCTAGATCCACCCACAGTATGCTGTTCAAAAGAAGTATAGAATAGAAAGGCTCAAACTTCACAAACTTGTGTGAAGTTGTCTGTAACACAGAAGAATCTACGTCAACATGCATGTAACTTCTCACAGAGTAAAAGATAATGCTAGAATTATATTATTTCAATGTCCCAAAGATGCTTTTTCAAGAGGCAACTGGATTTTCTGGTTTTTTTTTTAAGACATTTCGCTTCTCATCTAAGAACCTTCTTCAGGTTCTTAGGGAATGAAAGGATTTATACTCCTTGCAGACAGCTGGTCATTTGCATTCTTTTAGAGAGTCGTTGAGGCTACCAAGAAGTTTATCTGTGTCATCGGGGTCACCTGAGTAGTGCAAAATGGGTGTGGAGCCTTCTTGGAAATGTTGAAAGGACTGTGACTCTGATGACAAACCTCCAGGTGGCCTCAGTGACTCTCTGAAAGAATGCAAATGACCAGCTGCCTGCAAGGAGTATAAATCCTTCCATTCCCCACCATCTAGTCAGAGCTGAAAACACTTGTTGGATAAGAAGGAAACATTATTGAAAGAAAGACCAGGAAGTCCAGTTCCATCTTGAATTTGGGGACAATTATGACCTGGATGACTGAGAATCTCCGTAGACATATATTCTTTCAAACTCCAAATTATTCAAAGTAATGAAAAAACAATAACCCAAAAGCTGTTTTCCCCCAATTTCATCTTTATAGATATAAATAATTAACCTATGTTAGCACTTCCCAAGAGAAAAGCGGAAAAATATATTCTTATAAATAGAATTGAAATTATTTTTAGTTTTCCATTCTTTCAGCATCCATTAGCCCTTCCAAAACCTGCTTTTGGATGCTTTATTACAAAAATAATTGTTGGAATGCATTTTTAACTCTTGGCAACAATCATAAAACAAAATTAGAGATAGCTATAAAAAACACCTTAGAACAATAAAGTGATCAAGGACATGATATGAATAACTTAGGTAGTATTATGCTTAAATTTATCTTATTTTTTTGCAGCAGAGGGATGAGAAATCAAGTAACAGTTATTAATTAAAAAATACAATATGCAGACATGGTTAGTTTGAACAAAGTTGGTAAGCCAGAATGGCTAAATTCACACATCAGGCTCAGCATCCGTTATGGTTTACTAATCACACTTGGTTAAATTTTCAAATAGTATTAAGCAGAGGTGGTATTCAGCAGGTTCTGAAGAACTGGTAGTGGAAATTTTGACTAGTTTGGAGAACCAGTAAATACCACTTCTGACAGGCCCCACCCCATCTATTCCCTACCTCCTGAGTCCCAGCTAATCGGAAATGGAGATTTTGCAGTAACCTTCCCCTGGAGTGGGGAGTCAGAAGTGGTATTTAGCGGTTCTATGAACTATCTAAATTTCCGCTACTGGTTCTCCAGAACTGGTCAGAACCTCTGATGCTATGCCTCCAAGTGGGCTTTTTTAGGTCAGGAAGTACAGGCAAAAAGAGAGATGACAGTGAAATATGTCACAAAATAATTTCTACACCATTTTCATAACTTGAAAGCGCAATACAAAATATCAAAAGCCCTCTGATGTAATAAAAACACAAAAGCTCTTTTTTTTCTTTCAGAGGAGGGAAGACAGATTTAGGCACCATATTTCATTTTAGCTCAAAACTGTCTTCCCATCTGCTTTTTCATCCTCAAATATTTTATTTATAAATGATTCATACCTCCTACATGAAATCAGGCACCAGAACACCTTTTAGTAAATATAAAAAAAACATTAAAAGAAAGATTAGAACATAATCCTAGATTTCTATATCTTTTGAGATTTTGGGAGAAAAAAACCTACATTGCAAAGGGCAATAGGTTTATTAGGTCAGTGTTTTTCAACCTTTTTTGTGCAAAGGCACACTTTTTTCATGAAAAAAATCACGAGGCACACCACAGAAAATGTTAAAAAATTTTAACTCTGTGCCTATATTGACTATATATAAAGTGTTTTTCCCACGGCACACCTTACACTATGTCACGGCACACTAGTGTGCCACGGCACAGTGGTTGAAAAACACTATTAGGTAATAGATAAACAGGTTTATTTGGATTTAGACATAGGGGGCTCAGTGGCTAAGATGCTGAGCTTGTTAATCAGTAAGGTTGGCAGTTCAGTGGTTCAAATCCCTAATGCTGCGTAACGGAGTGAGCTCCCATTACTTGTCCCAGCTTCTGCCAACCTAGCAGTTCAAAAGCACGTAAAAATGCAATAAGACTCTTTGGCTTTGAAATAGAGATGAGCACAGCCCTCTAGAGTTGGGAACGACTAGCACATATGTGCGAGGGGAACCTTTACCTTTACCTTTAAGAAGGTTTAAAATAGAAAAGGAGGAAATGGAATAGAATGTCCCCCACCTCCATATATGTCACACTCTAACATCTATAATTTCTTGTCAATATAGTCAAATATGAGAGTAGACTGATATATTTGAAAGAAATGTTGATTTAGTGTTATATCCAAGCTCATCCCATGGAACTTGTAGCTCTGAATTTTAGTTTGCATTTTTCATTCTTTGGCTTCTCTTTGAATACTGGTTATTCTATATGATTCCTTTGATACCACCTTAAAGTGTGGTTCGATTGCCAATAATAGTATATGTTTGCTGCTGATTTCATTTTTGTATTGAAGTAGTTTGCTAGGTCAGAAATAACCAGTGAAGAAGCTGGTTAAAATAAAAATAGTTAATGCCAAATAAGGGAATAAAAAGGCTTTAAAAATTCTTATCTCAAAAATGATCTGCCTCTTAAAAAATGAAAGGACAGTTGGTTTCCTTGGTGATTATTCCAGTATAAGTCCTTTCATAAAACAGCTGTCTGTGTTATTACGGGTGATGTTGGAATTCTCAGTGTCTGTCTTTGCTTAGAAACAAATATGTAAATTAATACATTATTACTAAAGAGAAAAATATGTCCCAAGTAGATCTGATGCTCCAATCACATGACGTAGAGTTGCTCTTTTTAGTTCTGTAGAGGCATTTTTGTGAAAGTTGTGGAATCTTACTGACATGGGGTTAAACTATATTGGTTGCCAACACATATGCTTCACTCTATTTATAAAATCACAAAAAGTTATATTTCATTGGAAAGGAAGAAAAGATAAAGAACTATGATTTGTGTTTTATTGAAGAACAGGATAAATACTCAACACAGTGACGGAACAGTGCAAGTTTGGATGAAATGCCAGAAATCTATTAATAGAGAAATATACTAATTTGTTTGTCTTGAAAGCAGATGAAGCAGGTTAGATGCCATGCATCATTGCTGTGCCTAATAGATATTTACATAAATTGGTCATATTCACTATTTTTGTTTCACACAACAAAATTCTTAATTCAAAGGAATCCATATGTATACATTAGAAAGCTCTGCTAACTTGGTTGTCTACTTTCATATTGCAAGGTCATTGCAAATTTATTAGAATTAATAAAATTAATTAGAATTCTTTGTTCTTTTTCATACTAATGTGTTAAAGAAAATACATGACTACAAAGGTTCTCTACAATTATCTCTCATTCTATTTCAATGCTTGTCAATTTTATTTCAATTCATTTTAATTTTTTTCTCTGGGAGTGTAAATCACTTTTTAATAATTAGAGTACCTATTCAGTAAAACTACAGAATTTATATATGAATTGTTCAGATACATTTCGATGGCATCTGAAAGGAATTATGCCCTGGCAACATGCATAATAAAACAGCTTCTTAATTCAAAAATGTGTTTGCTATATACAATGATTGTTGTAAAGTTACATTCAATGTTGATCACTCTTCATGATCATGATGGTCTCATATTTTGATTGGTTCTTTCAGCTCCTGAGTTCATAGAGTGGTTTTTCCATTTGCTATTCAGTTAACAGGTTGTTAAGACTACCAGACTTCTAGGTCTGGTCTGCAAAAATCTGTATAACCACTGCTTTCTGGATAACCAGAAAACTCTGCTTTATAGGGATTATCCAGGTGCACCCAAATATGATAGTTCTTCATGGGAAATAATTCAGCAGGAATCCCACAACAGAACATACACAAATATTGTAAAGACACGTTTAGTTAGGACAGGACAAAGATGAGAAAGAAAGCAGGGTTTAAAAAACCAATTTGGAGGGGAAAGGAAAAATTAAGGGGGGTTTCCAATAGCAACTTTAGAGTAAAAAAAAAGGTCATCTCAGTACAGAAAGTAAGTTGTATTACATTGAATAAGGTTAAAAATAAAGGAAAAAAAATAAATTTGGGTGAAAGTCTAAGGTCACATGGCAAGGCATATTAAAAAGAATAGTAGAATACATATGAATTTCTCTCTTATTCTCTTTTACTTCTTCTAGGTGAATTATATTAAACAAATTTTAGTATAATGAAAGTTGAGAGATATAGGATTGATCATTCCTGAGACTGCTCCGTTCTGAAAATTGGGGGGTGGGATGAAATAAGGGAAAACTGAAGACATATTTGTTTACGTAATAGAACTTTCTCTTCTTGCACTTTCTACTATCCTCAAGCCTATATATTTTCAGATTTGGGAAGAGATCCAGAGGCAGATGCAAGCTTGATGGATTTCACTGAAAACACCCCTTATTTTATCATCTCTATCACTGAATAATCATAAACGTTCCCCCTGCCTAGGTCTTTCCCTCTCTGGCTTTGTTTTCATTGCATCTATCATTGACATGACTGAAAAAAAGAACAGTAGCAAAGCTGATAGATGTGTAAATTAGGTATTTTCAAGGAACTGGAGCCAGATCATTAAACTTGCTTGATGACATTTCTTCTCTCTTCATTCATTAATAGTATTGATGAATCCTTCATGAATGTACAATTAAAATTTGCCAAGCCTTTAGTCATAAAGTACATAAGAAAGTATATATAGAAAAAGAGGAAAGAAGAAAAAAAGGAAAATGCTGCACTGCACAGAAAAGAAAAATAACATTCCCTATTCAGCTGTAATAGATGTTTTTCTCACCATATTGTCTCTAATTTGACAAACAACACTAATGGAAATAGTGAACATTAATTTTCAAAAAAAACATAATTCAAGCATGTCATAAAAAGGAAGATTGCTGTACGATATTGAAAGTCTGATCTTGAAAGCATCTAGTCTTCCTAATATACCGACATAAACACATACTGAAAAGTAATAGTCACTAGAGAAGGCCTTGATGCTTGGAAAAATCAAAGGCAATTGAAAAAGAGGCTGGCAGGAAACAGGAGGGCTAGACCTTATCATTGATAGTATAAGCATAATCTTATAGGAACTCAAATAAGCAACTGATCACAGGTCATAGGCTGACCCCAAGGGCCTGATCCATCGTTACAAGCCTCAGAGGTTGGTAGAACTGTCAACATTTAATCATCAGAAGCAGGTAATATTGGAGTCAGGTGATGAGGGGGCCTTATCCTGGAAAGATGTTCAACCCCAAAATGTGACAGCTACTAAGGGCTTCCTTGAGAAGGAAACATGCCAACACCTTTAATAGACACATAGCTGCCCTTACTGAAGAACAGTAGCTAGTGACTACCCCTCTGTAGGAAACAACTCTTTAAACTTTGTCTTTCTCTTCTTGTACCTTACTTTCTGTTACGCTCCTTGACTCTTGGATTGGTTGAATACTTTCTATGCTATTAACTTCTGGAATGTCATGGACCTTTGCTTCTCAGAGGCTCCCTTTCCCCATTTTTCTGAACCTGCACTTGTTTGTCTTCTACAGCTTCACTTTGGCCACCCATTCTACATCTTGCTATCTTTCCCATGGCTTGCATCTGTATAACTTGTTCTATGCATGCCTTTGTAACTATCTGAAGTACTTCTTGTCAATAAAATGACTTGTAACTAGCTTGGGTGTACTTGCTCAGTCCAAAACAAAACATTAACTTCTGATAACACATCTGCAGGAAGGAACGATTTAACTGAAATGCTGATATAAAGCACTGTTCAAAAGAATATTTAGGGCAGAAACTATATATAATTCTATACATTTGTAAATCTATACGTCTATGTAAATAGAATAAATATTTCATAAATATCAATTTTTCCAAGTAAATTTGTATGGTATTTCAGCATTTTGCATTAGATTACAAGAGTGTGTATGAAAGAATATTGAAAATTTTCAAGATTTGGCAGTTGTGCAGGATTTTATTTCCTGTTTCTATTTTAAACATATTTAAAAATTGCAATTTAATTTGAGGTCCAGCAAACACCAATAAGAGCTATTGCCACATAGTCATGTGATTAACTACAGCTGTTCAGTGCCCCAGTTTTAAGTCCAATTATAGTTCTTTGGAATTTACAGTGCAAATGTGGCAGTGGTCTGTAACTTTAAAAAGCAACTGCATTGTTTCTTGGCTTTGGCATCACTACATACACCAAAGTATTTTTTTTATTAATGCTTGCTATAAAATTATTGTTTTAAGCTGCACTTGAGTGACAGATAGCATGAAGTGCATGGCAATGAAAAAAGTTCATTAAAATTTGTAAAATTTGGATTGTACATATAGAAATACACTTGCCTTTTTTAACAATTGAGTTTTAAAAAGTTCATTAAAAACTCAGAGATCTTGTACATCCAATCCATCAAGCATGAACCAATTATTACTACATTATCACATGTATATAACATTATAATATTATAGGAAAGCATAGAGATGCATCATTTTTCTAATATTTCTACTACTTTATTGAAAAACATTGTTACATACAGTATATTTTTGGAAGCTTTTTTTAATAATGTCTGCCATTTTCCCTTTGCAAAGAGCTTTATGTCTTGCCTTTCAATACTTCACAGAATCCATGTATGCAAAATCACAGTATCTAATATTTTATGCAGAGTAGTGGACACAAAGTGCAACATCTTTATCCTGTTTTGAACATCAAGAATAAAAAAATTGTAAAATTTGGATTGTACTGATAAAAATACACTTGCCTTTTTTAACAATTGAGTTTAATTAACACTGATTAAATAAGCATTTTTAAAAAGTGAGAAAGTTAAGTACACATTCCTATTACTGTAAGGGTGAAAAAGGGTGGGTGCACTGCATAAATATGCATATATTATACATGCCATGAGATATAATCAACACTATAAATATTTAATCTGAGATTTTTCTTGGCGTTATTCAAGTATCAATCGCTATCACAGCCTGCTTTCAAACATACTTTGCATTGTTTTGGATAGCAAAGTTAGCCAGAGAGGAATGCTCTTCTATTGGATCATATCATACTCATAAGAAGCAATTTACAATATCCTATATGCAAAAGATAGTTGTCAAATTAGTGTTTTCAGTAATTTGTTCAATTGTGTGCCCACTTGCTTGTTTTTGTTTTAAATTATTATGATTAAAAGTAATGAAGAAAACCTCTGATGATTGGAATGAATGAAATTAATTCAAACTTTTTTTTATTGAAGTAAATATAAGAAAAATAGAACCCCTACATTTACAACACTGCATAATCTTTACAGTGGAATTTGTGTTTAGTTCCATAGAATTTGTCCTTAGTCTTTATAGCCCTTCATGGTATTGGACCTGGGTACTTGAGAGACCGCCTGCTGCCAATTACCTCCACTAGACCAATTAGATCCCACAGACTAGGCCTCCTCCGAATTCCATCCGCCGGCCAGTGTCGACTGGCGACTACCCGGAGGAGAGCCTTCTCTGTGGCTGCTCCGACCCTCTGGAATGAACTCCCCATGGAGATTTGTACCCTCACTACCCTCCAGGCCTTCCGCATAGCCCTTAAAACCTGGCTGTTCCGACAGGCCTGGGGCTGAAGAATCGTTGCCCCTATCTCGAATGGTATGATTGTTGCGCTTTTTAACTATGTATTGTTTTTTGTGTTGTTGTCAAACTGTTTGTATCCCCCTTCCCTTGTTTGAGTTGTGAGCCGCCCTGAGTCCCCTTAGGGAAAAGGGCGGCATACAAATGAAATAAAACTCTAAACTCTAAACTCTTTATAACATTTTTTAAAATATGAAAATTGTATTATTCTGTAGAGGAAATGGTGGTGAAGCTCTATACTTATGTTGACTTCTCCACAATATATATATATATTTATCAGCACAAATATAACACTATATATAGTGTTATATTTGTGCTGATATATATATATATATATATATATATATATATATATATATATATGTTTTCTGAGGTTTTCGCGGGTGTTAGTATGTAGGTCTCTAGTTGTTCAGGTTTTCTCCCGCGTAGAATTGGAGATGTCTTGGCGACGTTTCCTGGAAACACCAAACCTGAAGTAGACAGCAGCAGCCTGAAGATGACGAATGTGACTTCGTCGAAACGTCGCCAAGACATCTCCAATTCTACGCGGGAGAAAACCCGAACAACTAGAGACCTACATATATATATATATATATATATATTATATATATATATATGTATGTATGTATGTATGTATGTATGTATATATATATATATATATGTATATATATATATATATATATATGTATATCAGCACAAATATAACATCCCCACTATATATATATATTTATCAGCACAAATAAAAACACACACACACACACACACACACACACACACATATATATATATATATATATATATATATATATGTATATATATATATATGTGTGTGTGTATATATATATATATATATGTGTGTGTGTGTGTGTGTGTGTGTGTGTGTGTGTGTGTGTGTATATTTCATAATTTTAAATCCCACAGACCATTAATATGATCTGCCTAATGACTGGGTGGGCATGGCTAGGTGGTCATGTGACTGGGTGGGTATGGCCAACTCGATGTCACTTAAATTGAGGGGCACCTCGGTGGCCTCTACTCGCCCTCCCCAGCCACTCCTCGCTTCCCTGCCCAGGCTCCTTAGTGCCCCAACAGGAAGCAGTTGTTGGAGCTAAGCAGCCACTATGATAAAGAGTTGGCAAAACAGCTGGATCAGTTCAAATTGGATCTGACTGAGAAGGAGGCTCAGCAGAAGTACCTCAATAGGACTACAAGCAGAGGCTTTCCAAGCAGAGGAAAGACCAGTGTGAATGCAAGGCCAGGTACTGGCACCTGGAGGCTCAGTGAGCTGAGATGGTCAGCTAGTTCCAAGCCATGATGCAGTCCCACTGGAACAAGGCCCACTGGCTCTTCACCACCAGCAGCACTTCCCTCCAGCCTTCGCCCAAAGCCCCACACCAGGAGGCTGAAGCAAACCCCAAGTCGAAATTTCTGCCCCCCTCTGCCCCACACATAAAGACACTGAAGGGGGAGAATCTCTGCAGCAACACAAATGTTCATTGCATGTTTCTGGTCCAGGTGCCATAGTTTGAGGACCCCTGATTTAGTGCAATATAAAAAAATGAAAATAATTTTTCTGTGGACCACCAAAATTTTGTCATGGACCCAGTTGGTGATCACTGGCCCGGAGAACAGTTATCTTTTACTTTTGCATGGGACTGAACATAACTAGAATATGAGACAACCACCAATCAATAGCCTCCCTACTCTTCTATCCTTGACAGTATCTTAGATACATTGAGAGTCTGGAATCTTGTTTAGCAATCTTTTATGGTCTTCCTACCTTATGCCCTACATTAGGATAGCCTTCACCTTTGATAGAGTGGCAAAGCTGGTTCAGACAACAAAGAGTTGAAGATGACTCAATCAACTCTGGGACCCCATAAGCTCTCCTCAAGCAGAGGTCGAGAGGATATCCTATTTAAATTTGAAAAAGAGAAAAGTAATTTGCCAATCCGGCCAGTTCAATGTATGAAAAGAGAGATAATGACATATTGTCCTTTGCCTCAGGCAACAAAATATTTTGGTTCTAGCTGAGTCACAGCACATTGCTAGGTGAAAACATAAAGTAAATATAAAACTCAAGAACCTTTGGCATAACCTTGGAATACTTAGAAATATCATCAGGCTGTCCATATTATTAGGAAACGGTAAGTGATAGCTAAACATTAAATCAAATATTTATGAACGGTGCTAAATAAGATGAAATATACCCATATTCCTAAATTTTCATATACTAATGGAAGCCAAAGAAATTTGAACAGACATATTGGTTCCTTTTAGGCCAAGATAGTGATGCACCAACATTGCTATTAAAAGGGAATGTGAAATGACTTAATTCTGATGTGAATCAAGATGCAATGCTTGCCCTTCTCTTTACCAACATTAATCAACTTCTATCCAATAATTTTGCTTATCCACCGACAATTTAGTTAATTAAATATCATTTACATAATTAAATATCATTTACATAATTAAATATCATTTAATTAAATATCATTGACTGAGACCAATTCTATGATACAGAGGAAGCAAAAGCCACTTCCACGACTTTCACTTTTAAATTTATTTGCAAGTGTGTAAAATTCTTCAGAAGCAATTACTTGCTTTCCTCTATATTCTGAAAGGGGACAGTTTTCTATTTAAGATACATTTTGATATTTCTGTGTTTTTTAAGCACCATCTTCACGTCTGCATTTCTCATGTCTTCTTTACATCCCAGTGCCTAGTTGTATAATATTCATTAATTTCTTTTAATACTGACACGTCAGGGAATGCACTTAATTTACCTACTCATCTTGAAACTGCAGAATGGAAAGCATGTGTTTGGTCGGGTAGCAACAGTCGCTTTGGGCTACAAAATGCTAAAAATAGCTTGCTCTTTGCAGCCACTCAGGTATGACAGAGTCAGACCATTCATAATAACTGCAATTAAAAGCACTTAATGGGATGGAAATTCTCCTTCCTTTGCACTGTCAATTTCATTTTAAATGACAAAGACTCCACAGTCATTTTTTAAACACACAGACAGCATTTCTTTAAAGATGTTTGGACCCACAGCATATGAAAGACTAAAAATAGATGGTTAATCAGAACAAAACAACGTTATAAGGTGAGTGTGTATTTCAGCCAATGCAGAGTCAGAATAAACAGTTTTCAAAGCAATGTTTTGCAACTAGGATCAACTAACCATCAAATAATTGGGCCACTTTTTTGAACATTTTTTTTCAACCCTTTGCTTGAGAGTAAATTTCCCTAGCCTAATGTCCTTTTAATGTGTTTACTTCTGGAAACTAAGGTCCAACAAATGAAAGTCACCAGATTAGTGAAATTTGCTTTAAAATTACAAAATAGCTATTGGAGAGATTAGGAAAGGGTAGAAACATTGTGGTAAAGAACATACAAGATTTGGCTATTTACATCACTATTTAAAAGAATTTCAGAACACTTTGCTACTCTAATTTCTTACAATCTAAGCCATTTAATAAATCAAAGTGGCAGAGTCAATGCAAATTAAAAAGTGTTCATGTATTTATCTGGATAACCAGTAACTTTCCTTTATCAAAAAAGGGAACATAGCAAAAAATAAATCTTATAAATCCAAAATGTAATAAAAAGGTTTGCAGTTAAAAATAGCATTATGAGACAAGTACAGCACTGAAAATAATACTCTAACCACAATGATCAACCTAACTCATTAAAATAAGCAAAAGAATTAATTATGCGCCCAGGTAAACACAGTTATTAAGAAGAATTACATAGTCACATTAGAAGTATAATGGTTAATATCACAGTACAAGTTAGATACAAGATAGATGCAGAATGGTTCCAATTTGGATGACTTTAAAAGTAAATTGGACAAATTTATGGATTATTAATAACTCCACATCATTACATCCAGTATCAGATACAATTTTATCTCTAAATACAGTTACTGAGGAACATTAGAAGAGTACTATTTCTCATAGGTTACTGTAAGAACAGAATGTTGGATTAGTTTTAATCTGACTATGACCCTCTGCATATTCTTTGGCTTTTCAGATACACAGCAACTTAGAATGATGAATAGTATAGATCAGTGATGGGTTTCAAAATTTTTTAGAACCTCTTCTGTAGGTGTGGCCTGCTTTGTGGGAATGGTTTGCCAGCCATGTGACCAGGTGGGAGTGGCTTGCTGGCCATGTGACTGGATGACCATGGCCAACTTGTAAAATGTGGTAAAACTCACTTAACAACGCTTTTGCTTAGCAACCAAAATGTTGGTTTAGAAACTCTGGCAATTGAAGCACGCAAGTCTTAAAGCTGTCATGTTACAAGACCCTTTAGAAAAAAACCCTTTAGAAAAAAAATCCCAGGGGTGTTCAAACTTGGCGGCTTTAAGACTTGTGGACTTCAACTTCCAGAATTCCTCCTCCCACTCTTCATCTTGATGATGTGCAGATGGGTGGGGGGAGGGAGCTGGATCCGGTTCTAAATGATACTGTAGATTTGTGGAACCTCTTCTATAGAACCCACCCCCTGGTATAGATGTACTGAAAGACAGACCCAGTATATGCTTCATAGAACATGTGACCTTCAAACATCAGGAAAAAAAGCCATTTGTTTTACAATTCAGGTAGATTGCTGATAAATTATTTTCACCATTAGAAGATTCATTGTCCCCAAAATTTTGCTTATAAATTATCTATGAATTTCTATGCAAGAGATAAAACTAATTGGATTAAACCACACCATGATTTAATATGGCTCTGATATGAATCTAAATTCACAGTAAAGGCTGAAAGAAAAGAGCATTGTGGTACTCTTGACTACAGATAGCATAGACATTAGATATTTATAACATTGACATAATCACAGTATATATTATACGCCACATACATACTGAAAAAATAATTTTATTTGAGAGAATCCCTTATGTGAATAGAAAAACTGATTTTCCCTATAATTAATGCACTAGAAAGCCAATTCACAATTGTCTATTGGTTGTTTATTAGACATTTTTAGTTTTTAGGTTATTTGTTCTTTATGTTTCTGTTGATTTCATCATTAAATATAGCATACACAGGAACAGTGCAAAATGCTCCAGTGAGTGAATTATTCATTGAAAATCCAATATTTCTTTCTAGCACTGGAATGTAAGAATAAATTATCATATACAAGAATAATATATTAGAATCAGAGCCCCTAGGCATAGCCAATTCATATCATTTCTAAGACTTACTTAACTGTAATCCCTAAGAAGAATATTTCCTCCATCTCAATCTAACATGACAAACTTCAGCCAGATGCTCACAGGTGAGAAGATAGATTAGATGAACTAATAGTAGGGATAAAGGGATGAGGCTCTGATATGAAATGTTACTTGTTTCTTCTATATTTAAAAATAAATAGCTATGTTTTTGATGCCATTTGTGATATTTATGCACATTGAAAATTTATTTTAAATAAACCTAAACCAATCAGTTGTCCCTAAACAGAATCAACTCTGCTCAGAATGGATATCATGTTGGAGCTGCTTTCTATACATGTTTTGTACCTTTCACCCCCACAAAAGAGGTAGTAACCCTAATCCACCCCACCAAAGAATTAAATTTGGACTCAGATTTTTCACAGCTAAACATTAATGCCTCCTCCATAGAAGAATGAATTGGGTCTATTTGCTTTCTCCTCACATTATTTTCTTTATTTCTTTAAAAAAAATCCTCTCTATACTGTTTATGAAAGGTTTGCATATTTTGTAAGTTATTTTTTAAAAAGCCATCAAAATTGGACCATATGCTTGAACACACCATGGAGCCCAAAGTCAATGGGCTAGGAACTCCTAAAAGCTACTCTATAGCTCCTGAACCAGAATCCTCAGAAGGAACTGCTATTGAAGAACAAAGTAGTATTATTTGCTTTTAAAAGCCAAATAACCTGATTTCACCAAGAAATAATTTCATCCTGTCAACCCATGAAGATACCTTCTCCTACAACTATTCCACTTGTTCCCTAAGCTTTTCCACTCTTTGGCTCTCATAGTGCTGAAACAATATGCTCAAGATGAGCAATGAGACAGCTCAGGATGTTTACTTGGCTCTTGGCTCCTTATAATCCCAGACGTCATGGATATGTCATGGATATGACATACATACATATATACGTACATACATATGTCACAATGAAAACTAACTTCAATCTGGTAAAAGTCCTCATAATTTTTATTTTATATTATGACATCCTAAGCAAAGGAACCAAAAACATATTGATAGATTTACCCTCACTTGTTATCCCTTTCATAAACATTGGAGCCTTGGAGTCACCATGTGTGAATTGGGTGGCCATATAAAGATGTCTAGTAAATAAATAGTAATTCTTCCTCTTATAGAATCAATAGTATTGCTCAGAAATTTTACTTCTGGCCATAATCACTTGAAAATAGCAAATATTCTAACTGATTTATCTGTTCTTATGTCTTACAGCAGCTGAGAGGAAGCAGCAGGATATTTCTGTTGCACCCGACGCCCAATCATATTCTCATTACTCATCCTTACTGTCTTCTTCATAGAACAAGCATGTGCTTCACACCATCAGTGTCCAACACATGGCTGAAAGGAAAGCCAATATGCTAAACAGGACAATCCAAAGGAAGCAGTCATGTTCTTTTCACAATGCCATTGTAATTTGGAGAAGATAAATGAAGAACATATACAGTATTTTCTTTGAAAGAACCCACATGGATGCCAGGCTTTAACTGATGACAATCCTGAAGTTTTGCTGAAGATGGTAGTAGTAATAAAAAAAGCTCACCTGTCTATATTTATTATTAATCTCTGCTTATCTTGTCTCTGTTTCATATTGCATCTGAGCCAGAAAACAGAAGACTGTTTTACAGAGTAATGCAAGTACATATCTATAGACTGTAGTGCATGAATTTTGAAAGAAGACTTTCGACGGCTTAACTTTTTCTTAGAGGTTGACCCATGCTGCGGATAGATACAAAAACATCTTATTCTAGAATAATGTGCATTCAAGCTGTAGTATTGTCTCAAATCTTTCTATGCCTACTTCTGCATTAAATATTGTTGTTTAAGATAGCATTGCAGTTTCATGATAGCTGAATACTCATGACTACAAATGTCTGAAATACATATTACATTATTTGCTGCTGTGCAATGCTTTTATTGGGATGATTTAAAAAAATAGAATTCTCCAGAAAATTTTCATCAGGCAAAGAAAAACAAAAGAAGCAAAAACTGTAAAAATTAGCCATGAAATTTATTGCCTAGCTTGATAGTATTCTCCAAACCTATTCTTTGCTGGAAATTGGCCAAAAAAAGTCACAAATCACAACAATGTGACCACAGGATGTTGAAACCAATCATAAGGATAAGCTGGTTGCCAAGCACTCAAAATGTGGTCATGCAGTCATGGGGGAGAGGGCCATAATATTTTTTGGACAGCTGGAAAGGCTTTACAGATAGAAAAGCACCCTTTTTGAGGCTGTTACAACTCTGAATGGTCACTAAATTACCAGTTATAAGTCAAGGGCTACCCTTACTCAGGAACAAACATCCTTTGTCCTCAATTGGTTTCACATGATTAGCAAAGTCCACAAGCTGACAATGTACTTTGTTATTTATCCATATGTGTAATGAAATTCTTCCATGTCAATTATTAATAATTCAGTCCTACAATTAATTTTTTCAGGTTACAGTGGAGTATGCAGAACTGAATCCGGGAGATAAAGTACTTAGCTAGATCCATCAGTTCATGGATGAGCTGGATTTTGAACTTAAGCTTCCTTACTTTATATCCATATGTTCTCTCTGGGCAGTGAAAATGTGCTTTGCTTATTCTAATCAAAAGGGTCAGTATAAACTGTTCAATTGTTGCAGTATTCAGAAAAGTAAAATAATGGATATTAGTGGACAATTTCTGATTATTGAAGTGGTAGTATTTTTTGGGGGGGTGCTTACTAAAATGTGTACTTGATCTGCTCACTTCCCAGTCTCTGTAAGAATGGAAGATAATCAGAATTAGACAAAGGGCTCTTACATTTATTGGCAGGAGTAGCTAAGTGATCCAAGCCAGGGAACAAAGTATACATCTCATATTCTTAAAATGTTCTTAAATCTGGTTAACTAACCCTGATAATTGCTATGACATCAAAAACATTCAAACACTTCCAAAAGTATAGTTTTTTGATTGTGTTGGATAAATTTCCTCAATTAAATAATGGATCGAGATAGGCCTGCTTCAAGAATGTTTGTCAGAATTTAAAGAGAACTGTCATTTTTTCAAAGCTATGTTTTTACACATGCAGGAATTTTTATCTATTTTCTCTCTATCCTCTTCTTCCTCTTCTTTTTCTTTCTCAATTTATACAATAACAAGGTGAAGCAAATTTTGCCTGATGTAGAAATATTGGAACTAGAAATACTGATTTTTTAAAAAGAAATCATGGATTATAAGACAGAGAAGACAACTAAAATAGAAACACAAATAAGACATTCACTTGGAAAGGACTTTTTTTTTTTGATACACCAAAGATGTTGGTTAAAGCCTTGAAAATTAAAGTGATAGTGGATAGCACTAGCTAGCAGTGGAGAGTAACTGTAGTGGACATAGTTGTCTGCAATATGAACATTACTAGCTTTGATTAAGATCTGTATCACCCCTGGCTGTTTTCAACAATGAATGGGATGAGAGGTTATTTATTTATATTTCATGTGTCTAGACCTCCTCTCTCTCACAAAGAGGGGCTGAGGGGCTCTCGGTGGTGCACAGTGCAATAAACGTAGGTTAACATTTCTTTGCAAGATGGCATGAAGAGGGCATGAAGTTGGCAACCAGAAAGAAGCAATGTTGTGCCCTTTTTCAGAGAAGCTATCTCTTAATTCAGTCTTATTTAACAACTAGGTTTTTTTAGTTTCCTCTTTCAGGAAAAAGTTGTTGAAAATGGAGTGCCAGCTACAAAGGGTCCTACAGGAAACATATTATAGAGTTGCTTTTCAATTGGAGTTGAGACCTAGGCATGGATGGAAAGAGCATTCATTGCCGTAATGGATGACTGATGTCAGGACTTTAAAGTGGAAGCCCATTCCCTTTGTTTTGCTGGACATTTCAGAAGATTTTAATAGCATCAATCATGTTCTCTGACCAATTTATAGAGATTGGTAATGTCTTTCTTTTTAACATCTATATAAAGCTGCTGGAATAAGTTATTTGACAGTTTGTTGTGAGATGTCATCAATACACTGATGATGCTTAACTTATGTTTCCATCCTATGCTAAGTTTGAGATACTGTGAAAGCCTTGAGCCATTGTCTGGAGGCTACTGGGGTTTGGATAGATTATAAACAAGTTCAATTCAATAAGAACTGAGTTACTTTGTCCAGAATTATGTAGTCTATTTTGTGGTTGGCTTCTTCTGCAAGTGTTATTTGTGTTCTTCAATCTCTTCAGTAATAATAAAGGCTGCAGCGACAATTCCAAAGGATCTGTTTCCCCGCTACATAAGTGGGATATCATTTGCATATAAAGATGTATCATCATGTCTTCTCTGTTGATTTAACAGCAACATACTCTCCATTAAACTTACCATCATTAACTGATGGCAAGTGTTGTGACTCTGTTGGTTGGGACTATCTACAACTGGCAAGGAAATAGCAAATCTCAGCAAAGATCTAGCACTTTTATTTTCTGGCACAAGCTTGAGATGGAGATGGTCTGGTATATCTGTGCTATTATCTTATGTGGTCTTCCTTTTGATGGGAGTTGCGGCATTGCATTACAAGAAAGGGAATGAACCCTTTCACCCCTTAAATCCTCTCCCTCCCCTTCTATGTTTGTGCATCTATATGCATACTGTATTCCACTCAGTAGCTCAGTAATATAAGAAACAGTGATGACAAAAGCAATACATTCCTTTCTGACAAATTCAAGGAAATGTTTGCTCATTCCTAAAAGTGATCATTTGTTCTCCATCTGTATTCTGCCTGCTGACTATTATATTACCACTGCAAACCTCAGACAATTATTTGCAGCCCAAAATGTAATTGTGTCATTAAGACTCATGTAATTATTATTTCTTGACTGTGAGTTAAAGTATTGTTTCCTGACACAGTATATGTTTATAAATCAGCAGTTAGGATATGGCCAAATATTATGTGGAAGTGGATTCCTTTTTCTGATACCAGCTAAAAAGGGATATCCTAGAGGCATGTTGGATGCAGTAATAGCCACTGGATGTTGAATGCAGTAATAATCATTTGGCTTTTCTTTGCTATAAACACAAGAGCTTCTGGAATGAAACAAAAGTAAGATCCCATCATACAACAACAGACTGGTTATTTTTGTTTCTAGGATTTTTGTATTCTGACAAATAAAATAGTTGTATATTGTTTGAGAAATAAAACACTATTGTTCAAGATACACACTCACACATACTCATATATATGTTGTATTTGTGATGAGCCGATAGACAGATAATGGAAGCAGTTAGTTTCCTCCCATAATTGGGGCATACCAGGGATTGTGACACTAAATATATATGTATGTATGTATGTATGTATGTATGTATGTATGTATGTATGTATGTATGTATATGTGTGTGTGTGTGTGTGTGTGTGTGTGTATATTTTACACATCTTGTCTTGAATTTCTACAAAAAGTATTCTAAAGACAAAATAGAATCATATGCCTTCCTTCCCTTCTGGGTAAAACTGTTTCTTGATTCAGCAAAAGCTAGAATCAAAGTTTATAAGAAATAATTTAGTATTCTTTTCAAATCACATAACATTGATTGCAAAAACCTGGATACCTCTTTCATGCCTAAGGTAGAGCTAGAACTCACAGTCTCCTATTTTTATTTTTATTTTTTGCCTGGTGTCTTAAACATTAGATTGCTGGATCAAACTGACACTCAAAAGAATCATTTTTGCAGCCAGAGTTGAATCTAAGAATTTTCATACAAATTTCTGCCTCTTCAGTCCAATATTGAAAAAATATTTATTTTGTCTTCTATCATACATTACCCAACAGATAGGATTGGTAGCAATAATGAAAACTCAAAAGTATCCAAAATCTTTTTGTAAGTAATCCTTTATGGAAGAAAAGATAGGAACCATAATCAAAAGAATTCTAGAGGCTCCTATGTTTTGGAAGCAAGCCCTATTCACAGAAATAATATTCAATCTTCTTTGCATCTCTTTCTTGTTCTCAACCTATATTTCAGACTCCATGTTTCCCTTTTTGCATTTTTTACAAATACTTCAGTTAGAGGTTACAGGCAAAAAGAATACAAACTATTCAAACTATAAAAATATAAAAAGAAAAAATGTAAAAAAGGAAAAAATGCCTCTTCATTCCAACAAATTCACATAATTTAAGAAAATTATTGCCATATATTAAATTATAATTCTGTACATTCATCCTGAATTTCATCTTTTACCTAAAAACAAAATCTAAATCCTCATATTTCATTCTTTATCAGTATAAGTCCACCAAGGATTGTCAGGTATATATATCTAATTATCTTAATCTTGATTGAATAACCACAGTTTGTATTTCTTCCCTATATTTAATTCTTTATTCAAACTTAATTGTTAACCTTTCATATAGTGTCTACAGTTTGATTTCTTGTTCTCTTTTCTTCCTCCTTACCCTCCCTCACCAAGATTCGTTCAGAATCTTAGTTTGTCTTGTTTGTAAATTCAGTAAGAGGAATTCATCTTTTTTTGACACTTCCCAAAAAATCCTTTTAACTATAACAGATCTCTTTTGTACAAACAGTAAAAAATTGTAAATCTCTTTTCTGGTTTAATAGTTGTACATTTCCTATAAGCATTTAAGCATCATCCTGTTTCAATTGAAAGCTCAGTATATCCTTTTATACATTTCTTTTAGAGCTTGCCATATTGATATACATATTCACATTAATTTCAAACTCATTCAGGGTATCTTGTTCTTCCATTACACCTTTAGCTTACATTATCCATTATTTCTGAGTGTTTCAAAGACCATATATTCATAATTTTTTCATAGTTTTCCATCAGGAAGCTCACTGTTACATTCTTTTCCTAATTTCTAACTCACTCTAGTATCCAACTATCAAAGTCACAGTGTCTTCTTCTGACACAAGAAAAGGTAAACAACAAGTTTCTCAAAGGATGAATGCTGTGAAAAGCTTAATATTGTCATTTCATCCAAGTCCTTAATATGTTGTTGAACTTTCTAAAGTGCATACGCTAAGCACTCTTGTGCTACTAAATCCAGAAAGCAATGTTTTTAAAAATATTTTACAATCATGTTTAAAAGTATTTCTCTAGGGAGAAGGAAACCCATCTATCAAATGCTGCATAACTTGCCAATATTAAGGGACCTAACCCTTCTAAAGCAAAACAAAACCCAAATTACCTCAAAGGATTGTTGTGGGAAAAATAGCAGAAGAAAGGAGTATTGTGTATGTTTGCTGCCTTGAGTTACTAGTAAAATAATAAAGGCAAAACAAATGTCTAATAAATAAATAAATAAGCAAAAAAATTCTCTTGCTACCATGACCCATAAACATTTTCATTTATTTCATATGTAAGATACCATTTCTTCTCCATCCAAAATATTCCAGTTTGCTTATTTTAGAGTAGGAGTCATACATTTCAGCCACTTAATACTAAAAGCTGGTTCTCAAAATGTGTGTGGATCTTGGCACCAAAAGCTTAAAATGTGGGCTCGATCAAAAATATTTTGGTAGAATTGAGTTGACTTTTCTGGCCATGTTTAACTCTAGTTGAAATGCTACCTTGTCTACAAGAGCAGAGTCAAATGCTAGCTATGATTATTTCATTTACTAATCTAGAATATGACAAAGCATTAAAAATAATAGTAATAATAACATAAATCTCCAATTTATTTATTACACTTTTTAAACAACTCATCTCCCTCACAGAGGGACTCTGAGGGTGGTATACAATCAAATAATAAAATATATTCCTCTTTCATAAACGATGATTTTCACTAAAAAGTGCGCTATTCTTCCCATGCCACATTTGAAACCTTTGAGGCACTGGACATGAAATGAAGGAATGATCGGTATACGGAATATACACAAATATTTTATCAGTGGAATAAGTGGAAAAAATGGACTGTAAATTTCCACCTTTAAGGAGCTGAAATTTATTTCCTTCTTTTGAAAAGTAGGTCTTCTTTCTGCTCAGGGCAAACTTACCACAGTCAGAGACTTGCTAATAATGTGAGAACTGGAGGAGAGGAAGCACACTTCTTCCCTTTGTTTCACACACATATATGTACATATTGAGACAGGGTAGCAAACTTGGTAACACTTATTACCCTACCAGCGTTAATCGTGAGCAGCTTTGAGCATAAGTTGAAAATAATTCAAACAAGATTTGAAAATGATTTAATTAAACATGGCTGTTTTTCTGGAGATTTCTATGCAAGCTCTGAAAAAGCTGTAAAAGGAGTAAATCACCCATTTATTATTAGTGCAACCCACAGAAGGCATCACAAGAAATATTTATTTTTAATTCCATGCGTTCAAGATTTAATGCAAAGACTGAGGGTTTGCAGGCAGAACGATAGTTTAACAGAAGCAGGAAGGCAATTCAAAAAGGAAACAAGCAGGGGAGCAAATATATGAGCAGTGTAGTTATTACTGAAAAAAAAATTGTTTAGACGGAGGATCCAGGCCAAAGTCAGCAGTTCTCTTGGCTTTTCATGACAGCTTTTAGCCACTTGCAAGGGCTCATAGCTTTCTTTTGCCAACTCTCACACACCATGGAGAGTATAATGCATGGAGCCAATTGCTTTCTCTTTTAGCCCAGAAAAGATCTTGATTCTCCCAGACACCTTTTGTTTACAATTTCATCATCTATGACCACTTACCATACTGATTGGCACTGTCAGAATTTGGAACAATTAACAAAGTCTGTTCTGGAAACAAGAAGCCTGGAAGGATTCACTGTCTGTTTTGGGGGGAAAAGCAACTATTCCTGTTACCATGCTTGATTGATTCCCTTCTTGCATTCCCGTCCTGCAAACAACTAGTAGGCATCACTTTCTGGGGATCCTACAAAATATACATATTAGATCTCAAGTGCCAGAAAGACGGTTGGTCTTACCTGAATGGTAGTTCTCTGTGCACTGCAGGAGACTCCAAGCAGTGCCCAGGAGAACCTTAGGCAATCTCAAAAAGCTTTAAGTGGTGGCCCCAGAGGAGTTCTAACATTGTTAGTGAAGAGAGAAATTATAACATTCATCACTAGAGATTAATCCTATTGATTCTATTTACTGTTCTTGATATGTAAATTAGGTGAAATGAAGTTGCACATCACTACATAAGAAGACTACAAGGTAATATTTCCAGTTAAATTGAGGTAGCAGTTTGGTGAAGAGAGAGGAGGGATTACATGAACAAAACACATAGTTAGAGTTCTAGCTAGAGTTAGCTGGGAACCTTTATGGAATGATGGAGACAAACTACATCAATTGCTCTTTAGCAGTTTATTGCAAGTAAGGTTGCAAAGCATGTTTGCATCTTCTATGTTCTACTGATGAAATTTCAAATAGTACCAAAGCACTGTAAGGCCACATTTCCTCCCTCATCAGCTCAGCTGAGACATAGCTGAGCCATCCTATCCCTACCTGCCCTACTGTTTCTGGAAAAGAAAACTTGCTATCATGCTGGGAAGGGAATAGGCAGTCAACCAAATGATGGTGGAATGAATTAAAACTAATTATAATAGGAACTGTTCCAATGCCTTAATAAAAACTGGAATAAAGCAGAAAGGCAATGCATTAAAAACATCCCAGACATGATACCACCACAAGGCAGCAAATTAGGGTGATTGGAAATTGTACTTAGGCCTCATATTATGTCTTCCCAATCAACTGTCCTAGTTGCAAATCCATTGCACCTATGGAAGAAAATCTTGTCATCAGTCAACATCTTGCCATGCCTGCAAGCCATCTTTTCTTTTTGAACTTCAGGCCTGCCACACTTTCTACTGTGGGGAAATGGGATGGGGGATTATATAGAGTTGGGTGATATGTAGTCATAACAACATTTGTTAAGCCAAGGTGATCTTTGTCTCTGCACCTGGCCGGATCTGGATGGGAGGAATCTCTCTTCGTGGAAGATTGGACCTTGTGATGAATTTGGGGGTGTTTGGACAGGATCTTGAACTTTCAACTGAATGGGAAAAACTGGAAGCTTTCAGATTCGGGTTTTCCCCAGATTTGCCAACATGGTTCTTTTAATAAATTTGAATTTTGAGGAACCTCTTGCCTCAGATTCTTATTCTATTTTGGATGTTATTTGGAACCCTGACACATCTCTTGCTATATCTGTGCGTGTGTTTCACTATTCAGAGGTCTTCACAATGTTATATTGTAAAGTAAATGTAATATTTTCTTGCATAGGCACCCACTAGGTACAGCTCACAATAACTCATTCTAAGGACCCAATTTATCCTTCGGGAGATCAGTTCCATGAATAAATCAGTTAGGACTGTGTGGGAGTTAAAAAATGTCAAAATGGCTGCCACAACGGTACTATATAAGTTTATAGAAGCTCTGTTTCTATAAAAGATTATAGAACTAAAAAAAAAACTTTCCCTGCATTTCAAAAGTCAGTGCAGTTTCTGAGAAAATCTTGCCTTAATGCATTTGAAAAAGAGTCTCAAAATATACTACTCCTTTAGAAGAACAAAGGCCAGGCTTAAATAAATTTTGGCAGCCATCCAACCCAACCAGCATGACCACTCACTGATCCAAAAACACCAGAAAGTACCATATTGCCTACTCCTATTTCAGAAATTTAAAACAGTAACAGTAAATAAAAAATACAGTACATTTTCACATTTTCCAAAGTAGTAGTCAAAGCAATTCAGAATGCTAAAATGAGTAAATGGTTTTAATGGTTGAAATGAATGGTCCTGATGATGTAATCTAGTTTGAGTAATGAAATGTCTGCAAGAAAACCACCAAGCTCAGAGACCACCAAGGACCTATCAAAGGAAAGAAGAATCTAAGCAAAAGCAAAATTAAAAGATTCATTCACTCCTATCTTGTACCCAAGTTACTGAACCAACTAACAACCCATGCTGATAATCAGGAATACCTTATAGCAGTGATGGCGAACCTATGACACGCGTGTCAGTGCTGACACACATAGCCATTTGGGGTGACACGCACAGGATTTCATGCGATTCATCCTCGGCTCCTGCACGGCCGACGAGGATGAAAGAATCTGTGCTGGAGGAATGGGGGGGGCGGGACGTGTGATCTCCCCCGCCCACACTCACTTACTGTATCGCCGCCGCCCCTTTCTGAGCGCAGGGGCTGCTGGTAAGGCGTGCGTGCCGTGCGCACACATGTCATCAGCGCGGCGAGGGAGGACCCGCAGGAGAGGAGCGCGGGAACAGTGCACGCCTCTCTCCAGTCAGGCCGGCACAGAGAGTCTAATCCTGGGACTGTCGGTTACGACCACACCACACTTATCTCAGTTCACGGCAGGGCTATGGAGTCTGCTGCTTCCAGCTCCACGTCCTCATCAACATGCCGCTCCGGCCCGCCCCCGCTATGAATATTCATATTCTTCGCCCTCGCGTCACTAGGAATATTCATAGCAGGGGCGGGCTGGAGCGGCATGTTGATGAGGACGTGGAGCTGGAAGCAGCCAACTCCACAGCCCTGGTTCACGGCACCCCAAACAAGTTCAATAATATCAAGGGCAACATACAAAATCGACTGATGAACAAAGAAGTTACTAAGCAGGTATGTTAAATAATTTGTTTTTGGTTTATTAAATACAATTATATATTGCAATTATACATTTTTGTAGTTTAAACTATAAATTGCGCAAAATTATGTTTTTGTCGAAGTGACACACAACGCGAGTTATGCTCGATTTTTTGCCGATTTTTGACACACCACGCCAAAAAGGTTGCCCATCACTGCCTTATAGGATCAATCATTAACGGTAAAGGAAAAAGATGTCAAGATATACATCACACACTTGCACGTGGTAGAGCAGCCAAGAAAACTTTTGAAAAGATATTCAAATACTGTGATGTGTCTTTATATACCAAGATAAGAATCATGCAAGCCATGGCATTTCCACTCTATGGAAGTGAAAGTTGGATTTTAAAGAACCAAGATAGGAAGAAAATTGATGCCTTTGAACTATGGTGTTGGAGACGATTCCTGAGTATGTTTTGGACAGCCAAGAAAATAAGTGAATCATAGAACAAATCTGATAGGAGTTCCCACATATGGCACAAATGACAATGCCCAAATTATCCTATTTTGGATACATTATGCAAAAACCCAGTTCTTTGGAAAAAGTTCTAAGGTTGGAAAAGGTGGGAGGAAAAAGAGAGAGAAGATGATTAGCAGCAAGGTGGATAGATTAATTTACAGCGGTAGTGAGTGTACAGTTGGAGACTTGTTAGTGCAGGTTAGTGATAGTATCATGAAAAAAATCTAAATGTTCATGACTTGGTTGCATATAAGCAATTTGTTTCTCTAAATTTGACTACTATATCACATGATGATGATATGTTTAGACATTGCTGTATATTGTGCTAGTTTGGGGGAGTTATTGGAGATTATAGTGGTATACAAATGTAATAAGTATCTGAGGCTTCTCATTTTACCTGAAATCTACAAGGTTCTCGAAGATGCTGTATATTTTTAGAGCATTTCAAAAGTTTTTATCCCATGTTCAATTTCTTTTAAAAAAATGAACCAAGTTACTAAAGTTACTCCAGTAGAGACTTCAGTTCCGTCTAAACTATAAATCATAGAGTTATGAAATTACAGAGTGGGCAGGGGACACTGAGGTTATTTAATCCAATCTCTCCACTCCCATTCAATAGTTGAATCCAAATTAACCCATCCATGACACATGGCTGTTCACCTTTTACTTGAACACATGCAGAGAAAGGCAAGGCAGTGGGGTACAGAAGAAACACTGGCAGACTTGCCAGACACTGTTATACCTTCAACAAAGCAGTACATTGCTGTAATACATTTTTATTGACTGGACCTACCTCAAAGAGATGCCACTGGCTGTTTGTATCTGGTTCCCATTCTGATTATGATTGATTACAGCTTGCTTCAGATAATTTCAACTGAGCCCTGGTTACAGAGAATTCACTTCTGGTGTCCATATCTTGGATTCTCTGACCATTTTTCACAGCTCTTGCCTTCCAAAGAACTCTTCCGAAGAACTCAGTATAAAAAACATACAAACTGCATTCCCTATTCCTCACTTTCTGAACTGAGAGCTCGACACACAAGTAGATACATCCAGTCTTATTGCTTCATTGCTTTCACAATTCCCCATGGATGTCCTTTTCTTTGTTGTTTGTGACTATTTGTTATCTTCACTGAGCATGTGGCTTTAGTCCCCATCACTGTTATTTCATGGCAGTTTGAAAGCTCACAATTTACTTTCGGCAAACAACATTGCATATTCTACTTCACTGGTAATGGAGAATGGCATAGCGGGTCTTTTCAGGTCTTTCATTTATTTTAAACCAGATGTTTTTAATGACCAGAACAGTGTGATTACAATACAGCCATGTAACTGCTAATAGAGGTTTCTGCTTGAGTCAACTGACCTGGCCTCAATGCTTTGTCAAGCTAAGTATCTTGAATCCATGAGATGAAGCAGTTCTATAATCACAACTGTTTTAATAACCCACATTTTTCATTTAAATGATACTAAAATTGAATTGAATTGAATTTACTTTATTTGTATAAAAAATAAGTATAAACAAGAAACAAAACACAAAAGAGGATCTGTAAGGTTGCTAGATAAGCATTTCAAAATATATGCTTTTCTCAGTGCAAAGACTGAAATGTAGCTCTCCCTTGTAATCTCTGCCCAGTCAGCAACTGAGGAACTCCTACCTTCAACTATGTTTCCAGTGACTTGAAGATAAATGTTCATGGGTTTGCTCTGCACCTCTAAAACCACAACAATTTATTTATTTAAAAACTGATATATCACTTAGCCCAAGATTCTGGGTGGTTTACAGCCAGCAACATAGAATAAAATCATATAGTAACAAATAGTAATACTTTAAAACTCAGGAAGATGTCAAACATGAAGGACAAAGGCAAGTTTGCTGTACTCCATACATGCCATCTCTTGTGGAATGGGAAAACTAGGCATCCCTTTGTATCGACACCTCAGGTTGGGTAGATATCACTTGGAGGAATTAGTCATGAAGATAACCAAATCATGAAGATAACCAAGAGCTAGGCTACATAGGAAACACCAGCATTATGAACTGCACTTATCAACTTATTGGTGAATGATGCACATTTCCTATAGCAACTTTCACTTACCAACAGGAGGGTAGTTGCTTTTTTATCCATGGAGTCAAAGTTAAAGGGATTGAGATAGCGGCAAAACATGGTTATTAAAGTCAGTATTTTTGATAATTAGGGTTAGGGTCAGGTTAGGGTTTGTTTTCAAGTACTAATATAAAGTAAAAAACATCCAAGTATCTTCTGAAAAATAATATAACTTTAAATTAGTCTGGATGGAGTATATGAAAAAGGCAATACAGAAATCTCTTTAGTAACAGATATCCAATATCTCTTTTTCTTTAAATCTTTCTCTCTCCTTTTACAGCTTAACTGGCTCTGCTGCTTTTCTACAAGATAGAAAGCAACATTGAAAGATGCAAATATATTACATTCTTCATCTCTGTATTAAATAAAAGCAAAAGTTTATTCTTGCTTAAATCCTTAAAGCTGAGACAAACAGACCTCCTTCCAGGTAGTTGCCATAAACTTTCATTCTCTCACACATGAGCTTTTATTCTGGTTTATAGAGAGAACACAGCTGTGCCTAGTAGTGGTTAAAATGCTAGCCTCTCTCTCAGCCCAACTTACTTCACAGGGCTGTTGTTCTATTGAGAAAAATAGAATAAAGAAGGAATATTATGTATGCTTATGGCTTTGAGTTACAAAGTAATTTAAGGTGGAATAAAAATATAATGAATGAATGAATATCAACCTCATGTAATCTACAATTCCTATAAACCTGAAACATTTAAAAATCTTTCATTTTTAAGACCCAAGAATAATTGATATACAGTACCATTTTAATGTGTTTCAAAAATCCACACTACAATTGCAAAAAGGCTGCTTCAAGAAAACTCGTGATTTGCCCTTTACTGTTCTGTTCTATCCCAGAAATACAACAGAATGTTGTGAAGTGTCTCTTTCTGTTTAAGAGGACAGTCAAAGAAACTGAAAAGGTGTCAGACTGAGTGATTGAAATGCTCTTTAAATGCTTTTACTTGTCAGCTGTGGTTCATAAACTGAATTCCAAGATGACATTTGCCATTTGTAATTCTTCAATCCAGAAAAGTGTTCTCTGCCAAGAAGCAGGGACACACTGCTTAACCTTTGGGCTGATATTCTGGGTTTAATAGGTTGATATATTGTTTAAATAGGTTAAATAGAAACAGGTTAAATAGAAATATTTTTAAAGTTATTATTTCAAGAAGTGGTGCAGAATTATAATTCAAAATCAATGCATGTCAATTAGAATTGGCAAAAGAATTCAGCAGATGAGTACTTTGAATTTCTCCAGCAAGACAGAGAAATCTCTGGTAATTGTCAAACTTGAAATGGAAAAGCCCCTAAGACATTGTCAATTGGCTTGGGGATCCATAATACAGTACGAGTTTGCTAGATATTTATATGATAAATATAAATATCCTGTATGCCTTTCCACAATTTAGTTTTTTATTTTGTTTTTATCTATTTAATTTAAATTGGTTGTTTTTAAGGGGTTTTATCTCTTGGATTGCTTTATTATGTCTGCCACCCAGAATCACTATGTGAAGTGGGTGGCTATACTAATGTGATAGGTAAACAAACAAACAAACAAACAAACAAACAAACAGGAATGTAGTATATTTAGGGCAAAAAAATATATGCAAAGTTGGTATGAATATATATTGAAAGATTCAACCATCCTTTCATACTGCACAGAATGAATATAGTTTCCACAGCAAAAACAATTACACTGGGAGGGGGGGGATTTAAGCCATCAATTCAACACTTTGTCTCCTCTTGAACACAATCTTTGACAGATATTTCAAACCAAGCTGCCTCTGTCATGAAATGTTTTTTTTTTTTATAAAAAAAGAGCAGATTCAATAGCAAAATTAGGAAATGCTGGATGTTTTCATTTGCTTTTTCTTTTATTGGGTGAAATTGACAAAGAGTTCCATCAAGCTTTGCCTTCTAGCTCAAATGACAGGAAAGACAGATCCCCCCTTCATTAGTTTTCAAAAGATCCACAAAACAGAACAGAAACCATTTGGTGCTTGCTTTCCTGGCACAAATGGGAGGAGAATAATAAGTAAACTTTCCAAATATCCATTGCCATTTGAAAAGTGCAATTATGGTGACCAAAGAGGAAGAAGTGATTATTTCAAATTTAAAATATTTTATTTAAAATAAAAATTTCAAATATTTCAATTTAAAAATTAAAAAAAATATCTTTCCATCTCCCCCCACTACCCCTTATCCAGTCTCAATTGTCAGTATCTATCTTTCAATCCCTCACCCCACCATCAGAACAGAGGAAGCTTTTTGGATGAGAAGCAAAACATTTTCTTCCTCGTCAAGGGAAAAAAACCCCCATCCAGTTGCCTTTTGAAAAAGCACCTTTGGGACAACTATGGTCTGGATGACTGAGAATCTCCACAAACATTTAAATGTTTTGTAACCTGCAAAATTGATAAGTATTCCACCACTTCATCATGAAATCATTTATGAAAATATTGAAGAATAGAAAACTTAGAACTGCTCCTTGTGGCAATCTACCCAATACTCTCTCCAATTTGATGAGAAATATACATTGTCCAATGGTTTTGGGGTGAGATAAATCCACTGGACTTGGGCAGATATATAAATCTATTTAATAAATGAAATAAATAAAAATGAATTATGATATCCAATCCTCTTAATTAACTTGCTAATCAGCATGCCCTGTGGTACTTTGTCAAATGATTTGCTGAAATCAAAAAAGTTCTCCAATCAAAAAAGAGGCAATATTAATCTAACAAGATTAAATTTTTGAAAAATAAATTATAATTTCTGAGTTATTGCATTGTTTCAAGATGCCTACAGATCAATCTCCATATGATTTGCTCTACATCTTCTCAGATACTGATAATAGCATGACTGTTCTGTAGTTTGCTAGAACTTTCTGTTCTGAAGACAAGGACATTTGTCTATTTGGTACTTCACCACTTCTGCAGTTCTTTCTAGGGTGGAATTAATCTACTCCTGGGAATTTAAATCTACTCAAAGTGAAGGATAATACTTGACAAAGTTTCTTTAAGTCTCATGCTTCACTTATGCCCCTTTATCTTGATCTCCACAATTTCTTGGTGGCATATCAGGATTTCAATTAGCATATCAGGAGAGAAATATAATGCTTCTAGCAGGATTAGAATATTGGGGAGTTGAGTAAATTCTACATTTTGTGATTACATCAAAAACCCAAAGAAAAAACAATCAGAATCTTGATCACTTAAAAAAAAGTAGTACCAACAGATGAAGAGATAGTAAAAAAGATATTAGATTGTGCAGAGATGAACAGGTTGACAATGAAAATAAAGGATAAAGAGGAATTGGAGTACTTCAAGACATGGGGAAGAATTTATGATTGGCTAGAGAAAGGAAACTAGAAAAGAAAGCAGGAAGAAGATACAGAACCCAGGCAATGCACTGTTATGGAAAAGGGGGAGGGGGAATAAGGGAAAACAGAAAAGAAAATATTAAATACGTACGTACGTACGTACATACATACATACATACATACATACATATATATATATAATAGAGACATACAAAGCAGGGGAATATAATTAGGATAGATTAGCGAAGGTAAGGGAACAGGAAAAGATACCAATTATATTTGGGTTTGCTGAAATATAATCCCAAAGAAACATAAACTGAGACCAGAAAAAGAAAGAGAGAGAGGAGCAGAGAATGAAAGGAAGATGGGGGAAAGAAGAAAGAGGTAAGGAGAGGAAGATGGAAGGGAGATGAAGAGAAGGAGAGAGGGTAGATAGAGGAAGAGGAAGAGTAGGAGTAGGAGAAAGGTAATGGAGGAAGGAAGGGAAAGGAAAGGAGGAAGGAGGAAATTAGAAAAGGGAGGGAGAAAAGAAAGGGAAAATAAGGTTGTGTTACAACAGGAGAAAGAGATAATAAACAAAGCAACCCAAACTGTATATGTATATTATAGCCTATAAAATGGAATAACAAACGTATAATAATGATAAATGTAAAAAAAAATAATTATGCGAATGTATACATAAAATGGTATATAAGAGAATAAAAAAAAATTTTTTTTCTGGAAAAAAAGTAGTTCAAAGTTCCATATAAATAGAAGAAAAAGCAAAGCAAAAGAATCCTTGTAGATCATTATATGGGCCCATGGCCAGAATTAAAATAATTTAGCCCAGCAGTATGATATCGTTTCCCTTTCAGTGCAGAGCAGCTTTTTTCAACCTTTTTACCTTCAAGAAACTCTTGAAATAATTTTCAGGTTTCAGAAACCCTTGCCTAAAAATAGCATTTCCATCAACAAACTTTGAAATACAATTAATTTCTAACCTTTACAATGAATGTTTTATAATAGCAAATTGACAGGCCAGGCCAGCAACTTCAGCACATAAAAATTTTCACCACTTTAAGTGTCTCATGTGACGTTCAGAAAAGGTGATTATTTTATTTAAATCTCTGTTAACAGTTAGAGATAAAACAATTATGATACAAATGAACTATGTGAGCACCACTGGTTTCCAGAGATAGCTTCTGTGATTATTCTTTGTGTTCCCTCAGCGCACAGGCATCCATGTATCTGTGGGGAAATGACAAAAGCAATGTTGCACCATCTCAACATAAGCTCCACAGCTCCATTGTGATTGGGTGCCAGCCAGAGTTAGTTAGAAAATGGGGGTACTATATGAATGTTATAGATAGTTGGATGGATGGATAGATTTGTGTTGTGCCAATCTCATGTACATATGAAGCTTATATCACAACAGAACACTGCTGTTTTAGTCATTTTGTGAGAAATTTATGATGAGATATTTAATTTTAATAAACTTCCTCCTTTCTTCATTCTAAAGCTTAGATTACAGTAATATTAAACCAAAAAAGATTCTATCAGATGTGCAAAGCCTAGAGCAATATTGCTGTTTAATCATGATGCAAAGGTACAAACAAAGACATTAGCCTGGAGATCACAGAATGTAATACCTGTCTATGTCTATGTCAGTCTAAATTAATAACAAACAACCAATAGACAGGGATCTATAATATTCAACTAATTGTTTTTATTGGACTTTTATTGGACTTTTATTTATAATGGCAGATAAATCAGTCTTGGCTGTCTTAATTTTGTTACAGGCTGATCGGGCCTTTGGTATAGTTCAGACAACTTTTTGAAGTATATTTTAAGAAGACAACGTTTTCCACCAAGTTTTGTACATTGGATTACAATTTGGTATTTTCATCCTTTTGCTAAAGCTTGTTTGTTTATTTATATCCTGCCTTCATTACTTTTACAAATAACTCAAGGCAGTGAACATATTGAACACACCTTTCTCCTCCTATTTTCCTCACAACAACCTTGTAGGGTATGTTGAGTTGAAAGAGAATGACTGGTCACCCAGCTGTCTCTCATGGGTTAGATAGGACTAGAAATTCCGGTATTTGGCTTTCTAGCCTAGTGCCTTAACCACGAAATCAGCCTGGCTCTATGTTATTTATACCTATATATTCACAACTAAAGATATTTCTATAGATGAATATATTGTATATCTAAGTTGTTAGAGATAGCTATATCATGACCCCCATCTCCTTTTATTTTTAAAGGAAGTATTTTGCCTCCTTTAATTTCTATTTTAATTCTGAACCTTTTAGCTTTTTTTAACAGAATCTCAAGATGTTAAAAGAGTTATAGCAGTAGATACTAAATGTGAACTTTTTCTCTATCAAGAAAATATTTTGGCTATTTTGGATAATTAATTAGCTTACTGAAGCTGTGTAAATAAAGTAACCATTATTACCTTACTGAAGCTTAAATTGAGAATAAAAATTATTTCATCAGCAAACTTTGCTGATGAAAAGTGTTAACTGGTCTGCTTAATGGTTTTTTTGAGATTGAATGCTAGATTTCTTGAGCTCATATTACAAAAAAAAATGAGGGCTCATTGTTTTAAACAAAAAACATAATGTACAGCAAAAAATGATAATAAAGAGCATCATTTTAGGTATGTATATTAGAGTTCTGCTTTCAGAATGGATCTTATGTAACTTATCAAGTTCTGCAATATTTTTCTCTCCTTCGTATGTACCTTGAACACTGTCACAGTAAGAATAACCAAGAAAAGAGGAGGATGAAGGTAAGACAATCTGGCACTGAGTCCATGTACAATTGGACCTTTTAAGAACATCTTCTAGTAGCAATCTTGTGCCTCCTTTTATCACTCATCTTGGTATTTGGAGAACATTTCAAAAATGACGTTTCTTCACCATGAAAAAGTCCACCCCTGCAATCCACCACCTACCCTTTCTCTTAATCATCTTTTTCATTTATGAAAAACAGTGCATATCAACATAGAAATAATCACCTTGAGGGTTTAAACTCTTAAGTAGTGTTCTACAAGAAAAATGCAGAAGCCAAGATATCTGGTATTTTGAACCTGAAATATTCTACAAAAAAGTTGTTTTGAAATAGCAGCTCAATGTTAGGTTTACCTACCCAGGACTTTCATCCAACCAACTGAATATAGTATTCCAGCCTAAATTATGTTATATTTTTTATTAAACAAGACAAAAATAGAATGAGGTTGGGCAGGAATGTGCATCATTTTTTCTAAGCCAATCTCCTTATGTGACCCTTGAAGGCCATGCCGGGACTTTAATTAAATTTAATATAGTTGATAGGATTACTCTCTGATCATGTATTTAATAACTTCCACCTACTGTCACATTAAAAAATTACAGTCTGAGAACCAACTTGGAGAGGTCAGTCAAGGCAACCCCCAAGGTTTTCATTCAGAGGCAGGAGTTCATGGAGCCTTCACTCAACCTTTTAGATCCAGCATTGTTTTTACAGCAGTATGCTTTCTTAGACGAAAATGCAGCCATTGGTCTTCGGGAATCTTCTGTGTAAGCCGAATAAGCTTATCATTTGGGGAAATTAAACTGATTTGCTTCACTTTGACATTTTGAAAGTGAATGACAAATCACAGGAGATTAGTGCAATAAAACCAATGGCAAGAGAAAGCAGCCCATTTCCAAAAAAATTATACAAGAACAATCAAAATGAAAGAGATAGGCTGAGCAATCTACTCTTATTTTCATGTTAGGAAAATATTCTCAATCTTTTGTTCTATACTGATATTTTCATTCTTGCTAATAAAAATACCATTCAAATGGATTTCAGTGCTATGAAATATATTTTGCTTGTAACAAAATTAAATGCCACAAAAGGTTTTCCCTCAAATGTACATTTAGACATGCCCTTGGAGTGGAAACAAGCCAAACTTATAGTGGGGGAAACATGCTTGGGATACTGAGTGTTGTTCAGTATGGAATCTGAAATTTGGTATTTTGATAAAATTGTGCTGATCGTGACAAACTATCTAGTATTGACATGCAAACCCAAGCTATTTTTTTCTTCAGAGACATGGAACTCTCAGCTTTCATGGACAATCATAGTGTGGACTAGGAGTTATGGAGTTAATAACAGCATAGGCTAGAAACAGACCAATCAGAAAGTTGAGGAAAACCTTAACATTATGTTTCAGTTAATGGAGCAGTATCCAATCTGAGCCATTCTGGAGAGAGAGGTTCGATGAGGATAGGCTACAGCATGAACCTGAAAGCTTGGAAGAATAAATGTTTAGTTCCGGTGACCGACTCAGATTTAACAGATTAACAGAGTTGGAGGGACCTTAAAGGTCATCTAGTCCAACTCCCCGCACAAGCAGGAGAACCTACACCATTTCTGACAAATGGCAGTCCAATCTCTTCTTAAAAGTTTCAAGTGATGAACTCCCACAACTTCCGAAGGCAAGCTGTTCCATTGGTTGATTGTTTTCACTGTCAGAAAGTTCTTCCTTATTTCTAGATTGAATCTCTCTTTGGTCAGTTTCCATCCATTATTCCTTGTCTGGCCTTCAGGTGGTTTGGAATATAGCTTGACCCCTTCTCTCTGTGGCCGCCCCTCAAATATTGGAACACTGCTATCATGTCTCCCCTGGTCCTTCTCTTCACTAGATTAGCCATGCCTAGTTCCGGTAACCATTCTGCACATGTTTTAGTCTCTAGTCCCTAATCATCCTGGTGGTTCTTCGCACTTTTTCTGAGTCTCAACATCTTTTTTATAGTGTGATAATCAAAACGGGATGCAGTACTCTAAGTGTGGTCTTACTAAGGCTTTATAGAGTAGTATTAGTATCTCATTTGATCTTAATTGTATCCCTCTATTAACACAATTTAGGATTGTGTTGGCTTTTTTGGCTGTTGCTGAACACTGCTGGCTCATATTTAGCTTGTTGTCCACTAAGACTCCAAGATCCCTTTCACAGATTAGATCCTGCAACATTATCCTGAGACATATATTTGCCTTCATTTGCAATGTAAATAGGGCCTATAAAATACTAATCCTTTTACATTTTTAAAACAGCTTGATATATTGTTTGCTGCATTTCTGTGCACATAGAAGATACCCTGGTTTACAGCAAAAAGTATAAAATGGAAAGTCTAAATTTCAAATCTTATTCCTTATGCATCAATATTGCCTACTGACTTTAGGTTTTTCTTATTCAGGGTGGATGATTGACTAAGCCACATATTTCTTCTAAAAACAACAACAACAATCTTGCTTAACCTAAATAAGAATGAATTGTGATGACAACTGCAGAAGTGAATAATATTAGAAAAGGCAATGCATAGAATTTGTTTTGTGAAAAACAAATGGTTTCCAATGTATACATCTATTTCTCTGGAATAAAGAAAATGTAAAGAAATTGACCAGAGAAAGAAAGTTCAACTATGGAAATCCTACCACTATAAAATTAAGCAAAAATTATACTTAGAGTATTTTAATTTTAAAAAAATCATATTTGAGAAATGTTCCTCATTGTGTCTACAAACTGAGTGGGCAGACTGTTATTTCTTAGTCTCCCACTTCGCCCCTCATCATAAAGTGATTAAATGATTTCTAACTTATATGGCAAGATGTTCTTCATTAAATATATGACTTGCTTTTAAAACACAAGAAAGGTTTAGAAAAAGATTTTCTTCCCTAGAAAATCTCTTTTTGACAAATCAGTTTAATTCATATTTCAAAATGTGATGACCAGAAGATACATAATTTTTATTATTAATATTTGATTCTCTCAGCAGATGATCCATGCAGAGAGACCATACAACTCAAAACAAGTCAAATCACTTTTGCTTGACATTTTCAGTATTTTACTGCTAAAACTGAAAAGTGATATCTGGGACAAGCCAGCATCAAGACATACAAAACATATCCATCCATCCACCTAGTGTCAAGAAAGATAAACTTTTCTTTGGACTGCATTACTTTAATTGCATCATGGAGACTGACTGAACGATGGGCTTTGAGCCGAGGTGGCACAGTGGTTAAATGCAGCACTGCAGGCTACTTCAGCTGACTGCAGTTCTGCAGTTCGGCTGTTCAAATCTCACTGGCTCAGGGTTGACTCAGCCTTCCATCCTTCCGAAGTGGGTAAAATGAGGACCCGGATTGTTGTTGGGGGCAATATGCTGACTCTGTAAACCGCTTAAAGAGGGCTGAAAGCCCTATGAAGCGGTATATAAATCTAACTGCTATTGCTATTGCTATTTCACTATTGTTAAATTTTTAACTTAATCACAACAATATAAAGAATTTAAATAAGATAATTCCTGCAGTATGTATTTCAGAAAACTGAAAACATTGTACTTATGCTACACTAAAGAATGTTCAACATTAAGAATGTAAACCCTTTGCCTGTGGGAAAACAAAAGAAGGAAATGGATTAGACATCAAACAACTTTGCTGCATGGGTTCCTATTAATTTCAGTAGCATTGAAATAAGCAATAGATAACTTTTCATATAGATGGCAGCTGGATTTAGCAAAATAGCTCTGTCCAAATGCAGTGTAATGTAAAAAAGAGGAAATTTGAACATTCTGTAGCTCAGTACACACACACACACACACACACACACACACACACACACACACACACAGTTATGTTTCAGTTGAATGCTTATATATACAGAAAGCAACAACAAATGCTTAAGTATTACTTATGGAAAAGCAAACATTTAACTTTCTAGTCAACTCTAATTACTGTCTTGAGGATATGGTAAAGATCAACAACTAATCTGGAAAGGAACAAACTGAAAATTATTTTTACTATGTACTAACAGGAAAGACAGAAGACATTCTTAGACATTCTTTGCTAATATAAGACTTTAGAATAAACTACAAGAATAAATATCCCAAGGCAAATATGTATAGCAAAGTTTGAAATATATATCACTATGAAGTTGAAGTTGATTTTGTAATGCATGACAACCTTTAACAAAATGTTAAAGGCTGACTTTTTTTCTACTACCATCAATTCTCCAATATGAGGGTCTATCAGAATAATATATCTATAGATCTCAGCTTTTCCAACAAACCTTTGGCAAACTTGGTTAGGCTTCTAGGAGTATTGATCTAACATAACTAAGAAGTGCCCCACTGAGGAAGGCTGAGCTAAGATTATATATGCGTATTATATGATCTAAATAAAGTATGATTACATCCTATAGAAATCTTTGGAACTAACATGACTCCTTATTTTTGCTATGACTGGTATGAATATTTTATATCCTCACTTTAGATGATACAACTGGAGATAAAATTAGCTCATTAGGCCCATGGAGTTCTGTTTATAAAGTTTAAATGTCGTTAAAGTTTAAGCATGATAGTCATTCACTTATAGTACAAGAGTTATTGGACCGAATTTGCCATGCTGAATTTGCAATAACGAGTAAATCCTAAAGGATCAACCAATCACTATTTATCTTTTTATAAACATCATTAATGAGTTAAACAAGAATATCACTTTTTGGAATACTTGTTTCTGTAAATAAATCTTAAAATAGATAAATGAAGCAATTGCTGCTATCTGTCAGGGAAGTACCTCACCATTGCTGTGCAAATTCAAGAGTTTCCAAAGGTCATTTCTGTGATGTGTTAAATCCTTCAAAAAATGGCAAAATGGATGTTACTATACAGACAGTGCCAGGGTGCAGTAGTCAGTTGTCTTATCAGGCATGTCTGACAATATGAGTAGGAAATCTACTATTGCTAAAGTCCTTTGATCACCTGCCTGCTACTCCTATGTCTAAATTATGAAGGAAGCAGCTCAAACATGTGACTGTTTGTATAATAAAGATATTGTACATTGGAGAGACTGACTTCTGCTTTTAAAAACACTGCCCATTGTTATACTGACTTTGCATTTTGGTACTTAATTGTACATCACAAAAGATTAAAGTGATACAACACGATGTAACCTTGATCCTTATAAAAAGATAATGGAGAAATTCTGTTTGGATGGGTAGGGGACAGAAGCTGAATATTTCCCTACCTTTTTTTTATTCCAAGAGTTCTTCTTAAAGCCTTTATCCCTTAGGAAGGACAAAATTAATTCAACAATTTGAAAATGAGAGGAGGAAATTCAATTCTCTATTCCTTTCCTTTCCTTTGTTTGATTATTAATTAAAATGGAACAGCTGCCCATTTCATCCAAGTGACTCCAGGAAGTATACAACAATCAATAAAACAATAGACATAGAAATATAAAAACTGCCACCTAGTAATGGAGCCATCTATGCCTATCTCCGGTTTCCAGGGAACTGCAGACCTGATACTTAATGAGGTCTTGTAAGACTTCCAAATGTCAAAATAGATGAAGCTAATCTAATTTTAGGGGAAGTTCCATAAATCAGGTGACATAGCAGAGAAGACTCATCTGCCCCCCCCCCCCAATTGGATGGCACTAGCTGATATTATCCACAGACTGCCTTGTTTGCCAGATGCAATGGGGTAGACTGATGTAACCATGGTGCTTAAAACAGCCCAGTCCCAAATCATGAAGGCTTTAAAGGTTAAAACCAGTATTTTGAATAGGATCTGGAAGCAAACTGGCAATCAATGCAGCTCAAGTAGCAGAGGTATAAAATGTGCTGTTCTAGAACTGTCCGTGCTGCTGCATTCTATACTAGATGACGCTTCTAGATACTCTTTAAAGGCAACCCTATATAAAGCATATTGCAGAAGTCAAATCTGAAGGTGACTAGGGCACGAGTGAGCGTAAACACACAGCATGTACGCTAGAATGAGTTTCAAATTTTGAGCAATCAAATTTACACTATGGAGTTGATATAGTTCTGACTGATGTGTCTATCTTTGATGCACCTACTACCACAGTACATAATCTAGGTCCAGACCCCACAGCCTCGAGGGACCCAATATTCAATGATATATGACATATACTGTATGTATGTATGTATGTATATATGTATGTATGAATGTATGTATATATCCCGACAGCAAATCGGGGAGCTTGTTATATGGTTAGATTAATTGTGGCTGTAGGTTGTTATTTACAATTTTGCAATTTCTAATGTTCTTAATACTGTTCTTATTCTGTTTTTTAAGTATAATTAGCAATCTAAACATATATTTGAGATGGGTGGTCATCTAATTTTAATAAACAAATAAAAAAATGAAAAGGCAGTTACGCTCTGTAGCACATTCAAGTAAGGGAAATATAGGGTTGCTGTCTGATAATGTAGACAGAAGAATAATAGGGTGAGAAAGAGAGAGAAAACTGAGTGGGGGGGGGGAACTTGGGGAGGAGAGGAAGAAATAAAGAGCAAGGACATATGGTTCAAACCTTCTTGATATTACCACTAATCAGAAGCAATGCAGTTCTCACTTGGATAACACACTTGTGGACAGGAATGAATGGGTTGCCTGTTAGCTCATGGCAGGTTTCTTTATTCATTCAAGTTTTAAACAGAGTTTCTCTATATGTGTTATATAACTTGTATATACTCCCTCCCCCTCCCTCCCTCCCCTCTCCCCCTCTCTCTGTGTGTGTACAAGTACTAGAGCTTTCTTTATTCTAGAAAATATCTTTATTCATGTATTTGATACATTCAGTTTTCAACTTAAAAGAATAACAATTTTAACAGGAAAAGTAAAGAAGATTTTAATTAACGCTCATGTCTTCCAAATTTAACCAGATCACACATCTTGTACAAATTGCAATAAAATAGTAGAACTGTCATAAAAGAGGTTTGTGTATCATGTGCAATTCAAGGCCTGCTAACTAACAAGAAGAAAGGTTTTAATATGATTCTGTTAAGTTTATTGGATAGCTTATTTAAACTAGTGTTCACAAAAAGCTAAAAAGACTAATTTAACCCAAAGTATTACCTCAAGATAACATTTAAAGCATGCAAAACCCTACAGACAGACATGGGGATGTGAACAATACAGATTCTACTTTCCAAATAGTGAAATTGGAGCTTTTGTGGTCTGATACAAACACATTTATTCCACAAGGAATTATAGTGGTTTCCATAATGCTTACAATAATACCAGCAAATGGTTAAAATACTAATTTAAGAGTCTATTTAATTTTTAACCTTGAATTATTTCTCATTGTTTTTTTTTAAACAGGACACACTTTTGAAGATTTTGTCCAATTCATATTGGTTACCTTTGTAGAATTCTCATCAGTAGTGGGTTCCTACAATTTTGGACCCATTTGGACCAGTTCACTACTGCCAATTCAGACCAAACCCGTAGTGGTTTGGCGGCCTGGGTCACTGGAACCGACCCAGGCCTTCCACGCCCCCTGAACCAGATCTCCAAGTGGCACCTGTAGGCACCATCTTGTTTTTCGCTTCTGCACATAACAATTTTTAATTGCACTGCGCATGTGCATGCAGCATGCATCAAGCGTGTGCATGCAAAGCGCACCCATGAGCAAAATGGCAGTAGTGCCTGCCGGAACCCACCCCTGATTCTCATGTTGTAGAATCCTCGTGTTGTCATGCAATCAAGGACACAATTCGAATTACAAATATGCTGCAGGCATTACAAGTATTTCTCTTCTGTGGCAGTAAAAAGCCATGAGTCTAAAAGCTAGGATCTTTTTTCTTATTTAACCTCCAGCAATGGGAATATATGTGCAGATGAATATATCATCTCAAATAAAGCTATTTCACATAAAACTACATAAACAAAACAAATTTCAACTATGTATTTTACATACAACATCTAATTTTTATCATCTGTGGTAGTAAATTAAAATACAGATCTCCACTTTGAATTGAATCAGGGCTAATTCACAAAGCTGATTTCCTATGAGTGCTATTCTCTTTTGTTTTTGGCTGGATATGGTTCTGGCCTAAAACAATATATCTCAATTTTAGCAACTTTAAGAAGTGTGGATTTCAACTCCTTGAATTGTGGCCCAGAACAACAGATCCGAAGTTGTATTCGGAATGGTCCATAAAATCCTTCTGTAGATAAATTATACTTATTTGCTTAGTTATTGGTGCTTATCATTAAGCACTATCAGAAGGGGCAGATTGACTAAACCGAAGAGAATCCTTTCTCATGAATCAGTTAGACAATTTATTTAAAACATTGGCTTCTACAAGGGCTACAGACTTAGCCTGGCTTTGGCTACATAAACAGTCCAGTTTGATATTAGTATTTATCATTAGCGTCTTCTAGTCTGCTTTGGATTCTTATAACCAATAAAGTTATGATTACTTGCATTCAAGAACATGATTTCTGTGAAAAGATTTCCAGAAAAGTTTCATATGCATGAGATACACATTTTTGTAACTGTCCATTAATAAACACTATATTTCTAAAAAAAAAGTATTTTTGTCCATTCTATTAGCAGCATTATGAACACTGCTAGTTCAAGCAGACTTCCATTTCCTTAGTAAATTTGCTTTCTGGCTTCTATATCACTTTAAATTTGCTTAACACCAATCCTACTGAGCAGCTGCTGCAAGAAAAATGTACTTCCATCAAGACTAAAATGCATCTAATATATCAGGAACAATTTTCCAAGCAAGAGCATGGAAAATTAATTAGGTATGCAATTTCTGCTAACAATCTGTTAAATTATTTGCATCTCTGATTTCCAGCTTGGCAAAGTGAGAAAGAATTATGAACTAGCAAATCATTATTTTGGCATTTATTAAAAATGTTAATAATGATATTTTCTTTAGCTTGTATTCATGTTGGCATACAATGCTAAATCTACTATTTTTCTATTGCATTGTTTTATTAGCTGACAGCTATTTTATTGAAAGTGCTTCCAAGCCATCAAAATAAACTTGTATAAGGTAGTGTGGGAACAATTAGAAGTGGATAGAAGTCATTGAGTAATAGCTCCAGACACTAAGGCTGTTGCCTTTTTTGTGTGTGTGTTTTAGGAATAGGCTTTCAGATTATTCATTCCTAAAAACATTAAGGTGAGTTGTACAAATAATCTTGTGAAACCTCCAGCTTAATATCAGGTAGGAGGTTGACTACTTATTGGACAATAGCTACACTCCAGAGTCCTATACCATTTCCAATATGTTTTATGAACAGGAAATGGTTACTACAGTATGACCCACCGATGCTTGGTGGATTCAATTTTATCACTCTAAAACTTAGTCACAGTCAAAGAAGAAGGAGATGGACTCTGAGTCCTTTTTTCTGCAATCTGTCCTATTCAAAGAACTGTATAGGGACAGGGAGAATGTCCTCTTTCATTTATGTACCTTTTCTACATATCACAAGAAACAGGTTAAAGAAGGAAAGATGGTTCAGTTGTACAAAATACCTATTCATAAAATACAACACTGCCACTGATTTTATTTAGTGTTAATTTTTGGTCTGATTGGTGAAATCTGTTTCTTTCATTGGAGTAGAACTTCTAAGATATCATCTAATAAGTGAAACCACTAATTATTAATTAGAATATTTATGTTGTAAATAACTACAAAATAATACATCATATTTCCACATTTTGCATAGTAAGCTACGAAGTACCTGTTATTAATAAATGCATACTTTCAAAACCTATTATCATGCTTCATCTTAAGTCACAGCATTTTTACAGCTATTGTGTGTATTGTGAGTGACAGAAGCCTTTTCCATCTCTTCAGTCCCTGGCTTATCATTATAAGCAGAAAAGCCAGATAGGGATTCTCAATGTTCTCCCTGTGTAAGTAAGCATGTTTTTGCTTAGTTATATCTTCAGTTCAATGAGCGGTCTAAGATGATGTTTTAAATAATAGGTTTTATTTAAATAATTAAAGTATTAGTATTCCATATATAAACGTGTGTATGTATGTGTGTCCACAGTATACCTGACAGTTCATGTTCTGAAATTCTATGCTATCAAAGACCCTACAGATATTTCAGTTCAACATATTAACTTGTTTTTCTCTACAAATTCTACAGTTATTTGCCAAATGTTTATGGGGAAGGAGAAGTGTAAGAACTAGACTCTTTATTTATAACTAAACAATTTAACAGTGAATGTTGTCTGATTTGTCAGGCAACTAAATATACACTGGATATGAAATGAATAACCATTTCCCTATTGTGGAATCAGAACTAAGGATTATGTTCAATTACGTGATTAAGTGATAGTAGCTCAATATATCTCCCTATCTTCCATACTACATAATGGAAACTGTGCTCAAAATAGACAGTTAATTTCTGCAGAGATTAAAGGTAACCAAGCTACTTTACTTGCTGATAATTTATCTAATACCTCTTAGCATGTGGGTGCATTCACTACAATGATTCTTACCAAGAGAAGCCAGATTTATCCCAAAGAAGTAAAAACAAAACAGAGAATAGCATATTGTATATTAAGAGAGCCAGTTTGATCTAGTGGTTAAGGCACCAGGCTAGAAGGAGAGAGAGCATGAGTTCAAGTTCCACTCTATCTCTCAAAAGCCAGCAGGGTGAGTTTGGGCAAATCACTGTCTCTTAGCCCAGGTCACATCAGGTTGCTGTTGTAGGGAAAATAGGAGGAGGAAGATGTGCTGGATATGTTCCCTGCCTCGAATTATCTGTAGAAATAATAAAGGCAGGATACAAACAAACAAATGGAATTAGATTACTATAGAATCATCAATAAAAATAGGAGAAACTGGATCCGGGGGGAGGAGCCTATCGCCGAGGAGGGCTCAACCGAGCTCCTCTCAGAGATCTGGTCTGTATATCTAAATAAGATCATAGATATCACCCCTTTTTGGCATAAAGGGGCAGGGAGTAGCTCTGTGTGCTAGGGTCTATTCGTAATTCACAGCCTTTCTCTTTTTTTTTGGCTGTGGACAGAGATTAGATCCAGCGTGAGCAGAGCTTTTATCTCCAGCCAGTTCTTCTCAGCTGCCTTTTTTGGCAGCCCTAGACAGGCGACCCCCCCCCCCCAGGACAAAGCAAAGTTGTTTGAAGCTAAGATTAATACGGGCGGGTCCCACCCCTGTGAGATTTATGCTTTTATTACTATCGTAAATACCAGCACCATTTGTCTTAGAGGCTTCTTTGTTTAAACGGACTTCAAAATGGCGATTTCTCTCCGTTGGTGACTGATAGGGGATGTACGTAGCCGGTTTTACCTTCCTGCAGACCGCTCCTTAACAAAATAAATTTTTGTTTTTGTTTTTTTGGAAACAGAGGGGAGCGAAAGCGCTGTTTATTTGTTTATTTATAATGGCACCCAGGTCAAAATCGAAGCGTCTCTCTACAAATGTGCCTAAAGAATCTGTGAATGAACTTAAAGAATTTACACTGGCATCGCAGCCCTTGTCTCCTACGCCCTCTACTGGAGAATTCTTAACACAGGAATTTTTTTTTCAAATGTTTAATGATTTTAAACAAGAAATTAAGGAATTTGTATTGGAGCTGTATGGTGATTTAAAGTCTAAAATTGACCAAATGAAGGCGAATACGTTTGCAGCCGTGTCTGCCCTGTCAGATTATACCGCTGAAATAGAGAATAAATTAGAAAGTTTGGAAGAGGCTAATTCTAATTTGACTACTAATATTCAAATATTACAACAAAAAATTAGAGACACTCAAGAACAGCTCGTTATGATAAACTTTAATAAGAAGGCATTCGCAATAAGAGTCAGAGGATTCCGCGAAAAGTAGCGAGAGAATCTGAAACAGACCTTTGTTGAAGCCCTCAGCCATGCGGTGGGAAGCCCGGGACTTAACTTTGATTGGCAGATTCGGAAAATTTATCGCCAGAATTCGTTGGTAGTGGAACAGCGACAGCTCCCGAGGGACATAATTATATATTTCTCCACAAAAGAATCCAGAAACGCGATCATGCAAAAATTTTACAATAATAGTTTGAGAGTTGATGGCCAGAACTTGATTGTCTTCAAAGAAATACCTTTCCAGATGTTAAAGGCAAGAAGGGACTATACCTTTTTAACTAAAGAGCTTAGAAATCATCAGATTCAATATAAATGGGAGGCCCCAGCCGGCATTACGGTCACATTTGAGAATCAAAGACTTCGTCTCAATTCTGTTTCGGAGGCTCGAGATTTCTATTACAAGACTTTGAAGGCGGGACTTCCTGATTCACTTGGAAAAGAGGAGAGACAAGCCGAAGGAGAAGGCAAGCAACAGACCACATGGCTGCAAGATGGAGGGGGTAGCTCCCCCTCCTTCGGAGAAGCAGAAAAGCGGAGTTTGAGGATTTAGACATTCTAAAATATTCACTAAAGTTGTGGATTGAATGGGGGTTTGCGACCTCTCTCCGGCAGAAAAAGCGGAATTTATTGGTGGGGTGATATTGAATGTATATATGTAAAATGCATGCAGAATGAGTTACGCTGTTTAAATCTTGTTAGAAGGGAAAGTTTGAAGAGATTATTTTAAAATAGAAGGTAAACTGATTCTTGCTGAAACTATTATTTGAATATGTGGAATGATCTATGCTATTTAATTTTTATTAGAAGGGAAAGCTTGGTGAAATTATTTTGAGCTAGATTTTAAACTAATGTTTGCATAAATTTGATAGTGGCAAATATTTGAGAAGCAAGGGATGAGGGTAAAATGCATGCGGAATGATTTACGTATATTGGTGGGGTGATACTGAATGCATATACTGAATGATTTAGGTTGTTTAAATCCTATTAGAAGGGAAAGCTGGTCGGGATCATTTCAAGATAGAATGCAAACTGATTTTTGTGTAAAGTAATACTTGATCCACGCTGCTTAAATTTTACTAAGAAGGGAAAGTTCGGTCAGATTATTTTGAATTATTGTTTGAAATTAAGGTTAAGAAAGGGAAAGTTTGATTATTCTTCTGTAAAGTAATATTTGAATATGTGGAATGATCCACGCTGCTTAAATTTTAATAGAAGGGATTATGTTTGAGTTAGATTGTATATCGATGTCTATACAAATTTGGATAAATGTTTATCTGAATACAAGGTTAAGGAAGAGGAATGGGAGAGTCTACAGGAGGTCGGGGTAAATAACAAAGAAGCAAGAGACGAGAATAAAATATAGATAGAATGACTTATACTATTTAAGCATAGATAAAGATGGGGGGCTGAGCTTAACACAAAGAGTTTCTTTTTTTTCTTTTTCTTTTTTTTTCTTTGTTCTTTTCTTCTTTTTGTTTTTTTTTTGTTTTTTTTCCCCTTTAATATATTACTTTTATTTTTAATCCATACGAACATAAGATACTTTAGATAGAAGGCAGTGCCAGGTGTGGGCCCTGGGAAGTCGGAAGGAGTAGGGATGGGGATTTATGGGGGGTGGGTGGGTGGGTGGGTGTTAACATAGTCGCAATAAGAACAAGAATGCACTTATATACGGTTGTTCTTTTTTTTCCCTTTTTTTCTCTTTTCTTTCTTTATATTTTTTTTTCCTTGGTTTATTTTACTTTTTATCAGATTATAATAAACAACACTTGAATAAAGGAATACACCAAGGAGGGAGGTAGAGGGAAAGAGGAGGGAGGAGTAAGGAAGGAGTAAGGGAATGCAAGGAGGCGTGTTGGGAGTAAGGGGAGAAGGAAGGTTTGAGGGGAAAGGGAAGTAGGAGGGGAGCGTTAGAGGGAGGAAAGGAAAGTTGGAGGGGGTAGATGGGGTGTATGGAGGATGGAAGTGTCAGGTGGGGTTGTGAATGATGAGTTGTGTTTTCTTTTTTATTTATTTTTATTTTTTTTAATATATTTTTTTCTTTTATAGCAAATACCCTGTATATAAGTGATTGTAAAATGGAATGTGAAAATGAATAAAATAGATTTAAAAAAAAAATAGGAGAAACTAAATTATTTTTACTGTTTAGTTGCAATGCATGAAATCAAACTGCTTAGAAAAGTGCAGGCACTTGTGCAGCTTTCCCCCCTCCCATTTTATCCTCTTCTCCAACATCAGAACAGTAGAGTTGTCAATAAATATGCAACCTTCAAACAAGTGTAGCTCAATACAGGATCAAACATGCATTTCTCAAGCATTGAAGCCACTAACAAACAGAAAAACAGCCAAATAGTATGGTTGTCTTGATTTGATTGCTTATTTAGTATCCTATGACTATCACTAAATGTTGTATTTTATGTTTCTTGATAAATGTATTTTTAATGTACACTGAGAGCTTATGCACTGAAGACAAATTTTTTGTGTGCCCATTCACACTTGGCCAACCAATAAAGAATTCTATTCTAAGAAAATTCTGTTCTGTTATGTTCTGTTCTAGTCTATTTAAAAGGTGGGTACTTTTTCTCTTCAAAAAGAATGGATAACTCAGAGGGTCATTGAGTCTTGGTCAATTTAATTGAGTAGTTTTTTTTTAAAAGGGAAAAAATCCATGACACTACCAGCAAAATCTCATTCCTTTGGACTCTAAATTTAGTGTGTTTTTACATTAAATGTCTTTTCTTATTTTGCTCTTGCAATACCTGTATTACAAAAGACAGCTTTATCCCTCCCCACTTTCCCCTTCTCTCTTATCATTAAAGGACTTCTTTTCCAAGTGGAAGAGGTGGTAAGTGGTTGTTTACAAAAACATTTATTCAATACTCATCAATCTGTAAACTGATTACCTTACTGAACAAAATACAAAATACTGCAATATGATGGGGGCTGCTGATACTAATCTCACTTGCACTATGATGCCTACAATCACAGGTAGTACAGTACCTGGAACCCTCTGAAATCTCACAAGTGCATCAAATATGGAAAGATATTTGTATTCTTATGTGAGATCTTAAGAGATCTTAAGTGACAATGCATTGAATCAAGTAAGTTTTCAGATCTATGTAATTATTTGAATTTTCTTGTTTTTAATTATGCATTAAACTTTACACACTCTTAAACCAACATTATTTTTCATAAAAAATGAAAAATAAGGTTTTGTTTTAATGAATACAGAACATTTTTGTGCATACATGGATCTAACACGTGAAGCACTTTTGATTAATAGTTGAAGTATTCATGATTCTAATATTTACTCATATTGCAAAATCATAGCCCATGTGAAATGAGATACATGCCAGTTTTATTAATAGGTAGATGGATGTTATAACCACCAAAGGCAAATCTTCAGAAGATACCTAGTTAGGCTTCAGATTATCACCTTCATAAAATTAAAAATATGACTTTCTTCCTTTTTTAAATTTCCCATGGATCTGGGAAGTAATTAATGTTCATGGAAAATGAATCACAGCATTTGAAATTTTCACTCTAGAACTAAAAGCATAACATTTAAAATTACAGCAGTTTAAATAAAATACTAGGTAGTGGTTTTCTTGGATTCTGTTTGTAAATATTTGGCCACAATAATATAGGATTCTTACTGCTAATGGAAGGATTCCTTGAGGTGAATAAAGACCAACTATTTCAGATCAGCACTAAAGACAAATAGCTTACACGTCCAAGCCCATCATCATCTAATGTAAGCTGTATATTTTCCAGCAAGCACTTTATTCATTCAAGCCAATTATTTTCCCCTAATTGCTATATTGCTGATTGATTCTGGCTGCAATAATAAGTTATTATTGAAAAGGAGCAACAAAATAAAATCAGTACAGTGTAGGTTAGCACAGTATGGTTTGGGACAGAACAAATAATTTGCAGAGGTGTTTCAACATGTACACCATGTTCTCCTGAAAGTTCAATGCAAATATTCTAAGACTTGAGATCACCTGAGCAATGTCCACGCTTGCATAGACATTTCTATCTGGACTGCTACTTCACGAAGTCCCCCTTCAACTAGTTTAGCACATGCTTAATAATGAGTAGAGTATTTAAAAATTTCAAAGTCTTTTTATTATCACTAAAACAAAATTGAACAAGAAGTTGGCATACTGTGAAAGAAAGCAAGTCTCAAGAACCATTTGTGCTTGTAATGATGAAGCACAGTGGTTTAGTGATTTATGTGCCTATAAGCTTAGGGGAAAAAAACACCCTGAGAAAAGAGGGGCTAATGAAACTGTAAGAAACAGCCCAGTCAAATTACTCTCTGATAAATGTAGCCTCTTAAGAAACAGTCAATCTTCCCAATGCAACTTTGACTTTATCTCAAATTTCAAATCATTGGAGCAAAACAAAAAAATTAAAAGGTTTTATTTTATCTAATATAATCCTTACATGATACATGCCTCTAACCTCATTTTGCATAAAATATCCAATAAAATTGAAACTTCTATTTTATTACTTCATGTTCAGGGTGCTTGAGTATTTCTTTAGAAATTCTTTGGATATTTTCAAGTTTACCATAATTTTCCAAGGTTGTGAAGAATTGGGGTACACCTCTTTATTACTCTCCTGTCGGTCTGACTGTTCATCATTTCTGATCTGAAAATCTCACGAGGAGATGTTCTTCTCCTATCCTCATTAATGGTGTTTACTTAATTATTATTAATTAAAGACATCTGATTCATGAATGTCATAAATCCATCAGGCTTATCTCAACATCATAAATTCAGAAAAAGTTTCAGAAAGATAAGATTCACAGTCGCAAGAAGACAGGAGCATTTTTTACCAACCCAAAATACTGAAAAAAAAATGGCAAATTAATTTTTCAGAACAATATTCTTCCAGAGACATCAATTGGTATTCCCAGTGAAAAGACATTCAGATTGTGTATCTATCTCATACTTTACTCTTTAATAGGTTTGGATGGGTGAGTGGGAAAAAAAAAGAAGAAACCTGAGGAAATGTCTTCGTCTCAAATTCAATTGAACTGCAGTGAATGAGATAGGTAGTTGGATAGTACTATTTTTATGTAGACATTCTCTGAAACAAAGGGAATCTATCCAGAAGCCTCCAGCTTTGGCAACTTTAACAGTTGTGGATTTCAGGTCCCAAAATTCTTCACCCAGCCATGCTGACTAGGGAATTCTGGGAGTTGAAGTCCATAAGTCTTAAAGTTGTCAAGGTTGGAAACCCTATGTTAGACAACATAACCCCAAATCTAATTCAGTCAGGTATCATCAGTGATTATAGTATCTTCCTCAATGTCAATTAAAGTAGAATTCTCCAGTCCTTGAATTAGCACTCTGAGGATCCCTCTCTGCTTATAGTAGAAGTCAGGGAGATTGCTGGAGAGATGACTCTACAGTGACAGGAAGAAGATTCAAATAAACTCTTCATCCATTTCAACCATCCATCCAACCAACCAACCAACCAACCAACCAACCAACCAGCCAGCCAGCCAGTCAATCAGAATAGTGCTGGAAGGGACCTTCAAGCTCTTCTAGTCCAAGACCCTATACTACTTTGGAAAAGTGACTGCCCAGTTTCTTCTTTAAAACTTCCAGTGATAAAGCACCCACAACTTCTGATGGCAAGCTGTTCCACTGGTTAATTGTCCTCACTGTTAGGAAGTTTCTCCTTAATTCCAGATTGTTTCTCTCCTTGATTAGTTTCTATCCATTGATTCTTCTCCTGCCTTCTGGTGGTTTGGAAAATAAATTGATGTCCTTCTCTTTATGACAACATTTCAAATACTGGAATATCATGTCCCTTCTATTCTTTCTTTTCTCCAGACTAGACAAACACAAATCCTGCAACCATTCTTCATTTGTTTCTGTCTCCAGGCCTTTAATCATCTTAGTTGGAAAAAAAAAGTTACCCATGAGAATTTCTTCAAAGTTACGTTATTTTGAAGAATTTCTAAAGCAAATTCTATTTCAGCAAATTAAATAAGAACGGATATGGGCTTGTAATTGGCACTTACAGTAGTTGTGCAATACATCTCTGAAGAATATTTTCAGTTGTTCAAGCACTGGATGAACATGATGATATTTGCTCTTCATACTTTTAAAAATAAAAGTAAGTTTGAATGTGGAACTTTATTTTAATCAACCACAACTATGGGCTCCTTTCAGAACACCAATTATTTTGAAATAGTGTTATTTTTTTGCTTCTGCCATGGAAAAAATTGCAAACAACAGCAATTCACCCATTTCTAAATGGAAAATAGCAGGCCCTTTGTTCCTGATGAGAATGTTTTATCTTTTTAAAATACAGTAAGTGCTTTTAAGTGACCTTCCTCTAAAAGTGTGCCTGTTTTCTGGCCTAATCCCAAAGTTCTTGTTATTTGTCCAGCCTTTATAGAGCTGGAACATTTTACAATATTTCTGTGCTATAAAGCATGGCATTTACTACAATGTATTGGGGAAGCTGCCCCCCAGGAAGCAATGTTATGAATTATTTGTAACAAATACAATTGTCAACCCATTGAAACTGCACAGACTGTGTCTGCAAATGAATGCAGAGATTAAAGGTCATAGGATATGCACTTTTTCATTTTCAAGCCACTCTTGATTTATTTTATTTTAAATGACCAATACCTTCCTACCTTCAGCTTGAGAATAATCATATTCAACTTCCTAATCTTGGAACTGATCCTGCTACCTATTAAAATATAGATTTGGGTTTTTAATTTGACTTCATAATATTCAATGAGAGAGAGGGGGGAGGGAGAGAGGGCGGGAGAGAGGGCAGGGGAGAGAGAGAGAGAGAGAGAGAGAGAGGGAGAATGAATGAATGAATGAATGAATGAATGAGAGAATTCCAGAATTCCAATTTAGGACAGCCAAAGCCAGAATGAAAGCTAAAAGAAAGAAACAGTTCAACTTCTGGATTGGATGAGTTGAATTTAGACCTTTTAAGGAAATGTCTTGTTAAAAAAAAGTTAAAGGAGAAAATTAAGAAAATATTATTTTCTGGAAGATTTTAATTTTTTTTTAAAAAGAAAAATACAGACAAACCAGGCCTGAATCTATTCCTATTATATCCTATTATATCATTAGATAATTATATGATACTGACTTTTAAAAAATGAATTATTGATATTGCCAAATTATAGGTTTATTATGTATCATGTTTTGAATTTGGAACAGAGACTTTTCCTTATAAAAGTCTTTACAGCTCTGCCACAGTTTTGAGTAGGTAAGAGGTCTAAATAGACAACTGCATTGTTTGTAACTCTTAGTAGACATGGGCACTGCTATTATTTCCAATTGCCAGAAATAAGCCAATGGAGGTTGATGTATATAAAGCAACTATTGTGAACATATGTTAACTAAGCTTTTCTATTTGTAAGAAATCAACATTTGAAGGGTCAACCTCAGGGCTGAAAGCTAACACATGCTATGAACAGATGTTCTGTTAAGTACTTCTTTCACTTTGAATAAAATTATAGATCAAAGGACTGTAGAGGTGGGGGTGCTTAGACTCCAGTAGATTAAAAATGTAGCAAGGGAAAAAAAGCTTTGGGTTTGCTAATTCCATGATCTATCACATCTCTCCATCTGTGCAGAAGTGTGTGGGTGTTGGGAGGGGGAGGGAGCAAGCTTGGGTGTTAAAAGATTCAAAGACAAGTTGATTTGAATGTATCTAAGCTACCATAAATGAAATGATTTGGCTACACCAGCAAAAGATACCTTTTGGTAAGTATCTATCACTGAAATGTAGTACAGCACAGCAATTCTCAGTACATCTAATGTTTTAGGAAATTATTATAGCATTGTGACCTAAAAATATTTGCAATGATGACAGTGTAAAAAATACAATATATAAGATACAAATGTGCATGCAACACACACACACACACACACACACTTCATCTTTCACTTAGCATATCTGAATCTAGTCACTATGGTTTGTAATTTATAGTTTGTTTAACATGTAAACACAAAGAGTATTCATTTATTCAAACCATAGATTAGCATAATATAAATATTTAATAACAGGTGTTTACTATTATCAACAAATGCAGTGCAGTAATACAAGGTGGCGGTGCTTTGCTCCTTTGAGATGGTTTGGAGGAATGATTTTTCTCACATGTAATCCTCCACGTTAAGGTTCTTCAGCTCTGACACCTGCCGGGTGAGGATTTCAAAGTAATATGAAGTTACCAATTCCATCAATTGCATTACTCTTAGAAGTAAGATATATTTCTTTACAAAGCAGCAGTAAACATAATCCATGTTTCAAACTCAACCCAATATCAAATATGCATCTCATATCAATTTGGATTTTTTTAAAGCTTTGAAACAACGGTATGTTAATTCTATTTTGGACATTTTCCTAAATACAGAGAACAAAAAGGATCTTAGGTTATAATAATAAATGATTTATTTGTGCCTTATTAAAGTTTCCATTTTTCACTAAAATGCTTGTAAAAATATCCCTAAGCAAAATCTTTGCATTTGCAGAGCATCCAATAGTCATTTTTGATTTAATTATTGCAGCTTCATTTATACTTCTAGCTGAGCTATATTTATAAAATGCTAAATATAGCTGGCCTCATATTAATTATTTATTTTGAACAGACATTATACAAATAAAATAAATACAAATAACCTGTGGATTGTATAAGACTGCAAACAACTTCTTAATCTCAAGATGCAGTGATTATCATTATTAAATTCACATCATGCTGAAATTATGGAAAATGGAGCAAATTTCTCAAAATCCCAGTCATCTTTATTTACCAGGTCCTCAGATAAAAATATACAGAGGTTAGTATTCGATATAGGCTAAAAATTAGCAAATTGCTGATTGCAATGACTTTTCTAGCAATCACAGTTGGAATCAAATCTCACGAGTAGCACTTATTGTGGTTTCATCTTCTTACATGTATCACAGCTTGCTAGATCAACAGGGTTATATCCAGGAGGCTTTGAACTGCAACAAGGTCCAATGTGCTGATATTCTCTGGTGATCGGCCATATTGCACAACATTCTTGCTACAATAATTCCTCCTTCATTAAGCATTCTTTCTTAGTTGAAAGTTGCCTGAATAGTTGATATTTGTCTGGAAAAGATTACATACATGATTTTCACTCCTTCCTCATATGCAAATGCTTTAAAGCACATATGTAAGCACATGCTTTAAATATTAAGTTCCAAGTCTCATGGTTACCCTTAAAGTTATGTTCAATAGCTTTAATAGCTTTACAGCTACAGATACCCTAAAGTAACTAAGGGAGAAGGTAGTCTGGAAGGGTAGCAAATTTTTCCTTCCACCCTTTTATTTTCCTTGGCACTCTGAGTAGTCAGACATAAGCTCTGTAGTGCACAAGGCACTGCCAGGTAACCACTGCTGCTGCCTTGCAACTCTGGAAAGGAACAAAAAGCTGATATACTGAAATAGACTAACATGACTTTCTCTCTGGAAATTGTTTCTAGGCACAAGTACGAATCCTTGTGTTTAGCAACCACAAAATCTACAGAATTCACAGTATTTTTCTTTTCATCTCTTTGCCCATAAGAGTTAAACTTGTTTGGAATTTTTTTTGTTAATTGCTAAAGCAAACACTTTCTGTCTATAGAAAGTTGATGGCCAGAAAAAGCTTTCTATGAAGAAAGAGACATAATTCTGTAGGAATTACCTAGGAACTACTGAAACATTTCTTTAGTTGACAGTGAAAGGTTTGATTATGATATTTTTAAAAACCTTAAATGATTTGAGACTAGGATACCAGGAATTTTATCTACTGCCCAGAGATGATATTCTACCGGTTCAGACTGGATTGCCCGAACTGGTAGCGGAAATTGGGGGTGACTCTGCTCACCTGTGCCCGGCTGTACGGCATCCCATTTAGGCCATTTTTTCATCAAAAGCACATAGACAGAAGGATCACACGCATGCTCACATTTGCAAACCAGTAGGGGAGGTAAGTGTATACCACTCCTACTGCCATCCCACACCAAACAGTCTACCCCCTATCCTTCTTCAAAGATGAGAGCTAACTGATTGATTGATTTGGCTAACATATGGCTCCATTAAAAAAATGGTCTAGAAATACTATTACAGCATAACTTGAAAGAAAGTACAACAATACCATACAACAAAGAAAGTTCTGCTATGTCACCATTTGAAGTAGCAAAATTTTCAAATGTGCCCAAATGTCTTTCCAAAGATCCATGTCTCATTATCATCCCTATGAATTCACTACTATGAAATGCACTCCCTACAATTTGGGACAGTTTATATGTAGGTCTATACAGAATATTCTACAATAGTGTATCTCAACCTTGTCAACTTTGGCAACAAAAAATGTGGGTTCTCAGAATTTCCCTGCCAGCATGGGGTCAGGACAGTGACAGCATGATTGTCTGAGGAGTTCTGGGAACTGAAGTCAACATATCTTAAAATTACCAAGTTTGAGAAACACTGATTTACAATGATCCAATCTTTAGGACTCCTTTTTCTGGAAATTTTGATAACACACCTATCTAAAGTGGATGAAGGTACTTCTGACTACAGTTGTCCTAAGTTACTGTTTTTGCAAACTCTGAAAAATCTTATTCAGAATTATATTTAATTCAGATTCCAGAATTTCCTTCCAGTGATATTTAACTTGCATCTGGGTCTTAAGGTAATATCCTTATTTTCACTTTCAAAATTGACAAATATAACACTGGTACAAATAATTCCTAATTATAAACTTAGATCTCTAGAATGTCAATGTATAATACCCTAAAATTTATTCAGCTATTATGGCTCAAAGGATTTCCAAATGTTGTTTTTGCTGAGTATCACAATGTCTGACAGTTTGTATAGCAGTCTAGCATAAAAGTATTTTGGATATTTAACAGTCACAGTTATAGTTCAGTTGTAGAAGTTGTGATATTTGACAACATGACATATTTTAGGAATTGTAAATAACACAGTTGGTTAATGCAAGTATGATAGTTACACTTTAAGGGTTTTTAATCTCCCAACTGCAGCAGTTAGGCAGTAACCAACAGAAAAATTAAAGTCAAAAGTGGTGATTAAAAGACAAGCAATAAAGAGAGCTGGAGAGAGAAAGTTTTGGTAGTATGGGCATATAGAAGTAACTTGGTGCATGTATAAGAAAGAGCATTAGCACATTTGAATTTAATGGCTGCAATCAACATTTGAACAATGCCTTTTATATATGCCAAAGTCACTTTTTGTCATGCAAATTATTCAACACTATTACAAAATGTGCTCTGGAAAGATTATGAGTGCCTTTTAGAACAGCATTAATACTGGTTGAAAAGCTTTGCTTGTTCCAATTGGTTCAAAACCAATCAGGAAAAAAAAACCTATGCAGAAATTTTCCTAAATTGTCAGTCAGCAGTTATTTTGATTCAGATCACAAAAGACAAGCAATTATAACAGGAAAGATGTATTTCAGAGATAAACCAACATTAAAAATTTAGAAAAGAATCTATATAGTATAATAGGGTCAACAATGACAGCTTGAATTGCAACATTTGCCAATTCACTGTCAAGAACAATGATCTATAGAAGGGACAAATGATTTCTCATTTATAAGGAGTTAAAAAAAATCTTAAAAATCTAAATCTTACAATATAGATCAGTATATATAGTTAGAAAGGTACAGGTAAGATTTTTACAATATACAATATAAGTTATGTGAACAATGAGAAAGAGTTGGTCACAATTTATCATCCTTTTTGACTGAATTGATCCTGGCAATATATTACATAGGATTAGTGATATAAAGTTATTACTGCCAAACAGAGTAGAAGAAGAGAAAGCAAAAAAAGTACCTTAAACTTTCAATCTATAGTTGGAAATATGCCATAAGAGAATTTGAAGGATTTATTAACAAGAGTAATAAAGCCCAAAGGGTCATAATATTTTGGTTGTGAGTAGAGCCCAACCAAGCAGATAAGCTTCACATAGAAGATCAAAAATAGAAACTAAAGCATGAACTTTAATAATAAAAATGATAAATAATCTAAAAACGTGGGACATTTCTGTATTGGCTGCAGATGGTAGCATAAGGCAATAAAAATTATGATTTGGGAAACTTTGAGGAATGTATTTGAAAGTATAAACATCAGACTTTTTATGACAGGGGTCTAAGAAATTTGAGGGCTGTCTTGAGCCATATGATATGGTCATATGATGATTTAATACTTCTTTTAATAGATTTATTGGGAAATATTTAAATATTAATGTAATATTGATTATATGAAAAGCTTAGAATTTGACTGTTAAACAGGAATTGAAGTTATCTCAATCATGAACAGTGGCAAAAAAAATTATACTAATAAATGGAAAATGAAATTATTCCAGGTATCAAAAATGGTTGTTGGAAATGTGTGATCCATCTGTTTTGGAAAAGGCAGTATTTTCAACTAATCAAATGATGCAGCAGTATGAGTTACTATATCAGAGATTCTGTGATACCTTACAATAACATAATCTATTTTTCATGTTATAGAAGTGAATTCATTGCTAAGTAAATGACTATTAATAAGTATTGATAGATAGATAGATATAGTATGTATGTTTAGTTTGTAGTTTTAGAAAGATTGATTTACTACATAGCTATAATTTTAAAAATTAGCAGGAATATAATGAATACATGATCAATATATCTGTAAACCTTTTCCTTACATATATAATTTTGAAATGTTTCTGATATTACAAGCAGAATAAAAATGGATTAAATATATACTTATGCATTTTGCAAGGAAGCTATGCATCAAACACCTAAATGCATATATTGAAATTAACATTACTTGCACATTAGTCCTAATCTATATCTAAATGGAAAAGATAAATAGCTTTTAAATATTTTTAAGATATACCTTAAAAGATGTCCTAATTATCTTATATTTTTCTTAAAGACTTTGTATGTATGTTATCTATCACCACCATCTAAAACTAAATTATGGATATATTTATCTGTTACAAATTTCAAATAAAAGCAGAATGAACTGTCAATAAGTAAAAAGCTTTCTAAATCGAAGTCTAGTTCCAACAGAAATAGTTCTGCTATGTTTTCCCAAAAATGTTCGTTTAATTTCTTCCTTAAAGCAATGTGCTGTTTTTCCTGGGGCTAATATTTTCAGTGTTTACTGACCCTATTTTGGAAGTTGTGACGTGGCATTTCATGTCTTTTTGCTGTTAGTTATACGAGTAGATATTTCTAAAGTAGAAATTTGACTAGATATTTCTAAATTTCTACATAAAAGCAAAACAGGAGTGCTGAACCAAGCCACTGTGAAGCCATAAAATTAGAATGTTTTACAAGGAAGGCAATACTTTGCTTCAATGTCATTCCCAGTTCACAATTGAGAATCCTTGCTGTCATGTACAGAACACTGACGTACTGTATCTCATAATCTTCATTATGACATGGGACTTAAACAGATTATAGCATTTCGAAATAGGAAAGGAGACAGAGAAGAAGCTCTGTCAAATCAGCTAAGGCAGCTGGGTTTCTCTGATTAAGCTAGGCTGTAAATCTGAAAATCTCACTCACAGAGATCAGCCAAATTTGTTTGAGTTTGCTAGCAAGGGAGAGTTTTTATTAGTACTGTGAAAATCCTCTTGAATGAATTCATTCAGAACATATGGGTGCCCATATAAAGTATCACTCACTTTTCAAATAATTAAAGCACCCGCCTCTTTTCCCTGGCTTGAATAGCAGCCTCAATCAGTTTAGAAAGAAGTGGTGATTTCAGTTAACTATTTAAAAAATAGTTTCTCATCAATAGACAATGCATTCTGGAACATGAAACTGGATTGAACAAGTAAAATCAGGTTCCAAAAGAGACACTTCTGAGCTAAATCCTACATGTCTATTTAGAAATGTATGGCATTGCTCAATAGTGCTTATTGGGGATTGTGAGTGATAATAGAGCCTGACTTGAGAAATAGCAATCTTCTTCTATTAAAATAATTAAACAGAGGCTAACTGGGTATCAGTATTTTTCAAACTTGGCAACTTTAAGATCAGTGGACTTTTAACTCAAAGAATTCCCCAGCCAGCACACTAATTTTGTTAAAGTTGCCAATTTTGAAAAACAATCTTGTTTGTACAAGTGTTACAATCTTCTCCAATCCAGTCACCTAGACAGGGTGATGGATTGTTATAATACTGCAATGATGATGATGATGATATAATTTATTGTGCCCCTACATACTATTCTGACAAAAAAATAATAATGACAAGGGATACAAAGCCAGCATCCCTAATTCAGATTCATCTAATTATATTGGGATTGTAATTTCCAAAATCCTTAAAAAGACTGGCTGGAAATTCTGAGAGCTGGGGGACACTAGAATGGAAAAAAGGTGCTTTATACTCACAGTTAGAAAGTGTAGCACCTTTTCTGACTAACAAATGTCATGATTTTGTAAATATAGGAGCAAACTTCATCAGATGCGTAGAGTGACTAAAGTGTGCTTATAGGATTTAAATTAGGATAAAGCACCACACGCTACCATTGCTTTCTTCTCACAGTGTCTAGGCTCATAAGGTTAACATTAGTTGCCGGATATTCTTAAACTTCTTGTGAATGAAATAATGTCCTGCATTACATGTATACATATTTACTGTGAATAAAATCATTACATATTTTTAACCATGATTATAGTCTGAGACTGTGGTCCTCAGCATACTTTCCTAGAGTATGCTTATGTTTAAAAAAATACAAATGGAATAAGGCTTATTGTGAGGAGCCAAAGAAAGGTTTGTTTTCTGCCAAATCAAAACAGCAGAGCCAGCCTATGCTGTCAGCTTCATTGACGTGGTTTTTTAATCTCATAGTGAACTTAACTAACTCTCTCCAGACATTGCAGAAGCTTTATTTCTTTGCAGTATATCCAGCCTCCAGCTTCATGACCTGAGGTCACTTCTTCAAAGCAAATCACTTGATGTCTTGAGGACATCAGTAATTTTAACATTGATTCTATTGACTTTCTACACCATCAATGAAGATTGCAGCTACATGCAGTGTTCATATCTTCCAGTGCACAGCTTCAGTAAACAAAGAAAGTAACTTTATTGGCCAAATAGTCACTTTTTCCTACCATTGCCATACTTTCATTTTCCTTCAAAAATATTTTAAGCAAAAGTATGTATTTTAAGCAAGTAAAATAACGTCCTTTTGTGGTCTGTATGTGTCTGTTCAGGTCTTAAATAAAACATTAACTTTCAAGGTTGGTCTTGTTCAGTATCTTCTTTGATGGAAAAAGGGAATTATTGAGTAATGAAAATTGTAGTAAATTTGACTCATATTGTAATACATGTCATATTGGAGGTCTATGGTTATTGATCAGACATATAAGAGCTTTTTTGTCAATTACATTGCAAAGAGAACAACAGAGAGAATGGAGAAGGTGGAGGATGCTGATTTTCTTGGGTTAAATTGGGATCATTATGTATCTTTCATATAAAGCACATACTTTCAGCACCTGTCAATATATGGATAAGGTCTTTAAGAAGTCTTAATCACTATCTGAGCTGTTTTTTTTTACTGTGCAGATTTCTAGTCTAATACAATTTCAGTATAAAATATTTTGACTACAAGAAAACAAGCCAACTCAGAATTTAACTACAGTATCATAGGAAAATAATATAATCCAGTTATCAATCCACAGCAAAGAAATGCTGAAGCTAATATATACGAAAATATGTTTCTTTATGCAGCACTTACTGTCATGGGACTCCAAATAACAGAACAACAGAGTTAGAAGGGCCCTTGGAAGGATCCCCTGCTTAAGCAGGAAACCTTATTGCAAACAAATGCTTATCCAATCTTTTCTTAAAAACCTCCAGTATTGGAGCATTTACAACTTCTGGAGGCAAGTCATTCCACTAATTTTCTAACTGTCAGTAAATTTCTCCTTAGTTCTAGGTTGGTTCTTTCCTTGATTAGTTTCATCCTTTACTTCTTGTTCTGCCTTCAGGTGCTCTGGAGAATAGTTGACCCCTTCTTCATTGTGGCAACCCCTTAGATATTGCAACACTGCTATCACGTCATCCCACTCCTTCTTTTCATTAAACTAGACATGCCCAACTGCTGCAACTGCTATATTTTAGCGTCCAGTCCTCTAATCATGTCTGTTGTTCTTCTCTGCACTCTTTCTAAAATCTCAATATATTTTTATATTGTGGCAATTAAAACTGGATGCAATATTTCAAGTATAGTCTTACCAAGGCATTATAAAGTAGTATGAACAATTCATGTGATCTTGATTCTATTCCTCTGTTAATGCAACCTAGGATGGCATTGGTCTTTTTGGCAGCTGCAGCATTTTCTGGCCCATATTTAAATTATTGTCCACTAGGACTTCAGGATCCCTCTCGCAATTACTACTATTGAGCCAGGTACCACCTATTCTATACTTGTGAATTTTGTTTTTCTTTCCTAAATGTAGAATCTTGCTTTTCTCACCATTGAACTTAATTTTTTTAGATAGGGCCCAGTATTCAATTATGTCAAGATCCTTCTGTATCTTGAGTCTATTCTCTGGACTGTTGGCTCTTCCTGCCAGCTTGGTGCAATCTGCAAATTTGATAAATTCTCCTTCAATCCCCTTGTCTAAATCATCAATGAAGACATTGAAGAGTACTGGGCCAAGAGAGAGCCTTGGAGTACCCCACTGCATGCTTTCTTCCATGTAGATGCTATTCCATTAAGGACTATATGTCGAGTATGGTTGGTCAGCCAGTTCGGAATCCATCTGGTGCTGATGTTGTCTAACCCACATTTTTCTATGTTATCAAGTAGTAGGTTGTAGTCTATTTTGTTTTACTGAAGTCCAAGTACATTATATCTACAGCATTTCGCTAGTCCACAAATTTTGTCACTTTGTCAAAGAATGCAGTAAGATTTGTTTGGTATCTATTTTTGAGAAACCCTTGTTGGCTTCTGATTATAACTTTGCTTGCTTCTAGGTGTTCACAGATTTGCTACGTGAACAATGATTGTTTATCTCAAACAATGATTGTCTAAAACGTACATATCCTGTTGCTTCGTTTTCTCCTGAAAGAAAGCCAATATACTGCATTTTCTGAAGAATAATTTACTGCTGCTTGACTAAAATTAGATAATCTACATTTACACTTAGAGTTTATGTCATTATCCAAGGAATAGTGTAGGAGTATAAACCCATAATCTCTGCAGACAGGGAGTTGATGAGGGCTGCACTGAATAAATGCAACAGCTGCATAAAATCTGTTCCCAGTGTTGATCTTATCTTTGGGATGAACTTAAAACACATATGCACATATGGATCTCCCAAGTAAAAGGAGAGAAAAGGGGGCAATCTTAGCAATCAAGCGCACCCCATGTATACTGCATCTGTAATTATTCTGACAGCTAATAACTCAACAATTTAGAGCTTTTATAGACAATAATAATCTCAATCCATCATGAATACAATGTTATTGAATCACCATACAGGATATATAGAAAGTAGTCTTGCTAAAAGAATACTAATAATATGCTTGTATACTACCTGTTCCCTGGAGAAATGTATTGCACAGAAAAGTTTACAATAATCATTTAAGTGTGTATGTGGAGAAAGATATGTTAAGAAGTAGATTAATATGTACAGAAATGAATTTGTTAGTATTATATAGTGTATTTATTACTTTAAAATGAACACAAGAATTAGTGGTACAACGGTATAAGTCAGCAACCCTAGTAACTTTCAGAATGCTTGAGCCCATTTACAGAAATCCTAGCCAGGATGTTCAACTCCCAATTCTGAAAGCTGAACTCGTAATAAATGCAAGGTTGGACAAAAGCTAATTTAACCTCTGAATGTAAGAATTTATTTTTATCAACCTGTGATAAATAATATCCTACATTAGTATTTTTCAACATGCTGGCTGTGGAATTTATGGAATTTAAGTCTACCTATCTTAAAGTTGCTAAGGTTGCAAAACACCACCCTAGCCAATTTAGTCTAGCGGTGAAGGCACTAGCCTAGAAAGTGGGAGGAAAGTGAGTTCTAGTTCTAGGAGTTTAGGCATAAAATTCAGTTCAATGACCTTGGGCCAGTCATTCTCTCTCAGCCCAACCCTCCTCATAGGTTTGTTGTGGGAAAAACTTGAGAAAGATGTATTGGATATATTTGTCACCAAAATAATAAAAGTGGAATGCAAATAAATAAATAATATAAGCAAATTTCACAGAACACGTCAAATTAAAACACCGATGAAGGAAACTAACAAGTGTGGACAGCAATTCATTTGCATTTTCTACAGGAACACATGATGAAATTTGATTGCTAGGCAAGTGCCATTTTATCACATAAGTGTCTGAAGATATCTGAATCCCCTGTCGTAGCTAGCAACTTCATATTTATTTATTGCCTGGTAGTTCTTATAAATGGTGTTTTTCTGGAGACTTATCAAAGCAAAAAGTAATTTCCCTATACTCGGTCTACAATGCTTATTAGTGAAGAACTGATAAAATATTTCCATGACTTCACTTTGCAGATACTCAGATGCTTTATAGATACAAAAATATTGCTGTCTGTAATGATATTTAATGTATTTTTTAAAAATGAGCCTGGCAATGTTGACAGGCATTTAGTTGGATTTTTTCCCCTCCAAAGCTAGATTGCTGGCAGCCTCTAGAATCTATTAGTGGTGCACTATCTATTTTGATTCTAAAATGACAAAAAGCAGACTAAACTCATAACCACCACTAAAGTCATAGTTGTATTGCGCTCATTGTGACATTTTTTAAAAAGTGCCTTCTGTATTCAGAAAAATTCCACTTATGGAAAAAGACTTTTATTCTTCCTTTCCTGAAATATTTAGGTCACTCTGATCAAAACAGAAACATTTGGATTTTAGGTTTTTCCTCTCTTTCTTTGTTTCATAACACAGGCCTTTCCTCTTGAAAGATACCTTTTGATATTGGTAAATGAATGCCACATTATACAGAAAGAAAGATGATAACAAAGAGGCTGCAGATGCATCATTTGAAGAAATATTCAATGTTCAGTATCCTTTTCAGCTGTGTTTGCGGGAGCCCTTTTGATGCCAATATTGGGGAGAATCTGTCCAGAAGTTGCCAGGCAACAATACTTGCCAAAACAGTTGGCTGGCACGAAAATGAAATGCTCAAGAAATAAAGCAGGACAGCAGAAACATCACCACTCAGGGACTGCTACAATCCAGCACCTGGGTCTATACTATTTCCTTGGCACAAAGGAGGAATTGGCCTCTCTTTCTGCCACATTGCCCATGATTAGGTTCTGATTATAACTGGTGCTGTATTTGGCCTTGATTTAGTAATTTGCAATGTTTCATTATTGCACTGATTTTATCATTTAGGACTGCAATTACTAGATGTCGTCCTTCTGGCAAGGAAACAAGAGAACGAGCTTAAATAAAGTATGCAATTAACATAAATGATGATACTATTTGATCACCTGATGTACTCATTCATAATAGAATAAAACAAACACAGAACCTAGCAAATGACAGCTGCTCTTCATGCAGCAGCCAAAAAGATAAATTGTGTAACAGAAATGTCTTGTACAAATCTCACCTGGTCCAAGAACGCAGCAACAATACTTATGCAAATCAGTATTCCCCTAGCCTCAGAATATACATCACCAATGCTTCTGGGTGTGGCTCTATGTATTTGAGAAAGATTGCTGGGCTGTCAAGGAAAGATCGTAACCTGTATAATCCTAACCCCAATTCATATCTAGCATAGGAGACCTATGACACTAAAGCTTGCATACAGTACCTTCCTTCACCTAAGGTAAAGAAATGCCATTGAGGGACACAGTTTTTGAAATATTTTTTATACCCACAGTCAAGAATCATGGAGGAAGTGATACTGACTTGATAATATCTACAGAATCTTCATTTGAGATTGCGTACATGTGTGTTTTGCAAAACTAAACAAAAAACCTTTGCTTCACCTATTCTTTCAGTTCCACAGTGTCAAATATTATATCAAAGAAGCAATTGCTACTTTAATAGCTTTACAGTTCTTCCTCATCTGTCCATGTCAAACAAGCAGGACTGAGATAGGATTTTGGATTTATCCCATTTCTTTTATTTTTCTTTTATGTAGAATGGTATGAGGGATATTTGTTGCAGAAGAAGCTGAACAAGTGCAGTGATACTTGTTCTTTACTCTCAGCATTTCAAGTTGGCAGAAGTGATGTTGCAACAGAAAGATAGAAAGAATCTATCTTCATGAAATTTGCTCTAGAGTGTAATCAATAGGAATCTGATTTCAAAAAGAGTAAAATAGCTGTAAATTCAGTACATTCCAAACAAAATAATTTATTCCCATTCACATCACATTTTCTCAGCCTGAGTGACGAAAAAGTACAGAGTGTATTCACAGCAAAATAAACGTTTTTGTCTTGAAAATTTTAGTGACTGAGATCCATAAATTGAAAGATGGTTATGAAAGTTACTTTTTAACAAACAAAAAGATAAAGTATTTCCTCTCTAATTTACAAATTGATCCTAACATTTTCTTGCAGATGTAAGCACAGTCTGTCACTAGCATGGGCAGTGACCAACTAAATTTCTAAGGAATTCTCCAAATTCTGTTGGCTGGGTGGCGGAATCTGTATTACAACAAATACACTGTGTGCTATTAAGATTATGTAATTATGTACAGAATGAAAGCAGCTAATTATTGTTAACTTCAATATTTAGGCACAGAAAATACTATTTTCTGCAGCTAACTATGCTATTTTAAAGCAGCAGAAATGCAGATATTTTTATGTTTCCCTGTACTAATCACATTATTGTTGATGCTTTTACTACTGTTGCTTTTAAAATACATTACAATTATCTCTACAACTGTGCACCACATGTTGATTTCACTGAGAGACAAAAGCTTGACAGCAAGAAAAGCCAAATAACAAATTTAATGTAAAAAAGAAATCAAACTTGGCTTTAATATAAATTCTACATAATACTGAAGGACAGCTTTGCCAATATGATGAAGGAAACCCATTATTATAGTTTGGATAACATTTTACATATAATGTAACAAGCTTTCACTTTCATTCCCGGTTTCTATGGAAGAAAACACAGTTTAATCCTGATACTTTCTTTTCAGCAAGCAAAATAAAATACAAGCAGCTGAATAGGACAGTTAAGCTTTAGTTCAAGATGCTAAGCCTTTGTTGATTCTTTCCTTATGAACAGAAGGGTTAGTAACTACTTGAAAATGATATGGGAAATCAACATAGAGTAATCCACAGTGATGATTTTCTCCAACAGAGAAAGGAATTATTAATTTACTTGGAAAAGACAAGAAGTAAATAGGGTTGAGTTAGAGTCCATTTTGCCTCATCTCAACAGTCTTCAATCGCTAGGATAGGATATCCACAGCATTACTCAGGGTGCCTGAAGCAGAAATATAAAACTGCATCATCTCACCCAGTAGCCTCTTATAGATGTTAAATGAGAGGGGAGTGGGAACAGAACCCTTTGCCACTCCATTAAGTAGAGGCCACTGTCTGGATATCTCTCTCTGCCTATCAACACCAACTGAAACCAATCCGGAGAAAGAAAGAATCAGCACAACATAGTGCCACTCACCCCAATTCCCAGAGATGGCCCAGAAGGATACAGTGATTGATGGCATCAAATTCTGCTGAGACGTCAAGAATGGATGTGCTTCCGCTATGCTGCTCCCACCAAAGGTTATCCATTTGTATGATCAATGTCCACAGTTCCAAGCACCAGCCTGAACCTCACCTGAAAGAGATATGGCTAATCCTCTTCTTCCAAACTCTTGTAAAGCTGCCATGTAACAACTCTCTACACAATCTTCACTAAGAGAGGAAGATTGGAAACTGAATGCTTTATTGGACCAAGCAATGTCCAGCTTTGTTGGACCAACTGATGGTCCTTTGAGAAGCACCACCATCTCTGTAAGGGCTGCTGGGATAAGTCCTTTTTTAAAGGAGTTAACTACCAACCAGACCCAATCCTGCATCCCTTCCTGCACTTTAATAATAAGCCTAGAAGGGCATGGGCTCTAATACACAAGTGGCTGAACTAGCAGCTGAAAGTACCTTGCTCCTTAGGTTCCATGGGCTCAAAGTCTTCCCAGGCCACCCTGCAATCTTCCTAGAAAGTTTACGACAAAAAAAGCATCAACTTGGGAAGCTGGATTTGCTTAACAATCATGTGATTTGCTTAACGACTGTGTAAAAATGGTTATAAAATTGGGTCCAGTGTCATGATGACTCACTTTACAATGAAAAATATTAACTGAATATTTAGTATATTCACTGAATAATATAAATTATATATATTAGAAATGAAATAAATTAATAACCTCTCAGCTGAAATAGCTACAACAATGTTATGTAATATCTTCAATTAAGGGAAAGTGGCATAAAGTATTTTATGATTCGCAAAAAAAAGCAGGATATCGTGTATAATATTGAGTCAAATGTAATTGAGGCAGAAATCAATAAATTTGCATATCATATAAAACAGCTCTTCCTACTATACATGATCAAGTTACTTACCTTGACAAGAAATTATAGATACCATTACAACCATAAAAACATGAAAAGTTCTTAATTTGGATGATTAACCTGCTGCCACGAGATACATATTTAGTTCCTTTCCCCTTAATATGATTGGACATCTGTAATAATAATACCCTCTAACTGTTATTTCAGTCCATAAATGCAATAAATATCACTTTTATCTTTTAAATAGCAACAGTGGAATTGGGACTAGAATTTGTTGTCACGAGACCAGGGCTTCAACCACTACACCAAAGTGACTCTCACTGTGGTTTTCTATTACCTTTCCTTAAAATAAGTATGCTAAGCCTAAGAATTTGGAATAATAAAAGCAAGGTAACAGATATTGCAGGAACAAACAATAAAAACAAGATTACTGGGTAAGTGTAGGAAGACAAGTGATATCACCTTATTTGTCATCAACACATACATGTTTTCTATTCTCCATTCAAGAGTTAGCAAGTAAACACTGCAATGTAATTCTCTATCTACCTTCTTCATAAATTTTTAAAAAAACAATAGCAAAACAGTACAGAGAGGAAACACCTTACTATAAATAACAAGGACAAATGACATATTCATATTCAGAATCACAATTTAAAAAATTCTAAGCTGCAACTTTTATTACGTTAAAAGTAATTTTAAACTTGTTGCTTTCAAACTATTACATTTCTATTTGCAACATTTCCACAAATTTTAATTCGTTCACATAGCAGTGTTGAGAAAACGTTGATGTGCCATATTCTCTTTAGTTTTCATCTTCTTCTGAATAATTGTTAATCTTTATCCAATCATATTTTTATGAGAAGGGAAAGAAAATAAAGGATAATTGTGCTTCAAATGAATTCACTTTTCTATATAACTCCAATAAAGTGAAAGCTATCCAACCATTTCATCATATGATAAAGAAATATTACTGAGTAGTTTTGTCACTATACTATGCAACTTATAAATAACCATTCCTATACTATTTATCATATCTGTGACAATTCAAACTGAATATCTGTTTCAATTACTTATTTAAATATATGCATGTTTTATGATATAGCGTATGAATTCATTTTTATTCTATCTAGCCAATAGATTCAGATGGATTACAACAGGGCAAAATCAAACAATAAAAAAGAACGATTAGAAACTAAATTAAAATTATAACAACAATGCCCTTCATTAAAATACATAAAAATAGAAGAAAGCCAGCAGAAACTCAACTCTGAAAGCAGCATTAAACCATATGGTATTTTTTTGCTTCCTAGGAGTTAGTTAGTAAGTAGGGCCATCCAAGCCTCATGGGCAAGCCATCCTATAAGACCAGAGTAGCTACAGAAAAGAGCATCTTCCATCGTCATCTTTCTAAGTTTCAGGAGAGCAGTTCTGAAGAAAGTCCCTTCCTGATGTAATTGCAGGTTTTAATTGGAGCAACCAGAGGAAATACTTAATATTTGCTGTTCTTTGCCGGGGGGGGGGGGGCATTTTATTACTTTAAAACAATCCAGTTTCCCTCTCTCCCTTGAATCAGCAACAATAAAGCACTATAGGATTAAAAAGAGTATATCTACACATTACTACTGGCTAATAAAAAAAACGACACTGCATGCCTACTCTAGATGAGGTCAGTCACCAGCTGTCAGAAAGTAAAGCACTGTGGCGCAGTGGTTAGAATGCAGTATTGCAGACAAACTCTGCCCATAACCTGGAGTTTGGTCCTGAATGGGCTCAAGGTTGAAGTCAGTAAAATGAGGAACCAGATTGTTGGGCGTAATATGCTGACATTGTAAAGCATCTAGAGAGTGCTGAAAAGCACTATGGAGAGAAGTGCTATTGCTATCACTATTGCTAAAACACAAGAGTTTTAAGTAACCATGTTCCAGCGGTTGACTAGTTGAAGTTGAGTTACACTGATCCTGCAAAATATTGAAGATTTCCATATACTTCTCAAGTACCTTCCTCCACTCCACTCTTCCTAATTAGATTTAATCCTTGCTGTATAGATTAGTTGCATCCACTTCAGATATGTGAATGGTAAAAATCAGGAAAGTCCATAAGATACCTAGGCAGTTAATAAATCTCTTACTGAATTAAACAGTTTTACTCATTAATATATTCTTTAAAGAAATGTATCAATTGTCCAAATAATGTAGAGATGTATGTGTATTGTTGCTTGTTTGTAGTATCATGAGACCAGTGATATTTTCAGGTGATTTATTGGATGTTGTACAGATTATTGTCTTAAAAGCAGTATCTAAATAAGGACAATGTATAGATTGTGTAATAAATTGTTTGTTGTCACAAAGACAGTGCTCTCAATGAAAATGCATTCAGGAACGGTAGCTCTGATAAAATATTGAGCTAAAGAACAGATTTGCTGATAGGATATATGCATTCATGCTATCAGATTAACTAATTTCAGTGTTTATAATGGATTGGGCTTCAGGATGTGTTTAACAGTGCTTGAAATGAGTACAATTAAAACATAAACTAAAGTGTAACTCTGAAGATATCAATATGTGAAAATGATTTTTTGCAAAACTATTTTTGCAAAAGCAATCTTATCTGGCTAAGGAGAAACCTGAATAGCATAACAGGAGGATTTATACATTTTTGTTGATATTTATCATAATTTTATTTATGTATTTATATCCCACTTTTAAGACAATGTGATGGCTTGGTGATTAAAGATGCTGAGCTTGTCAACTGGAAAGTTGACAGCCTGGATTAGCAATAGCAATAGCAATAGGAGTTAGACTTATATACCGCTTCATAAGGCTTTCAACCCTCTCTAAGCGGTTTACAGAGTCAGCATATTGCCCCTAACAACAATCTGGGTCCTCATTTTACCCACCTCGGAAGGATGGAAGGCTGAGTCAACCCTGAGCCGGTGAGATTTGAACAGCTGAACTGCAGAACTGCAGTCAGCTGAAGTAGCCTGCAGTGCTGCATTTAACCACTGCGCCACCTCAGCTCTAAATTTGAGACTCAAGTGCCACAAAATTGTGTAAGCTTCCCTTCCTACCCCATCTCCTGCCCAACTAGCAGTTTGAAAGCATACACATGCAAGTACATTAATAGGTACCACTCCGGTGGGAAGTAAAGAGCATTCCATGTGCCTTTGGCCTATAACTATGCTGGCCACATGACAATGGAAATTGTCTTATGATCACTGAAATTGTCTTTAGACAATGCTGGTTACCTCAGACAAGAAATGGAGATGAGCACCGCACCCTAGAATTGGACATGACTGAAAGGGAAACCTTTACTTTTATCTTATCCTATGTTTATTATTTTTATAAATAACTCACAGTGGTGAAAGTATGCTGATGACATGTCTAATACTCCTTTACATAAGCTCTTGACAGTTAAGTTATTGATAATTTTTTTTGTTTTAATTTTAATGCAGATAAACTAGTGGGATATGAAGTTCTGGTTGCCAAATTGAAAAAGAGTATAACAGAGCTGTGTAAAAAGTGCAGGAAAAAAAATCAATCAAAAGGGTCAATGAGTTCAAACAGTTCCATTAAAAGCAAAGGCTGTCAGGTCTGGTATTCTTTTAGGTTGACAAAAAGGAAATGCAATGGGGACATGAATGAGGTGTATAAAATAAGGCACGGACATGTAAAAAGTGAGTTTTTCTCTCTCACCCAGAAATCCAGGACCAAAGATCATCCAATGAAGCTAACTGGAAGGAGTTTTAGAGCAGAAAAAAAAGCACTTCTATAAACATCAAATCATTAACCTGTGGAATTCATTACCGTAAGATGGTAATGGTGCATGTCTATCAAGGAATATTAATCTTATGTTACCGCCAATTTGGAAGCAGCCATATACCAATTGCATGGAACAACTAAAAGAGGAATACCTTTTTATTTTCTGCTTAATACACTGAAGGTGGGTGGGCTGCTGTGAGATGGATGCTGGAATAAAATACACTATATTGCCAAAAGTATTCGCTCACCTGCCTTTACTCGCATATCAACCAGGGACATGCAGTCAGAGGAGGCAGGGGAGGCAGAGCCTCATCACTGTCATCATGAAAAGGAAAAAAATGTAAAAGAAAAAGGCTGAGCTAGTTGCTGCCAGACTCACAGTGGATGACTCTGCTTAGTGCTTAACTGTTTTAAAAAGCCTCTAAAAAACTACAGGAGGAGGCGGGAGAATGAGGTGCCTCATCTAGTCTGACTTTATGATCACTCGAGCAGAGCTAACCAAGGGTTAAAAGCTGAAAAATTCCTGATGTAACGAGGCACGTCGTTCTCCTGCCTCCTGTAGAGGACATTTTTAAGAGGCTTTTTTAAACAGTTAAGCAGAGCATCCACACGGTGACTCTGTCAGCAAGCAACTAGCTCAGCCTTCAGCTCTTGTCTTTTTCCTTTTACATTTTTTTCTTTTCATGATGGCAGGCAAGAGCAGAGTTGAAATCCTCTCTGAAACAGCTGGAAGGGGTATGTGATTGCATGCAGAGCTACGTTGCCTTCTCTCTCTCTCTCTCTCTCTCTCTCTCTCTCTCTCTCTCTCTCTCTCTCCCTCCCTCTCTCTCTCTCTCTCTCTCTCTCTCTCACACACACACACACACACACACACACACACACACACACACACACACCCCTGGATAAAAGTATATAAGCCCAGCTTCACTGATTACAAGTTTGAAAAGGCAATGTGGCTCCACCTGCAATCAAAGGCTCCAATCGGAAGGCAGCAGGGGAAGAGGGGGTATGGCAGAGGAGCTGCTTTCAAGCCTTTGGAAAATATATCCAATCCAACTTCTGAGTTTGTGTTTGTTTGAGATTGAGTGAGTGAGAGAGGGATCCAACTTCTCTGTGTGCGTGTGTCTGTTTGAGAGAGGGAGGAGGGAGGGGGAGAGGGAGGGAGAAGAAAAAGAATTATGGAAAACTTTTTCACAAAGGAAAAACAAATGCTGTCGCTTTAAATCAGAACTGAGCATGCCTGGCTGTGGAATTCTGGGAGTTGAAGTCCACAAGTCTAAAAAAATTTGAAACCCGTGTCAGTGCCTCATGAACCATAAACCTCACCTCACGTCACTGATATCAACTTACTATAAGTGACATCCCATTCCTAATCCATAGGGTTCAATATGACATCAGTCCACTCTTTGCAGCTATAACAGTTTCAACTCTTCTGGGAAGACTGTCCACAAGGTTCAGGAGTGTGTTTATGGGAATTTTTGACCATTCTTCCAGAAGCGCATTTGTGAGGTCGCACACTGATGTTGAATGAGTTTACGTGGCCTACCACTTCATGGCTGAGTTGCTGTCATTCCCAAACACTTCCACGTTCTTATAATACAGCTGACAGTTGACTGTGGAATATTTAGGAGTGAGGAAATTTCACGACTGGATTTGTTGCACAGATGGCATCCTATCACAGTTCCACGCTGGAATTCACTGTGTTCCTGAGAGCAACCCATTCTTTCACAAATGTTTGTAAAAACAGTCTGCATGCCTAGATACTTGATTTTATACACCTGTGGCCATGGAAGTGATTAGGACACCTGATTCTGATTATTTGGATGGGTGAGCAAATATTTTTGGCAATATAATGTATGTCTTGGCTTGTTCCAGGCAGGATATTCTTATTCTTCAGCTATGTAGCTTAATAAATATACCGATAATAGTTAACAATGATCACATAATGGTAAATAATAAAGCCAGGAGATTCTAAGTTGTAGGGTCTTGCTTAGGCAAGAAATTTGGCTGGTGACTTTCAGCCAGTCATTGTTTCTCAGCTCAGCCCATTTTATAGGGTTTTTGTTATGGGGAAGTCAGGAGACAGGATATTAGGTTTGTTTTCTATCTTGAGTTATATATAAAAACATGGGAATAATAATAATATTTGCCAAGATTCAGAATGTGTAGAGGATTCCTATAGGACAAACAAATTGTGGAGGAAGACAAGCATGGCCTGAATAACTACCTTAAGAAAAGCCAAGAACCCTTGCTGAAGGAAGTTATTCTAAAAACTCTCTTGAAAACAACAAAGGTGAAAGTTGAACATAGAAAAGAACAACTAAAAACCAATTTGTTCATTGGAAGAACAAGCCAATGCATAAGTTAATATTTCAAGAATGTGAAAGGAAAGCTGATTTAAAAAAATCTCACATGGAGTTGGTTAATATCAGGAGTGTTAAAGAAAGAAACTGAAGGTTTGATTTAGAACAAGCTTTGCCAAATAATTGCATGAAGGAGAAAATTCAACTTATAATACACAACAGCAAATTTCGCCTTTGTAACTAAAAGGATGAAACAATTGATAGTCTGACTTCAGTAAAATTTCACAAACTGACAAAGGCAGCATAATGGCCACATTACCAAAATTATTCATTAGAAATTATGCCAGAGGTTTAGATTCAAATGTAGTAAAAATTATTGGTACCATCAAGTTGAGAAGGTTTTGTAAAATGAGAAGATTAAGATCATATGGAATTTTAAGATACAAACAGACAGTGTTAATGACACATCTAGTGTAATAGTTATTGAAAAAAAGAAAGTCTAGTTCACCGATGTTGCTATACCATGGGGGGGTCACAAGATTGAGTGGGGGGGGGAAACATTATGAAACACCTGGACTTGCTAATCAAAGTTGAACACCTCTGGAAATTTATTGTTATATCAATTATGATTGGAGTCCTTATAGTAACACCTAAAGATCATTCTTCATATCTGGAAATACTGAATTCATCAGACCTAAACATCCTAACTTTACAGAAGAATGACCCTGCCTGAAACTGCCTATATAGAATAGAATAGAATAGAATAGAATAGAATAGAATAGAATAGAATAGAATTTGTCTTTGGTGCATATGCTCTCAGTGTATATAAAAAGACAAGATACATTTGTCAAGAATCATAAGGTACAACAGTCATAGGGTACAAATAAGCAATCATCAAACAATCAATATCAATATAAATCCTAACGATACAAGCAACAAAGTTACAGTCCTGCAGATATGGGTGATAGGAACGATGGGAAAACTAATAGACTATATTCTTAGACCCTATCTTAATAATTCTTAGGCACTTATTTAGGTCTTGAATTATTAAATTTCTATCAGTCTTAGACTATAAATTTAACTGTAGATTACTCACACATAATAACATTCAAAATATAGAGGATTCTTTACAGGCAAATAAATTCCATCAACCGTATATGCAAGTGAATAGATGTCTATGTATGTATAGGAGAGGTATATGTTTATGTCACTGATTAGACTGAAAGTGAACAAAAATTGGTTAAGACTCATGTGAGATGTCAAGTGGTAAGTTACCTTGGACCCTCTGATATCTTACTCTTCATATGCCATCAACCTACAAGATATGAATTGTGCTATTATTTCTGAATGTTAAAAAATACTTCATAGTTTTAGAAAATTTGGATCACACTGAATATATGGAATATAGATATTTGTCAGTGATGTGCGGTCAGCTTTAGGGCTGGTGAGGCACTTTTTAGACTTGTGGACTTCAACTCCCAGAATTCCACAGCCAGGCATGCTCAGTTCTGATTTAAAGCAACAGCATTTTTCCCCCTTGCAAAATAAGTTTTCCCATTTTTTTTCTTCTCCCTCCCCCTCCTTCCTCCCTCTCTCCCTCCCTCCCCCCTCTCTCAAACAGACACACGCACACAGAGAAATTGGATCCCTCACTCACTCTCAAACAAACACAGAAGTTGGATTGGATATATTTTCCAAAGGCTTGAAAGCAGCTCCTCTGCCATACCCCCCCTTCCCCTGCTGCCTTCCGATCAAACTTTTTGAATTGCTCTCCACCTCCCCACACACGCACCTTTTTCCAGCTGTTTCAGAGACGATTTCAACTCTGCTTCTGCCTGCCCTGCCCTCCCCTCATGAAAGGCCAGAGCTCTGTCAGACTGAGCTAGTTGCTCCCAGAGAACTCTAAAAAGCCTCTAAAAATGCCCTCTACAGGAGGCGAGAGAATATGTGCCTCATTTGCATAAGGAATTCTTCGCATTTTAACCTTTGGTTATCTCTTAAAAGATGAAAAATTCCTTATGCACAGGAGGCCCCATTTCTCTGGCCTCCTCCTATGGTTAACACAAAGCACTGTTCCAAGTCACTGTGAATCTGGTAGCAACTACCTTGGCTTTAATTATTTTTAAAAAATTCTTTAAAATTCTTTCTTTTTCCTCATGACTGGTGAGGCCATGCCTCCCCTGCCTCTAGTGACTGCACATCCCTGATATTTGTAGAGGCTACTAAAAAGAGACTGAAAAACATGATATGTTCAAAAGAGCAGCAGATATAAGAAAATCTCAAAACAAAATTTTAGTACAGCTGTGCACAAGTTAAATCTTTATTATCTAGTATATTTTTGGAGCAGTTTTGTTTCCTTTTAAAACATACAATGGAGTTTTTGTATGATATGAGCAAAGAAAAATGTCAAGGTTTATTTTTCAAACTTTAGGATATCTTTAGAACTAAGTTGGTAAAAGGGGGAAACTTTAATTTTCTTCAATGGTAGCAGTTCCACTAATATACAGTAAAAAAAAGATGTATAACACATAGTATTCTTTAGATATAAACCTTTCCTTGACTTCAAGATTTATGCAAAATATATATTTTAATCAGTGGTGGGTTCCGGATCCTGTTGCAACCTATACGGTGCAACAGGGCCCGACATTCTCCACATGCATGCGTACAGCACACACACACACAGCATGCTCATGCGTGCTTACCACCACAATGCCTCCGCAACACTCCAGCGCCATATGCTCCATGCATGTGTGCCGAAAAGCTCAAATACAGGTAAGGAGCTCGGGCGGGCGGGTAGGCCCTCCAGAGCACCGTACTGGAACACCCAGTGATCCCGGCAGGCACTGGTACGCCTGTACTGGGGCATCTCGCCTGCAACCACCACTGATTTTAATCCTTTCCATGAGAATCAGAGATGTTTAGAGGTGCAGAATGTAGTCTTTTTTGAAATATGCTAATGTTTTACAAAATTATCTATATAAAACAGTGACCACAAACCAAATGTTCTTGTTGTTGTTTATGGCACTGAAATTATTGGGATAAATGGATATTAATTTTAAAAAGCCTTATGTACTTAAATGAAGGGTGTTTTTTTAATTACAGGAAAATTAAGAGGAATTTTTAAAAGAGAAAAACTAAAAAGAATATGATGCCATAAGTTTAGAGATGCTTATTTCAGACATTTTGCTTTATACAGCTGTAAAATGATGAAAAATTAAAACTGCAGGTGTGTTAAATGAACTTTTCTTTAGGTGTGATGCCATGACAGTTCTGAACTTTCAACATGGGTTAGAAAAATACAGAAAGGAGGAGCAAGCAAAAAAGTTTTTAAAAAGGGAAATTGCCTTTTTGGAAAAAAGATTAAATACCAACATACTCATATCTCAAAGGAAGAGTGTTTTCATTCATGAGTAGAATTTGGATGAGAAATTTCTCACCAGCATTTTAAAGCCGTGATTTTGGTGTTGCAACTATTGGATGCAAATTAAAATGTTGGCGTATGAGACACTTATTGTCACAACAGGCCCTAGCCAGCTGTCATATTTTTAGTTTGTTTTTAATTTTGTTATGTTGCTTGTACCCAAATCTTTTTGCAAGTGAGCATGATTTAGTAAAAGACAATCTGATTGTATTTTAAGAGCTCTCATCTGAGTCATTTGTTCCAGATTAAAACAAGCTTTTCTGTTTCCCTCAAAAGCACCAGCTGCATTTATAGCATAGCTAATGTCAATGTGCATTTAGACTTTAAGACAATCATTTCATGAGAACATGGTTAACTGTGTCTAATGCATTACATGAGGTAATCAAACAACTTGCAGAAGTAGAGGAAAATACTGTGGAAATAAATCATGCCTTGTAACTGTGCTCTTATTTTTGAAATGCACTACGATTAGTAATATTTGCCTGAGCATGTTGTGTCAGGGAATATAAGAATTAAATGTCTGGGTATCTACAATTACAGCAATCTGAATGTTGGGTTTGCTATGATGGTATAATAAAATCTAGTTTGTCAACTCGCAGAATGGGTATTCTGAGCCCCAAAGCACTTAACTCTCACTTCCCCAAAGCCTCATTTTATAGCCAGGAAAACACTTCCTACAGTGTTAAAATAGATTAACACAGCATCTCTCAATTTTAAGTAGGAAATACATGAAAAGAGAAGTGCAATCCCTAGTGATAAGTGCTAGCTTTCTTTAAATAAACAAAATCAAACTCCATCCCCCACACTAAACAAACCTTCAGAAAAAGTAAAATTTAGGTGCTGCCCATATGTATAATCCAAATCTCCTTGCTTTACATTAACCTCTAATAAGATTCAACTTGTAACCAACTAGGCAACTTATACTAATTTCACAAAGACTTTTCATAATTTTGTCTTTCTTTTATTGGCATTCTGAATCTACTGAGAAGTCCTCTTCAATATAAATCCAATAAGATTTTTAAATATTTATTATATAGTGTCACCAGAGTTGGTCAGCCAATACATTTAAGTAAATAAATAAATAATAATATTAAAATATCTGGAATCTAGATGAGAACAATCTTCGTGATAAAGCCTTTAGTTGTAAGATAAGTGTTATTGTCAGATTTAGTTCAATATTTCAGAAATGTGAGTGCTTTGGACACATACTTGGAATCTTTGGCTGAAGAAGTGGATGTGTGTGGATGCCTATAGGATACTGAATGAAATGCAGTGAAATTCAGTTCTGGAATATTCCTGTTTTAGAGATCAGAAGCATACAATACAGGCAGGCATGTAAAAATGTATCACAACTGAAGAAACGATGGGAAATATGACATATAGTTCTCTTCTCAACAATTAAGTCAAGAAATATTATTAGTTCGACATCTTTTTCTTTCCTAAATTCATTGTGAGAAAAGCAAGCTGTTGTCCAAATCTAAAAAACAACCATACTGACAATGAAAGCGGTACCTGATACATTTCATTTGTTGAAAATAATAGGCAGTGAAACAATCCCTTTATTACACACTTCAATTCAAAGTCACTGGGCATGTCTATGATATGCAGTTTGACTATATCAAAAGCTTGAACTGTAAGAAGCTGCAAGTAGCCCCAAATGCATTTTGCATGGGATTTATGTTGCTTTGGAATGAAATCCATGTACTAAAAGAAATCCATGTACTGTTCACAATTTATCTTAAATAAACTGTGGCAAGAAAGGTGGTATAATGGGCTTAGTGACCAAAGTTACAATGGCATTGAAAAAACTGACTGATGACCATTTTTCACACTTAGCGACCATTTTCACATTTAGCAACCATTGCAGCATCCTCATGGTCACGTGATCAAAATTTTGATGTTTGGCAACAGTTACAATTTATATTTGTAAATTGTAGTTATGTTGAAATAAAAAAAAATTACAATACTATTTTTGCGTTGTATGAAAATTTTTGTTGCTCCGTATAAAATTTTTAATCAAGCCCCCACCCCCGGTCAAAGGTGTCCCTCTTTACCAATCTGAAAATCTGGTCACCTTATTTATACTGTAATTGGACAAGGTATTAAAAATCATAAACTAGCTAGTAGAAAAATTCATAATAATAAACGTAAACATGGAAGCATTTAGAAGTATTACATAGGAAGTTGTAAAAAGTAGATCTGAACAATGACGGCCTGTTTCATAAGATTTAAATGTATTAATTAGAAATATTTTACTAATCAAAAATTAAAAAATATATACTTAAAGATGGTTGTATAGTCCTGTCTTAGACATACAAGCCAGGTGGATGACTTTTAACCAGTCATTCTTATCAGCCCAATTCACTTCACAGGCTGTTATGGGAAAATAGTAGGAGGAAGGGAAGGAGAAAGTTCACCACCTTGATTTAATTATAAAAATAATAAAGGGATAAAATAAATAGTAATAATGAATATACCGTTACAATTTAAAATAATGTATTTTTGGAGTTATTTTTCCTTTATAAATCATACAAAATTTAACTTGTTCTAACCAATAAAAAGCTGCATTAAAAGCACTTTAAGCATTTTTTGAACAAGACCTATCAGCAATATAAAAATATTTCTTTTTTAATCCAAAAAGTTTCAATATAAACCATAAAGCTCCCCCCCCCCGTTTTTTAAAACAGCAATATTGCCAAATTAAAAATAATCAAGACATGTATGAATTTCATTTGCAATGAAATAGTTTTGGAAAGGAATAACTTAAAATAATTTTTGAATACTTTTTAGCTTGCCCATTTTTTGAAAAAAGAACATCAGAGATACAGCAAGCATGTTGATTTTCTTCCTGTTTAAAATTTCACACAATCAGTCTCTAAACTTCATTTCATTGATTAAAGAAGCTAATCAGAAATCTTCTGAGAACAATGTATGGGGGAATCATTTAGAATATCATAAATCCACATTCTTTCTATTCTTTCTTTAGCATTATTTATATTCTGCTTACCCAAGCAATTCTAGCCAATTTAGGTTGTGCATTTAGTGATTACACTAAAACTTTTATCTCTTCTGTTTGAAGCTAAATTCTTCCTCACTAAACACCCTGTGAGACAGGAGCATTTTATCCAACTTCTTAAAAACCAAAAGATGAGAGATAAGTTATCATCCAGGGGCAACCTATTTAAGGGTCTTAAGCCGGTCGTTGTCTCTAAGGGGCACATCAATGGCATCCTCTTCCAGTTAGATCATGTAGGTCAGTGGTGGCGAACCTATGGCACACGTGCCAGAGGTGGCACACAGAGCCCTCTCTGTGGGCACATGCGCCATTGCCCCAGCTGTATTGGGTGTTTCCCATGCTTGTGCGTGCTATCCCGCCGACCAGCTGTTCTTTGGGTCTCTGCTGCATTTTCAGAGGTGTGTAAGCATGTGCAGGATGCACGTGCTTCCACGACTTAGAGTTTGGGAGGGCACAGTCACATGCGTGGGGCACATATGCATGTGCATGCACCCACACTTTGCAGCCTAAAAGGTTTGCCATCACTGATTTGGTGAACAAATTTTACTCATCGCAGAATCTTCATCACTTTAAATTAGGAACAGGTTTCCATAGGAGGTGAGGTTCTCCCTGCCCTTCTAGCCCCTTAGGAAATACCTTAAAACTTGGCTATGCCATTTGGCATGGGGCCCTGAAGGAGAAGTTTTGGCTGGACGTGACTAGTGTAGTAACAGAGAAGCTATCACTACCACTTAACTCTAAATCCATGGGGGTTTTAGTTTTAATCTCCTGTAATTTTAATCATCATCATCATCATCATCATCATCATCATCATCATCATCATCATTCTGTTTTTATATTTCATAATTGTATTTAAATATGTTTTGTTATGCTGTAAACTGTTCAGTGTCTCTTTCGGACTGCAAGATGAACAACATATAAATTTGAGAATTAAATAAAATTAATGTTTTAAAGACATTCCTATTTCTTGGCTTTAAGATATGTAAGACATAACTCCTCCAGGAAAAAAAAACGTATTTTTAAGAAAGATTAATTTGGACTGCTGTATAATTTCAGCAGAGGTTACATCTTTATTGAAACTGGGGATCAACACAGTACAAAACCATCATATAGCCAGAAGCTTCAAAGAAAGGGAGTGATTAATTGTTTCTTTTTCCCATTCAAGAACTCTGAAAAAATATGAGAGTAGGAAAAGAGATAAATTAATTATGAAAAACCATTATCTACTTACTCCCATCAAAGACTAAACCATCAGTAAATTACTCAGTATTTTTCAATAGCAATAGCAATAGCAATAGCAGTAGACTTATATACCGCTTCATAGGCCTTTCAGGCCTCTCTAAGCGGTTTTACAGAGAGTCAGCATATTGCCCCCAACAATCTGGGTCCTCATTTTACCCACCTCGGAAGGATGGAAGGCTGAGTCAACCCTGAGCCGGTGAGATTTGAACCGCTGACCTGCTGATCTAGCAGTAGCCTGCAGTGCTGCATTTAACCACTGCGCCACCTTGGCTCATACTGAATCCTGAAAGTCTTGCAATTTTACATCCTCTACCAGTGATTTATTTTAAACTAAACAAAATATGGATTTTAGTCACCTCTTTGATTTCTGAATAAACCTTCTGCAAGCCTGTATGTCCACCATATTTGATAGAGTGAATTTTTATATGGAAATACTTTTTTGCCACATAAAAGGGAAACAAAACCCTGGTATGCTATACTTATAGCAGCATGCAAAGCCACTGCTGATGTGAGTTTTGTGCTAGGGTACTTTTCAAATCTCCTCCTCTTCTTGAATACACACAAGCTGAAATGCCTTTCCCTCTATTATTTTTTTCATTAGATAACGCAAAATGTAAATTTTGCATTAGGCAATTGTAGCAGGCATAGGAGAGCTGGAGAATATACAATGAAAGGAAACCCCTATAATTGTACTTTCCCAATATAGTCAAGTCATCAAGTTCTTTGCGGTAACTTGTGTATATTATTTGCATTTCAATAGAAAGCACACACTCTCTTCTAATCCTTTCTTTTCTTCTGAAATCACCAAGTACCTCTGACTAAGAAAGTATTACTATGCAAATTAGTGCATTCAGACAGATTGGTACAGGGATTCCAAGGAAGTATTTTACACAGTATAGGAACATTGATTTTTTTGTTAAACAGCAAAATCCTGTCACTGAAGACACCAAGATTTCCTGGATAAAACCATTTTCACTGAACGGATCTCTCTGTCTGTCTGTCTGTCTGTCTGTCTATAATCTATCTATCTATCTATCTATCTATCTATCTATCTATCTATCTATCCATCCATCCATCCATCCATCCATCCATCCATCCATCCATCCATCCATCCATGCAGAAATATATATTTTCCTATAAATGTTCAACACGACTATATTTTTCAGTTTTCTAATGACTTGGTAAGGTTGATGCAAAGGAATTAAAATACAAGTGATGCCTGGATAATGTTTAGGATCATTCTAAGTGCAGCTTAATACTACTAGAAGACAAATCTTATATAAAATCAGAAATACATTCTACCAATGGCATCTTTATAACACCAATTTAACAATTTACTGTTTTCAATTTCATACCCCATTAAGCAAAAAATGTTCACGTTGAAATATAAATAAAAGTCTTAAGAAAGAAATGTTGATTCATCTAAACAAGGTTCTCTATTCTTCTTCTTCCTCTTCCTTCCCTCACCTCTTACCCAAGAGACCATATTTATATTTAGGCAGAAAGTGAAAAAGGATATTTAAGAATGCTTAGATTTTCTAATGCTGGAGAAGACTCCTGCGAGTCCCTTGGACTGCAAGGCGATCAAACCAGTCAGTCCTAGAGAAGTTCAACCCTGACTGCTCTTTAGAAGGCCAGATCCTGAAGATGAAACTCAAATACTTTGGCTACCTAATGAGAAAGAAGGACTCACTGGAGAAGAGCCTAATGTGGGAAAGATTGAGGGCAAAAGAAGAAGGGGATGACAGAGAATGAGGTGGCAGGATGGAGTCACTAAAGCAGTAGGCATAAACTTAAATGGACTCCAGAGGATGGTAGAGGACAGGAAGGCCTGGAAGAACGTTGTCCAAGGGGTCATGATGGATCAGACACAACTTCGCAGCTAGCAACAACAACACCACTTCACAGCATGCACGCATACTAATGAAAACAGAAGAAAGCAGTTTTATATTTCTTTATATATTCTAAAATATGTAGCATTATGTTCTTGATCTTACCCTAAAGGCTATAATAGGAAGGCCAGTAGACATTACCTTGTTTAAAACACAAATCACTGAAAGGATTATATTACTGCCATATCAAAATTGTATTTTCAGTTATTAAATACTTTAAAGTTAAATCAGTGGCACAACACCCCTGTGGAGCCAATTTGTCCTCTTGTCAAGTTTTTACCCTGTTGGAACAATCTAAATTTTAAAAGTAGTTTTTCACTGCTCCAACAGTCTGTCAACTCTGGTTTATGAATGGAAGCAGATACTGTGTAGGCTAAAGTATTTTTTGACAAAGACTATTGCTATTTATAATGGTTTTAGTCCCTTAATGCTGGTTTATAAATATCAAACCACTTGGAAGAAAATTAGATCTGACAAATTAACATTATTTGGGTTTTTCTATTCCATTAACTTTCTCCAAGTTTTAAGAAACAAGTACTCTCTCTAAAGATATATATGGAACATGGAGAATAAATCTGACCTAGACAGAGTACCAAACCTTTAATGAAAGTGAAAGGAACTTAGAAGTTTATATACAGCATATTTTATACAACTAGAAGTCCATAATCATACAAGAAGATTTACCATGGTTTTCTGAATTTTTCTTTCTTCACCCCTGCTAGATGGAAGATAGAAGAAAAATGCCAACAGCTTTGTGACAGATTTAAATTATTGAACACATCATCATTACTGCCTGTGTTACAGTTATATTCAGAATGTTCTACCTGATAGCATACAACATTTGGCAGGATTTGACTGAAAAGAGGCACCAGTCAGAATTGATATATCCTGTAATTAGGTAAAGATAAAGATTACCTTGCACATATGTGCTAGTCATTCTTCACTCTAGGGGGCAGTGCTCATCTCCATTTCAAAGCCAAAGAGCCAGCGCTGTCCAAAGACGTCTCCGTGGTCATGTGGCCGGCATGACTAAACACCAAAGGTGCACGGAACACTGTTACCTTCCCACCAAAGGTGGTTCCTATTTTTCTACTTGCATTTTTATATGCTTTCGAACTGCTAGGCAGAAATTGAGACAAGTAATGGAAGCTCATTCCGTTATGTGGTGCTAGGGATTTGAACCGCCGAACTGCCGACCTTTCTGATTGATAAGCTCAGCCGGTGTCTTAGCCACTGAGCTACTATTCTTCCCCAATTTTTACTTTTTGTGTCCTAGATTTTTTTAATGTTACAGATTTTTTCTAATTAGTATTGCAACATTTAGATTTTTACAAGTTTCAAAGTTAGCAGTAATTTTATATTTATGTACTTCATATTAGTACTTCCTAATTTTATATTTGTTATTATCTCGTAGATATTGGCCATTCAGAAGTGTAAATCCTATGACTAATTTTGTTATTTTGTGTTTTCTACGATTAGTCAAAGAACAAAATAAATGACTAACTAGTGGACATAATGGAATATTACCAGGCATTACCATTGAACCTAGGGCTAAGCCCTTTATATGCCAGCAATGTCTTCCATAAATGTTGAACTTCAACTTCTATTCAGCTTTCCACAATCTCTCTGTTTCCATAGCAAGTACACAAATATCCCAAGTCAAGGGTTCTTCTTTGTCTATGCCAATGCCTTTGCCAACGAGAAACTGCAGCATGGTTAAGATAACAACTTGTCAGCCCAATGTTATTCCGATATATGTAACGGGACACAAATGATTGTTCAACTGATTTATATTAACTACCTTAAGCCATATATGGAGATATAAGTGGGAAGGTAGAAAATGAAAATACAAAAATTGAACCCAGCAAAATATCATAGTCAATACTTTAAAAATGGTTAAAGAACCATTTTTATGCTGTACAGTTTTTGGCATGACCAAGCCAGGACTGAAAGGGAGGATTTGTCTAAAGCATCAATGGCCATGCAAGCCTTCAAATAAGATGAATCAATGTATTTAAAGTATGCTTTTCTGTGTTCTAATACAGGTAATCTTCGACTTACAATTTGTTAACTACAATTTGAAGTTACAATGGCACTGAAAAAAGAGACTCATGCCCATTTTTCACACTTATGACCATTGCAGCATTCCCATGGTCATGTGATTTACATTCGGATGCTCGGTAACTGGTTCATATTTGTGATGGTTGCAGTGTCCCCGAGTGATGTGATCACCTTTTGTGGCCTTCTGTCAGGCAAAGTCAATGAGGAAGCCAGATTCACAATACAACTGTGTTACTAATTTAACAACTACAGTGATTCACTTAACAAGTGTGGCAAGAAAAGTTATACAATGGGGAAATATACTTAACAAATGTCTCACTTAGCAGCATAAATTTTGGGCCCAACTGTTATCATAAGTTAAGGCCTGCATGTCCTTTGGAATAAGAACTTTCCCAAAGTGAAAAAGCTCAACTCCCTTAACATATGGGAGGGTATCACACTAGTAAAGGATAAATTGGAACGAACCTAATTGAGAAATCATTTGCAGATTACTCTCTTCATTTTAACCATAAGCTACCATATTTAATAAATTACAATAATTTTATTGAGTAGAACTCATGTACTACTAAAGATGATAGATTGACAAACCTAACAATGCAATTATAATACTTTGGAACAACACTATCAAGGAAAACATGGACCAGGTTCTTAATATATAATAGAACAAGCTGAAATCTGAAACCATTGCCAGGAAGAAAAGGAGAGGGAACAGGACTGAATGTACCTTTTTAAAAAAGAAATGTAAACTTCTAAAAAATTTCTTCCAATATGAATAATTTTTCCGATGTTGATTTACATATATCACACCATGTAAAATTCTGGCTTGCATAGTTTTACACCAGCCAAAGATGAATTAAAAGGATCAGGGCAATGCAAAGAACGCCAGCTCTTTTCCAAAAGTCCATCCTAGATTTGACTGCTGATATCCGGAACTGTATTATTGTTACTTGGCTGTCCTTGGGATAAATCTAGCATGTCCTACCCCCTGCTATTTTAAGCACTATCAAACCTTTGTGGTTGCGTCAATTGGCACTCAATGTAAGCTAAGTGAAATCTGAAATCTGGGGGACACAATCACTTCTGGAAGCGGGGAAGATCTTTGCTGTTATTATGCTGTTTCAATAGTTGGTTTTCATCACTCAGGGAAGAACATAAACATTTGGATAATCCGAACTAGAGCAACTGAAGCCAAAAGATGACTTCCTCACTCTCTCCCTCTCTCTCAAGGAGGCATTACTGCTCTTACTTTCTCTGCAAGAATAACCATGTGAGACAAGTTTCATTGACAGAGAATGACTGGTCGAGAGTCACTGCCTGAGTTTTTCTGGGAATTTGTGTTACTTTTCATCCAAGAAGTTTCTTCAGCTCTCCAGTCAGAGCTGAAGAAGCCTCTTAGATGAGAAGTGAAATGTCTTCAAAGAAAAACCAGAAAGTCCAGTTGCCTCTTGAAAAACCACCTTTGGAAAAATCATGATCTGGATGACTAAGAATCTCCATATAGAATAGGCTGGATATTTATAAATGCATTGAGGTTTGATACATAAAATCACTATTACAGTTGTGATACCAGTTGATAGTTAGCTTTCAGGTAACTTTCTAGGCATTGGTTGTCACCATCATAACATCACATTATTCAAGATCTGAATATCTCCATATTCACCCTCTCTGAGTAAAATCTGCCTGTCCAATATGGAAAGAAAATACCCCATAAGTGAGGGAATGCCATCTTCAAGAACTCTACAGCTTTTCAGAGAAGATTCCTCTTCTCTAATCATTTTTTTATTTCTAATTTTCTTATATTAATAGTGTAAGTTGCTAAAAGCAGCACAGGAGTTGTAGGAATAAATGAGTAAACAAGCAAACTAACTATGAAGAGTACATTCTATATTGCCATTTATCATTTCATAGTTCCTACACTAAAGAAACTAATCAAACCACCTTTCTAATGTACTTTTCTCCCCATAGAGGTTTATCCAAATTTACCTTTCTATATTTTGAAAGGCAGTCCTTAAAACAACTATGTCATCTAACTGAACAGTTATTTCCTATTTTTATCAGTCAAAATTGATTTTTGTAGGATATTAAATCCTATAGGGAATACAATGTATTCACAAATCCAGCAGTTTATGTTTGGAGGCATATCTGAATGCATGATTTTGCTTTATTAATTCAATGGATTCAGTTAACAATAGCATCACCCCGTATCACTTCCATTCAGTCCATCTTTGTTTATGAGAGAGAGAGAATTCGATTGGACCTTTCTGATAAGATATTCTCTTTTTCTTTCCACAACTATAACATTCTGATGTAGTCAGACTTTAATATAGCATAGCAGTGAACGTTGCAGAATGTTGTAAGGTTTCCACCCCATGTCAAGATATTCCTGTGGAATAGCATGCAGTTTTCACAATGCATTCATTTGCTGGTATAAACAACACACACATGTGAAAACTTCTTCGACCATGTTGTCTTTGGGGATTTGTCTGCCCGCATGCTATTACATCATGCAGGCAAGCCAACAATCACCATGTAAAAGACAGCACCCAGGAACATCTTGTAAATTTGCTATGTTCTTCGGAAGATCCTAGAACATTATTTCTAAAAACTCCATTAATTGCATTGTAATCTTACCTCACTGTTCCAAACAATGAGTAATTACTTAAATTAATGTGTAAGACAACAATGCCACTCTGTGAAAGGCAGCATCAAATATGCTTGTATATTTACTGTAAATGTCACATGACTTAAAGATACATTTATAAAATGCTAAGCTATATGATACGTCTTAGATGTAGGATCATTCATTAAAGCAGCAAAAAGTAATAACACTGTCTAGAAAGTTTTGTGATGGAACCATTAAGTCTCAAATATATACCGTATATAAAAACATATATCCTGGATTTTAGGCTTGGGAAATCTAGGTAATGAAATTTACCTCAGAATTTAAAACAGAAGTCATTATCCAAAGCTGCAAAACCAATGCAGACCCTTTAATCCTCCTAGCTTATAACAGAAAATATCCTTTTCCTCTGGCAAATTTGATGAAAAGCAGAGTCATTGCTTTGGTTGTTGGAGGTCACAAATAGACAATTATGGCTCAGAGTCCTAGGTATTACAGTAACTGAGTTATGAAGAACTGTCTACACTTAAGGCTACTTTTAGCAATTATTATATCTCCCTCCACCCCAAAATATGCAACAATACAGTACTATTATCCAATTATATTAGCAAATAATCCAAGCTATGACTTAAAAAGAACCTTTATACATAATTCACTAATGCATTAAAACATTGCTAAGATAAGAAAGCTCAGATACTGGTTTTATTTTTTCATAGTTGTGCCAGCTAAAAATAATGCTGAATCATTAGTTACACAATACCTTGCTCAGAAACCATGGATGGTAAATAATATTTTAATAATTGATTTACCAAACCATAGATACAACAGCTTTTAAAACAAAATCAGTTATCAACTAGCATTATGTTGCATTCTTAAAATATAATCTGTGGACCTGACATGAAAGTTCTGTGTAATTTCCAATATTGAAGAATACATTTATTATTGCACTTTAATTATTAAGAATGAATGTAATAATTGAGGGAAGCTGCCAAGAGATGTTTCTCTACAGAAGGTAAAATAGATATGATTTTGATTGTGAGGATATTCAACAAGTAGAGTACTACACATATTAGGATGTAAGGAATGCAGTTGGCAAGGCACAAACCTGGGGTTCCAAGAGAAGAATGAGTATCTTTCAAGGCCATAAAACACATATTTGTTGATTTGGAAAGGCAAGAGTGAACAGGCAGAATTTAAAATCTGGGAAATAAATCTATACAACAAGTTGGATTTTTGTGTACTGAATGGGCAAATCCTTGGTGTGTATGTGGCTTAATTTGCAATAAAGGAATTAATTGAGCTGGATCAAATCTCGGAGACTTCTGCTAGGTAAAATAATCCTGACCATGTAAAATGTCTGGAGAGCTGAGGTTTACAGCTGAACCAAGTATAATACCATGGGCTTGTGAATGTTTTTATCAGGAATCCAGTGAAGATGCTTACTCCCAAGAAAAAGTCTAAAAGAAAAGATTCCTCATTATATATCTTTCTCCTTCCCCATTTTGAAATATATCTTTCCTGTTCTCTGTTCTCCCGATAATAAACTTTCCCTATTTCTAAATTCTTTCTGTATGCAAGCATTTGGGAGGGAACTACAAACATGCATACATAAACGCAAAAGAAAAATTTCAGTATATATTTAAGGCTCTGATTACGACCAGGCACTTCTACTTTTCATTTCCATATGCATCATCCTTACGTTTCTGTTCTGCGCTCTGTCTTGGCAGGGATCACCTGGATACCTGACAAATCCATTAGCAAGGCTTTACTTGATCTTGGATTAAGCTAGAATTTATATTTAGAAGTCACAATAAAGAAGAAAGTTCATCTAGGAATGCATACTTTATCCATCTCCTATTTAAAAAAAAACCAAAGACCTCTACCAGATAATATAATAAGAAAGACTGCATACTCTCATTAGAAATCAACTTGCTTCGATAGTAGTATTTTCTTTTTGGGACATAACTACATATTTTTTGTACAATGCCAACACAACCATCTTTCATAATACGTTCCTACTTTGTGAAATAATATGTAACTAGGGAGGAAAGAAAGATTATAACACTGTTTATAGTGTTCCATCTGCTCTATTATCAGACTTGCTTTATTACCAGCAGACTTTCAAAATTTTGTTATTTGTCTCATTTGGTTTGTCATAGGAACATTGACCTAACTGTACTTATCAACCAGGGCTAAAACAATTGCTATTCTCTAATATATCCCAAGCTACTTGACATAATTTAAAGTTTATAAAGTTATAAATTAAGATATTGGGTTTATTGACTGGAAGGTTGGCAGTTTGAGACCCAAGTACCACATGATGGGGGGGGGACAGCCATTCTTGCCCCAGCTCCTACCAACCTAGCAGTTCAAAAGCATGCAATTGCTAGTAAATAAATATCTGGGAAGCTTTCTGTGACCCTTGGCTTACAGTCATGCCAGCCACATGACCATGGAAGCATCATCAGACTACACTGGGTCCTTCTGCTAGGAAATTGAGATGAGCACTGCCCCCTAGAGTCGGACATGACTGGACAGGGGAAACCTTTACCTTTCTTTTTTTAAAGCATGGGTACTCAAACTATGGCCCACGGGCTGCATGTGGCCTGCCGAAGCCATTATTCCAGCTGTGCAGGACTACGAGGCTGCTACACCCACATTGCCTCACCCATCCTTCAGCAAAATGCAGGACTTACCTTTGCGAGCCCCACGGGCTAGAACTGAAAGGTAGGGCCAACATTTCAGCCTGCAGAATGCCTCTGGAGGTGGGTGGGCAGAGTGAACACAGACGCCCCAAGAAGCCAAAATACTGGAGAAAAGGGCCAATTTTTTTACCTCCCCAGCTCTAGAACATAAAGAGAGACAGACAGACAGACAGACAGACAGACAGACAGACAAAGAAAGAAAGAAAGAAAGAGAGAGAGAGAGAGAGAGAGAGAGAGAGAAAGAGAGAAAGAGAAAAAGAGAGAGATATTTTTCAAGCTCCTTGGGGCTGAGAAGAATTGCTGCAAAACTGAGTTTCCTGAAATGGACCTCTAGACTCCTAAACAACTGAAAAAATGATCTAGTAAAAAGAAAAGGTAACCAAAGGAGAAACATGTAAACAAAAGCAAATAAAACATTCCCAGGAACACAACAAATTAAAGTTTTATTTGTGTGCATTGTTCTATGGACTATTAAACTGCCCACACCCCCTAGTCACATGACCTAGGCCACCTAACCACACCCACCAGCTGATCTGGCCCCCCAACAGTCTGAGAGACTGTGAACTGGCCCCCTGTTTAAAAAAAATTGAGAAACAATTTAGAGTCTATGTTCAGAGAACATCTAATGCTTTCTCATTCATCTGTGAAACAAGGAAAGACTCTGAATTATTTTAACAGAGATTGAAGCATAATCTAGGTCAGGGGTTGTCAACCCCTGGGTCACAGCCAACTACCGGGCTTTGAGCAATTTGGAACTGGACTGCAGAAACGGTGGGCTTTCCACTTGGGTGAGCAGTGGGCATGTGCCCCCATGCTTCATTTCCATGAATGCCCACCACTTGCGCAAATGGAGCTACAAGTGCACGCTCATGCAGAAACATCCCCCTCTCCCCTCTCCAGAGGTTGGAGGACTCTGATCTATGTACAATATGGATTTAAATGTTAAAATTTTGTCAATAGCAAACAATCAAAAATATGTTGTAAGGCGTGTGCAGTGTTAACATAGAGTAAATTTTCACATAATCATATTAAGAAAGTTGTTAAGTTGGAGAATAGGGCACCCCATTTACAAATAATGAAAAATGATACAAATGAGAATTTGCTTCATTTTAAAAATCACAATGCAAATAGCGTAAATCACAGTGAACATTTGGACACTACATGTGAGGTTTTTGTATCAAGGTCTCATAAAATGAGATTTCACTGTACTATTTCAGGATCATTTGACTATCTGGAAATGATGACGTTGTGGCCTTCTGGATGTGACCTTGTAGCAGCACATGGCCAATGGTGAGACATACTGGGAATTATCATCTAGCATCAGGTTTTACAATTTATTTTGATGGATTGATTATATGTCATCAAGTTCTAGCATACATCAATTTCCTTCATTCAATATTATATCAGGATGCCAATCCCATCATTAAAAGCTTAAACCTCAGCATTAGATTCCATCATGTTGAAAGCAAACTCTATCTTCTAAGGTCAACTAGAAGAGCTCTTTTAACTTCACCTATAGCTTTTTAGCCCATGAGAGCTATAACTGAGAACCAGTTTGGTGTAGTGGTTGTGGCACTGGGTTAGAATCTAGGAGATCATAATTCTTATCCTGCTTTAGGCATGAAAACTGACTGGGTGACTTTGGCCAGTTTCTTCTGCTCAGTGCACTGCCCTCATAGACTTTCTATTATGGACAAAAGAGGAAGTGGGAGAAGTATGAACATCACCTTGCGTTGTACAAAATAAAACCAGAATATATATCTAATAATAAATACAATGAAAATACAAAAGCAGTGTTATAATCTGGAATATTTTATAACTCTTTCCAAACATGATCCCAATATACCACAGCTCATATTCGGAATGAAAATAATGACGTCTAAATATATGCTCTGTGCTTCAGAAGAATGAATGACCCAATAGGACTTTGAAAGGGAAGAAGTTTCCACAATTTCTGACTATTTCATTCACGCTATGCAACAGAAGAAGAAGGCATAGGCTGGAAAACTATGTGCTTGGGGAGTTTATTTTATATTTCAGAAATGGAAAGCTCGGGTTGTTACTTTGATTGTAAAATATAAAACCAGCAACTACAGCTCTGTGTCTTTTTATTTCTTAAGCTGTGGACATATTAGAACAATAAATGCACAACAATAAATGTTTAGAATAATAAATCATTAATTAAAGCTAAAGAATAATAAATCAATAATAAATCACTTCCCTGCATACAATGAAATGCAGATGAGTACATTCATGCCAGGTCTTAAAGACTGCACTATGTTTTTCACTTTAGCTACAGACTGGCTAATAGGCATTAAGGTTTCTGATGCTTTATAATTGTATCTATTAGTCAGCATCTTGCTAGTTCTTTCAAACCATTTGTTCAAACTGAAACATTAAATTGGTACATTAATCATTCCTTTTACATAGGAAATCCTGGAAATGACAGCTCTGTGAAGAAGCAGTATTTCCCTCAACACCCTCTTTGTAGCATCTTTCCAAGGACTTTTAAAAAGGGAAGCCAAAACCAATAAAACTGACAAATGCTCGAGATGTGGGTATACAGGACCCACTAAGAGACAATGCCAAATTATCCTTTGTCCTTGCATTTTTCCAAGCTAGAGTAAGCACAATAGTATTAGATGATGTAAAAATCACACCATTTCATTTCCCAGACAAGGCTGATTTCATTCAAAGGTCCGCCTTTCCTTATGCCATGAAAGCAGACCAGCAGTATGTTGCAAACCTAACATCAATGGATTTTGGATCACTGAGCTGCCTATCTTGCAGAGAATGTTGATCTTGCCTTGCTCCATAGAGATTTCATGCGTCAGCTCAATGACATGGCCCATCTCCCACAGACTAGTCTCTGGGATCTTGGGTGCATGGCCAATTAATAACAAATTATAGGAGGGATTCTATTAAGCAGTGGCAGCACTTCCAGTTCTGTTTGAACAGTCAGAACAAATGTCAGCCGAATCATATACAACAAAGATAAAAGCTGGCACCTGTTGCTTTCAGATAGTGAACTGCTTATTATCTGATGCATGGATTTATTGTACCAGAAAGACAAGTCCCTCAGTTTTGACATCACAGACATAAATGCCTTATGTCTATGGTGCAAAAAGATACACGTAAACTCCATTCACTGCCAGACCTATGAGATGCATACATACATGTGAACTACTCATTACTCATTACTACTCAAAATTCACAGCAAGTTGAATTGATCCTAAGTGGCAGACGAGGGAAGAACCAGTCAGGAAGGAATCTGTGGCTTTGTCTGTGTGCACCTTCAAGACAACTTTCCTGCCCTTGTTATTCTCTTTAGTATTGTAACCTAGTTCTGAATGGGCCTAAGAATCTAAAGTAGCCTGCTAAGCTAGCCATACATTCCAAATTTTCCTCACAGTAAAATTTCAGCTAATCAATTTTTAATTTACGAATGACTAAAGGAATGCCATTCTATTAACAGAAGGAGTTTTGACCTAGAAGAGGACTACATTTGTCATTCCTGCAGGTGGTGTCAAACTATTCAAGATAGTGCCTACAATGATGCGATAGAAATGTTGCATGTTTGTTTGTGTGTGTGTGTGTTGTACATGCATCACACATAAGAAATAGATGGAGCTTCAATCGTACAACTGTGATTGTACGATTGATTGATTACCTTTTTAAAAATCACATCTTGCAGATACCCCTGGAATGTTTTGATTTCCCATGCACTGGTAAACTTCTACATGCTTGCCAGAGTTCTCAGATCAATGTGGAAGATTTATAGATGGCTCTTGCAAAAATCCTCCTTGGAAATTAAGCCAATATACCTTAAATTTGTGCGTGGGTGGGTGGTGTACAATATAATTAAGATACAAAAAGAAACCTGCTATCCAGAGGGTTGGGTGCTTTAATTTGGTTCTTTTTTATTTGTTTAGCAGCTAAAGACTTCTTTACATTTTCTCATGGCAACCTGGGACCCTGTATTTGCACACAAGTCATAATGGACATATGTTTCTTTCTATTTATAAAAAGCACATTTTGTTGCATTTCACAATACATAAAATGTTCAAAACTTGCCTGTTTAAAAAGATTTCAGCACTATTCATTCTCATACCAAACAAGAACAATGAATGTATGTATTTCCCAGAGACTAAAGCAAAGGATCTACTGGCTTGCCAGTTTGGGAACAGATCCTGTAACATCAGCTTAAGCATTGGTAGAAAAAGATGTAGAAAAATGTGCAGAATGCATATTCACTTTTTAAAAAGTTTCTCAGACTCAGCAGCCCATCATCACCAATTCCACCTCTATTGGGTTCAATGAAAGGAAACACTAACCAAAGTAACAAAGCTATAACAAACCCAGACTATGTATCATGATCTAAGTGAGGAGGCATTGTATCTATTAATAAGATACAATGAAATATAATGTTATATATTTAATACTTAATAATATTTGAAGTAACAATAATCTAGAATGCTAAAAATGTTGCTCATCACTGATGAGGACATATTTGTATAAAAAGCCCAATCAACCCCCACTTAACACTTCCCACCCATGGAAAAAATAAAACTAAGCAGAAACCAACGAGAAGGCAAAAGCTTTTCATAACATTTCAAACTGGAATCCTGATTGTCTCTTCCCAAGTAAACCAGACTTTGTACTGGAATGGTGAAATTAATTTCCAGTTCCTTGGTTTACTAGGGAAATGAGTTTCCAGGGTTAACGTTTTGATTCAAAGGGAAGCTGTTGCTTTCATTCAATTTCTGGTGAGTTTCATTGTTCTTGTAAATAAGGGCAAATTGACAACCTTTATCAATATTAGTCTTCAATACTAACAATAAGTGGGATGCTTAGCAATTCTGGAATCTCATAATACTATGCTGTTATTCAATACTTTGTTTGTACAAGGATTCATGAAAGCCAAATTATGTTAATCAAATTATCTTGAAAGTTTTGTTGAGTTCAAAAGAATGCACTTAGGAATAAAACTGTACATTATAAAAGTAAATGCTTCTGACTTAATAATACATCAAGACGTCTTTGATGTCATGAACATTCTGACTTATTACCTTAGTGATCATAACTGCTCCTACTATACTGAAGGAAACATTCCATAAATTCTAAATAGTGTCATATATACCAAAAAATATATATGAAAAATATATAGAAAAAAATCTGATGTAACAAACTTCAGAAGTCTGATTGACAGCACAGAGTGCCCACATAATATCTTGAAATAAAATATATTTCCACCCACCCAAATTAACAAACACATTTTCAGGGGATGTTATCTTTACTATAATATATTCAATGAATCTTACATATGGTTTTTAATTAATATAAACAGGCAACATAAAAAAAATCTAAAGTATATGTTCCTACCTTTGCAGCCACTGATGAATTGGGCTTTTCCAACAAGTCCCAGAGTTTTTTCCTTTTGTCTGGGCAGCAAGCATTATCAAATTCTTCACCATCTCTTTCTCTCATTGTTTCTGCTTCTCTCCTTAATTCTTCATTCATTTGCTCTTTTTTCTGATGATACCTTGCCTGGCAACAGGACTCTAAATATATTTCATCAATCCCCCAATAATCTAATTCTTGGCCAAAAGAGAGGGCACACATTTCCTCCATCATATGTAACTTTCCTGTCCTGTAGAAATTCAGGATAGAGGTGAAAGCACCTGGGTGTCTATCAAAGAAATATTCATTCTCATTAAGATTATAGTCATCACATATTTCTAGTAAAGAGTCATTAGTATTGCAGTCTCTGAGCTTCCCTAAACGTGTCCGTGGAAGTCTATCTAAAGTCCTCCATAGAACTTCATGATTGAGTCCACCTACATTGATTTTCACTCTCCTACAACATGCTTTGCTTCTGATTATGTCCACTGGTTCTGGTGGAAGAGACTGTGTAGACCTGGATGTCTTTTTGTTCATACCTGGAGCCTTTTCAGCCATCCTGATAAGGAAGTGACAACAAAGCCAGAGTCTTTAAGAGAATTAAAGTTGACTGATATGGTAAGTTAGGTCCTTCTTAGATAAGTTCTTCCATATCTGAAGTTGAAAAGGGAAGAAAAAGGCACATTTTAGTACAGCAAAATATCAACTCTCAGTGCTATAATAAATAAAGATCTTAACCAGGAGCATTCATTTCTGATAATACTCTTATAGGATCATGTAATATTATATTGACTGAAGGAAACACCCCATAAATGTATTGTTAAGAAAAAGCAACTTTTGCAATGCTGAAAAATAATTGGAAAAATCAGTTTCCCAAAACAGTGGAATGTTATTAAGGGAGAATAATTATATAGAAATACAAACAGACTGCATACTTAACAATAATTTGCTGAAGGAGATTTAGGAGAAAAACAGATCATTTTTCATGTACATTAAACAAAATTGTCCCTATTTAAACAAGTCCTTAGCACTTGATTATCTCTGGACTCTGGATCAGAGTGGGTCATGGAACCCCTATGTGAAGTTCTGGTCTGGATGTGTGATTATGATTTTTTCCCCCTGAGACTTTCTTTTTTGATGACATAGTCTATGTTTCTACCATGTTTTTCTTATTGTATTTTGTAAGTTGATCTGAATTGCAACAAATTATGGCAATCTATAATTCTAAGGAAGGAAGGAAGGAAGGAAGGAAGGAAGGAAGGAAGGAAGGAAGGAAGGAAGGAAGGAAGGAAGGGCAATACTTTGGCTTTCCAATAATATGGAAACTTTTTTTGTTTTGATATTATGAAAAGAAATCATTTCCATTTTTCTAAGAATTAGTAAAGATCCCTCCATCAATTGATGATGAGTATAAGAAGATGGCTTTAATTACATTTATATTTCTTTCCAGACAAAGAAACTATTCATTCTATGTGAATGGACAGATGAAGACATAAAAAGCCATGATAAAATTCAGTTATGTTTTTGCTGTGAACCCTTAATTGCAAATATCAGTAGGTTTTATTTCTGCTTATAGTTTTTGCAATGTTGTAAAATAGAAAGGTCCATCCTGCCTTCTGTGAAACATCTTGATTTTTTCTAACAAAGAGGCAGAAAAAAATGTCTAAAACATCTAAATATAGAGAAAATTATCTACATTGATCTTCACTTGACATCTTGCAAAAATAAATGTCACATCAGTTCCATAGTGTTCTTAGCTTTCCTTTTCCAGAAGGCATTAATATTATAGAATATAGATCATGGAATCTAGTTTCATAAAATGTCTTTTATGAAAGTTTACATCACTGGAAGAACCATGGGCAACAGGTGCTCCACCCAACCTATCTGGAGAACATCAATTTGCAAAAATCTGTCATAGACAAGCTAGTCAACTTATGTATGTCCAGAATGTCTATGCTCTGAACCTGGAAAATTCTGAAAGGAGAATAATTATATAAAAGAGTTGGGAAATGTTTACCATTGTGACACTACCATTCTATGTTGCTTTGCTAATCTTTCAGATTTGTTTTTTTCTTATTTGCAATCTTTTCTACCCCACAAGAATATGATTGTATCAACAAATAGTAAACTTCAAAGGGAAGTATACCAAAACACCAAAAGCTTATTGTTTTAACTCTTTAAAATGCAACATTGATTTGGGGTATTGGCACTGTTCTTGTGGGTTCCTATGATGCCCTTCACTTCCAGCATTCTTCTTATGCCGAGACAATTAATTCCAGAAATTAATTGATTAACTGAGGCTACAGGAAAAAAAACACCACACTGAATATAGTTCTGTTATGTTTCCTCTGGAGCTCCATGGTGAGAAATCTTGACTGTCTTGCTTTTCATCTCCTGCGATTTTTCCTTCCTTTCTAAAGCAGAAGTATCAGGGTGGTCTTGCCATTAATTCCCAATACTCCAACTTGAGTTCTTCCATAGTATCTAGTTACTAGGAGTTGTTCCTTTTCACTTCTTTCTTGCCATTAAAAATAAACACAGAAAAAAGAACAAAAGAGGGCGATGCCTCAATTTGTTTTAGTTCTACCCCAAAGGCCAGGTAAAAGGAGAGCCAGGTGACTGGTGAAGGGGAAAGGTGAGATCTTTTGAAGAGTAGAAACAGAGCCCTATGAAAATGCTGCTGACAGCTTGGGAGGTAAAACCACAAATTACTTAGAAATAATATTTATATTCTTTTATACATATCACTGTGAACATACTATGTGAATAATAAAATCTCCATGTTAAAATATGGAGATTTTAAAAAATTGATTTCAATTCTGCAATATTTTTTCATTCTTATGAAAATAAAGGCTCTTCGCATTTTTAGTTTATTTCATGTACAGTAATCTAGCTTCAGACACAGTTGTAACAATAAGTCATACTTTGCAAAGTACTAGAATGATCTTTTGTTGCTTAGTTATCTGGCTGCCTGTGTCCAGCTCATCATTCATATTTGTTCTATTATCAAGCGAGATCACCTTCACCCCCATGAATTATATCAGTCTTTCTCTGTCACAGTGACTTTAAGATGTGGTGGACTTTAACTCCCAGAATTGCTACCATTGTCAGAGAAATTCTGGGAATGAAAGTTACACAATTTAAAATTAGTGAAGTGGAAAACATTGCATTACCACGTTGCATACTCTATCTTCACTATATGCAACTTACTTCTATCCTACCTATTCTAAAATATAAGTAATCAGAAATCTACGTATTTGGGTCCTTGTGATCTGATATATCATCAAGGGCCTGCCATTTTAATTTCCATTATACTGTAACTATTATGTGCATTACAGGTATCTATGTATAGACATTCGTGTATATGTGTGTGTGTGTGTGTGTGTGTAGTCCTTGACTTATTATCTTAACGGAGCCTGCCCATCACGATCGTAAGTCATGACAGTCATGAAATGATTTTACAACATTTTTTGCAGTGGTCATTAAGCAAACAAAATGTGGCTATGTACCAAATGTTAATGGAAGTTTTTAGCAAAACGATCATAAAATGTGGTCACATGACAATGGGATGTTGTAAATGACGATAAATACAACCTAGTTTGCCAAGCTCCCCAAAATTGCTATCTGACCGTGATGTGGGGGTGTGGGGCAACTGATAGAACTTGAATGTACTCCAATTGATTTCAGAGAGTTACAACCAATTGATAGGTTGTAAGTCGTAATTTCAAATGTGGCTAATGACTGGTTGTAAGTTGAGGACTATCTGTGTATACACACAGAAACACAAATGATTTTTAAAATATTTATTTAATCATGATTATTTCTGGAACACTGGTTGTTCCTTTAAAATTTTGGGGTGAGAAAAAAAACAATTTGTCTGGAACTCTGACTTGGAATAGCTTAGCAGGATACAATGGCCCAAACTGACCCTTTGGGATTGTTACCTTTTGTGCAGCAATTGCACAGCCTTTGTTAAAACTTATAACAGAGCATACTACATAAAGGCTATTCTATTTTCAGAATTCAATTTTTATATATTAGATTATAGTAAGATGTAGACATAGGCTGACATAGTTGAATTTTGATTGGTGGCAAATTAAAACTACTCCTACATCTTCTGTGGCTACCACAGTGACTGCTCTTATTGCTATAGAATCAATTCTTTTATACCCAAGAACTCCACAGATTTACAGTGAAATATATTGGTGTGCTACTCTAATATAAATAAAACAACTTAGAATAGATGTTTGGGTGCTATGAATAATACACATCATGACTAAACTATTACCGGCTTAAATTTTACATTGTTGGCTTAATTTATTTTAGGAAAAAAAACCTAAAGCAACTAATATAAATGAAATATACACAATTTTAAAAAATTTCATCCCTCTATATGAAATAGAATAATTATAGAAAAAGAAAGAGAAAACTCTCTGAAATCAATTGGAGTACATTTTATTAGATGGCTGTAATATATACTGTATAAATACACACACACACACACACACACACACACACACAGTATCTATGTATATTTCTGTGTATACGTGTGTGTATGAAACTGAATTTCTACAAAAAAATAAAATATAATAAAAAACAATTAAAAATTAAAAGGGGAAACATTAGGGGAAAGGAAAGTGCAAGGTATAAAAGAAAGAAAAGAAAGCAAAAAAGTAACTTTCAACTTTTCTTTGATACAGTTACAAACAGAAACCTTTTGCCTAAAATTCAATAGTACATAATATTTTTATAATCATAAACAATTCTAATTGTCAAATAGTTCATTTCATTTCATTTCATTTATTGAATTTCTAGGCCGCCCAATCCTGAAGGACTCTGGGCCTTTCTTTTAGTTACAAGGAAAAAAAGCTAGTTAAAGTCTTTTCTTTGACCAAAGTAGTTCATTTCAGGATGACTGGAACCTCTGTGCTAAAACAGGTAGGATATCCATATTCTTTTTCTTTCTTTCTTTCTTTCTTTCTTTCTTTCTTTCTTTTCTTTCTTTTTCTTTCTTTCTTTCTTTCTTTCTTTCCTTCCTTCCTGTCTTTCGCTCCTTCTTTCCTTTCCTTCCTCTCTCCCATCCCCCCTTCTTCCTTATTTTCCTCCTTTTCTTTCTGTTTCCCTCCCTCTCCCCTTCCCCAACAATCCTAACATCCCATCCTTGATAAAAATCAGTTGAGGATTTCTGTGCTAGTGAAGTTATGTATTTGCTAGTATTCCATTACACTCCCAAACTGATTGTCCAAGGCAGCTTTGTATCTCCATAAAAAACTTGGGTTGTTCAAGTGTAAGATGGGAAACACTTGGATGTTTCACTTTGAGTCATGGTCTCCTCTTCACTGACTTATCTTGGCAGTGTCTTCTTACAGCTCCAGGTAACACTGGAACTCTGGTGACTGAATGCTGAAGGTTGATCCAGTTCTGAGAAGGCAAGCAATTGTTAGAGGTCTTTGAATTGCTGGGAACATTTGGCAGCTATGGTTGGCAGCTACTGTTTTTGTGCCCATTGCGTAGTGTTCTCAACACTAAATACTTGGTAAACACATGAAAATACATGAGATTTCCAGTGGATCAGGCAGGAAATTTAGTCCCTCTCCCTCCTGGATCTTACACTACAGGAGTCATAAAAACATTAGTTTAGACTCTCAGACCTTTCCAAGTTTAAAGTCCAGTAACTCCAAGCAGACTTAGAAAATTCTTATCTGCTTTCTAGCTAGCTTTCTAGGTGGTGTCAAAGCACCTGGTTAGACAGCTTAGGTATAGAGGCTTCCTGTCTTGCTAAGCTATGGTTCCTTCTCCTGTTTAATCTTCCTATCTTGTAATATTTATGTCCAATCACTTTCTACCCAAGATTTATGTTTCCCCTCTCCAGAGCCCATTCTCCAGAGCAGTTTAAAAAATGCATAAGTAGAGGAAGAGGAGAAGGGAGAGAGGGAGGGAAGAGGAAGAAAAAGAAGTAAAGCACGTATGTATGTATGTATGTATGTATGTATGTATGTATGTATGTATGTATGTATGTATGTATGTCATATCATTATGGCTGGCAAAGAGGTCAGCACAGACCAGAGAATGGAAGTGCTGTTGAAAAGGCACAAGGCTGAATTGGTATAGGATGATCTGTGACAATTTATTTGTTTACAATCTTAGCAGAAATGGGTTTCTTACTAAGAAATGTAGAAGCAGTACAATCAAATCTGATTAAAAGCATCCACCAAAAAGGCAGCTCAGTTTGTAAAAAGTCTCCAGTTAGGATTCTTTTTCACAGGAGGAAGATGGTAAACTTTGCAAGATCTTTCCTGGCTTGCATCTAACCATTAACCATGCACATAGATATGTGGATGGCCTTCCATTAGTTTCTCAACCTTACTAGCAGGAAAAGGAGAAGTAGAATTACTCAAAATTGTCTTGCCTCCTAAACATGAACTATGATTAAGATCCATATGCTTGAAGATCCATATTCATGTATGGATCGTTAGTACAATTATTATAAAGTAGCAAAATTAAAAAAGTGTTCACACCAACTGCAATTGTCCTCCTTCTCAAAAAATCAGCAAAAATATTATTGCATGCTGCTATTGTTTAATTTTCCTAAAGAGATGTTAAAATAAAAATTCAAACAATCTATCGTGGGGGGAATCTGCAATAAAATATTGCAACATATAATACCATGTTTCTATTCAAGTTCTATCCAAGTAGCCATGCCCATTTTCTAAGATCTTTTATTTTGTTTTCCCACACACAGCTTTCATCTGTTCTAAACATCCATCAGCATGTCATGACAGGAGACGTTTTTGTTCTTTATCTTCTTGTCTTTTTTCCTAAAATATATTAGGGTTATACGATGCTTTATAATTGATTCCAAAAGTGTGTAGCACATGGCAGCTGAAAATGACAACCATATGATCCTGGGAAAAACAGAACTACTTTTAAAAAAAAGGTGCAGACAATAGCTATTAGAGCATTTTTGCCCACTTCAGAAGACCTTTTGCAAACTATTTTCAAAGTAATGCACAGCCCTAATACTGTATATATTTGTTTCTCTCTTTTGAACATGAACTTTAACTTTTTGCTACCTAAAGAATGATATTGTTTGTTTATACTGTATATTATAACCCAAAGATAAGCAGTCACAGAAGCTTTTATAATGTGATACAGAGATTATAGAGGGCAAAAAAATGAGTTATAGATCGTTGCTGATCACTGGAGATTTCATACATAGTCATACAGATTAACTGCATCCAACATGCAAGCTATAGGTGGTTATCAAGCTTATATTATTTCCTTCTAAATAATAATATAATAGGTGAACGTAAAGTAAAAAAGACTAAAAGTAGAAAACATTTTAGAAAAGTAGAACATCTTTGAACAGCATCTAGAAGCTACAGCAGGAACAGAATGCAATGGCTCAGAGAGTTATGTGAGCATGTAACATCTCTGCAAGTTGCACTAGAATGCTTCCTGGTTCAATTCAAGGTGCCTATAATGCTCCATAGAGCTCTTCAACACAGAGGCATTATTTGAAGGATCACCTCCTTCTGATTATTATACTTGATATAGCAGAAGAGTCATGCCTGGGGTTCCATTTATTAGGAAGAGAGCATTTTCTGCTGTGGTTCCCGCCCTTTAGAATTTTATTCCCTTGGAGATTAAATTGGTCTCTACCCTACTGGCTTTTTAGAAGGTGATAGTTATATTCATCGGTGGTGATGGTTTTTGTATCCAGGCTGCTGCTTGTGATTTTAAGGTTTTTATATGATTATATATTCATACAGTTATTACTTTTGTTAGCCAACCGGAGTCACATATACGAGATGGGAAGCCCTATAACTAGAAATAATAAAGTACAATGTATATTTATTAAAATAGTTTTAAAGAGTGACTTTTTATTTAACGCTTTATGCCCACCCAAAGTTTTATATTGGTGAATTACAATGCTTTCCAGGCTTAAAGAACTTGACTTTTGAGTGGTATACCCCTTTCCAAAAATTAGTGGATGGAGCTACCAAATAAATCTTTCTTTAACACTCATTTAATTAAAACATAGTTAGTATAATTATTCTCCAGTCATTTATTTAATATTTTCCCTCTTTGATCATATTAATATTATTGCTTACTAACAAGTTTTAGAGGCTTCTGATGGCTGCTGAAAAAGGAGGAACGAGTCCATACCTTGGGGAGGAAGGGGTCCATAGAAACCTCAACCATCAAGCCTCAAACAAACTTCTGGGGAGTTACAATACAAGAGAATAAAATTAAATCAGAGGAGAGAAGTAGAATTTAAAACTAAAGAATAGGCAGTAAGAAGTAGGCAGATGCAGAAGTTAAAATGAGATATTTCCTGTAAAGCAAATGCCTTCTTAAATAGTTTTTGGTATATTTGAGATACGGCCATGAAAAAGACACTATTGGCCTAGCCTTCACAACAGGATTATAAAAAAATAAAAAAGATCCAGTATTGAATTGTAGGCAGGCAAATATGGGGAAAGGCAATTTTTCTAAGATATTCTGGACTTAAGCTCTTAAGGACTTTAACATGTTGAACTGGAAACAAATAACCAGAAACAAATAACCAGAACAGCCCTTGATTTACAGGTGAGGTATGAATCTGTATGCAAGTTATATGGGTAGTATAACTCCAGAAGGAATATTGTTTGTCTTTGCAATACCACAACAAGCAAACTAATATGCTTGTTATAATTATGTCATCTGATGCAACAAGTTTTAACAGACTGAATCTTCTTTCTTTCGTAAGGGTGCATCAGATAGTATAACAGAGAGCTAAGTATTTATTGATAGACCATAAGCTAATGCTACCGTAAGCATTATAGTTGAAAATGTATGGATTCAGTTGCATTTCTTTTGTTAAAATTTTCAGCAATATGTGCTTTCTGAATTAGTTATCGAATCTGTAATCATCAAAACAAAGATCTGAAAGATTCCAGTCAAGCCTTCTGAATTAATTTTCAAATCAAAGTATAGGTATAGGGAATGCATATTAAGAGGCAGCAATAGAATATAACTGCCATATATACATATATTGATAAGTTATGATATTATTAAGACTTTTTAATTGCTTGTTTCTCTGTACCTGCTGTAATGTATATTATAGATATAAAAGGACTGTAGATACATAAGGATATAATCTTTTCTGGAGTGGTTAACAATAATATCAGAAGATCTTCACTGTTTTTCAGAAAATATAATCTTTGTCCTATATTTTGAACAGTGAACTGTACAGTCATTTCTAAAATATTATAGAGACATAAATGAAACACAGAATTCCAAAGAGTTCCTAGCTAAAAAAAAGTTTATGAAATGTTATCCCTTTAGGAATGAATGCATGCTAACCATAAACTTTATGTGCTGAAAATCAGAGAACAAAGCAAGCACCATGAACTATAAGCACTCCAGTGAATATGTTTTTGTATTTATTTTTTAACTTCACAGGAACCGCAGGATGCCAATCAAGCTTATAAAAACAGTGGTGATAGAAATAGGCATTGTGAATGTTTGAATATTCAAAATATGTGCTCATAGCATCCTTTAGTTCCTGGTGTGAATGGCAAGATGTTTTGACAATTATCAGAAAAAGCCATGTACAGGTGACTAAATCCTTATGATAACAATCATTGGATAGGGAATGACTGGGGCATTGAAAACATTTAATTAAATAGTTTAAAATGCATGATGGATTTTTAAAGATAAATTGCATGTGTTTGGTTAAAAAATGGGCTTGGCTTTAGGTAGTATCTCACTGTTCTGATCAAACTCTTCACTGGGTAGTTCAGAAAATGCTTTTTACCACACCCACTTATGACCATTACTCAAACCCATGCCCATGACAGGGACACTAACCTCAGATTGGGTTTTGAAGAAAAGCTTAGGACAGATTTTCCTTCTTTTCTTTCTTGAACCTCAGTTAAAAGTTCTGGGAAGGCAGGCAAACTTGAACAGAGTCAAGGTCTAGCAAGGCTCCAGCTGGTCTTTCCATTCAGAAGCCTGCCTACTTTGCTGCTCTTCTTCCCCTATTAAATTGGCCCTGGCAGCTTTTCTGCATTACTGTATGGGGAAGGATTATTGACTGAAGTCTGCTTCTCTTAGAGTAGAAGCTTGATCGCTGTTTATTTGCAAAGTGACAGTCCTGCCTCTTGAATGTGTTAATGCTGCCTTCAGAGGTAAAAGAGCAAGCAGGAGTTCTATTCTTTTTTTTTTATTTGTAGGGATATAAGCAGCTGGATTTGGGGGGGGGAACAGGGGGCAGTTGAAATGTCAAAGGAGCTGTAAAATGTACTATTTATTTTATAGATTAATGTTTGGGTAGTTCAACTTGGAATAAATCCAAGAAACACCATAAAGATGACCAAAAGTATGCAAGTGATACTCTTGGTTTTCAACTTTGTTTTAAGCAAAAAGATGCTCAACCACATAAATATTGAAAGGAAGACATCCCTTAAAAGTATACAACATGACAACAATTTGTATATACGGCTAACACTCCTATGGGCATTTGACAACTTGCAATTTTTTCTTCTTTAACATATCTGGCTTAAGAAGGTAGGAGAGATACTCCCACCCCCCTTTCTTCCTGCTCTTTGAAACATCCAGGACATGTTGAAGAAGAGGCACCTATATTTAATGTCAACCTCAGTGGCCACGAGGTCCCATGTTCCCCATTTTTGACAGCTTGGGAAGCATATCTTCCTCGCTATGCATCCCACTGTTTATTAGGGGTCCACCTTACACGGGGAAATCACCCCAATCCTATCGCGTCAGTCATTCAGGGAGGCAAGGTGATGTCTGTCAAACCCGTGGGCATGGAAACTGACTCCCTCTCCGCCTTTCAAAAAAACAAAAACAAAACAAAACACTTTTTCCTGGGCATTAAACGAGGAGGGGGAGGGGCGGAAAAGAGACCCCCCCCTCGCCCACATGCCCCTGCTCCTAGACCATACCTGAAGGCATCTCTCCGCACTCAGCTGCTACTTGGATCCGTGTGTCAACTGTCCGCCGGGTAGGAAGAAGCAGGGATGATTCATGCATCGCCTTCTTTCTTTCCAGACTCCGCCAAAAGGCAGAAATCCTCCGCTCTCCCCCTCCCCTCCTTCCCTCCCTCCCGCTTACCTTACTCGGCGAGACCGCGTTCAGCATAACACCGGCGGGGGGAAAGCACAAAAGACGCCCAGAATTCCCCCGCCGCCTCCCCGCCGGTTGCTGTTCCTGCTCTCGGATTCTTTTTGCAAATGATCTGTTGACAATCCGCCGAGGTGAAGGCGGGCGAGGTTTGTTTTGGTTGTGTGAGTCCTTGCGCGCGCGCGCATGTGTGTGTGTGTTTGTGTGTGTTTGTGTGAGTGAGAGAGAAAGAGAATCTTTCGCCCCGCTCGCTTCGTCTCCCTGGCGGGCGACGTTCCTCTCGCCTTGCTCTGAATTCCGGCTTCCGAATTACCACTGCCTGCGGGATGGAGGAGGACAGCTACGGGGAGGGAGAAGGGAAGACAGAGCCGAAAGGCTGCGGGCGGTCTCCGCTTGCAAAACGGAGGAGGCGAGAGAGCTCTCCAGCAGTCATCTCCCTTTGTTTGCAATGGGATTTGGGTGCTGCTGCTGCTGCTGGCGGTGGCGGTGGTGACTACCAGCGAGCCTCTCTGTGCGTGTTCGGGTGTGCATCAGCAAGTGGATGCGCCGCGTAAACCAAGCAAGCAGCTGTTTTCTACTCAGCGCTACAAGGGGACACACAGGCGCAATAGTTGCCCATCTGATCGGCTTCCCCGCAGGGGACGCGAGTGCAAAGGCCAAAAGTCAGACATGCATTAGAACCACTTATGCGGCTTCCTGGACTTTCACCAACAAACGGTTCATAGTCCCCCCCCCCCCCCGCACTCCCCGTGTAATTGACTCAGGTAGTCTTTACACTAGGCAGCCACCCATCTGCCAAGTTTTTAATTCCAGCTAACCCGAGGAGACCTGTGAATTATTTTTTGGGTGAGGTGTGTGTGGTGCGCGTTGGGGTATGTGTAAGCCAGTCTTTTTCTCTCACCATTAGGTCATCAACAGGCCTCCATGCATTCAGCCAGTAGTGGCTGGCTTTGTTTCTGCTTTCACTTGTGGTGGGTGTGTTTATATCTGCTGTGCAGCAGAGTTTATATTGTCAGTATTTCTTTCCACACAGTTGCCAGAAATATTTTATATTCTTTGTGTGGGGTGGTATTTTTTTTTTTTTTGCTATGTGTGAAAATGTAATTATTTTCTAAAAATTACCCCTAGAGCAGATAGAAATATCTGTTGGCAACTACAGTTAAAACAATCATGTCACCCCTGATTTTATTTGGCAAAGGGAATGTCAAAGTGTGAGAGTCATTTTTAAATACACACAGAATTGTTTTCATTATCATTACATTTTAATTGCTGTCCTGTCCTACCTTCCTTCTATTCCCCGCTATTCAACAACTGTGTGAGGTGAGTTGGGCTAAGAATGAATGCCCCAAAGTCACCCAGCTGACTTTCATTCCTAAAACAGAACTAGAATATACAGTTTCTTGCTTTTTTGCTTGGTGTCTTAATCACCAGACAAAACTGGCTCTTCCCGGAAATAATGCTGCCAAGTGAATATTACTATATTTTTAACATAATGGTGGGGGTTGTGATGTTTAAATTCTTTCTTGGAATTGACTTGGGCTTCTTTGCTATTTAAATTTATGGAAGACTTATTTTAGGGCTTATGTTATTTTCTCCTCAATTTATAGAAACCATTACTATTAATTTTCAGAAATCATCTAGAGCAGTGTTTCTCAACCTTGGCAACTTGAAGATGTCCAGACTTCAATTCCCAGAATTCCCCAGCCAGCGAATGCTGGCTGGGGAATTTTGGGAGTTGAAGTCCAGACATCTTGAAGTTGCCAAGGTTGAGAAACACTGATCTAGAGAAATGATAGCTTCCGGCCTATTAAAAAAAGGTGTTAGGAATTATATCCTTTCCTTTCATTTTGTATTATGTGGATTTGTTTTCTTTAGTGGGAGGCAGTTGCCGTCAAGGCAGATACCTGGCAACTGTCTGGATTAGGCCCTGCAATTTTCTTGGCAGGATTTTCAGAAGTGGTTTGCCATTCCTTCTTCCTAGAGTTAACTGGCCCAAGGTCAGGCAGATGGCTTTGAGCCTAAAATGGAATTAGAATATGGTTTCCCAGTTTTTAGCCTGATGGTTTAACCGCTACGCAAAACTGGCTTTTGCTTCTTTAGCTTCATAGTACAAGTTGTGCCAAAAAGCTAATTGGGTAAAAAAAAAAAGCTTTGTTTCATCCTCAGGGCTGGTTTGGGAGAGCACACTCAATCCATCACTTATAACTTGATCTAATTGTACCATTTTAGGCATAAGTCCAAATTGATTTTCCTATGGCTTCTTTCTTAATAAGGTGTTAATCTTACTGTGCTTGCAGAATAATTCACTAGACATGCTGGATGCATTACACACAAACACACACATAAAGGTATTTATTTCCATCACTATGGAAATGCTATTAACTAGGAAGAACATTTCCATCCAAACACCTTCAAAATGATTGGCCCATCTCCTACCTTCTCACTAGGAGTTAGTGCATCTGCAAAACCCTTAGCTGTGTTACAACTTCAATTTTATTCCCTTGTCTATTTAATCAGTTTTTTTATATAGTGGGACTACATGTATGTTTGCTAGTTATCATCTTTATGATATGGGGGACTACAATAGTTATTTGAGGGACTGTTAACTCCTGTGGTTTCTACCCTTCCTATAAGATTTGAAACAGTTTCCTCGCTACTAGTCCCATCATCAGCAATCTAGCAGGACCCTGAAGGAAGGTCTGGTCTATCACCTGCCTTCTGGAACATCATTCAGAAAGACTGTACCACCTTACTAATATTTAAAACAGCATTAAAAACATGCCTAATTCCCTATACCTTGTGTTAGGATCTATGTCTGTGGGTGGAAATGATTGTCCTTTTCTCTAACTTCATTGTTCGTAAATGTTATTTAGTTTCTAGGCCACCTAGAACCTTTGGGGTTGGTTAGCCTAGAAGTTGACCATACAAATTAACAAATGAAGTTGCATTTTTACTCTTTTACTTTTATTAAGCCATTTTTCTTCACTAGTTCCTTTAAGATGGGTATTATAAAACTGCCATTTTTGGCTATTATACTCTTGTTTTATGATCCTTCATATTTTTCAGTTTTGGATTACTGAATAAACCCTCTGTGACTTCCATCTTCATCTCTATCATTAATATTATACAATATTATATGTCTTATTTCATTAAAACATTTTCTTTTCATAGCTAATTTCTTTCTAAGTTAATAAATGGATGCCTACGGAGAAAAAAAAGCCATTTGTCTCAGGCGGAATAAAGAATGAAATCGAATAGGAGATAGAAAAGGTTGGAAGGTTGAAATAAAAGTTGGAGCTTCCCTAGGAATCATCACCACTGTTAATTCTGAAAGTTGTAATTCAATAGTGTCTGGACGATTGTTTCTTCTATGAAGATTTAAGAAATGACAGCTTCACTAATGTAAGATAAGAAATAGGCAACTCTCATTCAACTATACATACTGTCTAGGGCAGCGATGGCTAACCTTTTCTGGCCCAAGTGGCCAAAGTGCACATAAACCTGAAGCCCCAAAATACAAAAAGCACGTGGCCCCCAAGCAGGTGCTCTTTGTGCATGCATGCTCCCATGTGCTCACCTTTGTGCATGCACACATGCCTCCCTATACGCCACCCCTGCATACATGCATGGACCCCCACCCGCTCCCGCTCCCTGTGCATGCACAGCAGAGACCTGAAGATCAGCTGGCCAGCAGGAAGCATACACACATGTGCAGCGGAGCTGAACTTGGGTGACAGCTCGTGTGCCATCAGAGAGGGTGCTGCATGCCATTTCTGGCAAGCGTGCCATAGGTTTGCCATCATGAGTCTAGGGCCTTTTCAGAATGAAGGCAGTTAAGACGTGAGGTGTCTACATCCCTGGGAGACAGTGATAGCCTTCTAGTACAATGTAGCCTATAGAAATCCTCAGCTGGTACATCAGCTAATAAACTTTGGAAAGAAACAAATACATTGTTTAAAGAGACTCAGACAATTTTTATAGCTACTTTTTTTTGAGGGGGGGAAATGAGTAAAAACACTTGAGTTCCCTTACAAATGCTTTGGTCTTTTTGCCAGGCTGGGCCAGGGATGATGTTAATAGGAGACTTTCTACCTATCCCAATTATATTGCTGCAACCTGGAAGGAGCTTTTTTCTCCTTTCTGTGATTAGATTAGCCTTCACCAAATGGATGCCCTCATCTCCATGTGTTAAGTAAACTCTCCAGCTGTTCATGTTTGCACTAATCATCCAATATACTATATCTGGAGGCCACAAGGCTGAGGAAGGCTGTTGATCCACAGGCCAAATTAGATGCAGTGCTCGTTTGCGCACACAGTGTCACAGGTATAAAGTCAGTGTGCTAGTGGTAGATATATTACTTCAGACAGGCCATCTATGTGGTTTTTCTGGATTTGTCTATTCTCAGTTCTATTAATGGAAGATCATAAGACAAGAGTATCAAGAAGAGCTCACTGAAAATACTTTTTCCTTCCAGGAAGGGCATATCATGGACAAGATGCTGTTTTCAGAAGAACCACAACATTCAGGGTTTGGGCTGTTTTTAGAAAATGAAATTGATTCTTGTGTTCTTTGTTCTGCTCTAGAGAAGGCTCTGAAGTTTTCAGTTTTTTAGCCAGAAAAGGATAAAAAGGGCAATATGCTGCAAGGGCAAAAACTTTTGCATAAATTAGAGATTGTAAGTAGACAAAAATCCTTTGAAGTATATAGGAAAATGCCAATAATATGATAAAAAGCATTGCCTAAGCTAATTTGTTCAGATGTGAGTATCTTTGAATATGGAACTGTAAATTAATTAGGTTTCTTTTTCTTTCAGAAGATTCTCCAAGGAAAATTTGTATGAAATCACCTAATTTACAAGCCGATAAACACATTACTATATATAGAACACATTTGTATGCTGATTAATTTCATAAAGCGACATGCTCTACAATAAACTATATTTGTTAAATTTTGTATACTCATACTAAAAATAGTGTACACATGTAAGAAGTATATTATACATAGAAAAATACATAAATGAATTAAAATTATGTGTAAAAAGTATGCATACTAGGAAATATTCGTAACTATATATATTGGCAGAAAAATTGTGCATATCTAGAAACAGAAACAAAACTTTTGATGAGGAATTCAAGAAACTGAAAAATACTGACTCATAACCTTGCCAATCCCTACATTTAAACAATTATGATCAATTTAAATGAAAAACCACATTTTGCAATACATAAATTTAGCTAAAATCTGCATCAATATTTAAAAGTATGAATATATGTTTCCAATTTTGTATCTATGCAATTTCCTAATTCCTACAATCATATATTAATTTCATGCATATTAATATTTCTCTGGATGTTCTGTAATGTACACATTTATGTACAGTATGTTTTTAATTTAAAAAACAATTACTGTGGTAGCATAAAATTCAGAAAAAATGTACTGCATTTCATTTTGTGTATTAGTTTAGAAAGTTCAAATTGGGCTAAGTTCACATTCAGAAGTGAGGTGAATGAATTTCTTTTCCATCCCTAGATCAGGAAGGGTAATTCTGGCTTAGTGATTTGTTTCTCAAATGAGGATGGCTAGTGTTGCCCAGAAGTCAAGGCTCAATGATTTTTCAACATGAACTGCATCTTAACTATGATGCACAATTATGGGAGATGAGCCAAAGTTGATAGATAAGTTGATCTTAAGAGCAAAATGGTTATGTTATAGCTATAGTAACTAGATTTTAAATGTGTCACACCAATTTTATATGCTTCTTTTTTGACCCAGATAAAAACTGTCTTCCACCAGCCTGGTGACCTCTAGATTCCTTGGACTATAATCTTTGTCATTCCATGTCAGTATGGAATGATTGTTGCAGCATGCTTCACCACTAAGGTCAATGTCCATCCTGCGGACTATTAACTGGGAACTAGAGTTCAGCACAGATTGTTTATAATATTGACCAACGTTGGTAGAGTTATAGTCCAACGTAAGTGGGGACTGGAAAGGCTGAACTAAAGGTATGAAAACAAGGGCTAATTTGTGCAGATTTTGATTTCTCTTTCAAGGGAATATGGTGGAAATGGGAGCCTTTTCACTGGACATAACAGATGGAAATGTGTATGGAGATTCTCAGTCATCCAGATCATGGGTGTCCCAATGGTGCTTACGAAACTAAATTTTCTTTGTTTTTCCTTGAAGAAGTTTCACTTCTCATCCAAGATGCTTCTTGGATGAGAAACGAAATGTCTTCAAGGAAAAGCATCTTTCGGACAACATATGGAAATATATGAAGACTAGCTGAACAGCTTGTCTAGATCTCCCTAAGTTGGACTATATGAGAAAGCTGAGTAGGTTTGGATCCTTCAGATCCTCTTCTTGGTCTTTCCATGGTTGTAATCCCTCCATTCTGGAAACTACTAGCCATGAAAATCAGACCAGAGGATCATAGCCACAAGGTTGTATATCTGATTCTGCTAATTTTTAATATGCTTTTGACTGTTTTGATATGATTGATATTAAGAATGTATTACCTTAACTGCTGTTGGTGAAATATTTATTGCAACTGACTCATTACTAATTTGGGATATAGGTGATTTTCAGATAATAATACATAAAATAACTATAATTAAACTTAGACATCAAAGATTTGTACCAGTGGCTCCAACAGACAGACAGCCTGGAAGAGCCAAATCTTTAGCAGAGCAAGATTATCTTTGCTTTACAGGCAGGTTATTTCAATGGAACAGAATTGCTGCAGAAAATGTACACCATCAGATCTCTTCCATCACATCTAGAGTAGGCATTTTTGGGCTAACTTGCTAGGCTTTATTATTCACTTACTAATATACTTATGTACATCCTATGCAGAAGCATCTCAAAGCATTCATAAAAGTATAATTATACATGAAAACAACAGAAAACAACAAATGATAAGCGATAAGCATGTTATATATTGTATGTTATTTTATATGGTTTTAATATTTAAAAGTTGTATATAAAAATCCAATCAATCAATAAATAAAAGGTGCGAGGAAAGAAAACAAAAAAGCATTCTTCTAGCATTTGTTTCAGGAAGGCCTAGAGAAACAAATTAATTTTGAACAGGTACCTAAAAGTTGTTCTAATAAGCACTTTTCAAACTCCAGTTTCCTAAGGGGATGGGTCCTACATATTTATGATTCAGGGTTTAAAGACCATGTACAATCATAATTATTTGGGGCATGTAATGATGACATAACATTAAAATGCCATAAATACATAAGTAAATAAGCTTGTGGGAAACTTTACATTAGTCAGTTGCTGATTCCTGAAATGCATTATGTAGTGGTTGTTTTTAGTGCCTCCTTTAACACTTACTCCTTAGCTCATCTCTGTTTCAGTTATGAATTTTATTTCAGCAACTGGACATAAAAAACACTGGTATGATCATTGATTATTGCTCACCAACAGTTGCCCGTATGTGCAGTATTAAACTATATAATTGAGGAATGTAAAGAAAGGGCTAAATAAAATATTGTACTCAACATCTTAGATTCCCCCCTCCCTAATTTTATTTATTATTTGTTTGATATATGTCTCTCTTCCTTCAAGAGCAAATGGATAGTGGCTTAAATGGGCCACTGTGTTTTATCCCTGAGATGTAGACTTGGAAAAAGAGTGGCCCAAATTTTGGGAATAAATTTCCTTGAAGGATTGGGATCTGGAATCCAGATCTCACATTCCAAACCAGTTAAAATTAATTTTTAATTAAACATTAATTTTAAATAAAACTGAAGTTTAATTTTCAATTATATGGGCTGTGTATGAGTTTGATCATCTGCAGGAAATACAAATGCTTTTTAGGGAACTATCCATGCAAAATCTATCTACACAACTATGGGAGTGAAAACTTGTTCCCTAAAGAAATACAAGAAGAAAATACAAGAAGAAAATACTCTCATATATTTATTCATAATTATTTATATCCTAAACTTCAGTATCACAATCCTCTCGAAGCAGTTTACAAAGAATACAAATAATTGTAAGTGAAAATAGAATGCAATTGGCTGGGATGATGGGGATGGGATAGGAGACCAGCTGAGCAGGTTTTGGGCTGGTCTTTACCTAGACAGGTGGCTTAAAGGTTGAGGATCCTTAGGCCAGCTTCTTGCTGATTGTGCACTGACCTTGCTAAACAGAGCACCTAGATTTTCATAGGTAATGCTACCTAGGTTTTCATGTATGATTAGGTGTATTTATATGTTGTGTAGAACATAATAAATCAAACATTTGCAGTTCTGTTCAAGCCTGCATAAAGTACTATTTGTATTTCCATTCTTCCAATAATTGTGAATTTAATTTTATTGCTATTATACCTACCCCCACCCCCTATTCCTCAGGCAGGAATAGTTTGCTTCTTCCTCTCCCAGCCATCAATCAATGTGCAACTCCATTCCATTGGGGAATGAGCCACACTAGGCTAAATTCAACATGTCAAGAGCCGCCTGCCCTTCAAAAGCAGACAGAACCAAAAGCCATTTTATCAGGGAGGTTCAGGATTTTAAGTATGATATGTATGCTTTAAGCCTCTTAACTCCCCAGTTCTAAAAAAGCTAATATTTTTGGCTTCTCTTACTATGGGACCCTCTGGAGGGTCATGAATTCTGTTCTGAGAATTCCCAACATAACTTATTTTTTCCTCTAAACATTAGACTCATGCCAAGAATGGTGGCTGGTTAAATCACCTTATCTAGTGGAAAATTGGGTGGGGATTACTAATAAAAATCAAACTCCAACTACATATTAAAAAATCGATCTTAGCTGTATTTTTAAAGTAAGACTTAGCTGGCCTCATAAAACTGTTAATGTTAATGTATTACATTATCACCTTCTGATAACTGCATTCAATGAACCCTTTATGTAAAAACACTCCTTGTATCTCCAATCTGTGGTTTTCAAAATTTCAGTTGATCCTATTAGGTGTAGTTAAAGTCAAGAGGAGTCTTCCTTCTTAATATTACATAACTATAACCATAGACTTTCTATTCTTGTAAATAACTTATATACTATAGAAAAAGTGACATTCTGTTAAATGTTACATGGAGGTAAAAATATAGACTATACTTTCACAAATATTTGAATTAATATCTCTATGTATGATTCCAATTAATGTATAGTATATTCAACCATTCTGTTTTAATTTACCATATTTTCATGAACAAGATAAATTTAAATCTCTGCTATGTTTATTCTACATATCACAATTCCAAGCAGGTAGTCTTTTGAACCAATTCACAAAGAAAATTGCTCCACGATTGCAGACGTTTTTATATATAACTCCTGTACTGCATAGGTAATATTTACACAGTCTTGCTGAGTTGGTGAATATAAAGTGATAATTTCCTAATGTCCATCTACATGCTTTACTGTTCTGGTTAAACCAGATCAAAGTTTGTATCAGCCATATTACTCCTACAATATAGTATTCCATCTTCTTTAGTGAATGGAAAATGCTGGAGTGTTTGTTGATGAGTAGAATAGCCAATTCATGATTGCACACCACATTTATCTCTGTTGCCCTTCAAACATTTGTAGCTATCTTTCCTTATTCTTCCTTTTCCTTATTTTGGGCATTTACCCTCCACTAAGGATAAATGAAAGCCAGCCTCATTAAGAAAAGTATTGTTTGGTCCAATACATGACCTTATTCCATGTGTAACATCCTAAATCTACAACAAAAATCAGATATCAGATCATCCCCTTCTGTTCAAAGTGACATCACCTAAGAAAGTGTTCTTGATTTTTTTATATAAATAACCTTATTCCTTTGGAATTCACTATCTCTTAAAAAAATTCTCTCCAATAATAAAATAATAGCAAAATATTCATGTCCAGCTACTACTTTGAAAAATATAATTTCATAATATATTGCATTGGTTTCCCTCTCTGAATCAAACAAGCCTAAATGTAAGATAGAAAAATGTGGACTAGACAGCATCACCATCAGATGGATTCATAACTGGCTGGAAACCACACTAATATGTAGTCCTAGATGGAACTACATGTACATGAAGAGAAGTATGTAATGGGTATCTCAAGGCTCTGACTTAGGCTCAGTATTCTTCAACATCTTCAAATATGATTTAGATGATGGGATAGAAGGAGAACTCATCAACTTTGCAGAACACTCCAATCTAGGAGGAATAGTCAACACTTTAAACCAGAAGGATCTTGATAGACTTGAACATTGGGCTCTACCTAACAAATTGAAATTCAATAGTGAGAAAGTAAGATTTTACACTTAGGCCAGAAAATCCAAATACACAGGTACAGAATAGGCAATACCAAGCTCAACAGCAATAACTCTGAGAAGAATCTAGGACTTCTAATAGACAACTGCTCAAGTATAAGCTAGAAGTGTGCTGCAGCTGTCAAAAAAAGCCAATGCAGTCCTAGGCTACATCAACAGAGGAATAGAGCCGAGTCAAGAGCCAAGGTGGCGCAGTGGTTAAATGCAGCACTGCAGGCTACTGCTAGATCAGCAGGTCAGCGGTTCAAATCTCACCGGCTCAGGGTTGACTCAGCCTTCCATCCTTCTGAGGTGGGTAAAATGAGGACCCAGATTGTTGGGGGCAATATGCTGACTCTCTGTAAACCGCTTAGAGAGGCCTGAAAGGCCTATGAAGCGGTATATAAGTCTACTGCTATTGCTATTGCTAATATTATCAAGATCACATAAAGCATTAGTACAGGTATAATATACTGGTTTAGTAATACCACACTTGGAATACTGCATCCAATTTTTTCTTTGTGATACAAAAAGGATATTGAGACACTAGAAAGAGTGCAGGGAAGAGCAACAAAGACTTGATGGCTAGAGGCTAAAGCATATGATAAATAGTTGCAGGAACTAAGTATGTCTAGTCTAACAAAGAGAAGGACTAGGAATGACATGGTGGTAGTCTTTCAATATATCATAAAGAAGGGGGGGGGTTTCAACCTATTCTCCAAACAATTTGAGGACAAGACAGGAAGTAAGAACAGAAACCTATCTAAGAGAGATCCAACCTAGAACTAAGAAAGAATTTCCTGAAAATTAATTAGTGGAATGGCCTTTAGATGCTGTGGATGTTCCATCAATGGACATTTAAAAAAATAGATTGGACAGCCACTTGCTAGAATGGTATAGGCACTTCCTGCTTGAGCAGGGGATTGGACTAGAACACCACTAAGGTACCTTTCAATTCTGTTATTATTAAACATTTCTTATAACAATCTCTTTCTCTCCCCACCTCTTTCAACCCAGTAATATGTGAATGATACATTTGTACATGTAATATAGTTTTTCAAAAAGAATAATCCCTAGGAATGTGCAAAAATGTTGAAATAAAAATGGTTCCCAAATCGTTCTCTTTTGCAAATAATATTAATTACTGGAGTTACAGTCACACAAGTAAAGATCACTAACTCTTTAGTAGAATCAAAAATTCTACTGCAACATTTTTCCAACTTCAATAACTAAACCAGTTTTGGTTAGTTATAAAAATATCAATAAAACATGTGGAATTCACATGCCAGAATTTCCCAGCAACTATCCATGCAGTTGATGTCCATATTTTAAAGTTGCAAAGCTTGAAAACACTGACCTAAGCTATTTTTTAAGTGATCCCAATCCCTTTACAAAAAATTTAGCTCCATTAATTCTTTTACTTCTACAACAATTAGCCTAAACTGCTTGTGTTATTTCAGTAGATAATCAAAATAAACAGATCATACAAGTAATTCCACTCTGCTTTGTAGTCCTTTCTGGAGACATCATGTATCTGGAGTATCCTAAGAAAGTTCCTGAACTGGAAAAGAACATCTGAAGTTCTCAGTGTATGGCTGGGTACTTTTATCCATTTGTTGCTCCCTCTGTTGGTTTTGAAATGGAGCGGCAGCTTAATTTTTTTTTTAAGGATGTTTCATCTAGTGGAGAAAATGATAGTTTCTAGGTTCATGTGAAACAAATCTGGAAGCATAGATCCATAGACAAAGCATGGGCCTTCAATGCAAATAAAAGACAGAAGCAAAGCTGGAAAAAAGAAACATCAGGATTATCTTGAGAAATAATGACTCATGGCATTATGACATCACCATGTTTAGCAGCTAATGAAGAATTAGAAACCATGGTTAATCTTCTATTTGAGTGGTGGTTGAAACTTCAGTTAGCAGGGCAATAATACAAAGTGAGGATAGCTGCATTGTACACATAGTCAGGATAAGTCTTTCTTCTGTAGAAAGTTTCCTGTTTTTAAAAATTCTGTTTTAGTCTTTGGTTTAAGATTTTAAATTTTTCCCACCTGAAAACAGGAAATTAAATTTGATGATGCAACAGAAGGGGCTTGGGGGGAGGGGGCAGAGATAGTAATTTGGAGATCACATGTAGCTCTAGGCTCATCATTGTAAAAATACTGCTGTATGGAGGAGTTGCCATAATTTCTGCTATAGCAAAGAATCCTTCATTCAACTTATCATGCCAAATTTATCCTAACTACTGTCTCCTAGTTCACTAGCTGTTTAATTTCTTTAAAGCATAGAAAGAAATGGAAAGTAGGAACTTTGAAGTTACCTGTGTAGCAGTTAGTCAGAATTAAGATTACTATAATTAGGCCAATAGAATCATCATATTCAAATCTAGTAATGATTTTTTAATTTATGATTTACGTCAGCATGTGGTACAATAACATTTTTAAAAAAATAAAAAAACATTTTTTTTCAGAATAACTGAAATTGCATTAATAAAAATAATGCAAAAGCCATAATTAGTTTTATTTGTTTATCTAAAACCAACTAAGATTGCTTTAGCAATGTATATCTAATTACTATCTTTTCTTTAACATTGGACTGTCTTTTCAAATCAAAAATGTTCTATTTAATTTCAATCAAGCACTGATTTGCCAGAATTAGTTCTACCTGTCCATTTCAGCCAGGTTAAAAAAGACTGCTGAGTACTTGGGTGTAAAGCCTCTTGTACGTGGGTGTAAAGCAGGAAGTCTTCACTGTGGTGGCCCTGAAGTATGGAAAATGTTAGTCTTAGCAGTTTGAACAATGCCTTCTTTGTTTTGAATCAGGAAGATTATGAAAACTGGCTTTTTCAATGAGCTTTTGAGTCTTGTTGATTGGTATACAGGTGCTCTTCTGTACATTACACATTTGCTGTATTTTTTTGTTGTTTACTACTTTATTATTAGTACTGCCCTTGTTTTGTTTTTTTTCTACTCTGTTGGGGACTACTCCATAAGAGTGGGTTAGTTAATAAATATAGTAAAATCTTAGTTCAGCATTTACATCACACATAGTAATAGTTACTTTCTCAGCATACTTTTCTTTCCCATGATTTTTCTCAAACAGCATTGCTAGTAGTTGCCTGGGAGAACAAGGTGATTTGTTGGATCAATGAAGTAAGTTTCACCAGCATTTTCAAAGGCAGAGAAAAAGACATTAAAAACACAATCAGTTTTGGGAAGCAACTGCAAACCTCTGGCCAAAACAATAAAGCATTTCTCAAGTTTCCTTAAGAATATTTTCTTTCTCTCCATAATAAGAATCAGTAGAATTGTAATTGAAGATTATGCAGTCCCCTGCAGTCTGCACATTTAACAATGTGTTTGCAGTCTGCAAACACTTAACAATGAGACAAACCTAGCTTTATTTTAAGAGAAAGAACAACAACAACAACAAAATTACACCAAGACAATGAGGAACACAACTTTTTGGGAGGGGGGGGGGTTGGACGGGAAATGCTGGGAGTTGATGCTCCCACATTTTAATGGTGCCAAATTTGAACAATACTGGTTTAAATAAAACTTATTAGGTGAAAAAGGTGCTACAGAATTCTTTTTTATTTATTTTTGAGTTTATTCAGAAGTAATCTCTGAAGGATTTGAAATGTTTTCTCCGTTTGCCATTTGGATTGAATTACCATTTACAAGATAAACTACCCCAATTACTTATGTTTATTCTCCTTCTATTCATTTTCAATTCCCCCACAATCTTTTACCACAGATAACTAAAAGTAGAGGCAAGTTCACATGCAAACTTTATAGAAGTTAATATGAAAATGAGCTTTCTTTTTATATCCTGAAATCTGGGCAGTCATATTAGAACGAGAATAGTCACACACCTTCTTTTTCTCTAGCACTGTAATATCTTTTTTTGTCCAATGAAGTAAAATGATTAATAAACAAGTTTGGAAAATGAAAGCTAAAATGCTAAAGTCTTTGGTTTACTGCATATTTTATCTGATTCGTTTTATAGCCTTAAATAAAAAGAATTGATCTCAATTCAAAAATTGAGGCATACATTGAACGGGTCCTATTCATGTGTAAGACCCTGGGAAACAGAGATTCTCTCATATCACCATAATCCAGGGGTGGGCTTCAAACATTTTATCAAGGGATTCTCTGCCTGGTTCCTGGGTGGGCATGGCCATGTTGGACGTGCCTTGTCGGCCTCCTGCACCACAGCGGGGGGAGGCTTTTTTACCCTCCCCAGGCTGCAAAGGCTTTCCTCAAGCCTCCAGGAGGGCGAAAACAGCCTCCCCAGGGTCCGTAGGCCCTCTGGAGGCTGGAATGGGCCCATTTCTTGCCTTCCTGAACTTCTGATAGGCCCATTTTTTGCCCTCCCCAAGCCTCTGTGCGCGCCCTGTACTTATTCAAAATCGACCGCAGATGGACTCTTGGGAGGGGTAGGCAGGGCCAACCAAGAGTGGGATTGGGGGGTTCTTCGAACTGCACAGAATCTTAGCTAGAGGATCTCCTGAACCCCTGCGAACCCCCAGCAGCCCACCCCTGCCATAATCCTTTCCTGCCAATTTATGCAGGGAAGGATTCATTTGCTGCAAATATTTCTTTGCTATCATTAAAGTCAGATGCTAAGTTTTCTTCCAGCATTTTAAACCATGTTCATTAAAATGGAAAATATAATTTCAAGGCTGATTTGTTCGCATTGAAATTGATTTTTTTAGTCCATCACTTTTGGGGAGAATATGACAAAATAAGGCAGAAGAGAAGACCCAAGGTAACTTGATGTGAAAGAAGAACCAGAGATTTCAAAGATAATCCATGCCTTCCTTTCTTCCTGTTGAAGGCAGAGAAGGCAATCTGATTCATGTCTAAGCAAAAGCTGACTTCACTGAGTTCAATGGGATTTACACTCAAGTAAATCTGCTGAACAATTAGGAAATGAATCAAGATGCAAAGGAAGGGAGGGAAGAGAATGTGCCAGGAAATAAGCTACTTTACAAAAATGCTTCTCTTCAAATAATGGGTAAATGTTTATGAATGTTTTATGATATCCTCTCACCAACTTTGCCATACAAGAAATGCAAATAATTAAATAGGTGGTAGCTTTTGGAAGAAAAATTCATTTGCCATAGCAACTGCATCTGGATCAGTGTTCTTAGTGCTGAATTACAACATAGATAGTTCCATGAAACAGTTCTGAAAGGAGCTAACATTTAAATTCTGTTGGAAGAAGTAGGTTAGTTGTAAACCTGAAATTCCTTGCTAATTACCGTAATGAAGCCTGAACTCCATAATCTTATAGACTTTCAAGCCACTTTTATTGAAAAATGTAAGGATGAAATTTCCATAAATGTCACAATGTAGACATAATAAAATAAAATAAAATAAATAATAATAATAAATAAGACCACCCACAATCTTGATTGTATGGCAAATTGAGTATTTAATACTTTGCAGTAACCTTTTTTGAAACAGATAGTTTTTGCACATTTTCTCTGATTTGGTTATAGTACTGAATAATATTTCTGCCTTCAATGTGTTGCTCCAGCAAGATATATGTTTTCCTGTATGACTTATATTTACACCTGCTCTTTCTTCTCGTACTTGTCACCACTGCAAATAGTCTTCTGGTTATAACACGCACGTGCTTTCCATCAGAACACAACATTTGGAAAGGGCAAGAAGGGGCTGTGAAATCAAAAAGAAAACTGAGAAGAGTTTTATCTCTACCAAAGCAAGTGATGGGACATTATAGTAAATCAATGAAATTGTAGCAGCGATTGTTAAGATTTCCATGAAAAAAACAATGATTTATCCACCAAAATATTATTATATATGAAACTCCCTCACTAAAAGAATGATGCCTGCCTGCCTGCTTTTTGATTTTTAAGAAAGAAAGTCACTTACCTTCATGAAGAAATCTGACACCGCTCTGGCAAATTGAAATTTTTTTGTGCAGGAGAAAGAATAAAACATCAACATAGAACCTGATTTCTCTTTGCATACTGCCCTGTAAGGCAGTTGGCCTCTGCGTGCTGGCACTGGAACATGACTTAGCCTTTGACAGGGATCACTCTTTTAGATGCTAAATTAAACCAGTCCATAGAATCAGGCTATTCAGTTGCAATCCTAAGTACACGAAAGAACAGCTCATATGCAATTACATCATGCAGAAAGTAATGTGCAGGCAGTAACCCACACGATCTTGTCCAGAAATATGCATTTAATTTGAGGCTCTGGGCAGGACATGCATTACATTTTTTTAGGGAGGGGACTATCTTGATTTTGTCAACGTTAAACTAAAAAAAAATATTTTGGAAGTGATTTATAAATCCAAACTCTTGAGCAAAACAAAGTGTTAAATAAATGACTGGAATAGTGGTATTCCATTTCTTGGGGCATTTAAGGATGCTTCTGATTGGGCTACTAGTTTCAATCCATCAAATTCCTGTTGTCATTTGGAAAGAAGAGTATTTTTATGGTGGGGGGGGCAGTTGTTAACCTTTATTAGTCAAGTCTATTAGGAAAAATGTCTAAAAACCATCTATGGTATCAGTTTCTGGTCTTGTGTAGTCTAATGTAGACTATCTGCGAAAACCCACCATATCTGTAGATGTCAGCTAAGAGATACAGAGAACATATTCTCTTTGCTTACAAAAGAACCATGGTGGCACAGTGGTTAGAATGCAGTATTGCAGGCTGACTCTGGCTAGAGCCAGGAGTTTCATTCTGACTGGCTCAAGGTTGATTCAGCCTTCCATCCTTCTGAGGTCAGTAAAATGAGGACCCAGATTGCTAGGGGCAATATGCTGACTCTGTGAACCACGCTGAGAGTGTAGTAAAGCACTAATAGGAGGTATATAAGTCTAAGTTATATAAGAACAATCAACCAATGGAACAGCTTGCCTAAGTCTAAGTTATATAAGAACAATCAACCAATGGAACAGCTTGCCTTCGGAAGCTATGGGAGCTTCATCACTTGAGACTTTCAAGAAGAGACTAGACTGCCATTTGTCAGAAATGGTGTAAGATCTCCTGCTTGAGCGGGGGTTGGACTAGATGACCTCTAAGGTACCTTCCAACGCTATCTGTCTAAGTGTTATTGCTATTGCTTACAGAGTGATCAACTTAACTTTTCAAGTATCAATCTGGTGGCTACCTTTTCCTATACACATACATACATACATACACACACACACACACACACACACATACACATAGACACACACACACATATATATGCACATACATACGTATATGTGTGTTATGCATGGGTATGGATAGTATACTTTCTTTTGAGAGCAGGGAACAGAATTTCATTTTTGATGTGTGCCAGTGTGCCCACAATAAAAACGATAATAAAGTTTCTTTTACCTACATTATCTTAGATCTGCTAGTAGAGGTCTGGTAGAATGGGGAGATGATTTGATACCAAGCCAAATACAGTGCCTCTCAACAGTAAGGTGGGAAATTGCATTAAATGGTACAGGAGGACAAAGAATTCATCCGGAGAAGAACACAATGTTCTAGCTGTAAGTACAAGCAACGTAGAATATAATTTTCTCTGGAACATCTCTCTCACACAAAAAAGCACAGGAAGGCTGGCTTGTGAGTTTCAGGTAAACTTCCATGATTGTTTTGTGAGTTTCACTCATTTTGTGAAGAGAGCTTCACTTCATTTTGTATTGGCAAACTGCCCAGGATAATGACCTAGCATGAGTACAATGGTATAACAGTTTCTGAGGATGAAAATAAATAATTCAAAACAGGTCACATAAAGTAAAGTTAAGCACCATTTGGGATATTTAAAAAGAATACATTCAATCTTGAAAGTTTTCTCTTTTATTCAAATTTAATTTGAAGAAAAAAGAGCAAACACAGCAGATAAAGATGCTAAATTGCTATCTCTATACATGCAAACAAAAGTGATCTAATGCAAACTCTGAACAAAGTGACTGAAGGAAAGATAGGATTAAAATGTTGATGTTTTTATTGTTTTCTATTGATCCTCTAATTCAAATACACATTAAAAAGAATGTGTTCCAAATGAATAAATACTCTGAAAAGTTTTTAATGGGAAAAAATAACCATGCCTTTTGATGACATTTGTGAAAGGACAATTAAAAAAACTGTTGGTTCATGTTTTTTGATGTTATTATATAACTGTGTAAGACAATCTTGTAGGGTAGTGCCTTATAGTCTCAAGCTCTACTATCACCTTAATATTTGGGAAGTGTCAGCAATCACTACTCTGTACATAATCTATCCCATGTGATAAAGCACCAAGATTGTGGCTACTCTGGATGTACTTGGATAACAAATTATACTTGCACAAGCAAGACATGCCATGAAACTATGATGACATATTTTGTTCAGGCAACATTCAGATTATTAAGTATTTGTTGTCTGCTTTTCTTGATGTCATCCAACCATTCTACTCTGATAGTGGGATAGACCTGTCTGGGCCATATATTTGGCTCTAAATTACAGCTGCTGCTCTCATGTTTGACTTGATTTCTAATCTGGACAGTTGCATCTGCAATTCCAATTGTATCTGATGTCAAAAATCTAGAACTTTATTGCAACCAAGAATGCTATGTGAACAGACACAGACACTGAAAGGGGATCAACACAATTGGGGGCATCTTGAAGAAGTGAACAGGAACACCTATGAATTCAAAGGATCTTGTTCAACTTCTGGTTTACTTGTCTTAAACCATGTCATGACATTTAGGACTCTGCTTGAAGTCTGCTCTGATTTTCCATTGCTTAATTTTTTCCTATGCCCACTTTTGGACTAGCAACTCCTTCATCCCTAGAATGGGCAAAAACAGACAATAACATGGGGTATAATCTGTTTCCATGCAGGAAAAGGACTACTGCCTGAGAATGTTATTTTATTTTGCTAGGAATAAGATCCTATGAGAATGAATTGAATGAATTATGCACTGGTTCTGAGTCTTGGAATGAGAAGGGGACAAATATTGAGGTAATGAATATTTTGAGTTTTCTTGAAATAGACAGAGACCATCAAATCCACAGTCATGGAATGATAAACATGTCTTTTGGATTGTATGAAACTTCATCCAACTTTATAAGAAATAGGTTTGGGTGGGTTTTTTTGTGTGCAATCAACTCATACAGCTATCCTGGAAATTTCCACAGTCCTAATGCAATATTGGTAATATAAAAGTAGCTTATATAATAATAGTACCGTTTTCCCCATTCACGGAACAAATACATAATCTTTATATATTTTATTTATTAGATTTATATTCTGCCTTTCATTCAGGACCTCAAGATGATATAAGTGACTCTTTTTCCTCCTTTTCCCCACGTAGTGGGCTGGCTTGTACAACTATGCTATTATAGCAGTCATGTTATGATAAGACAAAAATAATACATAAAGAAAAAGTATTTTTTTAAATAAGCTTTTTATATGCCTACATGCATGCACATTTTGTACATAATAAAAAAAATAAAGGTTTCCCTGTCAGTTGTGTCCAACTCTAGTGCACGGTGCTCATCTCCATTTCTTGACCGAGGGAGCCAGCATTGTCTGAAGACAATTTCTGTAGTCATGTGACCAGCATGGCAATATGTCATAGGCATACGGAACACTATTACAGTCCCATTGACGTGGTAACTATTAATCTACTTGCATTTTCATGCTTTTGAGTTAGGTGGGTGGCAGCTGGGACAAAGAACAGAAGTTGTCCCTGTTGCACAGAGCTCAGGTCTTCCAATCCAGGCTGTCAGCTCTCCAGCTGATAAGCTCAGAATCTTTAACCATTGACCCATTGTGCCCCCCTGCACATATAATAATGCAATTTAATTTTGCATATGTTTGTATGTAAGTGTATACATGTATGTACATATGTAAGACATACATATACATATTATATGTATACATATACTATACAGGAAAAAGTGGTGGGATAAAATAGCAGGGAATTGTCCAATGGAATGTTGTGTAATCTGAAGTTTGTACTGTATACCTTGCAAGCGGTTGCCAAAACCACATAAGCACAGGACAAGAGTGGCTTAAATTGTAAGTAAAGATATGCCCACAATAGTAAAGGTGCCTGTCATTTTCTAAATTGAGAAACATTATACCCAAGGCCAACCAAATGCCTGTAGCCCATAAGGAGCTGGTATGAGAGCACAAAGAATCAATTAATTGCATTTCGATTGCTCACTTTCCATTACACTAAAAACCTGCTGCCTGAAGTGACTGTTTCACTCAGTCTTATTGCAAGACTCACTTGTAGGAATTGTTTTTTTCAAAATGGAATTTGGTTGAGGGTTTTTTGTAAGAAAAATAAATGTTTCAAGGTCTGGAGCTCTTATCTGGAGTGAGTGTACAAATAAAGAGTATTCAGCCAGGAAAAATATATGGAAGACTGACCAGTCATAACTTTGATTACATCTCACTTTCTTTGTTTAAAAAAGAATATAAACTGTGTTTATCTAGTTCCTTCAGAAACAAAAATACAAAAAAGATTAACTTGTTTTCCAAAGTTCCAACATTAGTACAGCCCAATATATTTTAGAATCATAAGCTTAATCAGGAGGCACCTTATAGAAAATATAAAAGGAGTATATAAATTTTAAAGAAAAATTTTGGAGTCGGAAGGAGCATTAGAGAAGGGCTCTATGCAATAAAAACATGCATTGGTTTTGGGCAATGAATGAATGAAAATGCATATAACAATCAAAATATTAAAGTAGGAACATAAATTTATATAGGCTTCTTGAAGGAATGTATGTACAAATACATTCAAATTGAATATGAGCCAGCAATGGGATGTGGCTTTAAATAAATCAAATATCATTTTAGGCAGCATAAAATGAAATATAATTCCAAATATTAGGCACCAAATCCTTCACTTCTATAAAAATTCTGACTGAAAGTTTGAATAAATTTCTGAACAGTAAAAGGAGTTTGATAATTGATCCAATTGACCAAAAAAGTTTTAGGTTTCTCTTCATTGCAAGTGTTCAAAAGAAAGTTGATAAACAGGTCTTTGAAATGCTTTCATTTGGATTCTTACATTGAAATGAGCATGGACTACAGGTCTTCTTTTAATGCTAGGAGTCTATGACATATATCTTTAAAAAACATAAAACAGACAGAAGATCCCAATAATTTATCTGTGGTCTCAACAATTAAATTTCAGTGGCATGTGACATAACCCCTAAAATGTGCTAAAGAAAGTTTTAAAAATGGCTTTTTAAAAAAATTCAGAAAACGTAAAAAGTCTAGTGTCAGCTTAACTGCATGGCGGCCATACCACCTGGTACTTTCATTCAAGTAGGACTGCACTAGGAATATTCAAAGATCGAATAACTATTGAGGTATAAAGCTACCATAACATAACCAATACTTTATGTTTGCTGGGACTGTTACTTCCAACATGCCCAAAGTAGTTGTACTAGAATGGTCTTAACTTAAAGAAAGTTATTCAGTGAGAAGCTCAATGAAGTTTGGGACCTTTTCTAAAAAAAAGTTTATGTTTATATTATATTCTGAACAACTGAGACAAGTAGAATAGACCTAAACTTGCTGATCTATTTAAATCTGTGTCATAGTTATAGTAATATTGATGACATACATCAGGGAAGGCTGATATCTAACAACATATTTAATAAATATTTAAATTTCTGAATTGTAAAGTCTAGTACAGGTATCATATTTCTTCCAGGTCGGAGGGTAGCTAAAGTGTGGAATCTCAGATATGAGAAGCCATATTTCCCAGTATATGTTGAATGTGCTTCAGACTTGAAGGCATGGAAGCTGCAAAATTTATGGTGATCCCAGATACTTAACAAACTAAATCCTTAGGGGCAAAGTGGGAAGGGAGGGCAAAGAATTTAGAGGACAAATTTGATAGCGATCCAGGTCTATTTTTAGATATGAATATCACAGTACAATGCCTTTTCTGGCGCTCATCACCAAGCTGAAATGAAACTATTATTGGGTACAAGGTTTGTAATAAATTAAACGAAACAGCTATAGGAATGTAGCCTTTAGTTTTGTGTTCTGCCCAAGTTATTTCTTTTCAATTCTGCTTTGGGGCTGATCATATGGAGAAAAAGTTAATACAGTAATTTTTAATTCTGAACAATATGCTTAGTAGCTTTTTTTTCCCTGACAGATATTTATTTAGTTATTAGCCACTTCCAAGATGTTACTTTTCTTTATCTTTAGAATATAAATAAGTGATTTTGATTAATTATAAGTAAATTAAATAATTACAGCAACCAAACAGGACAGCGACAGACTCCAATAGATAGTCAAGACTACAGGAAGAATAACTGCAACCAGCCTGTCTTCCATAGGACAGCAGTATAATGTGTGGGTCGGAAGGAGAGATGAGAAGATACAGTATCTGCATACCTCTCACATCCTGGACATAAACTGTTTCAACTCCTTCATTTTTATTCGCTCTCTGTTGCCTTGCATATGCACTGAATGCTTCAGTACTTGAGACAAATTTCTTCTGTGTCTAATCAACTTGGCCAAATAAAGTACTCAATTCAATTCAATTCACAATAAGAAGACTCATTTAATCATTAGAACATTTCTAAAATTTCTAAATTTTAAAATTTTCTAAAATCAGTTATGAAATTATTGCTAATTATTACCATTAACAAAACATAGTTTCAAGTGTTAATTATTCAAAATTGGAGAGTTTAAAGCCATTGGAACTGTGTGTATTCTCTTCCTATGATGCATGTATCGTCTATTCCTGTTGCTTGTATCCACTATTCTCGTAGGTAGATTAAGAGCTGTTTTTCACTAGCAGTTCAGTTGAGATTGTTCATTTGTAAGTCATTTATGTTGTACACTAATTTCCCCCCCTCCCAAGGTAAAACTATATCTGCTAATTGTCTTTTGACTGGAAATGCAATGGGTTTGGGCAGACTCCAGCAGACAGTGGAGGATGGCATGATGTGCTCCAGGAAGTTGTGAGGAGTTGGGCATGATTTAGCAACTGAATAACAAGAGCTTTCGACCCAGAAATTCTTGGAAATAGATCTCAGGGCTCCTTCATGGTATATCCAAACTCTGCCTTTCATTAACAATGAGATGAGATTCATTGGACTCTATTGTATTCAGTTATTGTTAATACTGATTAAGCATGAATTTACCTTATTTTGTTACATCATTAGCTTTGACAGCTTGTGTACTGCTTGTAATTCTCGAAAAATGTGTGTCCATGTACATATTTCCTAGACAAAATGTATGCTTAATTTCTTTTAGGCAAGCACCAGCCTCAATAATGATTCTGTGTATAAAAATTATACTCCCAGCTTTAGTGCTTCTGTTCTTATGCAATTTTTCCATAGTGTAGTTATTTATTATTCAGAATTTTGTATGCATTCAGACAGTTAAGATATGCAATGTGTGAGCCATTAGATATAGTCACAGTTCAGTTGATTCTTGGATGATAGGGCTGTCAGGAACTACTAGTCTAATGGCCTGTTCAATTTATTTTATACACACACAGAGAGAGATCTATATTATATATTTATATCAATCTCTCTGTGCCTCTTCCATGCCAACTACACTTTATGTCCTAGCTAAATTATAGATGTATCTGAAATAGGAGAATATCCAGCCATAGCACTCTCAGTTGTCTTCACATGATTCCAAAACAGGCATGAGAAGCCCAACCATTCATGTAATGCTTTCTAAATAATCTTCCTCTGATTTAGTTCCTAACACAAGTCACTCTGGGTTTCCCATTACAAAATGTGGTAACAAGAATAATTTACAAAGGAATATGGGTGCTGCATAAACTCAGAACTTTTATATCACACTCCTAAAAAAAGACAGGAATTGCTACTCACAGTAAATAAGTGCAACTTACACATTCTTTTCCCACATCAATTTGGAATAGTCACATCAAAAGGATATATATATATATTCAAATAAGTTAAGTGTGGGCTTTTTTTCTCACTTTAGGTATATGAATTAAACAAATAAGAGGCACGGAAACTGTCATGAATACTTGAATACCATGAACACCTTTCTAGGGATAGTTAAATTATTCATCTGATGATTTTATTGGTTTGGATTACAATATATTCAATTCAATATCCAATGACCTTTCTCGGAAAGTCTGATTTATTACCTACGTAAAAGATTCACTGTTCATTTAACATTCAAATAATTATCAAATTATTTCTCTAGCAAATTCTCCTATTACAATTTGATGCCTGATTAAAATTGATTATCCATTTCTGATGTGAGAGCTACTAATGGCCAATCATATTAAGTTCTGAATGCCTTCTGAACATATTGCTGAAGGGTTCCTAAAATAATTATTGTAGCCTTTCTCGAACTTCCAGGTCTTATAATTTTTTTGTGTTCATGTTCACTACAAAACTAATTAACTTGCTGTTTCTTTATATTACTTGCTGTAAAGTTTCAGACCTCATATTTTTGAACGTCTACTCAGAATAGGTCTACTGTCTTCTGGTTAATGCATCACAGGCTAAAAGAGTTTATCATTGCAGAAGCCCAGAGTCTTTTGTGACATTCAAGTTTAGTGGATGATGATGATGATGATGATGATGATGATGATGATGATGATGATGATGATACAGTACAACAACTATTCTATCTTGCTGGGACTACTGTCTACTAAATACATCTTCTATATATTTATTTTCCCAGGCTCAAAATCAAATGGATTTCATTTGCAATAGTACATACAATTTTCTACTATCTTGCCTCTAAACAGTCTAATCAGTAAACAAAAGATTACAACATACTTTTAAACATACTGTAAAGTTTTGGAACTATTGAACAACCTGTTACAAACATCTCCATTTTAGATTGCAAAAAACACTAAGTGAACAAAACTGGCTCTTTGCGGAAATAATGCTGCCCAGTGGATATTACTAGCCTGGCTAGCCCGTCAGGCCTGGGGATAAAGATAATCCGTCCCCACCCGAATGATGAATGAATGTTGTTTACTATTTTACTTTTATGTATTGTTTTGTGTTTATTGTCTTGTACCCTCCCTTCCTTATTTTATGTAAGCCGCCCTGAGTCCCCTCAGGGAAAAGGGCGGCCTATAAATACTAATAAAATCAAAAAAATCAAAAATCAAATTTTTAACATAATGGTTGGAGTTGTGATGTTTTAATTCTTTCTGGGAATTGACTTGGGCTTCTTTGCTATTTAAATGTATGGAAGACTTATTTTAGGGCTTATGTTATTTTTCCTCAATTTATAGAAACCATGACTATTAATTTTCAGAAATCATGGAGAGAAATGATAGCTTCCGGCCTATTAAAAAACGGTGTTGGGAATTCTATCCTTTTCTTTCATTTTGTATTGTGTGGATTTGTTTTGTTTAGTGGGAGGCAGTTGCCTTCAAGGCAGATTCCTGGCAACTGTCTGGATTAGGCCCTGCAGTTTTCTTGGCAGGATTTTCAGAAGTGGTTTGCCATTCCTTCTTCCTAGAGTTAACTGGCCCAAGGTCAGGCAGATACCTTTGAGTCTAAGATGGGATTAGAACAACGTGTTACAAACATCTCCATTTTAGATTGCAAAAAAGCACTAAGTAAAAAATAAGTGTTCTCCCAAACCCAATGCTCCTTTTCATAAATGATCCAACAAAGAAATTAAACAAGGTGTTTTGGTCAGATAAATCTCTCAGATAGATCTCGTTTCTTCTATGATCTGAATAGGATGATTATCTGGAAAAGTGAGATGGATACATTTTTCTTTTCTTTTCACTATGATGGAATATTAAAATTCTGGTAAGGACGGGTTATTTTATTTGGTCTCTTCTGTCCTACAAATTACTATAGTACAGGATTAAAAGTCTTTTTGATTTAAGAATTGAAGCTGATTCAGAGTAGTGGTGGACATTATTGAAGGAAATGCAAGCAGAAAAGCCATTTATTTCCTCATTGGTGTACAGTAGTTATGTTTTCTAGTATCGATTTGATAAGTCTTAAGAAATTCTATGACTGCCTTTAATTTATTATGGGTAGCTGTGTTCTAATAGATACATTACTTGATGTGAAGTTGCATTTAGCTTTTAGGACTAAAGAATTTTGGAGTGGGAGAGGACAGAATCATCAATAAAGAGACAAATATAGTTGGGAAAAGCAAATGTTAGGTCAAAGAAACCTGACAGATAATAAACTTCTACACCAATATTACATCCATGTCTGATAACTGTGTGTGTGTGTCTGTGTGTGTGTCCCTTTTTTCCTTCCTTCCTTTCCCTCCCTCTTCCTCTTCCTCTTCTAAGTTTCTAAGGTTTGGATATCAGCACTTGACATTTTAGAGGGGAAAAAAGAAAGTAGGAAGCAGGAAGCCTACCCTTCATATAATCTAGATTAGTTACAAATTATTGGCCTGGTACCTACACTGCTCTTAATCAGATTGATTTCACTTCTTGCATGAAGAAGCTATAGAACTTGGCGAACCATGATGTACAGTGGCTTAGTGCAATGAGTGAATCCAGTCACTTGTGTATTAAGTTGGGGAAAGTCAATGATGATCTAAGTATTAAATCACTAGGAAAACATTATTTCTGCCTTCTTCAACTTAATTGCTTACCATATTTATTTAATTATTAGATGATCTCCTTTAGCAAATGACTCTGAGTATCTAGCAGGGACGTGCAGTCACTAGAGGCAGAGGAGGTGTGGCCTCACCAGTCATGAGGAAAAGGAAAGAATTTTAAAGAATTTTTTAAAAATAATTAAAGCCAAGGTAGCTGCTACCAGATTCTAAGTCACAGTGACTTGGAACAGTGCTTGGTGTTAACTATAGGAGGAGGCCAGAGAACTAGGGGCCTCTTTTGCCTAAGGAATTTTTCGCCTTTTAAGAGTTAACCAGAGGTTAAAAAGCGAAGAATTCCTTATACAAATGAAGCACGTGTTCTCTCGCCTCCTGTAGAGGGCATTTTTAGAGGCTTTTTAGAGTTCTCTGGGAGCAACTAGCTCAGTCTGACTCAGAGCTCTGGCCTTTCATGAGGGCAGAGTTGAAATCCTCTCTGAAACAGCTGGAAAAGGTGCGTGTGTGGGGAGGGGGGAGGAATTCAAAAAGTTTGATTGCATGCAGAACCCATGTTGCCTTTTCAAAAACACACACACACACACACACACACACACACACACATAACTGGATAAAAGTATATAAGCCCAGCTTCACTGAAAAGGCAATGTGATTCACCTGCAATCAAAGGCTCCGATCGGAAGGCAGCAGGGGAAGGGGGGCGTATGGCAGAGGAGCTGCTTTCAAGCCTTTGGAAAATATATCCAATCCAACTTCTGGGTTTGTGTTTGTTTGAGAGTGAGTGAGTGAGAGAAGGATCCAAGTTCTCTGTGTGCGTGTGTCTGTTTGAGAGAGGGGGAGGGAGGGAGAGAGGGAGGAAGGAGGGGGAGGGAGAAGAAAAAGAATGGGAAAACTTATTTTGCAAGGGGGGAAATGCTGTCGCTTTAAATTGGAACTGAGCATGCCTGGCTGTGGAATTCTGGGAGTTGAAGTCCACAAGTCTAAAAAGCTGCCTCACCAGCCATAAAACTCACCGCACGTCACTGGTATCTAGCAATAATTTAAAACACCATCAACAAACATAGATAACAGTCATCAATACAGTGCAAAGGCACGAGGTCTAACTCAAAAATCTCCCAACATAAAATCTGTAGGAACCAGGCTCACTTTCCATTTAACTGAAGGCTTGGGGAAAAGATAGACTTTTAGGTCTTTTCTTTATGAAAAGTCAATAGCATTGGAACTTGGGGAGAACAATGTCCCATAAGGCAAGTGCTACAACAGAGATCTCTATGGAGCTTCTCAGTCATCCAGATCATATTTGTCCTAAAGATGCTTTTTCAAAAGGCAACTGGATTTTCTTGGTTTTCCTTGAAGACATTTTTACCCAAGAAGCTTCTTCAATTCTGAATTGAAAATCCAGTTGCCTTTTGAAAAATTACCTTTGGGGCTACAACAGACAATATGTTGTTACATATATAAGTTGGAAAATGTTTTATATCCATTGCTTTGTGGCTTCAAAAATTCCAAGAACATTGCGTTCACTATTATAGAAGGTTTTCACTGAGATTAAGCATTTAATTTCATTTACTTTAATTGAGTTTAGTTTAGTTTACTTCAGTTTACTTTAGTAAACTTTGACTCAACATTGATTCATAGAGACGGCCCAGACAAATCACTGCAGTTTTATTCTTATAATTTTTAATAAATGATTTGCTCTTGTCTTCTTTTTAGGGTTGACAGAGTGACTGGCCCAAGGTTACCCAGCTGGCTTTGTGCTTACAGTGGGATGAGAACTCATGGTCTACTGATTTCTAGTTTGATGCCTTAACCACTGCATCAAACTGGCTCTCAGTTTTACCACTATGGTACATTTAACAATTTTTTTATTTATTTTTTTACAAAAATGAATACGGTCAATATACTGGAAACTTGGTTGAAGGAACTGAAGCATGCTAGATTCCTCAGTCATTTTTAGACGTCTCTTAGATATGTTTCATATAATTTAAGCATTCACATCTGCAACGCTTTCTAAAAGATTCTAAAAGAATTTTTAAAAGAATTGGCTGTCATCCTTATTAAAGTTGTAATACATTTGAAGAAATTTTGGTACATATTATGATGCCTCCTCTTGAAATTCCTTACGGTTAAAATATTATTAATCTGCTGAATTAGGATTTGGTAGGCAATTAAAGATGTAGAGGGTCAATGCTTTCCTAAATTACTTTCCAACCATCTGGGATATGTTATCTCAATTTATGAAGGATTTTTGATGTACTGCATTTGAGTTTGGATTGTTCTGAAAGAGGTGATTATGTACTTCAGAAACAATGTATATATGGCAGATTATGCAAACTAATTTAATGAAAGGTATTATTTCTCAGGCTTTGAATTAGCGCTGCATTTAAATTGTGCACAATCTAGGTGTAGTGTAATTGATCTGAATAAATTTTTTAACATTTAAATAAATAAAATAAAGTAATTAAAATGGTTTACTGAGGTTCCTGTCAGCAAAAAAATTCCAAGTGGCAGGATCCAGGAGAAAACCTTTTCTGCTATGCCCCCCCCAACCTCTGGAATATTCTATCAGAGGTGAGGTCTGTCCCCAGACTCCTGGCCTTCCAGAAGAGCCTAAAAACCTGAGACGGGTAGCATGGAAATTTAATAAATAAATAAAATTGAAAACATTCAAATATATATATTTGGCACTTAAATAGCCTCATATTCTTATTACACATTCCAAGAAGTGTGTCTGTGTATCTGTGTGTACAACAGATAAAAGTTGGTTTAATAAAACTGTGCTTTGAACTGGCGTTGAATTGAAGCAGAAACAAAATCTGGACATCACTGTATGTGTAGTCTAAGTTAAATTGATTTTTGCAACATCAACAGTTTTGTAATGGTTTTTTCCAGTTGATGTCCTAATCAACTGTCTATTTAAACATATAGTTTACTATATAATATTGGGTATAATAGTATACCCAATATTGATGTATTGAATAATGATTTAATATGTAATAGCTGTAATCTCTATTACTTGTCTTTAATATATATATAATATCTTTAAAGGAAATTCCAACAGTGTATTTTTAAAATAAATTTACATCACTTTATATGTATTTTATATATGTGTGTGTATATATGTGAGTGCGTGTGTGTATATACAGAGAGGGGGAGGAGGGAGGGAAGGAGGGAGGAAGAGAATTAAAAGAAACTATTTGCTTATGGAAATAAAGGCTTGTTAAATTCAGTGAAGCAGGATTTATCTCATTTCTTACTACAGTCTTCTCTTAACTATAAAGGTAAAGGTTTCTCTGTCAGTCATATCTGGCACGATAGTTTCTTGGCCGAGGGAGCCAGTGTTTTCTGAAGACAATTTCTGTGGTCATTTGGCCAGCACAGTGGCACAGGCACACGGAATGCTGTTACCTTCTCACTGAAGGTAATCTATTAATTTATTTATATCTACATGCTTTAGAACTGCTAGGGCAAGAGCTAGGGCAAGCAATGGGAACTCATGTTGTTGCATGGAGCTTGGGTCTCCTACCAGTGGTGGGTTTCAAAAAATTTTGGAACCTCTTCTGTAGGTGTGGCCTGCTTTCCGGGTCCACTGGTGGAACCTCTTCTAACCGGTTCGGTAGATTTGACGAACCGGTTCTACCGAATAGGTGCAAACTGGTAGGAACCCACCTCTGTCTCCTACCCAGGCTGTCAGTTCTCCAGCTGATAAGCTCAACGTCTTTAACCGCTGAGCCGTCGCACCCTCTTCTGAGCCATCACACCCTGTTCCTTTAACTCTATTACCTATAAATAGGGTGATAGGAATTAAATTCCAACCAGACACTGCTTAAGGTCAGGCAATTCTCCTGCATTCTACCCTTAGAGAAATTCCCACCCAAAAATAGGATTCAGTATTGGAAATTCAGCCAATTTCAGACAAACAAGATAAACATTTGCTTTATTATTTATTAGTAATGGTATAAAATTTAAAAAGAGTACATACTCTTTCATTTTCAATGTTTTCCATCTCTCTGTATTTATTCAACCTGCAATTCTTTTTCTTTCCTTTAAAAAAAAACCCGTATTAGTGTGAAAATGAAATTGTCTTGCACGTGCCTTCTCACACCTATGAAAATGTGCCAAATCTCTTATGCGTATAGAAAAGATCTTAATTCTCTTGAAGTTGCAGAAATAAGATTATTTTAATGTTCTTTTTCCCTAAATCCTTTTGGACTAATTGTCAGGTGCCTTTGCTTCTTTAATATGTTTGCCAGTTTTCTGAGTAATTTGTAATATTACTCAGTTTTGTGTGCTAGAAAAGAAGCGAGGTCACACCAAGGTTTCATGTAAAAAAAAAAAAGTCCCTAAGTGAACCTTGGTGCCCTCGGAAGAGCTGCTCATATATATTAAAAAAATGTTTCTATTGTGGCAGTGCTAATTCATTGTAGCCTCTGGACTTAAACTTGGAAGGCTCTTAAATGCTCAGCAGTCAGGAAATGGACTGACATTTGCACAAAGAATCCCAGATGCCGGCATAAACATTGCAGAGATCAGTAGAGTCCTGTGTGAGATATCAAACATCAGTAGCACAGATCTGCTGTGAAGTGATTCCAAGAACTGGATATTTTTTGTGAATGGCAAGCCCAACTGTTAAAATTAAGTCGAGATTATCTGGGGCTAGAATATAAATAGCATTCTGTTCCCCTGCTATTGCGTTTACAGAGTAAATGGGGATTTACACAGATTATCTGCAAATCAGCATCTGCCATTCACACACATCTTATTATGTCAAGAATAATTACTATCACATTGTCCTGTTATTTTTAGCTTGTTTTGATTGCTGGTTGTTTAAAGTCAGGGACTTGCTCTGGAATACCTACACAGATACTGCTGGGATTAAAGAAAATTCTATACTGGAGCTATTATACTTCAAATCTTTCTTTATAAAAAGGAGTGGGCAACATTTGGTGCCCAAGAGATGCATTTAATTTGCAGAACTGCTGGGAGGTGGTTGAAGGTTTGTAGCCGGGTGGGACAGAGCTAATGTCTCACAGACAGACCTGAAATTGGTTTTTTTTCTTTTCTTCTTTATCCTTTTAGTTATATGGTAAGGACCTTAACAGGGGTTTGCTGCTGTTGTTGTTGTTGCCTGGCTTTTATTTGCTTGTTAAATCTATTTTAAATTTAATTTTTAGGTATTTTCTATCTTGAAGCTATTGTGTTAAGCAAGCAGGACCAGAAAGCTTTCCGAAGGCTCGAAAAAACTTCCCAGGAACTACAGGTAGTCCTGGATTTACAATAGTTCACTTAGTAACTGTTAGAAGTTACGACGACACTAAAAAAAGGGACGTAACACAATTTTCACTGTTGTGAGTTTCAACCGTTGCAGCATCCTGATGGTCACGTAATTAAAATTCAGATGCTTGGAAATTGGTTTATATTTATATCTGTTGCAGTGTCTTGGGTTCATGGGATCACCTTTTTACAACCTTCTGACAAACAAAGTCTATGGGGAAGCCAGAATCACTTAACAACATTGTACTGACTTAGCAATGGCAGTTTTTCACTTAACAATTGTGGCAAGAAAGGTCATAAAATGGGACAAAACTCAATGAACATCTTGCTTAACAATGGAAATCTTGGAAATATCTTGTGATCATAGGACTACCTGTATATGTTAGTATGTAGCAAGAGGTTTTCCCTTTCCATTTAGGATAAAACTGTGGTTGCACTGGTGAGCTTTCAAGCTGATAAAAGGTAAATACCAAAGTAAAAAAGAAATGAGCAAGCATGGGGAGTTTTACTCTCTAGCTATAATTGTTCCTTAACAGAAATGATTAAGAAATTTGTTTTACAAATTAATCACTTGTATTTAATCTGGTTCTTGCTCATTAAATGAGAAAAGAGAAAATCAATGAATTGATTATGTGCAAATATAGCAAGAAGCATCCTGTTGTTGGGAATATATTCTCAGGACTTCTGGAGCACAGACTAGATGCAGTGCAGTTTTCTATTATTCTCTGTCTCTGCCTTCCCCGGTATAGATCTATCTAACTTTGACAAATCCTCATTTTTTGGTATGGCGCAACAGTGACACACATGCACCCTGAAAACACCTAATAAATTTTCTCATGCCGAGAGGCCTGAATAAATGCAATCCTTTTTTTGTTGCATTGTAAAGACTTCCTGTGTAAATCCAATTTATATCATGGCACAACTGATGAAAACAAGGATCTGCCTTTAATATTTTCCCAAGGATTTCACTGCTAGATAATTTATGATTTACTGGCTAGACTAAGAACATCAGAGATGAAGACATGCTTTGATCTAGCAATATAACAATTTTTCCAAAGATTCTGGCTTTCACATTCTGTAAAACATTCTGAAAACAAGCCAATACTGTTGATTTGGCATTCATCATCACGTTCTGTGCTTAGCACATTGAGCTACAAGCGAACTTCACAATTCTTGATCCGCAGCTTCTGTCTCTGCATCCTTCCATTTAAGATCGATGTTTTTCAGATCTTCCTGAAATGTTTGATCTGGTATTAGACTTGCTAAAATTCTTTTAAACACAGAACATAAACCACACATTAGTTTTCACAGCAACAGCATGGAAGCCATATGTGATTCCAAATCCTGCTTCCTGCCGAAATTATTCTAGGAAACAACGGTGTGCCTTTCTGTGTGGGCATGAAAAAGTCAAGAGGGCAGTTGTTGTACTGTACTGCAATGAAGTCATAGCCTTTTGCATGCACTTGTGATATTGACACATATCCAAAGAGACACTTTGTTTAGGCTACCACAACTGCCATCTTCAGACACAGCTGTTAGGAAATGCAAGAGGTAGAAAACCACATATTCTGAACCTTATCATGATATTAATGGCTCAATGTTCCTGTAACTCAATATTCAAAGTATTTTCAGGTGGTGGCTGTGGCAATAATCCCCTTAACAAATTAAAAAGTCTGGTTGATATTTCCCACACTTCACAATAGAAACAACTTTAGCAGTCCTTAGAACCTTTGTATTTTCGCTATTTCTTCCTTCCTCATTTATTTGTATTACAAAGTAAAATTTGATAAGTGGCAGTATATAGAACCAAGTTCAACATATAGATGGACATACAATTTGATAACACAAGAGATAGTTACAAGGAGATGAAATTTTCCAGGACTGTTTAATAGCTCTCTCCAAACAATAAAAAGTAACATCTGAAATCTATAAATGGAAAAGTTCTTCATTTGCTGAGAATATATTCAGTAAATTTCTAGTCCCTGGCATATTGGTTATAATTCAGATCCAGGCTATGTTAAAAAATAATACAAAATTAAAATAAAACCATCAAACAATCATGAAAAGCAATATCTACAGTTAATTTTAATTTTTAATACAGCAAATACCAATAATTATAAGTCATGAAAATAAAGCTGTTTTGGAGTGTCAAAAGGATCCTGAGAGAATAAAGTTTAAGAAACATTGACTGGGTATTATTGCCATGGCTTACATAAACATATGAGTGTTTTTCCTTTCCTAGACTTAAAAAAAAAATCCATATCCTTTTTAATAACAGAATACCAAGAAATACCTAGGAAGAATATGATTCGAAATATAGGGAGAAAAACAGAGACAGAAAGACAGAAAAATTAAAAAATATATATTTTGCTTTCCTGAGGCAAAGTAATGCAGTCAGTATTTTTGAAGGTTATTGGTTTTCATAAGTATCATATTAAAACAAAAAGCATGTATCATCCTGCTTTTTTATTGAGGGATTTTCCTTTTGTATTGTTGCACTTTGATTTATGGTTTCCCATGGCTTAACACTGTGTGCTGAGATCTGATGTCAACATTCATAGTTCAGTTTTATTTGAACTGCATGGTTGCCATCAAGTGGCTTACAATAACATTTCTTGTGAGTAAAAAATTATTTCAAAAGCCAATACTTTGACTCTATCATCCCAAACAATGTAATAAAAAGAAAAGAAAGTGCTTATTGCTTTAAATTTTTATTTGGAAGTTTTGTTCTATAAATCAAGATAAAGATCTTGATTGACACTACAGGCAATCTCATTGCAAACTGAATATTTTCAAACTGATTAAAACAATTACTGTATTTATCTGCTGTACTGTTATCTTGTATTTTCTTCTCTGTGTGTTCTACTTGTCTCATGATGGCTCTGGAGAATGGGAGTTGCAGTCTAACACATCCCGAGGGATCACATTTGGATAGCCCATGCAGAATGTTACTTATTCAAAACTGGCTTATTTGCATTAAAATGCTTGATAATTAGAAACTGTATCCAAACTGAGAAGATAATATTTTTTGAGAAAGCTTGGAACTATATACAGTACATGTACACCTTCCATGAAAGAGTGGCACATCTATCACAACATAATTTTCTTATGTATCTACTGTATGTTAAAATGAATAATATTAATCACCAGTTTCTGTAGTATTAGCAGCAGAGAAAGGAAGCCATTTGTGGCTATCCTAGATCTATAAACTAGTCATACTGTATAATCAGCAAAGAGATTGGGAGGACAAAAAAAATAGAAGGAAGGAACTGCTATCACAATTGACACTCTATGCAACAACTTGGCAAAGTGATAATCGTAGCTTACCAAGTGTACACCTGCCTTTTCACCTTTCAGTGGTAGAATGCTCCGATTCTACGTATTCTATGCCAAACCACCACAAAATCTATGTATAATTATTTATGTCAAGCAAGAGTAGTTAACATCAGTTGCAATCTACATAATCTATCAATCTATATAATAATATTTTTACTGCTGAACTGTACATCTACAGTATATTATGAGTTAGGAAGTTGGGACTGATATTACATCCAGTTCTTTGTTAATAATAAAGAAACTAAATAAATTATTTTTGATTCTATTCATGTCTATATTTCAGGACATAATATTGGTTACTAGAGTTGAAAAGCAATAGGTAATTTGAACTGAACTTACATTTAAAAATTTCACTCTTAGTTTAATTTTACTGTTGTGCAAATAAAATATTATTGCTTCACTGAAAATAGACGGCTTACAGTTTCCTATAATAAATCAAAGAACAGTAGTCATAAAATATATTTTATTGACTGTTTTGGACAGCAATTCTAGTATGTAACACACTAGCATTATATCTGGCCACATGGACCTGATAGCCAGGGTGGTATTTGTGCTAATTATATTATAAAAACTTCTAATGAGCAAGCATGACATTTATTTTAGGTAAGTGTCCACACAGGCCAAGTATCTAGGAGAATCTACTAACTATATGTTTATGAATATTCATGAAGAATGAAAAAATTGTGGGTGAAAGCATGTTCAATATGTAAAGCAATTCAATGCACATAATCTATTGTTTCTTTTCTATGTTTTATGTGCTCATCAATGATCATAATAATTACTTACTTAGAGGCAGATGGAGACTTTCTTGAGAGATAATCTGATGATCCCTGCTCTGGCTTTGCTCTTTTAAATATAGCTGATCATCTCATGAGTCAGTTGTTCCAAAGTCTATTTAGCCATCTGTTTGGTTTTAAAACCTGGATTGAAAATATGAGAATAAAATATATTTCCATTTCTTTTTCTTTAATTGCATAATGAGATTATAAAATTGGCCAGTATGGGACATAAAAATAGTTTTTTTTCCTTTTCTTCATTAACTATTTTCGTAAAAATAGTTAATACCGTTAGAGGTAATTTCAATATTTCATGTCAAGTAAGCAGAGTTTTAAAATTGTTGGCAATCAAGCATGACAGATTTGCATCAGTGATGCAGTATTTAACTTGTCAATTCTTTGGGATTCCATGTTGTTATGTGCCTTATGTGCCCCATATAGTAAACCATTTTTTACCATTTTTGACACTTGTCCTAATCAAACATAGGTGCTTCCTTCCTTTTATATTTTTCGTGGGTTTTTTGCACTTTGTGCAATAAGAACACAATCCTAAATTTTACAACATCCTAAATCTAATAAAAATAAAAATGTTATATGTATAATAGATGTGCAATTTTATGTGAATGTGCATATATTTGTAAAAGTTCATGTCCTACCTGTTCCTCAAAAAAAATTGTGATGGTTAACAATTTTTAAAATGATCTTAAAATAAGAGTAAATATATGAAAACTGTGGTTAACAAAAATTAAAGAGCACAGACTATTAATTTTAACAAAATGCTTCGTTAAAAATCATGTTCAACTACAACACAAAAAGAGCCAAGGTGGCGCAGTGGTTAAATGCAGCACTGCAAGCTACTGCTAGATCAGCAGTTCAGCGGTTCAAATCTCACCGGCTCAGGGTTGACTCAGCCTTCCATCCTTCCGAGGTGGGTAAAATGAGGACCCAGATTGTTGGGGGCAATATGCTGACTCTCTGTAAACCGCTTAGAGAGGCCTGAAAGGCCTATGAAGCGGTATATAAGTCTACTGCTATTGCTATTGCTACAACACAACAGAGGATTTTTAAAGATTAGTGCAGTTAGCTAACATTGGCCTGTATATTAGGACTGGTCAAACCTCATGGGACAAGTAATTCTTAAATAGTATTCTGGAGTATATGGAGAGAAGCACCCCTTTTTGAGGGCATCAATAGCAACAGAACTGAATTCAATTCAGAAGCAAAATGATAGGCAATAACGTCAAACTATGTCATAGCTCTCTCACAAAATGGGGCAAAACTCACTTAAAAATATCTCTCTAGCAACAGAAATTTTGGGCTCTGCTGTGGTCGTAAATCAAGGACCACCTATATTACATATAATGGCAAAAATAATTCCCCAAGACAAGGGAGTTTGTTAATACTATTTTTTTAAAAGAGCACTGAGCTGTACATTTTCACGTTGCTAATGGCATCATCATATCAATAGGAATAATGTGGAAACTGTTTCGCTTATCCTGACATTAAACGGTACTTCATGGAAATTAGAATGATTTTTTTTTAAAAAAAAGAAATACTGCAGCAATTTATAAAAGTATATTTGAGCACATATAACATGAATATTGGACAGCCAATATAGTGTAGTGGTTACAGTATCAGCTAGAAACTGAAGTCCATGGATTCTAGTCCTTCCTTAAGGACAACGCCAGCTGGCTGACTTTGGCTCAGTCACTTTCTCTCAGCTCTAGGAAGGAGTCAATGTCAAACCATTTCTGAAAAGCCTTGCCAAGAAAACTACAGTCCTTGACTTACAACAATTAATTTAGTGAATGTTTAGTGACTGTTCAAAGTTACAGCACTAAAAAAAGTGTCATGACAAATTTTTCAGTTATGACCTTTGCAGTATCCTCATGATCATGTGATAAAAATTCAGATGCTTGGCAACCGGTTCATACATATGACTATTGTAGTGTCCTTTGCAGTGATTCCCTTTTGCGAACTTCAATAGGGCAGCCAGATTCACTTAACAACCATATTACTAACTTATCAACTGCAGTGATACACTTAACAATTGTGGCAACAAAGGTCATAAAATGGGGCCAGGTTAAATTGACAACTGTCTTGTTAACAACAGAAATTTTGGGCTACATTGTGGTTGTAAGTCAAGAACTACCTGTACGAGATCTTGTCCAGTTAGATATTGAGAATTGGACATGTATGAATGAAAGAAAACAAAGAAACAAATGAACATGTCCAGCCCTGATGAAGTTGTGACAAACGGTTTAAGACAAGTGAATACACAATGCCGTGACAGCATAGATGCTGCCAGTGGTTTTTAATGTTAATGCTCACATTGTCTGCTAGTCCCTGCAAGATAATTTAGAGGCCTTCAAGACCATAGCAAACCTGCCAACTGCACCATATTGTTTGGACAGACATGGTTGAGAGAGAAGTCATCCTGAAGAAAAAAAATGGGCTTGGGAACATTCTGGATACTCTGAAGTTCACAGTTCAGTTCTTCACTGCTCTCTATTAAGTGTTAGCAGAGCATGAGGAACATGAGACTGGAATGTGTTTATCGTCTATGCTACAAAAGTTAGAACAGCAGTCATAGTGGTTTTCTAAAGAGTCTGAGGTAGACAGCATGTAGGGCAATGTACTCAGAGAAAAGCAGTTTTAATGCTTTAGACTTAATGGCTCCATTTTTCAGAATTTGTTGAGAACTGTGGGTCATGATATGTGAAGTTGGAGGAAAGGCAATCTGATGCGAAGAAAGGGTTTCTCAATTCTGAACAGTTCATAGCTGGTTGTGAAGTTCTGGAAGTTGAAGTCCATACATCTTCAAGTAACTAAGGTTGAGAAACACTGTGATAAAGAATCTTTACTGAAAAGCCAAATCCTAGAACAGTCAGGAGAATGGGAAAAGCAGATATTTATATTCACCAGTGCTTGGAGAAGTGGATTTTTAAGTGCTCATTAACGTAACCTGCTAAAATCTGTAATATCTTATTTAAAAAGCATTTTCAGAAGAAAAGGGATGAACAGTAAGATATGGTATGCTTTATAATCATCTACAATAAAAGCTTTAAAATTGCATGCCAATATTAAGAACTAAAAGGAATTGATGTCTCTATAGTTGCCATCAGGTGAAATAAATTTTTGAAAATGGAATTGTTCAGATGGTCTAGACCTAATTAGCAGTGACTTCTTTAACCTTTCTTCCCACTATATTAGTAAATGGTTGGCTCCATCATTGGACAGAGAATGGAGTCAGAGAAAAATCCCAGTTCACTATTAGGTGGTTTCTAAATAGACAGAAAATGTGGAATTTGAGCATGGATTTCATTATCTCTCTCTTTCCCAGAGTGCAAGAAAGGGTTAGGGTTGAACAAAGCAGATAAAGAATAATTTCATTTTCCTATGTTCCAGAATTTAAATTCTAGATTAATTTCTAAAAAAACATGCAGAAAAGAATTTAATTACCTTTTTTCACTCTTTTTAAAATAACTACAAGTCAGGGAGAAGCTATCATTCCTCACAACAGAAAAATGCATTTAAGGTCATGCTTGTTTTACATTGTTGGCAATTCATATAATCTCATGCAATGTGATATGCAATGTAAGAGAGTTGACCAGTTGCAGTAAATGCCTTCCTAGCGGAACATTTTCTCAGTAGTTTTATTATTTATTTAAATGTTTCACCCATTTTCCATTAAAAGTAATTCCAGTTTTGGGAACACAGCTCCTAGATTTCCTTCTAATAAAGAATTTTGAAAGGTTTTAAAACATTTATGTTGTAAAAATGTATGTTAAAATTTTATATTTCATCTGTCCAATGCAGAATTTTAATGTAAACACAATAAGAATATGGGAAATTACATAATATATGCTAGATGATATAGCTAATATTTCTTTATTAAAACATGGTCCACAGTACCTTGAAAAATATTAAGGATTAACTTAAAATATTCCTAACATTGTGCTAACTTCAGTGGGTTGCAAATATATCTTCCATGGACAATGTGAATGGTTATTATACAGACATTCTCGGATGATCAATTTTATTCTAATTTCAAACTGAAACAATCCTGATTGCTTTTTTTAATTGAGTGCATATCACACTCAATATAGAATACTGTTTTTATTTTTCATAGTGCTTGGTAATATAACTTTTAAAGCTATATCTCTAATTTAAGTTTTCATTGAAAAGACCGACACTGGAAATATGAAAGGCTCCAGAGATGGGTTGCTCCCGGTTCAGCCCGGTAGTGGTATTTTTGCATGAGTCGCAGAACCCGCAGCGACCCAGGCTTGCCATGGCCCCGAACCAGTTCCCTTGCCACTGTTGATGCTGCCGCCATGTTGTTTTCTAGTGACCGCGCATGTGCAGTTCACTGTAAATTGTTCTGGGCATGCACAAAGAACAATTTACATTGAACTGTGCATACATGCCCAGCAAAGAATGTGAGAAGCAACTCGTAGTAAAACCAGCAGCAACCCACCACTGAAACCCACCCTTTAAAAATGTACCATTTTTTTTCATGCAACAAATGTTTTTAGCTCACCCGCCTAAAGCAAGCATTTTACTATTCATATTAGATCAACCGGTGCCTTTCTTTTTCTAATTGAATCCATTAGCACACAGCACCTGCAAGTTTTATAAACATGTTTACATTAATCAAACAGAAATGTTTAAAGGTTATGTCTATATAGAATGGCAAATCAAACCAAGATCCATCCTTTGTGTACACATCCTGGTGATAACTCTTACACACAAGACCAAACCATGCTGGAGCATAGTTGCAGAAAAGGATGTGATAAATACTTTTACTTTACAGAGAATTCAATAGTTAAATATTCCATTTTTGTCTATAAATGATTAATATAAATATTTTGAGTGTAAATTGAATATTCTTTCTATGAGCTGGAAAATGTAATAGAACAATGCAATTGATTCTCAGTTCCTAATTCTATGGAAACAAATCAAAATAATGAAAAGTTCAGAACGTCAATATTCATATTATTGATTCTGTATTAACTTTTATATTCATATCCTTTCCTTCTCTGGGAGGTCAGGTGACAGTCATGTTTTTATTATCTTATAGGGATGTGCAAAATGTTTTGAATTTTAGATATTTTAAGTTCAAAGTTTCATACTTTGAGCTTGAAACAATTGTTCGAGGTTTGAATTGGGTTGCCAGTAGATTTTGAGTTCAAAAACATGGCCATTTCAAGTTCAGAATATGTCTGGAACAAGCTGAACAATTTGCTTTAAAACTGACACAAGGCATTTTGAGATTAAAATGTGTCAAATACCAAATGTATTTTTACCATCCTTAGGATAATCCTAGGAGTTGGATAGAACAGAGAAATATGACAGATCCAAATGAACATATCCAGCAAAAAAGAATCCATCTGTCAACCAAGGCAGTCTGTTTCATTGTTGAACAGTTATTACTGTTTGGACATTTTTCCTGATGCCCATCTAAAATCTACTTCCTTGTAATTTAATCCCATTGTTTCTTATCTTCTGGAACATCTCTGTACAATTCTGCCTCGCCTTCTACATGACAGCTGTTCAATATAGGTTTCACATTTCCCTATAGCCTTGTCATTTCCAGACTAAAATTATCAGTGAATTTAACCATTCCCCTTTTCCCCTTTAAAAATGTCATGTTGAGGATAAGACATCTTCACATAGTTTTGACTTCTCCAGACTAAATATATCAGTGCCTTTAAGTATTTATTTTATTTTTTTCCTTTAAATGGATATGTTAAGGATATCTTCCCATAGTCTTGTCTTCTCCAGGCTAAATATATCACTGCATTTTAACCCTTCCTCTTAATTTTTTTCTTTTAAAGCTGTTACCTTAGTTCCTCTTCTTTGTTCTTTATTCTAATTTGTGAAGTTATTTAGAAGCATTTCAAGAGAACAAGGCCCACAACAGAGTCTAGTGAAATGTAATTTCCCTCTATCTTGATTAGGTTCATGCAACTCTATATTCTTCTAATATAATGCAGGCCACATTTAGTTTTCATCTTTACTTGAATCTTCTAGGAAACTTACAAAATGCTTTTTTAAAGTCAAGGTATACTGTCTCCACTGCATTCTTGTGGTCAGTTAATCTGGTGATGTTCCCCCCCAAGGGATTTTGCATGATTTATTCTTTTTTTCCCCTGCTGCCTTTATGTAGTTTTTATTTTTAGACAAATATAGACAAACAAAACATAAAGCAAAACATAAAACCATTTTCCATTACATACAGTGTATTAATTGATTACAAGTTTTTTGTGCATTCTTTCCATAGTCATCACTTGCAATTTATATGAATCACATAATATCAAATCGAATATGTTTGTATACATTATGATCATTATACCTCATTTGTTTGACTATCACTATTATTCCTTCATTTTAAACGATATATATTGAATATTGGGTTCATTTATATTATAACAATTCATTTCATCATCATCAATCTATCCAATAATAATATATCTTTATGTTATATTCAATATCATTCTATTATTCTTGTATTAATAACATTCTCTAGTATCTTTCATTTCCATTTATTTTAAATTTAAACATTGATAAAATAAATCCCATATCTTATAAAATTGTTTATCTTCTTGTTCTCTAATTTCAAATGTCAATTTACTCATTTCAGCACATTCCATTATTTTATGAATAACTTGCTCCTGGCATTGGTATTTTCTTATTTTTTTCCCAACCAGGTGGGTATTTTAGTCCAATATTCCTCATTGTAGTTTCACTTACAATTTATATATAATATCATATCATCAATTTAATACATATGTATAAAATTATTATCATTATTAAACATTTATTTGACTGTAACTATTATTACTTCCTTTTATGTGAAATATTTTAAATTTAGAATAAAATTATATTATGGCATTTCATTACATCATCCTAAAACCATCCAGTAACATTCCCTCTTTATATTGTATACTACATGCAATTGTTTATCTTTGGTTACAAAACTTTTGTGCATCCTCCCCATAGTCCTCACTTACAATTTATATAAAATTTCATATTATCAATCTAGTATATACATATACATACACATACACATACATACAGACGTACATACATACATACATACACACACACACACATACACACACACTGTATGCATTATTATCATTGTTAATCATTTATTTGACTATAACTATTATTACTTTATTTTATGCATAATATTCTAAATTAGTTTTTATTATAGCATTTCATTACCTCATCCTGTATCCTTCCAATAGTAGTGCAATCTTATATCTCCTGCCATTTGTAGTATTTGTGTTCTAATTGCTTTCTTGGTAGATCTTATATGGACATCTCTTGGGAACTTGTTTTCCATTACATATCTTGTAAAGACTTGAGACCCGTCATCTGTTCCTTCCATCAACTTCCCTGTGGTTATCACCAATGCTTCTGCCAAAATTTCTATCACTACTTCTGCCAAATTTTCTCCCTTTTCTTCTTCTTCTATATTCTGGAATCTGAGGTAAAATTCTAATCTGTCAATCTCCCATTCCAATATTCCACTCTTGTCTTTTCCATCCTCCCTCAATCTGCTGTCAATATCACCAATTTTCTTATCTTTTTGTTCATATTTTTCTTTGATTTTTTGAAATCTGTCGTCATATTTCATCATTTGATGTATTCCCAATTTTTCATCCATTTTTTCTGTTCTTTGTTCAATATTCTCCATTCTCTTTTCAATGCTCTCTGTTCTTACTTGTATTTTTTGAATTTCTTGCATAATCATCTGTAATGGCAGTTCCTTTTCTTTTCCGTGCTGCGACATTCCTTCAGAGTAAACACTGCTACTATATAGAATAAAGCTTTTTTATTAAGTTCCAAACAAATTCACTGCAATCTTCTCTCTTTCAAGTCAAGGCTTTCTTTTCACTCCAGTCCAGCTACTGATAGTACTCCAGAAGAGCCCCCGTATAAACAATCTGTGCTCCTCCCACTATCATTTTCAATAAACAAACTCAAAGACCTTGAAATGTAGATAAAATGTTCAAAGAAAGAAAAGAAAAAACAATGTTTCCAAGCCTCCAAGCTTCTCAGTGAAGGTGTTACTTCTTTTCTTCTAATTTTATTCCCCTCTTTATATTTCAGATTTAAGGAGAAAAAGAAAAGTTCTTAAAGAGAAAATGCCATAGAGCGTTGAAAAAAGAAAAAAAAGTCTTAATCTATCAGTATTAAAAAAAGAAGAAGAAAAGACAAAGAAAAACCCAGTCTGGTTTAAAAAGTAAGACGCGTTTGTAAGAATTCCATCAATAAAAAGATTAAAAAGAAAATATATAACAGACTAAGTTTGACTCAGGCTTAATGTCGCCGCTTAACCTCTTCTGTCTTCAATTTTAACTTTACTTTTGATCTTTTTAGGTGTTCTCTTCTCTAATAATAAAATTTATCTCACCAATTCGACACACTTTCTCTCCCACTTTGCTTCTGTTCTGGAGCTGTCCCAACTTTCAGCAGCTTCAATGGCTGCTTTTCTGTGACTGGAAAAAAGGGTTTCTCCTTGATCTACCGGGGACTTTGCCATGTCCCTGGGATTGGCAGGCTGTGCCCTTCTCTATCACCGTCTATACGGGACAGTTTAGGACCAAAAGGACCATCCAGTGGCAGAGATATCGACAGTGATCCTGGAGCTCCAAGATCGCACATCGTATCATCACGATGTCAGCACCGCCCCTCCCTCGGCATAGGATAGGATCATGCTGGATTCTTACAAGCAATACATTTTTCTCTATTTTCACAATCTGTTCAATATTTATATATGCATCATCAACATGTTCTCTTGACAAATGATCAAATAATGTTTTTAAAATACCAAATAATAATAAATACAAAACAATAATAAAAATAGAAAAAATAGAAAACACCATATCTGGCTTGCAAAAATCCAGAAAGCCACTTAATGTAGGAAACAGATAGAGAAAGCATTTACTTTTGGATGTTTCTAATGGTCATTCTGATTTTTCTCAGCCAAGATATGGCATACCTAAGCAAAATAGTAAAACAAATATTTTAAGTTTTCTATCAGTAGGGAAAGGAGATCAGCTAGTAGCTCCTACATCTAGATTTTTTTAGTGAGCGTTTTAAAGAACAAGTAAATAAAAAGCAATTTAAAAAATACTAGAGAGCCAAGTTAAGTTCCTGGGAAGCTGATCTATACCCAGAGCTTTATTCATATTTATTGTTCCCAGAGCATCTCTTTTACCTGAGATCCAATTTTATAGCCCTAAAACTAAAATAACTATTGAGTGAAAGCAAAAAACTGCTGGATCCTGTCTTCTAGAGAAATTTCAAAAAAACTTATCATTCCATTATCTCTCTCCTCTGGAGATTCCTTTCTCCCTTTTAATGAATAAATATCATCACAAGGTACTAATTTCATTACTTTCCTATAATTGATCTAAGTTGTTCATTCTTACAGATCAAAGATTGGGAACATGTAGCCCCCCAAATATTTGTTCCCAGCAGATCCAACCAGCGTGAATGGGTTAAAGATTGTTGGGAGCCAAAGTTCAGCAACATTTTGAGAGTTATAAGTTTCCTATGCTATTGACATATTCTTGATTTTGACAAAATCATTCTCTCATGCAAACTTTGTTATTTCATCCCATATGGACAACTCACTCTGGCTTGGAATAGCAAGAAAACAATTGGCATATTGCTTTGTGATAGGAAGGTAGCAAATTTCAGTAAACATACAAATGGTAATCCCACAATCTATCTAGAGACACATTTGCATAGTAATGAATATGCACAAGGTTGATTGGATGTCACTTAATTGTACTTTTATGTGCAATAGAATGAAATTACACTTGAGAGCTATAACAACTTCCTGTCATTAGAAACAGGAAAATTTGATGAAGCTTATGGTTAGTTTTGTATCAACACCACTTAACAATTTATATTTGAGTGAGCTTATGAGCTTCCCCAAGTAGCTCATAACAATGAGCAAACAAGAAGCTCTTTCACAGTATCATGATTGAAATAAAGATTATTTTTGTGTGCTATCCTGCACTTCTTAGATTCTTTACTTTCCACGTGACCTAAGCTAGTGATCATCTGTTTACATACTTGTGATTATTTGATATGATGGTTAAACTCAGAAGAAAACTGCAACTAGGATCCAGGCTGGTAAGTCAGTGTTCCAAACATGAAAACTAAATTAGATTTGGAGCAGGTGCTCAAGAGTACAATCTGGTGTGACAAGGATGTATTGACAGAGAAGTGCATAATATACAAACACCATGCTACTCCCTTTTGAATAAACAAAGGCAAATGGATGTGATTGTTAATATCTTATTAAAACAATAGCAGCCATCCTGTATTTTGCTTCACCCTAATCATTTGGCCAATGTGGTGGAAAAACTGGAATAGGTTACTGGTTGCTAATTTGGAGTAGAAGTAGGTAATCTTAAATAGCTATGGTCATAACTGATGCATTATTCAATGCTGAGAGTAGGCTTCCCTGGTTTAAGAAGAAGCCACAACTCCAAGAAATACGTTCCCTCCAAAAGGCACAAAAAAACTTCTTCAAGAAGCAGCATGACCCCATCAAGAGTAACCTCCCAGACCAGATACTACCAGATTACCCTAATATCTATTGATAACAAGCAATTTTGTTTTAGTAAAATGCAATATGAATTTGTTTTACCTTATACAGATTCTTGTGGTTTCCAAACACAGATTCAAGTTCAGGACTTGAACATATCTAGCTGGGCCATTCACAGTATTATATAACGGGGTAAGCTATCTTATTATGACAAAGGTCAAATGTTAATGTCTTCCATTATCACTTCATATGCTGTAAAGGAAGGACCTGTTCCTGTGTATGGTGAGTGTCTTGTGAGTCAGGGGTGAAATTCACTGTGTAAAGCCAATCTTCACCATGGAGACCATATACCCATAAAAAAATCACAGCCACCCATTCTCTCCACCTTGGGATGCAGCTGGTATTGATATTGAAACCCAGTGGTTAATGACGATATCCTGAGAATTGTCCAGCCACATCTCATAATACATACCAAGTTTGTGGATTCTTTCGCTAGCATGTTCTGAACAGATACAATATTATTTTGCATTTATCAAGGGCACCTAATGTATACTTGTATTCTGTTTACATTTTTATTCATTGCTTATATAATATTCACAGTTTATTTTTATTTTATTCTATCTGTATATTTCTATTACTAATTACTATTAATTATTAACTGATTAATTATAAAAGAGGAGCAATGGGAAGAACAAAAGATGAATGCAGAAGAATAAAGACTAAACTCTCAATTGGTACCACCAAGAACCGATCAAAAACAGATAGGCTGGTGGAAACATCTATGTATCATGACTACGTGACAAGTACAAATAAACTTGAAAAAGTAATTGGAAACTTCAGACATGAAGAAAATGTACAAAATGGGAACAGAGCGCAAACAAACATTTATGATGAGAAACAGCACAGCACAAATATAATGGTCCACTGAGTATAAAAGTTGGAAGCAGAGCACTGGAAAGCTGTGATTCATCTGAGAGCTGTTAGAAATCCTGCAATGTCCTTTTTTTCTTATCTGGTCAGTAGATGATAAAGATTTTCTCTATCTCTCTTTTCTCCCTTTTTGGAGGATATATAGCCTATGTGTTATGGATGGGGAAAGTTTGTACAATGAAATACTTTCAAATAAGGTAGTTGAAACACTCTTTTCTTACCCTAAGGGCAGAACGGAATTGTCCTTTTCCATTCTTCTTATACTATTTTCTCTCATCTAATTTCCAGCCACTCATCATCTTCAAGGGACACGGATGCAACGCCCCCTAGAGTCAGGAACAACTAGCGCACATGTGTGAGGGAAACCTTTACCTTTACCTTACATCAACTTCAACAACACCCCCTCAAACACCCTCTATGTCAGTGTTATCTCCACCATATTAGACTACACCAAACTCTCACTTTCAGTCTCTAATTCTCTAGCATTTTCTTCAGCTGTTCCTTCCATTCTAATATTTACCTTTCTCTCACTAATAATCCAACTGCCCAAAGTAAATACTTACTCTACTATTCAACAAATGAATCCTTATGCTAACTAACCCATAAGTAAGCCCAAGTCCCACCTTTAAAAATACCTATGAACAAATGATATTGATTTCTTATATGTTTTTGTCTTGCTGTACTCTGAACATTCTGTTCAAATCAAATGATATTTTTTTCTCTTACTTATTTTTAGCTTGCTCCAAATCTTCTCTAATTCATTTTAATACTTTTTTAAATTAACATTTCCATTTTTCTGAGTCTCTTTTGCAGCTTTTAAGTTTAACATCAGTCATAGTTTTATCTTTATATTATAGGGCTGTTAAAAATCCATTAGAGATGACTACACTAGCTTATATCAGGCATGCCTACTTAAAAAGCAGCTGTTTCTAGAGAATCCTTTACTTTCCTGGGGGTTTTATTATCTACACCATTACACAAGAATTACACTGCTTTCAATGCATTTGCTCCTTCTCCCTATTGTCTTTCACACTTTCTCTAGTAACTTACTAATTTATAGTCCATTCTGTTGATTAATTATTTAATTATATATATATGTAGTACATGGACATAAACACACACACACACACACACGTGTGTGTGTGTACACGGACATAAACAAACATATATAACAAACATATATAACAAACATATATAACTATATATATACATACATACATACATACATACATATACACACACACATACACATATGTGCTATAACATAGTTGTTAGTATAAGCTAATATTAATAAAGTATTGGTATTAGCTAATGTTAGTAAATAATTAGCATTAGCCTTTGCACTTGTACTTGCATGCTTCCAATGCAGACCAATTTCTAATATGCAAAGTCTGAAAAAAGTAAAATCTTAATGAGAACTAACTGCTAGTTTATTTACTTTATATGAAAAAATGAAAAGGTTTCCACAGTTCTAACATAGATCTCTATACATTTTAGAACTATGGAAACCTTTTTCATTTTTCATATAAGTTCCTATTTTTTTTTTCTTTTTCTATGTTGAATATTATATGAATAAGAGAAAAATGGATGTAATTAGGATACTTAACATCAGGTATATTTTAAAAAATGCTGATACAACCAGTATATCGCTGTGGCAAAGTTGAAATTGTGATATAAAATGAAGAAAAACATACAATAAAAATATTTAAAAAAAGAAAAGAGGAAAAGTTTTCAATTCAGTGGTAAATATTTGCAAATGATCCAAAATTTAGTCCTAAGCAGCTATGTGTAGGAGGAGGGGAAGTCTTGTCTTAAATCACAAATAATCATTGGCAATCAGAATTCTATAAGGTTAGAATAACCAATTATTTTATGTTCTATAAGCTGCCTAAAGTAGACAGTAGGCAGCAAATAAATTTAACAAGTAATAATAATAAAAGACATATCTTTTGTTCTAAACCAGTCCAAGCTAACTCACGGGTGTTTTGTTATATAAAAAATTGTTATAAGGAAACATGTGTTCAACCTTGTGCTCTTGAACAAACAAGGATATAAATCTAACAAATACAAGTATTCTATATTTAATTCAGTTTCTAAGCCTAATCAATCATTCACTCATACATTAATTATCATCATGAATCAGGATTAATCAGAAAAATACATAGTAAGGTATTTGTAAAGGTCGTTTTTCCATTTGGAACGTCTGTTATATATACTGTACATGTTTCAAACACTGGAAGCTATATTTGACTCTATCGTTCAAAGTATACTTTTACCATCCTCTAAACTATGCAATGTTTCCCATTTCTGTTTTAAGTAGCCTGGTGTGTATATAAACAAAGGATCTTTCAGAGGAAAAAATGGATCAACAAAGAAGGATCAACAAATAAATAAGGAAGAAGAAATTGTTAATTGTTTACAGTGTTTTAGAAAAAGTCCCTTAAAAAGAGATTCTGTGATATAGGTTTGTATTTGAGACTAAATTAATAAAATGCTTCATGCTCATTTTTTCTTGTTAATTCTACTTATGTGGATTTAAACACAATTTCCATAAATTCAAGAGAAGGAAACTATTTACTTTCAGGCTGAACAAGTTTCTGATAAGTTGTAATGTATTTTGATGAACTAAGATGCATTTTGATTATATTCTTTTCTACTTTTCTTTTTAAAAAATCACAACACATCTTATGGTACAGACCACATTTCTGTATGCTGCTATTTAGACTATCCATTAAAAGCAATTAGTTCATCAAAAAGATCAGGAAGTGACCTTCCATGGTTCCCTAACATAGTTGAAGCTCTATTATCTTGGAAGGTTTATAGAAAGCTTGTTCATCATAAAAATGGGTTGGCTTGTCAAGGATTCAATCAAAATGAGGTCTTAGCACTTTATTCATTGGTCAAGTATCCCTCCCATAAATGACTCTCCCGGAAAGTGAGATTATTCAGTGGAAGCAGAGCTCCACCACTCTACTTTCTGAACCATCTGAACGGAACAACAGATAACAAGAGAGAAAGCAGGATTCGGTTCTGTCATGAATGACCAGGAGTTGTATCCTTGAAAAGTACTTCACAAGGTAAGTAACACATTGCTTTCTATAATCTAGTGAGCTACTCTTAATTTCTTTACAGGAAAACTTTTTTTTGCCACATAAAAATCCTTTTATTTTAAACATACATTTGATATCATTGTTCTCTTCAGAAAATAAGCAAATCTGAACAGATGTAATCACTTTTGTCAACTGCTTTAATTCCTAAACTTAATGTTTTCTTTAACATCATTTGGCCTTGTTTGTATCTTTGTTTTCCTTATTGTTCTCTTTAGTTCATGTGAATATATATTAATTTCTCATTTCACATTTTCTCAACAATCCTGCCATGTTTGGAAAGCCCTTTTTAATCTCCTTTTTCTGGTAAAGTCCAAGTTGTGTTTATTCTACCAATTTACTCAGCATTATTTAGGATAAATTATTTTCTGCTATTCAATTTATAATTAATTTTCTGCATCATTTTACGAATCTTTCATTCTTCTCTTGAAGAAATGCTATATATTCGGCTTTAAAAAATTATAAATAGAACTTTGGAACTATTGTAAATAAATAAATATTTCCAAGGTATTACTGATAGAGAACTTCTCAGATAAATTTCTCTAGATGTTTCAGAAAACTTTAATAAAAATCTTTAATCAAATATCAGAATATTTTAATGTAGAAACAGACCATATATACCTTCTGTTACATAATAATAAATACTCCTTCCATTAAGGTGTCATATTTTAGCTTAATTAAGTAGGTTTTCATGGCTGTAATCCTACGTATAGTTTACTTGGAAGTAATTCCCACTAATTCATTGGGATTTGGTTTTAAATAAATATGCTTTAGATAGTGCTGTCAGAATCTTAATTTTTGAAAGAATTCTTCTTTTTCAATATACTGCATTTATTAAACAATCATATATTCATCAAAGGTTTGATCTGAGGTTATCTTCAATGAATCTAATTTAGTCTAATGGGTACATTGTTTTATCATTATCAAGCTCATTTTGCACAAACACATATAAAAGCTTTTTCAATCCACTCTGGGGAAAACTATTCTATTTTTTAATCTGTTTATTAGATTTACTATCTTATGTAAATACATTAAAAAGATATATGAAGTTGTGTCATTAAGCTTCAGATTCTCTCTAGTATCCCTTAAAAATCAATTCCTTTCAAAATGTCCTTCCAAAATTGTTAACACATGTTTTAAAATTGCAGCCTCACAAAGCTTTAAAAAACTGCAGTCTAAAAGAACCTCATCAAGAGTTTACAAATATATCAATGTTTGTTATTCTAGGAAACTAGGATCTTATTGTTCCAGACAGAGTTCAATTGAAGTAAATCACAAAATAATCAGAAGTAATACATGCAGATATGCACAAAAACACATATATAATAGCAAAGGTTATTATTTGCAACTACAATTACAGTTATATTCTATCATCTATCTATCTATCTATCTATCTATCTATCTATCTATCTATCTATCTATCTATCTATCTATCATAGTGAATCTTAAATCATAACTTTTATTACTCTTACTTTAGGAATTTTGTGTCCATGTATGTCTTCAACTCAGTCTTAACTTTGTGTGATTACCTGTACATGTCCACATAATCTTCTTACAGTTTTTTCAGAAGTAGCTTGCCATTGCATTCCTACCCTAAAAGAGGGTAGATGTCCAAAAGTCACCGAGCTGGCTTTTTGCTTAAGGTAGGGTAAAAGGAACATTCTCCCAGTTTCTAGCTCAGGGTCTTTAATCACTGTCTAGGCCACACTGGCTCTCTATTTTGGAGTAAGCACCAGTAGATTCAGTGGGACAGACTGCTGAACAGAGATGAATACGATTGGGCCCTGGGATAGAAAGAGTATGTCTGTCAGTTCCAGTTCTGCCTCAGCCATGAAAGCCAACTGAGTGACTTTGGGCAGTCACTCTCTCTCAGCCCAATGCACCTCACAGGTTATTGTGGTGGGGAAAATAAAAGGAGGAAGGAGTATTGGGTATTTAATGTTAAGCAGCACAAAGAAACAACAGCCCACGACTTGATAGGCAGCCATCCAAATCTCAATCAATCTCAATCAATCAATTAAAAAGCCACACACAACCAGGCACGCATAGAATAGCCCAAAGCATACATTCTGGTAGAAAAAAGTTTCCTAATCAGAATGAGTCTGAAAGCTCGGAAGACTGAACCTCTGGTCTACGTGATTGGATCCTGCAATATTATGTATGTTCGCCACTTTGAGTTATTTCTAAAATAATAAAGGTGGTATACAAACAAACAGATTATCCAAATGAAAGTTATATTAAATGTGAACATACACAGATATATTCATGCTATCTCAAACTAACATAGAAAGACAGAGACTACTGTGTTCCATCCTAACTGTTCCACCCATTTCTCTTTGTATTCCATCTTTTTTGGTTTTCAGAACTGCCAGCTGTAAGACTCCTTAGTGATAAGAACTGAAGAGTCCAAATCAGTGTGGCTTCTCTTGAAAGCATTTCATTGATAAAACCACAGAATCCTATAATTTTCATTGAATGAACATTCTTAGAATCCATTGGTTTCTCTCAAGAGACTATGAAAGTAACTGGATGATATCAAGGTTGATTGACAGTTTTGGACTGCAGGACAAAAAGATGAATGGGTGAAGTCAGACTTAACCCATTTCTTTTAATTTCCAAATTCTGACAAAAGGAAAAAGAGGTCTCTACATTTTTAAATTTTATGGAGATAATTTTGACCTAAAACAGCTAAGTCCGAAGAATTTTGACTAGATATATGGATGATGGGCAAATTCTTTTTGACTCTACTTTTTTCTTCTTTAGTCAACTTTTGGGCTTCTTTCCCCCAGCTTGTTGCCATCCAAATTTGCTGGATGGCACCATGCAGGATATGCTGGAATTTACGAAAATGGGGGAAAACTGCATTAAAAAAACAAATCAACTAATTCAGGTACTATGAAGCAGTTATTGACCCAGTCCCATCTTTGGGACAAAACCTTGGATCAATCACTCTCTTTCAGCCCTAGGAAGAACGCAACTTCTTTAATCTAGCTAAGAAAACTGCAGTGCCTCACCAAGTAGCTGTTAGAAGTTAGCACTGACTTGAAGGCATTCAAACTAAAATAATAAATCTGGTACTAATGTTTATATTGTGACAGCTGTTTGTAGCAGTTATATAGATGGAAGGAAAGATTATAAAGGAAGAGAAATAGATGTTGCAAAGGAAACCAATTAAAAACTATCAAAACTATCATTCTCCATTGCTGGTCTTTAGGAAGCAATAATTTTATGATACTTTGCTGCCCGTTTCAGATTTGCATCTATTAAAGCTAATTATGAAGAATGCTGAAATTTAAGGTTTTCAGCAGCCCTTTCCCTTCTGGCGGGGTCTCGTTCCTCCCTTCACAAGATGCTCGTCTCCATTTCAACTCACTGGCAAGACTCCTACTAGAGATGGGAGTTGTAGCTCTAGATAGGACTTCTAGCTTCCTAATGGCTTGGTCGCTACTTGCCTACTGAAGAAGGTAAATTCAGTAGAAGGAAATGCTTGCCAAACGCTGTTCGCTTGGCCACTGTTCCAACCTTACTTTCTTCATGGTCCCACAGACGCCCGCCACTTAGAGAAGAAACCAACTTTCTCCCACGCGCCGTCCGCTCTTTGCGGCGTCCTTCCGCCCCCCGTGGGCGTGTCGCGCCAAGCGAGCCGTCGGAGGGAGGGGTTCACTTCGGGAGGCGCGCATAGGGTGTTTCCACAACTTGCTTCTTTTCACGTCCTGGTGCTCAGGTTGCCTCTTGAAGTCCCTCCAGCCAGGAGCACGCTAGCCATGAAGAGCTCGATCCTGAAGTGGTTTCAGAGCCGCGACCAGAAGCAGCGGCACCCTTCTTCTTACGAAGGGGTGGTGTGCGAAGCCGACACTTGTTCAGTGGCCTCGCAGGATGTCTTTAAGGTAAGGTGCCTGCGCGCAATACCCACTGTAGCTGCCTCTGGGAATCGGTGGGACGCGAGAGGGAAATCCTGAGTGGCTTATTCGGAGCACGACAAAGAGAGTACTAGGGGCAGGGATGCTGACTGCGCCGGGGAATGGAAAAAGTCAGGAGCAGAGGAGGTGAAAAAGCGAGAGCAAGCGAGAATCCCGTCCTGCACCGGACTCCCAACCAATCCATAGGATCATGGAGAAAATCGAAGGGTTATTTAGCTATATACTATTTCGTCCACATCGCTCCCGTCCACTTTACAACCGGCTTCTTCAGTTTTTGATTTATTTTTTTAAAAAATCCGTTCTCCAGTTTTGTAGGGAATTGGGGACTGAGACCCAGCTCATCTGGAAAACTCTAGTTGGACCATCCTGTCATTACACAGGTAGATGAAGGATGTTGGATTTAATTATCTAACTGGGTGCCAGAAACTGGGATTCTGTGTTAGGTATGAGAAAGCAGATTTCAGGCTTCCAAGATCAGTTTTCTGTTTTGGGGACTGATGTTGAGATCTTTCATCTAAAGCCATGCCAAAAGTAATGGCTTAATAAAGGCAGTGAAAGTTTCACTGAGCTGGAAAATCTACAAATGGTTGGTTGCAGAAAAGGCAGCATCTACTGAATCTAACTTAACACTTCGAAACTGGCAAATGTTGATGTTGATGTTTAATGAATTTATAGGCCACCCAATCCCGAAGGACTCCGGGCGGCTTACAACAATACATTTAAAAAATAGAAAAGTTAAAAACACAGAAACATAGATTAAAAAAGACCACAACATACACCCAGTCAATCGGGGCTGGAACTCAGTCATGAGTTCAACAGCCCAGGGCCTGCCGGAATAGCCAGGTCTTAATAGCCTTTCGGAAGGCCATGAGAGTGGGTAGGGTCCGGATCTCTGGGGGCAGTTTATTAACATATAAATAAATGTTGGATGATGACTCAGTGATGTGCTGTACATTAATGAAACACCGAGGCTGGGAATTAAACAATTAGCAAATAAAAATTATATTTACTTAGCGTGTTTTGAAAACTAGTGCCATTCATTAAAAATCTGTGAAACCTTTGCTTTAAATTAAAATCACTTTTTGGCTGAAATTTTCTACTGTATATCATTTTTATTCAAAACACGGAGTAGCCTTAAAGCCAACATTCTAACCTTTCATTGTGCTTTCAGTATTTTTAGTGTTCCATTGTTGAATTTTAATTGTTGACAAACTAAGTGTATTTAATTTTTGTACCAAGTCGTTCTGGAGAATAGTATTAACATTAAATATTAATAGTAAATTAAATAATTTACTATACTCAACAGTAAATTGATTATTAAAATATTCTAGAGAATTCTGATAATCATCCTAAATGTTTGTAATAGATAAATAGATGTGTCTGTATTCCACATTTTATATTGAGATTTCAACCATATATATAACATTGTTAGAAGAGTAGATTATAATTTGGATATACAGTCGGACCATAAAAAGCTGATTTTTTTTCCAAAATGTAATCTAAAACAAACTTCATTGACATATTTTTGCCATTTATAACAGTTGGAATTTTTGTTTTCTTAATATAATACACTTTAATGTCCTATTACCTTATGCTAAAATATAGCTTTTTCTGCAATCCAATTGTTGTATTACTTAATATTCCATCAAATATGCTTCAGCATAGAAATTTAATACTTTCTGAGGGAGGCGCTATCTAGGCGGGCTAGACCTAACTCAGCAGAATTATTATCATGTTCCCAGGATCCTTTTAGACCTAAATAAAATAAACTGTAGTAATTAGATCAAAGGTCATGTTAAATAACTGCAGTTCTGCTATAAGTATAGTCGATGAACCTTTGTAGTGATGGATGAATATTTAATAATTCACTGTCAACATATTGCATAATAAAGAGCTACTTAAAAACATTAATATAATTTGGAATTTCTGTGGTACCAGACTAAAATTGCTTAAATCTCAATTAGGTGATCTCAGATGGAAATACTTGCAGACTTCGAAGTTTCATTAAGAAGAATCGTGAAGGACTTAAAAAACTGGATCAGCTGAATGCTACACCATTGCATCATGCTGCAGGAAGAGGTCAACTTGAGTTAATGCAAATGATCATGGATGATTCTTCATTTGAAGGTGCCACAATATGGTTAAGGCTGAATGCAAATTCAGTAACTCAGAAGGACAGTGAAGAGTAAATTATTGTTTGTCATATATCATGCTGACTGCTGTGACCTAATAAAACATAATAATCATTAATAACACACTGTTGGGGCCACATCATTCTGCTGCACTCTAAAAATGGCCATTTGTGCATGTATCTCTATGTGCATCTGCAGACTCATATTTATTTGAAATGTTTTGTGATAAAAGAAACTAATTAGAAGAAAGTTGCTTCTTCTGAACACAGAAAGATATACCGTATTTATCGGCGTATAACACGCAGTTTTAAAACTAAAATTGCAAGCTTAAACCCTGCCTGCGTGTTATACGCCGATACTCCGGGTGGCAGAAGCCCGGGACCCAGTCAAATTCGCTGTGCAAGGTGAAACGGCCGGCAGCAGCCCTGCTCTCCTGCTGCGGCTTCTGTTTCAATAGGGAAGAAAACTTCCTTTCGCTTCCCGGGCTTCTGCCGCCCGGCAGAAGCCCCGGGACCCAGTCAAATTCGGGAAGCGAAAGGAAGTTTTCTTCCCTACTGAAACAGAAGCCGCAGCAGGAGAGCGAGGCCAGCGTCCGTTTCAGTCGCTTCCCTTCTCCGTCTTGATTGCTGGAAGCAGTAACAAACGGCGCGTCCGCTCCGCATCGCCCTGACAACCACCCCAGCCGGCGGCTGCCAGGCCTCGCTGGAGTCAATTGCAAAGCTGCGTTCAGCGCTTTGAGGACCTGAGGCATCTTGGGAAATGTAGTTCCCTATCAGAAAGAATGGAGTAGCTGCGAATTTGTAACAACATAATATAACTTGGTGCTTCGCAGGTTACGAAAATCTCGTTTGATTTGCACACTGTTTTTTAAAAGTTAGATAAAGAAATTATGCTGTGAAAGCGACTAGATAGCCCCCCTCCCCTTCCTGTGTGTGAGAAAGGGAAGGAGAGGAAGGAAGGAGGGAGGGGGGAGGAAAAGAAGAAGGGAGGGGGGGAGAAGATGGAAGGAGAAAAGATGGATGGAAGGAGAAAGAATGGAAGGAGAAGGAGGAAGATGGAAGAAGAAAGGAAGAAAAAGAAGAAGGGAGGGAGAAGGAAGGAGGTAGGAAGAAAAGGGGAAGAGAGGGAAAGAGCAGAAAGACAAAGAGGATGAAGTTGATAGGCAAGAGGAAGGGGGAAGGAAGGGAAAAAAGAGGGAGAGAGTGAAGATGAGGAAGAGGTTTTTGGTTTTCCAAAAAGCAGTGATTCTGATTAAGTTTTTTTGCTCAAAGAGGTGTTTTTTCATTTCATATTTGCCTTTTAAGAGGAGTTAATGTTATAATTCATGTTCTAATGTTATAAATTTTAATCCAACATTAAGTTCCGAGCTTCCAAGTCATTTATTTTTAATGAAAAAAATTTTTACTCAAATTTTTGTGTTAAAATGGGGGGTGCGTGTTATACGCCGGTGCGTGTTATACGCCGATAAATACGGTATTTTTCTCCAAGCATTCTTAACTTGCAGATATTCTAAAGTTATCAGAAACATATGCAAGAGAAGGATGGTTGGTGCATACCTTTCCATGTTCAGATGAAGCAACTTTCTTTTAATTAGTTTCTTTAATCACAAAACTTTTCAAATAAATATGAGTTTGCATGTGCACACAGAGAGATGGCTACTACTGAAATAGGAAACAGTGATTTGCACCAATCTTAGTTTGATCCATGTAAAACTTTCCAGTTGTGAAAAATATATTAAGAAGAGAACAGAAGCTTAGATAACGATAGGGAAAACTATACGAGTTATTTCAATCTTCTGAAGTTTCTATCTGACAGGGTCTGGAAATCAACAAGTCCAAACAGACCAATCTGTTGAGTAATCATCATTCTTTGTATATGTTATTGTTAGAGATGGTGCAGTGTTTCTTCATTAAGATACTTTTAGCCATTGCTTTTGCTATTGCTCCAAATTTAAGGAACTGGGTAAATTGTTTCTATAAGCAAAGCCATGTGTTTAGTAAAATTCCAGTTGTTAGCATATTTTGGAGGTCTTCCCTTCCGTTTTAAATGTCTGCATATTTTGCAGCACTCGGGAAGTGCTTTTTAGATCCTGATTATCTACTGGGCTTATGATACTGGAGGCCGAGAGGGATTGTAGGACACAGATAACATTTTCTTAAAAGAATGGAGGAGTGTATGGAATTTAATGTATGTGATATATGCAGTTTTGCAAAAGAAGCAAACAAGAAGAGAAAAATAGTTGACATCTGTGAAGCACTTCACAGAGTATCGCTCGTTTGATGTGACATACGGTAGCAATAACTTCTTGATAGAACATTAGAAATTCACAATTTCTATTCACAATTTCTGAATTATTCATAAATACCCTGTTTCTCCAAAAATAAGACCTCCCTAGATAATAAGCCCAATTGGGCTTTTGAGCGCATATGATAAAATAATCCATCCCCCCCAAAATAATCCCTCCTCAAAAATATTACAACACAACAACAGCCATGTTGTTGCCTCCTACTGCACCTCAAAAATAATAAGACCTCCCTCAAAATAAGGCCACGTGCTTATTTCGGGAGTCAAAAGAAAATAAGACCCTGTCTTATTTTCGGGAAAATATTAAGATTTAAGATTAAGATTTTATTCAGTTTGTATGCCGCCCTATTCCCGAGAGACTCAGGGCGGCTAACAATCAGAAAGGGGAAGGGGGGTACAAAATAAAAATAAAAAGACAAACAGTTTAAAAACACACAACAGTCGTAACCTCGGCTGGGGCTGAAAGATTTAACTGCCCCAGGCCTGCCGGAACAGCCAGGTCTTAGTAGCTTTGCAGAAAGCCGGAAGGGTGGTAAGGGTCCGGATCTCAACAGGGAAATCATTCCAGAGGGCCGGAGCAGCCACAGAGAAGGCCCTCCCCCGAGGAGTTGCCAGTTGACACTGGCTGGCAGATGGAATTCGGAGGAGGCCTAATCTCTGGGATCTGATAGGTCTTTGGGAGGTAATAGTCAGGAGGCGGTCTCTCAAGTACCCAGGTCTGATACCACGAAGGGCTTTAAAAGTAACGACTAGCACCTTGAAGCGTGTCCGGAGACCAATAGGCAGCCAGTGCAGCTTGCGGAGGATAGGTGTAACGTGGGTGTACCGAGGTGCACCCACGATCGCTCGCGCGGCTGCATTCTGGACAAGCTGGAGTCTCCGAATACTCTTCAAGGGCAGCCCCATGTAGAGTTCATTACAGTAGTCGAGTCTTGAGGTCACGAGGGCGTGGGTGACTATCCGAAGGGCCTCCCGGTCCAGATAGGGTCGCAATTGGTGCACCAGGCGAATCTGGGCAAAGGCCCCCCTGGTCACAGCCGACAAATGATGTTCTAGCATCAGCTGTGGATCCAGGAGGACTCCCAAATTGCGGACCCTCTCTGAGGGGCGTATAATTTCACCCCCCAGACTAAGAGATGGAATAGCTGGACCATCCTTGGGAGGGAGCATCAATAGCCACTCAGTCTTGTCGGGATTGAGTGCCAGCTTGTTCGTACGCATCCAGACCCTAACAGCCTCCAAGCACTGGCACATCACTTCCACCGCTTCACTGAGTTGGCACAGGGTGGACAGATACAGCTGCGTATCGTCCGCATACTGGTGGTACTTGATCCCATGTCGTTGCATGATCTCACCCAGTGGCTTCATGTAGATGTTGAATAGGAGGGGGGGACAGCACTGAGTCCTGTGGCACCCCATAATTGAGGGGCCTGGGGGTCGATCTCTGACCTCCGACCAACACCGACTGCAACCTGCCCGAGAGGTAGGAGGAGAACCACCGGAGAACGGTGCCTCCCACCACCACCTCCCACAACCATCGCAGAAGGATACCATGGTCGATGGTATCGAAGGCTGCTGAGAGGTCAAGAAGCACAAGGATAGAGGAGCAGCCCCTATCCCTGGCTCACCAGAGATCATCGATCAGCGCGACCAAAGCAGTTTCCGTGCTGTAACCAGGCCTGAAACCAGACTGAAAGGAGTCCAGATAATTGGTTTCATCCAAGGACCGTCGGAGTTGAAAGGCCACCACTTTCTCAACAACCTTCCCAATGAAGGGGAGGTTGGAGACTGGACGATAGTTACTCAAGATGGCTGCGTCCAGAGACGGCTTCTTCAGGAGGGGTCTCACCACAGCATCCTTTAGAAGGAGCGGGAAAGACCCCTCCCGGAGAGAGGTGTTAACTATCGTCTGGATCCAGCCGCGTGTCACCTCCCTGCTGTGACCAGCCAGGAGGGGCACGGGTCCAGTATACAAGTGGAGGCATTCACTGCTTCCATGGCCTTGTCCACTTCCTCAGGTGTGACAAGTTGAAACTCAGTCCATAAACTCCACTCAAGACCTTCCCCTGTACCTCGGCTGGCACTGAGCAATTGGAGTCCGAGCGACTTTATCCGCTAGAAACTGAACAAATTCGTCAGCTCTACCTTGTAAAGGATCATCCGCGTCCCTCCCTTTCAAGAGGGAACGGGTTACTCTAAGCAAGGCAGCTGGGCATGATTCAGCGGATGCAATAAGAGCGGCAAAATGCGCACATTTCACCGCCCGTATTGCCACGAGATAGGCTCTGACATAGGCTCTCATCAGTGCTCGGTCTGACTCAGAGTTACTGGCCCTCCAGCGGCGCTCTAGACGTCTCTTCTGGCGCTTCATCTCCCGGAGTTCCTTGGTAAACCAAGGGGCCCTCCTGGATCTGCTACCTTGGGGAGGTTGTAAAGGTGCAATCTGGTTAAGAGCCCCTGCCGCCACTTTATTCCAGGCAGCGCCCAAGGTCTCCACCGGACTGCGGGCGAGAGCGTCAGGTATTTCTCCAAGCGCCGTCTGAAATCCCATAGGGTCCTTCAGGCGCCTGGGGTGGAACCACCTAATCGGTTCCTCCTCCCTACAGTGGGGGATTGGTTTCCGAAAGTCAAGCCTCAGTAGGAAGTGATCAGACCATGACAAGGACAAGATCTTAATACCCTTCAAATCTAGATCACGTCTCCACTGCTCCGAGAGAAATACGAGGTCAAGCGTGTGACCCGTTAAGTGAGTCGGACCCTGAATTACTTGGGTCAAGTCCATGGCTGTCATGGAAGCCATGAACTCCTGCACACCGTCAGAGTGCTCACCGAGCGAAGGCATGTTGAAATCCCCCAGTACCATAAGCCTGGGGAACTCGACCACCAGCTTGGCTACTGACTTGAGGAGCGAGGGGAGGGCTGTTGCAACGCTGTTGGGAGGAAGGTACGTTAACAACAAGCCCACTTGACCCCCAAGGTCCAACTTCACTAGCAAGGACTCACACCCGACAAGCTCCGGAGCAGGGATCCCACGAGGAACTAAAGACCCTCGGATGATGATAGCCACTCCCCCACCCCTTCTCTGGGGTCGTGGCTGGTGAAGCACCTGAAATCCTTCTGGGCACATTTCAGTGAGGGGGACTCCTCCCTCCAGGCCCAGCCAGGTTTCAGTAATACATGCCAGGTCTGCCCCCTCGTCTAATATTAGGTCCCGGATGAGGGGAGCCTTGTGAACCACAGACCTGGCATTTAGCAACAACAGCCTAAGACCAGGGCCCTGACAACTCTCACCATCTGGCCTTGGAGTGGAACTAATAGGGCCGGAAGGAGGGATCGCTGTGACATAGCGGACCCTCCTTCCCCGGTAATGGCTAGCCCTAAAGTTCCCGCCATACCTGCCCCTCCCCGTACATACACATCTAGTTCTCAACTCACAAGTATTCGTTTACCAACCATTTAAAGTTACACAGATGCTAAAAGTGATTTATGACTGGTCATCATACTTACAACTGTCACATCATCGCTGTAGTCATATGGACACAATTTGGGTGCTTGGTAATGGCACTTGTTTATAACAGTTGCAGTATTTTGGGATTATGTGATCATCACCTGCAAACTTCCCAGCCTAGGCAGTGAGCAAAGTGAAAGGGGAAATTTGGATTCACTTAATGACAGGATAATTTGTTTAAAGGCCATGGCAAAAAAATCTAAAATCAGGCATGGTCACATGTTTATTCACATAGCCCTGACATCACATACTGATGGAAGTTCTGGTTCCATTTGAAGTCATAAATTGACTTCAACTCAATTCATGCAGTATGAAATGCATCTACTGATCTTTTGAGAACATATTATAAGCATGCACGTACATTTGATGGTTTAAATGCAGAAACTTGAGAATACATACAGAATAAGGTTTCTGCTGTAAATCTTGGTTCCTTCATTAAATTTATATTTCCATTTACAGTTTATTACAGTAGTATTATATAAAGTACAATATCATTTTATGTGAAATAAAAATGTGAATTAACATTTACTCAATTTTCCTGTCTTTGGCATAGTTCTAAATGTAACAGACTCGTGTGGAAATACACCACTGCACTGGGCTACAAAAAAACAACAGACTGAAAGTGTTAAATTACTTCTCAGAAGAGGGGCCAACCCAAACATCCTTAATTCCAATATGATTTCTCCACTTCACTGGGCTGTGTTGTATCTTTTAAATGATTTAGTTAAGGTAAAGCTCCATTTCCAAATTCATATGCAAATAAGTTGGTGAAGTTAAAAAACAAGATCATCTCATGGATATTTATAGAAGTTAATGTGAATAAATGGGGATTAATATGGTACATCTTGATTTTTGGAGATTCTGAATTATAGACAGATGAAAAATGCTGCATTTTATTATCTCTGCTCCTAAGTGGAAGCTAATCTAATCTTTCAAATTCTGATATTGTTCTTCAGTTTTTAAAAGCTACCAGATAACAGAAATTAGCAATTTTGTTTTATTCATTGAAGGCAAAATACAGAGGATAGTTTAAACCAAGTTTTAAAATTTTGGCTTTCAGGAAAAGGTTGTTTTCTGTTCTTTTTTTAAGTTCTATTGATTCCTGGTGAGTCCCTGGACAGTTTTTTTCAGCTGGTTTCATGCCTAAAATAGGACTAGAATTCTCAGTCTCTTGGTTTCTAGCCTGATGCATTAACCATTACACCAAACTAGCTCTATCAGGAAATTATATTGAAAATAGGGGATGTTCTGATGTAATGAGGATAAAGTGATGGAAAGTGCAGGGCAGGAAACCCCAAGCCCCGGGACGCAGAGTGGTACCAGTCTGCAGCCTGTTGGGAACTGGGCGGTGGAAGCAAAGCTTCATTTATGCATGCACAATGCAAAGCTTCATTTGTGCATGCACAAGATCTAGGTTACATGCGCTAAACCATCCCCTTCTCCCTACTACTGCCTCCACTGCTGGTCAATGGAGCCAGAAAGATTGGGGACCACTGGTGTAGGGCTCCGTATTAAGAAGCACAATGATCTTGACAAACAGGAAGCTAAGATTTCTCACAAATGAAGGCAATTGGATCCCAGTAAGATTTCTTCCTTAATGTAATTTTATGATGAGCAAACATGATACCATTTGGTATTGTATACATATAGTTGAAAGTTTGTTATTATACTGTGGTTTGAAACTCTAGCCCAGAAACTGAGAGACTCTGTCCTGATTCTGCCTTAGGCACAAAATATCTAGTTATTTTCTCTTATCTTTAGAGAGAATGAAATGGGAAACCATTCTCAAAACTGTTGTAAGAAAACTCCAGAGACTTGTGAAGGGTCATCATTATTACATTAGCTAGTCTTATTTGCAGTTATTAATCTATATATAGATAGTCCTCAATTTACAACTATAATTATTCCAAACCAAGAAGAATGTAATTAAATGTGCCAATACAGGTAGTCCACAATTTACAATCATAATTGAGCCCAGAATTACAGTCATAAGTCATTGCAGTCATTAAGCAGGTTACCATATGACTGGACCTGTTTTGATGACCTTTTTGTGGCAGACATTAAATAAACATGGTAGTCATTAAGTGGAGGGAGGGAGGGAAAGATGAAAGGAAGGGTGGAAGGAAGAGTGGTATGCTGAGTGAGATAAAGGAAGACAGGCAGGCAGATTTCTGATGCTCCCTGGTGGCTTCCACAAACCTTCAGGCCCTAACTTTGAATTTAGCATCATGATTTCTGATTTTCTTAATTGTGTCATTACAGAAATCTCAGTCTTAATTGAAGCCACTGTTATATAGTAGCTTACATACAAAGTATACCTAAACACTTACTATAGGATCCTGGAAGTCTAGAGTATATGCATTCAATTTACAAATAAGAGCTACTATTTATTTGAACTTCTAGACTTTAAAAAACTGCAATATTGGAATTTTGCTGTAAAACAGTACAGCAGTGAGGATTGGAAATGGGGTGTAAAACAGGTTGTACTAATTGTATACTATTTTTAAGACACAGTGCTAAATCACAAATCTGGTCAGAAACCATCAAGTGATTTATAATTGGATAACAAGACTAAGCCTGCCAGTTATGATCATATGTGTGTTTGTTACAGTATAGCCTCTCTAAGAATAGTATAACAGTGCATTGACAGAAAACATTTACATTTTATTTGAATATTTAGATTTTCCTTGAATGCAGCACTACTGATGTAAATCTGGAAGGAGAGGGTGGGAATACACCAATATTAGTAGCATGTTACAAAGATAATCCTGAAGCACTGAAACTTCTGGTATGTATAACAAATGTATATATTTTTGTCAATGTGTTTGAATTGTCCTTTGTCTACTACTTACACTCTTTTTACAACTTCGTGTTCTTGAGGTTTGCGATGTTGTAATGCTATTCCTTCTCATAGTGGAATATCTATTTTATTAGATATAGTCCTTGATGTGCCACCATAATTTAGCCCACAATTTCATGATAGTTGTAAAATGAGTCACCATATGCCCAGATCAGTTTTAGCCACTGTAATAACAATAGCACTTAGACTTATAGTATATACCGCTTCACAGTGCTTTACAGCACTTTCTAAGCAGTTTACAGAGGCATCATATTACCCCCAACAATCTGGATCTTAATTTTACTGACCTTGGAAGAATTGAAAGTAAAGTAAACCTTGAGTCTCTCAACTGCTGACAGTTGGCAGAGGTACCCTGTAATACTGCATTCTAACCATTGCGCCACCATGGCTCTTTTTTTTACAATCTTGTTTTATAATATTATTTGTGGCACTTGTTAGACAAACACAGCTGTTGTTAAGTTTCCAGAAAAATATTTAAAATTGCAGTCACATGACCACAGGGAGGGGGAGGCACTGGAACTTCAAATCCATTGGATGGGTTTGTTAGAACTTCAAATGGTCACTTACTTACCGGTTATAAGTTAAGGATTATCTGTTGCTTGGTGTGTAAGTATAATATAGTGGTTAGAGGTTTACTGTATTTTCTGTAGTATATTTTTTATTATTGCAATTATTGTTTTAACCTCATTTGCATATGCCACTCAGAGCAGATAATGATTGGAGCAACATATAAGCCTAGTAAATAAAAATATCTGAATTGAATAAACAGCTGGAATTGAATCAAGTGCCATCTTATTGCAATGAGTTACACATTTGTCTTGTTTCTTTTGTTCCTGCAAATTTTGATCATTTTATCCCTGCCTGAAGGGAAGATATTGACTATATGGGAACTCTAGTAATCTCTCTATCATTCCAGTGAAATTTAGGATAATATTTCTCTATTGAGGAAGATGTACTTTAGCTGAGTGAGAAGTACAACTTCCTCCATTCTTTCTAATTTTGGGGCCTCAATTCCACAATTGGAAGAGATAAAACACATTTGTATCAATTAAAAAGGTAAAGGTTCCCTTTGCACATATGTGCTAGTTGTTTCGGACTCTAGGGGGCAGTGTTCATCTCCATTTCAAAGCCAAAGAGCCAGCACTGTCCGAAGATGCCTCCGTGGTCATGTGGCCGGTGTGACTAAACGCTGAAGGTGCACAGAACGCTGTTACCTTCCCACCAAAGGTGGTCCCTATTTTTCAAGTTGCATTTTTTACGTGCTTTCAAACTGCTAGATTGGCAGAAGCTGGGACAAGTAACGGGAGCTCACTCCGTGATACGGTGCTAGGGATTCAAATTGTTGACCTTTCTGATCGACAAGCTCAGGGTCTTAGCCACCGAGCCATTGCGTCCCTTGTATCAATTAGCCAGTGTTTAATATTTTCATTTCTTACAATCTATTTTGATAGTGTATGTAGTGAGTGTGTGTGAAAAGTGTTAGTCAACTTGTCATTTCATAACTGGTTCTCTTTCTTGCAGATTGAAAATGGCGGTGACATTGCTAAAGCGAACAATATGGGCTGTATGCCAGTCCATGCAGCTGCCTTTTCTGGTTCGAAATTATGTTTGGAGATTATTATAAAGCGAGGTAAATGCATTTAGGAAACCTTCCATTAATATTGTTTATAATTGAAGTAGCACTCAGAGGTGTCTCCTTAAAATATTTTAAGATTGTAGGATTTAAGTGGCTGTAAAGTATGTGAGTGTAATAGCCATTAATATGAAAAGGACAAGAGATGATAGGATGTGTTATTCTGCAAGGCTCCTGAGACATGAGGAGGAATAGGACAGTGGTCTAATGGGGTGATGCAAAAGGGGAAATGCTGCCTTATGCACATAATTTTTTGCTATTGGTAAAGTTCTTTACTTTTAAAAAGTGTTAAAATGTTATCAGAGTTATATTACTGTTATTACTCAAAATAATGAAAAAGAATTCCAGTGATTTTTCAGGAGTTACTCTCTTACAACAGAGGAGCTTGGAATACAGGATTATAGGTCGTCTTCAACTTATGACCACAATGGTGCCTAAAATCTTTGTTGCTAAGTGAGACATTTGTTAAGCGAGTTTTGCCCAATTGTATGACTTTTCTTACCATAGTTGTTAAGTGAATCATGGCAGTTATTAATTTAGTAACCTGGTTGGTAAGTGAATCTGACTTCCCCCTTGACTTTGCTGGTAAGAAGGTCACAAAGGTTGATCACATGACCCCAGGACATTGCAACCGTCATAAATATGAACCAGTTGCCAAGCATCCAAATTTTAATCAGGTGGCCATGGGGATGATGCAACGGTCGTAAATGTGAAAAAGTCACTTTTTCAGGGCTGCTGTAACTCTGAACTGTCACTAAACAAACTGTTATAAGTCAAGGACTACCTGTACAAGAGCTGGGTTGCAAAGAAGTAGATGGTAATAGAGAGACATACAGAAAAATTTAACACTTTGCTGTTACTTTAGTGGTTATTTGGAATTTTAAAGCCCACATTGGTTAACTCTAGATTGGAGGGGACAGTTATTGCCTGCTCCTGTATTAAAATGTATTTTTTGTATGTAGTACAAATCATTTTATAAACAGAAGAAGAAAGGAAGGAATAACATAGAGGTTTTATGGTGCATAAGTACACCAGCGTCAGGGACGTGCAGTCAGGGGAGGCAGGGGAGGCGGGGCCTCACCAGTGTCATGAGGAAAAGAAAATAAAAATTAAAAGGAAAAAGGCTAAGGTAGTTGCTGCCAGAATGACTCTGCTTAGTGCTAACTGCAGGGGAAGGCGAGAACTACGGGCCTCCTTTGCATAAGGAATTTTTCGCCTTTTAACCCTTGCTCAGAGTTAAGCAAGGGTTAAAAGGTGAAAAATTCCTTATGCAAAGGAGGCACGTGGTTCTCTGCCTCCTGGTCTGGGAGCAGCAGGTCTTGTCTAAGTTGCCTTTTTCTTTTTACATTTTCATCATGGTGGCCAAGAGGAGAGTTGAAATGATCCTCTGACACAGCTGGAAAAGGTGGGTCCGAGGGAGGGGGCCGGGGGAGGAATTCAAAATTCCAATCATCCATCCCCTATAATATGCAGCTATAAAGTGATATTTGATGTTTGACCGAGTATATAAGTGTAGTAATATGGGACATCATTTTGAAATGGTCAGTTTCCTATAGAAAATTATAGTTATTCTTGAACACTTCCCAAAATTCAAATTCCCAAATAATACAACATGTATGTATTATTTGGTTCACCAGTTGAAACAGAAATAGTTCCTTGAAGAATATTTAAAGTGGTAAAAAGAAGCTGACTTCTTCAAATGAGGAGCCCGGACGAGGCTGGAGCGAGAGCAGTGGAGGCGAAAGGCAAAGAGGGGTGGGGGGGTGTTCCAAGAGGCCCCCTGCCCTTTTTGCACTCCACAAGCCAGACCCGCAGTGGCAAAAGGCTCAGCTCCACTTTTATCACCCCCCCCCCGCTCCAGAGAAACCGGCCATGGGCGAGTCTCTGCAGCCCCGGTTCCATCTTCAAGCAGCCCCGGGAGGAAACGGGCCAGCACTGCTTCACTCCCTGGAATTTCCGGGAGCGGAGGTCCCACATTCCGCTCCCCCTTCCAAACCCTGAGTGGTGAGCCTTTTGCCTCTGTGGCTCTCATTCCAGCCTCATCTGGGGTCCTCTTTGGCGGGCCTGCCAGAGCTTCGGGAGAAAGCAGCAGGAGCCAAGGCTGGCCACTCAGGGCTTGGAAGGGGGAGTGGAATGTGGGTCCTCCGCTCCTGGAAAGTCCAGGGAGGGAAGCGGGGCTGGCCTGTTTCCTCCCGGGGCTGCTTAGAGATGGAACCGGGGCTGCAGAGACTCACCCGCGGCCGGCTTCTCTGGAGCGGAGGAGGGGAGCAATAGAAGCGGAACTGAGCCTCTTGCCGCTGCGGGCCTGGCTTGCGGAGTGCAAAAAGGGGAGGGGGCCTCTTGGAACACCCCCCACCCCTCTTTGCCTTTCGCCTCCACGGCTCTCACCCAGCGATCTTCTGCGGCGGGCGGGACGTACTCCTGGTGGCCTGTGGCTCCAGCACCTGCAAGGTGGAAGTGTTTGCACTGTGGGGTGGGCAAAAGCCAAAAGAAAGTGCCACTTCTGTCTGACATAGAGGCGCCCAGCACCCCGCAGCTGGGTCGGACATACCTGCAAGGTGCAGGACGCCTCTATTTCAGACATAGCTGCTGTGGGAGGGGGGAAGCCGCTTTCTTTCTTTTTGCCTCACCAGCCATAAGCTTCACCGCATATCACTGACCAGTGTGCCTACCGTCCCTGTCCTACTGTTCCCATCTATTTGTACTCATTTCCTTGTTCATGTCCATGTTTATACTTATACCTGTTATCTTGTACATGTTCGACAAACTGAATAAATAAAAATAAAATAAAATAAATAAATGAAACAGCATTTAATTCCGTCAGGATTCTTTACTTTAGAATGCTTTAAATTTTGATAAGATTTGTGGGCTGAATAAATTCTTGTAAAATAAACAGAAGTTGTCAAATATTTGAATAAACTTTTATTTAATTAAATGTATATATTTATTATTAAACATTTTAATAGGAATAACAAAATCAGTAAATTTGTTAATTAATTCTTCTCTTATAAAACTATATCATAGATATTTTTTTTTAATTTTTAAGGTGAAGAACTTGGGTATTCACCTGAAAATCATATTAATTTTACTAATAATGGGAAATGTAGCCCTCTTCATCTAGCAGTCCAAAGCAGAGACTTAGAAATGATTAAAATGTGCATTGAATATGGAGCACAGATTGATCTGAAACAGGTAAAATCTAATAAAACTAATGTTTATTTTACTACATTGATTGTGAGAAACACATGCAGTTTTAAAATACTATTGAAAGAATTTGATATTGCACATAATTCATGCATTGCAATATTTTATTGTTTGTTTAGTTATTCCAATTATGTCTTCATAATTTAATAAGTCTGGGCAGCTTCTGCAATAGGAAAGACATTTATGTTATATTTCTTTTTTCATAGACAGAAATAATGTTTCTTTTTTCTCTACACACTCTATTCTCCAGGAGAGCAGAGATATTTAATTATAGTTCTACGTATCCTGCATGATGGCTGGAACTTTTTGAATTGTAATTCAGCAAGATATGAAGAGCAATATTCTGCAAAAAAGAAATGTTGCCTATAAACTGAATTTGAGTAGAATCAAAAAGGAAGAATCTAGATGACATCCATTATGCTGAATTCTATATAATTTATAAGACTTCAGAAATATTTGGTACAGAAATTAATTGTAAATTTTCTTTGGTTTATATCTCCACTAATAGAATGACAACTGTACAGCTCTTCATTTTGCTGCTACTCAAGGAGCTACTGAGATTCTCAAGTTAATGATGTCATCTTATACAGGAGAGGAATCTATCATTAATGCATTAGATGGAAATAAGGAAACATTGCTCCATAGGTAAGGGTTTTATCCAGACTCCCTATATTGTTTATGATATGGTATTTTCTAACTAATTTTTCACAATATGAAGTTATTTGCATTGGTTTCAATAGCCTAGTTTCACTGGACTCATCATCTAGGCCAGGGGTGTCAAACTCACATTGTTACGTCATCATGTGACATATCATCACTTTTTTCTCTTTCACTAAAATGGGAATGGGCATAGTCAGCATGTGATGCATATAGCCCGCAGGCCACAAGTTTGACACCACTGATATAGGCCTTTGGCAAGAAAGAGTGAGACGTCTCACTTCATTGTCATCTTTTATTGATTTGTTGTAATTCTTTTTTTATTGTTATGAACTGTCCAGTGTTTTTGAGAATCAGGCAGGATGCAGATTTAACAAATAATAATTGTATAACAGAATAGAAGAAAAAGAACTGTGGAAAATCTCAAAACACAAAGACTTGCAAACAGAAGTAAAATGACTATGGCAAAAGAAAGCAAAGTTAGTACCAATAATGATAACCATTATTGGGGGCAATTCCAAAACATCTGGAGCACCATTGGCATTGACAAAATCACTATCAGTCAATTGCTAAAAGCAACTTTACTTGGAACAGCTTACATTCTGCAATTACACTTTTAATGCCATTAAATAGCATCTTCCTGTCCCAGATCCTTGGGAAGGACTGGCTGGCTGCATAAAGATGCAAATCCAGTCTAAACATCTGGCCAACTGAGCAACCAGTCATAATAATAATTGGGCATCCTTAGAACACTAGTATTACTATTAAGTCTACACAGCTACACAGCTCATGGATTTCAGTTATGGTAATTATGAAAAACTCATTTATCACGCTGAACAACAATAAAGAAAAAAAACATCACTGTTGGAAGTTCATATATTCTATACTTGGAAGAGCTTTTACTGTGTCATGATTGGAGACCACAAGTGATAAAAACTAGAGACAAAATATAACTTTATTTCACTATTATGTGCTCATTGTGACATTGGTTTGCTGTTGCTTTTTTCTGCTAGGGCTGCATTGTTTGATCACTGTGAACTGGCAGAGTATCTCATTTCAAAGGTAAACATTTTGCTTTAATTGAATTTGTAAATGAACAGCAATAAAGATTGATATTAAACTTACTGCAATTTTGCATAGTAACATGCATTATGACATGATTTTAAAAATTAATTTCCTGTTCAGATAATATAGTAAATTTACAAGAGGAACACAAATATTAGGAACATATAAGGTCAATGGTGCTAATACCCGTTTATAGTATCAATGTAGGTTAAATGCTGCCAGTGCATCAGTTCTAAGAAACTATACTATATTGCCACAATATCCAAATTAAGTTGTTTGACCAACACAGTCACAACAGAAGCGGTAATGGTTTCCTCTTATCTTCGCTACCGGTTTGGAAATGGGAGAGTGCGCACATTCATGGGTGCTTCGCTCATGAGTGGCGCTTCTGCACATGCCCAGAACTTTCTGCGCAAATGCAGAGTGTCCATGATGGCGGGTGGGCGGAGCCTCCCATCGCTGCTATCGGTTCGCCCAGGACAAACCTGCAGAATACCACCTCTGTTAACATGCCTGCTGTTATGATTTATTTAAATAGAGAAATAGACTATGGCATTGAAAACAAAGAACATGTTCAACAAACAAATAAACAAATACATAATATATAAATATATTTATTTATAATGCTGTACATAATATATTCAGTACTGATGACAAGTGGACCAAGGTAGTGATAGAATGGATCCCACTTGATAAAAAGTGTGTATGAAAGAGACCTAAAACAAGATGGATTGACAACATCAGCAAGTATTGCAGACCCAATTGGCAAAAGAAAGCTCAGAACTGAATAGTTGGAAACATGTGCAAGAGGCCTTCATCCTGCAGTGGATAGCCAATGGCTAAAATGGTGATGGATGATGATGATGATGATGATGATGATGATGATGATGATGATATATATTATCTCTTGACAGTTTGCTCAGGTTCAGGAAACCCTTTATTGAGTACATCATATCAGCATTTAGAAAGATGAAGCTAGCTCTAAATAGTTCCCGAGCTCGGGGATAGTTAAAAGATTAAAATTTCCCCACCCCACTCCCCTGTGTCTTTTAGGTCATATGGGCCAATCAAGTAAGTCACAGGTTTCCGCTCAGCTCTGACAGGTGTCCGTTGACATCACCTTGGTTCACATGCCGGCTGGTAGATGTTTTGACTAGCAGCTGAGGCACCACATTCCTAAATTCCCCCATCCCCCCATGAATGGCAACCAAGAAATGAAACTGGATTAAGTATGAGAGAGAATGGCTTCAGATGAAGTCATTTTGCAGGTTGACACTGCATTCCTTCATGCATGCATGCATGCATGCATGCATACATACATACATACATACATACATACATACATACATACATACATACCAGGGGTGGGTCCCTGCCAGTTCTAACCTCCTCTATAGAAGAGGTTCCACAACTCTAGAGTGCCATTTAGAACTGGTTCCAGCTCTCTCCCCCCACCCGTCCACACATCATCAAGATGAAGAGCGAGAGGAGAAATTCTGGGAGTTGAAGTCCACAAGTCTTAAAGCTGTCAAATTTGAACACCTCTGGGTTTTTTTCCAAAAAGGGTTACGGGTGCAAGGGTCTTATAACTTGACAGCTTTAAGACTTGCACACTTCAATGCCAGAGTTCCTGAGCCAACATGACTGGAAGAGGAGTTGAAGTCCACAAGTCTTAAAGCTGTCATGTTTGAACACCCCTGGGGGTTTTTTCTAAAGGGTTAGGGGTGCAAGGTTCTTGTAACTTGACAGCTTTAAGTCTTGCATGCTTCAAATGCCAGAGTTTCTGAGCCAACATTTTGGTTGCTAAGCAAGAACATTGTTAAGTGAGTTTCACCACATTTTACAAGTTGGCCGCGCCCGCCCAGTGACATGGCTGGCAAGCCACTCCCACTGGTCACATGGCTGGCAAGCCACTCCCACAAAGCAGGGCACACCTACAGGAGAGGTTCTAAAAAATTTGAAACCCACCACTGATACATACAGTCTAATTCCTTAAGTTATCATTAATATCTATCTATTACTTTTGTACTTTTAACGGACTTTTCATTACAGGGAGCAAATATTAATACTGTTGACGTTGAGGGTCGAACACCATTACTACTGGCCACTTCTTGTGCATCATGGAAAATTGTAAATCTTTTACTTTCAAAAGGTACAAAAATGAACAAAACACACTTTATGAGCAAGATCAATGTTCATTATAATTGTTGGTCAATAGTTTTGAAATCAAAATCTGTTTTTCAAATTAGGAGCAAATGTAGAATTAAAAGATCTCCTTGGTCGTAATTTTTTACATTTAACTGTCCTACAACCTGGTGGGTTACAGCACCTGAATGAACACTATTTAAAGGTAAATAAAATCTGTGGAACTATTAATAATGAATTGTCTAATAATATTTTAAGAACGAATACAGATAGTCCTCGATTTACAGCAGTTCATTTAGTGACTGAAGTTACAACAGCCCTGAAAAAAGTGACTTATGACTATTTTCACACTTATGACGTTTGTAGCATTCCCATGATCACATGATTTACATTTGGATGTTTGACAATAGGTTCATTTTTATGACTGTTGCAGCGTCTTGGGGTCCTGTAATCATCTTTTTCAGCTCTCTGACAAGCACAGTCAATGTGGAATCCAGATTGATTTAATAACCATGTTACTAATTTAACAATTGCAGTGATTCACTTCACAAATGTGGCAAGAAAAGTCGCAAAAAGGGGGAAAAGCTCACTTAACAAATTTCTCACTCAGCAACATAAATTCTGGGCTCAATTGTGGTCATTAATCGAGGACTATCAGTATTTTTATTTTCTTCATGGCATTTAACATATCTATTTAAACTCAGTCTGGTCTAATGATTAAGACACCAGGATAGAATTATAATCTGACAATGGCATATAAAGAGAATTTATATAAAATGTTTTATAGATGGCACATGACACCTGAAAGATTAGGAAAAATGTTTAAGGATAAATCAGCTAAATGTTGGAAATGTCACCAATTGCCAGGAATGTATTATCACATGTGGTGGACGTGTAGAGATGCAAAAAGCTATTGGGTTAAAATACAAACAGAGTTAGAGAAAATGATACATAAACTCGTGGAGTTTAAGCCAGAGATATTTCTATTGGATAATCTACCAGAGAAATACAGTAAAGAAGATTCATATTTGATTGTACAAATAATAACAGCAGCTAGAATTGTATTTGAACAAAACTGGAAAGCAGACAAAAACCCATCGGAAGGGGAGGTAATAAAGAAGATATTAAACTGTGCAGAAATTAATAGGTGACATTGAGAATAAAGGGCAATGAAGAATCAGTGTACTAGGGGACATGGGGGCGATTTTATGAGTGGCTTGAAAAAACAAATAGAAAGAAAAAGGGAACAAAACATGAAATAAGTATCTCAGATGACACATAATTAATATAGGGGGAGGGAAAATAAAAAAATATCAAAATGCAGGTGGAAAAATGATATGAATTGACATATGTTAAATAACAATTGTAAGAATGTATATCAAAGAATGAATTTGAAAGGAAGAATAAAAAACTTTTTACATAGAAGGCACCAGGATAGAAAGCAGGAGATCGTGAGTTCAAATTCTGCCTTAACTATGAAAGCCAATTGGTGACTTTGGACCACAGGGTTGTTGTGTAGGAAAAATAGGGGAGGAAAGTGTGTTTGATATGTCTGCAGCCCTGAGTTATTTGTAAAAATAATATGCGGGATACAAATAAATAAATAATACATAGGATGAAACTTTACTGCTGGTATTGCAGATTATATAAAAAACTATAGTTCAATTGCAAATATTTTTGTGGTTTTTAGCTTTTTGTTCTGATCTATTTTTTTCAACTGAATATCACTTTTCAACACCTCTCAGTGGAGAAATCAAAGTGGTCCCTTGAGCTATAACATGAAAGTTTCAAAGTTCACAAGGAAGATATATTCCAAATTCAAGGCAGCAAACAATATCAAAATTCCTTATGGCAAATCATTCTGTTGGAGTATTAAAGCATTAATACTCATTCATTCTAAAAGTGGGCTTGGAGTTATAACAGACAAAAGAATTGAAAACTTGTTTTAAAGACAACATCAGCCCATTGTACTCTGGAACATTATTTTGTGATCTTTAGTAACATATCAGTTAGGATGTAAGTTCAAAATAACTTTCCCTCTAGAATTCTATTAAAAGGTACCACTTTTATATCTGACAGATGAAACATATTAAAGATCTTATAACTGAGGAGGATCAGGAAGGATGCACTCCTTTACATTATGCATGCAAGCAAGGTGTACCCCTTTCTGTGAATATCCTTCTTGAAATGAATGTTTCTATATATTCTAAAAGCAGAGACAAGAAATCTCCCTTACATTTTGCAGCTAGGTAAGACTGAAAATCTTTCCTCATTGACCATTTTCTATTCCAGACTTTATCCTTATTAATGGGGCTTATATCTTTCATACAGCTATGGACGAATCAACACCTGTTTTAGACTTCTGGAGGCTATGCAAGATACCAGGCTCTTGAATGAAGGAGACAAAAAAGGCATGACACCTTTACATCTGGCTTCTCAAAATGGACATGAAAAGGTAGTCCAGTTTCTCCTAAAGAAAGGCGCCCTCTTTCTTTGGTAGGTAAATTGCAAGATTCTGTTACTATAACTTATCTCGATAAACTATAGGTCTGGTCTTTCTGTGGGCTTGACTTCCTGCCTTAAGTAAGGCTGACATCCGTACATTCTGGTTCCCAACTACATATATTTTATATACATATGTTTATAACAATCTGAATTATTGAGGAACAAATCATTTGAGAAATACAGTCATTTGAAACAGAAAGTACTTCCTCTTTTGATGTGGTTTTTTTGTATCAAAACACAGTTTAAAAAGCTAGAATAAATGATAGAAATAAGAGATGGGGAATATTAGTGTATACATTTTTATATAATAATATGCAAGTAATAATAAGAGAAATGTGGAACAACTGAACAATGATAAATTGTGTATTATTATTAGACATACATTGATTGAATGTAATAATTATGATTAACTTTATTGGTTTTATTTGTATTAGAATGTATGACATTCAGGTGCCACACTGTTCACGCATTGATTTGATAAATTTATAAAAAATAAAAAAAATAAAAAACTTGGGGAAAAATGGTTAAAAATCATCTGTCCCTTAGCAGTTCTTAAAAGTAGGATGCTGTTGGCATTGAGAGTCAAACACCATTATTACTTGCCACTTCTTATATATAATATAGATCTACACACACACGCACATGCGTGTGTGTGTAGATATAGACTTACATTCAATTGTTATAACAATGTGAGAATATTTTATTCTGTTTCTTTCATAAGTGATTATAAAGGCTGGACAGCTTTGCATCATGCCGCTTTTGGTGGATATACTCGCACAATGCAGATTATTTTGAATACCAATATGAAAGTCACCGATAAAGTAAATGACGAAGGGGTAGGTCTCTCTGTAAGTTTTAGTTATAATGGTAACATACTTTAGTTTTATGGTACATTATTTGAGGCATCTGATCCAAAGTATTGTAGGCTTACTATGCCATTGCTGTATATCAGCCAAATAAAATACTACATCTGGTTGCTGTTGAAAGTCCTTAAAATAATACTTTATAAACCACTGTAATTCTGGAATGTCTTAACAAACATTTTAAAATGGAGTTTTTCATAAAGTTAAACAAAATTAAATATTTAGAAGACTCAGGGTCAAAATGTAATCTCGGTCTCAATATGCCCCAAATATATCTAGCAAATATTTTAATAAAGATACATAATAACTTTCAAGTGAAGAGTGCAGAGTTTGGTGTTCAGTTAAATTGTAATTCCTCATAAGTTTCCTCATTTTACTGATTTTGGAAAGATAGAGTCAATTTTGAGCTGAATAGGATCGTACTGGTGGCAGTGGGCAGAGTTAGCCTGAAATACTGCATTTTAACCACTGCACCATCATGGATTGATAAATATTCAGTTACATTTTTGAAAATATGGTAAGATAAAACCTTCATCAATTTAGCCAGTGAGATTCTTGGTGCCTGTTTTTCCATTTATATTTCCAACAAATATAAATATGCATGAAATATGTATTGAGAATGAATATTGGATTACCCTTCAAATATATATCAACCAAATGTTATTAATTATGATAACATTTGTCAACACCCTATCAATGTAATTGTAATCTATTAATATCCATAAGAATAAGATTTCACATCAGTTTCCAACTATTAGTAATATTTTTGGTATATAGTTAATTTTTTATAAAATACAACAGTGAATTTTCTGTTTATCATACATCAAATGTTTGAATGATTGTTCATTTCTTAGAATAAATGCTGTTTAGTATGCACAGAAATGAAGCTACAGATCATATCAATAATTCTGAGTTTCATTTTTAAAAAATTGGTTTCAAAATGAATCTCTGACCGATGTTCCTGCATCGTGGAAGGAGGGATTATTGCACAACCAAGTAGTAGAAAAAATGAATATTTTTGACTCTTGATATTTACATAATGAAATTTGTCAGAGGAAAAGATAGAAGCAGAGACAGTGATGTACCAGAGAAAAATGTTACAGCTCCATGTGCTGTTTGTTTCATAGAGTAATGACATTATTTTAATTAATTGTTCTTGGGGTGGATGTGGGGAAAGAATACAGCTCTTCACCTTGCTGCCAGAGAAGGCCACGCAAAAGCAGTGAAATTACTTCTTGATGACAATGCCAAAATTCTCCTGAACAGAGCTGAAGCTTCTTTCCTTCATGAAGCCATACACAATGGCCGAAAAGATGTTGTAAATGCTGTCATTTTACATAAAAGGTAAGCTTTCCTAAATTTGTTTTAACAATAGCAATAGCACTTAGACTTATATACCGCTTCATAGTGCTTTTATAGCTCTATCTAAGCAGTTTACAGAGTCAGCATATTGCTCCCATTTTACCCACTTTGGAAGGATGGAAGGCTGAGTCAACCTTGAGCCAGTGAGATTTGAACTGCTGAACTGCAGCTAGCAGTCAGCTGAAGTAGCCTGCAGTACTGCACTCTAACCACTGTGCCATCTGGGCTCAAGTTTAGGAGTTTTCTCTCTCTTCTAAAGTACTCTTCTCAGTCCTGTGTCATTGGTTTATTTGCCTAACAAATTATTAGCCACTCTCTGAAATCCAGTCCTACCTAATTCCCATTATTAAATGAGAAGGTGGTTAAGAAAGCCAACCACAACTTTTATTTACTACTGAACATCTACTATTGAAAGTCAGAGGTCCTAATATTATATTTCTTTTTTAAAATGTTTTTTCTGACTCAGTGCAGAACCTTATATTTATCTCTTCTAAATTCTATTCATTGCAGTGAAAGTTAAGTTAAACATAAGCCAGCAGTTTAATGCAGCTACTAAAAAGACAAATGTTACCTTCTGTGCATTAATCAAATCATCTGAAACATCGAGTCCAGATCATGGACAGTCATTTTCCATTCCACTCTGCTCTGGTTGAATATCACTTGTGGTATTTAGTCTCATTCTGGGCACCATAGTTGAAAAAGATATTAAAGAAGTTCAGATGAGAACTACTAAAATGGTAGTGGACTTGGAAACCATGAAAAATGATTGAAAAATATTTTGTCTTCAAAAGAGATAATTGAAAGGAATTATTTGTTTATAAAATTTAACCCCACTTCAGTTTTTAACACATTCTTGATGTGATTATAAGTAATCAAACTAATAAAACCATAATTACAAAAATTATATTAACATCAGAAATTATAATAAAAATTAAACTGTATTAGTGCTGCTGATGCAAGTCAATTTGGGATGGTCACCTAGAAAAGCAACTTTTCCAGTTGTAGAAGGCCACACAACGGAACAAGCTCTTTCACAGAATGCATGTCCCTACTGAAAAGTTCTATCATATGCCCCTTCCTACCACATTCACTTCTCTCCCCCTAAGATAAGAGAGGAATTTCATTTCATTTTATTTCATTTATTAAAATTTATAGGCCGCCCTTTTCCCTGAGGGGACTCAGGGCGGCTTACAATCACAAGGGAGGGGGGTGCAGTATCAAAAAACAAAACAAAATGTGAACAAAGAAAAATAATAAAACACAACTTTCGTTCAGCAATCAAACACTCGGGCGGGTGAATTGGGAACCTATCCCCAGGCCTGCTGGGAGAGCCAGATCTTGAGGGCTGCGCGGAAGGTCTGGATGGTGGTGAGGGTACGGATCTCAACGGGGAGATCGTTCCACAGGGTCGGAGCTGCAACAGAAAAGGCTCTCCTCCGTGTGGTCGCCAGTCGGCATTGACTGGCAGATGGGATTCGGAGGAGGCCCAGTCTGTGCGATCTAATTGGTCGAAGGGAGGTAATCGGCAGAAGGCGGTCTCTCAAGTACCCAGATCCACTACCATGGAGTGCTTTAAAGGTGGTCATCAGTACCCTGAAGCGCACCCGGAGACCAACAGGTAGCCAGTGCAGCTCGCGGAGGACGGGTGTAACGTGGGCGAACCGCGGTGCGCCCACTATCACTCGCGCGGCTGCATTCTGGACTAACTGTAGTCGCCGGATGCACTTCAAGGGCAACCCCATGTAGAGCCCATTGCAGTATTCCAGCCTAGAGATCACAAGGGCTCGAGTGACTGTTGTGAGAGCCTCCCGGTCTAGGTAGGGCCGCAACTGGCGGACCAGGCGAACCTGGGCAAATGCCCCCCTGGTCACAGCTGACAGCTGGTGGTCAAAAGTCAGCTGTGGGTCCAGGAGGACTCCTAAGTTGCGGACCCTATCTGAGGGGTATAAAATTTGACCCCCCAGCCTAAGTGTTGATACATTAGCCAAATTATTGGGAGGGAAGCACAACAGCCACTCGGTCTTGTCCGGGTTGAGTACCAGTTTGTTAGCGCTCATCCAGTTCTTAACGGCCTCTAGACCCTGGTTCATCACGTCCACCGCTTCATTGAGTTGGCACGGGGCGGACAGATACAGTTGCGTATCGTCCGCATATTGGTGGTATTTTATCCCGTGCCTCCGAATGATCTCGCCCAGCGGTTTCATGTATATGTTAAATAGTAGGGGGGATAAGACCGAACCCTGCGGCACCCCACATGTTAGGGGCCTCAGGGACGATCTCTGCCCCCCGACCAACACCGACTGCGACCTGTCCGAGAGGTAGGAGGAGAACCACTGTAAAACAGTGCCTCCCACTCCCACCTCCCGCAGTCGTCGCAGAAGGATACCATGGTCGATGGTATCGAAAGCCGCTGAGAGGTCAAGGAGAACCAGGATGGACGCATAGCCTCCATCTCTGGCCCTCCAGAGATCATCGGTCAATGCGACCAAAGCGGTTTCTGTGCTGTAACCAGGTCTGAAGCCAGACTGGAAGGGGTCAAGATAACTAGCTTCCTCCAAGGCCCGTTGAAACTGGAAGGCCACCACCTTCTCAACAACCTTCCCGATAAAGGGGAGGTTGGAGACAGGACGAAAGTTGTTTAAAATGGCTGGATCCAAGGATGGTTTCTTCAGGAGGGGTCTCACCACCGCCGTTTTAAGTACGGCGGGGAAGTGCCCCTCCCGAAGGGAGGCGGTCACGACCGCCTGGATCCAGCCATGTGTCACCTCCCTGCTGTTGGCAACCAGCCAGGAGGGACACAGGTCCAGAATACAGGTGGAGGCACTTACAGCTCGAATGGCCTTGTCCACATCCCCAGAGGCAACATCCTGGAACTCAACCCAGAGATGATTTGCCAAGTGGTCCTCCTGTGTCTCGGCTGGATCTACTGCGGTGGAGTCCAAGTCCGACCGAAACCGAGCACTTTGTCCGCCAAGAATTGAGCATAGTCCTCAGCCCTACCCTGCAAGGGGTCTCCCGCATCCCTCCTGTTAAGGAGGGAGCGGGTTATCCTAAACAGGGCGGCTGGGCGTGACTCGGCGGACGCAACCAAGGCAGAAATGTATGATCTTTTGGCAGTTCTTAATGCTCGGACATAGTCCTTGGTGCAGGTAGTTAGAAGCGCTCGGTTCGCCTCGGACTTATCGGACCTCCACAGGTGCTCTAGGCATCTCCTCCGGCGTTTCCTCTCCCGGAGCTCCTCGGTAAACCAAGGAGGCCTCCGGGATCTACTGACCCGGAGGGGCCGTAGTGGTGCAATCCGATCAAGAGACTCCGCCGCCGCCGAATGCCAGGCGGCAACCAGAGTCTCCGCCGAACTGTGGGCGAGAGTATCAGGAATGACCCCAAGCTCCGTCTGGAACCTCAACGGGTCCATAAGTCGCCTGGGGCGGAACCACCTGGTCGGTTCCTCCTCCCTACGGTGGGGGTTTGGCCTCCGGAAGTCAAGCCTCAGTAGGCAGTGGTCTGACCACGACAGGGGTATGATCTCATTACCCCTCAGACCAAGATCACACATCCACTGCTCCGAGAGGAATACGAGGTCGAGCATGTGACCCGCTGCATGGGTTGGGCCCCAAATTACCTGGGTCAAGCCCATGGCTGTCATGGAAGCCATGAACTCCTGCGCCCCATCAGAGCGTTCACCGAGCGATGGCAAATTGAAGTCCCCCAGAACTATAAGCCTGGGGAACTCAACTGCCAGCTCGGCTACTGACTCGAGGAGCGAGGGGAGGGATGCTGCAACGCAGTTGGGAGGCAGGTACGTTAGCAGCAAACCCACTTGACCCTTGAGGTCCAACTTTATCAGCAGGGACTCACACCCGACAAGCTCCGGAGCAGGGACCCTACGAGGTAACAGAGACTCCCGGATTACAATAGCCACACCGCCACCCCTTCCCTGGGCTCTCGGCTGATGAAGCACCTGAAATCCCTCTGGGCACATCTCTACAAGGGGGACTCCTCCTTCTGTGCCCAGCCAGGTTTCAGTAATACATGCCAGGTCTGCCCTCTCATCAACAATTAAGTCCCGGATGAGAGGAGCTTTGTGTACAACAGACCTGGCATTTAGCGACAACAGCCTGAGACCAGGGTCCTGACTACTCGCGCCATCTGGTCTTGGAGTGGGGCTCATAGGGCCGGAAGGAGGGATCTCTGTGATGTAGCGAACCCTCCTTCCCCGGTAATGGCCAGCCCTAAAGTCCCCGCCGTATCTGCCCCTCCCCGTAATGACCGTAATGCTCCGACCCACTCCTGTGACAGTAGTCCCCCCAACCACCCCACTGACCCCCGCCTTCCCCGGCAGGCCCTCCGAGTCAAACATTCTCATTTATCCACTCTAACAATTCCCACGTAATATTTAAAACATATAAAATACAATAGTAACAATTAATAAAAGTGGGCCATTCATTCAATTCCAGTCAACTCCCATACACTCAACATACTATTTTAAAATTGCGCAGTTATAATGTATAGTAATATGGAAACAGTGGAGGAAGCGGTGATCCGCTCCTCTCCCTTCTTATGTCCTGGGGAGATGTCCTTGGCCACCAAGTCAAAAGTGCGTAATATATAAGGTGGCTGTATACAAGCAAGATAGAATGTGAAGATCCAAAATTCATAGGCGGCAACCATGTAGTCTTACCCCACTGGTGAAGGTTAGCGGGCTGTATATTCAAAAGTCTCTTTCCTAAAGATGGATAAGGGCCCCAATGTAGGGGGCCAGAGTTCGAGGCTGACTTGTGCCACTCTCGCAAATGGAGGGAAAAGTACTGGTGTTTTCGGGGCTCAGTCCTCGCCACTGCAGCCGCCATCCTCTATCGCTCCCTGCTAGCTCAGCCACAATCATACTCCTCCTAATGGTTAAGTAAGCCGGGAGCAAAGTCCGGAAGAGGCTACAACGACGCAGGGCCCAGTTCAAAAATTGTCCTCTTCCCTGCCCGGGTAAGCACACCAGTCAGCCTAGGACGGCCAGGTCTTTCCTAGGGGCCGCGGGAGAAGGCAGCAGATAATAAATAGTAAGATAGGTAACAGATAGTAAAGTGAGTAAAGATAGATCCGAGGGGGGGGGGCGTCTGGGGCGGCAGCAAGCACAACCATTCAGTCCGCAGTTTCAATGCAGCTTCCGACAGCCCCCTTCTTTAAGATGAAAAACTAAGTTAAAAATTAACCCCTCTCAGCTCACTAGTCACCAGGGCTCACAGTCACAGTCACAGTCACTCGGCTCCAGCAAAGTCAACAGGCTGGCCAGAAAAGGAGGATGTAAAGATGTAAATGCTGTGAGTCAGCTGTTTGGCGCCGCCATCTTTCCCTCCACGCTTTCCTCCACGCTTTCCTTCCAACTCCAGCAGCTGCTGTTCTGCTGCTCAGGGGCGACTGATAGGACCAGGGGCCAGCAGATAAATGGCCAGGGGGCTCACCAGGCAGCACCAGGGGCTTCCAGGAATCCAAGGTGGTAAGGTGGTAAGGGGAGACGCCAAACGTCCGCGCGCCGCTATCGCCGCCGCGCACCGCCGTCCTCACGCAGCTGGACAACCCGGGCTGCCACTGTGGGGAAACGTTAAGCCTCCGGATTTCTTCGGGTCCTTTGGGTTCCGCAGATCTCAGGCTCTCCCAGGGACTCTTTCCAAAAATTTTGCGGTCCGTTTGGAGGCTTCCCGGTGCTTTTTCGCCAAGTTTGCATGGAGCGAAAAAACCCGGTCGCCATTCCAAACCCGCACATGCGCACAGAATCTTAGAAGGCACTATTATCATCTTAATGGAAATGTTTGTAGAATTCAAAATCCTACATTGTGTGTTGTGGTTTAATGTTAGTCTAGTATAGCATAAATTTAATAAGCATTTCTCATTTTATAAGAAAATGTGTTTTGTGCTATATTTCAGTATAGTCCCATTGGTATACAAATCAATTTAAATAATGCACATCACCTCTGGTTCAGACAAGCAACTCAGAATATTAACTTCCCTTTTTGAGCCAGCTTAATATACCTGAAGAAGGTTTTTTTAACCCTTCCTGTTATATTTATAATATAGAGTAGTGATGGTGAACCTTTTTTGGCCAAAAGCAGGGGGAACACAGGGGGGTCATGCGCTGGTGTTCCACACCTATAATGCTATGCGCTTTTGCTATGATTTCTTCGCCCTCCCCAGGCTCCAGAGGCTTTCTAGGAGCCTGGGGAAAGCAAAAACAGCCTCCTCCTCCCCCTGGACACCTCGGAGGGCTCAGGAGCTTCCCTGAAGCCTCAGAAAGCCTCCAGAAGGCGAAAAACAGATCTTTTGACAAACCGGAAGTCACTTCCAGTTTGCTCGTAGGGCCGGTTTTTGCCCTCCGGAGCCTTCAGGGAAGCCTCCTGAAGGCCCCTGAAGGCCCTGGAAGTCAAAAATTGGCCCTGCGGACAAATCGGAAATCACCATTTGCGAACTTCCGGTTTCCCCATAGGTCCATTTTTCACCCTCCAGAGCCTTCAGAAGGCTTCCCTGAAGGCTCCTGAGATCAAAAAACTGCCCTATGAGCAAACCGGAAGTGACTTCCAATTTGTCCATAGGGCCAATTTTCGACCTCCGGAGGCTTCAGGAGGCTCTGGAGGGCGAAAAACAGTCCTATGAGCACACCGGAAGTCTGTTCCTGAACTTCCAGTTTGCCCATAGGGCCGGTTTTTCGCGCTCTTGAAGCTTCAGGGAAGCATCCAGAGGGCGAAAAACAGCCTAAAAAGAAGGTCAAAGTCAGCTGGCCAGCACACACATGCACGCTGGCCATCTGACAGGGCAACATGTCATGTGCCCTGACAAATGGCTGTGAGTACCACCTGTGGCACGCGTGCCATAGGTTTGCCATCATGAATATAGAGTATACTCAGAAAGTGCTAGATATAGGAGTGGGAATCCAATGTTAAGACATTTTTGCCACATAACATATAATAGCAATAGTATGTGATGTTTCCATAACTATATAAAGCTGTGACATACCACTTGACTTCAAGAATTGGTAAGAACTTGATATTAAACAACATACTAAATATTGCCTAGCCTATTCATTTTTACTTTATTATGACGGTGTCTGTAATTGAGCTGCATGTCAACATTTTTGTGGCAATCCTTTTAAAACCATGGATGTTCTAATTAGGTACTGGCATGTGGCTGGTCTTGTCTGCTTTGGAAGGTATTGGATGGGAGAGATTGGCAAACCACTTCTATACTGTTGCTAAGAAAACTGCATGGAATCACCCAAAATGGAGCTAACTTGCCTCAAAGGATATTTTATCCTTATCAAAAATACAGCAATGTATTTTTTCTCTAATCAATACAAATACCCATTCTGAACTTTTTCAACTTCTTTTTCAGATGGGAAGAATCTATAACAACATTTTCTCACCATTCTATAAACAAATGTGCAATACTAGAGATGGTTGAATATCTTCCCGAATGTTTAAAAGTAAGCTTATGTTTAGCAAGTAACGTAATTTAAGAAGGCCAGAACTGGGAGGTTACCCCACTACCCCAAAAATTAAGGCAGTGTCAAGCTACTTCCATATTGTTATGACAAAAACAACATGGAATTCTGGTGATGAAATCCTAGGTGTTTTTCTTTAAAAATATTGAGTTGTATACAACCTTTGAATTTACAAAAAAAAGATGTTTTTAATTTTTCCAATTTGTGACCCCCCCATTATACACCATTATACATCCAGGTTGGGGAAATCTGGAGCTACAATCCAGTTTGGGGAGCCTGGAACTACAATCCCAAAGAGGCATAAAGATTGAGAGGATTGTGTGAAATTAGTGTATATTTGAGTATACCTCTCTTCATGTTTATTTTGATCCAAGCTGTAGATATTCCATATGCCATGTTTTCTTGCTTTAATATGGCCTGTTTTCTTCTTATGTTATTATTTCTATCAGTGACTATGTTTGGTAGTATGTTTTTAACATCACTACAAAAAGAACTAATTTTACATGTACAAGTCTAAATCTTCTGATAGTAAAATATAGAAGAATGATTCCAAAACATCAGATAATTCTCTTGGCAGAGAAGAATGAATGCCCATTTTTAACAAATCCATTTGTCAGGCTATTTTATGTTCATCATTCTAGGATACAATAACTGAATTCATACTGTTAGGTAGATTGACATGAATAAGAAATTTCAAAATCACCATTTTCTGGAACTAGGATCAAACTAAATTTGAAACATTGATGAGTGTGTGTATTAAGACTTGTCTCCATCATTGTGCTATTGGCCATGGAAAAGCTATCCTAAGTGTTAATGGAAGTTTAAATTCTGGAGGCAATAGGAACAGTAGGAAAAGATTAAGGCTGCCCTTAATGTCATGATTAAACTTGTGAAATCCTAAATGTGTCTTTGCCACATGTCTTTGAACCTAAAACAAATCCTAATGTGCTTTTGAATACGAAAAATTCAAAACTGCTTCAGCTTAGATCATTTTCATCATTCAGAATGAATGTTTTACACTGTATAATATGATTGAATAACTTTAGTAATTTTTAAAAAAATATAGAAATGTTTCTCTATTTTTGTTTAGTTGGTTTTAGACAATTGCATTATTGAATCACCTGAAGAAAAAGGATCTAAAGACTTCAATGTAAGTAAAATCCAAAGCAGTTTTATCTGTTAAGAAGTTTTAGAATTAATAAAGCATTTTGATGTACTAATGGTCCTATGATTCTTATGCAAGAAACATATGGTCAGCTGTTATATATTAAGTTAGATAATGGGCTTCAACTACTATGCAATCAGAATTCACTGGGGAAAAAAACCCAGTTGAATTTGCATATTACATTAAACTATAGCTTATTATAAATTAAATCCACAGAAAAAAACATACTTCCATGCTCCTTTTGTATTGAATACAAAGAAGCAGAGAGATAAATTATCATATTATGTATGTGTATATGTGTATGTATATATGCATATGTGTGTGTATACTGTATAAAAATAAGTTTAAGAAGCAATTATATTTCATTAACTAATGTTGATTTAATTAAAATTCATTGTTTAATTTTAAAGAATAACTTACAGAATTATTATATGATCATGATTTAAAATGACATATAATTGTCACCAAAATGTAAGTTTAGCACTAAAATCCAAAATGGAATAAATATTGTCAATAGCAAATATCACATCAAAATTTTATAAAAACGGCCAAGTAACTTAAATTCCTTAATTTCCCCGAATTGAAATTATAATATCAAAGTTTTCGTGTGCAGGTGCAGGTGTGCCTATCTGTGTATATGCCTGAATCCTGAATATATTTATTGACGTTATCGGGGCATAGTAAGTAAGTAAGCTTGCAAACCATAATAATTGGCAATCATGATTATCACTATTTTTTCTGAGGTTTTAGAAGACATTTAAGCTAAATCTTTTAAAAGTATGATATATTACAGATTTGTTCCAAAATTAAGCTGTGTTGGTTCATATTTGCATAGATTGAATATAACTTCAGATATCTTCAGTGTCCGCTGAAACTTAAGAAGAAATATAAAGAGAATGGAGGAATAATTTATGAGCCACTTCTTGCTTTAAATGTAAGTTATGCTTATGTGAAATCATATCTAATACTGTAGAGCAGAGTCAACCGATCTGGCAGGAAGGAAGGTGATAGTTCCATGCGAGTGGAGGGGTAGGGAACCTCACATGTAAACATAAGATGGCCACTGCTCACATGATGGGAGCTTCACCCAAGCTCATGTGCTCATCTGCTGCTTGTGTGGCCCAATTCCAAACAGGTTGCAGCCTGGTAGTGGTTCAGGGGTGGGGGGACTCCTGCTGTAGAGACTGAAACTGTAATCTAGGATAAGGTGACCAGACATCCCACATCTAGCGGGACATGCACGCCTTTCCATAATTTTTTCCGCGTCCCGGGCCGTTCTCAAAAAAAACCCGCTTTATTTTGGCACTCGCAGCTCGCTCGCTCCCCCCCATCAGCTGCTAGCTAGCTCGTTCCATTCTACACTAAAAATCTAAGCCAGGCCAGCCTGCCGCTCACTGATTGGGCTGGACTCCAGCCAATCAGTGAGCTGGCTGGGATGGAAAACTTTAAGCACGCAGCTTGCTTAAAATTTTCCATCCCTGCCAGCTCACTGATTGGCTGGAGTCCGCTTAGCTTAGCATGCCGCACGAGTCTCCATTTCATTTCGTCTTTTGCTTGCTGCTTAACTGGTGAGTAACGGTACCGGTGAGAATTGGGAGGCGCTGGAGGGAGGAGACAGCCCTCCTCTCCTCCCCCTTTGTGGAGTTTCCCTGTGTCTCCCAGGTCGCGCCCGTCCCCTCTCAAAAGGATTCGGCTTGCCCATCGCTTCCTCCTCTTCTTCCTCCACCTCCTCCTCCTCTCAGTCCATGGTGGCAGTCACAGGATGGATGGGGCGTCGGCGAGAGAGAGAGAGAGCGAGCGAGAGAGAGATGGTTCCGTCCCGCGAGGAGATGCCCACCGAGCTGCGGGTCCCCCCGCCGCTGCCGCCTTCTTTCCCTCCACCTCTTCCAGAGCCTGAGACCACCTTTGCGAGTCCGCGAGGCGTGGTCGCTTCCCACCATAGCACAGGCGCCGCCACCGGCAGCAGAAGCTCCGGACTGTTGCTCCGAGTGGAAATTCTCTGCGCGAGGTGAAACAGCCACCGCCGCCCCCTCCCCTTTCCTGTGTGCAAGAAAGCCTTTCTCGCACACAGAGAAAGGAGTGGGGGACCCGCAAGGCCGGAGGGGCGCCCTCTCCACCTCCACCCCCCATTCCTGAACCTCCCATCTGCTTCGCGCTCGGGCAGAAACCGCGGAAGGACCGCGGGGCAGAAATTCCCCCTGCGCAGCCAGCAGCGGTATCATCTGCAACGGCTCCCTCCCTCTGCGTGCAGTTCCCCTGGCCACGACCAGGTTGTTGGGGAGAGCCACGGCGGCCCAGATCGCGTCGAGCCACATCTCCAAGGCAACCTCCGCCGCCACCACCGCCGAGGGGGTCCTGGGGAGGAGGTGTGCCGGCCCCCCCGCCAGGGCCGGCGGTGGCTCTTGGCAGGGCGCGGCGCTGCTCTGGCCAGGAGAGAGGCAGGAGGCTGTGTGAAGGGAGGGAGGAGCAGGAGCAGCTGCCGCTGGGAAGAGCAGGCTGGACCACTGCCTTCCCACCACGCGTGTCGCCCCGCTGGCACCAGCAGCTGCTCCGGCCCTTCTCCAGCCAGGCGTTCAGTCCGGCCACTAGGCGACCTCCCTGCAGCCTCCTCGCCTGGCAAGGGGGAAGGTTTGGGGCGAGGGGTCCTCCGCTTCCCCCGTCCCAGCAGTGGAGCACGGGCACCTGGTTGCAAATGCGTCTCCCTTGCCTGCGCTTGAGACCCACAGCCAAGGCAGCGCCGATGTCGGAGGAGGGGAGGGAGCCAGCTGAGGAAAAAAGACTCCCACCCTCTTCCCCTTCGGGGGGTCTCCCCACTTACCATCGGAGTGGCGGGGCGGGGAGAGATCGGATCCAGCCCCCTCCCCTGCCTGGGCTCCGTTGGGGCTCCTTGCAAGCGGCAGCGGCCCCTCAACGGGGCGGGCGGGAGGCGCAGAGGAAGGCGAGCAAGAGGAGGTGCCCAGGTTGCTGTGCCCTTCGCCGCCCTGCGCCTGTCTCGGTGCCCACCTGTCAAAGCGGTGACGTGGAGCAGCCAAGCGCCCATTGGGGGGGGGGACGTCGGGCATGGGAAGGCGGGGGTGGAGGAGCCGTCTCTAGCTCTGCTGATGCCAACCCAGCCCTCCCCACTTCAGAGAGAGAGAGGGATAACCGCTGCCCAGTGCCCACCCCGGCGGAGAAGGCACGTGGGGCTTTGTGCTGGCGGGCACCGTGCAACAAAACCTCCCCCCTCCCCTGTCAGGTGGCAGGTGGGGGGTGCGGGCACACCTATCTTGCCAGCCCTGGCATTGGCCAGCGGGGTTCTCTGTGTGTGTGCTATTGTGGGTCTAAGGTAGCAACCACACCAGCCTCCAACTTGCAGGCTTGCCAGTCCAAGCTGAGTCCCAGCCGTGTTGCTGATTGCGGGTCAGTTTTGCCAAAGTGGTTGTGAGAATGGCATTCATAGGGAAAGCTGGCTTCACCTGTTACAGCAGTGATGGGGAAATCTTTTGGGCTCAAACATTCGTAAAATTTTTAATTTCACTCTCCCGGTGCGTGTGTGTGTGTGTGTGTGTGTGTGTGTTGCACACATACGGATAAAGTCGCTCAGATTCGGACAGAGCTGGACTCCAATTGCACGGTACCAGCCGAGGTACCGGGGGAAGGTCTTGAGCATACTTTATGGATTGAGTTTCAACTTGCTTCTCCTGAGGAAGTGGACAAGGCCATGGGAGCGGTGAGTTCCTCCACTTATATACTGGACCCGTGCCCCTCCTGGCTGTGACCAGGGGGACCTTTGCCCAGGTTCGCCTGGTGCACCATTTGCGACCCTACCTGGATCGGGAGGCCCTTCAGACAGTCACTCACGCCCTTGTGACCTCAAGACTGGATTACTGTAACGTGCTCTACATGGGGCTGTCCTTGAAGAGTGTTCGAAGACTTCAGCTGGTCCAGAACGCAGCTGCGCGAGCGATTGTGGGTGCACCCAGGTACACCCACGTCACACCTATCCTCCGCGAGCTGCACTGGCTACCCATTAGTCTCCGGACCCACTTCAAGGTGCTGGTCGTTACCTATAAAGCCCTACATGGCATCGGACCTGGGTACCTGAGAGACCACCTCCTGCCGATTACCTCCCATAGATGGATTAGATCTCACAGGTTAGGTCTTCTCCGGATTCCATCTGCCAGCCAATGTTGGCTGGCGACTCCCCGGGGGAGAGCCTTCTCTGTCGCAGCTCCAGCCCTCTGGAACGACTTCCCCGTGGAGATCCGGACCCTTACTACCCTCCCGGCCTTCCGCAAAGCCGTTAAGTCCTGGCTGCTCCAGCAGGCTGGGGGGTTTCGAAATATCCAGCCCCACGGAAACTGTGACTGTTGTGTATTTTTAAGTGTTGTTTTGTTTATTTATCCCCTTCCCTTGTTTATTGTGAGCCGCCCGAGTCCTTCGGGAATGGGCGGCATACAAGACCAATAAACATAAACATAAACATACAGACATCCTTGACCAAAGAGAAACATTTCTTTTTCAAATTCATGCATTAAAAAAGAATACACTTCAATCATACGTGGTGTTAAGTGTTACACAAAGAAACAACACAGGAAAGGAAAGAAGGGAGGGAGGGAGGCAAGGGGAAGACAGGGAAAGAGCAGAAAGACAGAGAAGGTGAAGGTAGATAGGCAGAAGGAAGGAAGAAGGAAGGAATAGGAAGGAGGGAAGGTGAAAGGATGGAAGGAGGAAGGAACAGAAGCGAAGAGGAAGAGAGAAATGGAAAGAGCAGAAAGACAGAGAAGGTAGATAGGTAGAAGAAATGAAGCTGAAAGAATGGAAGGAGGAAGGAAGAGAAAAGGAGGAAGGGAGTGAGTGAGGAAAGAAGAGAGGATGGAAGGAGAAAGGAAGGAAGAGAGGGAAAGAGCAGAAGACGGATAAGGTGAAGGTAGATAAGCAAGAGGAATGAAGGAAGAAGTGAGGTGTCTCGAGGAGGGGGGGAAACATTTAGTGACAGAAGTTACAATGGCATTGAAAAAAGTGACTGATGACCATTTTTCACACTTAGCGACCGTTGCAGGATCCTCATGGTCACGTGATCAAAATTTTGTTTGGCAACATATTCGTATTTATGCTGGTTTCAGTGTCCTGGGGTGACCTTTTGACAAAATATAAAATTTTTAATCAAGCCCCCCCCCCCTCCCCGTCAGTGGTGTCCCTCTTTACCAATCTGAAAATCTGGTCACCTTAATCTAGGACCATTTGAAATATTCTGTAAGGATCCACTGTAATATCAAATTTGCAGTTCATTGGAACTGACTTGAGATTCTCTTTTTCTTTCACCCCAAATAATCACATATTTTCAAGTTATCCATTTTGATCATCTAAAATTGTTAAAATCATATTTAACTGGTGGCAGAATGCATGCCTTTACAATACATCTATTTGCTCATGTAGAATAGCTTTCATCTTTGTGCCAATACATGTAAAAGTACATATTTTAAGAATATTATAAATTGTTCCACAATTAATAATTACCCCAAGTCATATTATTGCTTAATATAAATACCGTATGTTTCGGAGTGTAAAACACACTTTTTTCCCTCCTAAAAGAGGCTGAAAATTTGGGTATATCTTATACTTCGAATGTAGCCTCACCTATCCGCCGGCCCCTACCCTTCAGCCTCTGCGCGTCCTCTTTCTGGCTGTAGAGATTGCCAGGCTTGGCTTGTGTTTTTGGGCTCCGTGCATTGCGTTTTCAGCCTCCAAATGTTTGACGCGCGTGCCCAAAATGGCTACCTGGAACTGCTGCTGCCTTTTTTACCCCCTTCCCTGTTTTGCCTGCTTTAGTCACTGGAGCTCCCTCAGAGGATCAGCTGTGCTTTTGAAGCTGTTTTTCAGCTCAAACATGAGCTAAGTGATCTTCCATGCTTTGCCTGCTTTTCTAATTGCTGCTCCCTCCAACAGTCAGCTGTGTTTTAGTAGCACAGTCCCCATCATCCGCAACCTCTAAACCAGCGAGCAAACTAATGTGCTGAAGCTTATTCCCCACCATTCCCAACCTCAAAACCAGTGAGCAAACTAATGTGTTGAAGCTGACCAGGCTAAGGACTAGCCAGATGAATACCTAGTAGGCAGAATCCCCCCTCATTTTCCTCCCCAAAACTAAGGTGCGTCTTATACTTCAGTGTTTCTTATACTCCGAAAAATATAGTAATGATGAATCTGTATTTTTTCATATATATCCCAGGCCATGGTACGTCACAATCGTGTTGAACTGCTTAGTCATCCTGTTTGTACAGAATATTTACTTATGAAATGGTAGGTAGCCATTTGAAAAAAAAAATATTTTCTTTCACATTTGTTCTAATTCAGGTTCTTTGAAATCTGACCTCTTAAATCAGGTTTTATTTTATTTTATTTATGTTAGTGAAATGCACAACTTACAAATTTAATAAATAAATACATTTATGATTTATGGAAGAACACATGAGAATTATGATATCCCTTAGTAATTATAGAAATTGCAAATATAGTAAATATAAACATAATTATTAGAAATATATTTCAGTTTAGATTTTATTCTCAGAGCCTCTCCTTGTGTACATTTCTTCCCACTGAAGTAGAAAATGCTATATTATGAAAGTCATACTAAATACAATTTTACTTTATAGGATGGCCTATGGTTTCCGAGCACATATTTGAATCTGGCTGTGTACTCCTTGGCTTAATACCTCTTACTCTCCTGATCACCAATTTAGAGCCAGATGTATCTTTCAATGCAACACTTAAATATGGACCTTTTGATAATAAGGTAGGGCTTTAATTCATTATATTGGCTTGTAGTTTAATTTATCATGAAGCAATGATTGGGATTAAGTAACACATATAAATGCTTTGCTTCCATTTATTTTGTGATCTTCCAAGAATCATTGTTGTTAGAACTCTGGGAAAAAAGATCTTAATTTGATCTAGGAAAACAGTTCTTAAGTTTTTACAGTATTAGTAAATAGAACTGTAAAGCAAGTAGAAAGATTAACCTTTTAAAGTGCATTCTTTTTTTAAAAGAATATTTTTATTTTTAAACAAATAAACACAAAACAAACATAAAACATCTTCCAATTACATACAGTGCATTGGTTGGTTACAAAATTTCTGTGCATCCTCTCCATAGTCCTCACTTACAATTTATATCAAATCTCATATTATCATCTAATATATATGTATATATGTATACATTATTATCATTGTTAATCATTCATTTGACCATAACTATTATTATGCCATTTTATACGAGACATTCTAAATTCTGAGTTAATTTATATTATGGTATCTCATTACATCATCCTAAGTCCACCCAATAGTAATACATCTTTATATTATATTCTGTATCATTCCATTATCCTTGTATTGTAAAATTCTCTAACATATTTAATTTCATGTTTTTTTGTCTAACCATTGATAAACTAATTCCCATATCTTATACAATTGTTTATCTTCTTGTTCTCTAATTTCAAATGTCAATTTACTCATTTCGGCACATTTCATTATTTCTAAATAACTTCCTCCTGTGTTGATATTTTCTCACTTTTCCAGTTTTTTTGCAAATACAATTCTAGCCACTGATAACGCATTTACAATCAAATATTTCAATTCTCTACATATATTGTCCAGTAAAATCCCCAATAAAAATATCACTGTTTTAGAGTCTATATGTTTTTCTGTCATTTTTTCTTCTAGCCGTTGTCTTAAAACCTTCTATTTTAAGATCTTTATCATATCTAGAATGTATTTGCACATATGAAAACCAATTTCATCATTATACCTTTTCTTCCAGTTCTTGCATAGATTTAAGATCACCTTTGCATTTAATATTTCACCATATATGACTGTTCCTTTTGCATGTTGTTGGATGTAGAAATGCTTCAATAGCTGATAACCAGACTGAAATTTTTAAATACCTTTTAATCATTGTTTCTTCCAAGTTTTCTCCCCTTTCTTCTTCTATATTTTGAAATCTGAAATAGAATTCTGATCTGTTGATCTCCCATCCCAATATTCCACTCTTATCTTTTTCAACCTTGCTCAGTCTGCTGTCAATGTCTCCAATTTTCTTATCTCCTTGCTCATCTTTTTCTTCAATTTTTTGAAGTTTGTCCTTACATTTCATCATGATGTGGTGGAGATTCTCCATTTTTTCCTCTATTTTTTCTGTTCTTTGTTCAATGTTTTCTATTCTTTGTTCAATATTGTCTGTTCTTACTTGTATTTTTTAATTCCTTGCATAATCATCTGCTATGTCAGTTTCTTTTTCTCTTCCTACTGCCACATCATCTGTATTGAACTTGTCCTCCAGATGAAGAAATTGGTATTGAAGAGCCCATGCCATTGCTTTTTACTAATTTAAAGCTGAAAAATACAAGATCTTCAGGTTCTTCTATACCTTAATCTACTTATATGGAGGGGATGAGGAAAGTAATGGAGTAAAAAAAAAAGGAAAATCCAAGGTTCTTATGTTAAGTTCCAAATAAATTAGCAATTCTTTTTCAAGGTCACTGCAATCTTCTTTCTTTGAACTCCAACTTTTCTTTCAAAACTCAAACTCCATACACTGATAGTATCCCAGAGGAATACCTGTATAAACAATCCATTCTCATCCCACTATCATTTAATAAACAGATTCAGAGTCGTTGAAATGTAATACCAAGTCATAACTTTTCTCTAAACACTCATACAAGAAAAGAAAACAATGTTTCCAAGGCTTTGGGTGGCAGTGTTACTTATTTTCTTCTACTTCCCTTCCTTTCCTTATCGTCAAAAAAAAAAGGGAAAAAGAGATTTAAAAAAGAAATACAATAAAGCATTGGGGAAAAATTAAAGGGAAAAGAGTCTTAGACAAATTGTTTGTTATACAAACAAAAATTATAAAAATTGTTATACAAGTATTTTAAAAAGAAAATGAGGAAAAAAAAAACAGTCCAATTTAAAACATAGAAACTGTAATATCCAGTCAAATTCCAGCAATAAAAAGGAAGGAAAAAAACCTCAGTTTGACTCTGGCTTAATCTCGCCACTTAACCTCTTCAGTCTTCAATTTTAAACTTTACTTTTAGTCTTTTAGAGTGTTCTCTCAAATAATAATGAAAGAAAAATTGTCTCACCAACCAAACTTCTCTCCTGCTTTCTCTTCCGTTCTGGAGCTGTCCCCGACTTAAGCAGCTTAATGGCTGCCTCTCAGCCACCGGAAAAAAGGGCTTTTCCTGAATCAACTAGGGACTTTGTGATGTCCTTGGGATCAGCAGGATGTGCCCTTCTCTATTACTGTCCCTTTCACAGGGGTCGCCTAAGACCATTCATCTCCACCGGGGTCACCCATGCTCAGGAGCGCGTCCTGAAGTGGCAGGTATATGAAGAGTTCTGGGCGGCAAAGCAGCCTCCTCTCAGCTCTGGGCGCAATCCATACGCAGCACTGCCCGGTCTCCATGCCACGGAAAAGCTGAGGTGCTGAAGTGGGAGAGAGATGGCTGCTTCTGAGTGGCGGATCGGCTCTGACGGATGTCCGAACCGAGCATGGTTGGTGCTTCAGCCTAGCTGCCTGCACAGGGGCAGAGCAGGAGACCTGCGGGGCAGTCGGACCACCCACTTCAGCTGACGGGAAGGGCTCTTGCCTAGGCAGGCGCATGCCGGGATTCAAGCTGTCAGGGGTGGCCTCTGCCACCCCTGCCGCCCATCCTATCCTGCGGGCTGAACTGAACTCATAGGCTTTTTGGCTCCTGGGAAGGGCTGGCAGGAGAGGTCAGAGGGGAGGACAGGCCCCGCCCACCCATTCCTTTCATCCCGAGGAATTCCACTCAGGATGGAAGCACAGTTCAATGTAGCTTAAGCCTCCATTTAAAATCCCATTTAAAGGGGAACTTCTTAATCTTTGTTAAGAAAGAAAGAAAGGAAGGAAGGAAGGAAGGAAGGAAGGAAGAAGAAAAGGGAGGGAGGAATAGAAAGAAAGAAAGAGAAAGAGAAAGAAAGAAAGAAAGAAAGAAAGAAAGAAAGAAAGAAAGAAAGAAAGAAGAAAAGGGAGAGAGGAATGGAAAAAAAGGAAGAAAAGGGAGGGAGGAATGGAAAGAAGAAGGAAAGAAAGAAAGGAGAAAAAGAAAGAAAGAAAGAAGAAAGAAAGAAAGAAAGAAAGAAAGAAAAAAGAAAGTAAAAGAAAGAAAGAAAGAAAGAAAGAAAGAAAGAAGAAAGAAAGAAAGAAAGAAAGAAAGAAAGAAAGAAAGAAAGAAACCGGGTGGGTGAGTGGAATGGAATGTAAAAAAAGTAAAATTAACAAAGTGAAACTCATGTAAACCACGAACTGCTGCTGGAGGCAGGCAGGGAGGTTGTCTTATCCTGGGAAATCCCAGCCTGGCTGATCTTCTCCCAAACCAAGATTGGCAGATTGATCACTATGCTTTAATTATGTTCAATTTGTAATAATGAAAATACATCCTGCATATCAGATATTTATATTACGATTCATAACAGTAGCAAAATTACAGTTACGAAGTAGCAATGAAAATAATTTTATGGTTGAGAGTCACCACAACATGATGAACTGTATTAAAGGGTCGCGGCATTGGGAAGATTGAGAACCACCATTTTAGAGGCTTTGTCAATGTTGGTCACCAAGACCATTCCCACCAACCTAAGCCTCACCCCCTACCAGCATTGATGATTGTTACTAATTTGGTAATAAAACATCTGCAAGAAAACAAGCAAGTTCCATGACCACCGTAGACCTTTCATTTCAACCTTGAGCTACAAATATTCTTCTCTATTGTTCCATGTTGTTTGCTACAGATGTTCCCAGCAATTTTAGAGTGAATAATGCTTGTGTATGGATAAAACAAAAACATAACTTTGGGAGAAGTGCTGGAACTTACATTAAATGTTATGTTGTCCCTTACAGCATATTTACTGTGCTGTGTAAGTAACTGAGCTCACATAACATATATGATAAAGTTAGTTAAAGACCTGGCTCTGTATTTACATGTGTTAAGGATTTTGGCTACTGTCTTCCATAGCTTGCATGTTATACAAATTCTATTTGGATAATAGTCAGGAAATTAATTCACTAAGCTGAAGAAAGTAAGGAAGAATCCCTGTGGAGTTAGGAATATCTCATAGGGTAATAGGTATAATTTATTTCCTGTGTACTTGGAGCGGGACGTGGGGAATCTTTCTGCCTTCAGAAATCTCTCTTCTCTACCCCTAAGGATATGGGTGATACTGGGGAGTTTTAGTTTCAGTCTTGCAATACAGTATAATAGTTTTGGTTTAGAAATTTGAGCATTGTCAACCTACTTCTATTTTCTAAGGAATACTTTCATGATTCTGTATTTCTGTAGTTCTGCAATATTTATTAATAGGGTAAGATAATCTTCTACCATCTGGCATCAGACTTTAGTTTTCAAGTTTATATTTTATGTCTGATTACTAATAATGCAATGTTGGGCAATTTTCCCATCAGTATAATGCGTTAAAAGCAAAATGAATATTGTTTTCCATTTACCCATTAATATCATTTCCTGTTTTTTTTTTCTTATTTCAGGATTCAAACTTCATTAAAGTTTGCATGTCTTTCGTTTTATCATGAGTTTATTTGGTATCTGCAAAGAAATAATACAGCTATTCCAACAGGTATTGGCTAATGTTATAGCTTTTATTAATATTATTATGTGAAGTATTTTATGTGCAGTTAAACATAAAATAATGTTTTATGAATAAAATCATTATTCATTATGATCTATTTTTTTCCTATTGGATGTGTTCCTTGGCATTAGTTTTTGACTCCTAGTAATGTAGCACCTGCCTGGACAAGGTGCTGCAGTTTCCTAATAAGGTTTTTTGAAAGTGGTTTACCATTGCCTCCTTCTTAAAGTTGAGAGAGTGTGATTGGCCCACAGTCACCTAGCTGGCTTTGAGCAAATGACAAGATTAGAAATATAACCATTACACCAAACTGACTGTACAGAATTGATATATTAGAATTAATAGAGCAATAATATTATGCTACCTGATTTGTTTAGAAATAATAATATGCTATCTGATTTGCTTCATTTTCAACAAATTAATACTTAACTTTTTATATCTTAGAAATTAAACTACTTGTTGGATTATTCTAATCTTCTTGACTGGACAATTTATACTACAAGTATCATTTTCGTGTCATCTTTATTTGTGACGTTACCAATCCGTTTACAGTGGGATTGTGGTGCAATTGCTATACTCTTGGCTTGGACAAACTTCTTGCTCTATTTGCAAAGGTAATTTAGAATTTGAAAGAATGTAGTTACAAATTATTAAATTATTCTGTATTAGGTTTTGAGCCACTGTAGAATGATTTAAATCCACAGGTTTATATAAGTATAGAAAGTTTTTAGAGAATGGTAATTTATATTTGAAGACTATACAAATATCATAGCTTTAGAATATTCTGAGCCTGATACAATATCTGAAAATTGGAACCTATGTGCTAAATAAGTAAAGTTGCTAAAGTAAAGTTGCTGAATTCAAATCAGATTGGTTTCAAATTGTGTGGGATCAAATCAAATAACTATGTTCATTATTGAATCTAATTTTTCCTAAGCTATGGTATCCCCTTTTCAAACAACAAAACAAAACAAACAAACAGACAAATAAATACTATATTTTTATTAGAGACAAGTTTTGAAGAATAATCCCAATATAGCGGGAAAAGTCTATGAAGATTCTAATTTATCCAGGTCATAGTTGTCCCAAAGCTGTGTTTTCAGCTGGCAACTTGACTTTCTTGGCTTTTTAAAGACGTTCTGCTTCTCATCCAAGAAGCTTCTTCAGAGAACTGAAGACGCTTCTTGGATCAGCAGTGAAAAGAAAAACAAGGAAGTCCAGCTGCCTCTTGAGAAAATACCTTTGGGATAGTGGGAAAAGAGAAAGTTAATCTCAATCATTTGACTCATTCTATTAAAATGATTTCCTAAGGACAGGAAGGTATTTTCACTATGATACCAATTTTCTTGGATGTAGCTCATCAGACGAAGACAAGGAAAACTTCTAGATATTCACCTCAAGGACTTAATATAGCCCAGTTATTTTTCATGCAATGACACCCCAATGCCTACATATGTAAACAGAACAAGGTTATTAAAGCATATTGTACTTGTATTTATGTTCTCCAGGAACTACCATTTTTCTCAACTAATAATGAATAATAGTGAGTATAATTAGAGGCCATTGTTAGCCATTATCTTTTCCATTACTATATGACAGAAGCAGTTTTATGAAAAATACTTTAATTATTCTGAACCTTTTAACATTCAACTAAAGTACTTTAGTTTCTCATATTACAAAAGGAGAAAACTTTTCTTCAATATTTCTTCAGTTTAAAAATGTGAGATTTACAGCATACATAAATAGTTACTGTAGCCAATACATATTTTACTACAAGGCAACCACACTGTTGTTTCCACCCATGAGGACCAGATTCTATTCCCATAAAAGACAAAAGAGAATGGAGACTGAATCAGAATTAATGAAAAAGGATAGTTACTAAAATGAGAATCTTATCCAGAAATATTTCTTGGTTGGGGAACTATAAAGACAAATAAAATAGTAGTAATTTTTATAGGGGACTTCTCAAATGCGTCATGTGATTAACAGATTATGAAAATTGAATTTTAAATTCAATATTGTGTTTTTTCTTCCCAGATTTGAAAATTATGGAATATATATTGTGATGTTTTGGGAAATTTTGAGGACTCTGATACGGATCGTTATTGTTTTCTTTTTTTTGATGTTAGCATTTGGGCTCAGCTTCTATGTTCTTCTTGGTTCACAGGTTTGAAATATCATATTAAATACTTTGGAAAATTATTTTAATGCAAAAAATAATTTTATTAAAATAACTGAGCTCTTCAATGGGATTGTTATTACTTAAGCCAAGTTAAATGTGACAGCAGCATCTTGGGGCTGATGTTCTCTAGGTCTTGATGGATACACTAAAATGTGAAGTGGTAGACAGAAGTAACGAATTTGATTGATTATAAACCATCAAGTGACTGTGAACAAAGTTTCATTAACTGAATATGATAGTACTGTTTCATGAATTTGAGGCATAAAATTTAGACAACATGAAGGTGTTTTTAATAACTTTAATGCATAAACATGCTAGTGTCTATCACCTGATTTTAAAAATTATGTTAACTAAAATTAATCAGAAATAAATAATCAGTCTTTATTATCACATTTATTTTCTTAATAAATTCGGTGTTTCTGGGCATCAAATAGCTGAAGATTAAGTTATAGGTGACTACAGCATTGTTTTGTTGCTAATGAGATCCCTCAACATGCATAGATAACCTGAGCCACAAAGAGGAGAAGTTAAATGACTGTTTTTGAGGCTATCCAACTCTGCAAAATCCAAATGTACCTACTGTTTAAAAATCAATATATACTTGTTGCCTACCAATGATAAATGCTTGCAAATTAAAAATATATATCCCTGAATTTTCTTTGGATTGCTTAATATGAGCACTGAAGGCATTTAAAAATCTATCATAATCTCTATTAGATCTGTTAAATAGAAAATTAAAGATATATTTAAAAGAACACGAATAATAACATTTGAGATAATAAAACACCTATGAAAAACCAGGAAATTACATGTGAGTCTGAAAACAGAACACTATAAATTACTATGTTTCTTCTTTTGCCTTTTAGCAAACATATGGCACACCATATCTTTCAGTAATGCAAACATTTTCCATGATGATAGGAGATAACAACTACCGTGAGGCTTTCCTTGAACCAATGCTGGCTGATAAACTTCCTTTTCCATTCCTGAGTTTTATCATTCTCCTTATCTTTTCTATGCTTATCCCTATTCTTCTTATGAACTTACTGGTAAGAATTAACTATTTTAAGTTCAGGTGTTGAATGTATGCATGTTCCAAGCATAACTTAGAACATGCATACATTTATTTTATTTATGTTTGCCTATGGAAAATATACTTCCAGAGATATGAAGGGAGCAGTTGCTGCAATTTATTAGGAGTAATAACAGGCATCAACAACATTTCCTTTTTGGCTTGTTGAGGGTAGAAATAATATTCTCTATTTAGTATCTATTTTTAATATTATCTATTTTTCCTAATATGGGAAGAATTCTCCTTTTAGCCCATTGAAGTCTATTCTGACTAACAAACATCAGCCACTGTCTGCATTTCTTAAGGGATTAATTAAAGGAATTTTAAAGAGATTGTACATAGGGATTTCTGCAGGCAAATCACACAACTAGCTGTACCTGTACTTCCATAATGTATTATTTACGATGCTTATAGTCACCGAAGACATTACAACAAAACTGCATGACTGCCATCCAGAAATGGCTCAAAGTGATATTACAAGAACGTTTATTATCCTTTCTGAAATACCTGAACAATAAACTCTCATTATCTCTTACACACTCAATGTAGGGGCACCAGAAAAAGCTGCTTTCTAATCATTTATTTCCATATAGGATTATTGTAGCATGTTGTTTCTTGGACTGTCTTTGAAAATCTGGGTGGTTCAAATATTGCATCTAGCTTGATTATAGTTGGAATTGATGACTATTTGCATTTTATTTCAAATTTGTTCAATTTAGTCTATTGGGGTAGAGTGAATTGGGAAGGTGAAAAGCTTTTAATGACTACAGATGAAGAAATCCAAGGCTCTACTTACATACAGTACCTAGACTATCAATTCACTATGTGGTCCATTTCTGGCTGCTCAGCTTTGAAGTTCAAAGAGAAATAATAGAGAAAATAAGAGAAATAATAAGTCAGTATCTAAACCGCCACCTTTTTTCTCACAACGGATGAGTGGACATCCATAATTTTGATTATTTCCAGTGGTACTTCTGATTTTTTTTTAGGATACAAAGGAATTCATTATTTAATTATCTTTGAATTACTGCATTAAAATTTTAAAGTGCTATTGTATGCCATCCTTTTTTTTGTATTGTACAAAACTCTACCTGGATCTGTATGAAACAAATATTTTGATTTATTGAATATATATTAGATGTCTATAGAGATTCTCAGTCATCCAGGTCTTGGTTGTCCCAAAAGTGCCTTTTCAAGAGGCAACTGGACTTTCTTTGTTTTTCTTTGAAGACATTTCGCCTCTCATCTAAGAAGCTACTTCAGCTCTGAATTTTTCAACTTTGAAGAAGCTTCTTGGATAAGAAATGAAACCAGAAAGTCCAGTTGCTTCTTGAAAAAGCATCTTTGGGAGAATATATGTTAGGTTCCTGTTATGATGGTAGGACTTTTTAGTTTAATTGTGTAAAATGGTGATTTAACTGAACAGGATTGAAATGTTTGAAAAGCCTGATTCTGATTTCTGTGTTGTAGATTGGTTTGGCTGTTGGTGACATTGCAGAGGTGCAAAGGTTTGCTGCAATGAAAAGAATAGCAATGCAGGTTTGTGAAGTGCATGATTTTATATTGATTTGCCCCTTTGCTGCTGGGAAAGTAAATTGAAAATAATTGGGAAATTGCCTGAATTATTCTTCTGACAAGTTACGTGAAAGTCTAGAAACCTAAAGATAAGGAAAATAAGGAAACTTTCATGTCTTAAAATCCAGGAATGAATATGTATATCCATACCCTTCATACTATGTCTGTTGTTAATGCAAAGCATAGATGTGACATAAAAATAGTGTTCCAAATAAATTAAAGGTGCATGATCCGAAAATAAGAACTTCCACACGCTTCCCTACTTTTTAAACCTTGGAAAATCATTCTTACTCTCATCGTGTCCACCTATTTCTTCAGACATTAGCTTCTGTTGCTTAAAATTTTCAATGTCTCCCTTCCTGAGGGCCTCATTTGGTTTTTGCTTTACCACATTCTGAAGAATCCCACTCCTACCGAATTCAATTTTTATATTTCCCCTTACAGATTTAGCTCATGTTTCCATGTATCAAAGTGGTGAAAGCATGCTTACATTTTACTTCTTTTGACAAATTTATTATTTGCAACTGATCACATAGTACTAGTACTACTACTTTTCTGCCAACATCTGCTCATTTTAAAAACTTGTCCATCCATTTTCCTTCTAGCAAACATTCTACTGAGTTACACGGATTCTTCTGTTTGCTTTAGTCTTTCACCACTTAGCTATATCATGAAATTTTTTTATTCCATTTTTCCTGTCAAACATTAACTTGGTATTTGATTCATTAATTTCCTTATGATTTTTTTCTAGTTGTTTCAGTCTAGCTAATATTCATTGCAAATGATGTTCTCATCCAATAGGTACAATTGGCATATATTCACATCCATAAGTATCATGCCATTGCTGCAAGCCTTCCTTATACTTTTATCATAAATGTATTAAACAAATAAGAAGCATCACAAATCTTTTATTTGCTTCCTGTTCAGTGTTGAACCATTCAATAAGCTGTCAATTTACTCCCACGCATACTTTACAACTATCATATACTTTATTCTTATGCCATTGAGTAACCATCAACCTCATATTTGTGATAAAATATGACATTATAACCTATAATTTTTTCATATTGTACAGAAGTGTACAATAAACTTACTCATTGTTATATTTTTTCAATGACTAGTACAAATTCAGTATACATGCCCTGCCTTGTACAAACTGATTTATATTTCCTGAATTTTGTTCAGTGCCACCATCATAACCTTTCACCAGAATTCTTCTTAACACCTTCCCAAGCATAACTAATCCTAAAGTTTTTGATTACATTCTTGCTATTTTGTACAGGAAAACAATAATAGCATTCTTCCAATTTACACCCAGATTAAACCTGTCATGCATCTATTCCACAACAAACTATATGCGTATTTCAATACTCTTTCAGACATACTATTTACACCTACAGCTTTGCCATTTCTGAATTATATCACATCATTTATAGCTTCTTTTTCTAGAAATTTATTCCAGTCTATGCATTTGCATTTCTCAATGAATATGTCATTTGCATGGCATATGCATTTCAAATTCTTTTCAGTCTTTAACACATCACTGTTATTTCTAAAATCCTTTTTCTAGTATTCCCTTCCTTCATTTTTTCTTTCTTTTTTTCTTTTTTCAACAGCTCTATTCAAGCTCTTTAACATTTGCTTCTCTTACATTCCAATTCACAGTCTCTTATGCTGCAGTTTTTGCCAGATTGCCCATAGATATTTCATATATAATAACATCTACCACTCCTGTTGATTAATTGAAGTTTTCATATAAAGCATGTTATTAAGATTAGTTGTTCCTGTGCTATATGCAATATCCCCAGCTAATGATTAGAACCAAATCAGTCATTTGAGTATACTTTGATTAGGATTGTACAAGGACAAATAAAGTCCATTTTTTTTCCTGAGCACATCCATGTTATACTATACAATCAAAAGATTATGTTGCCACCCAACACACTTTTGCTGACATACTACCAGCCTATATGTGCCTTTTACTTACATGCTCTAACATTGCCTGTTATCATGTCCAGCTAATCTTTGAAATACTTAATCTAAATATGGATTAATTTTGGATTTCCCAGGATTGGAAAATTTTGTCAGCATTTCTAATTACTTTAAAGCTTTACACTATATGAAGCATTATCCTTAATACATAAGCTTTTAATATGGTGTTATGAGAAATGACATGACCAGAGATTAATTTATCAATTTTTCTATTCATTTTTTGTGAGGGGAGGTGGAAAACCTTAACTTAGTTTTTTATCCAAAAATCAACCTTACTTAAGCTTAAATTTATAACAATTTTTCTATATAGCATGTGGAATTAATCTAGGAAGTGAATGGACAGCCCAGTTCTGATGGCACAGTTCTTTAGTTTTATGTTTTAGCAAGTTTATTTATTTCTTTTAGGTTGATCTTCATACAAACCTAGAAAAAAAACTACCATATTGGTTTCTCAGTAGAGTTGATCAAGAATCCATTGTTGTGTATCCCAATAGACCTAGATATTGTGGGTTTATGGTAAGTTAAAAACAAGAATGACTGAGCTTTTGATTTCTATCCATCTTCCAAGCTCCAGAAACAGGAAGCAAAGAAAAGAGGGGCCCAGACTAATGCAATTCTTTTTCAATCTTTCAATGTTGTAATGTCTGCCAAGGACTAAACTGACAATAAAACTCAAAGCAAAGAGAAATTGGCCTTTCATAATCTACTTTCTATTACTTCTGATTGTTGCTTTGGCAGTGAATGCAAGGAAGAAAGATGCTGGTACTTTCTCTTTGCTTCTTGCATTTCTTTAGTCTCCTGCCAGAGCTAAGAAGAAGAAAGATCTTACAAACAGGCAAGCCAAAAGGAGAGGTGTTTGAAGTTCACCAAGAGAACCAGAGAACAATAACTTCACTGCAAACCAGATTCATAATTGGTTTTGAAATAACAGAATTGGAAGGGACCTTAGAGGTCTGCTAGTCCAACCTCCTGCTCAGGCAGGAGAGCCTGTATAATTATAAGCAAATGGTTGTCCAATGTCTTGTTAAAAACACCTCCAGTGTTGAGTACCTACAACTTCTGTAAGCAAGTTGTTCCATTGATTAATTGTTGTAACTGTCAGGAAATTTCTCCTTACTTTAGGTTGATTCTTTCCTTAATAAGTTTCCATTCACTGCTTCTTGTACTGTCTTCAGGTGCTTTGGAGAATAGAGAATAAATACAATATTCTACTTAAGACACTTTACAAGCTTCAAAGAAGTTTTGATTTCTGGGTGGTACAGTCTTAAATTTGTTAGAATAATTTAATATTTCTATTAATTCTTTTTCTTTTCAGAGTGTGTTCCACTATTGCTTTGGATGGGATAATACAGCAGCTGATACACAGAGTGCTGACACAACATTAGAACTTGAAGTATTGAAACAGAAGTACAGGTATTTGTTAGTTCTATGCTAAGGAAATAAAGTAATGAAACTTCTAGTAGTAGGAATTATGACTTTGCAGACTAAGGATTTTATTTGCAGGACAGTATTTTATTTTCAATAGTATTATTAAAACACAATACAAATGACTATGTATTTTTACTGTAGGCAGAAGGAAGCATTTACTGAACTATTTTTCAATAATTTTCATAGTATATTTCTGATAATCTTGGAGGTAGTAAAGAGTCTGACGTGCATCTTGGACTATGTTCCTCACTACAATCAAATCAATCTTACAACATACAAAATTTCTAATGTTTTAAATTTTCAAAATAATATTTATATATTATGAAATATATATAAATTGAAGAGCCTTTGTTATTCATATATTGAGAAGACAGTGATCAAGTGACAAACTGGATTATTACAAACAGCATGAATTCAAATTAGTCTTGAAACAAAAAAGAACTTGACCTAATGTAAAGAAAGTGTTATTATTCCCATAGCATATATAGGGTTAATTTTTAGTAAATACCAACTTCAATACAGTACCCAAGAAAAATGGGAGCTATTAGGTGTTCTCCATTATTGTTGAACATTGGTTGAAGAACATGAATCTTTATCATACTATGAAAATATTACAAATATGAAGATATTATAGAAAAAAAGGAAGAAAAACTCCCTTCTCCAGGGGAACAAGTCATAAAACTCTCAGGTTATAAGCCTTGAATTACAAAAATGTGTTTCAAATAAAATACTTTTAACAATATATGTACAATTTTCATCTGTTGTTATTTTGAATTGGTGTAAATATTTCTTAAATCAAAAGTATTTCTTTTTTCTGCAAAAGGAAATCTTATTGTCAAAATAATTTAAAGGGCATCATCTTCAGAACAGATTCATTAAGTATCTTAATCATCTTTTCATATTTATACATTTTAATATATATTTAATATATCACCTATAATATAATATCATGTATTAAAATGTATATCTTCTTTTAGTTTTTCTGAGTGATAGTGGAGTTAAGACAAAAAACATTAAATATATTTTAATTTCTTTTCATTTTAAATTTAAATAGTAGCAAACAAGTTTTAGAGGGATTCAGAGAGTGTGACCAAAATATAAGTTTGTGCATGCAGCTCTGAGGTCCTTATTGGTGTAGCTGTATAACTTACCAACTTGTCCTCTAACCAATGTATGTTTTTGGTCTCCAGGCTTAAGGACATTGGAACTCTGGTGGAAAAACAGCACAATCTCCTTAAACTAGTTGCACAAAAGATGGAAATAATGTCTGAGGTAGAGGATGAAGATCCAAATGATTTATTCCAGAACAAATTTAGGAAAGAGCAGTTGGAACATAAGAACAGTAATGGGATACAGTGCTCAAAGCAGTGAAATCGAAATGTGCCTAATTTGGTTACAACTATCTTCATTTTTTAAATATAAAATAGCTTCCTAGTAAGAAATAGAAGTTAACACTGTGGCATTTTAAGTTGGGACGGGAGTTATCATTGTGGGACAGTAGTACATCAATGTGGTTTACTATTGATTAGCAAGTCCCCTCAATTCCAGCAAGCTGGTTAATAAGCAAATACTGGGCTATGCAATGCTGGATATTCCCTTCCTCTTGGCTCCCTATAGATAATTGCTCACTGTTATGTTGCAATAGTGGCTAACCAGGACTGGCTGAATTATTTCAGCATAACTACTCTAGGCTTCTGTATTCTGTATTTAGAGGCTTTTCTACCACGCCATGGTATATAATGTTAATTTAGTTATTACCATACAGTAAAATGTTTTCAACAGGGGAATATATAAAAGACTTAGTTTAAATATTAACACATAGTGTAATTAATGCAGTAGCAGCTTTGTTGATTAATTCAGGGCAACTAAGCCAAATTTATCTCTTCAGAATGTCAAAGAGCTTAATATTATAGTTGGATTTTCAGAGTCAATACAATCTCATTTACATCAAACTGGTTTTCCTGAAAGTATGGTAATAGGGAATATTGAAGACTGACCTCTATGCTTATTGTAGGGAATAATTATATAAGGGGCACTGTGCTAGAAAGCAAGAGACTGTGAGTTCAAGTCTTAAAATCTAATTAGGCGACCTTGGGCTAGTCATTCTCTTGCAGTCCAATTCACCTCACAGGGTTGTTCTTGTGGGGAAAATAAGAGAAGGAAAGTGTGTTGGATGTGTTCACCATCTTGAGTTATTTGTAAAAATAACAAAGGTGGGTTATAAATAAATTTGATAGCTTACATTTTAAACATTTTTGACAGATTAAACATTAATTCATCAACTAATTTGTTCAGATATTTAACAAATACTTCTGTGCTTAGGATTGGGCAATTGCTTTGTCACCTCTAAAATTCTTCAAGTTTCTTTCAACTTGCATTTTCCACAATATTCTTCAATGGCGGTTGAACTGCCTCTAAAAATTGGAGTCTAAACACATCTAGAAAATGTCAGGTGTTAGGTGTTTCTATTCCAGTTCTGAATGTATCAATTTACTGAGAAACACAATGTCCTATGGGGGTGGGGTGCATGCCCATATGCATGCATGGACACTCGTATGAGTCAGTGTTGACTCCTGGTAACTGCCTGGACTAGTTCCTGCAATTTTTTGGCATGGTTTTGCATATGGTTTACCATTGCTTTCTCCTTAGGCACATGAGTGGTTCAGATAACTTATCTGGCTTTGTTTCTAAGGTGGGACTAGAACTCACGGTGTATCAGTTTCTAGCCTGATGCCTTAACCACCAAATGAAACTTAGCTCTCTCAATACTTCTGCTCCATTTTCAAACAAAACGAATTCATAAGTCTGTGCAAAGTATTTGAAAGAAGTGATTCACAAAGAAGGTTGGTATGAGAGAAGAACCATTCCTTGTAGTAGTAAAGGAACTGTGTCTTAAAGTTTAATGTAGTTGCTTTTCCTAGTTATCTGTGTATCTGATTTGTTTTGCTGATGTTCCTAGAGAGAGCATTAACTATACATTGGAAGGATTGAACTAGTATGAAGGTTCAACTCTTGCAGAGTCCTTGCTGCTCTTTAAGCATTACAAGTTGTGTAAAGAAATGTTTGAAATCAAGCAACTAAGCTCAGAAAGCACCACAGTTCAATCCCGAACTACAGATATTTTCTTCTATTGATTCAACTCTTCCAAAAATGTACTTGCTTTAATACTTTGAAAGAGAGTGCTTTGCTCATGCCCATACATTTTAAAAGCACCTTTTTTAGCAATATAAATAGCAATAGCATTTACACTTATATACTGCCCTATAGAGCACTCTCTGAGTGATTTACAAATGTCAGCAATAGCAATAGCAGTAGACTTATATACCGCTTCATAGGGCTTTCAGCCCTCTCTAAGCGGTTTACAGAGAGTCAGCATATTGCCCCCAACAATCTGGGTCCTCATTTACCCACCTCGGAAGGATGGAAGGCTGAGTCAACCCTGAGCCGGTGAGATTGAACCGCTGAACTGCTGATCTAGCAGTAGCCTGCAGTGCTGCATTTAACCACTGCACCACCTTGGCTCAAAATGTCAACATATTGCCCCCAACAATCTGAGTCCTCGTATTACCAACCTCAGAAGGATGGAAGACTGAGTCAACCTTGAGCCAGTCAGGATCGAACTCCTGGTGTCTGGGCAAGTTAGCCTGCAATACTGTATTCTAACCACTGTGCCACCACAGTCCAATGCTTTGCATGCTAAATCATTGCTTTTATGTCATATGGGAAATTAATCGAGTAAATGATATCAAAACATACATCTCTCTATCCACTGATACATTCATTATGCCTTATAGAAACAGAAATAAACTATAGTCAATATTAGCTAAAATTACAAATAACTGCAGATCTACTCAGATATAAATTCCATAAAGTTCAGTGGACTTGTTAAGATAAATATCTAAAATAAATATCATCTAAATATTCGATGAGACTGTTATCTAGTAATAAAATATTAGAATAAAAATATTAAACAATTGTATTGAATAAGTTCTAGCTAATGCTGGCTTTGTTGACAAAACATATATTGTTCAACAGATAAAATAATGCTACAGTTTGTGTAGATGTGAAGCACAATAAAGAGATTGTAACTATCTTCCTGTTTCAGTAAAACTCCTAATAAACTTGCTTATTTCTATACCATTCAGTTGTCTTTTTTATAAAACAAGAGAAATAATGCATTTTATGCATTTCATTGTGTCTTCTTCTAGTAATGACTGTGATTTTTAAAATCTAAAGATTATTTTAGCCATCCAGTGAATTTCTGATTTCTTTAAAGATGTAAAGAAATTACTATTCCACTTAGGAGTCCACAGAAGATTTATTCATTTGAAAATATCCAATCTTCCTGCTTCTGCAGAACTTTGTACACAAGGAAGAATTCTAGTCTACTTTCTGAGTTTGAATCTACTCAATGTTCCCCAATTTCCACACTTATCTGGCACTTTCTACATGTGTTGAGACTAGAGTTTTTAGAATTTATCACTGTAGAAGTCACCCTTCCATTTACAAAGAATGTTGTTTTATTTGCAGATGTTTTTGGTTTTCAGGGTGAGCCGCCTTCCCCAGTAGATCGCACAGGATGGGCCTTCTCCAGGTGCCATCAGCTGGACAATGCCGACTGGCGACGCCTTGGAGTAGGGCCTTCTCTGTTGCCGCTCCAGCCCTATGGAATGAGCTACCCCCAGAGATCCAGACCCTACCCACTCTCATGGCCTTCCGAAAAGCTATTAAAATCTGGCTATTCCGGTAGGCCTGGGGCTGTTGACCTCTGGATTGAGGTCCAGCCCTGCTTAGATTGGGTGCATGTTGTGTCTTTTTAATTTGTCGTGTTTTATCTGTTTTTAATCTTTTTTAATTTCTGTTTCTGTAAGATGCCGGAGTCCTCCGGGATTGGGCGGCCTATAAATTTAATAAACAGTTAAACAGTTAAACAGTATGGGGTTCTCCAGAATGTACTGGGACCAAAAATCCCAGAGCACTTATACAATTGATTGATGTGATCAGGCTTATGTGCAAGCAGATACAAAGAAATGGCCACTTTTTGTGATGCATATTCCATTATTTTCAATATTATTGTGTTGCATAGAGCAGAATTGCTAGGGTTTAACAGCAAACCATCACACGTAGATATGGAATATACCACATTAACCATATATCTATTGCCTCTGATGAAAATATTTTGTGGGGATGGAAATATTTCCCTTTTTTTCTTTCAGTCTAATAATTTTGTGTCAATTCCTCTTAAATGACTTGTGTCAGCTTTTTTTCAATGTATTTTTGAGGCTATATCTATAGCAAAAAAATATTGGCAGTGTCAGTAGTCTATCATAACACTAGATGGCAATGAATGCTAGTATTTTTTATGAACCATTTTACTGGCTGTTAAAGAATTTGAAGAAACAGTTGATTGATTTTAGTTTTACAGCATATATTATAAAGCAAATATGTTAAGAGTATATAAGACTAGGTTAGGAGCAGATTATCCTGGAATATATGTAGTCACTAAGCTGGCAATGGTTGCTGGGACATAATTACTCAATTTAAGAAAAATATTACGAATCTCTTATTTGGTGGTTGTTTTGTTTAATACTCTTCCTTTTCTTGTCTTTTTTGGGGGGTAAAACTTTTTAAGTGACTTTTTAATGCTTTTGTGTTGTGCTCAGTTAATATCTTTCTACATCTGAAGGCTGGGAAAATGAATCTGTAGCCTTCCCTATTTCTACATGCATAGCTAAAGTTAATTTCTGAGCCAGAGCTTGGATTTGCCAAGTAGAAACAACTATTAATTGAGTAGTGTTAGTGATTTGCCGAAGTTTCCAGTAGTTTTATTTTATTTACTATGAGCTATATATACAGAAAATTCACAGACAGTAAAAACACAATTGTTTTCTACAGATAAGGCTGGACATCATAATAACCATTGTGCACTGGCTAACTTTTTAATGTTAGTATGATTAAAGGAATAAGCCAGCATCATTATTTTGACTAATTGGAAAATACTTATTAAAGTAGACTTATATTCTAAGGTAATAAACCTAAATCTAGACTTAGAGATATTGTGTAACTGGGTATTAATCTCCTTATTTGTTTGTTTGTGTTATATCTTGCTTGTTCAGGAGCTCCATTCATAATTCATAGATGTCCTGCTTTCTATTTTTTCCCAACAATAATTCTACATTAGGTTAGGGTAAAAGAGTATGTTATTGGCCCAAGGCCTGCCACTAGTGTGAGCATGTTTAGATAAAAATTGTTCTTGCGATATGTGGATCAAAATGTACCAAACTGAGGAACACAGAGCTTAATATTAGTAGGGAATGAACATTGCATAGATATCACCAAAGAATAAATATCAATAGTGGGTGGAAAGTATAGTCTGCCTATAATACATGGTTTAAGCAAACAGTTATTTACATGTCAAATGAATGAATATCAATATGAAACATGATTGTTTATAAAGGAAGATTGAGAAAATTAGTGAAGAAATATAACAAAAAAATGAAATGTGGAATGCACCATTATTTGGAAAGAGTGTGTGTGTGTAGTATTAAAATTTTAAAACACATTTTAAAATATAGCTAATATTGAGTAATGCATGACATAAATAATGATTTATATAGTATTACTATTGCATAACACTATACTTTTAAAAAAGAACTGTTATATTAAAAGGTCTATATAATGAAGAAAGGAAAGAAAATATGTATTAAACCCAGGAAAAAAGAAAAAGACATTTAAACCTCCCATAAAAGAAAGTAAAATAAAAAAACCATAGATTTTTTTAAAGATAAAGATTCCCTTCGCACATATGTGCTAGTCGTTTCCGACTCTAGGGGACATCTCGGTTTCAAAGCCGAAGAACCAGCGCTCTCCAAAGACATCTCTATGGTCATGAATTGGTATGACTAAATGCTGAAGGCACATGAAACACTTACTTTCCCACCAAACGTGGTTCCTATTTTTCTACTTACATTTTTACATGATTTCGAACTGCTAGGATGGCAGAAGCTGGGACAAGTAATAAGAGTTCACTCCGTTACATGGTGCTAGGGATTTGAACCACCAAATTGCCATCCTTTCTGATTGAAAACTCAGTGTCTTAGTCACTGAGCCACTGCATCCCTAAAAAAAAACATACTGCTGAATAAAACAAAAATATCACTTCATCTAACACTGCTGAAATTATATCACTTTTTTCTGTGTTGTTATGATGATTCTTTCTCTGAACAACATGTTAAATATAGACCATATAGCAGGGGTGTCAAACTGGCAGCCCTTGGGGCAGATGTATCACACAGAGGCAGTGCCCACCCTGGCTCGCAAAGGCAAAAAACGTCACCATACAACATCATGTGACACAATCGAGTTTGACACCCGTGCCATACAGGAGCATGTTGTCAGGTCTTGCCTCTCATTCAGTACAATGAAATTCAAAAGCTGATGTTCACAAATTTAATTATGCATGTAGATTTTAGAATACAAAAATTCTTGCACAACTTTTTGCAATATGTTCTTCATGAGTTGAAAGGCCAAGTTCAAAAATTGAAAGATTCCAGATTTTTGGCATATATATATGCGAATATATATATATATATATATAATCTTTAACCCTGAATCACTTTCCAAGAATCTGATTCACTGCACTGATAATAACTAATAATAATTACTAATGGTCACGCCCGTAACACACATGCCAAAGTTTCTTCAAATTTATTACTTTTCCCGCGTAGAAAAAATGGGAAACAATCTTTTAAAAACATTCGTAGAAGGGGTCCAATAGACCCTAAAGTGGAATATTCTGAACTTAATGACTTTTTAAGCCTTAAGAATGATTCCCAGGAGAAAAATGTACATGGAAGAAAAGGAAAGAAAAGTGAAAGAAATTAAAGTAAAACGATGACTGCAAAAAAGTGCGGGTTCCGGGGAAAAAATCAGAGAACAAAATAGAACAATTTCTCCTTGCTATGAGTAAAAAGTGGATATAAGGAAAGAGTATATGGAAGCTTCTGGGAACAGAACGGATTGAATACATTTACATTAATTTATATCTATAGTTAAGTTAATAGAAATTAAGCCTATAGTTAATAGGAATTAAGAAAAACTACAATTGGTAGAATTCAGAACGTAAGATGTTCTTAATGACAGACAGAAAAAGAATGAATCCTGCAAAAATGACGATGAAAAAGAGTTAATGCATATTGTAGATAAGTATTGTCAAAAAAGGGGACAAAACTCGATATTAAAAAAGTATAGTTAATTTTTATTCAAAAATAAATCTTGAGTTTATTTGTTTTATATCCTATCTTTATTGTGTACAATTTAAAGTGGAATTATGTTCCCTCCTCCAATTTGCCCCTCAACAACAACCCTGTGATAAAGGTTGGGATGAGGGTCACAGGATGGCCCAAAGTCACCTTGCTGTATCAGTGGGTCTTGTCAAACTAGAATTTCTACATATTTTCAAACTCAGTAGTTTTTTCTTTTATCTCAGCAACTTTAAGATGTGTGAACTTCAGCTGCGAAATTCTGGCTCCAAGTAAAAATAATATTGATGGTTCTCAAAGGAAAACATATCATGTTTTATCTTTAACTTTTTATAATAGTCTATAATTCCCACTGAATTAGCTCAATTTTAAATCACCTTTATTCAAAAGTGAGATACAAATTAATTAAATATATTTCATTACGTGGAAGGAAAAGCAACTGCTCTTTTATGACATTTTGAATCAAGTCTTTGATTTGAAAAAGATTGGGAACAAATCTATTCAGCCATTCTCCATACCTGAAGGCAGTAATGTGTAGTTCCCCCTCAATGTTGGTTGATTGTAATGAAATTTATGAATGAAAAATATATTAATATAATATTAGATTTTTTTTCATAAAAATAGCAAATATAACCCCTTCTTAAAGCTGTCAAGTTGACCTGAAATATCCCACCCAAGATAAAAGGTTCAAGAATTATTATGTGCAATAATTTTGTTTTAGTTTTAATGTAATTTAATTTTAATGTGATTTAAGAATAAAAGCACTCTATTGTAATTCAAAGTATGAATTTTTAAATAATTCTATACAATTATTTGTGGTTTCTAGGAATAGAATAATGGTATTTTAGAAAGAAACAAAGGTAGAGGACACTTCATTGGCATTTTTTTGCTTAGATTCATATATTCATTACATACGTCAAATGAACCAACCACTTACAAAAGTCTGTCTTTTAATCTCATTGATGAACAGCCAAAAGTGAGTTCTATACCTGGATCTTCCAAGTAATTCTACTCCTAAGCCAAGTCAAGACATCACGGTTGATGCTGGTAACGACATCACCATCTTCTATTTTTCTTATCTAATTCCTTGAGTTTTTCTGCTCACTGTTGACCCATTGGCTAGCTATTTCATCGAACTGTATTTCTCCAGAAGTAATAAAGTTTGATATCATTTAATAGATAGCAATTAGGCACTACATAGCACCTAGAATTGAAAAATATTTAAACTATAAACTTACCATTCAACAATGTCTATATCTGTTCAGATAGCTTTCTAATTACCCTTTAAAGATTGACAAAAGTGTCATGTTATCTTTTACTTCAGCAGTAAACATTTCTGCAAAATTTGAGATGTACATTTGATGCAGAAAATGCTGATGCCATTCATATTTAACAGTTTGGACTGTTAAAATGTTGGTGACATTCTCATGGGAAGGCTATAGGTTTCTGGTATGTATCTTAGTTATATGTTAGCCAAAACTAAATGTTTTGTTTTTATTTTAGAAGCTTTTGTCATCAGCCTGCAGCTTGCTTAGCTTCTGTACTTCAATTAAATTAAATTCAAGGAAGACCCGAGGGTTTATCAAATTGGGAAGCAGTGCCTAGTAGAGAGAATGCAGAGAGATGGACTGAGATTGAAACAGAAGAAAAATGTTGTCAAGAATCTCTGCAACCTTTAGTCAATAAAATCTGTTTATCTTTCCTTCTTCCAAAGAAATTTGACAGATGCTCCAAAGCATCCTGCAAATGAAATGGAGAAACAGCTACAAACCAAGCAGTCAATCTCTGGGAATTTGAAGGGAAGTAGTCTTGCTCAGCATTACTGTTCAGTGCTTAGAGGATCTGATCAGACTTATTCTGTGTCATTTCTGTCATTAGCCTGCAATCTGGGTACCTGCTGGGTTCAGCTCAGGAACATATGGCTAGAAATGGAGATGGGGCATACTTTAAAAGGGGCCAGCTGTATGAATCTTCCTCCCATCCCATATAGAAAGAATGATTCATAGAAGCACGTATTCATGTGGTTCAGGCTCTTAAGTGCTTTCCTGAATCTGGGCCATAGATAATGAAATCAGTCTTTGGAAGGAGAAATTGGGTGGAGGGGATGATGACATGCAGGTTTCTAATCACTTGGTACCTGAGCTGGAAACAAGCAAGGAGGCTGCTTACTTTGATCTCTAAAAGGATGAACAAAAATGTTGCTAATAACTATCAGGAAGGAATGAGAGAAAGAAGTCCAACCATGCAGAGCCCAAACCACCTCGTAGGATTGCTATTAGGGGGGAAATGGTAAGAGGAAAGTGCATTGGTATGTTTGCTGCCTTGAGTTATTTATTAAAAATAAGAAAGTCAAGATAGAAATAAAAATAAATAGGCACAGTGAGTCATGATTTCACTTTTCCAGAGTTGTAAAATCATCATCCAACTACATTTCAGATGAAATAAATAAGATCATAACATGAACATTGATTTTTGTTTTTCTATTTTTTCAACTTGCTCTTCTCTTATGATGATTGGCTTATAAAAATAAGCAAATCTTTCATTTTAGATTGACTTCATGTGGATTGAAATCTTGATCTAACACACAATTGCAATACAATCCTGTGTTATTTATTCAATAACAACTCCCACTCAATCATCCTTACTTCCAGAAGCCTTTTTGCCAATAGCTGGATTGCTTTTCCTCTTGCTTGAATAAATCCAGACCAGTTCATAAAATATACAGTTAATGATGCAATAAAATTGTAATGCAGATATACTATTTTGGTGCCCTCCCAAGACATTTCATTTAATGAGTATATTGTGGGAGACCATTGTGGACAAAGCAGCAAAAATTATATCACCCTGTATAGCTCCAATCTTGGATAATTTAGAGATTGATCTCTAATACTATATGGAGCAGAAAAGCATTCTAACTCACCTTAATCTTTTAAATCAAGCAACCACAAAATGTATAACTGCAGGATAAGCACTAGATATTCAATGAAACTTATCCAGGAATTGCAATCCTCTCCAATTAGAGAATTGTATTAGAGATAGTTAGATCACCGCAGATGGGGACTGCAGCCAAGAAATTAAAAGAAGTTTGCTCCTGGGGAGTAAAGCTATGCAAATATAGAGAGCATACTAAAAAGCAGAACATCAACAACAAAAATGTGCATAGTGGTTTTCCCAGTTGTAATATATGGTTCTGAAAGTTGGACTATAAGAAAGGCTGAGCACCAAAGAATTGAGTCCTTTGAACTATGGTTCCTTGGACTTCAAAGCATCAAACTGGTCAGTCCTAGAGGAGATCAACCCTGACTGCTCTTTAGAAGGCCAGATCCTGAAGATGAAACTCAAATATTTTGGCGACCTAATAAGAAAGAAGGACTCACTGGAGAAGAGCCTAATGCTGGGGAAATTTGAGGGCAAAAGAAGAAGGGGATGACAGAGAATGAGGTGGCTTGATGGAGTCACTGAAGCAATAGGTGTGAGCGTAAATGGACTCCAGAGGATGTTAGAGGACAGGAAGACCTGGAGGAACATTGTCCATGGGGTCACAATGGGTCGGACACAACTTCGCAACTAACAACAATAATTTGAGATTGTGTGGGAGGTGAGCCTGAGAGAGAGAGTTCAAATATCAGTCTTAAGTCCCTTTCGTCAAGGTTCAGCCCATCTTAAATTATTTTGATTCTTATCTACCACCAATTTGCTTTGACTGTTAGTAGATCGGATTCTTGTAGAGAGCTTAAGTTTGCAATAAATCTATATATTCATTTGAACTGCCTGGACTCCTGATTTTCTGTGCTTAAGAGATAGTTCCTTTTTATATGTGGATTTATTTATTTTTAAATAATAAAGTTTATTCTATAGAATTGAACTGGAAAACATGCTATTGTGGTTGGCAAGTGGTTCCTTTTTTGACCCATCGACAACTTCTGAAATATAAAGAGTTTATGGGTTTTTGTTTAAGTATAATCTTTATTGTCATTGTACTTAAATACAATGAAATTGGTTAATGGAATATCTTCCATTTAGTACAACCTTCCCAAATTCAAAATAATCTTCACCATTTAGTAGAGGCTAATTCAATTTTGTTGTATATATGTACAATGACAATAAAGGTCATAACATTATAACAGAACATGTAGAAACACTAAGTATTCCAACTTCCTTTCTAATAATGCTGTTTTCATGATTTAGTGATGTTATCACTAACAATCTGGACACTATCCAGATTGTCCTCAATTTTCAGGTACCACCACATTTTTAATGTGATTTCTAACTACATAAAGTTATACATCCCAGCCCTGTGCTGAGTACAATGCAAAATTAAAATTGAAATTAAAAAAATCAAATCTATTCAGTATATAGGTAAAGGTAAAGGTTTCCCTAGCACATATGTGCTAGTTGTTCCCAACTCTAGGGGGCAATGTTCACCTCTGTTTCAAAGCCGAAGATGTCTGTCTGAAGATGTTTCCATGGTCATGTGGCTGGCATGACTAAATGCCGAAGACACACGGAACACTGTTACCTTCACACCAAAGGTGGTTCCCATTTTTCTATTTGCATTTTTACATGCTTTCGAACTGGTAGGTTGGCAGAAGCTAGGACAAGTAACAGGAGCTCACTCCATTATGGGGTGCTAGGGATTCAAACCACCAAACTGCCAACCTTTCTGATTGACAATCTCAGCATCTTAGCCATTGAGCCACCGCATCCCTGCGTTAAGTATATATAAGTATGTAAATTCCAATGCTGAATGATCAACTTTCTACTGCTACCATATTTCTGCAGATATTCCATAAATTCCTATAATCTTGTAGTTTGGAAATAACCAGAATACCAATTTAATTTTACCTTCTCACACTAAAGGTTCTTATATGTAGGGAACGTATATAGGATAATGACATATTTGCTGTACGGTATATATTGAACGATCATTCATTTGTTTGATGTTCTTCAAATAAGTTACTGTCTTTTCTCTGATGTCTGAGGTGGGATCCTTTGGGATTTAGAGAACCTTTGGAAGAGCTTCTTTGATTTTCTCTGATTATTTCCATCTTTGATGTCTTTACAGATGTAATACTTGTTTCTTTTAACAGCCCTCTGAAATTCTTTGTTAAGTTCTTTCCTGAAATCTTTTTCTTTTTTGGTTTTACCATCTCTTTTATTCTTTATTCTTCAATTTCCAGTGTTTGTTCTGACATCTATAATTGTTTCATCTGTTTCTTGGGTTTTGACAATCTTTCACACATTCATTCTTAACAATTTCTTTGATTTCATTCCACGGTTTTCTAGACCCTTATCAATGAGGTTCAGGATTTCAAAGCAATTTTTGAAAATGGTGGGTATATGTCAAGATAATATCTTAGACACTTGTTATCTTTCTTCTTTCTCCATAGTATGGCTCACAGATTACATATGGGCAGTTTGCTATCATTTCCATAGTTATTCTACAGTTTGCTATTATAACTAATCTTTTCCATATCCTTTTAACCAAAAATGTATTAGATTTCTGCAAATTCTATTCAGTGATGGCCATAAAGCATTGTTTTGGTTTTTGAAAAGTAATTAACAATGAATAAACTATTAAATTTGTCAAAATTGGTAATGGGTTTAAAGACCAAGAGTCAACATCTTAGCAAAGGAAGATAATTTTATAAAAACACTAAGCCAGCCAAACTCACTTTCTAATCATTTTAGGAAATGTTCAGTTTAACCACTTTAGGAATATTAAACACTTTCAAAACAGAAAACCTGAATTGGCATCTAGTAGGTTTTATGTTTTTCAGTTTTTTAAAAAAATTAATCAGAGCCTTAAGAATCTAAAATAATATACAATTGGCGAAAAAGGGGAAAAAAGAAAATATGTTGATTTTTTAAAAATTAAATCAATTGAGCTACTCTAGATATTTGTAATATTGGTTATTTTTGCTGTAAGATTTGAAAAAGTCATAATTAAATAATATATTGATAGGTAATGACTGAACTGGAACTAAATCCATGTAAGGAATTGAGACTTGATGAAGATTGCAAATGGACATAGAGTGTACTAAAGGACCAGGCAAAAAAGAGTTAAAATATAAAGCTGGTTAACTTTTTCTTATCTTAAAGTATTGTTTTGAAAAATGGACTGATATATTGATAACTAATCACCTGAAACACATTCAGATTTTAATGACTAAAGTTTTAGTAGATGATAAGAAAACTTTTTTTTTCATCTAACATAGACTTCCTAGATTTTGAAGGCATGGAAGACAACAAACTTGAGTTTAGCAGAATGGGAATATAAAAGACAAATTAAGAAAAGAAACGGGACATGGCACAGCTGTGACAAGAAATCCCGTACGAAGGCTCTTTATGGGATTTACAAAGTAGGCTGGTGAAAGCTTTGAAGGCTCCATTTAAATGCCAAAGAGTGATGAAAGATCAAATCCTGTAATCCATAGGAATGATTTAAAGGTCAAGATTCTATAGAGCAAAAAGGATGTCAGCCCTCCAGGGCAATTCAGAAAGAAAAGTTGATTAGATGAACTTATTCTACTTTATGGCAAAATGTGCATTAACAGACTTTTGCAAGTCTAAAAGTACAAACTTTCTGTCCTTTTTCTTTTTTCTTCTAGTTTAGCTTTTATTACTTTTTAATACATGTAGTAAAAGCTTTATTAAAAATGAATTACCCATATTTTTCGGAGTATAAGACGCATTGGAGTATAAGACGTACCATGATTTTCAAGAGGCAAATTAAAAAAATTTTTTTTCACTCTGCAGACCTCCCAAAAATGCCCCCTTTTCACAAAAATGGGCCTGGTTTTTGTTTCAAAAAAAGGGCATGCATAGCCTTTTGGAGGGGGGCAGGGGGAGGGCAAAATTCTCAAAAAAAACCAGCCTGGTTTTCGCTCATTTCTACTCTCCCCAGGCCCCAGGAACACTCTGGAAGCCTCCTAAAGGCTTTGCATGGCCATTTTGGTGAAGGGGTCAGGGTTTTGGGAGGCCAAAATGTTGTATTCAGTGTATAAGATGCACCCAGATTTTCAGCCTCTTTTTTGAGGGAAAAGGGTGTGTCTTATATGCTGAAAAATATGGTATGTCCCTTTATAAAGTAGTGAATTTTTCTACCTTTAATCACTGAGCTATTTTGAAGGCCAGAAGGACTGGCATTGATGATTGGAAAGTTTGACCTGCCTGGCAATGACACTCTTATCCCTGGCAGGACTTGGTTGTGTCAGGGTTGTAGCTTGCTCTCAATATTCTTATGTCACTTAGACTCATGGATCCACAATGGAAAACAATGTCACAAAGTTAAGCAAACTGCAAAGATAGAGGCTGGCACAGAGCTAATGACATGTATTGATTGGCCATCCACCTCTATTTTTTGAAGACTAAAAATTTAATCTGTTCTTTGTCAAAAAATTAAACCTGTTCCTATTGTGATGAATGTAGAAGTTAGATCAGCCTTAACACCGAGAGCTGAGCTTAACTCACATTTACACTGCCAGGCCTAACACGAAAGTTTATTATTCAGTTAGTACAGTTATAGCATATTGTTGCCTACATTAAAGAAACTAAGAGAACATGAATGGAGCTTGAAGTAACATCAGCCTTGCCACCACAAAGTAGGTCTGATAGGCAGAATAGAAACCCACCGAATCTAGAAAGCTCTTTGAAATTATCTGAATCTATTTACTGCTTGTAAATCTGTTTTATTGAGATGATTTGATGAAAGTGTCAGTTCAGAACATTCTCTTCCATGCTTTTTTCAGTTTCTGCAATTATTTCATCTGTTAAATTAGGATTAGGAATTTTATTTTAACATTCAGTGATATCTGCTTTCTTGCTATGTCTACAGTTCTATTATTCCATTCTTTGAAATGATAAAGAATGAACCTTGATCTTCTTTGATCCAAAAGGCATTAATGTGTTGGAGACTTTAAACTTCTTATTACAGTGGGGCTGGAGATACTCAAATGAGTAGTAGCTTTACTTTTCCCTCACTTGTTAAGAATATTATCCCTGGATCTCAGTGCTTCCTTATTCTTAACTCTTTTGTCCTTTGCTTCCTGATTGATGAGACAAAGCAATCTGGGGCCAGCTGAAGGACTATTTCTTGATCTAACATCTGGACAGCCATTCGCAATCAAATGGAATCCTCTTATTGAAGAAGCAGATAGGATTTCATTGGACATTCTCGCAGGTAGATTGGAAAACTTGATAAAGAGCATTTATTTTATAACTTTCTACCTTACCATCTTCAGAATTAGCTAGCCTCATATAAAAACTGAAATCTTGAACAAAATCAAAATGCTCTATATCAATGTTTTTCAACCTCAGCAACTTTAAGATTAATGGATTTCAACTTTCAGAATTCTCCCCCCAAAATGCTGGTTGAGGAAATTCTAGCAGTTGACGTCCATACATTTTAAAGTTGCTAAGGTTGAGAATGACTGCTATGTATAACCGCTACCTTTAAAGGCTTTAGTTACAATTATTAAGTACTACTTTTAACAACTACAGATATGAATTTGATCTAGGTTGCAATAGGGCTTAAAACTGTATTGGCTGACTGCTTCTTTTTACTAGAGATGTTGTTGACAGCATAAAATCCTTTTCTTATTAAAGATTAACTAAATTTGTGATAATACCATCTGGAGAAACTCATGTCAATGTAAGTAGGAACAAGCCCTTGAAAATCATTTAAATCTAAATGGGACACACACACCCGCTCTTTGGGCTCAGAATATGAGATTTAGAACTATTAATGGGTTTCAGATAAATGGAAATGGATTTATAGCTAATGGACATATAGGCCACAATCCAGAAAGCAACTTTAAGTGCATTCAAGCAATAATTTGAGTACAGTGGGTACCCTCGCCTATGTGGAACAGCAAAGAAATATCAAGGAATATTACATATTGCTTTTGGAATTTGGAATTTTAAATATTTCCAAAAAAAAAAAACCTTGTGCTTGGAAACAAATACATCTAAATGTATTTGTTCTAAATCTTCTTTATAACTAGTCATTCTGTAGCCTGGATTGTACCCATGTAATCTATCTCAAGTGAATTTTAGTCTTAATTAAGCATAATAAACCCCCTTGATTTTAGGAAAAGTTAGCCACAACTTTATATTGTTTCATAGACAAGAACAATGTTATAAATTGATAAATTGATAAAGATCAGGTGGCAAGTTTTCAGGGGCCAGAATAATCTTTGAAATTTTCCTGGGACTGGTTCTAAACAAAGAACTGTAGAAACCCAAAATTGGAAGGGGCCATTTAGGCCTCTGTGTCCAACTTCCTTCTTAATGAAGGAACAAAATAGAGCACCCCAGACAGATGTGTGTATACTTTCCACTTGAATGCAGTGAAGGGGAACCCAACAACTAATTATGTGCTGAAGTTTTATGACATTTTCTTAACTTGGAAACTGATCTTCCTGGAACTTAAATCCATTTTTATGTTTTATTCTTTGCTCTTTGGAAATGCTAATGCTGGAAAAAGTGGAAGAAAAGAGAAGAGGAAAAGGTGAACTGGCTCAGTCACAGTGCACACCATTGGGAGACTTGAAAGAACAGATTTCTGGTCATACACCATATTCTTCTTCAGCTACTTCACATAGTTGATCCAGAAAGAAATCCCAGTTTAATAAGCATGAGGGAATTTCAGAGATTTTATTCTTTCTGGTAGGTTTGAACCCAATTCTTAGCAAATTAATTTATAGAAATTAGAATGTACACTTTTTAAATTGTATTTTAAAAAAATAATGTAACAAATAATTCATTGAAAAGCAATTAAGGGAGGGGAGAAATGCTCTTGATTTTCAAAAAATGAAGTAGACTTAGGGCTCTTAAGTTCCTATCCTTAACCTACATTGTGATTTGATTTAAACATTAGCCATAAATTTAGGGAAATTATGTAATGCTCTGTATAAACTTCATTAATTGTTCTGTTGTGTCCCAGACAACCTTTCATCTGGTCTTTTATCCCTTTTATAATTTTGTCCAAGGTAATGCTTATTAGCAGCTGCAAATCTGCCAACACCTTTGGTAAGATCAGACATTTTTCACAGCCATCCCTCTGACTCTCCTACTTTTCCCCTATTCCCTGTCCTCCTCCAATTCTGAACTCACACATAAGATGGAGTCAACATGGCATACTCCTCTCTTAATGTCTTCTTTGGAGGCATCTGTTAAAAGGCATGTAGTTATAAAACACTATAATTAGCTGACTGGCTGTACTGGAATGACTGAAAACAATTCTGATTTCCAGAATTTTCTCAGTCTAGACAGCATCAGAGTGTCTTTATGGAACTTTTATCTTGTGTTTTTAATGCCACAATTCATGCTATGATTTAACAAGATTATTTATGTCAGTATAGAGCATGGAGAACAGCATTGGGTTGCCCAAGAAATATAATATTTGAAGGAGCATTAGCTTAGTCTTTCAAAAGGTGAAAGATGAGCTGTGATTTGAAACTCTGTTTAAATTATGTAAAATAATGTAGTAGTGATTACATTCACTCAAAGCAAATTACTTTTACTTGAGCTTTTCTATCTATATCCTCTTCCTGTTGCACTACAGAATGCATACAACAAAAAGAAAAGAAAAGAGAGAGAGGGAGGGAGGGAGGGAGAAAACACTTTAAAGTATCCAGCATGATTCTTATGGGGTGTTTCTGTCTGGAGACATTTGTAAGAAAATATCTCTCAATGATATATGGAATAGCTGGAAGCTTGGCATTCAGGTGAATAATCCATCAATAGACACATAAAGATAAATCACACTTGCACACCATTCAACGAGTTTAGAAGAAAACAAACAGATCTGAACACATCATCTCCAACAGCCTACACTGAAATAATGAGGGATTAACACCACACAAACTATCAAGTAGATAATAATACTTTAATCAAAGAACTATCAAGGAGAAAGCCATACCCCACCATCATTGGTAAAGCAAACTATTGTATATAAACATGGGGAAAACTCCAGTCCCTAGCACTGATGTTACCCAGTAAGGTGTAGGAGAAGGACTGGCAGAGCTAGGGGAGGGATGAAAAGAGGGATCAGCTTAAATCACTACATAACCTCAAATGAAGGAAGTCCAATCCTTTCTCAACTGCTGTTGATCCTCCACAGTTAAACCCTGGACCATAGACATTCTACTGGAGCAGCTATAACGTCAACTTACACACCACTATTTGTCTTTCTTTGGAAACTGAAGCTATGGAACAATATTTGATAGTTCTATGCTACACTCTCAGTTCATGTGGGACCATAATGTTGTACAGAAATGCTGATTAGTGAACAGAATTATATTATTGGCAAAATTGATGTATATTCTTCTCAATATGTATTTTTTCCATGTCTGTATGTAAGTTTCATTTGCTGCTCAGCAAAAGAGGTAATGATAGGATGTGTATCATACTAAGCCATGATTTACAAAGCTTGATGGTTCGGTTCATATAATACATTAAACTAAAAAAACCACATTATGGCTTAGTGAACACCAGCACCTAGCCAATATAGAAACCACTACTGAAGACAGAGTGCTCCAAAGTAATAATTTTTAACTACCTAATGTTTTTCAAATGAACTTTGTATTAAGGAAAAGCATTAATTTGGAGTTCAAACTGAGTTTAACTTTGGAGCAATAGGTCAATTGTATTTTATTATTGACCTATAATTAATAAAATACTAGAGTTGCCCTTTGCTTTTTTAATGGATCGAGGCAGGAACAACGCGAGAGCCAGGACTTCAACAACAAGCAGGTTTTATTGAAGCAAGCAGGAGCTGACAGCGATTCAAAGAGTCAAAATCCGCGCCAAGGTATTTATATAACATTTGTTTAACAGGGAACCAATGGGAGGCCGAGTAGCGTTCAGCAACTGCTGACGCAGTACCCTGGCCAATCAGAACGGTTTGGCTGGCTAGCAACAGTCTATGCTGCGCCTCAGCCAATCAGGGCTCAGCATAGGCTGTTGCTGGCCTCCCGGTCGTAACTGGAGGATTTTATTAATCCTCAACACCTCTTCCCCCCGGATACGCGCATGCCCCAGGTTGGAGCATGCGTAGTCCTCTAAGTAGGCGGGGCAGCGCCGGATCCACCCAGATCTTCGCAGTTTGCCTGCAGTCGTCGTCTGTAGGACCTGCTCGTGGTAGCTCCTCCCCAAAGGGAATGGAGCTCCGAGCGACGCCATCTTTGGACGGCCCAGAAGGCAGGCTCAACAAACAAGGTAGGCCGGGCCGAGGGGGCGCGGCCTCTAGAGGACTGTCAGGTTGCCGGGAGGCGGTGACCGGCGAAGGGGTGTAGCTTGGCGGGAGTTCGATTTCGGTTTGAGGATGCAGAGGCACTTGCCAACAGGGGGCGCCCGGGTAGGCAGGGCCTGAACTGGGGAAGGCCCTTTTGAATTGCGCTGGGTCGGCTTGAATAGGCTCAACTGGAGCATTTAACTCTGGCAACAGAGGGCAGGAAAGGCCTGGCTGGGGAAAGGCCTGTGTTGATGGAACCGGCTGGCAGGCAGCTGTGTCGTTGAGCCCTGGAACCGTCGGCCCGCTAGTCTCCGCAGGGAGGCGCCTCCTTAATTATCCAAGTGGCGCCTCCAGTTGGATCCATCGGCCAGTCCGACCCTGTAGGAACATGGGCCGGTTATGGAAACTATCACAGTAGCCACCCACTTAGGCTCCCCCGCAAAAGACCGGGCCCACACCAAATCCCCCAGACGGAAGGAACGGGGAGGGGTAACCCCCAGGTTGCATGGCTGGTCCCCTGAATAGAGCAGGTGAAGCCTATCCAAGGGGGTCCGCAGGTGCCGGCCCATCAAGAGCTCCGCGGGGCTTTTGTTGATCATTGGGCAGGGGGTGGTTGGCTTAGCAAGTAAGCCGCCACCCTTGTCTGCCAGTCGCCCTGGTCCATGTGGCCCAGTGCCTCCTTTGCTGAGCGGACCGCCCGCTCCGCCCGGCCATTGCAGGCTGGGTGGTACGGGGCTGTGGGCGCATGCTGGATGCCTTGACAGGCCAGGAATTCCTGAAATGTGGTAGATGTGAATTGGGGCCCATTGTCTGAAACGAGGACGTCCAGCAACCCGTGGGTTGCGAACAAACAGCGAAGGGCCCTGACCGTACTCTCGGCTGTGGTGGAGGTCATGAGGACCAGCTCCACCCAGCGAGAGTAGGCATCTACCACAATCAGGAATGTCTGGCCGTGGAAGGGGCCGGCAAAATCAATGTGGAGGCAAGACCATGGGCCTCTCGGAGCCTCCCACTCTTGAGCAGGCCCGGCTGGGGGGTTAGGCCGGGAGAGTTGGCAGGTGGTGCAGTGGCCTACGTAGGCCGCAATCTCTGTGTCCAGCAAAGGCCACTAGACATAGCTGCGGGCTAATGCCTTCATTCGTGCTATGCCAGGGTGGTCTTTGTGGAGCAGAGGCAGGACCTGGGGCCAGAGTGCGGTAGGGATCACAACCCGATCCCCCCAGATGAGACAGCCCCCGTGGAGGGAGAGTTCAGCCTGCCAGGCCTTGAACGGCCGGAAGCAATCAGCCACCTTCCCCAAGGGCCAACCCCTCAACACCCATGAGCAGACCTGGGCCAGGACTGGATCGGCCTTAGTGTGGGCCGCGACGTCCATGGCCGAAAGGAGCAGGCCGGAGGATGCAATCAAGAGGACTGATAGGGAGGGCACAGGGGTGGGGTCAGCCTCTGGCAGGGGGCAGCGGCTAAGGGCATCAGCATGCCCTAGCTGCTTGCCTGGACGGTAGAGCAGCATATAGGAATACGCTGCGAGGAACTCCGTCCAGCATGTCATTCTGGGAGATAGAATGGACGGGATCGGCTTGTCGCCTGCCAAAAGCCCAAGGAGCGGCTTGTGGTCAGTGACAAGAGTAAAGTGCCAACCATACAGATAGTCATGGAACTTTTTAACCCCGGACACTGCAGCCAGAGCCTCCTTGTCTATCTGGCTGTAGTTGCGCTCCGCTGAGGAGAGTGTCCGGGAGTAAAAAGCCACGGGGGCCTCTGAGCCATTTGGGAGGACATGGCTCAGAACTGCCCCCAGACCATAGGGGGAGGCGTCACAGGCTAACGTCAGCGGCAGCTTGTCACTGTACTGTACTAAGACAGCCGCTGACGTAAGCGTGTCTTTGACAGCCGCGAACGCATGCGCTTCGCGGCTGCCCCAGTGCCAGGCCGCGGATCGGTCAAACAACTGATGCAGCGGCTCGACTAGTGACGCCTTATGCGGCACGAATGGCGCGTAAAAATTCAAAAGCCCCAGGAACGCCTGTAGCTCAGTCTTGTTCCTGATGGCTGACACCTTTGAAGGCGTAGGGTGGATTCCTTGGGTGTCAATTAAGAACCCCAAGAACTCCACCCTTGGAACAGCAAATGAGCATTTGCTGCGTTTTAATTTTAAGCCCGCGCCCCTAAAACGCAGGAGGACCTTCCGAAGGATTTCGATGAGTTCTGAGCGGCTGGAAGCAGTGATCAGAACGTCATCGAAATAAGGAACCACGCCAGGGATCCCATGGAGCAGCCGTTCCATGAGGCTCTGGAAGATCCCTGGGGCCACGGAAACGCCAAATTGGAAGCGGCGGCAACGAAAAGCCCCACGATGGGTGACGATGGTCTGGGCAGCTGCTGTATCATCATCCACCGGGAGCTGTTGGTAGGCCTGCACCATATCCAGTTTTGCAAATGTGCAGCCCTGCCCCAGGGAATGGAGCAGGTGCTGCACCACAGGGACTGGATAGGGGTTTGCCTGGAGGGCAAGGTTGATCGTTGAATTGTAGTCGGCGCAGATCTGCATCGACCCATCTGGTTTGACAGGGACCACAATAGGGGTCTCCCATCGCGAATGGTCGATGGGTTCGAGTATGCCCTGCGCCAGGAGCTTGTCAAGCTCAGCGTCAACCTTAGCCCTCAAGGCAAAAGGCACCCTGTGAGCCTTAAGCCGAATTGGAGCAACCTGGGGGTCGAGGTTGAGGGAGATAGGGGTGCCCCTGTAAGAACCCAGCTGGCCGTCGAAGATGTCAGAGAACTCTAAAAGGACGTCCTCCAGGGAGGAGGGAACCACCCTATGCACCACCCCGATAGAGAGACCCAAGGCAGGAAACTAATCAAGCCCAAGCAACGCAGGCAGGGAATTCTTTACAATTAGGATGGGCAGATGCCCATGAAAAGTCCCATAGTCAACCCCCACTGTAGGGAGGAGGAACCGACCAAGTGGTTCCGCCCCAAGCGACTTATGGACCCCTTGAGGTTCCAGACGGAGCTTGGGGTTATTCCTGACACTCTTGCCCACAATCCGGTAGAAACTCTGGTTGCTGCCTGGCACTCGGCACCATCGGAGTCCCTTGACCGGATTGCGCCACTACGGCCACTCCGAGGTGGTGGATCCCGGAGGCCTCCTTGGTTCACCGAGGAGCTCCGGGAGAGGAAACGCCGAAGGAGATGCCTAGAGCACCTGTGGAGGTCCGATAGATCCGAATCGAACCGAGCACTTTTAACAACCTGCACCAAGGAATACATCAGGGCACTTAGGGCAACAAAAAGAACATACATTGCCTCCTTGGTTGCGTCCGCCGAGTCCCGTCCAGCCGCCCTGTTTAGGATAACCCGTTCCCTCTTAAATAAGAGGGATACGGGGGACCCCTTGCAGGGTAGGGCTGAAGACTATGCCCAGTTCTTGGCGGACAAAGTTGCTCGGTTTCGGTCGGATCTGGACTCCACCCTTGCAGACCCAGCCGAGGCACGAGTAGACGACTTGGTAGACCAGCGCTGGGTTGAGTTTCAAGACGTTACCCCCGGGGACGTGGACAAGGCCATGAGGGCTGTGAGTGCCTCCACCTGTGTACTGGACCCGTGTCCCTCCTGGCTGGTAGCTAACAGCAGGGAGGTGACACGGAGCTGGATCCAAGCGGTTATTACTGCCTCGCTTCGGGAGGGGCACTTCCCCGCTGCACTTAAAACGGCGGTGGTGAGACCCCTCCTGAAGAAACCATCTCTGGATCCAGCTGTACTCAACAACTATCGTCCAGTCTCCAACCTCCCCTTTATTGGGAAGGTTGTTGAGAAGGTGGTGGCCTACCAGCTTCAGCGGTCCTTGGAGGAAGCCGATTACCTGGACCCCTTCCAGTCCGGCTTCAGACCTGGTTACAGCACAGAAACCGCTTTGGTCGCATTGACCGATGATCTCTGGAGAGCCAGGGATGGAGGTCATCCCTCCATCTTGGTTCTTCTCGATCTCTCAGCGGCTTTCGATACCATCGACCATGGTATCCTTCTGCGACGACTGCGGGAGGTGGGGGTGGGAGGCACTGTTCTGCAGTGGTTCTCCTCCTACCTCTCGGACAGGTCGCAGTCGGTGTTGGTCGGGGGACAGAGATCGACCATGAGGCCCCTAACACATGGGGTGCCGCAGGGGTCGGTCCTGTCCCCCGTACTATTTAACATTTACATGAAACCGCTGGGCGAGATCATTCGGAGGCACGGGATAAGATACCATCAATATGCGGACGATACACAGCTGTATCTGTCCGCCCCGTGCCAACTCAATGAAGCGGTGGACGTGATGAACCAGGGTCTTGAGGCCGTTAGAGACTGGATGCGGGCTAACAAGCTTGTACTCAACCCAGAAAAGACCGAGTGGCTGTTGTGTTTCCCTCCCAACAATTTGGCTAGCATTCCATCACTCAGGCTGGGGGGCCAAATTTTACACCCCTCAGACAGGGTCCGCAACTTGGGAGTCCTCCTGGATCCACAGCTGACCTTTGATCACCACCTGTCGGCTGTGACCAGGGGGGCATTCGCCCAGGTTTGCCTGGTGCGCCAGTTGTGACCCTACCTGAATCGGGAGGCACTCACAACAGTCACTCGCGCCCTCGTGACCTCTAGGCTGGAATACTGCAACGTGCTCTACATGGGGCTGCCCTTGAAGAGCATCCGGCGACTTCAGCTAGTCCAGAACGCGGCTGCGCGAGTGATTGTGGGTGCACCTCGGTTCACCCACATAACACCTATCCTCCGCAAGCTGCACTGGCTACCTGTTGATCTCCGTGTGCGCTTCAAGGTGCTTCTTACCACCTATAAAGCCCTCCATGGTAGTGGATCTGGGTACTTGGGAGACCGCCTCCTGCCGATTACCTCCTTGAGACCGATTAGATCTCATAGATTAGGCCTCCTCCGAGTGCCATCTGCCAGCCAGTGCCGGCTGGCCACTACGCGGAGGAGAGCCTTTTCAGTGGCAGCTCCGACCCTCTGGAACGAGCTCCCCGTGGGGATCCGTACCCTCACCACCCTTCAGACCTTCCGTGCAGCCCTCAAGAACTGGCTATCCTGCCAGGCCTGGGGGTAGAGATTGATCTGCCCCCACCCGAATGTTGGATGAATGTTGTTTACTTTTTAATTATATGTAATGTTATATGTTATTGTCTGTACCCCCCTCCCTATGAGTTGTTAGCTGCCCTGAGTCCCCTCAGGGAAAAGGGCGGCCTATAAATAAACCCATTCAATTCAATTCAATTCAATTCAACCAGGATAGGAAAAGAACCCAGGGTGGGAATGAGAGTCCCCTGGTAGTCCCCAAGGGAAGTGTCCACAGGTTGTAGCTGGGCACAGGAGAGAGAAGGCAGCCCAGGAGATCAGGGAGTAGGAGGAGCCAGAGCCCACCTCCATACAGCAAGGCTGACCTTCCAGTTGGAGTGACGCAAAACCCTTCCAGGCTCTGGTGGATGCCTGGCTGACCGTTTCACCGGCGATCTCCGGCTGGTAGATGGTGTGGCAATCTTCAGCCCGCCGAGCGGGCCGCAGCGGTTGGCGGCGCGGCTGCGTTTGGGATGCGGCTGGCTGCTGTAGGAAGGACGGCACGGGCAGAGAGGCATGCCAGACCTGGGCAATGTGCCCCTTTTTGTTGCAACGGCGGCAGACTGTGCCTTTGAAAGGGCAAGCCATGCGGGCATGGTGACCACCGCAACCGACGCACAAGGCTGTAGCAGGGGCAGCGGGAGGAGGCGGTGGTGGGCACCTAGGCTGCACCCTGAGCTGGCCAACAACCTCATTGCAGGGGTCCTCAGGTGGTACCAGTTCATCGACTAGGCAGGCTTGCGTGGCAGGTGGAGGGCAACCAGGCATTGGAGGAGGAGGTGACATTGACAGCTGCAGGTGTTGCATGTCGGCCGTGGACTGCTCAGAGAGTTCCGCTGCTCTGGCAGCCTCCATGGCCTGCTGCATCGTGATGTCGTGGTGCCACAAGAGGCGGCTTCGCAAATTTATGTCCTTAACGGCGCACACAAATTGTTCAGCCAGGTTCTCGTCCAAATTCTGGAAGTCGCACTGGGCCGCTGTTACGCGGAGTGACTCCAGAAATTGGCTGATGCTCTCTGTTGGCTTCTGGATGCGCCGGCGGAAAGTGAAGTGGCAAGCGATGCGGGATGGTGCCAGGGCGTAGTGGCCCTTCAGCCGGGTCATAAGTGTGTCCCAGCTGAGCTGGTATACTGGCCGCGGGGCGGCTAAAGCCCTGGCTGATGCGAACATCGCGGGGCCGCAGCAACTCAAAAAGAAGCTGCATTTCTCTTCTTCTGGCTGATTGTGGTTCTTGGATGCTATTAAATAGCATTCGAACCGCTCCATGAAACCTTCCCAGGTTTTACCAGCAGATCCGAAAGGTGCGAAGGGTGGTAAGGCGGATGCCATGTTCGCCCAAAAAAAAAATCTGTGACAGTTCAAGTGAGAGTAGATAGGGAGCGGAGAAAAAAAATTCAGTGTTCGCGCACCGGCGGTTTGACGCAGCTTGAGCGGCTGGCTGAATCCCTTCTCGCTCTTGTCCTAGGCTCTGCTTCGGGAATCGCTGGATCCCACCCTCATCGCCAGTTTAATGGATCGAGGCAGGAACGACGCGAGAGCCAGGACTTCAACAACAAGCAGGTTTTATTGAAGCAAGCAGGAGCTGACAGCGATTCAAAGAGTCAAAATTTGCGCCAAGGTATTTATATAACATTTGTTTAACAGGGAACCAATGGGAGGCTGAGTAGCGTTCAGCAACTGCTGACGCAGTACCCTGGCCAATCAGAATGGTTTGGCTGGCTAGCAACAGTCTATGCTGCGCCTCAGCCAAACAGGGCTCAGCATAGGCTGTTGCTGGCCTCCTGGTCGTAATTGGAGGATTTTATTAATCCTCAACAGCTTTTACAAACAGTATTACTACAGCAATATCCTCTAGGTATGTTACAACTACAATTCAAAATCACCACAATTAACACAGAAGACAGGCATTTAGTGTTGTTGTCAATTTTTGCCCGAATATTTTTCACAGTGTTTTTCTGAGATAAGCTTAAAAATTAATACATATGCATAAACTACAGGATGTACTCTTGTACATGCTGAATAATGTGTATTAAAATAAATGAAGTCATAGGTTCCTAAACTTCATGCTATCACATCCCTCTTTAGTGTAATGTTAATGTACATATGTTCCCTAAAAATCCAAATGCCAAAACGAATACACATTGAACAATGAAAACAATGCAAAAAAACTTTGAGAAAGGTGAATTTATTGTAAATATGTACAACTACATCTTTAAACCTTCCCAAGACTCTGTCTTTACCTCTCAAAGGGAGATACACTTCACAGTTTGGAAAACTCTGCATTAAATGAACAATCTCTTAATTTAAGAGAAATAGAATTGGATAATATGCAATAAATTTAGAGTAGAGAATTGGAGTATCTTATATTGCAGTGTCAGGATAGATATATTTTACGTAATTAAAAAAACCACATTCAATAACTTTTATTTTTTTAGATTTATTAAACCCTCAATGAAAGTAAAAAAAAATATTGGCTGATATCATGCTGGAAAATTATACACTTTAAGGATCTTTATAGTTTACTGTGAACCAGATTTACAGTTAAACTTTAAGACGTTAATATGTAGTTGAATGATCTTGCCCTCTCTCTCTCTCCCTCCTCCCTTCCTTCCCCCCTCACCCTTCCCTCCCTCCCTCCCCCCCAGATATGCCTGAAGTCAGGATCATCTATAATCATTGTTGTCTCATTATTAATAATCTAGAATAAAGTAAAAGATATATATATCTATAAATAAAAAGAAACCCCCACTAAAATCCAGGACAGAGAACAAGAAAACAGAAAAGCCCTCCTCCCATACATAAAAGGCACCACAGACAGATTCAGCAAAATCCTCCACAAACACAACATCAAGACAGCATTCTGCACAAACTGAAAAATATCCACCATCCTAAGAAACCCCAAAGACAAAATTGAGTTAGAAAATCAAGGAGTATATGAAATCCCATGCCCCACCTGCCCCACCACATACATAGGACAAACCAACAGAAGAATAAGTGCACGCATTGAAGAACACAAAAACGCAATCAGAAAAGAGGAACCAACTTCTTCCCTGGTCCAACACCTTAAAGCCACAGGACATAAAATTGACTTTAAAAAGACCAGAACTATTGTCAAGGCTGAACATTTCAACAACAGAATAATCAGAGAAGCCATCGAGATAGAAAAACGCCCACACAGCATGAACAGGCGGGACGATACCTCCCGCCTGCCAGCCATTTGGAAGCCTGCCCTTATTGATAAATGAGTCCCTAACATGAGGAATGACACCAGGCCTGCACCATTAGCCACTTTAAACCCCTCCTATCCTTACATGAAACACAAACCCCCAACCAATCAGAACACACCTCCACCCAATCAGAACACACCTCCACCCAATCAGAACACAGCCAAGCTCCCACCCAATCAGTTCAAACCCCCACTGGCAGTTAAAAGGAAGAAACAGCCCTGATCTCACATTGCTCCTGGAAGCACGAAGCCTGAAGATGACGAATGAGACTTCGTCGAAACGTCGCCAAGACACCTCCAATTTTACGCGGGAGAAAACCCAAATAACCAAAGACAGACAGACAGACAGACAGACATGCATGCATGCATATATATATATATATATATATATATATATATATATATATATATATATATATATACACACACACACATACATACATACATACATACATACATACATACACACACACACACAGACACAGACACAGACACAGACACAGACACACAGACACACAGACACACAGACACAGAAAGAGAGAGAGATTGACAATATGAAATTTTACATAAATTGCAAGTAAGGACTACGGAGAGGATGCACAAAGGTTTTGTACTCAAAAATAAATAATTTTATACAGAATACAATTTAAAGAGGTAATATAACTGGATGGTTTTGGGATGATGTGATTAAATGCCATAATACAAACTTATTCTAGACCTAGAATATTTCACATAAAAGGAAGTAATAATTGTAGTAGTTAAATAAATGTTTAATAATGATAATAATTCTATGCATATATATTGGATTAATAATATGGGATTCATATAAACTGTGATGACTGTGGTAAGGTGGCACAGAAGTTTTGTAAACAACTGATACACTATATGTAACTGAAGGATGGCCTTGTGTTTTGTGTTTGTCTATGTTCGTTTGTTTAAAAATAAAATACCTTTTTTAAAAAAAAAAGTGGTGGAAATGTTGCGATAGCAAGTTTTCCTTTCCTCAAAACTCCTAGAAAGTAGGTAAGTAGGTGCATAGGTAGGTAGGTAGGTAAGTAGGTAGAAAGGAAGGAGGGAGGAAGGAAGGAAGATTTGTTCAAATTATATGGAATTGGAGACTCTTAACTTTAATTTAGGCTCATGAACTTTGAGGAAAATAATTATCCAGAGAAACACTTTTGCCCCACCTGTTTTGGAGCAATTCTTTCATTCAGAACTACTTGTACTGCTATTCTCTTATTCAGTCATTCTTGATTTCAAGAATCAAGCAAAGATTGCTTTGAAATTCATCAGGCAGAAAACACTGATCTGATTTTTCCTGGCGCTTTAAGAGCATTCTTGTCTTTTGCATGTTTGTTCCACTGGTGGCTCCCCCCTTTCCCTCCTTATTACTTCTCATGGGAAACTGCTTGTGGAAGTCAGCCAAAGGTTGGACCAAAGTATCATTACTTCTGACTCATGTTTTTAGTCTATGAATCCTAGAGAAGCAGTGGGAATTTTGAACAGGTGCCGAGAGTCAATTTTGGATTGGTTGAGGATTAAGCAGCAGAATTTTAATCCTAGTAAGATAGAGGTACAGCAGGAAGCATATGCAATAAATAAACACAGATAAAAATATATTTTAGTCATAGCTAAGCATAGATTGGAGGCACAATTTCTTAGCACCTATGCTTATTTTTTCCCACTATGGGAAAAATTGCTAGCATTATACCAGGCTATAATAGACTTTGTGCTTGCCTGTTTCTGCTTTTTCTCAATTCTAAAAGTAGAAAAGAAAAACAGCAGCCTTTCCATGCATTTGTAAAACTGTATTGCATCGTTATGACTATGCAATATATGCAATATATTAATATTATATAATATATATAAAAACACAGTGTGGTGAATTGTTTTCCAGAATACAGGATTTTTTTTCCCCAAGTGCATGAGGCCTTTTAAAATCAGAAACCTATTTGTGTGATCTCTTATGAATAAAGTAAATAATTGCAGAGTTTCACTGAGGGCTTATTGAGGGTAAGAAATAAATATTCCATTTACTTTTGGTGATTTAATTTTAATCTGTATCACAGAAAAAATAATAAAGGAATTTTACAGTGTTTTTTCATAATATGCTTCCAGCTGAAATTTTAGTTTTCCTGGATTCATTTTACTCAGTGAACAGGATTTTCTTATGGGCAACATACTGGGGTCATTCTTTAGTAGCAAAAACACTTGTAGCACCAAAACATTTTGAAGAAACTTTCTTGACTTTGACTTTTATTAGCATGACTGGTAGATTTTTTATCTTTATCTTTTTTAAAAAAATCAACCAAAATAAAAATTTCATTTTAAAAGGTTAGCAATTTAAAATAGTGAATAAAAATATTGAACTTCATATTGAAATACTGCATTTCACTGTACATTTTATAAGTATTTCTTAAACTAAATTGATACTATTATACTTTATGTTGGTGGAGACACTGGAGGTACATGAATATTTCCAAAGGCAGGCTATCCAAATATCAGAGTCTGGAATCAATCCATGGCCAAAATCAATAATAGTTTTGTCAATTGTGTTGTACGTGATACTCTGCAGAAACTAATTCCCCTCCCACTTCAATATTAATAATATTTATGTAATGCTAACAACCAATCACAGAACAAGCAAAGTACTATTAATTAATCCATAATATTCAAAATTTTAAGTAGACCACAACTCTAATTCCAAGGGAATGGTGGAATGGTGGAATAATGAACCAGTAACCATTTTATAATAAAAAGAATAAACCAGACTCTATTTTTTTTAGAACAGGGGTAGTCCAGATTTGTTGTACATACTCTGAGTTGGGTTTTCTAGGTAATTAATACTGAAGTATTGACCAGTTTTTCCACAAAGTTTTCATTGCCATCTCCGCAAAGTTTCCTCAGAACGAAGGTGCAGCGTGGAAAGGGGGGAAATGCCTTATTTGTAGCCTACATCAAGTTTGAACTGGGAGGAATGGTTGATGATTGCAGGTGAGGAGTTGCGTTCACGTTCAATTTCACTGCATAAGATACATTCCAAAATACAATACCACCTTCACTTTCTTCTGAACTATTTTTATTAAAGAAGCCTTGCAGAGACATAGGATGAAACCAGAGGCGGCTTCCTATTGGTTCAGACCAGCCATGTAGCCTGCCACGGCCCCGAACTGTTTCTCTCAGCAGTTCCTATGGCACCACCATCTTTTTTTTTGCTTCTGCACATGCGCAGAAGCAATTTTTTTTAGCACTGTGCATGCCCACAAACTGCACGCAGTATGTCCCTTAGCAAACCAGCAGTAGCAGCAGCCAGAACCCACCCTGGATGAAACCTGTGCAAAAAATGGTGAATGGCTCAGTATTAATTCCTCTAAATCTAGGAGCCCAAAATAGACCCTATAAAACCCACAACACTTTAATATAACTAAGTTAAATCAAGAAATATAAAATACTATACCACCTCAGAAAATGTCCCCCCCAATAAACACACCATGAAGTCCCAATCTAAAATTTTAGAACACATAGTTTAATATATGTAATTCCATTATCAACTAAACTGCTCAGTAACAGAAATAGTAAATATTTATTTTGATTATATTTCTAGTTTCAAAGGACTTTTCCAGATACTTAAAACATTAATATGTTTTAAAAGAAAGGGTAGTTCCGAGTGTAGAATTCTGTGAATTATAGTTATTCTTACTATTTTTTTTATTTTGTTCTTGAAATACAGTTCAAAATAATGTGGCTGGCAATAAATATATTTTTATGATCCTTGATGGATGTTTTTTATTCAGCTATCTTTCACTGTACATTTACAAGGATGAAATACCTTTAAATTAACCAAGGGATGTATTGTTCCATTCATTTATAGAATGAACATTCCAAAAGATTTGAGAGTTCATAACAGCTAGGGAATAATCAGGTGCTCTCTCAGCACTTGGACAACTCAATCGCTAACAAATTAATTAAAAACAGGTGCCAGGGTTTAAGCTGCAAAACTGTAGATTTCTCAGAGCATGTTGTCATCGTTGTTTGAAAAGTGCTGGTGTCCGCTGACGTTGTCCGCTAAGTTTAAAGTTACTGTGAGATCATTTCCATCTTTAGAAGAGTTCCATACTGCAATATTAACGCTATAATTATTTAATAGAAGTCTAGATACATATGGGTTGAAATATTAGACATGCAAGTGAGGTTTGGCATCCTTAGTAGGATTTATTTTCATTCTAATTTTTCTATAACTCCCTTTGCATCTTTCAAAAGAGCTCCAGAAGACTGCAGAATGCTTTAGAGATTTGGAGGTGTGTGGTGGTGAAGTGAGAATGAAGGAGGAGATTCCAAAAATCACAAGTGGAATTTGCCCATTACTTTTGAAACAATTTGCAATGTAGTGGTATCATGTGGCTAGATTGTCCTGGTATCATTTGGCAAACTATTTTTGAAATTTGCTGTTTTTTCTGAGAATAAAAAAAAAACCCATATATTTCCTAGTCACTGTCAACTACTTAAAGCAAAATGAATGATAAATGTAAATTTGTGTTTATAAATAGCATTTTCAAAATGAGCTAACAAGAATAAATATGAATATTTTTATTCCAAACTATACCTGATATATACAGTTTTACATTCTTCATGCTAAATAACAATCTTGCGATGGAATGCAGTTCAGATTCCCAGGAAAAGGGAATGGATTCCAGAGGAGCAAGAGACAACTTGGTTCAAATAGTTTGTGTGAGAAAAATGGGTAAAGGTGGCTCCTCCCTAATAGTTTCCAGAGTATATGCTTTATAGAGGTGTTAGCTAGCATGCTTTTGGCAAGATTCTGTCTTTAGGTGAAGAACAATAAAGGAATCTGCTTGTAAGAATCACGTCTTTTTTTGATTTTTGGAACCTGACAGCTCTTGATCATTGTGCTATTTGAACCAAGTATTTTGTATTTTGATACTTTAACTTTATAACTGTCATTTAAATTTTACTATGTGTGTGCATGCGTACACACACATACAAGATTTTTAAGGGAATTTAGATCCAAGCTAGCATGTGCACAAGACAAGAGCAGTTTCGGTGCTAAATGAAAATTGCCATTGTCAATGTAAAAAAATAAGAAAGACAAGCATATCAAATCTCTGGACATCCAAACTAAATAACTTACATAAATGCTTCACTGAGATGGTTTCCTAAACTATTAAGTACAGAACAGATGCATTAACATCATTCAGTGTTACCACAGGTGATAGTATCTGCAATAAACTGAGGACATAAACCACATTTTCCTTCATGCTAGATCAACCAGCTGACTTTGTATTAAACAGACTCACAAAATATATGAATGAATTATTTGTAGTTTTCTTTCCGTCATGCCAGATATCTATCCAATGGGCCATCCACATTGTTCCAAAACTGGCTTCTTGACAGACACTTTAGTTAACATTTCCTTTATTTTCACTGTTGTGGCTTCTGACTAGTTTCTTTTTAAATAATCAGTAAATTATGATAAAGATGCTTTTATTTCTTTTCTTATTTATTTAAAACATTTTAGTTCTTCCTTTCTAAAAGTTAAAAGAAGCTAATAATAAATAAGTTACATAGACATAATCCCAATACTATTAATATGCAAAATGCCCTAAAACAATCTTTTAAAAATGAAGCAGAAAGATGAAAATATAAGAGGAGTAACCATCTGTGTTCATTAAAATCACTAATTGACCACAAGAGCATCATGGAAACGGCAAGACTAGAAATGGTAGTATCCATTTAAAAATGTCCCTTATCTGATCCCAGTCAATCTTTTTTCTCCTAGTTACCAAGCAGAGTCACCAAGCAGAGCAACCCAAAGAGTTTGTTACCTCAAAACAAGATAATTGTGCCCAATTACATGCCCTAGACTAGAAATTTTGCTATAATGTTTTTTAATGGAATACCATCTTCATCTCACTTGAGGACAGTCCTTTAGTTTATAGGGGTACAGTGTCATGACACACAGGCCAAGGCCCAAGCCCAGGCCCAGGCCTGAGTCCAGGCATCAGATTCTGACTCTGATTCTGAAAAAGCTGCCTCGGTTATATCTGTACAATGTCAGCCCCAGGAGAGAGAAAGCCAAGATCACAAGGTTAATCAAAAACAGACACTTGAACAGTTGGATCAGATGAAAATGATACAAGGTTGCCCAGCCCCTGCATCTACTGAATAGAATAAAGAACAGAGCAGAGATGTTCTATGAGGCTCCTTGCCAAGCAAGGAGTGGCAATTGTTTTCAGGCTGATTTATGAGGTAGTTCAGACTCATGTTTCTTTACTGGAATCAACTATATGATCTTCAGCTCTGGTTCCTATACATTTGTGTAAATTCTGCCCATGAAATTCTGACTTTGGACTGGCTGACATCTGTGACCTGGCTCTCAAAACCATGGATTGACTTTGGGCTATTCTTCTGCATGCTTTTGTTAAAAGCAAGCAATTCAGGAAAGATTCTGTCAGAGAATCTATTTACTTTGTATATACCTTGAGAAAACTGTGACCTACCACAGCAACTGTGCATGAGTCATCTAGTATCTTCTAGTAAAGAGGAATGGGATGGATTTGAAGCTCCCATCAGCCACTGAAGTGAATTGCTTCAGTTGTTTTAAAGTGGGGGGGATGGGGGAGAGGTAATATTTTCTGAACTTCTCTCTGACTTTATTATCCTATCATGGGCTCAGTGGCCACTGTTACGTGCAAGAGTGTTTCAGTCCTAAAGTTGATGGAACAGCTGGATATTTTAGGCATACATTAGCTTTGAACTGTATTTCGATCATTTCATTATATGTTGAACTATAGTCTCCACTAGCATTTAGTGCTTTTTAATTCTTTCAGACCATTCCACTGGTACACTTCTCCTACATAAATGTCAACACTTGCTAGTTTTAAGATTGGCTTTTAAAACATTTGTAAAAGTAGACATATATCTTAGACATATAAAATGTGGGTTAATGGATTAATCCACATATATTTAATGATATAAAGACTAGCTATTACACAGGTATCTCCATTGACCATTTTTAAAAATAAGTCATATTTTAGTTTTATGTATTTCATTAATTCTTTAAATAGGAATTAATTTCAGCAATATTATTTTATTAAATACCATTGATTAACCACTGATTAACCAACCACAGCTACAGCGACTCAGGAAAATGTATTGTACACATTCTTAGAAATGCTTTTCTTGAGTTGCTAGAGAGACCTCATGCCAAGGTCCTTTATGACTGTCATACAAATGCCTGTACGAATTTCTTCAGACCAAGAATTAGCAGTAAATCCCTTTTACAAAGCTTAAGTAAGCCACTGTGTTAAAACTCATCAGAAATCTTTCAGCTTAACACAGCACAGTTAGATGTGAATCTTTCCTACAAGCTAGATTGAAACCATACTATTGCCCTCTGTCAGCATCAAGATTCAGTTCCACTTATATCCATGGCAGTTCAAACATGCTGCTTCTTTTTAATCCTTTCCAGGATTCAGTGGTGTGTGCTTCATGGTCTTGAAGCAGAGCAGTTTGTTGTTGACAGAACTGACATCGCTATCCTGAGAATTGTTGGCTCTTGGCTTATCTTTCACACTTGAAACATTTTTATTCTTTACTTTCTACATGTGAGTTTCCCCAATGTGGTTTTTCTTCATGTGCTCATGAAGAATTGATTTTACAGAGGGAAAGGACTGCTCACCATTTCTCATTTTATAGATACCACATACAAATGCAGTATCTACTGCTGCTTATATATTCACTCCTTTTTAGATTTAAAGCTCTAATAATCTGCAAAATAAAGGCTATAAAAAGAATTAAAACTTAGCAGTAACAGAATGGATATTTTTATCCTCCTATATTTCTGTATGTTGATTCTTCCTGTTCAAGATTTTAACCCTGGGATTGAGGTAGTCAATGGCTTGGCCCTTTTCTGTTTAAATCAAATGAAGCCTTGGTTGGTATAAATCAAAGATGAACAACTAGCAACTTATGAATTCCGTTAGACTTCTGGCTTTAAGATTTTGAGCTTTCCAGATCTATCATCAGTCCTAGATTGCCTTCTTTCTGGTATATATTATCCCTGACTTACTACTCTCCCTCACCCTACTATAATAAACAGACATTGCTTAATATCTTGAGCCTAGGTACACTATTTATAATATCTGAAAAGTATAGGGAAATTACCATAGAAATCTGTCCTAAAGTGATCTACAAAAATTTCCTTCCATAGGTTGCATTTTTTGCTTGCAAAGTAAGATAAGTTATTTCATAGTTTTTAAATTTTGAATAGTTTGAAATACAGTTTTGAAAACCTTCTCTGAAGCTACAAAATAATTTGGGGGGGTGGGATGGTATAAAGACAGCTGTGTTAATTAATGAAGTGATGTATGAATGGGAATTGGCCATGTGCCCCATCTGAAAGTCATGTAGATGACCTCATAAAAACAGTCAAAGAATGCCCTATAGTTTACTTGTAAAAGCAATCTACTCCTTAAGTAATGTCCATATAATTCAGTGTACATTTAAGCTCAATATTATTGCTTCATTATTGCAGGATGAACATTTCCCATGAAAAGCATATTTAACCAACAAAGACAACTATAAACCTTAATTGATATTTCACAGTATCTACAAGTTTGCTCTCTGGAGAGAGTAAAATGTCCATTTTGCACGTGCATTTTATCAGCACGCTTATAGGCTTTCAACCATTAACGTTTTTCATTAACACACACACACACATATCATACACAAATTTTCATAAATTTGTTTTAAATTTAGGTTTCTCTTCTTATTCCATGTAATGCCAAACTTAAATACAACTTAAACACAAAACCTATTACTTAAAACCAAATGATAGAATCTGGCTATTTTCTTAAATGGTTTTGTCCCATAGTTGCTAGAAAAATAGGTGGCAACTTGTCAGTCTTTATCAAATAGACCAGACAAAAATGCTAATTCTACTTTATTGTAATGCTACTTTAACAGGCTCTTGTTAGTATGAAAGTACAATTATGCCACTATCACATTTACAACCCAATAATTTAGGGCTGGTCCCTCCTAAGCCTCTTGCTCTTCCACTATGGAGCTTTGCGCTTCTTCTTATCTGATTGTTCCCTAGGCAGCCTGGCTTCTCCTAAGGCCACTCCCACATATTATTATTATTATTGTTGTTATTAAGTGGTTAATCTTTGGTGAGATTCACAGCCTTTGGGGCTGGTTGGTAGCTCAACAGCTCGAGTCCTAACCAAGGACCTAGGAACTGTTAAGGTAACGTCAGAGGATATAAGCTGTTCCAAGTAGGGTAGTTTTTTGTAGAATCAGAATGTTCAAGTCTGATAAATTTAAAATTTCCAAATAGCGAGGTAGCCCTTTAGGTATTGCTCCAAGGGCTCCAATTACAATACACACGATTTCTTTTTCCACAGTCGCTCAACTTCAATTTGCAAGTCCCGGTACTTTGTGATTTTTTCTTGCTGTTTATCTTCAATTCGTGCATCTCCAGGTATTGCAATGTCAATGAACCATACTTTTTTCTTTTCAACTATGTTATGTCAGGTGTGTTGTGGGCCAAGTGCCTGTCAGTCTGGATTCTGAAGTCCCACAAGATCTTGACTTTCTCATTCTCTAAAACCTTCTCAACCTGATGGTCCCAGTGGTTTTTGCTGTACTCAGATCCAAACATTTGGCACAATTTCGAGTGAATGATCTTAGCAACGCGGTCATGGCGTTGTAGGTAGTCAACTGATCAAGTGGTCAACTGTCTCATCTTTCTCATTACAGAGGCGACATTTGCTGTTGGTGGTAACATGTTGAATTTTTGCCTTCATGTAGTTTGTGGCTAAGCCTTCTGTTTCTTTTTTCAGTGTTCCTGATCTTAACCAGTTCCAAGTTAGCTTTTGGTAAGCTTTGCCTTCAGTACTTTTCAAGTATTGGCTATGCATAGCTTTGTTTTTCCAATTTTAAGCTCGCTTCTCAATTATTTTTCCTATATTCAGTAACTCTTGTCCCATGGCAAGTTGTCCCATGGAAAGTTGACCATGGTGAGTTATCCCATAGCTAGTTGGCCACAGCGAGTTGGCTGTGGTGAGTTTTCCTAGATCCCAATATGTTGGACACTCAGGAAGATGATGATTTCTAGTGGTGTTTTCCCAATCTGCGAGCCAAAAGTGAACAAAATGATCCCTTTGGTGTTGCTAAGGTCTCCTAGAATAGGAATTATTGGAAACATTAATATACAGTACATGCTGAAACTGTTTTGTTAGAGATGACAGTCATGAAAACCATGTTATTTTCCAGTTAGTTACTGACCTAGCACAAATGGTAAGACACACTCTGAAACTGTATGTCTTCCTCTACTAAATTGAAGGATAATGGACTGAAGTTGGGGATGTTACTGTCAGCCGCTCTTCATTCAAAAACCAGGAAAGAAAACCACAGGACTCCATTGGTAGAAATCAAGTGTACTTTTACTAATTATAAATAAATAGAAGCGAAGCTAAGCGAAGACTGGTTATTTAGGCGCGAAAGCGAATAATATATTGTATAATTCATTCCCATCCCCTTGGCATCCCGTGCTCAGTCCAATCATAATTCTCCCAATTGTCAGGTGTGAGATAACTTCAAAAGGCATCACCAGGATGGAATGCTGGTTCCGTTAGCCTTGGCGGGAAACACTCCTCCTCCACATGCGCAGTAAGGTGGACAGTTCAAACTCTAGAATCTTCCTCCAGCACAACATTCAGTCCCCTCCCAAATACCATGCCCCTCCTCCCTGTTTCAACGGCAGCCGAAGCAGCAGCAAAGCGGAGGCTGACAGTTACATCTACTGTATCTACCTCTCACAGTCAAATCACTTCCTGCTGAGTTTTAGACCTGCAGCTGTAATTTTATGTCTCAAAGGATAGGAGATCCATTAGAAGCAATCCATGCTAAGAAGCGACCATTATTATGGTCATTCCTTGGCATTATCTCCCACTATGTACCATCTCTTGTTCACTTCCTTAGTTACTGATGATGAAGGCAATGAAGCAAATTTTGACCTGACCAAAAATCCAGATAGTGGAAAATTTCCTTAAATCTGATTGGATTAGGGTTTGTTATCAAAACTCCTCTGTGGTCCTGATGGAAGAGAAACATATTTTTTTCTCGTTTACAACTTCTTCTTCCTCCTGCAAAGCTTTTCCAACAAGGTCACTCTCAGGTCTGACTCACCACAAGTTTACTTGATTAGCTGCCCAAACAGTGAGATAAAATCTATGCAAAAAAGTTGCTTTGCTAATATTGGTTTTTTATAACTTTTCTACTTGGGGAAATATAGTGAAACTATCCTGACAATTATAATTGCTTCTCACATTCATTTTACACACTTACTTTTCTTCTGGGCTGGAAGTTATGTATCTTATGGGAAAGACTGCAAAACTTGGTATGCATTTTATGAATAACATTGTATTCTTATGCACAGATTTCAGTACAAACAAACATTCTGATACATATCATAGCATAAATATGCATTTAACAAGTATTTAAATGCATTTAAGCTGACACTGCATTGTAAAAATTAATGTGCAGAAGGATATATTTCAAACTTGATCTTAATTTGGCAGCTGTAGTTTGACAGGGAACTGTCCAGAATTTGGTAAATAATGGGCAGCTGTATAAATGTTTTAAATAAATATGTAAATAAATAGTTTGCTTCCAAAAGCATTTCAGGGAAAATGTGTAAGCATCCTATAATATTTACTACTAACCCTCAGTATTTTTTTGCTGGCTTTCCAAAAAAATTAAAGCTCAAGCTAAAAAAGAAAATTATTACCTATCATGTATTTTTATAACTTCTGTGCCAAACAGCCATAAAAGCTAAAAAATAGAAGACGCATCAGATGAAGTAGACTTTTCCCCTTGCTATTACTTATTTAAGCTAAACAAACCTAAATAAAGTCTGTGGGTGCTGTATTTTATAACAGTTGGCAGAATAAAGGGAACAGCTGTGAGATCATATCTTTAAAAAAAACTGAAGTGGTGTCCTGGCTAAGTGATTCAGCTTGAACACAGATAAACTCAAAGATTAAAAATGAAGAGCTGGAGCATCTGTCCTTAATATCCCTGAACATGGATTTTGTTTTTTATGTGTATTCAGCCTGTGTGACCATTGTCCTCACATTCTACAGGCTTAAACATTAACCAAATTACTAGTATTTATGTTGATTTCTAAGGCAAACTAAATTAGTCAAGGTATATTTGGCTAGCACTGTTTACAAAAGATTTGATGCCATAAGAAGATCAGACCTCTATTGTCCAACTGCAAGAATGAACTTCTGAGCAAGTTAAATTAAACAAATGTGCATTGCTTGTCCGAAATATATGAATCTTCTGTTTTGCAAAACAAGGTAAACACTACGTTAAGAAATCCATTTGCTCCCACACTGCAATTTGTTATTAAAAAATGTTTGGTTGTCTGGGTTGACTATGTGATAACTACTTTAAAAATCAAACTGCCAGACCTAAGAACCAACTATGTCACTATAGCAATATAACTTAGACTTATATACCACTTTATAATGCTTTTTACAGTCCTCTCTAAGTGGTTTACAGAGTCAGCATATTGCCCCCAAACAATCTGGATCCTCATTTTACCCATCTCGGAAGGATGGAAGGCTGAGTCAACCTTGAGCCTGGTGAGATTTGAACTGTGAACTGCAGCTAGCAGTCAGCTGAAGTAGCCTGCAGTACTGCACTCTAACCACTGAGCAACCCCAGCTCTGAAAGACACATCCACTAATCACACTGACAGAGGACACAAAGACTACCAGAAGTAGAGTTGCTTTTCAGAGTGAGATGGTAGCATATAAATTTAGTAAACAAACAAATAAATATTGTTGCTCCAGCAAAGTCCAAGCCCCAATACTAAGCCATATCATAGCATAGGTCCCAAGGTGTAGCAGTCTGATGGATCAGGAAATCTTTTAAGTAGTACTAATTTACCACAAGAGTCAGTTACACATAGAAATGAAGTTCCTAGTAGTTATGTTATTCTATTTTTTCTTCCCAAATTCCCTTTAATTCCTTTTAAAAGAAAGCAGAAAGTAGATAATGAAGAATGATGGTGGACTCACCTTTTTAACATTGAAGAACAATCCAAAGTAAACATATTTATTTATTTGTTTGTTTGTTACAGTTATATTCTTCCTTTTCTTCAGGTGCTTAGCAACATTTACCCTACATGGGTTGATTTTGAACAGCTAAGCAAGAATCTCGTTAGGAATGGGATAGAAGACCATCGGATTAAATAATGAAGAAAATAGATATATAAATAAATCCAAAATCTCCCAGTGACAATATTTGAATGATATGACAAACCAGAATTCACTAGAACTGTGGCTTAGTTGTACACAAACGGGGCATTAATCCACGTGTCAACTGTCCATCCCATCAACAAGTATATAAATCCATCTGTAGTTTATCTGGTTTAATGAAAAGAAGGACTAGGGGAGACATGATAGCAGTGTTCCAACATCTCAGGGGTTGCCACAAAGAAGAAGGAATCAAACTATTCTCCAAAGCACCTGAGGGCAGAACAAGAAGCAATGGGTGGAAACTAATCAAGGAGAGAAGCAACTTAGAACTGAGGAGAAATTTCCTGATAGTTAGAACAATTAATCAGTGGAACAGCTTTCCTCCAGAAGTTGTGAATGCCCCAACACTGGAAGTCTTTAAGAAGATGTTGAATAACCATTTTTCTGAAGTGGTGTAAGGTTTCCTGCCTAGGCCTAGGCAGGGAATTGGACTAGAAGACCTCCAAGGTCCCTTCCAATTCTGTTATTCTAATCTATTCTAGTGTCAGTATCAAACCAAGAACTCTGGCTTGTGGATCATTTAAACTAGGGAGTTGTCTTGTTCTACCTTAAAAATAACCCATTGTTTGTTCTGGAATTATTTGGTTAAACAGCATACAAAATAAGCCATAGGTGGAGCATAATTAAAATACAGAATTTTCTAAAGTTTTGTATAGCGCCGTATCTGCTGCAAATAGCACTGTTTTATGGCATTTACTGATTAGCCTCAGGCAACCACTAAAATTTTATCTCAAATAGTCTTACATTTTTCTTGCATAATGCAATTTTTATTCAGCAGTTCAAAGGTATGTTTGCAGTGATGGAGGTTGAATCTGTACGCCTTCCTATTATTCAAATATGAATCCTCTGCTCCTCCAGTTGTGTGTGAAATTTATTTATCTGTGAGAAATCAATCAGTTCTGTCTGTCTGAGTGGTTTCACATCTGTGATGGTAGCCTCTTTCTTTAAGTAAGATACAGTAAGTTCCGTAATCTATGTGAAATAATTGTGGCCCAAATGAGTCCTTTGTATTCTGCTTTCATGGAGATTCTTAAAACAAGGCACACATGTTAACAGCAGTAACACTACCCACAGTGAGAAAAGAACTTTCCTGCTGTATATTGAATCAATCATTCTTGCATATTTGAAACAGCAAGAGAAAAAGGCTAAGAAACCACAAGTGTTTTCTTTCTCAAGAAAGGGATTACATATGTAACTTTTTACACAATCAAGATTGGGGAGAGGGGTTTTTTCCCTTCTTCTTGCCACCACTGAGTAATATTTAATCAGTAGGTTTCCCCTCTATTGTTTGAAAGAGTTGGACCTGTTTGCTGCTTACCTATCTTGTACCTCCTGTAATGTATTAAATACTGATGAATAAAGTAGAAACATGAGAACAATATATAAGTGTTCTTAATTTTCAAGAAGTACAGTGAGTTTGATGCAGCCTATAAGGAGAAAAAATATTCTGAATATTAAAATTAAACTGGCCAGAGAAAAATTCTATCCAGGGAACTTTAGCATACACATCATTTCTGATTAATCCATGCGTCCTGTACTGAATATAGGATTATCAGAGTACAGTATAGATATTTTATGTATATTGTGTCTGCTTTTCACAGGATTTCTACAAAATGTGGGTGGCCAATTTGTAGAACTCTCTAATCCTATTCTAGACACAAATTGTATGTGAATAAAATGTAAGTGAGTCAGCATGGGCCAAAGGACAATGTATTGGGCTGGATGTGTGAAATCACAGATTCAAATTTCAACTGCACCAAATTTCAACAGCTAACTGGGTGGCCATTTGGGAACCACTCCTCCTACTTCTCCTTGTTTTATTAAGACAACTGGTAAAAGCATATTCAGAAAAAGGGAGTGGCTATTTTGGACAAAGCTGTGAAGGTAAGGCAGGCTGGCTTATGATGGCAGTAGACAGTACTTCCAAAGCAGCAAAACAAAGCCGTTGATTGAGAGAGAGTGCAACATTTTAAAATAAATTATGGTATCACTTGTAAGGAGTTGACATCCAGCTATTCCTATGCAGTTTGCATATTCTTAATTATTGGAAGTCCACAGATAATGCAATTTATTAGCAATGGATGGAAACTGATCAAGGAAAGAAGCAACCTAGAACTAAGATGAAATTTCCTGACAGTTAGAACGATTAGTGGAACAATTTGCCTCCAGAAGTTGTGGTTGCTCCAACACTGGAAGTTTTTAAGAAGAGATTGGAGAACCATTTGTCTGAAATAGTAAAAGGTTTCCTGCCTGTGCAAGGGTTGGACTAGAAGACCTCCTAGGTTCCTTCCAACTTCGTTATTGTGTTCTGTTCTATTAATTTTTAAATAAATTGAGTTATTATTGTCTCTGCAGCCTTTTCCAACATACACATACACACATCATCATCATCATTATTGTCATTGTCAGCATCAAATTTATTTTCTGCCTATCTCACCAGGGGGCTACTCTAGGTTGCTCACAACCATATAAAATGAAGAAATAGAAAGGAAGTGTAAACAAAATGAAAGTGAAATAGTGGAACAATAAAATAAACAAGGAAAAAGAAGACAAAGAAAATACATCAATATGATTAATAAAAAAAGATGGGTGAATAGGGAGCAGGGAGGAAAGTAGTGTCTGCTGTCAATCTAGCAGCCATTTTAAGAGTCAAAGTGCCTCATTGGGTCCCCAGGCTAATTTACAGAGGAAGGTCTTTATGGAAGGATAGAAGGTGGGGGACAGATCTTACCCAGGAGGGCAGATGTTCCAAAGGGTGGGACCTATGGCACAGAAGGCTTTTCTTCTGGATCCGAACAGTTGGATTTTTTTGAGCAACACGTTCCATAGAAGGCTGTCTCTGCCAGCTCAAGTACTGTGTTTTCCCAAAAATACAACAGGGTCTTATTTTCTTTTCACCTACAAAATATGGCTTGGGCTTTATTATGGGGGAGGGTTTATTGTTTTGGGGTTTCCAGACAGCTGCTCTCTTGCGAGTGGGCTCCCAAAGAGCCCGGCACAGCCTCATGGGCCAATGTCTGTATTGCGCTGTTGCAGCAGTGCAACACAACAGCCATGAAGTGACCACGCTCATGAGCAGCCACCCGGCAAACCCCCTTTGCAGCTGGGCACAGCGCCTTTCACTGACCTAGGGGTATCAGCAAGCCACATGAGCACCTGTTCTCCACTGCCTGGCTTCCGCGGCTTGGTGCCTTCCAAATGCCATTGAATGCCGCTCTGCATGGCTGGAGAGGGGGGGTTGCGTGAGCGGCTGTTCCGCTCTCGCTCACCCGCCTTCCAGCCTCACGATGCATGGCCCAGCTCTCATTACGCAGCCAAGGCACCTCCGCCACTGCCACCATCCCAGCCTGGCTTTTTCCACAACAACCCGGGTCTTTCGGCAGTGGCCGCTTCTTCTCTCACACATTTATGTAAACAAATATTTACATAATATTTAATGCAAACAAATACAATCACAGTTCCAAGGAATTCAGTGTGAATAACGCTGAAGGGAGAGACTGATAATGAAAATGTTTATGGCATGCATTTCTATCTCTGAAAGGCACCTTTCACCAGCTATTAGCATCAAAAACCTTTTTTTACATTGGTGAAGAGAATTCACACATTGTGTGGAGCTTTTTAAAATGACACTGAGCGGTACACCTGCAGGAAAAGCCAGAATCCAATAGACATTTCCAAGCAAATGATGTAGCTATTTCCATTTTTCTTTCTTTAAAAAAAACAAAACCTATCTCCAAGATCAGACATGGCATGTGTATTACAAATATATAATTTTCAAGACACAGCACTTAATTTTATATACATATACGTATACGTATACGTATACGTATACGTATACGTATACGTATACGTATACGTATACATATACATATACATATACATATACATATACATATACATATACATATACATATACATATATAATTAAACTATCAGCAAGAGTTTAAGTGTATATTTAATGCACACTGCAAATGATGGATTAAAGAGTATAGATTATGATATATGATTGCTAATTTTTAGTGAATCTGTAATTACAGGAGAAACTTCATTCCACGTTGGTGTTAATATCTTGCAAAAGCTATCCAGCAGTTTTTTTCAATACCTGTTATTTTACCTTTGTAATGCAACTCTAGGGACACCATCTCAACAGCCTTAGAGGTCTTCAGATTTCCCCCTCTGAGGATGGAATCAGGTTTGTATCTTCACAGGGAGAAAGTTGATACCAAATCCTTCTTCTATCACACAGATACACCCATCAGCCTCCACAGCTGTTTCTTTCCAAAATGGAGAAAATTTGAACCTCCTAGTAAAAAACAAAAAACACTGAATGACTTTTTGACTCCACAGCTTTTACAGCTCTTTGTCTTATCCCCAATTTGGGGAAAAAATATAGGAGATTTGCAGTTCAAACAAAATGTCAAGAAGGAAGGGTTGACAGCCAAAAGCAAAGCCAGAATCACAACTCCTTCATGCCTATCCTGAGATGAATAATGTTTCAAAGTACTGAAAGTTATAATTGCACGACTGAGAGGTTAGAGTTGCTGTTTTATATCCCAAATATATTAGACACAATAGAGGGTGAATAAAGTTTAACTATCATGGGAGTGTAAACCAAACCAAAATATTGAATTATTTTGTTAGTCCAGTTAATATATATATATTGTTGTTGTTAAGCCAACTATTGCAATAAGAGTTTAGCAAACGCAGAATAAACCACATGCAGCCCAAGATCATAAATTTTAACATTATGTGATTAATATACATTAACAATATTAAACATTTTATATGTAGTCCAAGACAATTCACCATCATTCAGTATGGACCAAGCTACTCAAAGGATTGGACACTCATGGTTTAGATAGTTGCAAATATATTTGGTCTATGAAGACTTTATAACATTGTGACACCAAAGAGTAATCTGATTAAAACAATTGTATGTTATATATGTAAAATATTTATTTAAAATGAATTATGCAACTTTTGCACATGGGAGTGGTACTGAACTAAGGTTCTACTCCTTGTGTCTTCTTAACATTATGGGGCTGGCACGGAATTGAAAAAATGAGCCAATGAAGCAAATGGCCTTTTGGGTTATCGATATGGAGGAAATCTATCTATACAGCCACTAAGAGTCAACATTGACTTGATTACACATAATGAATCCTCCTCATCTATCATCTACAAGACCCAGCAAATGAAGATATCTGCATAGCAGAGCACTAAGTTAAGCAAGAGCAAAACTGTTGTGAAGACATTCATACATCTTCTTACTTTGGCTCAAATAATGAGCTCATTAACAGCTCATTACAGACACATCTAACACTGTGATGTAGCTTTCTCGTCATCTTCATTCCCAGAGCATAACTATGGTCAGAGAACTTTGGGTTTTTAATAATTCAAAATGCAATGGTGTTTTTCATCTTCTTCCATCAAAATACTTGCTTTATACAGAATCTGAATCACTTCAGCAGCAACTATAGTGATGGTGTGTCAAGGGCTAGGAACTGCTAGGTTTCTATTGGTGCTTAGAGCTGCTACAAGCATACATTCTCCTCTCCAGTCAATTCTGCCAGTTTCCTTCCATGACTGTTTTGATTTGTGGGGTTACGCTAACATGACCTCAGGGAAAGGAGTACCTGAATCAAGATCCCTTGAGCAACCTTAGGCCAGAAGTCCTGTGCAGTGATCTATTATGGCTATGTGGAAATAAAGAATCCAAAAGACAGGTTTGTTGATGAGGTGCTCTAAATTCCTACATGGGTTTGATGGATAGGTTATTTTAAAGATGTCCTTGGTCACCATGTTTTCTAGCACCCATATTGATGCTGCTCTATTGAGAGCAGCAAAATCAGGGCCATTCTAAATAGTAAATCACAACCTTTGTAGAGAGCTGCAAAAATGGCTAAAACTATAGTTTTCACAATTTGTCACACTTTTTCTCATCCCTCAATCTACGTTGGAGATGGAGTAATGAATGTTTTCCTATTTTCTGGAAAACCCAATACCTGCATCTTAATATTCTCTGTCAGCAATAGTACAATGCACACACAAAAGAAAGCTGTTATAAATGTATTTTGTGATATAACACCTATATTTCTTTTAACTGTTACAGTAAACTTTGCTGTATGAAGAAACTGGGAATATGAACTTTTCAACTTCCAGAGTATAGCAATCCAAGACTACAACTGGTTTCAACTGGTTTTGAGGAAAGTAAACTAAGCAAACTAAGCATGGTGATGATGCATACATGACTAAATACGTGTGCAAGTCTGATGGCATCATTTGAGTGTCAACACCAAGTCAGATAAACAAAGAAGTCTGCTAGCTGAGTCTTTTGTCTTTAATCCTTCATTTTGTAAGAGGTTGTTTTACCCTGCCTGGCATCAGGTAAAGGAACCCAGCAGCCAATTCTCTCTGGTTGTGTTTTATTGGAATCAAAAGAAATCCCACAATGCCCTTTGCTGCCCTTACTATAGACATGCTATAAAGACTTAGAGAAATGATTCTGAGCTAGCTGTGTGCAGCAGCTACCAAAAAAGCCAACACAGTTCTAGGCTGCTTAAACAGAGAGATAGAATCAAGATCATGTGAAGTGTTAAGACCACTTTATAATGCCTTGGTAAGGCCACACTTGGAATACTGCATTCAGTTTTGGTCACCACAATGTAGAAAAGATGTGGAGACTCAAGAAAGAGTGCAGAGAAGAGCAACAAAGATTATTAGGGGACTGGAGACTAAAACCTAACCCTAACCCTAACCCTAACCCTAACCCTACCCCTACCCCTAACCCTAACCCTAACCCTAACCCTAACCCTAACCCTAACCCTTACCTTTATGTGAATCGGCTTGCTTTAATTTTATTGTTATTTCAATTTTTATTTTTTTTAGTCGCACTGTGATGACGTCAAATGTGCGCTTTCGTCGATCGTGCTTTTGTGGACCGCGGTTTTGACGGGTCACGCTTTTTGTGCTGCATTAAGCATTTTAAACTGGCTGTCTGGATGTGCTCTGTGTAAGCTTCCTTATATCTAATCATCCCCTCAGTGGGTTAAAAGTAGGCAGCAGATAGCAACCAGATAACATTGCATCTAAATCCAGATTTTATTTAAAAAAAACACCTATGCATTCATAACATGAACTAAGACTAGATCTAATTATAGGCATTCCTCAACGCAGACCACAATTGAACCAAAATTTATCTTGCTAAGTGAGACAGTTCTTTAGTGAGTTTGTTATTTCCTTTCTTGCCACATTCGTTAAGTGAATCAATGCCGTTGTTAAGTTAGTAACATGGTTGTTAAGTGAATCCAGCCTCCGCATTGACTTTGCTTGTCAGAAGATTGCAAAGGGGGATCACATGACTCTGGGACACTGCTACCATCATAAATATGAATCAGTTGCCAAGCATCTGCATTTTGATCACGTGACTGTGAGGCCTACTGAAATGATCATAGGTGTAAAAAATGGTCACAAGTCAGTTTTTTTCCAGTGCCATTGTATCTTCGAATAGTCACTAAATGAACCATTGCGAATCAAGGACAAGATGTATATTAAATTTTGTTTTCCTTATTTATCAACATATCGACAGATTTCATAGTTATTTTAAAATCACATTGATGCTTGATTCCCATCTTCACATATGCATAAAAAATAACTGATTCAGCAGAACCTATTGCCAGAGAGATATAATTTTCTATCACACGAGGAGATCATTGAATAATTAGATTACTCTCTAATTACTAGCTAATAGGATATCTGATTTCTGTTCATTTTCCCTCTTGTGTAGCTTGTTAATGTCTGGTTGGCAAACACATTGACTGCAAGTATCTTTCTTATTCATCACCTGAGGCCATAGTATGATTGGAAGGATAAACACCTCAAATTTCCTCTTTCGGAAATCCTGGGTTTCACTCCTGATTCCACTTCCTGCTTTAAGTTAGCAACTGAATTGTTCCTGCTACCTATCTTCCTCACCTGGAATCTTCCTCGCCTCCAAAAGTGTATAAGTCAGGGGACAATCAAAGCATAATGATGAAAACAAAACAAAAAAACTATAATTTAGTCATGTAGCTTAGAAGCTTGTGACTAGAGGTTTCAGCCCTTCTCAAAAAGACAAAATCAATATTTAGTAAATAACACATATTCAACATATATAAAAGAATCAACTTGGTCTAGTGGTTAAAGCATCAAGCTAGAAACCAGGAAATCATGAGTTCTTTTCCTTCCTTAGGCACCAGCTTGGGCCAGTCACTGTATTACAGTCCTTCAAAGAAAGCAATGACAAATCACTTCCAAAAAATATTGCTAAGACAATTTGCAAAAAGGATAAATATAGATACACACAAACAAATACACAAACTTATACTTCCAAAATAAATCCTTCTGCAATATGCATCTTAATCTTTTAGATCTTACAATACTATATAAAGTATAAGTATAATCTTTATTGTTGTTGTACTTAAATACAATGAAATAATTTTATAGAAGTTTATTTCTAATTTAAATAAAAATATGAGATCTGTCTCTTAGATCCACCTCTAATAATTTTCTGTAATAGCTTGACCTAAATCTTTTTTCCATTTATACATTAAAATATTATCACTGGCTTTGGTCTATTAATATTTTCCGGATGCACTGTATTTATTACTAATGAATGAAAATAGTGCCTAGTCTAAAAATATTAAAAATAAGGTAGTATTAGTATAGAAAGGACATTTTAATTATTCCAGGCTTCTTCTTATGCCTAAATATTGCACAAAATTTTTATATCCTATAGTTCTATGTCATGAAATAATCATTAAATATATATATCAGCCAACAGATGTCCCATTAATCTTTTGACCTAAATAAATTATTTTTCTGACTAAACCTAGGGATTTATTAGGATATGAACAGATTAATGAAGAAAATTGGTGATATTCCAGGAAAAAAAACCCAAACTATTTATGTTAGACTCTGTAAGGTAGAAAATTATGTATATCAGGGTATCATACCACAAATATTTTCTTGCTATTAGTAGAGAACAGTGAAGTTGCCAATATTGGATTGTATTTGATATCTGTGTCACACTATCACACTAACAGACTCAGAACACTGAATTAATGGTGGTTCAAAGTGTTTTAAATAAATTTTCATAATACAAGTAATCCTCAACTTACAACCACATATGGTTTTCCAATTGATTTTGCTGATCAGGAGGTCACAAAATGGGATCACATCACCCCAGGACATTCCCACTGGTTCATATATATGAACCAGTTGCCAAGCACCTGAATTTTGATCACGTGACCATGTGGATGTTGCAATAGTTGTGTGAAAACCAATAATAAGTGACTTTTTTCAGTGTAGCCATTGTAACTTCGAAGAGTCACTAAATGAACTGTTCTAAGTCGAGGAGTATACTTCTGATGCACAACTTGCCCAATTTGATTTGTGCGCATTTTATTTCTTCAATCTGATATTTTCTCCCTATATTCAATTCTTAGATTTGTCAATATGCTGAAGTACAGTGTGCTTCTATTCATATGCAAGTGTTTTCAACAGACTCTGACACTTATGGTATTTGGGTAGCCAAGTAACACCTATAAGAACATCAGATCATACTAGAAAGGGTGGGCAGGGCAGTTCCCACAATAACAGTCCTACTTGCATATGTTTCTTTCCCGTGCATATATGTACTAATCGTTCCTGACTCTAGGTGGTGGTGCTCATCTCTGTTTCAAAGCTAGCGCTCTCTGAAGACACCTACATGGCTATGTGGCTGGCATGACTAAATGCCAAAGGTGCACGGACCGCTCTTACTTTCCCACCAAAGGTGGTTCCTATTTTTCTACTTGCATTGTTACATCCTTTTGAACTACTAGGTTGGCAGAAGCTAGAACAAGTAACTGGAGCTCACTCCGTGAGCTTGCATATGAATTAAAATCCAGGACCTCAGGAAATTACAAGTATATATGAGTCACTCTTTCCTACCAATTCACTTATGCATTCATATCTATATAATATCATTGAAAAAAAGGGTTTTATAGGATTTCCAATATAGATAGTGACATAATTCCACTAGCTTTTAGCACTGGATTTTGTTTCTACTTGTAGATCTTGGGGTCACATAGTTCAGAAATGATATAAGAATGTAACTAAGAAGGAAGAAAAGTTGCTGACCATATTTTTGCAAAAACTGCAATATTACAGCAATAATGTAATCTTAATGTTGTATTTTTTAAAAAAGCCTTGTGCTAAAATATTTCCTAGCCTTCAGCTGTGTTCTAAAAGGGCTGGTGGTAATCAGCAAAAAACTGCAAAATGTCTTCTTTTCCTAAATCTTAGGAGGTTGAATAACTGCTGTACTTCTTAAAAATTATCCTTTTGCTAATATCAGTATAAATCTAGTGGTTCTCCCATTTTAAGCAATGTAATTTGCTTCGTGCATTCAGCTATTTCTTTGAGATATTGCTAAATTAAATCCAGTATTAGAATTTATGTCAGTAAAGTTACATGGATTTATTTACATTGATTTATCTGAGTTCTTTTTGCATTTAAGCCCACAAGTCTAAACATATTCTTTAGGCCTAAAGGCTAAATCAGATGCTATGTAAAATGAAACATTTGCTTGGTGTTATAATAACCACTGCTTTTGGGATCAGGAAAGACTAATTATACCTACCACTTATTTATCTAAAAAAATATAGCTCACCCTCAAACAATGGAGTTATGAAGATTTGAGAACTGATCATAGATGCCTACTGACCACACTTATTATTAACTAGTGTAATTAGTCATCACTCACCAATGCAAGACCAAAATAGCTACAAATAAAGATAGGGCAATATTCTACATGATTTTTTTGATGACAGTTCTAAAAAAAAATCATCATGGAAATTATCCTGATGCAAACATCCAAAGAGAAACCTTGAGGTATCCAAATTGTCATGAATAATTGCAATGTCAATTGTTTTTTTTTAAAAACCCAAAGTTTTCAGCATAGAATTCCAGAAACAAAATAAACATACCAGTCTTACTTGCATATGTATACCAATAAGACATAATTATTTTGCCTACTGACGCACTTGTTTCAAAATATTGAATGCAGTTCACACCTACCAAAACTAGTTTATGACTTACTATATTCTCTTACCCATATTCCATGAAGTAAACTGATTGCTAGTCAGTTTCTGAGTATAATTTAAATGCTGTTTATGATCCATAAGGAGTGAAGCCCTGGTTACCTACTTCTCTCCAATTGCAACTGCTTAACCTAAGCAAAGATACATTTGAGATACAAATACAAATGTATCTTAGTATACAAAGATACAAATGTATCTTTTTTTTTAAAAAAAAATTTTTTATTTATTTCATTTTCATTTTATACAATCACTTATATACTGTGCGTAACAAAAAACAAAAATAAAAGGAAAAAATCCACCATAAAAAAAAAAAACCCAACATGACACTTCAATCCCCCATACACCCTTTCTTCTCCCCCTCCAACTTTCATTTCTCCCCTCCAGCATTCCCCTCTTCTACTTCCCTTCCCCCTCAGACATCTCCCCCCCCCTCCATCTCACCCTCCTTACATTCCCCTCTCACTCCCTCTTTACTTCTCCCTCTTCTTTCCCTCTTCTCCTCACTTTGGTGTATCCCTACAATTAATCTATTCAGTTTATTTTTTTAGAAAAAAAAAGAAAAAAAGAAAAAAAAAAAAAAAGAAAAAGAGCCGCAGTATACAGGTGAATTCTTATTGTTCTAAGAATTGAAACTGTAATTCCACCCTCCCCCCTCCCCCCCTATAATCCCCCCTCCCTAACCCCCTTACGGCTTCCCAGGTCCCATACCCGGCATAGTTCCTTAACAAGCACTTGAGTATAATAAAACCAGCTAACTTTAAAGTTAAAAAAATAAAAGAAAAACAAAAAAAAGGGAACAGTAAAAAATAGAAAAGAAAAAAGCACACACAGAAAAAAAAAAAGAAAAACAAGAAAGATCAATAAACCCACTACATTAACACAGCTTCCCATCATCTGTAAATCTTAAACAATGTAGCTCATTCCAAATTTCGGTTATTTTACTACTTGCAGGGTTTCAAACTGTGTTAGAGCCAGGTAAGTTAATCAATTAGGATTCCCCAACTAAAAGTCTCATTGCTTTATCTATCTATTCAGACCTTTAATTTATCTCTTTTTTATCCGAATATCCAAACCTTTCTATAAAACCATTAAACTCAAGTACTTCTTTCATTTTTCATTTCCAACACCTCCCATTCTATCCTTACCCAGATCCACATGTAAAAATTTTTACCTTCCACCCTGCCTTTATCCATATCCACATATATATTTTACCGCGTCCATTGCTCCTCACATATTTACTCCACCTTCCTGGAGACTCTCTGACTAATCTTTCTTAACCTTATATTGAAATAGCAACTGATACAAACATCAGCTTGCATTCTAGCCCCAAGTAGTCTAGTTAAGCTTTCGCTACCCTTCCCTCTCCCACGCGCCACCCAACTCCGTTCGTCCCAGACCACAACTCAAAAAGATCGCGATCTCCGCTCTCCTCGCCTAGGAAAATAATTCATGCGCAATTTGAGTTAGAGTTCAAACAAATCTTATATACAATATGTGTCCACAATCAGCAACGCCTCTTTCAGTCTCCACGTCTCACCATCGATATACGACTTTTCCATTCCATCCCAGGCAGAAATCATAAAGTTTTAAGAACATCGCTAAGTCTTTATTCTTTACTCTTCTGCCCTTCCGGAAGAGGAAAGCAACACCCTCCGCCTTGTAGCCACGTGTCTCGCTGCTTGTCTTCTCCTTCTCCTTGTCTCTCTCCAGGTCCGGATGAATCAGGAAGTCCCGCCTTCAGGGTCTTGTAATAAAATTCTCAGGCTTCACAAACAGAATTAATGCGGTGTTTTTGATTGCCAAATGTAACTGTAATGCCAGCTGGGACTTCCCATTTGTATGGAATCTGAGAGTTTCTGAGTTCTTCAGTTAAGAAAATGTAATCTCTCCTTGCTCTTAATATTTGAGATGGTATCTCTTTAAAAACAATCAAGTCCTGTCCATCAATTCTCAACCTCTTGTTGTAAAGCCTCTATATTATCACATTTCTGGATTCCCTTGTGGTAAAGTATATAATTATGTCCCTCGGAAGCTGTCGCTGTTTTGCTACCCACGAATTCTGGCGGTAAATTTTTTGAATCTGCCAATCAAAGTTAAGTCCCGGACTTCCCACCGAGCGGCTAAGAGCCTCAAAGAAGATCTGTTTCAAATTCTCCTGTTCGTTTTCACGCAGTCCTCTAACTCTTATTGCGAAGGCAGTCTTATTATAATTTATCATGACAAGTTATTTTTGAGCATTTTCAATTTCCTGTTGTAACGTTTGAATTTTGGATGTCAGATTAAAGTTAGTTTCTTCCAAAAGTTCCAATTTATCCTCCGTTTCAGCAATATAATCTGTCATGACTGTCATTACTCCGATCATATCCTCCTTTGCTTGAGCAATTTTAGCATCAAATTGATCATATAAATCCGATATCAGTTGATTAATTTCCTGTCTGAAATTATTAAGCGTTTTGAGAAGAAATTCTTGTGTTAACAAATCTCCAGTGGAGGACGTAGGAGGCAAGGGTAGCGGCTTCATAGCAGTTTTTTGAGATATGTTATTAAGGAAGCGCTTCTGCTTAGATTTGGGAGCCATTCCAGAATAAAAATAAAAGACAAGCAATCAGGCTAGCCAAGAATCAAAGTCTCTGCTCCCCTCAGTTAATCTTTTAACAGTTAATACGGAGAAGCCTTCAGAAGAGTAGGGCTGACTAAGAGCCAAGGTGGCGCAGTGGTTAAATGCAGCACTGCAGGCTACTGCTAGATCAGCAGTTCAGCGGTTCAAATCTCACCGGCTCAGGGTTGACTCAGCCTTCCATCCTTCCGAGGTGGGTAAAATGAGGACCCAGATTGTTGGGGGCAATATGCTGACTCTCTGTAAACCGCTTAGAGAGGCCTGAAAGGCCTATGAAGCGGTATATAAGTCTACTGCTATTATTATTATGCTATTACGTCACATCAAACACAAAAGCTATAAGATCGCCATCTTGTGACGCAGCTAGAAAAGGGAGCCTTTTGCAAAGTTGAAGCTGGTATTTTAGATAGTAATAAAAAAAATTCCTCAGGAATGGTCCCCGCCCGGATTAATTTTTAAAATAGCTTAGCTTTGTCCTGGGGGGGGGGCAATCTGCCTAGGGCTGCAAAAAAGGCAGCTGCGGAGAACTGGCTGGAGTAAAAGCTCAGCTAATGTTGAACCTCTTCTCCATTCACAGCAAAAAAAAAGCTATGAATTACAAAGAGATCCTAACGACTGACCTTCTCCCTGCCCCTTTCTGCCAGAAAGGGGAGATATCTATAGATCTTATAAGATATACAGACCAGAATCCTGAGAGGAGCTTCATTGAGCTCCCGACGGCGGCAGGCTCCTCCCCCCGAAGCCCTCGATACAAATGTATCTTAACTACATTAGCTAAGATACAAATGTATCTTAGCATGAGTGAATCCCTTTTCTATGTACTCTCTAGGGTTGGATTCATAAAGTACGATAAGGCATAAAGTGAATATATTTGGTTTAGCTAAACATAGTGTATGACTCTACAAACTCTATAGCTTAGTTAGTGTGCTGTGTGAATTTGATTTATTTGGAGTCGTGGATTGCAAGTTCTTAAAAATAAGCCTGTCTTGTTTTAAAAGGTCAGGCAGAAATCTTGATATGGATTTGGCAGAGTTACTGTAACTCAGTTTAGACTTTCCACTTAGATTGGCGTGGTTGAGAATATCAAGCCAAGCACATTTCTCATTTAGTTTAAGATCACAGCCAAGACAAAAGGAAGCCATTATTCACGAGTTAACTGTTCTCCATGGGAACATTCCCACTATAACACTAGCCAATTCTCACAAGGCCCAACAGTTTCAAAAAGAGGGTTGGTTGCAAGGTTGCAGGCTCAGTGTAGAGATTTTCATTAAGACTTCCATTTGCCAGTTTGGAATTTCAAGGTGCGCTAATTAAATAGAAAGAGTGAAAAAGGTTACATTAGTGTGGTGTGCCTGGAGATAGAGTTTTCAGATAGAGTTGCTGGAAGGAAGCAGTCCTGAAAGAAACACCTGGCTTGGACTCTCAGCAGTGCATTAGTTAGAAACAGGAGAGGAAAACAATCCTACCACTAATGAGTCCCAGATGAAAAGCCTGTTTAACTAAAGCGAGGACTTTAAAAAGAATACGGAATATTCTGATTGATGAGAAAATTGTTTGGCATTCCTAATTGTTCCTTACATTAAAATGTAGAGTTTATTTTTCCCAGTTAAAGCATTTGGAGAGCCAACTACTGAAAACACATGTAATAAATTATGAGGGATACAAAAGAGAAAAAATCCCAAGCATGTATATATGGAAGATAAATCTTGCATCATATTTTGTGTTGGCTGAGTGTTTATGAGATACCACTGTGGAATTGGACTCTGGTTGAAGAGGTTTATTAAACACGGATTGAGTGAGTTTAGCAGCAGCCAAAAAAGCTAATGCAATCCTTGGTTGTATAAATAGAGACATAGAATCAAAATCATGTGAAGTATTAGTACTTAATACTAGAGTCCAAAAGCTCAGAAGACAAAACCTCTGATCCCAATGACCGACCCAGATTGGATCCTGCAGTATTAGTACCACTTTATAAAACTTAATAAGACCACACCTGGAACACTGCATCCAGTTTTGCTAACCACATTACAAAAAAAAAAAAAATATGTTGAGATTTTGGAAAAAGTGCAAAGAAGAGCAACTAAGATCATTAAGGGCCTGGAGACAAAAAACATGAAAAGTGGTTGCAGGAACTGAATATGGCTAGTCTAGAGAAAAGGACTATGGGGAAATGATAGCAGTATTCCAGTATTTGAGGGGCTGCCACAAAGAATAGGGAGTCAACTTATTTTCCAAAGCACCAGAAGACAAGACAAAAGAAAAAACAGATGGAAATTAATCAAGGAGGGAAGTAACTTGGAATTAAGGAGAAACTTCTTCACAGTGAGAACAATTAAGCAGTGCAACAGGTTGCCTTCAGAAGTTGTGGCTGCTTGAGCAAGGGGTTGGACTAGAAGACCTCCAAGGTACCATCCAGTTCTATTTTAATTGATTGATTGATTGAGTTTTCAAAGCATCATCTTTGGAGAGAAACTGAACTTTATGTATCCTTTTTAGTCACAGTACCTTTACTGTATTTTTTGCTAAAAAACATGTACCCACATTTGATGTATGTGATTTTCAGTGAAGAATGGTAATCATAGCAAGAATATTTGCATATGATACGGGCTAGGTCTGAACTTCAAACTAAAATTGATGGCTTTATCATACAGCTTAAGTCTCCTAAGCCAATAATTAGGTTTGATTTCAGGAGAATACTCTGTTGATCAGGTAAAGTCACAAAGCCAATAGTCATTGTCCATATTAGGAAGCATTCAAAAAGTACTGGCCAGCTATTTTGGGAGACATGCATACAATTTCTGGCTTTGCATGACACAGTATTTTTCCTCCATTACTTCTTAACCTTCTAGCTCTTTCAAACAATTTTATCTATCCTAACTGACATAAATTGCCTTATTCATTGTAATGTTTGTAACTAATCCATATTAAATCTACTCAGATTCTAAAATGTTCTGAATCTTAACCAAACCAGGATTCAACTTAACCCAAGATATTCCACAGTGTTCTTCTCTACCAGCTATCCTGAGATCCTCTATTGCAATTGCAGAAATCAACAGCTTTCTGAATGAATGGAAACTAATCAAGGGGAGAAGTAACCTAGAAGTAAAGAGAAATTTCCTGACACTGGAATGGCTTGATTCCAGAAGTTGTGGGTGCGCCAACATTGGAGGCATTTAAGAAGAAATTGGATAGCCATTTGTCTGAAATGGTATAGGGTTTCCTGCTTGATCAGGGAGTTGAACTAGAAGCATAATGTTATCAAAAGTAATAATATTCATTAAAAAGAGAGAACACTGTTCTATACATTACAGCTGCATCAGATACTTTTTATGTAGTATTAATTGGTTAATACTTACTTTGGTGGGAATATTTTTATTAGCAATTCTATTAAAATTGTATAATAAGATTTTTTACTGTGATTTCTATAATACACTATGATGCTTTCTTCAGAAGAAGAAAGCAAGGCAAATCAGCTAGTTTCAATTCACATCTATCACACAAAATCTGTATTTGGGACAGAGAGCTGGTAACTCCTGTAGGGTATTCATGGCAAACAAAACGTTTGCTGAGGGAAAAGTATTGCCTATTCAATCAACAATTGTTATCTGTATGTAATTTTCAGCATATGCTATTAAATTATTTGTAGTGCAATCCTACATACATTTACCCAGAACAAAGTTTTTTTGCTAATTGGATTGGTATTAGGAGATGTAAACCAATTTATCAAAAATATGATAGATTGAATGAGTGTATTTAGCTAGTCAACTTTCATATTCTGTTCTGCCAATTCTTCAATTGTTTTTAAATTTCCCTGTCTATCAATTAAGTCTCTGTATCTTAGCATTTTGTTCAAATCTATAAAATTTGGATTAGTCGTCCTTTCTGTCGGTGATAGCCAATTCGGGATTTTCACATAGTGGATTTTTTTGATTTTGAGCCATTTTTGCAATAACACTTTTCTAATTAAATGATTTTGAAAGTATTTGTGTGTTTTATTTTTATCATCTCAAAGGAATGTATGCCAGCCTACTTGCAAATCATGGCCTTCTAAGGTCAAAATTCTTTTATTCTTTAGCTCTATCAAATTCTTCACCCATGTTATTGTTACTGCTGATGCTTATAAATCCCAATTTGGTAATGCTAAACCTCCCCTCTCCTTGCTGTCTTGCATTGACTTTAGTTTAATCCTCGCTTTTCGTCCCTGCCAAATGAACGTAGCAGTTATTTTGTTTAATTCTTGAAATAATTTTTTACCCGGATTAATAGGTGCGGCTTGCAACAGGAATAAGATTCTTGGTAAAATATTCATTTTAGTTGTCACTATATGTCCCATGAGTGATAGCTGAATATTTTTCCTATTTTCTAAATCTTTCTTTATTTGTATCACTAATTATTGTAATTATCATCTTTAATTGTGAAACATTTTGCTGACACCCAGATCCTCAAGTATTTCACTTTCTTAGTTATTTGCATTCTGGTTGCTACTTCCAGTTCCTCTTCTTGCTTTTTTGTCATGTTCTTGGTTATCATTTTTGTTTTGTCTTTATTAATCTTTAGTCCTGCCACTTCATCATATTCTTCTAATTTTTGAATTAATTTCAGGCTGGATTCTAATGGATCCTCTAGAACAGTGTTTTTCAACCTTTTTTGTGCAAAGGCACACTTTTTTCATGAAAAAAATCACGAGGCACACCACCATTAGAAAATGTTAAAAAAATTTAACTCTGTGCCTATATTGACTATATATAAAGTAATTTTCCCACGGCACACCTTACACGATGTCACGGCACACTAGTGTGCCGCGGCACAGTGGTTGAAAAACACTGCTCTAGAACATATACTAAGACATCGACATAGGCGTGGGCCTTATATTCTTCATTTTTGAGTCTTAAACCTTTTATTCCCTGGTCCTTCCGAATTTCATTTAATAAAATTTCCAAAGGTAATATAAACAGCAAAGGAGATAGGGGGCATCCCTGTCTGACTCTTTTTTTTCTTCAATCTTCTCTGTTAGATCTCCATTCATCAGAACTTTGGCTGTCTGACTGTTATAAAATCCTCTATCATTTTTATAATTTTTTCTCCGAATTTCATCTTGTCCAATAGTGTTATTATAAATTTCCAGATAACGTTGTCAAATGCTTTTTGTGCATCAAGGAAAACCAGTACCATTTGTTTTTCTGGATGCGTCTCGTAATAGTCTATTATGTCTAGGATGACTCTTGTATTATTTTTAATGTGTCTGTGAGGTAAAAATCTGTTTTGGTCTGGTTGTATTCGTTCATTTAAAACCTGTTTAATTCTTCCTGCCACAATTGCTGCAAATATTTTATAATTGGAGTTTAGTAATGAAATTGGCCTGTAATTTTGAATTTCTTGTAGGTTGGTTTCTTCTTTTGGGATTAGCGATATTATTGCTTCTGTCCATGATTCAGGTATCTTGGCTTTTCCTAAAACTTCGTTAAGCATTTCCACTCCTAGCTCTTCCAATATTATTTTATTATATTTGTATAGCTCCACCAGTATTCCGTCTGGTCCTGGGGTTTTATTATTTTTCTGGTTTTTCAGGACTAATTCCACTTCGGCTAACGTTATTGGCCTGTTTATCGCCTCCTTTTGTTCTTTTGAGATTGGTGCTATCTTTTCTGTGTTTAAATAATGTTTTATTTTGATTTCCTCCATACTATCTTGTGTGTATAGTTTTGTGAAGTATTTATGAATAATATGCTTTTTTTCTTCCACTTTGTATTGGATTCTTCCCTCATCATCTTTTAATTGATATATCATGCTTTTTTTCTTTCATTCTTCAGTCTGTATGCCAGCCATCGTCCAAGTTTGTTGGCTTGTCTGGCTGCTTTAATTTTCTGTACTAATTTCTTTTGAGTTATTAAGTTGATCTTATGTTTTATCATCTTTCTTTTTTCTTTTTTAATTTTATTCTTTAGGTCTTTCTGTAGTTCATCTTCGGCTTCCATAAGTTCTTTTTGCATGCATTCTTGTTGCTCTTTTTGTTTTCTAGTTTTTCTTGCCATGTACGCAATCGTAAATCCTCTTGTGTATGCTTTCACAGTGTCCCAGAGATTTTGAATTGAGATGTTTTCTTTTTTATTTATTCTAAAAAATAGTTTTAATTCTTTCTCCAGCATTTGAGTGTATTCTATTTCATTTACAATATTTGAATTCATCATCCAGTTTTTTCTTCTTCTTTGACCTTTCCATCTTAATTTCATTGGATTATAATCTGCCCACTCATTTGCTTCCAGTTCAATTTCATCTAATTGATTACATAGACCAGATGAAATCCAAGCCATGTCAATTCTTGATAAGGACTGGTGGGGGTTCGAATAAAAGGTATATTCCTTTTTTGTTTTGTACCTTTCTCTCCAAACATCATGTAGTTTATATTCCATACCCATCTCAAAAAAGGATTTGGGTAACGTTTTTTTTTCTTTTTGCTTTCATAGCCCATTTTTTTATCCACTATTGCATTATAATCCTCAATTAAGGAAATATTTTCATATTCTAATTTGTTTATTTTGTTGTGTAATTGTATAGAGCCCATACAATTGTTCAGCTGTTCTTAAATGTCTGTGCTCTCTAGGTACCGTATGGCTTTTAATTATTTGTTTTTAATGTGTGTGTAGTTTGTATGGCTCTTTTTCTTTTTTCTTTATGTTTTAATTGTAAGCCATTCAGAGTGATGAGTGTGAGATTGGGCAGCTATATAAATTGAATAAATAGAATAAACAATATAGTCTGGACATTCAATTATTTAAAAATGAAAATAATTATTAACACACATAATCATTGCTATTATTTTCCAGAAGAAACTATCTGCTTTGATCTCTGGTATGCCTGGTATGCTTTAGAAGAGAAAGTGCTTGGCTAGATATTTCCAGGCTAAGAATGAGAATGAGAATGATTCAAGGTTTAATTTTGTATTCTTAGTGTTTAATTTTGTATTCTTATTTTTATTTTGGACTGATATGGCCACCCAATTCAAACCTTGCAACCCTGGAAGTTTTACATAATTGATCATGACTCACAGTTATATACCTCACCAGGTGTGAATTCTATTTATTCAGGTTCCAGGTGGTTGAGGAAAAAGCTAGGTTTTTATCTAATAGTGGGAAGATCAAAGGGGGCCACATTGCCATAGAAAGCGGACTTCCACAGCTGTTTCATATAAAGGTTAAAAAGAAGCGGGCACAAGTAATGCCAAAAGTACCCTGAGTAGCAGTGTCTACGGTTGAACCACTTTATTCCACCAACACTGAGGGGAATCAGCCAAAGAAAAAGGAGCAGAACCATTGTAGTATATATCTTCCAGTCTCAAGTCCCTGAGATGGTCCAGAAGGATATCATGTCAATGATATTAATGGTCACTAAGAAATTAAAGGACCAAGAAGGATATACTGCTTTCTAGGCTAATTCATTATCAAGTGCAACCAAGGCTACCTCACTATTGTATCCTGGTCTGAATCTACACTGCAAGGAATCCGAATAATTGTTACTTAATCTTGATAGTATTCTAGGACATTTTATTAGGACAGGATTCTTACAGTCCTCACGTTTTCAATCCATGTTTTCATTTCTATGTAAAGCTGTTAAAACACATTAATTGAAATAGTAAGGTTGAATCTGATCACTATGCTGATAAAAAAAATATTTTGTTTTTTAAATACTCTGAAATTGCAGAATTGGATATGATAATAAAGCAGATGTTGTCTAACAAAGTAATGTATATCCAGACCAAAAAAGATAAAAAGGCTATTGTTGATCAGACAGCCCAGTATGAAATGCAGCTATAGCTTATTGTCGACTACCAGAATTGCAAGTTTAGATGTAAAGTATATATTTGTTGGTATAATTTATAGTGGCATCATGAAATAAAGTTTTTGATTATTAAAGTTTGAGCCAATTTCAGCATTTCAATAATCATGAAAATAAGCTAATCTAACCAATGAACATAAAACATTAAAAAATCAGGGGCATTTCCAGAACAATAATGCTAAAAGCTATCAATCTATAGGCACTGTGAAGCTATAACATTTCCCCCTTATTAATGGAAGATAGGGAAAAAGCAAGCAACCAGTGAGAAATATAGGACAGTTACAAATGAAAAATAATTATATTTGGAGCCCATTCTGCCTCCAATTGGTAATAGAATGATCTTGTAGCAAAAAGATAGATTTCTTCCTCCATTCTTTTTTTCTTTCTTATATTGCATTTACATACTTCCATACATAGTATGGAATGGAATTCATGGAAATCAAAGTTTCCTATAACAATTCAAATGATAACAGTTCTTTTAGTTTTCATTGTTTGCTCAAATGTATTTATTTCACTTGTATGTGTGGGTGGAGTAATCTGTAAAATGAATTATTTAAATATATTAAGGTGTTGATATACTACTTCCCATTTGGGAAAATGCAAAAATGAAACAATATAATAGCAGAGTCAATATATTAGCAGACCTAATAGTTAGGGATAACCAACATAAAACATCAGTATTATTGCATCATATCATAATCATGATAAAGAAGGCAAAGCAAATAACCTCACTAATTTATTCCTATTTCTGTCAGTGATTATACATAAAATAGAAGAGTGTAAATTATTGTAGCCCTAATGGAACAATCAGTCATAATCTAAGTAGGCTACATTATCCAATAAAGTTGTTTGGCATTGTGAGTTTAAGAGGGAATCCAGAAATATTTCATCCGTGAGAAATGGAAACATTTATGATTCAATTCATCTGAGATTCAGTTAATGTATTTCCATTTATATTAGTGTCTACAAATAACTATTCAGTTGGATCATTTCTCTTTGTAAATAACATACCATATTGGGAAATATTCATCACAGTTGGCTTAACCCAACAAAGTGTGTGCTTTCACCTAATTACTTTTGTCAAACGATTCCATAAGTATATCAATGTGGAAAAGTTTTATATGTCATTTTATATGACTATTTGCATCATTCCAGGGAAGAGTGTTTGAATCCAATGTTCATGTGCTAATCCAGATAATATGATGCAAGCATAAATAGTTATCAGAAGATGGAAATGTAAGTAAAACCCAGACTATCAAAAAAATCCATGTTGTCTAGCATTCTGCATCAGACGAACAGCCATTAAATATGGACACAAAAGCAATGGTCTTCTTTCATGATTGTTCCCTAATAATGCTGCCTGTAATAACAAATATGTATGCTACATATAATAATAAATAACCACCACTGTTAATGCCAGAGAGGCTCAAATTCTACACTAGTTGTATAGAGAAATAATTATGATACATTTTCAATAATGGTTAACATTTTCCTCTCTATGTTACAACTCAGTGTTGCATCTCAAACCAAATGGATGGATTTGTTTTGACAGATATCCTCTAATGATCTTTCAAACATGAAGTCCATGTCTATATACTCTTGGGCTGATAAATAATTTTTGATTCACATCAAAGAGGTTATCAGTAATATGGCTTAACTGGGGATCTTTTTATTCTGGAATTTTTTGATCCTACATCAGTTAGAGATAGAATTACAATTGTAATTCCATTGAAAATGATGTTACATAGTGCCATTATAATTCTCAAAAAACAGTCTTGAAGTGTGCCTAGAGCAGTCTGTGGTTAGTCATCATACAGCCCTGGGGTTTCATGCAGCCCTCAGTCTTTTCAGTCCCTGCTTTTTATAAACAATAAAATGTAAGTTTTTGGCAACAGCTATACATTGTCTTTCTTGTACAGTAATTTGCAGAGGTATTAGCAAAAACAAATGCAAGAAATAAAAGAGAAAAAAGTGTTCCAATATTTAAGAGGCTGCCACAAAGAAAAGGGAGTCAATTATTTTTCAAAGTACTTGAAGGCGGGGCATGAGGCAAGGATGAAACTAATCAAGGAGAGAACCAACCTAGAACTAAGGAGTGATTTCCTGACGGTGAGTACAATTAATCAGTGGGATGACTTGTCTTCAGAAGTTGTGGGTGCTCCAACATTGGAGGTTCTTAAAAAGAAATGGACAACCATTTCTTTGAAATGGTATAGGGTCTCTTATTGAGCAGGAGATTGGACAAGAAAACCTCCAAGGTCCGTTCCAACTCTGTTATTCTGTTTGTGGCTTCACTTACCTAAAGTTTTGTTCAGCTTACTAACTGTCCTATTATTTTCAACAGAATAAATGCAGTCAATAATATAAAAAAAGATAGCCCATTTTTGAGGTAGATTGTTATGTGCAGAATAAGTCCGCTTAATTTAGAGAGTCTTCAGTTAGTAACAGACTGCCCACTTACTATGGGTTATGCAATTCCTGAATTTCTGAACCATTAACAATACCAAAAATGATCTTCAAATTAGTCCTGAACTACTTCTTTCCAAACCATTAACTTCATTAAAGTTAATCATTTAATTATTCTCCCTTTATGTCCAAAATAACTACTAATTATTGCTATTGTTGTTGTTTCTACATGCAGCAGTAGCTATATTTATGCTGGTCTAATGAGATTATTTTTCTTTCTAGATATTCTTCAGAAAAGAAGAACTAGACCATTTACTTAACATTAGAGAAACAAAGACTTTTTATTAATAATTTTTTAGTGACCTGGAACCTAAGAGTAAGCTGTTATATATAATAACTTTCATTCAAAATTAAGAAAATATGGCAAAATGCCCCATTCTTAAGATTCTGTAATTGAATCAAATCTTGGAATTCAACAGATGATAAGTTCAAGGATGACCCTGTTTTACTAAAGCTGATTTGGAATGCATAAAGACATTTGATTTTCAGTTTTCATGTGAACCATTTTAGTGCAGCAGGATTAATGAATGTATGAGAATGTGTCCTTGGATTACAATGCATTCCTACAGAATGAGAGTAAGAAATATGAGATATATTAAGAAGAAAACAAATGCAGCATTGTAAATTTCTTGCTATGTGGCTAAAACACTTGTAACCAAGTGTTCATAACATGATTTCAGTACTGGTTTATTTTCTCACATGTCTCCTATGTGTCCAGGTGCATTCATTGGAAACAGTTGTAAACAGTACACGATCTGCTGAGAAGCAAAAAGAAATATGAACTATCATGAAACTGTACTTAGTCTCCTATAAATGCTTCAAAAGCCTATACTGGAATTAACAAGATAATGAAATTAAATTAACTCATATTATTAACATCAACAGAGCTGATCTCTTTTTATGGGGAATAATAGAAGCTGAATTGGCACTAATCATCTTATTAATTTATAGTCTTGTTTGTTTAAAAACAATCAAATTGTGGAATTTTGTGATAAATTTAAGAAACTTTCTACCTATTTTATTAGGCAATTTATATAATCTACATCTAATCATGTAATAAGATGATATGTTATGCAATGGTAAAATCTAAACACTAAAAGAAACTTGCACTTCTTCCAAACAGCTACTATCAGTATGTTTATATCAATACTTTACATACATAAGCATTCCAAAAATCCCCACCCAGAAAGAAAAAGGATCACTGAAGTTTTCTTTAATGCAGTTTAATGCAAAACAATGCAGTTTTGAGAAGGAAGAACTGAAAATGACATTCTGTGGGAAATCTGGATTAACTCTCCCTGAATCTACTGAGTAATTTTATTTAATTAATTAATTCAATGAACTGTTTGTGAGACCACCCTGGAGTAAATGAAACTTGCTACCTTAAGCAACTCAAGTTTGTACTGAGTGGTGGGTGCATATGTGTATGCTTTGATTAATTATGTACTATCAAAGTGCAAATTCTTAGCAACCACACAGATATTTTTTTCCTCCAATCTGGTCTTTTAGGTCTTCCCACAGTGCACTCATTGTTGCTATAACTGAGAATATCCACCTTGCTGCTAGTTGTCCTCTTTCCTTCTACCTTTTTCAGAATTAGAGCCTTTTCCAGTGAGCTGTACCTTCTGAACTAGATTAATTTGAGCCCAGTCATTTGTGCTTGAACAAGAACTCTGAATTAATTTGTTTGATTAGTTTGTTTTCTTGGCCATCCACAATATTCCCAAAAGTCTTCTCCCACATCAAAAACATCAGTACTGTTTCTATTCTATTCATCTTTCATAGAGTGTCACAGGAAATATCATTGTTTGCATCCCCACATTCCTGCTGCTGACTAGGCTGCCTCTTATTTAACCATTTCCCTGGCTGTGGCTATTTTCCCTCACTTCCAAGGTCATCCCCCCCCCCCCCATTGCAGCATGCTTTAGTTGAGATCAAAGTCCAACTTCTTTAAAAAGGAGAGCTGACACAAATGATCCTTCAGAATCTATGGTTCTATGTTCTCAGCAGTTGTGAAATCCAATATCATTTTCTTTCAAGAAGCAAACACGTTATAAGCAAATTGCCCCAACTGCAGGGGTGAAATCCAGCAAATTCGGACAGGTTCTAAAGAACCAGCAGTGGAAATTTTGAGTAGTTCGGAGAATCAGTAGCGGAAATTTTGAATAGTTCGGAGAACCGGCAAATGCCACTTCTGGCTGGCCCCAGAGTGGGATGGGAATGGAGATTTTGCAGTATCTTCCCCTGTAGTGGGTGGGAATGGAGATTTTGTAGTATTCCTCACCTGCCATGCCCACCAAACCATGCCCACCAAGCCATACCATGCCCACCAAGCCACACCACAGAACTGGTAGTAAAAAAATTTGAATTTCACCACTGCCCAACTGTCCAATTTATTGGAGTTAATTGAAAAAAAATCAATGACTCTTTTTGCTCCTATTTAAGGATATTCTGAGTTTTGCAGATCTGACAGCTTCAGTATTATAAGGTCGCAAACCAATAAGTAACAATGGCATAGAATCAATTGGTAGGGCTGCAACAAAGCCAGATATGACTTAACACTTACAGAATTTGTATTTAACAGTTTATTTCATTTGGAATAAGGAAAGGTCATAGTAGAATATGCATAAACTTTTTTTCAAAATGCAAAGAGCAGTAAAAAAAATCCTTTCATAATAAGCCTTCATAATAAGCCTTCTCTGTGGCTGCTCCGACCCTCTGGAACGAACTCCCCGTGGAGATTCGTACCCTCACCACCCTCCAGGCCTTCCGCATAGCCCTTAAAACCTGGCTGTTCCGACAGGCCTGGAGCTAAAGACTCGCTGCCCCACTTCGAATGGTATGATTGTTGTGCTTTTAACTATGTATGGTTTTCATGTTTTTGTAACTCTGTTTGTTTTTCCCCTCCCTTTTGAGTTGTGAGCCGCCCTGAGTCCCTTGCAGGGAAAAGGGCGGCATACAAATAAATTAAAATGAAATGAAAATGAAATGAAAATGAAACTATTTCGAACATGAACCTCAAAAAAAAAAAAAAACACTTTAACTGGAAGCCCTAAAGTAAAGCATTCCCTGCTTGGAACCTAATACAAGGCATCCATCATAAAACTAATCCCACCTCCTCACTTCCCCACCTAATCTCATATTACACTTAATGAAAGCTTCACTACAGGAGTTGTATACTGTTTAGGCATAACATTGGACTCTTAAACATAAACCACCAATTGGACTTCATGTTCTGTTTACCCTTAATTTGAAAATGAACTGAGTCTCACACCGGTACATAACTTTCTCTTTGAGATTTGGAATTCATCCAAAACAGGCAGATCCCCATAACCCCCAGAGAGGGTCATTCTGCCTGCTAATAAAATGCTACAATCTGTAGGATGATTTTCTACAACAGATGTACTCTCTTGAGTGGGAAAATTGCTAGATCCCACAGCTTGGTGATCAGGGAAAGCCCATTAGCTTCCAGATCCCATGCAAAACAATATACAGATTCGGTGATGAAATCACCTTTTACACTTAACTTGAAACATTTAAGATTGAAAAATTAAGCAGGAAATCTGAGAGGGAAGATGGATCTTTTGAGCCTTGTTACCAAGGCACACATCTGGTTGGCAGGTGCATGTTCTCAGTATCAGGACTGCTGCACTCAAATCAGTTATGCACCATATTTAATCCCTGTCAGCTACATCAGGCCAAGGTATCTGCAATGAAAATGTTAGAGGAATATCCCAGCATTATGAAATTATTAAGTTCAACATTATTTTACAAATATTAAAATATATTTTTAATCTTGAATAGTTAAGCCATTTTATTATGCAGAGCTGAAATCTTAGTAGCTGTCGTATATTTCTGTGACAATCAGATCAGATATCCCCAAGAGAAAAAAGAGTTTTGTGCCACAATCCAAAACAACTTTTGTTAGAACCACCCAGGGCAACCTAAGGTCTTAGAATTCCTGGATTCCTGAACCCTTATATGTTTTCCCATGATTACAGTTGCTGAAAATTACTTCTCTCTGGAATCTGAAATACAATTTCTAAAATAATAAAACCAAGAGAACCCCCTCAAAATTCTGTCCTTTATCATAAAAATATTATTATTGAGTCATTTTGCATCAAGCTTAGGCCAACTATCAGATAGACCTTTGCCTATCTTGTGGCTTCTAGTGGATCTAGGGCACAGGTGTCAAACTTGCTGCATCACATTGCCTTCACGTGACATATTGTGACATTTTCCCCCTTCACAGAACTGGGATGTGTGCCAAGCCTGATTTATGCAGCCCGCAGACTGCAAGTTTGATGCCCCTGGTCTACAACAAATTGGTGTGGTCAACTTGTCACCATGGCCAATTTGCTGTGGGACAAGGCTTACACTAATATTGAAGAAATGGTGGAATAGAATCATTCAAGGAAAGATGCCAAAGGAAGGACAAAATGAAATGTGAATGACAAAAATTTAAACAGTGTTTTAATTATTTTAAATAATGACATTGAAATGAAATAATGAAATAATGACATAATGCCTTGTGGTGAGTTCTGCGCAAATTGGCTGTGGCAAGATGTCCCATTCTGAGATTATATGGAAGTGCCATGCTGCAAGGCTGCCCAACACTTGGGGATGAAAAACCACATATAGTTTTTGAGTGCATGCTGTCCATGACTTGCCAAAAGTGAGACAACTAGAACAAAGTAGTAAGCAAAATCAAGAGATAATAATGACATTGTGAAATTGTGTATTCCACATATATTTCATAATTTCCACCTGTTCTACCACATTAAAATTCAGTGGCAAGCTTTGCAGGGGTTCTGAGATGACACCTAAGACTTTAGGGTTGGGACTGCATGTCATCTGGCAATACCAGCTGGTCTCCAGTCTTCCACTCTTGAAGGTTATCAAAAATATAGTCCTGTGGTTACAGACAATTTTGAAAGCAATGGATTACTTGGACCCTTTTCAGCATGGTTCCAAGCCTGGATATTTCAACAGAATTTACACTGATTACTTTGATTGACCACTTATGGTGGAACCTGTGTAAGGAGTATATTCTGTTTAAACTTAATTTAAGTTTTGATACCATTGGTTCTGCTGGGTTCCACCACAAAACCGCGGTCGACTAAAGCGCGCTCGACGAAACCGCGTACCTGATGTCATCACAGCGCGATGAAAAAAGCACGCTGTGAGCGGTAAAGCTAAAATTAACGCGTAAACCTAAACCTAACCCCCCCAAACCTAACCCTAAACCTAACCCTTAACCTAACCCTAAACCTAACCCTAAACCTAACCCTTAACCTACTTTGATTGACCACTTATGGTGGAACCTGTGTAAGGAGTATATTCTGTTTAAACTTAATTTAAGTTTTGATACCATTGGTTCTGCTGTACATCTGGATCACTGATGACCAATGTAGTGGAGGCACACTGTTTTACGGTGGTTTTCCTTTTTCCTAAATGAATAGTTATAGTTAGTGGCAATAAGGGGATGAAACACTTAGACCTAGGGTTCTTTGCTGAGAGTTGCTACACATCTCTTATTTAGCATCTACATGGAACAGCTTAGGAACATCATTGGCTTCCTCAGAGTGATGTATCATTAGCTATCCAGCTGTATATCAGTTCTGAGCTAAGTAGGCAATGCAGCTAAAGTTCTGTTCTAACACTTGGAGGCTATGAGGTTCTAGACAAAGATAAACAGGTTTAGACATAATCTTGGGAAAATCTGATTTCAGATATATTTTACCTTTGGTGCTTCCCCTGTTGGTAATTGGATAGGCCTCCTGGACTTACATTTTTCACTTAAAGAGCAAGTAAGGAGGACTTCTGCACATATCTATTTTGTGTACCAATTGGGGGTCTTTCCTGGATCAGGAAGCTTTTATTCATAGTCACCTATGTCTTAGTCAATTCCAGTCTGAATTATTGCTTTGTCCTCCACAGTAGTACCACCCTTGAAGTCAACCCCAAAACTTCAGAAAGTCCAGATTTCTATTAGCCTATGAACCAAGTCCTCAATTGTGCCACTTTTTAATTAATGCCTGACAACATTTTATATATGAACACAAAGATAAAGTGCAATTTGTCAACACATGTACATCAGTTGCCATATATTAAGCACATTTTACTGGAGGAAAACTATAGGGGGATTTAAAATAATAATACTAAAATCATTACCTATGATCATGAACATGCCTGGCCCTGATACATTCTTGTACATCCTCCCTAGATTATGGGGCCTTGGACAAGCCCCACCTATTCCACTGAAAGCAAAGAAACGGCTGTGTTTGCACACTAAGCTATAAGTCTTGATTAACCAATCACAATGCTCATTTTCACATGATGAACTTGTCTAAAACAAATAAACTGCATTTTGGCTTCATCCAATTGCTAAGGCGTAATATGGTTTCTTATGGCCCTGTAGTTTGTAAACCATGTGCAAACACAGTCAATGTTGTGAGAGGGATTAAGTTCATCCTTCTCTAGTTTCCCTCTCCCACTCAAACTTCAGGAAGAAAAACCTAATTGCTAAGTGTTAGTTATCACCTTATACAATTTGTTTTTAAAAAAGGAAGGAAATCTATCAAACCAAACTTTAGCCATCCTAACCATCAGTAGGAAGGGCCATTTTGTAAAGTTCAGGGACTCTCACAGTGGCTTTATAAAGGAATGGCTTTCTTCACCCTCTTTCTTCTCGACCCTAACTGACAATGAAACCAGAATCCATTTTCTCACACCACAAGATATCCATTACACAAGAGCTTTCTTCTGGCGCCAAGAAGTATTTCAAGAGTTCTCTTGCTTATTCCACAGGGAAAGAGTGCTGAACATTAGGGATACCTGAGAAAAACTGGCCATTTGTAATTGGGATAGAAAGAAAACTCTCAGTAATTAATACCTCTTAGGAGGACAGCTCTATTCATCTATAGTAGCCAAACACGAGGAGTCTGGTAGCATGTTTTAGACTAATATATTTTATTAAAAGGCACACACTTTTGTGAGCTACAACTCATTTCATCAGATGTCTGGATTGACCTATGAACAATTTAACAACTTCACTCAGTTTCAGGGAGTTCAGCTAGTAATGCTAGTAATGCTGGGCATTGTAATTAGTGAGCTCTGTAGTTGCCCAGCCATGAAATAATACTTCAGCTTATTGGGTATGCACAAGCTCACTGGTGGTTGATTTTAAATGCTTTACTTTCTGAGTATACTAATATATTGAACCATAAATTAAATATATGAGGTGATTTCATACACATTGTTGAGTGTATTATGAAAATACAACCATTCAGAAACTCTTGCCATTCTTCAAGCTATTCTTCCCAACCAGCTTTATCAAAGAGGCCTTGGAACAAAGCATAAGACCTCTAACACTGTATTTGGTAGGGGTTGACTTCAGTGGTGGGATTCAAAAAAATTCACTACCGGTTCTGTGGGTGTGATTTGGTGGGCATCGCTTGGCATGGCAGGGGAAGGATACTGTAAAATCTTAATTCCCACTCCACTCCAGGAGAAGATTACTGCAAAATCCCATTTCCTCCTGATCAGTTGGGACTCAGCAGGCAGAGAATAGATAGGGACAGGGACAGTCAGAGGTGGTATTTACCGGTTCTCCAAACTACTCAAAAGTTTTGCTACCGGTTCTCCAGAACTGGTCAGAACCTGCTGAATACCACCTCTGGTTGACTTGTTGGTTGGCAAATTCTTCTCACTCTTCAAATAAAACAGTAACCTGGTGCTGTATAGCCAAAGCTGAATGATTGGTTCCAGTTTCCCCTCTCCTGATCCTTCCATATTTTAAGGTTTGCAATTACAGCATCTGATTTTAAGTAAAATTCCTGGAGAACAAAATTGTGTGCATTATGTTATTAGCACTAAGGCTAGAGCCATTAGCCCAATTCACAACCTTCTTATGTCAAAATCAAACTACTAGCATACTTAGGGACTGTGTGAATAAAGGATAGATTAATACACAACTTACCATTGTCTATAGGTGGCTTTCAAGTGTTCTCTTATCTCCCTCCCTCTCTCCCTCTCCCTCTCTTTCCCCCTCTTCCTGCCTCCCCCTCTCTATCACACATACACACACCCTCTCCTTATTTCTTGGCAGATTTAAGGAATTTTCCCTGAGCTGTCTTTATATTGTGTCAGCTGTAATTTTAACAACTAAAATCTTGCTTCTATTGAGAGGACCTACTACACTGAGTTTTAGTTGATCTCAAAATATTTAGAAATATTGGTGGAATCAGAATATTTTTCTCATGATCAACTGTCCATGTATTTGTTTATCCCATTGACTGGAGAATTCCAGGAATTTCCAGGAAGGTTAGGTAAGGAAGTATAAAAATTACTAAGCCTTCTGGCCTTGCAAATTCACATGTTTTTCTGCCAAAGTGACATAAAAATTATTCAGGATTAAGTGTCTGGGACCTGATCCAACCACCCCTGCCTAAGCTTGTTTGCTATGTGCCCCCAAGATACGTGCCAGTTTTCTATAGTTTTTTGCATACTCAGACTAGAAGCATAAATCTGTACCAAATTGGGGGAAAATACCTATAAGAATTAGGATGCACTTCCCAACTGGAGAACTTCAATTCTAAACCTCCATAGCCAGAATGGCCAATGGTCAGTTTGGTCTAAGGGAGACAGGTTATATTCAAAGCACATGGAGAACAGCAGTTTGAAAAGGAGACAGTGTTGTGCTTAAGGACTTCAAAGTAAAATTATTTCTTCTACACACCAAACTGAAGAAAGGGGTAATGATTTTACCTATATGAATGGGAAAATTAAAGTAGAGAGAGACTGCATTAACTGAATCCTGAATAAAGTCCCCAAGTCAATCTTTGCTTTATGAGGGGAAATATCTATCATCAGTCTTATCCTTGGTTATCTGATCCAAAGTTCATTCCATTAACCCAAATGAATGAAGTACAACAAAATAGCCCGGCTGTATCCTCCAATCCCTCATTTTTATGGAAGCAGATAAAAAAACTGATAGAAGAATAATAAAATAAAATTAGATGAAATGGGGAAACAATTATGAAAGAGTGAATGGAACAAAATACCAAACGGGATCTTGGCTGGCTGGCATTCTTCCTTGGGACTCTTTTGCCACTCCCTCCCCCTTTTTGCAGGCTATAATTTAGGGAGAAGCAGTGGATGGGCACAGAAGGAAAAATTTCTTCCTGATATCTCAGGTGTCTGGATTGGGTATCTTCATTGGAGCTATTATCAAATGTGGAAGCTGGTGTTTGAATTTAGAAAGGCTTAACATGCCATGACCATTTGGAAAGGACCACTCTTGTCAATGACCAGCTTCATTTCCTATCATGTCTAAGGACAGGAGGCGCAATACACAGTCCTAATTCAATCATTCTTTCTCTCTCTCTCTCTCTCTCTCTCTCTCTCTCTCTCTCTCTCTCTCTCTCTCTCTCTCTCTCTCTCTCTCTCTCTCTCCTCTTTCTCTTTCCACCTCCCCCTCCTTCCTCTCCCTCTTTCTCTTCCTTCTTGCAGGAAGCAAAATCTTCCTTTGGATTTTTTCTGACAGCCAACCAAGTTATTTAAGAAGACTAGTTGGATCTCATATACTTACTTTGTCTATTCCTGGCCTTTTTAGGGCATTACAAGTCATAAAATACTCTCATGCTCTCACCCATCAGATCCCTCACAGGAGATAGTAGAAAGGGGCAGTGAGTGTATATGTAAATGTGTAGGTAAACGAATAAGTACAAATGCACGATTATTCAAGAACAGGATTTTAAACCATCCTGCTCTTTGCTTCCCATGCATTTTGTGAAAAAGCAGCTCTGACTACGTATCAACAAGTCAATAGACAATGGGTGTGTCTCCTCTCGTCTCCTCTCCTCCTGTCCACTCTCCTTTCCTCTCTCCTTTCCTTTCTCTTTGCAGATTTACCTCTGCCTCCGGAACATTCCCTTCTTGATTCGCTTGCAACCTCTTCTCTTTCCTTCCGCAAAAGTTGCTCTGGCGCTGGAGGCTGCTGCTCTCCCTCCCTCCGCTTCACCGACGCCTCCAAGTCAAAATGAGCGCTGAAGGGAGGGAGGTCGTGGGGAGGAAGCTCCTTAGATACGCTGGGACGAGGCTGAACTTGAAATGGCACAGGGTCACGGCTTTTCCCGAGCAGCTGCTTGGCTGCGTCTGCCAGCGGAACCCACGGATCGCCCGAGCACTCCCCCCAGCCCCCTCAGCCAGCTCGCGTGAAGAGGCGCCAGGAACCAAAGCTGGCGAGAAAGTGGTGCCAACGCCAAGCTGGTGGGAAGATGAGCGGATGGAAGGAAAGGCTTCAGAGGCCCATCGCGATGCACCTGCTATGCCCATCAGACTAAGGGCACCCTCAGACCCCTTTCCAAATACATCTGCTCAGCGTTAACTAACCCATCCTGGGGGATCCTTCCTGGGAAACACCCCTGGTGGCTTCACTGCCACCGTTCCAGCTTGGCTTCATTGTGTGAATCCAAGTATATTCAATAAATAACCCGTGGCTTAATGAAGTCACGTACATCCACGAACCAAATAGCAGTCTTGTTTCCTCGGTCCAGAAAATTGGGTCACTCGGGCATTAGCTAGATTTCAGTTAAGTATGCCTAAGTGCGTCCCGCGAAGACAGCCGTTGTGAGTGCCCTTCTTTCTTCGGGGGCACATTTGCTCTACTCCAAGGAAAGACACGTGAGAATGGTCCGATCCTTCTCATCCATATTTATAAGGAATGGAGTTCCATGGATGGCCATGAGGCCAGCTGCCTAGGACCGAGGTCATAAAGCTCCCTGGGCTTTGGTGAAAGGGCATGGAGCACTTCAGACATTAAAAGAGGGATCCATTTTCAGTAGAACGGTCCTCATGGTTCCACAGCTCAGGACTGCGTTCTCGGAGTCTGACATTTTGCTTCCTAAATTAGAAAGATGTGCTGCAGGATTTCCACAGGACTGTGATAAATCCCCAGAATTCAATTCCCTTTACTTCCAGCGGAACGCGCATAAAAGAGAATTGCTAGTAGACAGATCCCTTATAATCCGGGACGGATCCCAAATAGGACACGCTATCTGGAGATGAACTGTGAAGGTCGACAGGACGTCCCTTATTCCCAATTATTGCATTAGTTTCCACCAAAATTTCGGATTTCTCAAAAATTTGTTTTTCGAGTTTCAAAAAAAAAAATCCATAACAATTAATGTAAACCTAAATCTAAGCCTAGCCTCCATCCATTCTACGTAAGTAGGAGGAATGAAATCGGCAATCCGATTGGCAAAAGAAAAAAAACATGCGAATAAAATAAAATGGAATTTCAGATTAGGTAAGTAGGTCTGGGGGATCAATTTTAGCTTTTTGTGGTTTTGTGTTTCATCTGTTCTTGTGAGGCTTGAGAATCATCCATTGCAATTGATTCCTAATATGAGACTCCATGACATTTCAGTCAACGGCTACATGGAACTAAATCTCTGGTCTCGATTTGAATCCAGGTCCATGTGAAAATAGCCAGAAACAAGACCCACATTAAACATTGCGAGATCTTCTCTTTTTCGATTCAGACAAACCCATTAAGGAATATTTTTGGGAAGGCACTTTTGGCAGCGCCAACACTTCAATAACTTTCTCTCTTGAGAGTCCCCTGTCTTCCTTCAGGGGATTCTGAAAACTTTTTTCAGCACCATGGATATTTGATTCTTGTAGTTGGCTGTCCCACATGCTGAATGTTACTGTTCTAGTAGTTTTATAGTTTTATTCAGTTGTGGAAAACAAGACACAAATACACTGAAATAAATGAATACACATGTTCATTTATTTGCATACATATTTTATTTACAACAAGACAATCTTGAAACTGCCATTTATGAATTCCAGAGACTGAAAGTCCACGAAATTTAATTTCAGAAAATAACCTGGATTGCCTCAAATTTACCTTCCAGGTGTGTTACATTAAGCAGCTGCTGAAGCCCATATTTTTAAATATGATTTAAAACTGAAGAGAGGTACAGTATTAAGAAATGTTGCCAGGGTGGAATAGTAGCAAAGTCAGGCTCAGAGTAATCCTTGTTAAAAGTACTTGGAATAAATGAGTCTTATTAAGAAGTAAAGTGTTTGTTTCCATCTAAGTGAATGAAGATCAATTACAGATCATCAGGGTTGTATGCAAAAGTTAATTATGTCACTGATTACCTTGGTATTTTCTTTTAAGCACTACTTCATGAGCCTACTCCCTTGTTTTTAAAGACTTTCAAAAGAAGCCCACCTTATTCTGATAAAATTTAATATAGTTTAGACCAGTCCCCACACTTTGGGAAATCTGCAAAGTGGCAATAAAACTGAGTCATCTAAATTGCATTTCAAGGGTTTTACTTGCTTTTCACCAGTTCCAATCTCACCAATTTCTTGATTATTTTATTTACTTCTAGCCTTGAAGACAATTTGTTTCCTTTTTTAAATTATTTCCAGCATGCCAAAATCCATAACATGCAAATCTAACTTTAACGACAGGTTAGGTTCAGTTTGTTTGTTTAAAAAATAGGACGTTGATTTTAAAGAATTTATTTCAGATTAATTCATGATATCAATGAAATTTAAGATTGTTTCTCCCAAAGTCGATCCTGCTCATAGTAGGAAGGTGTTCAAGGAATTCGATCCAGTTTTAATGGACTTTATGCTGTTCCAAAGAAGAGCGTGAGGGATTTTCCCCCCAGCCCACCGCCTCCAATTCTCAATGTAAGCATTAGATCCATCTATTTAGACGTGGCTACAGGCTGCAACTTTTAGAATAACTTTGGAACCTCTGGCACCAAATCAATTCAAACACATTTTCCTTGATTTCCAAAATCTTTAGGAAGGAGATCGAATCCGCCTAAAGGAAAGAAAGCGGCATCCCGTCCTGAGAAGCCGCTCGGAGTCCTACGGGATTGGGCAGCATATAAATTTATTAAAAGTTAAAGTTAAAGTCATCGGACGTCGCGGGAAATTGAAGGACAGGACTAGACGGGGTCTTTCGACCGGTTTCTAGCACAAGTCGGGGATCCGTCCATTTCGAATTATTTCGGGAGCGACGCCCTCCAGCGTCGTTTCCTCCTATGTAATTGAATTGGCTAATAATGGAATCACTTCTGATTCGGTTTGATCACGCTCGCATCCTCCCTCTTTGCTTTGACCCGGGTCGCCCACGAGATTGGACCCCCATCTAACATTGCAGAGGCTCAGCCAGTAGACAGACGCTCCCGCCTCAACCTCAGCGTCTACTGTCTTACTGGTTGAGCCTCTGAAGTTCTTAAAGTCATATTTATGTTTTATGGATATTGAGTTGTTGGATTTTAAGTTCTCTTATTCTTCACCAAACCCGACATTGGAAAGGCGGGTGTTGAAAACCCATCATAAGCAGAGAACACCAGATACAAGTAGCCACCGTAGTGGCTACCCCCACCCCAAAATTAGGCTTAAAATCTCGAGCAATTTTTCAGCACTCCGGAATGCACTAACCGCATACCCGACGGCACAGGGACAGCAGCTCACTGCGGCTAAGGCGGGGCTTTTTGCTCAATGACGGGTGTTGGGTGCTTTCCAACCTCCTCCTCTGCGCGCTCTCCCCGGATCCCGAGGGACTGGGAACGAGCCAAAGACAGGCGAAGGGATGGCTGACTCGCGCAGAGCCTAGTTTGCCCCCGCAGCGCCCCTACGCAGGCTGCTCATTTTTGCGCCCTCCCCCCTTGCCCCGCGCAGATGGTTTGCCCCGCTCTCCCTGGCACATATATATACCCCCCTGGCCGAAGAACCACCGCAAGCCGTCGTGGAGCTCCTCTTCGGAGGGGGCGCCTTCTGACTGGCGCCCGTCTCTGGCGTCCCGGGGTTTGGCCATGCTTACAGGCTCCGAGGAGCTGCCGGAGCGTCGGATGGATTTGAGGGAGCTGCAGCTGGAGTACCGGGCGCCGCCCCGCTCTAAGCGACGTCCCCGTGGTGAAACGTGCCCTTCGCTGGATAATTCTGAAGAGGAAGAAGAGGAGGAAGAGGAGGAGGACGACGAAGAAGACGACGAAGAGGACGAGGAAGACGAGGAGGCGGTGGCGAGCAAAAAGAAACGCACGAAGGGAGGCTCCGGGGCCAGAGAAGGCGGCGGGATTAAGAAGCAACCGGCGGCGGGTCGGAGCGCCAGCGGCTCGACGCCGGAATGCAAGCAGTCGCAGCGCAACGCGGCGAACGCGCGCGAGCGAGCCCGCATGCGCGTGCTGAGCAAAGCTTTCTCGCGCCTGAAAACCAGCCTGCCTTGGGTGCCTCCGGACACCAAGCTCTCCAAGCTGGATACGTTGCGCCTGGCCTCCAGCTACATCGCCCACCTGCGGCAGTTGCTGCAAGAAGACTGCTATGAGAAGGGCTACGTGCATCCCGTCAACCTGGTGAGTGAGCTCGGGAGCCTTATTTGTACCCTATGACTATCATTAAGTGTTGTACCTTCTTGACGAATGTATCTTGTCTTCTTATGTACACTGAGAGCATGTGCACCAAAGACAAATTCCTTGTGTGTCCAATCACACTTTATTCTATTCTGTTCTATTCTCTATTCTCTATTCTCTATTCTCTATTCTCTACTCCTATTCTCTATTCTCTATTCTGTCTTCTCTTCTCTTCTCTTAACAAGAGTGTCTCTGTAAGAGTAATGCTTTCCTTTTCTGATTGCTTTCATCAGTCCATAAGGAGTCTGAAATTTGGGAGGATACAGTATGTATACAGTATACCATATATGTATTCTCTATACAGTATACCTACTCTGTAGAACAGAGTTTTCAAACTTGGCAACTTTAAGACTTGTGGACTTAAACTTCCAGAATTCTCCAGAAGTTGAAGTCCACAAGTCTTAAAGTTGCCAAGTTTGGGGACCCCTGCTAGAATATATATCAGGCTCTCCCATTCTTAGAAACATTTGTCCTGTTTTTGCACAAATACAAGCAATAAATTATATATATATATAATTTATATATATATATATATATATATATATATATATATATATATATATATATATATATATATATATATATATATATATATATATATATATAAACAAACTAATATCTTAAAATATACACCCAAGAATTTGAAAGATGAATGGTTCATTCACTGGTTCCCTAAATTCTCAATAAATCACTGGTTTGTGGTTACACACACCATTGGTTTTATCTTTTGCATTTTTGGATTGTCTACAAGTGTTATTAACACATTCTCATGTTCCATGCATGAGAATTGCTCAGGGTGCAAGTATGTATGTATCAAGAGGCACTTCAACTGTGTATACAAAGCTAAGGACACTTTTTTAATGCCTGCCACTCTTAGAACTGTGGAAGTGTAATCAAGCATATTTGGAGAGTTCTTAATTGAACTTGACATCATCTGGAGGGAAGCTTTCAAAGATCTTTTAAAAATGTGTTATTAAGAATTCCTTTAGATCCCTCTATGCTTGAAAAATTGTCCCTCAGCTTTTAAGTGATTGCAGTAGTTTTATTAGTTGAGGATTTTTTTCTTTTTCTTCCTAGCATTTTTCTGCAAGTGCAAGATCTGCTTTTCTGAATCAACAAAGGGTTGATCTATTTGTTAGCAAAGCAGTGGGCTGTGAGAAACTTCTTGCAATTTCACTAGACTCAGATGCAAGGATCTATGGCTCTCAATTCAGTTTGCATCTAAAAAGATCTAGCTGCCCTATTAGATGAGATAATCAACATTCATCTAGTTTAGTTTTCTGTTCTTTGAAATCAAAATTTTGGATTTTTATTGGTTTCTAAACTACAAAATCCAGTTCTTTTTAATTATTACTCATACAGAAATAGCATCAAATGTTTGGTGATTTTATGGCTGTTATATCTTATTCAACTCTCACCATATTTTGAGATAAGAAACAATTGGGACTGTACTTAATTGTGGCTAAACTATGATGATACATTTTACCATAACCTTTCTCTATATTTTTGTCACTTCTACTATTCCCATTTTTCCGTCTGCAATCCAACATATATTAAAAACTACAAGTGCCAAATGCACACAACATATTATTCTCTAGGCTAAAAGAATATAAGGCTATTGTAATTATTGAAAGCTCAAGTCCAGGAATATTGAAATCATTTATATGGCAGTGATCTGTTTCTGAAAATTACCAGGGTTTCTATGTCTGAACTGTATGGAATTGGACTCAACAATATTTATAGGAGATACATGTGGCCTTCTATAAACATATCCAATTATAAATGACTGCATTTAACACATTCCAAAGAGAAACAGTTAACATCTTCATGTAAATTTGATTCCAGAAATATATCTGTCCATGTAACAGCAACATTTACATGTACATGTTTGTATTTAATGATTGCAGCAGTTTTTAAGCTGTGCAGATGTTGATTATGACATATAGCAGAAGATACTACAAAATATTTTAATGCCTAATTTAAATGTTAGCCTTGACTATGTATATTCATTCTGTAATTTTTTCACAATAACCATGGCAACTGTTGGAGAACTAAAGTTTATACAGTATTCATTTCCTGTCTCTCCTGAAGTGGCTTAGTCCACATAAATTGGGTCTGCTCTGCTCTGCTCTGCTCTATTCTATTCTATTCTATTCTATTCTAAACCTGGTTTCTCAGCTGCAACCATTTCACCACATTAATTTATACTATAATGAAAAAATTAGTTTGTGGAGTAAATGAAGGACAGGTGTCCTAGAAAATGCTGATTTGGATAAGCTTCTTGAAATTGCTCTATGCAAATTAAATGAATTTATACAACAAAATTATAGAATAAGAATGATACCTTAAGGAATGTTTTAACTTAATAGAGTGGGTGCATTGCAAGCCCCTTGTATGAAATGATGTTAAATGCATCTGGTAAGACCTAGGGAATAGAATTTCCCATAGCAGTGGCTACCCTATGGAGTAGGCACCCCACACACAAGATATGGAGGAACCCCTATTAACCCCTCCTTGTTAAAACTGAACTTTTCACTCAGATGTTGGGTCAGGATAGGAGATGAGTATGGAGAGTTATGGCACCTAGTGCCATACAAGAACTTTTAATTTCACTGTATTTTTTATTACTTGTAGATTTGATTGTTAGTTACCATATTTTATATAATACGAGGCATATAGATATAGTCCTTGACTTACAAGCATTCATTTAGTGACCATTCGAGGTTACCACAGCACTGAAAAAAATGACTTATGAATGTTTTTACACTTACAACCATTGTAACATCCCCATGGTCACATGGTCAAAATTTGGACAATTGGTTCATATTCATGATGATTGCCATGTACTGTGTACATGTGATCTCCATTTGTGATCTTCTGACAAGCAAAGTCAATGGGGAAGCCAGATTCGCTTAACAACTGTATTACTACCTTAACAACTAGATTATTTCATTTAACAACTGGGGGGGAGTCATAAAATGGGGCAAAACTCACTTAACTGTCTCAATAAAGAAATTTTTGGGCTTAATTAGGGCCATAAGTTGAGGACTATTTGTACATTTAAAATAATTAAAATTAAATAAATAAATAGAATGATAACCATATAATCATTAATTGCTTTTATAATAATGAAAAACAAGTACTACCGTTATAATTACTATAACAAAATCATGTTTTGGTCATTTTTATTTTCCTGCCTGATTGAACAAATCAATGGCATACACATTTCTCTCACCTATAGACTAGAAATTAAACTCCCTGACTGCTTTTGTATACAGGAACTATAGAAGCTGTTTCACTTCCATTTCCACAAAACATGTGTTTAGAATAGGGACAAAAAGTGTCCACTTTAAAGGCTTTTGGCAATATTTCAGCAACAGAAATGTATATATTTGAATTAGGATAATTTTATACCAAAAGATGTTTCAAAATCTGAATCAGTTGATGTAAAAGAACAAGACTATTAGTTATGCAATGGGCTTGAGCAAAGTATTTTCTGGAGAGTCTTTGCTTTATTGTTGCTATAGACTATACTCTAATGAATTAGATTAAATTAGCACGTTGTTTAATGCTGTTAAAATCCTATAGCAAGAAAAGTGCAATGAGGGCATATTTAATAATTCAAATGTATCACATCTGATTTTTGAATCAAGCAACCACTTCTGTTTTTCTATGGAAAGTTGTTTTGTCAAATATGGCTGCAGCAAATTGGTCCTTATAAAATGTCATCTTTCTTTCTAACGTGGAAACATATTTTAATTCACAGACTTGGCCGTTTGTGGTTTCAGGAAGACCAGAATCCGACACCAAAGATGTCCCAACAGCCAGCAGATTATGTGGAACTACAGCTTAGTTAAAAGTAAAGACTGCTCTTGCTGGGTGTACTTGCCAAGTACATTGTCTTCTATTGACCAAAGCAAACTGAAACAATGAAAAACAATTACACTATTTTTATATCCTCCACTTCTTCAGCTGGAAAGAAAACTGCACTTAAAATGTAATGTGTAATGTGAAGTAGGAAGGAGAGGTCTCCAAATTTCAGATAAAATGGTACCTTTAAAAAGGCATTTTTAATCATTTTCTAAAGAACAATTCTAAAACATTGTGACTAAGAGAAGACATTTAGGCAGATAACCGTTAAAATTAATAGCATGAACCAAATGATAAGTTATATGAAGTAACCCCAAACAGTGTTATTTGTATACCAAAGGAAAATAGTATTCTAGACTAGTCCTTAACACAAATTTATAATATATTTGATCTTATGTTCTTGGCAGCTATGTAATACTAAGACTACTTCTGTCACCTTAGACAGTTTCTTCTTAAAAATCAAAGACAAAAAGATTGTATCTAGCTGTTCCTTCACAGTCTATTTCACAAAAGTGTTAAATCAGATTACTTGTGTTTAAGACAAGTGTACACATAGCTAGGCAATTTGTAGGTCATGGATCAAAGTCATAGGCATATTCTTGTTGAATTGAGACAACTGATTCTACTCCTGTACTGTACTACAGAGTTTGAACTGTGAGCTTGCCTTATTCTGAAATAAGAAGCTTCTTTATTTTTGTCTAGGATAGATATATGTAAGTTGGCCTTTTATATCACAAGTGTTTTCTCTCGAACTTTTCTGATCCAAGGAATGCTAACTTTATACTGTTCTACACGCATACAATATTATAAATGTAAATAATTATATTTTTATACATTATATTAAAACCTTGATTGCAATGACATTTTGAGTGGTTGGTGATAGCTGGATAAAAATCATTGAAATGTTCAATACTTTTTAAAGTTTATATTTATATATGACTATGGATCTATTTACAACTGGGTCATTGAGTTTTTTCCCTCTTTCTCCCCTACTTATTCTCTTTCTTTTAATGGTAGCCCTCTGATATAAACAGGGAATAGAGAGCATTCCGGAATGGTGTTTCATGGAAAATACATATTTTTTCTTGATGACAAATTAAACCTATTTTATGAGAAAGGAAGTTTGACACTAATGTAATTTTGCTGTGAGCCATTTGAATACAAGCATACACATCATTACACAAACACACAAATAGATATTGTATTACACTAACTGGATACCCATGCTACATTATGAAACTATGTGATTGGGCCAGCCCACAATCTGGATGATTCACGCACTGGCCACGCCCATGTAAGGTAACTGGCAAGAGTTCCTTTCAGGTGGAGAGGGGGATTATAATGTCTATATGGTGGGATTTCCCCTGCAAGCAGGGAGAAGTATGAACAATGGTAAGAGATGTTGGAAACTGCAGTTAAGCAATATTTAAATGACCACAAGTATCCTATGTCTCCACAGGAGTAAATCAGTTGTATTTGTGGTTTAAGTTAAGGGATGGATAATATAGATTCAATTGCAGCATAAAATATAATGGAGATGAAGCTGTTTTAAATGTATCTTAATACGTTAAATGATTTTGAAGTTCCAACTTTACTTTATGAAGACTAACTGAAGTAATGTTTTCCAGAAAGTACTTAAGGAATATAATGTAGGTGACAGGTAAGCTTAGGTATGCATTTCATAGATGGAAAGGTATGCTTTTGTATTATATGGGTACTCGGTGGTAGAGACTGAAGCAAGACAGAATTGCTCAAAACAATCCCTTTATTGGGATAACAATTAACCATTAACTCACAATCAACAGCAAGGCAAAAATGATGACGAGAGAACAGAACTGCATCTGACAGCTCTTTCTAAAGCAGCAGCTGTCTGGTGCCAACCAATCAGCGAGCCATGTTCTTCCTGCTTTAGTTGATGCGGATCAGCCAATCAGCAACACTTTGTATGTGGCCACGTCTGCGACGCAGTGGACACAACAATTTCATAGATGGAAAAACCACATAAAATATTTTTTTTTCATTTCAAAAGTTTTATTTTCTTTTAAAACAAACATTTCATCATTCCTCAATCAGTGAGACATCGGAGTACAATTTTTTTGTGTGTCAAAATAGTTCTAGTTTACCACCAAATTCTTGTCTAGCCTAATGTATACCCCTTCCTCCCTCCACCCTCCCCCCAACCCCCCTCCTCCTCCCCCCCAACTTCCCAGAACCCGTACACGGTATGGATTTTTAACAAACACAGTCTAAAATCTATTGAGAAAAAAGAAATAAAGAAATTAATAACATCTCTACATTGATCTTAGCTTCTTCTTGCTGAGCTAACTTTAAACAATTTAAATCATTTCTGATCTTAAGCGTAGGCTAACTGGAATTTCTTGGTCCCGTATTTATTTTGTACATAGTCAATCCATTTTTTCCAGTCTCGTTTATATCTCTCATTTGAGTGATCTTTAAGATATGCTGATATTTTAGCCATCTCGGCTAAGTTTGTAACTTTCAATGTCCATTCTTGAATTGTAGGCAAGTCTTCCTTCTTCCAGTATTGCGCCACCAACAGTCTTGCTGCCGTTATTAGGTGCAGAATCAAGTTAGTCTCTACCACTGTAAAATCAATACTTATACCTAGTAAAAATAACTGAGGAATAAACTTTATCCTTCTTTTAAAGATATTTTGCATAATCCACCATATTTTTATCCAAAATGCCTTAACCTTTTGGCAGGTCCATCATATATGAAAATATGTAGCATCGAGAGAGCCACATCTCCAACATTTAGGCTGTAAATTCGGATACATAGAAGCCAGCTTTTTAGGATCTAAATGCCATCTATAGAACATCTTATAAAAATTTTCTCTCAGGTTTTGAGCTTGTGTAAATTTCACATTTCTTACCCAGATTCTTTCCCATGTATCCAACATTATTGGTTCTTCAATGTTTTGAGTCCACTTTATCATACAATCTTTAACTAATTCTGTTTACGAATCCATCTGTATTAATACATTATATATCCTCTTTATATGCATTAAGCTTTGATCTCTTATTTGTTTAAACAGATTATCCTCAACTTGAATAAAACCAATTTTTTAATCTATTTTCCACCTAGCCTGTAATTGCCCATACTGGAACCATGTTTGAACTACCTTCTTCTCTTTTAATACCTCTAAGGATTTTAGTTGTAGTACCCCCTTTCCAAGATAAGAAGCTATCTGTAGGTAATTCTATCCTGTTTTTATGCTATATTCATATTTTAAATTGCGTGTCTAGGAATTGCCCACATGGGTATCTTGTCATTTAATTTATATTGGTATTTTTTCCAGACCCGCAGTAAAGCATTTCTTAAAATATGACTTTTAAAATTCTTGTCCAATTTTTTGTTGAATAACAGGTAAGCATGCCAACCATATACCAGATCGTGTCCCTCAATATTCAATATTCTGTCATTAGTTTAATGAGTCCAATCACTGATTACAGATAGTGCCACTGCATGTTGAATGTTGAATGTTGAATGTTGATTTTATTTATATGCCGCCCTTTTCCCCCGAAGGGGACTCAGGGCGGTTCACAACTCAACCAGGGAAGGGGGGGATACAGACAAAATTAAAAACAACACAAAACAATACATAGTTTAAAACACACAGCAGTCATACCATTCGAGACGGGGGCAACGTTTCTTTAGCCCCAGGCCTGTTGGAACAGCCAGGTTTTAAGGGCTTTGTGGAAGGCCTGGAGGGTGGTGAGGGTTCGAATCTCCATGGGGAGTTCGTTCCAGAGGGTCGGAGCAGCCACAGAGAAGGCTCTCCTCCGGGTAGTCGCCAGTCGACACTGGCCGGCGGATGGAATTCGGAGGAGGCCTAATCTGTGGGATCTAATTGGTCGGGTGGAGGTAATTGGCAGCAGGCGGTCTCTCAAGTACCCAGGTCCAATACCATGAAGGGCTTTATAAGTGACGACTAGCACCTTGAAGCGTATCCGGAGACCAATAGGCAGCCAGTGCAGCTCGCGGAGGATAGGTGTTACGTGGGTGAACCGAGGTGCACCCACGATCGCTCGTGCGGCTGCATTCTGGACAAGCTGGAGTCGCCGAATGCTCTTCAAGGACTGCCCCATGCAGTAGTCCAGTCTAGAGGTCACAAGGGCGCGAGTGACTGTTGTGAGGGCCTCCCAGTTCAGGTAGGGACGCAACTGGTGCACCAGGTGAACCTGGGCAAATGCCCCCCTGGTCACAGCTGACAAGTGATGTTCAAAAGTCAGCTGTGGGTCCAGGAGCACTCCCAAATTGCGAACCCTGTCTGAGGGGTGTACTGTTTGACCCCCCAGCCTGACAGATGGAACACTTGGCCAATTAGTAGGAGGGAAACACACCAGCCACTCGGTCTTATCTGGATTGAGAACAAGCTTGTTAACCCCCATCCAGTCCCTAACAGCCTCGAGGCCCTGGCACATCACGTCAACCACTTCATTGAGTTGGCACGGGGCGGACAGATACAGCTGCGTATCGTCCGCATACTGATGGTATTTTATCCCGGGCCGTCGAATGATCTCACCCAGCGGCTTCATGTAGATATTAAACAGGAGGGGGGACAGGACCGAACCCTGCGGCACCCCATAAGTCAGGGGCCTAGGGGTCGATCTCTGCCCTCCGACCAACACCGACTGCGACCTGTCTGAGAGGTAAGAGGAGAACCACCGTAGGACAGTGCCTCCCACCCCCACCTCCCGCAGTTGTCACAGAAGGATACCATGGTCGATGCTATCGAAAGCTGCTGAGAGGTCAAGGAGCACTAGGACGGAGGCATAACCTCCATCCCTGGCTCTCCAGAGATCATCGATCAATGCGACCAAAGCGGTTTCTGTGCTGTAGCCAGGCCTAAATCCCAACTGGAAGGGATCTAGATAATCGGTTTCCTCCAAGGACCGCCGGAGCTGAAAGGCTACCACCTTCTCAACAACCTTCCCCACAAAGGGGAGGTTGGAGACTGGACGATAGTTGTTTAAAACGGCTGGATCCAAAGATGGCTTCTTCAGAAGGGGTCTCACCACCGCCGCCTTTAGAGCGGGGGGAAAGAACCCCTCCCAAAGGGAGGCGGTTACAACCGCCTGGATCCAGCCCTGTGTCACCTCCCTGCTGTTAGCGACCAGCCAGGAGGGGCACGGGTCCAGTACACATGTGGAGGCACTTACAGCTCCCATGGCCTTGTCCACGTCCTCAGGGTAACAGCTTGAAAATCAATCCAGTGATGTCCTGCCAGATTCCCCCCTGGTGCCTCAGCTGGCTCTGCGCAATTGGAGTCCAGGTCCGCCCGAAGCCGAGCAACTTTATCCGCGAGGAATTGGACGTAATCCTCAGCTCTGCCTTGCAAAGGATCGCTCGTATCCCTCCTATTTAGGAGGGAACGGGTTATCCTGAACAAGGCGGCTGGGCACGACTCAGCGGAAGCAATCAGAGAGGCAATGTGTGTTCTTTTAGTCGTCCTAATTGCCCGGAGGTAAGCTCTGATGCTGGATGTTAAAAGTGCTCGGTCTGACTCGGACTTACTGGATCTCCATCGTTGCTCTAGGCGTCTCTTTCAGCGCTTCATCTCCCGGAGTTCCTCAGTAAACTAAGGAGCCCTCCTGGATCCACTGCCTCGGATCGGCCGTAATGGCGCAATCCGGTTAAGAGCCCCTGCCGCTGATGAATTCCAAGCAGCAACCAGAGTCTCCGCCGGACTGCGGGCGAGGGTATCAGGAACAACGCCAAGCTCCGTCTGAAAGCCCAAAGGGTCCATAAGTCGCCTGGGGTGGAACCACCTAATCGGTTCCTCCTCCCTACAGTGGGGGTTTGGTCTCTGAAAGTCAAGCCTCAGTAGGTAGTGGTCCGACCATGACAGGGGTAAGATCTTACTACCCCTCAAACCAAGATCACAACTCCACTGCTCCGAGAAGAATACGAGGTCGAGCATGTGACCCGCCAAGTGAGTCGGGCCCCGAATTACTTGGGTCAAGCCCATGGCTGTCATGGAAGCCATGAACTCCTGCGTTCCATCAGAGTGTTCACCGAGCGAAGGCAGATTGAAATCCCCCAGAACCATAAGCCTGGGAAACTCAATTGCCAGCTCGGCTACCGACTCGAGGAGCGAGGGGAGGGCTGCTGCAACACTGTTGGGAGGCAGGTACGTTAACAGCAAGCCCACTTGACCCTTTAGTTCCAACTTCACCAGCAGGGACTCACACCCGACAAGCTCCGGAGCAGGGATCCTACAAGGTACTAGAGACTCTCGGATAATAATAGCCACACCCCCACCCCTTCCCTGGGATCGCGGCTGATGAAGCACCTGAAAACCCTCTGGGCACATCTCTACGAGGGGGACTCCTCCCTCCGGGCCCAGCCAGGTTTCAGTAATACATGCCAGGTCTGCCCTCTCGTCTAAAATTAGGTCCCGGACGAGGGGAGCCTTATGAACTACAGACCTGGCATTTAGCGACAGCAGCCTGAGACCAGGGTCCTGATTACTCGCGCCATCTGGCCTTGGAGTGGGACTCGTAGGGCCGGAAGGAGGGATCTCTGTAACGTAGCGAGCCCTCCTTCCCCAGTAATGGCCTGCCCTAAAGTCCCCGCCATATCTGCCCCTCCCTGTTAAGACCGTAATGCTCCGGCCCACTCCTGTGTCTGTAATCCCTCCACCCACCCCTATAGCCCCCGTGTTTCCCGACAGGCCCTTCGAATCAGTCATCCTCTCACACAAACACAGCTACTCATCCATGCATTCCCCACATAGGTCAATTAAAAACACAAAAAATACAACAGTAATGAAGTTAAAAAGTGGGTACAATCATCAATCAAACATACCATTCACACCGCATTCCTAAAAAATTTTCCCTCCTCCGGTAAGGCTAAAAAGGTCCCAAGAGTCTAAGGTGGTTGAGGGGAGCAGAAGGTCTTCCTATGCACAATGGGCATCCCCGTTTGTCCACAAACCAAGGCACTATGATAGATGGAATTAAGTAAGTGCTGTTCAAGATGGTATTGGTATTCCTAGGGCAGTTGTAGCTAGTAGTAGTCAAAGCAGCTGGGGCTGAGATAGCACGTCCAGAGGCCCTGGGATTATGGTTAGGCAAAACTTGATGTTTAAAGCCACAGCTGGAAAAGGGCCAGATGACCAGCAAAGGAAATAGACAAAAGCTCCACAATATCGATGACAGGCTGTAAGAGAAACTCTCCCAGTCTACCAAAGGAAGAAGTCCAAACAAATAGAGCTCAGGAGAGAACGAGGGCAGTGATAGTACAAAGGCTGAGCCACAGGGGGAGGGGAGGGGGAGGCATCCAGGAGGGCTATGGCGGTGGCACTTGTAGTCAGCCGCCCAATTTGCCCAATCTCTACAGGCGCCCAGATTGTTTTCTCCCCCTCTGAAGCGGAGGCAGTCCAGGGAAGTCCCCAGGGGTTCAGCAAACTGGGCGGGTGCTGTCGAAAGATGTTGCAGGCACCCAGGGATGGAAAGAAACGCCGCCATCATCTGCCCGCCGCCTGCAGCAGCAACAGCAAGCAGCGAAGGAGCTGCACCAGAGAAACAAGGGGGGTGGGGGGAGGCGGCCTGGGGAAACTGTAGTGGTGGTGGCAAAACCAGCTGCCCAATCCCGACCACTCAGCCGTTGGAATACAGCCACCCCTTCCTCAGGGCAAGGCGCAAGCTGTCTCATGTAGCACACCGCCCAGAGCAGTCAAATACAAGCCCCGAAACCAAGGTCTCACCGGCAGTGCTGCGCAGCTGAGAAAAACGCCCGCCGCTGCGCAGCTGAGAAGAAAAACGCCCGCCACTTGCCCGCTGTCTTCAACACCGCCAAGGCCAGAATGGGATCGCAAAAACCGTCCAGGGGCTGTCCAGCAGCAGCCCCCCACGTAGGCAGATGCCTCTTCGGCTTGCCCAATAGTTAATCTCCTGCCAGGACTCCTTTTCGCCGATCGCCGGGATCTCACACCGCAGGATATTCGTTCTTTTTGTTCTTTGTAAGCCCAGCGTTTAGCTTGGGCAGCCATTTCCCGTCCTGCACATGCGCTATGCGGATGGTACTTGAATCAAAAGTAGTAACTGTGAGAGGGATCTTGGAGTCCTAGTGGACAACCATTTAAATAGGAGCCAGCCATGTGCAGCAGCTGCCAAAAAAGCCAACACAGTTCTAGGCTGCATTAACAGAGGGAGAGAATCAAGATCATAATATAGTTTTAAGTTAGGTAGTTTCAAGCCTCCTCTCTCGCGTACATCTTGCATTATTTTCATCTTTACCCTCGGCTTCTTTCCTGCCCATACAAATTTATTGATACCCTTCTGCCATTCTAAAAGATTCGCATCTTTTTTAAGTATAGGTAACATTTGGAAGAGAAATAAAAATTTTGGTAAGATGTTCATTTTCACTGCCGCTATCCTACCCAACAAAAATAAGTGCAATTTCTCCCATTTTTTCATCTCTGTCTGTATACTATGCCAAAGTGGTTCATAATTATGCTTATATAGTTTCCCATTTGAAGTTAAGATGTTAACTCCAAGATATTTGACTTTTTTAACTACCTCACATCCTAGCATCACTCCTAGTTCTTCCTTTTGTTTAGTATTCATATTTATAGCTAATATTTTTGTTTTTCCTAAATTTATTTTAAAACCAGACACTTGACCATATTGATTAATCGTATTCATTAAAACCATACTGGATTCCTGCGGTTGTTCCAATATTATGACCAAATCATCCGCAAAAGCGCGAACTCTGTATTCTTGCTGCCTAATCTTGATCCCTTTTAGACCATCCAAGCCCCGTATTTTATTCAACAACACTTCCAAAGTTATAATAAACAATAATGGGGACAAAGGACAGCCCTGTCTTGTACCTTTTCCAATTTGAAAAGAGTCTGTTAAACTTCCATTGACTATGATTTGTGCTGTTTGCTGTTGGTATATTGCTTTAATTGACTGTAAAAAATTATCTCCTATCTGCATTTTTTGCAATATCTTCAACAGAAATTGCCAGTTAACTCGATCAAAGGCCTTCTCAGCATCCAAAAATATAAACGCAGCAGGGATTTGGTTGTTCTTTCCCAAATATTCTAATGCATTAATAATTAATCTGACATTACTTTTCATCTGTCTCCCCTGTATAAAACCTGTTTGGTCGGTGTGTATCAATTGTTGAATAACCAGCATTAACCTATTTGCTAGTATTTTAGTAAAAATGTTATAATCTACATTAAGTAATGAGATAGGTCTATAATTTTTTGGTTGGGTAGTATCTTGATCTTCTTTGGGTATCAAAGATATAAACGCTGTCTTCCAAGATGGAGGCACTTTACCTTCCGTTTGAATCTTATTAAATAATTCTCTAAGAGGTTCTACCATTTCTAACTGTAAATTTTTATAGTAAACCGCTGTCAAACCGTCTGTACCTGGTGCTTTCCCTAACTTTAATTGCTTAATTACCTGCAAAATTTCCCCCGAGGTTATTGGTTGATTCAATTTTTGCCAGTGCTCTTCTCTAACTGAGGGTATTTTCTCTTTATCTAAATATTTGTCTATATCTAAACCATTAATTTTATCCCCTTTATACAATTCTGTAAAAAATTCCCAAAATGCCTTTTGAATCTCTTCCTGTTGAAACACCTCTTTCCCTCTGTAAATCAGTTCAGATATATTTCGAGTTTTCCTTTTTTCACTAGTCTGATAAGCTAACCATCTGGTATTTGGTATTTAGTATTTGGTATTTATTGAACATTTATAGGCCGCCCTTTTCCCTGAGGGGACTCAGGGCGGCTTACAATAATGAGGGAAGGGAGTGCATCTGCCAGGTTTGTTTGCGTTACAAAAAATATTGTGTTTTGCATATAATAAATTAGTGGCTACCTGATCAGAGAGCAACATGTCAAATTGAGATTTTAATATGGTGATAGCTTCCTTAACCTTTGTATCGCCTGGATTCATTGTTAACTCCAACTCTTTTCTCTTAATTTCCTCTTCCAATTCTGTTCGTTTTAGCCCTTGTTTATATCTATGTGTTTTATTTATATTCATCAGCACTCCTCTCATATACGCTTTGCTTGCATCCCATACGAATTCCATAGATGTACCCTTATTCATATTCAAAACAAAATATTCAGATAACAATTTTTTACAATCATTAATATACTTTTCATATCTAAATAAGTTTTCATTCAATCTCCAAGACCTTCTTGCCTGCACTACCCTTCCCAACTCCATCCAAACTGGGTTATGGTCCGAAAGGACCCTAGCCGCAATCTTTGTCTTCTTGACCCTAGAAAGCAAATCATTAGTGGTTAGTATAAAATCAATCCTTGAAAGGGATTGATGTTTATCAGAGAAGAAAGTGAAATCATATTCCTCTGTGTTTCTTTCTCGCCAAATATCTCTCAATTCAAAGTCGTCCATCATGTCAAAAAAGGTTTGGGTAGCTTTGCTCACAAGAAAAATATTTTTATTTTATTCACCAGACTAGACACAAGGCAAATAAGAATTTCAGTTCTATCTTCAGCACAAAGTCAGCTGAGTGTCTTTGAACTAGTCACTGTCCCTCTCTCAGTCCAGCAAGAAGGCAAAGGCGAATCACTTCTGAAATCTTGCCAAAGAAACTTCAGGCATTTGTCCAGGGAGATTCCAGGATTCAACAATGAGTTGACGGGAGACTCCTGCCTCCTCCCAAAAAAACCCACCATTATTTAAAATAACTACTTATACACCTTGGCTATTCCCTGGGTCTGAACTCACTTGCAACTGGTTAATGAATCTTAGAGATTGGGAAAAGAAGTTGAAGAATGAAATGTTTCTTACTTGTAGAACTCATACAAAAAGTTTTGAGTGCCTAATAAGTTTCAGTGAGAAGGAGCTGGAAAACAATTAGACTCTTGCTTAGTTAATGAATGTTTTTAAAACAATTTATTTAAATAGCTTTTCATTTCAGGGTGGTAGAGGAACAATTGCATTTCATAGAATAACTAGTGTAGGAATTATAATACCCTTTTCCCCCTCTCTTTTTTTAAACATGATCTTTTTCAATAATTTGCCGCAGATAAATTTAAATGCAACAAGAACAAAGGAACTAAGGCAGGCTAGATAGCAGTTTGTTCACTGACTCCATGTGTGGTTCATAGTTATATGAAGTAGCCTATTTTTCATCATATGGCAATGTAACATTGTTCATTTACTCATTTGTTTGAAGATATTAACATTGTTTAAGATAAAAACAATTATTAAAAAATTAAGTTAAAACCAAGGCATGCTTGAAAAAATAGAATGCTGAGATGAAATGTTGGAGACCACACTCTCCACTGCTCCTACCAAGAATTGCAATCAATCAAGATTCCTCTTCCCAGGTAGATCTACAGTTGTCTGAAGGTCATTCCTAGTAGCTCCTGTTGGATCTAGGGAACTATGTACAGCCAAAAAAACCATGTACAATTGCTTAATTAAGCCAAAGTTAATTAATTAAAGTTAATTAAACCAAATACAAGAACAAACAACATCAAAGAAAAGTTTTAACCCAGACAATACTGAGATGTCTCTTATATACTTTATATTAAAAATTCCAAAACAAAAGAAAGGGCATCACAATGCTGCATAAATCAGTAAGCAAAATGAGTAGAGTAGAGTAGAGTAGAGTAGAGTAGAGTAGAGTAGAGTAGAATAGAATAGAATAGAATAGAATAGCTTTATTGGCCAAGTATGATTGGACACACAAGGAATTATCTCCATTGCATAAGTTTTCATGTACATACAAACAAGAAAGTAATACAATCATAAGATGCTAATAAGATTGTAGAAATGATGAGAATAGTAATACAGTCATATTACATGAGTAAATATCCTTAGACATAAGACTGCACTGTGGTAATTAGGTTTTCAGCAGAGTGATCAGTTAAAATGAGTGTTTATACAATAGTTGTTTATAACCAATAAATATTATATAATATTCATTATATAAAATGTCATATTCTATATATTACTTAAGACCTGTGTATTGAAATGCAGTGATACCAAATGATCATAGACTTGTGGAAAAAACCACGGTGACTCCACACAAATCATGACAGCAGTCATATAAATGAAGTAATTTATATCAGACTCACCACATGACTGATGCAAATTGTATAATTCAAATCACTTGCATAATTGTGCTATTATTCATGAAGCGTCATTTCTACCCTTGCTCCTACCCGCCAAATGATCTCTTCCTCCTGCTCCTATTATTTTTAATGTCAAAAACATTAAGAAACAAGAATAGAAGACAACAGTTCAGAATAATCTATGTCAACATTAAATCATATTATATACAGCAATCAGTTTTTAAAAATGCAATACACATTTTGGATATGTGTGAAACTGTTATGAAAAAAACATTGCAATTTTGAAAGGGAACAAGTGTAAGAATAATTAACATATTGGATTTGAACTCTGGAAACTGAAGTTCAAATTGCTATATATCAAGGAATTTTTCTGGATAATAATGGTGAGTCCCCATATTTCTATGTAATTCACAGAATTCCAGTTCACAATGGTTTGTATAATAAACCACCACCAAACAGAGAACCATGTTCAAAATCATGATTTCCTTGAATGTAATATGGGATACTGATAAATAAAGCTCTTCAGTGCATTAAATGCTACTTTTGTTCTTGTTACTTACTGTCTCAAAACCATTGATGGAGAGATTAAAATCACCAATTAAGAGTGAATAGCGATAGATATCATGAATCAAGACTGCCCTCTGGTGTATTACTGTATAATGCTTGTTTAACTACATTGTTTTATTACATTTTAGGGTTTTTTTTTTAATCAATTTAATTGCTTGCACCAATGAATAAAAAACTATTAGACAAATGTCACATCTTCAAATATGAATGGAAATGATTGGGCTTGATAGCAAGATATTCAAAAATTTTGTTTTTAGCAGATAAACTGGAAAAATGTAACTGTTTTTTCAAACTTAAAATGTGAAGAATATGTGGCAATGTACAATGACCTTGAACATATAATATTTGTTGCCAAATGTTTGTATCAGACTCATTTTACTAATTGCCAATATAATCAAGTCTGTCTGAATGACTGCAGATCAGAGATAACGAATGAAAATTATGTTTAACAACCATGCTTTTTAGAGGTTTACACCTAGCTTGTTTATTAAAAAAATTATGTCTCCTTAATGAATTGAGAATCTCTTGAATAGCTAGGAGTCCAATTCATAAATGATCCATACCATAATTTAGTGGGCGAAGTTACTTGCATTCAACCTGATATTGAATAAAAATCTTGGATTAATATAAGAAATATATGTAAAGTGCATCTAAACCTCTGAGAAAGTCATATATGAAATAAAGCAGTAATAAAATAATGAAGTTATCCTTCTCTGACAATCAACTACCCAGGCTTTTAAAATATTAATAAGTAAAAGAAATTCATGTCAAAATTTATGTTAGCATTATGCCTAAATTATACCCATAACACGGGAAAGAAAAGTGAGTAGCACAATTCTTGAAGTGGAATATATTTAAAGATTTTGATGATATTTGGCCCCTTACATACATACATACACATACATACATACATACATACACACACACATATACACATATACACATACACACACACACACACACGCACACACACACACACACATATATTTAAATGGAAAAATAATCAGGTCAGAGTTAGAAAGACATTTCAATAGACTGAAATTTTGGAGGACATTTGAGGGGAGGGGAGGAGCCTATATTTCTCAAAGTCTGAAATCAAACTAAAATTGAAAATTTTCAATAAATAATTTCTTCCTATAAACTTGGTCAAAATTTATTCCTATTCCTTTATAACTTTTTCAGAAACAACCCTTATTAATTTCCAGTGGATTTACTTGCTCATACCTGTATTAGTTCAAAACTACATCATTCTTCTTATGTGGTTGTAAAACATTGATTTTAATATATATTTATATATATATATATTCCTCATGAAAACAGATAATCAATGTCCCTTTCTACACAAATTATAGGGATAATATATTGCAATAGTAATATCACTTAGACTTATATACCGCTTTACATGCTTTACAGCACTTTACCTCTCTAAGTGGTTTACAGAGTCAACATATTTTCCCCAACAATTTGGGTCATTTTACCCACCTCGGAAGGATAAGACTGAGTCAACATTGACTCAGAAATGTTTTGGTATCTCTGCTATCATTCTAGAGTAGTACTCACGTAGATTTTTGCCTAAAAAATTACCAAGTAATCTAATGTTTCAAACCCTCACAGCTTCAATCTCAAACTGTCTACCATTGACATCACCCCATTCTTAAGAGGTCCATAAAGGGGGTGTGCATAAGCGCCTACCGTTCCTGTCTTACAGTCCCCATTTATCTGTATTTACTTCCTTTGTTCATGTTTATGTTCATACCTATATTTGTTATCTTGTACATGTTTGACAAACAAACAAATAAATGCCGAGTTACTTTTATAGAAGTGTCTACTTATTAGGTTCCTTAGTATGTAGAAAGATAAACCTGAGTTTAAGCTTTTCTTCAGACCCTGCAGTTGAATGTATGGAGGCTAAGGAGTTTGGGGGACTGTATTTACTATCCACTTTGAAGCTCTCTGTATATTGAGATTAATGCCTATAAGTACATTTTCTTCTGTATTGAGTTTATTGTTTCCTTCCTTGTAGAACAGTACTTAAACATAGATGAGTATCTGTGCTCTAAATTTTTTTAAATAACTCAAATTCATTAATTAACCCCAAGTTCCAAAAGGATTTATTAAGGCTTCTTCATATTCATATTGGTGTTTTTTGCTCACATTGTAAAGGCATTTAGGAGTTGATGTCTAACCAAGTGCTGGTACAACAGTGTATTTTGAATAGGTCTTTCAGTCCCTAGAATTGCAGCAACAGACATGGATGGTAATGTGCTAGTTGTTCCAACTCTATGGGGAAGTGTTCATGTACATTTCAAAGCCGAAAAGCCAGTGCTGTCTGAAGACGTCTCCCTGGTCATGTAGCTGGCATGACTAAATGCCAAAGGCACACCGAATGCTGTTACCTTCCAATCAAAGGAGGCTCCTATTTTTCTACTTGCATTTTTTACGTGCTTTCGAATTGCTAGGTTGGCAGAAGCTGGGACAAGTAACAGGCGCTCACTCCATTACGTGACGCTAGGGATTCAAACCCCCAAACTTTCTGATAGACAAGCTCAGCATCTTAGCCACTGAGCCACTGCGTCCCTTAGACATGTATGAGGAGTCCTCAAAATAAGAAAGATCTCATCTGCAGAACCTCCAACCCATCATCTTCATACTTAGAAAATGAAGTTCCATGAATGTAGAGAATCAAGCAGTGTAAAAACACTTCAGAGAGGATAAAATAGACTACAGTGCAGATATTGGTCACCTATATGACCTCAATTAGTTTCAGAGTTCTGCATCTATTGTTATTTCAGAAAGAAAAAAGGCCCAATAGAGTATTTATTTCTGGACTAAGAAGCAAGAACAAGGTTATGGACCTAAGAAGTATGCTTTCCCTGTCACAAAACCTGCCCTGTAGATAAATAACTCTCGAACAATTAAATTACATTTAAAAAAGGAAAATGAAAAAATGGTTATTTCTGATTTTATTTTTCATATTCTACAATCTTTATGATTTACTCAGACCGAAGATGATATCTGTTGAATAAGATAATATTCTATGGCTGTTACCTGCTAAAATATTTTTAAAATCCTGCTCAGATAACTATATATTTAAGAGTAGTGACAACAACTAGTGTTCTTAAATTGTAATATTGCATTTTTAATTCAATATTCAAATAAATATGTATTATGCATATACACACACAGTATATTAATCAAACTTAATTTTCCTTGCCGTAATCACATTTCTTGATAAAACTTGAGTTTACATTTAATGCATTCCTTTGTTTGTACAACAGAGGGCAGTCTTAACCTACTAATGCATGGATGAACACTTGCTGAGAAGACTATTAATTTACTTTGTAATTCACATAATTGAGAAGTCCTTGATGTTCTCTGATCTTGGATGTTTTCTTGCAGACATTTTATTACCCAATTTAGGTAACATCATCAGTGCTAGTAGTGGTGATGTTAGGTCAGACTAACACTGATGATGTTACCTACTTTGGGTAATGAAATGTCTGCAAGAAAACAACCAAATTCAGAGAGCATGTACACACACACACACACACACACACAATCTGTACACACCAAGCATGCCATCTTTCTCCCTTTAAAAAATGATTTACAACTATTTGCCTGTTTAATCAGAAATTCTGAAAAAAACTAATGGAATTACAGTAGTCGAGGTGAGGTATAAAATTCTACTATATAGAAATATCTACACTTGGTTCAATAGTATATGAATTTGATCTCCTGTCTGATTAAATTTGAGTAAGTTAAAACTCGATGTCATAGCAGAAATTAGAGCTGGGATCTTAGACTGTGTTCTTTGCACAAGTATAATAAGACTTCTCATAAAGATAGTAAAAATATGAATGCATCCCCTTTTTTGATAAGCTCAAAAGAAAGAATACCTAGATCAGTGTTTCTCAACCTTGGCGACTTTCAGTCCTTTGGACTTCAACTCCCAGAATCCCCCAGCCAGCTATGCTGGGAGTTGAAGTCCACAGAACTGAAAGTCGCCAAGGTTGAGAAACACTGACCTAGATAGAAGATCAAAATGTCTTTAAATATTCAGGGTGAAAAATATGATTCATTTCATTAAAAGTTGATTTACATTGGGGAAGCTTTCTATACTTAATCACATTGTTTTAAATAGATTAGTAAGAGATTCAGTGCATTCCTTTGGCAAGAGCATCTAGAAAGACCATTTTACAGATTACAGTTATGTGTTGAGAAAGATTTAATTTGACAGAATTTCTGAATCCCAAGTATATTTGCTTGGGTTTAAAACAAAGCATGTTTAAAACAATGTCAGATCGATTTTCTATTATCTGAAAATGAAATTAAAAGATTCAATCCACATCGAATATATAATAAAAGCTTGTTATAGTCATATTACTGTGTTGGGATTGTCATATTATTGAGACATTTGGGCCTGGAATCAACAGACTGTTAATATGACTCTGGCTCAACCAATGTGTGTGTATGCGCTTCCTGGCTCTATTCCTAAAATGTGAAATCTGTCAAGATCTCTCAAGAACTGTAGAATTTCTCATGTATAGTGGATGACTGAAAGAATGCTTATGCAGCTCTTCCACCAACAAATTGGTTAATATACTGTATGTTGAGTAACATGGTCAATTTTAGAGCCATTCTAATTATCAAATTAAATCTTCATTATGTTTGTAGACTAGTACAAATTCTGCTTCTAATATCACTTCCCAGGCCTTTTCTCTCTCTCTCCATCATTAATTTTAAAATGACATCATATTGTTAAAATTACAATATGTAATATCTCTTTTGTTAATAGCAGTATCTCTTGTTAATAGCAATAGCACTTGGACTTATATATCACTTCAGCCCTCTCTAAGTGGTTTACAGAATCAACATATTGCCCCCAACAATCTGGGTCCTTATTTTACTGACTGGAAGGATGGAAGGCTAAGTCAACTTTGAGCCAGTGAGAATCAAACAGCTGAACTGCTGGCAGCCAGTAGTCAGCAGAAGTAGCCTGCAGTATTGCATTCTAACGACTGCACCACTATATACCTAGTCACAATAACAATCACAACAAAGATGTTGAAGCATGCATACCATATTCCCCCGTTTCCCTGAAAATAAGACCTCCCCGGATAATAAGGCCAATCGGGCTTTTGAGAGCATGCGCTAAAATAAGCTCTCTCCCGAAAATAAGCCCTCCCCAAAAATATTCCAACACAGCAGCAGCCATGAGGTGACCATGCTCGCCACCTCCTGCACCTCAAAAAAATCTCCTCAAAAATAAGGCCAAGTATGCTTATTTTGGGGGTCAAAAGAAAATAAGACCCTATCTTATTTTGGGGGAAAATAGTATAGTAGTATATCACCTGAAATAGTGTGTACTTCCCAGAATAAGGGCATGAGGTGGATAGATAAGCTTTCTCCCTTTCTCTCCTGAGAGCTACCTGTTTCTAGCATATGAAGCTGCTAATATAATATGTGCTTATATCAATCAATGAATCAGTCAATCAATAATATTTCTTTGGTCGATGACCAGCAAAGTTTTAAAACAAAAACAAAAACAGAATGAAGCAAATGAATAAAATAATATAATGAATATACAAACTCTATACACCACTGTTAAAATGTCAGTTTTTTAGATGTAAAAAAAGATGCAAAAAGATCAGGCCAAGATAAATCATTTCATTGTACATTTTTTTACTATTATTTCCCCCCTAAAATATTTCAACATGTTTTTCAATTGAATTGTACAGCTTATATGTTATATTAAAAATGAGAATTTTTTAAAAAATGATTTAGCTTGGTCTGATATTTTTACCTCACAAAAAACTGCCATTTTAACAGAGTGTGTTGCTTTTATATATCCACTGAATACTAACAACCAGTAAAATAAATCAGAGAATTCATTCCTCTATTACTATGTTAATACAATTGATTGACTAGTTGATTGATTGCTTTATTGCTATGTGCTTATAGGGCTAATAATTCATAATTTGTCCAGACAACCTTACATTATATCCCTTATACAAACACTTATTCAAAAGAATCTTCAGGATAGAAAGTATGACATTTGATTTTCAGAATATTATTTATTTTGTAAAGAGTGCAAAATGCAATTAGTTATCATAATTAAGGATGGAAAATATATTACTTTCAAAGTCAAATACTCTAATCATTCTCTCTGTTCAGTAGCTCCTACCATGGCTTATATTTGGGAGGAAGAAAAATGCACATTTATCCATATATTATATATTCTTTTTCTTGGAAATTAGCCAAATAGGCTGAAGGAAAAATAGACTATGGATCCTTTTTTCTCTTTGCCTATGTAATTTGACTTTAATTGAACACAGCCTAAAATGTATCTAGGTAGTTTCCACCATAGAATTTTACTTAAGGGACAAAACTCTGGCTGTCAGTCCTGACATCTACAATTAGAAAAAATGTTGACTTCCTCATGTTATACAGAAATGTGTGTTGTTTACCTTTTCCTGCACAGAATCATAACAGCCTGGACACTAAGACCCTATCAGATTACGATGACTTCTGGCATCACAGAAACATCTGAAGTACCTTATTCAGCCATAAATTGCTGCTACAGAGAGGAGAAGATTCATGACAAGTCAGAAGTGTGCATGTGTGTGTATGCCTTTGTATTACTTTCAAACCCCACAAAGTTTATTGGGTTCAAAACCTACCTACGCACATTCCTACATTGCTTGTATTTTACCGACAAGAGGTAATGATCCTAAAAGTGGTTGCTTGCAGCTTCAATGAAGTGAAAAATGGAGCGGTTGTTTTCTCAAGTCATTTGACTCTGTGCAGCTGGATCAATAGTCAATATTTCCAGGATTTTGCTGCAAGCTTAACACTGCTTTGACTTCATTTTAATTCATTAAACATTTATCAAGGAATGTGAGGGAACTAAATCTCTGGGACAGAGAAACAGGGAAAAGAGCCAAATTAAGGGTTTTTTCATTGTGAAATCTAAAGAAAACATCAACTGTTTTTAAGAGTCTCCAAGGGCAATAACATGCATACAAGTTTAGTACTCAGAAATGATTTGCATATAGGAATGATACTATCACGGCACTAATATTGTTATGGGAAGTCCTTTATTATTTCTGAAAATGAATAACAGCCAAGAGTATATACATTAAACAATGGCCAAACACTTCTGTTTTCCTAGATGTACTTCCATTCCTTTCTTCCCTATACTTAACTTATATGTAAGACATGGCAAATAATCAGATGAAAATATTTTGATTTGCAAAATCTTTGTGACATTGTTTTTTCAATTATATTTCAGTACATATGTCTGCTATAAGTTGAGTTTTAAAATATTTGTTATTTGTTCATAACTTTTGCTTGATTGCCTGCCTCCCACCCTACTTTTTCAAAAAGTTTCTTAAACACATGGACTAAATGCAGATAGTTCCAATATGTGATGGAAGGGTCACCATAATCATGATACAAGTGTCTTGATATAGCCTACTTTCCAAACGTATTATTTATTTTGCCATGAAAATAAGTGGAGATTGAAAAGGTCAATGCAATGGCTGTATTTTGTTTTTAAAGTCCTTGGGAGAAGGGTGGCATATAAATCTAATAAACCTAAACCTAAACCTAAAGTGCACCTCATATGACAGTTAAAAACCAAGCTGAGAAAGCTGAGAAAGCTAACTTACTAACGCATATTCAAAAAGTCAGCTATTTCAAAATTGCAATATTTAGAATAGTTTTTCTCTATGCCTCCAACAATAAATATGGATACAATTTTTTAAATAATTGAGCAGTGAATTTGCTTTTGAGTTATCTTTCTGAATTGCAATCAGTCTGCCTGCTTGGATTTATCATAGCTCCAGCTGCTGTGGTTTTAGCTGATGACATCTGGTTAGAGATAAAATAGGGTGGGGGGGGGAAGCAACATATTAGTTCAAGAATAGGAACCTATGCTCACCCAGATGTTGCTGAAGTATAATTTCCACAACCCCAATCAGTTTAGTCTATTTCGGCAACATCTGGAGGGCCATTAGGCATGAAGTGGGCAACAAAATTGCAGGCTTTTGTCAATGTTTATGGAACCTCTCTTGAACAATTGTGCTGATTTGTTTTGTTAAGTAGAAGGCCCTGGAGAGTAGTAAAGAATAATTGCATATCATCAGGGATAACCTCTGTAGGATTCTTTCCCTGTTCTTTTAAATATGGGTATATAATAGGAGGGAGAGGGAGGGAGGGAGGGAGGGAGGGAGGGAAGATGGGAAAGGAAATAGGTGAGAGCTCCAATAAATAGATCCGAGACTAAAGACTGAAACTATACTTTATATATACTAAATTTATAAAAACTACAGCCTTTCTCCAGAACAATGTATAACAAAGCAGATATAGATATTCTGGAAACTGACCCTGCAAAGTGTATTTGTCTTTTGATTAAAGATACTGTATCACGGACTCGGGCTCTGTAAAGATGGCAGCAGGGTGCGGTGGAGTAAACCCTGTCAAAAAATTAAGCATGGACATGGAAGTAATTATCACCAAGAAGCCTGTTGTTTTAATCATAGACAGAGCTTGGGAAAGGAGGAGAAAAATGGTTGAGCCAATCACATCATTCTGCAAAGTCTATTTAAATTAATTCTGTAATTGAAATATATCTTTTTTCATAGCAAATGTAGCATAAATTTAATGTTACTGAATGTAGTAGTTTCTTTAGGTACATTTGAGTTTCCTTTCAGGACATTTTGCATAAAGAAAACAAAACTGGGATGTAGCAAAAGTGATTAGCTGTGGTACATTTCGTTGTCCCAAATGGACTTTGTTTGAGTTATTGCAGGTGAAACCCATTAAGCTCACTCAGTCTAAGAGTCATTTCAAACAGAGCATGTAATTTATTTCAACTGTGGGATAACTTGCAATGTCTACCAAAAGATACAGTCTTAGGCACCACTATTATCAGGTGCATGTGTTGCAGAAATTATAAGGAAAAAATTAAAAAGTTGGCTAATGAAACAATTAATAGATCCTATTAATTGCAATATTAGTGCCTAGAAGTATTTAAATATCTGTGCCAGAAAAAGTTAAAATATTATGGGTTATTCTCAATGCTTTGACTAACAATGATAGCGGCATTGATTCCATGAAAAGGAAACCTGTGGAACCAAATTGGGTTTTGAAATTGTAAAATGAGTTTTTCTAGTGGTAGAGCCAAGAATGCTAATCAGTCTGCTCTATATGAATTGACCTTGTTCTGTATTGTCTTCTGGCAACTAGTTAATAACTTTTATTAGTCAAGTATTTGGTTGCCTGCCATGTTCATTTTAATTTCCTTGGGTAGTTCATTTAGTTCATCTTTCATTGTTTACTATTTCAAAAATCATAATTTGTCGTTTTTCCTATGTCCCTCTTTATCTTATTGTTATTATTGTAAAAATACTAATTCTACTCTTTTGTTCATATAGCAGAAAAACTATGCATTAGCTGCATGATGCACCCATGGTCTTTGGAGGACCAGAGGTCATCTTTGGGAAGCAGGGCATCACCAAGGTGTGGTCAATAAATCCCAACATAGTAATCATGACAGTGCAATCAAAGCTCTGTCCATTTGCCCTTTATACATATTCACACCCAAAACAAATAAACATGGTGGATCTTTGATCACACTGTCATCATGATGGGTTTTTTTTAACCACACCTTGAAGATAGCCCTTTTGAGAAGGTAGGACAATAAATAAGAACCTTTCTTTTCTGCATTTCAGGTATGCTTCAAAATCCTTTATGAAAGTAGTTGATCCTGAAAATTGTATTATTTACTGTGTCCTTACAATTAGGCATAGTACAGGTAAATCAAATTTTATATGCAATATTAACCATTATCACTATTAAACTGTATAATACTCCATGTTAAACATTTCCTAATAAAATATAATAACAAAAGCTGCCTGCAGTGAATTATAGTGTATGTTTAACCCTAGGAGTTCTTAAGGCAAAAGTAGATAATATGGTTTACTCTAAAGATTTTTTTGTAACAGCTCCTATAATCTCCAACCACAGGGTCAATAGCCAGACATTATTACAATTGTAGGCCAAGACATTTGGAGAACACTGATTACCTAATCCTTCCTTTGGTTGTATATTGGAAAAAGAAATCTGCAACTTTTTAGATTAGAGTTCCCAGCTACTCTCCCCATTGGCAATATTGTTCACTACTTAGAACTGTAATTTAGCAATATTTGGAGGTCTGTGGGTTGGTCCTTCCATTATATCATGCAAATAAAATATAAGGACCTATGATTTTAGCACACCATCCATCTCTCTGTATTAGAACATTGCCATGGAAACACATACAGTTTGCTCTTTTCCAACCAGCTTTCAGTTCAGTAGGGAAAAAAAATTGGCTGAACTGATTAGAAATCTTTGCTTACTTGGCTTTATTTTTGCTTTTTCTGGCAAGAAGGGATAAACTTTCATGTGTGAAGTATTACTGTTTCATGTCTCTGCATACAATTAATTTTTTCCCAAGCACTGGCAACTAATCAAACTTTTAAAATAGATTCTTTATGTGTTGCTCTCCATTCTTTTGCTAATTTCATATCTGAAAGATCTCTGGGAGAGTTTTAGGAACTATTTATGATAATATCCAGATCCTGAAACATGTAAGTAATGTTGTTAGATGGGTGTTTGTTTTGTTCCTCAGATTTGTTTCTCTTCACTAAGTCATAAACCGATCAATTCATATTTAAGACATTTACTTTTACACTACATTTTTATGTTTGTCATAAAGCCACCTTTATATATAGTATGAGATTTAAATTGTGCTGATCATTACAGCAACATCCTAGGTTTTAGCAAAATTGATAAACATATTGAAATGTGACAACTGCTTCCTGATTTACCTACAATTTCATTTTATCTGCATTGTCCAACATCTGGCTTTGCTTCGGAATGTTACACATGGAAGCTTGGGTGCTTGTTCAATATATAGTGGCACAATAAATGACAATACAAAATCAAAGAAAGTATTTTTCTTAAGTACAGATAATTCAAAAAGAGATTGGGTAATTGATGATTCAAGAAATGAATGAGAATGCTTATGATTTGGTGAGTAGCTATTTAGAAAAAGTCTCAGGCACAAAAAATCAGGACCAGGCATTGTTTCAGTTAAGCTGATTTATTGATCATGCCTATACATAAGAATGTAATCAACTAATGTCAACATTAAATTAGTGCTAGATAAGAGTTAGTGGAATTTAAGAAGGGCTGGACTTGGACTGCTTAGGGATAGTTGATAGGTAGGTAGGTAGATAGAGGGATAGGGATAGGGATAGGAATAGACATAAAGAGAGAGAAAGAGAAAGAAAGTGAAGGAGAGATATTAATACATATGATAGAATACATTAAAGAAATTATGGTTTCAAATGATTTGATGAAGCTATTTTAAGTTAACATAAACTATGAATTGCAAACCACAAGATTACCTATCATGCAAGGAGTAAAGAAATTTAGTGTTGACTTTAGGCAAGGTATGGAAGAAATGTTGAGAAATGACATATGGTTCAAGAAAGAAACTCAGAGTACACCTTGATTTTGTTTAATACAAGATAGGTTAAAAGAAACTTGAACAGGCTTTCAAGAATCTATTATTAGTCCCCAAAATAAGAAAACCATCTTCATTTATTCTCTGCAGTGTCTGTTTCTTGACCTGGTCTACAATAAAGGGTTTACTTCTCCTGCTATGTAACCTTATCATATGCCACTTTCATAGACTTTAAAGCAATATTTTATTCAATTGTATGAGTTACATTGTTGGAAAAAATAGATTGACTGGTGTCTACTTAATTTAATACAAATGTTTCATGAAGGACCTCATTCAAAATAAGGAGTAACTACCAGGACCATTTCACCAATGACACTGAAACAATGTGCTGCAGCCATCAAAACAAACCAATGCAATCCTTTGGTGCATTAACAGACAGACAGAATCAAGATCACACGAAGTGTTAGTACTGCTTTATAATGCCTTGGTAAGACCACTTGAAATACTGAATCCAGTTTTGGTCACCACAAAATAAAAAAAGATGTTAAAACTCTGAAAAAAAGTGCAGAGAAGAGCAACAAAGATGATTAGGGGGCTGGAGGCTAAAACATGAAGAACAGTTGCAAGAATTGGGTATGTCTACTTTAGTGACAAGAAGGGTGACATGATAGCAGTGCTCCAATATCTGAGAGGCTGCCACAAAAAAGAAGGGGGAGGTGGGCAACCTATTTTCCAAAATACCAGAAGGCAGGAAAAGAAGCAATGGATGGAAATTAATCAAGGAGAAAACAAACGTACAACTAAAGAGAAATTTCCTGATAGCGAAAATAATTGACCAGTGAAACAACTTGTTTTCAGAAGTATGGATGCTCCATCACAGGAGATTTTTAAGAAATGACTGAATAGTCATTTGTCTGAAATGGTATAAGGTCTCCTGCTTGAGCACGGGATTGGACTAGAAGAGTTTCAAGGTGCCTTCCAACTTTGTGTTATTCTGTTTCTTATGTTAAATTTTTGTTATTTAAACTTCTTGTTTCTCTTTTGTAAGCATTCAATATTATCCAACAACGTTTTCAGGTCTCCCCATCCCAATCTATTTGGATCCATACTTCTTGACCCATCATATAATCTGCTTAATAATTCATGGCAAATAATTGGAGATTTGCTCCAACAAAATAGCATCATCGGCATGCAAAAGTATAGGCACATTCATATCACCATTCAAAACAGTTCTAATGTCATTTCATTTATTCCTTACACAGTTAACCACAAGTATATCAACGACCAAGAGAACATCACACATTCAGTTTTGTACCATTTTTCAAACTTTTCATTATTTTGACATCTACTTTATTTCCATCATATACTGTTCTAATTATATTCTTTAATTTCATATTTGTGCAAGCAGTAGTGATTTAAGATAATTCATTTATTTTAGGCTTTATCTTAATCAACAATCTGCCTGTAACTCTTGGTGGTGTGCAAGCAGCAGTGTCAGAGTTCCAAATAACATCCAAAATTAAACCAGAGTCCAAGGCAAAGTATTGCTCAAAATTCCAATTTATTTAGAGAGTCATGTTGGCACATCTGGGAAAACCCGAATCTGAGAGCTTTCTGGTTTTCCCCACCCAGTTGAAAGTTCAAGAGCTTGCCCCCATACCCATTACATGGTCCAATCTTCCACTGCCATGCTAGCAGTTCCACCCATTCAGTTCCGGTCAGGTGCAGAGGTACCAAGACAAAGGATGACCATGGCAATCTAAAAAGAATTTTATACATCCTTACTATCCCCCTCCCATTCAGGGGTGGGTTTCAAAAATTGTTTGAACCTACTCTGTGGGCATGGCCTCCTTTGTGGGAGTGGCTTGCTGCCCATGTGACTGGATGGGAGTGGCTTTCCACCCATGTGACCAGATGGGAGTGGCCTGCCATCCATGTGACCTGGTGGGAGTGGCCAAGACGATGTTATTACTAGATATTACTAATTACTAGATATTATTAATATTACTAGATCATTATTAATGCGTAGATAACTGCGGGACATTACACACCCACCCACACACCCACACCCACACACAAACTATGACAGTGCTAGGAAAACACCAAAAAAATAAGATTCCCCCCCCCAAAAAAAAAGACTACCAATGAAACCAGTTTTTTTTTCCTAAGCTTAAGGACAGGAAAGACAAAGTCACTGGAATAAAAACCATCAAGGCAATGTGGAAAATTATAAAGGACAGGGGCTCACAGAACCATCAACCACCTCAGAATTACCTAAACAAGGAGGGTGAAACACACTGCCTTGCAACAAACCTGCACTGCCCACAGAAAAGCAGCCACTTTGAGACACATAAACCTGGTCTGAACACTTAAAAGCAACATATTGCATCACAAATAAAACATTTGCAAAAAGGAATAACATTTCTTGTAATAAACATTCTATAAACAATAAATAAATAAATTTTCCCTAAAATAATTAAAAATCACCATGTTCAGAGAACACCAAAGGACCCCACAGTCCTCTCCCTCCTTATCTTTTTCTTTTTTGTCCTAACTTTCTCTTCCTCCCCCCCCCCCCAATCCCACTCCCTTCTAGCACTGATGATGTTACCAAACTAGGAGTGCTGGAGAGGAGCTCTCACAGGGCGAAGAGCTTCCTGCTACAGGGACAATCTATCTGCAGCCGTAAATGACTGCAAGCAGCAGCTTCAGGCACCTGCTTGCAGCTGACAGTTGCGTTTGGGAGCGGAGGTGGCGGCAGCAGAAGCGGGCACAGACGGGATGTCCCCACTTGCTGAGTAGAAGAGGCGGCAGGGATGCATTGTTTCAGGGCGCCCCAAGCGCCGGCTCCTCGGAGTGCAGCCCATTCCCTCTCCCAAGAACACCGTTTTCTTTTTAAAAATGCCTATGCAGATGATCTTGAAAACCTGCGAGGTTGCTTTGGGAGGGGGAAGACAGGCAGCATTCCCCCACCCCATCCCTGGTTGCCTGCAGCCTAGAACCTTCTGCAACTTGCACAGTAAAGGCAATTAAGAACTTCTCTCGCTTGTGAGATTTTCTTTACTGTGCAAAGGCTTGCTTTAAGGCTTCAGGCTCCCAGGGAGGGGGGCAGGGGGAAATGCTGCCCATCTGTCCCCTTCCAAAGTAACCTTGCAGGTTTTCAAGATCATCCGGAGAGGCATTTTTTAAAAAGAAAAACCCTGCAGGCACCCAGCGACAGGGGCCAGGAGTGGTACCGGCATTCCGGAAGTTAATTACTTCCGGGTTCACCAACGATCCGGTTCGTGCAAACTGGTGTGAACCGGGAGGAACCCACCCCTGCTCCCATTCCTCCACTATAGAAACAGCTGGTAGATAGAAGTGTGGCAGGCCAAAGATCCCAAAAGGAATCTGGCTGTAGGCCTGACAAGCAGTTTATTTGTTTGTGCTTTGCACAAAATAATTTTAACATTTTTAATTGAATTGTCTCATGCTTGAACTAGAACACTTCAAAGGCCCCACTTCAACTCTATTATTCAATTATTCTCTGAAATCAGATGATGATGTGTGCTGCAAACTACTCTTAATGAGTTAAGCCAAAAGTGTTTCATACTGTGATATTGCATTAGTTTATTTATTTATTTAGTGTTTTAAATATTTCCCCCCCCCCATAGATTTTTAAAAATTTGTTTGTACAGGTGAAACTCAAAAAATTAGAATATTGTGCAAAAGTTCATTTATTTCAGTAATGCAACTTAAAAGGTGAAACTAATATATGAGATAGACTCATGACCTGAACCCCATAGAGAATCTATGGGGCCTTGCCAAGAGAAAGATGAGAGACATGAGACTGAACAATTCAGAAGACCTGAAGGCTGCTATTGAAGCATCCTGGTCTTCCATAACACCTCAGCAGTGCCACAGGCTGATAGCTTCCATGCCATGCCGCATTGAGGCAGTAATTGCTGCAAAAGGGGCCCAACCAAGTACTGAGTACATATGCATGCTTATACTTTTCAGAGGTCCAATATTGTTCTATTTACAATCCTTGTTTTATTGATTGCATGTAATATACTAATTTTCTGAGATAGTGGATTTGGGGTTTTCATGAGCTGTACGCCATAATCATCACAATTATTACAAACCACAGCTTGAACTATCTTGCTTTGCATGTAATGAGTCTTATCTCATATATTAGTTTCACCTTTTAAGTTGCATTACTGAAATAAATGAACTTTTGCACAATATTCTAATTTTTTGAGTTTCACCTGTATGTGTGTGTATATTTATGTTTAGTTTTGTGTGATTTTAATATTTTTTTGTTTTCCTTAATATTTTAATAGTAGCTTTAGCTTTTAGCTTTTTAATATGAATTCCTTATATCCTATCCCCCTTAGTTTGGTCTATCATCATAATAAATATTTGATTGATTGATTATAAACGACTGATACTAACTCAGAATCAACCAACACCAACAACATAACTTAGATATATGTAGATATAGCAATAATTATTATAGAACCGTAAATGCTGCTATTGTATGGATATATAATTAGAATTCTTTTAGATATAATATACTGGAGCTCGTTCTGAAGGAACCAAATAAGTAAACATTTTAATTAAATAAATCTGGATACAGCCAAGTTTGAACTGAAGAGTGTATGGTAATATAATGTATGGCAATTTTACTTTAATGTAGGAACGGACATACATGCACAAAATACAGAAAGAATAACAGATTGTTCACTATTATTTTTTTATTTTTCAACTGCTTTTTGTAAACATGAAATACTTACAATAAAATATTAAAAGTATCAGGTTGCAATTTAATATAATTAGCATGTTCTTTATAAAAGTTGCTTTCCAGATCTATTCTTTTCTAAACCAGTTATTCATGGAATGGAAACCAAAGTCCAATAATAAATATGAAGAAATAGAAAAATCCAGTTGGCTGATTTACATGTGGCATTTTCTGAAGAAAAATCCATAGACTGTAATTTGAGGCAACAAATTTAGGCAAGAATTGCATTCTCTTCCATTTGTTGCTGCCAAGAATTCCTGCAGCATGATGACAAATATTTCATTTCATGAATATACGACAGATAATAAAGCAAGAGTCATAGACAATTTTTCTGTTCTGGTATTTGCTTATTATTAAAGTATGTCTGTAATTTAGGAACACTATGTCAGGATTATGGGAAAACAGAAATCATGCTTCCCCTGCTCTTACTATCAGAACTACAAATCAACCACCAACGTTCAAAGTCTATTCAGTCTGTCAAGAGCAGCAAATCCTTAATTTCAAAACTGGCCTTGACAAGTCTTAAGGAAGGAAATAATCTGTAGTTCCTAAGTGACAATATTTGATCTGCTCTTCAAGGTCAATATGAAAATGCTGCTGTTTTGATCAGGTGAGTTTTAAAGACTTCCTGACATGCCATGAATGTGACTGAGATATCATTCATGAAGATGATACAGTTACCTGCTCAAAGGTGCAGCAGCAAAGCTGACAACCTAGCCTTTGTTACAGCTGACATTAAAAGAAGGTCAGGTTGAGGGGGTGCAGACAGACATGTCAGCCTGTAGCCTGAGATGGTGCCGAAGGTACATCCTTTCGTTTATTCTGGAATCTAGCAGCTTGTAAATGTTCTGATATTTTGTCTCCTGCCAGTGACTCTGTCCTATGATTGATATTTAACAGTTTGTTCTGGCTAAAAGACTGGAGTTAATTTGAATGGTGGGGGAAAGGAAGAATAAACACTACAGGAAATGTTTAGAGGCATCCGAAGGAGGTATATGAATTGGCTGTCACTTTGCATATTGATTTTCATTATTCAATAGGAAACTCAGTAAAGAAAGAACAATTTTATACCATAAATATTTTGTTGCTGTGCTTATCAGTAACTGCACAACTTCTAAAATCTATTATGCATGAATTCTGAATTTGTAGGATTTGAAAAAAGTGATGCTGAACCAGTTCAGCTACATCAAATTTATTGTGTTGTCAATGAGGAAAAAAAATAGATCACATATCCTTTTTGTTTGGGGATGAATTCCCTGAATAAAATGCTTTCTAGCCACAATGAAAGAAAAGAAGTATCCATCAACAGTGAAACTCATCACACAATAATTATGGCTATTCTGTGTAAGGAAAGTAAGTGCATAGTATTAAATTGAAACTTCAGAAATGAGCCACATTTAGTTTTACAAAGAATAAAGCTCCGTATGCAAAATAAGCATCTTTTTGCATTTCATCCTTATGTGTTCAGTCTTGATCTGACAATCTAAGCATTTCTTGCCTATAAGTAATAATTACTACAAACATTAATAGATTCTTGGAGGAATTTCTTAGTGGTTAGTAGCCTACAACAATCTTTGGAATAAGGGTAAGGATACACTTTTCATTCTGTCACACTAATGTGAAGTTTCTCTAGCTGGGAGCAGTGATTAATTAGGATCTGACAGTTTGGCTGGACTAGAAAGTAGAAGGGCACTCTAGCCCAATCATTTATATTATCTAATTTATATTTTCAAATGGAAAAGAGCCAACACTTTTATAATGTTCTATGATTAACCCCCTTTTACCATTGGCTATTGAGAGACTGTTAGACATATTTCAAGGAATCTGAGTGAAGAGGCACAGTGTTTTATTTATATACTGTATTTAAGAGGTTATATATTATGCATTTTATTTTCTGCCTTTTCAGTAATTCTAAACTAATTTTTGTAGTTTAATAAAAGCAATAAAAGCTGAATATATTTTTAGAAAGTAGAAATAGAGTTAAAATAATACAAATCAACAAGAAAGCTTTTTCTCTACTGCGATAAAGTCAGATAATTTGCCTGGATGAATGAGAAAATCTTGATCCAATTCATGCATTTTAAAAACAAAAAATAAGGTAAAGTAGCTTGGAAAGAGAATATGTAACTGGAATTATATCACTTTTTTTTAAAAGAAAAGAAAACCTTTTTCTATCTTTTACCTCTGAGGAAGGGGGTATTCAAAAATAAAAAAAGAATCTTGGATTCTGTTTTAATTAATCTGAAACATATTTTGTACTATGGTCTTAAACTTTAAATGTGAAAAGCAGTACATTCCACTGGCTCCAGAAATTGACTTTATGGAGCTGTTTGTCAAGAGTATTATTTGGTTATTTTTTTCAGATGATGGGCCAAGATTTTTGGATACTATCTTGTTTGATTTATCCTTTGCTCCTAGATTTTTTAAAATATATATAACCCTCTTTTTAAATATATAATATAATCATATAGAATAGACCCATGCAATTACAAATTTAAATCATTTGAAAGAACAAAAACAATAATAAAATATAATATCTAATTAAATCAGACAGAGATAGCAAATAACAAATTCAAGTGAAATGTACATTGGCTAAAGAGAAAGATCTTAAATTGCAGGTAAAAGACTACCTGGCACCTCAAATTAGAGAATTACATAATTTTGATAATGGGGGGGGGCACTTAGGGTGTAGCAGTTAAGTTAGTGGACCAGACTTGGGCAAACTTTGGTTCATGGCCACTCTAAGACATCACAGCCACTTGTGCCGGTTACTCAATTCTAGTTCAAGATTGTTCTTGTGAGGAAAAATAGGAAAAATGAACATTATATATATATTACTTTGAACTTTTGAAAGCAAGGTAAAATATAAATATAACTAATAAAGCTTCAAGAAAGAAGATTGAAACTGATCAAGGAGAGAAGAACTTAGACCTAAGGAGAAATTTCCTAACAGTGAGAACAATTAATCAGTAGAATGGCTTGCCTTCAGAGGTTTTGAATACTTCATCACTGGAGGACTTTAAGAAGAGACAGGACACAGTCACTTGAGTGGAATGATATATGGTCTCCTGCTTGAACAGGTTATACCACAAGACCTCCAAGGTTCATTACAACTTTATTATTCTCTTAAAGTATCAAACCTGTACAAAGTTTTCTGATTTTTTTCAATAGTTCCTATAGCACAATCTTGTCATGGTTTCAATACTAGAAAATAAGTTCTCAACTGTTTTATTATGTTTTTGCTGGACCATCTGAATGTGTCTAAGCCTGTATGTGGATGTGTGGGCATTTTTTTAGAAATTAGGAATCTTATCTTCCACAATCTCATGTAAATATAGAAATGCACTATGCGAGGTCTGATTTCAGACAATCATTGCAACAAGAGATACAATATTCAGCAATCTAATGCAAACTTAAAACTAAGCCTGATCAATCATTGTAATAGTATGTGGAAATGACCTTGGAAAACAGGAAGGAAACCGGGACACTATACAACTGGCATGTAAAAGATGTCTCAACCCACAGAAGGGAAAATGGCACTGGAAATATTTCGGAACAGATAGCAATAGCAATAGCAGTTAGACGTATATACCACTTCATAGGGCTTTCAGCCCTCTCTAAGTGGTTTACAGAATATTGCCCCCACAGTCTGGGTCCTCATTTCACCCACCTCGAAAGGATGGAAAGCTGAGTCAACCTTAAGCCGGTGAGATTTGAACCGCTGAACTGCAGATAATAGTCAGCTGAAGTGGCCTGCAGTACTGCACCCTAACCACTGTGCCACCTCGCTCCATAGATTAAAGGGAAATGGGAGAACAATGCATTTACTGTTGCAAAAGGTTGTTAATGTAGCCTTACAATTACTTCTGGTTGTGCCTCTGATCTGGACTATCTAATAAGACTAACATCAATAACATGAAATACTTAAGGGATTAAATATATTTCATCACAAATTTTAACAGGTTTGTTCTACACGAAATCCCAAGATTAACTTGATTTTTAATCATAAGGTGAACATTTCTCATTTACCATGTATTATTATTAGACTACTCCATGGAGTCAAAGTATGAATTTTACCTTCATTGAAATATTTGGTAATCTTTCTTAAAACAACACTTCATTTGAGGCTAATCAAAGACACATGCTCTTAGTTAGTCAAAAGTTGTGATAATGATATACTCAAGTATCTGCTTCAGGTGCTGGCTGTCAAACACATCAAGAAATTCTTTGAAGGTAATAGCAGAAATGTTGTTTCCATTGGTCCTCATAAATCAGACAGTAGCTCTCAGTTCTGGACTCATGTGAAACCTCATGATATAAAACATCTGCAAACACCAGGCACTGAAGGAAAGGAGCGTCTGTAGCTTTCAGATTGTACTAACAGCTGCCAATACATTACTTAGTTTTCTGGGGCTGAGCACTCATTGTTCCCTCGACAGCAATCATTCCTTTCTGAATTCAGAGAGAAGATGCTACTACCTTGTTATATGTCAAATATAATAAAAATTTATTATCTAAATTTAAAATATATAACACCTCCAAGTTGGAGTGTACAGAAATGGAAAATGCATTAAAATGCAACATCATTTTATATCACAAGACACAAGCAGAAAAAATACAAAGTGAAAGTTGCCTAAAATTAACATGAGGAACAGGTATTTTTGTCTGTCAAAGAATATTGGAATATGGAATTAGAGAACCATTTCTATGATAGTATTGAATTGACTCTCTAATCTTGACTCCAGCATCTTTAAGTGCTAAGCACTCTTACTGCTGCTGAATGACGAAAAACAGAGGGTAGAGTGTTTGAGAAGTACCCAAAACAGGGTCAGAAAGAAAGAATTTATAGAAATCATGATAAACAGCAGTAAGATGTGAGGGACTAGTTGGTCTGAAAAGTATCAGATATGGTAACTTTTGTTCCTATGCATTACAGGGAAGTGTTGTTCCTGGAAACAAACAAAAAAAGACTTGACTTGTTTCTAGCATTCCTTTCTTAATACCCTACAAACCTGCTATTTTGGATAGAATATTGTGGAATTATGCACCTAATTGGCCTTTACTATTGATCTGCGGTCAGGCAATAAATAATATTTGAAAAGATATTTGAACCCCCATGCACACACATTGAGACCTGGAACTGTGATCAATTTTCCTGAACATATTGACCTTCCTTAGGATGTGTCTTTAGTCTAGAGATAACACTTTCTAGCTTGACTCTTTTAACTGCTATAACAGTTATTATTTGTATCCACCAATTGTTTAAATAATTGTCCTGCTGGCTTTTGACTTGACTAACTGGCTTTTTTTTCTTAAGTTGTGAACTTTATGGAACAGAATACGTTGTACCCACCCTTTAATAGAAGTGTTGCAGGAAATCATAAAAAAATGTTTTGATTTGTTTCGAGAATTTCTTCCTCAATGCATATGAACCTGCCATTTAGGTAGAAGATTCTGTGGAAAAGTGCATTTGGGTGATATTTGCTATTAATCTGCAGAGAGGCAATCTGTTAAATTGGCCATCCTATCATTAGTAGAACAATGCATATTTGTTGGAAATGAAGATCATTGTTGGCAATGAATTTACAGGAACTTTAGGTGAAATCATAATGTTTGAGGATCTCCACAAAATGATGTCAACTAATTAGAGCAGTTGCTGTTGCAGTAGAAATGGCATAGAGTATAAGAGAAAGAAAGGTAAAACTCAATCATACTTTCAATATTCTGTTACGGTAACTATATCAATAAAATATCATTCCAATACAACTTGTGGAGTCTTTTACTTCACCTGGCATACTATGAAGTAAGTAGTAAAAAGAAATAAACAGCAGAAACCTTCTGTCAGCTCCGGAGGCCATCTTTCTCTTTGGATCTTCATGGCTGCCACATTTAGCGCAAAGGCCCGTTGTGGGAAACTGGGAACAGGGGTTGCATGGAATGGGTAGAGATAGATAGCCAAAGTAACATTATTTTCTCTGGGAGGCAAGGAAATTTGGCCTGTACCTGCAGAGTCATGACTGGGAAACATCTCCAGTTGGGACAGTGGAGTGATTAGACCATGTGATGGACTTGTGGGTGCAGGGGAAGGGACTTTGACTTTCCTTTGGGTGGGGAAAACATGGGGTGCTTTCGCTTTTCTCAGATGTGCCAATATGACATCACTAATAAAATGGAACTTTGAGGAACTGCTGGCCTCAGGGTCTTATTGGGTTAGTTGGGTTACTTCAAGGATATAAAGAAAATAGCTACATGGTGTTAGCTAACCTGTTCAACTTGGTGGGTGAGAACCAATTGTTAACTTATTGCATATACTGCATTACAGCTAATTTCTGCCACAATTATACATGCATTTTTGGAAACACATGCAGATCTCCCACTTTGCTTTCACATAAACTTCACCTTATGCTTAACTATCCTTGGGCTTCATAAAGGATAAGCAGGTGCTCCAATATCGTTTCATTGTTATTTTTAAACACTGGTTTAAAAGAATCTCTTGCAATCTGTGTTTGTCATCATGTTAAAAAGATATTGGCTGAAAAGAAGCATCTGCTACATTCTCCTATAAGGTCCGTAAGTTGCACTAGTAAAGTATATCAAGTGATTCCCCCTACCTCCCATCTGATAGACAATCAGTACATCTGAGAGCTAGCCTTTTCGGACAAGGTTATTTCATCTGATAGAGTATCAAATGGCTTGCTGATTATTCTGACTTCAAAGGCTGCTGGTGCTGATATCTTCAAGGTGGTCTGTATAGCTAAGAGTGATGAGGCCACCTGTCAGTGTGGCTGCAAAATTAAAGAGAATCTGTTGGGAATTGAAGGATGAATTTCCTCTCTTTTGGATTAGCTTGATTAGTCTTGAACAATTTAACTTCAACAATTCAGGTTTGCTACTATGGGAAGAAGTCGTCCTAACATTTTCCCTCCTTTAATAGTTATTAAATGGTGCACAGATCTGTACCATTCATACAAAAAGAAAGAAGCTTTTTTCCTCCATCCTATTCATAATGTTAAATGGAAATGCCATTATGCACTTGGGTTTAAATGATGCATGAAATTATCACATTAATTATAAAAAGGTTAATATTCTAATATCACCAATAGAGAGAGCTGCTTCTTTGGTTTGAGAAAATGTCTAGTTTTACCCATAGGTGTGTAATGTCCTGCATTAATAATGTGTTATCTACACATTAATAATGATCTAGTAATATTTCCTTATACATTTTAGGAACCTTTCCTTACATAATTTGTGTTTTCTTTCATACTTTTGGATTTTTAATTTCTGTTTCCGTTAGTTGGCAATTGCTAAAACCAATCCCACATGAAAAAGTATTCAAAGCCTTCTTGATTTTAATTGACAATTTATTTATTCCTGCACATTGTAATATTTATTCATTTACATATCTGTTTTTCTATTGTTGTGCAAACACAATTCCAGAAGCTGCTAACATGTGTAAAATTAAATATATATTATACTCTCTTTCAAATAGCCAACAAAATATTTCTGGTTTTAATTCCATATCTTGATTTACGATTGCTTCTAACCACTAACTTCTGAATAGCTACTTGGACCGACCTAAGTACTAATTCATAATTTCATATCCAGTCACATGGGCAGCAAGCCACCCATCCGGTCACATGGGCGGCAAGCCATTCCCATCTGGTCACATGGGCAGCAAGCCACTCCCACAAAGGAGGCCACACCCACAGAGTAGATTCCAACAATTTTTGAAACCCACCATTGATGGTAAAGGATTACATTTACAGAAGTTTCTTCACAAAGTCAGCCTTGTTGAATTAAATGGAGGCAATACATGCTATTTCTAGCAGATTAGAAAAATAAAATGGTAGTAAAGAAAGTAATTTTATAACTTGGTCTCTTCTATTTGCAAAAGAAAGCATGCACTTCACAAAAAGTGACCCCAGTCTTTTTTGTCTGAAAATGCATACATTATTTTAAAGGTATATAGCTTGAGGTTCAAGGGCCACTGCAGTCCTCCAGAAAGCTTGGAAACCACAAAACTGTAATTTTTAATATGATAAATGAGGAAAACAGTCAATATATGGAGAATAATCCTATTAACGGCAATTAATTTTAAATGTCAATTAAATTCAAAATTGTATGCTGACTGGGGTAAATATTGAGAAATGTTGCAGGGCTGTCTTTCCAGTTTTTATCTATAGGGCCAGATGATCTTTTCCACATCATAAATTCTGGCAAAAATGAGTATAGATGATCTATGCATAAAATGAAACATTAGTTTCAATTTTTTCTCTACACAAAAAAGTTATGTTGATCTGTTTATTATTCGGATAGTCACTCACACCCTCGTGACCTCAAGACTGGATTACTGTAATGCGCTCTACATGGGGCTGCCCTTGAAGAGTGTTCGAAGACTTCAGCTTGTCCAGAATGCAGCCGCGCGAGCGATTGTGGGTGCACCTCGGTACACCCACGTCACACCTATCCTCCGCGAGCTGCACTGGCTGCCCATTGGTCTCCGGACACGCTTCAAGGTGCTAGTCGTTACTTTTAAAGCCCTACATGGTATCGGACCTGGGTACTTGAGAAACCACCTCCTGCCGATTACCTCCCAAAGACCGGTTAGATCCCACAGTCTAGGTCTCCTCTGAATTCCATCTGCCGGCCAATGCCGGCTGGCAACTCCCCGGGGGAGGGCCTTCTCTGTGGCTGTTCTGGCCCTCTGGAATGATCTCCCTGTCGAGATCCGGACCCTTACCACCCTTCCGGCTTTCCGCAAAGCTACTAAGACCTGGTTGTTCCAGCAGGCCTGGGGCTGTTGAATCTTCCAGCCCCATCCGAGGTATGAATGTTGCTGTTTTTTTAAATTGTCTGTCTTTTTACTTTTATTTTGTACCCCTCCCCCCAGATTGTTAGCCGCCCTGAGTCCCTCAGGAATAGGGCGGCATACAAATTGAATAAACCAAACCTAAACCTAATTCTCTCATTTAGAACAGTCCCCACCCCAGTCTTGGGTTGTGGATCAGTACTGGTTTGTGGCCCATTAGGAACCGGGCTGTGCAAGTAAGCATCTGTGCATGTATGGAATGTAAGTAGCATGTGAAACCATGATCCCCAAGTCAGTGGAAAAATTGTTTTCTATGGAAACTGTCCCTGGTGCCCAAAAGTTTGGGATTTCTGCTTTAGAACACGTTGCCACCAATGTAAAGCTGCAATCTATTATAATGCTCTGGGCAAAAGTTCCTGTTGTTTTTGCAATGTTTAAATTTTTATTTTGAAAGCAGGTATCAATCCATTTATCTGGCAGATTTTTGGAACTAAGATATGACAAACATCCTGAACCTGAGCCTTCTGAGACGTATCTAGAAATGTTGCCATTCCAGAAAAAGAAATCTATTTCTTTTGTGAGCCAAAGGAAGGACTTCAGTATATTTGTTATTTGTATAAACTATTTTGTTTTGGGGTTGGGGAGGGGCGTTAATCCAGAAAAATCACACTCCAGTGAGAATAGCTCATAGTTACAGTTAATTTCCTGAAGAAATTTTATAAAAAAGAAAAGATGAATGATCATTTCCCCACAATTTGTAATACAGAAATAAGGCTAGATATACCCTATTGTGATTTTAAGAAATAAAATATATTTCTACTATTTGAAAGTTTTACTTGCAGATTTCTAAAAAACTAAAGAACTTCTCATACTCAGTTTATCTTTCCTGCTGACAGAAAACTCTGTATCATCATAATCTAAAAACAGAGCAGAAGCAAAACATGTACAAAATGTAGTATTAATAATTAAGAATGAGCCGTAAGTAATTCTAAAAAAAATTGTTAATAGCCACTGAAGATTGATTTCATAAATCCTTGTAAAAGGATCCTTTTTACAGGAAAAGGTTAGTTGGTGGAGATTTCCAACAAATATCACTGATATCTCTTTATTTAAATCTGACTTCAAGTACTTTTTTTTGTTCAATATTCAAGGTATTGAAAATAACAAAAATGAATATAAATTATAAATAACAGATTATTTTGTGGAAATATATTTTCATTTACAATCTGTATTTAGAAAAAGATATGACAATTTTGGGGGGCTAAAAAATTAAAATAGAAGAAATGGATTGGGATTGCTTTTATTTTAAAATTTTGTAAAGTAGGATAGGTGGTTCCTTTGGTTCCTTTAAATATTTTAAATGTTTTAAAAATCTTAATACTGAGCCAAGCAACTTTAACAATAGAGGGTCCCAACCATCCTCATTCTCACCAGGATCCCTGGTGCATTCTAGTGCATGCATGGACCATGCAATGGATTTAGTGCAATCAAAATATCAATTTTCATTTCAACTTAAGATTCTTAGCATAATTAATTGTGATCCTTCTTCAGACACATTATGCAAAGTCCAGTTCTTTCTGGACTCTCTAAAGCTTGGAAAGGTGGAACGAAGAAGATGAAGTTTATTATTATTATTATACAATTGTATCACAGCGGCCAGTTGTTTCGCCGGATTTGGCATTGGTTACTAGTTGGGCCCACCCAGGGGCCTAGGACGCTGTAACGTATTTTCGTAATATGCGTGCTGATCCAAGCAGTGCGGCTTTTTGCATTTGACTGATGGTGATTTTGTCAATTTTTAACTGTTTTAAATGTAATTCCAGTGCTTTTGGAATAGCACCCAGTGTGCCAATTACCACTGGAATTACCACTGCTGGTTTGTGCCATAGTCGTTGAATTTCGATTTTTAAGTCCTGGTATTTTGCGATTTTTTCATGTTCCTTCTTGGCGACCCGGCTATCACCTGGTATTGCGATGTCTATGATTGTGACCTTATTTTTATCAACCAGTGTGATGTCTGGTGTATTATGCGCCAGTATTTTGTCCATTTGTATACAGAAATCCCACAAGATCTTGACCATCTGATTTTCAGTGACTTTTTCAGGCTTGTGTTCCCACCAGTTTGTTGCTGTTTTAATATTATAATTTTTGCACAAATTCCAATGGATCATTTATGCTACTGAATTGTGCCGCAATTTATAATCAGTCTGCGTGATTTTTTTTACAGCAGCTGAGTATATGATCAACAGTTTCATCAGCTTCTTTGCAAAGTCTGCATTTGGCATCATCAGAGGATTTTTCAATTTTGGCCTTAATGGCATTTGTGCGGATAGCTTGTTCTTGCGCAGCCAGGATTAGTGACTCTGTTTCTTTCTTTAATGTACCTACTGTTAACCTTAACCAAGTTTTTTCACTGTCCACTTTATCTTTTATTTTTTCCAGAAATTGGCCATGCAATGCTTTGTTCTGCCAACTCTCCATTCTTGATTTTATCACATCTTTTCTGTATTCTTGTTTCGTCTGTTGGACCTTCAATAGATTTTTGTTCTTTACTTCAATTAATAGATGTTCTTGACTTTCTTTTAAATAATCAGCCAGTGCATATTTTTCTTCTTCAACTATTTGCTTCACTTGTAATAATCCTCTGCCACCTGATTTTCAGGGCAGGTACAGTCTATCAGTATCACCACGTGGATGTAAACTGTAGTGCATTGTCATTAGTTTCCTGGTTTTTTGGTCCAAAATGTCCAAATCAGCTTGTGTCCAGTTAACTATACCAGCTGTTTATCTTATAACTGGTATTGCCCAAGTATTTATGGCCTTGATTGTATTTCCACCATTCAATTTAGATTTCAAAATTTTCCTAACTCTGTTGGTGTACTCTCACCTGACAATAGTTTTTACTTCTCCATGCTTGATGTTATCCAACTGCAGAATGCCTAAATATTTGTAGGCTTCATTTTTGTTGCATTTAATTAGTTGGACATTGGGCATTTCAATTTCCTCACATGTAGTGATTTTGCCCCTTTATATGGATACAGTGGCGCATTTTTCCATGCCAAACTGCATTGAAATATCGGTGCTGAATACTCGGACTGTGTTTGTCAGTGATTGGATTTCTATTTCTGACTTTCCATACAGTTTCAAATATATATAATAAATGAGAAATTTTTTCAGCTTCTTTGGCTGTTTGGTATCCTAATTTCATTTTTTTTTTTGAGATTACTGATAGTGGGATCATTGCGATGATGAAGAGAAGAGGTGAAAGTGAATCACCCTGGAAAATTCCTCGCTTGATATTAACCATTCCGTAGTTCTCATTCCCTACTGCCAACTCAGTTCTCCACTGTTTCATTGCCTTTTCAGTAAAGGATGTAATATTTTTGTTAATGCCAGTTGTTTCTAAGCATTTTATGATCCAACTATGTGGCAATGAGTTGAATGCCTTTTTGTAATCAATCCAGACCATATTCAAGTTCGTTTTTCTGTTCTTACAATTTTCTAATATCATTTTATCAATTAGGAGCTGATTTTTTGTGCCCTGCTTCTTCTTTTGTTCCCTTTTTGCTCTACTGGCAAGATGTCATTTGTTTCCAAATAATCCATCAGGTTATCTGCAATAATGCCTGTGAATAATTTGAAGGTTGTTGGCAAGCATGTTATTGGTCTGTAGTTTTCAGGTATTGTTCCTTTAGTTGCATCCTTCTGAATCAAGTATGTTTTTCCAGTTGTCAACCATTCATCAATTTGACCATTTCGTAAAATTTCATTCAGTTGCCTGGCCAATATTGCATGTAAACTGGTAAGATATTTGAGCCAGAAACCATGCAATTGGTCATTTCCAGGTGATGTCCAATTCTTTACTTTTTTTACTCGATTTTTGACCATCTCAGTTGTTATTTCTAATACTTGCATTTGCTTGTTGCCAATGCTTTTCTCAAAGTTATGTATCCACTTTGCTTCCTTATTGTAGTCCTTTGCATTTTCCCCCAGTTCTTTCCAGAATTCAGCTGTGGCCTGCTTTTCTGGTTTTTCACTTTTTGTGTCACCATTCACATTAAGACTTTGATAAAACCGCCATTGGTCTGATCGAAATTGCTGATTTTGTTTATATTGGATGATTCGTGCCTCATATCTTTCAATTTTTCTAGCTGTTGCTGTTATCTGATGTTTACAATCTCTACAGCTTCATTGATGTTTCTTGTATCCAATCTATATCTTCTGATTCATAATAGGGGCCAAAATTTTCTTAGGCACAGTTTTTAATGATGGTAAATATTGCCTTTCCTCATTAGACAGAAAATGCTCCATGATCTTGTCCTTCAATTCTTTTTGTTTTTGAGTTAGTTCATCAGTTGGTTCAATGATATCTGGTTCTGGTGGTAGTGTTGTTATTTCCTCCCCTACATCTTCTTCTGGGAGTTCTACTACAGTATCTTTAGTTGTGTCTTGAGTATTGGTTGTTTCCGCTTGTGATGTTGTTGTTTTTATTTTTGCAAATTGTCTGAATTTCCTCAAGTTCAACTTCACTAACTTTATTCCATATAATAAATCACCTTTGATCTGCTAGTCGTTGTTCACTAACATTTGAATCTGGATATTGTTGTTTCCATAATTCATACATTTGCTTTAAATAGCCTCTTTTTTCTGGATCTGAGTTGTAATAACAGGCCATTATGGCATGATTTTCATCTGCACTATATGTTTGTAGTTTTGTTGGCCCACTTGTCGACGGATGCCCAGGGACTTCAACATCTGCCGTGGCCCTTGTTAATCTGCACGACGACCGATGTGGTATAGAATTTTTATTTGTTCCTTTCACCATGTTATATGGGTTGGCGGTTTTTTTTTAATGGGGTCAGCTTGCCAACCTGATCCCAACCCTCCTCCTTTTTCATCCGGGCTTGGGACCGGCAACGGCAGAGGAGTTGTTGTTGTTGTTGTTGTTGTTGTTGTTGTTATTATTATTATTATTATTATTATTATTGGAATAGAAAAGAATAGAATAGAATAGAATTCTTTGTTGGCCAAGTGTGATTGGAAACACAAGGAATTTGTCTTTGATGCATATGCTCTCAGTGTACATAAAGAAAATAAAATAGAATACATTCATCAAGAATCATAAGATACAACACTTAGTGATAGTCATAGGTTACTAATAAGCAAACAAATTATACTCGGAAACAAATAAAATAATATAAAATTTAAAGGTACAAGCAACATGATTATAGTCATAAGTGGAAAGAGATAGATACTAGAAAAGAGATAGGTACTAGGAAGCAGGGTTAAAATCCAGCAGGTTCTGACAAGTCCTGGAGAACTGGTAGTGGAAATTTTGAGTAGTTCGGAGAACCAGCAAATGCCACCTCTGGCTGGCCTCAGAATGGGGTGGAAATGAAGATTTTGCAGTATCCATCCCCTGCCATGCCCACCAAGCCACGCCCATCAAGCCACACCATGCCCACCAAGCCACGCCCACAGAACCGCTAGTAAAAAAAATTGAATTTCACTACTACTAGGAAGGAAGAGAAGAATAATAGTAATACAATCTTAGTAGATAATTGAACAGTGTTGTAGGGATTAGTTGTTCAGCAGAGTGATGGTATTCAGGAGAAAACTGTCCTTGTGTCTAGTTGTTCTGGTGTGCAGAGTACAGGATGGACTCAGTACAGTGGAGATGACTGTGTCATTGGAAGACTTGAAAGAACAGATTAGGGATAAATAATCATAGAGAAAATCTATCTATGTGGTCATTAGGAGCTGTAAACAACTTGACAGCACATAAACAAATCAGGGTATACAAAAACATATATAAAATTTCTTCATTTTAAGAAATGGAATCAGTAATCAAACATTACAATGAATTATAGATATTATCTTAATTTTGGTTTCAAACTGAATAGCTACCCTTAAAAAAAGTCAACTCAATCTTCATATTGACCAGCCTACTAGAAAGAAATTCCACTATTTTCCAACAAACCCTTTGGGGAGAAGCAATGACTACAGGTAGCTAATTCCAAAGCAATGCCAATAAAAACTGTGTACCTAAAAGCAAGTCCTGATCCAAGGCTGCATGCACACACATACCTTAATATTATTGTACACTGGCAGTCCTACCAATGACAACAACAACACTACAATTTTCAATGGATTAAGAAATAGGAAGAAATGATCTCCAGATATCAGATCACTCTGAGGAAAAAAGTGTTGTGGTTCTAATACTAAATTACTGTATATACAAAATAAGTTCATGAATAAGACGCTTATGCAAGCATTTGTGTTTGAATAGCTTTAAAATGGTATTCTTAAAATTATTGCAAAATAGCCATTAATTGGCATTTCCAAACAGAATTAAAACTGGATTTAATGAGTATTGTTTGATCAAAATTTCAACCACACCCTGATGCATGGCACTTCTGAATTGGTTTTGAACAGAGTATGATTCCAGTAGTTAAGAGAGTTCATAGAAAATTAGGTGCTCTAATTTGAATACAAATTGTTTATACTGGATGTATGTAGTCACTGTCCTTGCACACTGCTTTTTTGCAGGTAACTAAGGAAAAGAAATGGATATGCCTGTCCAAAGCACAATTACACTATAATGCCAAAAGTATTCGGTCACCTGCCTTTACTCACATATGAACTTACTGTAAGTGACATCCCATTCCTAATCCATAGGGTTCAATATGATGTTGGTCCACCCTTTGCAGCTATAACAGTGTCAACTCTTCTGGGAAGGCTGTCCACAAGGTTTAAGAGTGTGTTTATGGGAATTCTTGACCATTCTTCAAGAAGCACATTTGTGAGGTCGCACACTGATTTGGACGAGAAGGACTGGCTCTCAGTCTCTGCTCTAATTCATCCCAAAAGTGTTCTATTGGGTTGAGGTCAGGACTCTGTGCAGGCCAATCAAGTTCATCCACACCAGACTCTGTCATCCATGTCTTTATGGACCTTGCTTTGTGCACTGGTGCACAGCCATGTTGGAAGAGGAAGGGGCCAGTCCAAACTGTTCCCATAAAGTTAGGAGCATGGAATTGTCCAAACTGTCTTGGTATGCTGGTATGCTGAAGCTTTCACTGGAACTAAGGGGCAATGCAGTCAGACAAGTACCGTTCTCCTGGCAACTGCCAAACCCAGACTCGTCCATCAGATTGCCAGATGGCGAAGCATGATTCATCACTCCAGAGAACGTGTCTCCACTGCTCTAGAGTCCAGTGGTGGCATGCTTTACACCACAGCATCCGACGCTTTGCATTGCACTTGGTGATGTATGGCTGGATGCAGCTGCTCGGCCATGGAAACCCATTCCATGAAGCTCTCTGCGCACTTTTCGGGAGCTAATCAGAAGGCCACATGACGTTTGGAGGTCTGTAGCGATTGACTCTGCAGAAAATTGGCGACCTCTTCGCACTATGCACCTCAGCATCCGCTGATCCTGCTCCGTCAGTTTACATGGCCTACCACTTTGTGGCTGAGTTGTTGTCATTCCCAAACACTTCCACATTCTTATAATACAGCTGACAGTTGACTGTGGAATATTTAGGAGCGAGGAAATTTCACGACTGGATTTGTTGCACAGGTGGCATCCTATCACAGTTCCACGCTGGAATTCACTGAGCTCCTGAGAGCAGCCCATTCTTTCACAAATGTTTGTAAAAACAGTCTGCATGCCTAGGTACTTGATTTTATACACATGTGGCCATGGAAGTGATTGGAACACCTGATTCTGATTATTTGGATGGGTGAACGAATACTTTTGGCAATATAGTGTATCTTTGAAACGTATGTAATGCTGTTCTACAGAGCTGAATGAAATATGAAATGCTGTTAAATAAGGCCGAGTCTAGGCAAATTTTTATGTTAAAATAGCAAAGGGAAAACGGAGAGGAAGCTATACTGAAAGAGCCATTTCCTGTGTCATGCACCAGAGGGCAGTCTTTTCAAAATACAAAATGATGCAGATATTCTGAATTGAAAGCTGTAGAGCAAAATAAAATAAAATAAAGTCTCAGAACAATGTTAATAAATGAAAAGAAAACCTTCCTATCTTAAATTATTGTGGGTTATATGTTTTGTTTACAACCAGTGATGTTAAACCTACATTTCTGTAGTAATACCATTGTAACAGTATTTGGGGAATCAATATATAATATGTACCTTTGTGGAAATCACAAAAGAGAAAAACATATCATCTGTCATCAATATTAATTTTTCTTTTTTATTTTTGTCTTAAAACATTTGGTCTCATAAGTCAAAAGACCCATTTGAATTGAGTCGATCTGCTGGGCGTGGGTAACAGGCCTTTGACCCTGAAATGGACAACAAAGATCAAAGTCTGTCTCCCTATGTGTTAGAGCTATCTTTTTGAAGCAAGCGATCGGGATGTTTTGTGAGGCAGCAGTGTGGAAATGCAGAAATAACTAAGATAGCAAGTGTTGAGAGAAGGATAATTGACAGCATACATGGAAGGAGTTTGAAGTTGGGCAGAAGAAAATATATGGTCTTAGTTTACATGAGAGCTTTCTACTCTCTGGAGTGAGCAGGCAAATTAACAGGATTTGGTAAATCATAAAAACACTAATTAGCAACATTAAGTAAATATTATGACTGCAATCTAGAGAAAGTCAGGCACACCCTTTGCAGAAAGTAATTTCTCATGGCAACACACCGTATTTGCCTAAGGGCAGCTTAACTCCATATTCTAGATTGCAATATGCAAAATACAGAACACATACTGAATTTTGCTCCTTGGGAATACTTTGAGAATATGTTAATCATATTATGATTTTAGATTTTTATGTTTATTGAGTATGATGCCCTTTCTAATTACCTTGATGCTCTCCTTCTCTGAAAGCCAAGTGTGAAGATTAAATATAAGTAGCTTAGAGAGACTGGCCTTTTTACCTTTATATGCAAATTTGATGTGCGATTGCTGCTTTTTCCTCTTTATTTTTCACCTCTTTAGCAATTTGCAATATGTTTCTAGAGGTACTACTTTGGGAGAATTTTTCTGGCTTACCATTTGGCCAGGGGTAATATTGTATTAATATTATTTTCTGGAGAATTTACCAAAAATCTGTTCTTTTTCTGGAAGAAAAATTATCATCAAATTCTTCAAAACTCACTAGTTTCTAAAAGCTCTCCTTTATATAAAAGACATGCTTATTAATGGGATTTTTGCTATATTTTTAAAAATTGTTTTCTAAACCTTTAAAAAAGAATCCAAGCATTATTTTTAAAATAGTGAATTTATGTGAAAAGAAAGCTTGATTTTTTCCCCAAAGTAGTTTCCCTTAAACATGGGATCATTACCCTGGATTTCCTGAAAATATGCTAACAAACATAGTGTTTGTTTTGTCGTGCTTTCTTTTTGTAGGATGGTTGTTTAAAATTATGATAGTTTTCCTTGGGGGTAAATATGGAAATTGTTAATGCATGCTTTAAAGTAGACTTACTTTTCCCCATCCCATCTATATTTATGTATGTGCATAGCCATCTGAATATATCTCTGTGTTGGCGTATACAGACATCAACCTGGATAGTTGACAGATGTGTAATATACACTAGAATTTATTACTATTTCACAGAGAAATTCTGCTTGAGATTATATATTTTTATGATCTTAATTTTTAAATTTAAGAATGTCCACAATTGTCTAAGTTACAGTACTATCATCTGTTATTTTTCAGTCTGAAGTATATATTAGGATTAAGAATATATTTTTGGGGGGCGGGGGAATGGAGTTAGTGTTGACTTTTGACTACTCCCTGCAGTTTTCTTGGCAAGATTACTGCAATGGTTGTGATTAGTTGCTTCCTAGAGCTGGAAGAGAGTGATTGGCCCAAGGGCACTCAGCTGGGTTTTTTTCTCAGGTGGGATAAAACACATGACCTCCTGGTTTTTAACCTGCTGCCATAACCACTATCTCAAGCTGGTTATCTAGAAACACATTGCCATAATCCAAACAATTTTTAAAAGCGTCAGTGCATCTCTGTGTACAATGTCAGCCATCAGCCTTAAGTTTCCCAGTCAAAAACAAAGGAAGGCAGATTTTCTTTCTGCCAATAAGTCATCTTCAGATTTCTCCCCTTGAAAAAGCTGAAAATCAAGATATTGTAAGGCTGAAATACACATTTTCATAATGGTTTTCTACGTAACCATGTCTAGACAGTAACTATTTTACTGTTGCATTCTTAGAACGGCTTAGAGACATTGCTTTGTAAATGTATACAAATGTTGTGGCCTGTTAGCAAGAAAAGCAATTTACATACACTATGTTAAAATATTATAAGTACATAAGGTATGTAGTAGTCATTTCCAACTCTATGGGGAGGTGCTCAACTCTATTTCAAAGCCAAAGAGTCAGTGCTGTCCAAAGACGTCTCTGTGGTCATGTGGCTGGCATGACTAAATGCCGCAGGCACACAGAACACTGTTACCTTCCCACCAAAGTTGGTTCCTATTTTTCTATTTGCATTTTTATATGTTTTCAAACTGCTAGGTTGGCAGAAGCTGAGACAAGTAACAGGAGCTCACTCTGTTACGCAGCACTAGATATTAAAACAACCGAACTGCCATCCTTTCTGATCAACAAGCTCAGCGTCTTAGCCACCGAGCCAACGCGTGCCTTTTCTACATACAGGTGAAACTCAAAAAATTAGAATATTGTGCAAAAGTTCATTTATTTCAGTAATGCAACTTAAAAGGTGAAATTAATATATGAGATAGACTCATTACATACAAAGCAAGATAGTTCAAGCCGTGATTTGTCATAATTGTGATGATTATGGCTTACAGCACATGAAAACCCCAAATCCACAATCTCAGAAAATTAGAATATTGTGAAAAGGTGCAATATTCTAGGCTCAAACTGTCCCACTCTAATCAGCTAATTAAGCCATAACACCCGCAAAGGGTTCCTGAGCCTTTAAATGGTCTCTCAGTCTGGTTCAGTAGGAATCACAATCATGGGAAGGACTGCTGACCTGAAAGTTGTGCAGAAAACCATCATTGACACCATCATAAGGAGGGAAAGCCTCAAAAGGTAATTGCAAAAGAAGTTGGATGTTCCCAAAGTGCTGTATCCAAGCATATTAATAGAAAGTTATGTGGAAGGGAAAAGTGTGGAAGAAAAAGGTGCACAAGCAGCAGGGATGACCGCAGCCTGGAGAGGATTGTCAGGAAAAGGCCATTCAAAAGTGTTGGGGACTTTCACATGGAGTGGACTGAGGCTCGAGTCAGTGCATCAAGAGCCACCACACACAGACGGATCCTGGACATGGGCTTTAAATGTCGTATTCCTCTTGTCAAGCTGCTCCTAAACAACAAACAATGTCAGAAGCATCTTACCTGGGCTAAAGAAAAACAGACCTGGTCTGTTGCTCAGTGGTCCAAAGTCCTCTTTTCTGATGAGAGCAACTTTTGCATCTCATTTGGAAACCAAGGACCCAGAGTATGGAGGAAGAATGGAGAGGCACACACTGCAAGATGCTTGAAGTCCAGTGTGAAGTTTCCACAGTCTGTGTTGATTTGGGGATCCATGTCATCTGCTGGTGATGGTCCACTGTGCTTCATTAAGTCCGGGGTCAATACAGCTGTCTACCAGGAGGTTTTGGAGCACTTCGTGCTTCCTTCCGCAGATGAGCTATATAGGGATGCTGACTTCATTTTCCAGCAGGATTTGGCACCTGCCCACACTGCCAAAAGCACCAAAACCTGGTTCAATGACCATGGGATTACTGTGCTTGATTGGCCAGCAAACGTGCCTGACCCGAACCCCATAGAGAATCAATGGGGCATTGCCAAGAGAAAGATGAGAGACATGAGACCGAACAATGCAGAAGAGCTGAAGGCATCCTGGTCTTCCATAACACCTCAGCAGTGCCACAGGCTGATAGCTTCCATGCCATGTCGTATTGAGGCAGTAATTGCTGTAAAAGAGGCCCAAATCAAGTACTGAATACATATGCATGCTTATACTTTTCAGAGGTCCGATATTGTTCTATGTACAATCCTTGTTTTATTGATGTAATATTCTAATTTTCTGAGATTGTGGATTTGGGGTTTTCATGAGCTGTAAGCCATAATCATCACAATTATGACAAATCACAGCTTGAACTATCTTGCTTTGCATGTAATGAGTCTTATCTCATATATTAGTTTCACCTTTTAAGTTGCATTACTGAAATAAATGAACTTTTGCATGATATTCTAATTTTTTGAGTTTCACCTGTATTACATGTATATTTAAAAATACACTAAAAGCAATCCTATATCATATTTAAAACCTACTCATTTAGCTTCTGTTCTTAAAATGGACAATGAGATGTCTCAGAACAGTTCATAAAGTTAGTTGCACCTCATGCTCATGGTCTCCGCTTCTGATAAAGGAAATCTGACTGCTGCTAGGTTAAAGAAAAACACCAGATGAGCTGAATCAAAGTAAGAGAAATTTATTTATTTCTGAAGGAATAATTATATACTATTTTTAATAAGAGAAGGATAATTTTAGGAAGAGAGGAAAGCAAATTCAATGCCATCCTCAATGCCATCTTCAATGCCTTCTCTAAACAGCAGCAGAGCCTCTATCCACTTATATCAGGTTTGTTTATTCCATGAAGTCATTCTAGGATTTAATTTCCATGTACAACATTTCATGAGAAAGAACTTTGTCAATAAATTGGCAGCAAGTTCTTGTTTTTTGCTGAATTGAATGAGATAGAAACTGGTTCTCAATTCATTATAGAAGCTAAATTTCCTCTCAGTGGAATCTAAAAGAGATAAGGGAAAAAAGAGTGGGGCTATATAGGAGAAATGTTTGCTCTACACCATTCTTCTCTAATTCATTATACTTTTTCCAGGAATTAGAGATTTGGGATGATTATAAAAAATACCTGGCAATCTATCCAATGAGCTTCGGTTCAGCCTCTAAGCTGAATTCCCATGAACTCTGACATTGATTACTGCGCATCAGCTTGCATTACCCTCTTTTCAGTGAAACATTCCATAATTTTCCTTTATAGCAAAGTAAGGAAATACCAGCCTATATTTTAGCGCTTTTCTGCTTATGCAGCATGTCTTGGCTTTCCTGTTTAATCCTTAATGCTGATGTCCTGAAAGAAGTGAGAGTTGGCTGTTTTCCTTCTCTTTTTGGCTACCAATGTATTTGCTTTAGAATAATAAAGTTCATGAACAACTTCCTATGTTAATGACATTCCCATGAGTACTTATGAGTGATACTGAGTACATAAATGTTGGCATGAGATTTCTTGCTAAAGCAGCAAAGTGTTTGTATCACACAGTACTAATGGCATCATAATTATGCATTCATTCATCTACAGTGAGCATGGGGTTCAAACAATGGGGAATATGAAGTTCTTCAACTTAAGTTGCAACTATGACTTTGCTTCAGATTAGTGCCTAATGAATTCAGCTGCGGCATTTTCTCTGCAAACTATGAGTCTGGACAGTTAACAGTACAGAAAAAATAGGCAAAAAGTCTTCCCGATCTGCCAATTTCCCACTGTATCACTTCCCTTACAAACACTCTATTCAAGAACTTTCTAATTGCATTTCAGTGACATACAGGTAGCCCTCAACTTATAACCTTTTGTAAAGTGATTGAAATTAAAGAGCACTTTAAAAAGTGACTTATGACCATTTTTCACATTTATGACTTTTGCAGCATCCCCATGGTCACATGATCAAAATTTGGACATTTGGCAACTGGTGTTCCAAAGGTGTTTTTTCTCAGGAGACAACTGGACTCGTGGTTTTTTTTTCTTAGACAGTTTGTCAAACATGTACAAGACAGCAGCTATAAGTATGGACATGGACATGAATGAAGGAAATGAATACAAATAAATGGGGACAGTTGGACAGGGATGGTAGGCATGCTTGTGTGCTTATGAACGCCCCCTTTTCAGACCTCTTAAGGATGGGGTGAGGTCCACAGTAGACATTTAAGGCTGAAGTTGTGAGGGTTTGAAGCTGTAACAATGGAGTTGGGTAGAGCATTCCAGGCGTTGGCTATTCTGTTGCTGAATTTGTATTTTGTGCAATCGAGTTTGAAGCGGTTTACCTTGAGTTTGTAACAATTGTTTGCCCATGTATTATAGAGGTTGAAGCTGAAGACATTGTTGACAGGTAAGATGTTGTAGTAGACAATTTTGTGTACTATGCTTATCCAAGAAGCTTCTTCTGACAGGACAGCGGGCAATGGAAAAATTTATACTCCTTGAATAGCTTCTTGGATAAGAAAAAACAAGAAAGTCCAGTTGCCTCCTGAAAAAAGCAACTTTAACATGGATGACTGAGAATCACTAAAGACTTTTAGCTTGGCAACTGATATGTATTTCTGATAGTTGCAATGTCCCAGGGTTATGCGTTCTGATCCCCCCTCATTCCACACCAACACACACTCCGAGCCAAAGATAAGTTACGGAATTTAATTAACAGACAGACAGGTCTGTTGACAGCAAACCGGCACAGACAAGCTTGGGCAGCAATAAACACAGATAAGGCTTGGCAGCAATCCAGCCTGCCAAGCTCATAAAAAAGTTCTCTGACATTAATGCCTGCATTGACTTCTGCAAGAAGGGTGTGTGCACAAGTAGTCTTTTTATAGTCTGGAGAGGAGCCTAATGACCACCAGCTGAGTGCAATTACCTCCTGTAACTGCACAACTGTTCCTGATGCTTATTAGCTCTTCGGTGCTGTGCATCCAGGAACAACTCACTACTGGCGTCCGGCTCACTCTCCCTTGTCTCCTCCCCACTGGTCCAAGGCTCAGGCGCCTCCTGGTGGCCAACCAGCCTCTCTGTGCCCTGCTCAGAGTCGGAGCCCTGTCCAGGGTCCTCCACATCCTCCAGAGCCGACTCATCGGGCCCCTTGCTCTCAGAGTTTGGTGGCAGCTCCAACGGCTCCTGCTGGGCCACAACAGTTATGTGACCATCTTTTGCAGTCTTCTGACAAGCAAAGCCAACAGGGAAGCCAGATTACTTAACAACCATATTACTAATTTAACAACTTCAGTAATTTACTTAATAATTCTGGCATGAAAAGTTGTAAAATGGGGCAAAACTCATTTAACTCAGCAACCGAAATTTTATCTTATTCAGCAACAGAAATTTTTGGCTCAGTTGTAAATTGAGAACTACCTCTATAAAATGGTAATTGAAATTCTCACAGAAGACAGGGATTAAGCAGAATTGTCCCCTTCCTAGAAAATTTAGTTATAACTAAGAATTTCTTTTTCATCTACATACTACTCTTGTTATCATGACCTGAATAGTGCATTATAGGGCAACAATTTTTGAGTTCTTAAATGAGCTAACATATCATATTTTCAACATTTCCTATTCAAAAATTTACAAGTTTCTTTAATCCATGGCTATCATTCACAATATTGTTGCCGCAAAAATGTCTACTTAATCTGAATGGTAATATTCTCTTTTCCTAGAAGTGGGACAAAAGACTTAGTAGGAAAAAATCAGATAACTAGAAACTACTATATGGGAAAATATAAAGTTAAGATAAGGGCTTTATTCATAAATATGATAATACAATGGAATAGCTAACTGGTTCAATATGATAATGGAAAGACAACTAAATAAAAGTTAAAATATATGGAATATGAATAAAAATGAAACTGATATGAGGAGCTTGTAAAGCAGAGGTTTGTGATTCACCTTTTTAACCTGATAATTAAATTGAGTGAATATGACAATAGAAGGACAACAAAAATTTATGAAACATGGACATATATAGAACCTTTGAGATGATGAACAAAGTGATACATTAAGGGAAGAGTAATGAACATTGAACAGGAAGATTGCCATCTAGAGATAATTAAGGGTAATCTAATCCAAGGTATAAAAAATGGAGAGGGAACATGAAATATACGTACAATGGGAAACTATTGTGATAAAAAGACAGAATCACAAATTGGGAGCATTTAAGGATGTATAACTATATAAAGATAATGATGAGAATAGCTGGGAATTTTAACCAGGTCTACAACTCGACCAAAATTAGGTTGGGGTGGTGGTGTTAAAAGCACAATGACTATATATGTATACTTTTCTGTTATATCATTTTTTTAACTAAAAAGGAGAAAAAATAAATATGTATATTGAAAAATAATTATAAATACCATCAACTTAAAATGAAGCTTGCTCAGAAGCTGAAATACACCAAGTAAATGAGATGAAGAGTGAGAAATAGAGGAGAAAGGAAGGGAAGAAGAGAGGGATAAGAGAGAGGGCAAAGGGGGGAAAGAGGAGTAGAGAAATGAGGAGTGGTAAGGAGAGGGAGGAGAAGGAGAGAGGGAGGGGAAGTTGAGAAGGGGAGGATGACAGAGGGAAGAAAGGAGGTAGGGAGGGGGAGAGGGAGAAGAAAGTGATAGATAAAGTACAAATATGGTGTATGGAGAGCAGAAGAGCCAATAATTGGTTTTTGGGAGTTGTTGGTAAGATGAATTGATGTAAACATTTAATAATACAACATTATGTTGGTTATGTAATAGTATACATGTGATTATATGTTATGAAAATGAAAAAATAAAAAACAACAAATATTTTCTCTTTTTCTTTTCTTAGAATTAGATTTTCTCCATGACAATCTATCCATAGCCTGTTTTTTCAGGTCCTTCAGTGGTGCACATTGAACTATATTGTACTATAATAATACATTCACGTTGCTGCTAGTTATACTCTTCTCTTCTTTCCACTTTTTGCAACATTAGAGCTTTCTCCAGAGAGCTAGGACTTATCATAATAGGTATGAAGTAGACAAATTAAGCCTAATTATTTCTGCCTTGAGTGAGAACACTGGGTTGATTTGTTTGATGGTTATTTGTTTCTTTTCTTGGCTATCCAGAATTTTCTCCAACATTGAAGTTTAAAAGCATCAATATTCTTCCTATTCTGCTTCTTTAAAGTCTGACTTTCACTTCTATATAGTATCACAGAAAATACCATGGGTTGCATGATTCTGATCTTCAAAAGTAGCATTACTTATAAAGTAATAGCATGGCAAAACTAGCAATCTTTTAAGAGCAGCATCTCCCATTTTAGAAATTAGGAACTATGCTAGATAGAGATACTGTAATATTATTATATATGAACAAGATTTCATTCAATCCTTACTTCAATAAATAAGAAGAAGAAAATTGAATTTGCTCCTCTAACTAGTAGGATAAGGAGAAAGTTTGTTTTAGGATTTTTCTGATTTGAAATAAATGGACAATTTTCACACCCTAACAAAATGTTAGAGTTAACTTACCATTTTTATCATTTCAAATTCTCTCTGTAAAGAATTTAGAGGCAAGGAGCCAAACTATACAAACAAAAAGATCTGAATTATAAAATGCTTACATATGTGGGATACTATGGTACATCAGGACTACATGTGTAAAACTGTTCTAGTTTAACTAAATAATTTATAATCATTCATTTATAATCATTCATTTATTTAGAGATATTCCTGAACAATAGGGGATTGTCCCATAAATTGAAAAAATATAGTTTTTAGAATTTTAATTTTAGACAATTTTAGTTGTTAGTTTAGTTCAAATGTTGTACATTTCCTTTCATTAGCTATCTATAGTTCATTTATCTGAAGGAAATGTCTAACTTAACCATTGAACAATACCTGGATTATTCATCTCATCCACTATAGTTTAAGAAAACATGATTTTGCATAGCTTGGGATAATAGGAACCTCAATTTAGTAACTGACTACCTTAATGTAATGACCCTTTTCCTCCAAGAGCTGTTTTGAATCCAACACAAACGAAGGCAAAGGAAACTAATTTTGACTGTAATGGCTACAGGCATAATGAGATTATGCTGACAAAATCCTGTCATTTTTAAAAAATGTTATGTATTCACTTTAAAAACTCATATGCTGTTTGGACAGAAAAGAATGGCATCTTCATGAACCTTATATATTTAGTATTCCCTCCCACCCTACCCCAAAATTTGGCTAACACAACAAAAGGTATTATATAGTTTCTGGATAACAATCTAGAATATAAACATTTAGGCCACGTTTTTTCCCATTTAGTAATACTAAATAAGCACATTAGGAAACCACATAGTAAAATACATTTGTGTAGCAGTAGCTTATATGGGAAACCAGAGAAGAGGACAGTTCAAGGGTGTTTAGGCTGATCAGTTCAACAAGGATCCACAATTAAATATAATTCTTATATTAGCATTTCATATTCAATTACCTTAGGCATGTTGTCATTTCCTTTTTTAAAAAATGTGAATAACTTAGTGAATCCTAGAATATAAGTGAATATAACTATTGTTGAGAAACAGAGCATTCATGTATTGCTCTACATGAATATTTATTATATGATAACTATGAGCACGGAAAATGGCATGCATGGGTAAATGTGGGCCTTAATGGATCTACGGTAATACCCAGAGAGGGAATCTTCCTATTCTATTCTAATGACTGCTACTCTAATTTTGAGGCCAAACTTTTACAGTGGAATTGTTTTACAAATTCAGTTGCAAGACTTTGAGGTTTTGTTGCCTGACAAGTGTTGTCTCATAAGGTAAGTCCCATTTTCTTCTCTCCTATCAAGGAAACCATGAGGCAGCTTTAGAAGCCCTAACTATCTATTGTGGCAAAGATAAACTATCTGGAGCTTTACTCCACTGTGAATCTGTTCTTAAATAGTGGGCAAAAAAGGCAATAAAGAAAGGCAAAATTTGATTACTGCTGAATAAACATGTATAGGGTATATGATACTTTGGGATTCCAGATTTACCTGTACTATGGCTCAGCTTAGTGATTTCATTGTCAACTAATACTCAAATATTAGTGCTATTTGTTTGAATTTCTGCTTCTGTGTCAAAAAACTTTTTGCTGAATGACAATTTTATCATGAACTTGTTTGTTAGCTGTATGTGGTACTTAAGTATTAGCTTTCAATAAGAAGGTTTGGAAAATTATATAAGCAAAACAGAATGTACAGAATATATTATATATGTTTAACCTTTAACCTACCCCAATTCTAATGTAGAAGTATTAAGACAGTCACTTTACTACCTTATTACTCTTATCATGCTTTTTCTCAATAAAACTTTCCATTAAACCTGTCCCTGAAGCAGAATTGCTCCTCCTCAGGTCTCTCTTTCTTGAGTCAACCACTGTCACCAACTGCCCTCCCTTGGATACCTTCCCTACTCCCTTCCTGCCAACAAGAAGTAAATTATCTCTTTTGTAGCCATTTCCCACTGTAGGCTGCATGCTTATTTTCCAAAGGTGAGAACAAATTAACCCATTCATTGATTGGTGAAATTGCAGAAGCAAAAAGGAAAATGTTTTTTCATTCAGTTTTATTTGATTAAAAGGATTACTATGATATTACCTTGCTTAGAGAAGGATAAATATTTGCTTGTGTTTTTCTTCCATGTGTCTTTTTGTTTATTAGCTTTATAGTATAACCCTCCTATGCAGTGTAGAATATACATACCAAAAATAGACAGAAGTACATGTTTCTTATTCAACTTGACTGATTCAATCAAGATCGGCAAGGGTGTTATGCTTACTTTTTCTGCCCAGATTCTCCCATCGGAATATTCATCAAGCTACTGGGCAACTGGGAAATCATGGTATGTGACATAAATTTGTGGTGTTAATACAACACCTCTGGGAAAGATCCCTCCTAACAAAATACAACCTACTTATGAATAAATACTGTTTGCTTCTTAATCCCCAAATCCCTAAATCAGCAACTCAATCTTTTCGTCTTTCCACAAAAAAAAAAAAACCAGGTTTTTTTAAAATTCTCTATCTAAACTGGGGAAAGCAGTGTGCTAATTCCCTAGGCTTTGAATCACATAGGACTTTAAGAATAGTAAACAGCACCTTAAATTGTACTTGAAATGCATTAATAATAAAAATAGTTCCTGCAGCGCTAGTACAATAGGCAGCATCAAGACTGCCCAGTAAGCATATGAGTGGTTTGGGACCAGGTGAAGTTTACTGGTTGACTTTCTAAACCAGATATGATAAAGGCACAACTATGTGTTCATGCTCAGTGCATCTATTCTTTAGTGTTACTTATATTCCTTTGATATGGTATAAACACCTTCAAGGTAATTTGCATGCCATAGGTATCATGCTTATCTTCTTTTAGTCTCGGTACATCATTTACTTTTGATTTATATCTACTTTCTATATTTCTACAGTTTCCCATTGGTATTTCAGCTGTTTCTATTCTTCTTCATATTCTGAAAATCATTATACACACATTCAATATTAATTTGGTAACTTGCTGACATTAATAAACTCTATTACCAGGCAAACATTATGCTATATATAAATATAAAATGTAATACAATTAACAGAAATACTTGTCTTGGGTTTGAAACATCTGTCTCAATCATGAAAATCAAAACAACCATCCTTTTTTTTTAAAAAAAGATAGCTTTATTAAGATTTTAAACACGGTAGACAAAAATGAAGAAACTAATTTTTAGAATAAAGAAAAAAATAAGAAAAAAGAAAAGACAAAGGCAAAAGTACAGGAAAAAAGAATGAATGAAAATATAAAGAAATAATATTTGATTTAGAGAAATTACATTGTACATTAACCTCTTAGTCTATCGTTAGAAACATTTTTCTATACTCTATTTCACACTCAAATCAGTATTATTTACTTTGTCTTGTTTTTGTAGTATAAATATAGTAACCACTGCAGAATCCTCTCTAAACTTTTGATGACTCTGCCCAGCCAATTATGTAATTAATTTTCCTATGCCAAAAGAACTTTTTCCTTCAGATATAATAAGTACAAAAATATAGACAAGTAAATCCAAAAAAGAACCCATATTGAAGCCAAACAGAGGAGCTTCATTCCATAAATAGTATATTGGAATACAAGTTAGCAAATTTAGCTTTGGGGTTTTTGCAACATCTCTCATTTCCTGTGTGAATTCAAAAAAGCAAGTTTTATTCATATATATGTGGAAAACTCCAGATTAATTTCTCTGGAAAAACACATGTGTAAGAACAAAATGTCGTGACTATTGATCCATGACACAAATTGAAGAGACTGCTTTGTCTAGCAGAAATGTTCCAGAGAAGATATAAAGCTTATTATGAACATGTCTTGAATCTTTGAAACATCCTTACTTTCTCCTCTCTGGGCTGCCTCTCTTCAGAACAGCATATATTAACATGGTCTATGGTGGTCTGTAGACCACCTTAACAATGATGTTAAATCATTCACTGGGTGGCACCCAAGAGCTTACTGACAGAATGGATTGAATTGCAGACACTCTCTAATACACACATTTAAACAATTTCCTCTGTCTTCAGTGAAATTATGCTAATATTTTAGTTAGGTTTCCTTAAGTCTGGAACTCAAATTAAGCTGTCTGTTTCATTTTTATGATACCACTTGAAATCACTTGCAGACAAGGGGTTGTTGGATCCTGGGATTTATGGTAGCAATGCCACAAAAGGTGAAACACATCTTGGGGAACAGGAAAGCAATATGTCAGAACAGTGTTTTTAGTGCAATAAACTTTATGGCAGCATTAAGGGAATAGTTACAAATCAGGTTGATGGTGTTGATTTCATTGAGAATGAGTGTATTTACACTTTCAAGCTTTCCTTTAATAATAGCAAGTGTTTTTTTATTTAATGGGTTTAGTGAAAGTAGATTTGGTCATATTTCCAGGGTCAGAAAATCTGGAGTTTCTTTCCTCCTCCTTGCCCATCTTCCTACTTTATTTTTACAGGATGATTCCACAGCTGAGTCAAGATTTTATTATTTTATTGAGGTTTTATGAAGGTGTTACAAAAATGTTGTGCTAAAGAAGTAAGAACATAGACATGTATAACATGCAGCCTTATTTCCTAGAAAATTCTTAAAGTTTGGTGGGGAAATATATATTTTTTCATCTCAATGTTAGATTTGGGATTATCTGGCGAAATTGATTGGCAGCAGATTCAGGACAGCAAAAAGGAAATATTTGTTTATATGATGCATTGTGATGTATATGTGCAATGAATTCCACAAGATGTAGTGATATGTAATCATTTGGAATAGCTTTAATTAGGATCATTAGACTACCAACGTATGATCAGGCTGTCAATAGACTCTTACCACCATGTCCCAACTATTTAATCTGAGAGAATGAGAATATGAGAAAAAGATGGCAATACACAAAGCATACAGCCTTTTCTCAAATAATGTTATAATTTAATGAAATATTTACATCAACCAGATGAAGTTAGAAACCAAAAGGTGATTAATGAAAGATAAGGTTAAGAAGAACCTAACCAAACAATCTGCTTTAGAATTAGTTTTCACAAAAACCAAGTGGGCAATTTTATTTCCTTAGTATTCTACAGTATCTTTGTACCAGAATACTTGATTTATCACTTAAAGGTACTTATTTATTCATTTATTAAATTTATCTAATCACCCATCTTATGTGACATAGTCTAGGGTGGTTCACAAACAATAAAAAGCATAAAAAAACAACCTACAAATTCTTGGTATCCCCCTGCTCAACACATTACTGCATATCCATGAACAACTTTATCAGGCTCCAAACTCCCACTCAGGAACGTGCAGTAAGGGGAGAGAGGGGAGGCAGAGCCTCACCACTGTCATCATGAAAAGAAAAAAAAATGTAAAAAGAAAAAAGCAAGAGCTGAGGTCAGGCTGAGTGAGTTGCTGCCAGAATCACCATGGATGACTCTGCTTAGTGCTTAACTGTTTAAAAAAGCCTCTAAAAAAGTGCCCTCTACAGGAGGCGGCAGGAGAACGAGGTGCCTCATCTAGTCTGACTTTATGATCATTCGAGCAGAGCTAAGCAAGGGTTAAAAGCCGAAAAATTCCTGATGTAGATGAGGCACGTCGTTTTCTTGCCTCCTGTAGGGGGCGTTTTTTAGAAGCTTTTTAGAGGCTCTGGCAGCAGCTAACTCAGCCTGACCTCAGCTCATGCCTTTTTCCTTTTACATTTTTTTTTTCTTTTCATGATGGCAGGCAAGAGCAGAGTTGAAATCCTGTCTGAAACAGCTGGAAAACGTACGTGTGTGGGTCAGAGGGAGGGGAGGAATTCAAAAAGTTTGATTGCATGCAGAGCCACGTTGCCTTTTCAAACACACACACACACACACACACACACACACACACACACAGCTGGATAAAAGTATATAAGCCCAGCTTCACTGATTACAAGTTTGAAAAGGCAACGTGGCTCCACCTGCAATCAAAGTCTCGGATCGGAAGGCAGCAGGGGAATGGGGGAGGGGTATGGCAGAGGAGCTGCTTTCAAGCCATTGGAAAATATATCCAATTCAACTTCTGTGTTTGTGTTTGTTTGAGAGTGAGTGAGGGATACAACTTTTCTGTGTGTGCGTGTGTCTGTTTGAGAGAGGAGGGAGGGAGGGAGAGAGGAAGGAAGGAAGGGGAGGGAGAAGAAAAAGAATGAAGGAAAACTCTTTCACAAAGGAGAAAAACAAATTCTGTCGCTTTAAATCGGAACATGGCAGTTCGAAAGCATGTTCAAATGCAAGTATAAAAATAGGAACCACCTTTGGTGGTTTAGTGTTTTACTCCTTGTGAGTTTAAGCCTTGATCAATATTTAGAAAAACAAAACAGTGAGATTATATCAGGCCTTGATCATAATTATTTTAAGGAAGCATGAAGAATGTTTTCCAGCATTTCTTCCAAATGCTTACTGGAAATGTCAACCTGCAAAGCAACCTCAAAATGGGTGCTAGAGGTAGGAGTATATAAGAATTGTCACAAGCCTGTTTCTTCATCATGTAGGGTAGCCTCTTCTCAAAATTGTAGCATCTCCAAAAGTATATAAAATGAGATGTTTGAAAGTTTCCTCAAATCAAGAACCGTTCATGTCAAAAATATACAAGTTATGTTATGTTATTAGCTAATATATGGATTAAAGTAATATGTTTCTCCCCAGAGTTTGTCCAAATCTGCTTGGACAAGTAGTAAACCTTTCAGAGCTGATTTCTGAATAAGTAAGATGAATGATAGAGGAGACAACAAAATGAGTAAAAATTGCCTCATTTCCCATTCCTCTTGTGAATGTTTTCAATCAAACGAGGGTCTGTTGGAGGAAGAGTCAAAACAAGTTTAACTAGATTACCATATTAGGGATTACTTCCTAGCAATAAAGGTGGCAAAACAACAATATTTCTTCATCCTTATTTCATCTGCTGACATCCATTCGGGAATGTTGTTCAGGATGACCTGGTCCCTATTGGGTAAGGAAGGTGTCTCTTCCATGAGAGATGCCCCCAAGAAAAGCTCTTTGAGTTCTTTAAATGGTAGTGTGGGGTAGAAACATAATACTTTAAAAAATAGAGTTGGTATCTTTTATTGGCTTCTACAAAGTAAAGGGGATCAACCTATTTTCCAAAGCACATGAAGGCAGGACAAGAAGCAATGGATGGAAATTAATCATGGAGAAAACCAGCCTACAAGTAAGGAGAAATTGAATTAATCAGTGGAATTACTTGCCTCCAGAGGTTGTGGGTGCTGGAGATTTTTAAGAAGAGATTGGACAACCATTTCTCTGAAATGGTATAGGGTTTTCTGATTGAATGGTGTTAGACTAAAAGAGTCCCATCCAACTCTGTTATTCTGTTATTATTCTGTTATGAAATCACACAATACAGCATTTATGAAGAACTAATGACCAGAAACTTTCTAATATACAGAGTTTATACTGAGAAGGACAAAAGTGCGAAAATATTATTTTTGGGAAAATAAAAATTGCACATGTATAAGTGAAACCAGTTTACTAAATATCACAGAACATACAAAGACCTGAACTAGTGCACTGAATATCAACAACACAGAGGGAGCAAGGCACTTCAATGAATGTTAATCAGTTTCCTGAATGTTTGTATAAATGGTGCATAGAAACATAACTATTTGTTTCTACTTCTAGGAGAGGAGGCAAGGAATGCCCAAAATTACACTTGAGACACTTCTGAAGAAAACTAATATTTTTCATTAAAATCCAAAATCTGTAGACAGTGAGGAGAAAAATCTGTATGTATTAGCCTATAAATTTTTTATGTTTATTAAGTTACACACACTGCTTACTGCTCTTATAAAATATATGTAGTTCATATATATTCTACATTAGTTTTAAAATTGAGAGATTTATTTTCAATTTGAACAAGGACACTTCTTTGATTATTGTGGCAAAGAACTTCAAAAAGAGTTGCACACATGAAAATAGGTTTTATCAATTGCATAGGCAAGTAAGATACCTATCTGGTTCTGTAAATGTGAGTCCTGAAGCATTTTGGAAAATGTTTAGCTAGCCTTTACAGTTTTGGGAAAGAGAACCCTTGATTATATGTGGCATTTTCTGAGGTTCTGGGATCTGTAGAGTACCATACATTCCTCATTTGCTTCCATAATGATAACTATGAAAATGAATCTCAGTATGATACTGTTCCATCCAAATTTTGCCTGTTGAAAACTATTGCCTTTTCCATTTGATGCTACCCAGGCAGTCAATCAATTAACCAACGATAATACAACTGGAAGGGATCTTTGAGGTCTTCTGGTTCAATCTCCAGCACAAGCAGGAGAGCCTAAACGATTTCATACAAGTCACTATCCAGTCTCTTCTTAAAAACCTCCAGTTATGAAACAACCACAACCTATGATAGCAAGCTGTTCCATTGGTTAATTGTTTTCACTGTTACAAAGTTTCTTCTTAATTCTAGGTTGCTTCTCTCCTTGATTAGTTTCCATCCATTGTTTCTTGTCCTGCCCTCTAGTGCTTTGGAAAATAAATTGACCCCCTCCTCATTGTGGCAATCTCTCAAATACTGAAATATTGCTATCATGTCCCCTCTAGTCCTTCTCTTCTCTAGACTAACCAAACCCAAATCCTGTAACCGTTCATCATATGTTTTTTTCTCTGGGACTTTTATCAGCTTAGTTGCTCTTCTTTGTACTATTTCCAAAGTTTCAACATCCTTTTTTATAAAGTGGTGACCAAAACTGGATGCAGGATTCCAGGGTATTCCAGTTGAGCCTAACATTATTCTTCTGTCTCAAGCAAGAAGCCAAAAAAAGATGTCCAACAATGCATTGAGAACATTTTTTTGTAGTATAAATATGCACAGAAACAGCAATAATTTTATTTCAGTATGTGTATGAATTAATAAACTGTTCCAAACTAATATCAATAAAGTCTTCTTAATATTGAACTTTGCGCTGAAAACCTTGATAGTCACAGAAATAGTTTTCTTGCCATTGGTAAGGAGTAAAATGTACTTGTCTTTTTTCCAGGATGACTAAGCACTTTTGTTAATTGCAACATATTCCTTACTAATTCATGATAAATTGATGACTGTGCAATTTATTGTGCTGTTTTGCAGTACTTCACCTCTACATGATCCATCCATGCTCTTATTTCACTTTCTCCTTTGGTGATACCCATTTCGTTATATTCACCTTGGCCTCTCCTATTTTAAAAATTTTTTAGTCCTTATCACATTATTTCAAATTGAAATTGTCTTTAGATTAACCAAGATTGGCCATCAGTGTTTTAATTCCATCCTTCCTGAATTTGAAATACACAATAAACATAAAATATGTGTAAAATAAATGAGAGCAAACTGCCATAGACCTTTCTCTTGCATAATCATATAGTCCTTCATGGATATTTTTACAAAAGCGTTGTTGAAAGAAATTGAATGAAAGATACTATAAAATCTTGTTAGATGAACAGTAACAATGGAAATGTTTCCAAAAGTTGATTTACTTAATCTTGCCATTACATTGCATTACATAACATAACTTCAGTCAGCAATATATTGGAATTAAATATGTTTGAAATGTATTGCTTGAGGAGGAGAGTCATGTTACGTATGCTTTATTTACTACACTTTTTTATTCTGCAGATTGGAGTAGCCCATTGTCAGAGCCATAACATTTATTTCAGGGCTTCCATAGAACAGACTTTATAGAAAACTGGAACCACTGACTCAATACCCTTAAAAATATTATCCACTTTAGATCTACTTAAACCTGTCGTATTCAGCAAATGGAGAACAGAAAGAACAGCTAGGAAATGTAAACACTTCTGCAGGACATTTATATTACTCTAAATAGCTCTTCAGGATGGAGTCTGCAATGAGCAGTTTCCATTTAAATGTAACAGCTGGTTCTAGCTGGGTTTTGCAAAAATTTTGCAGAAAGAATGAAGAATTTTGGGCAGTTGCATTAAATAAATAACAGATTTAAATTAATCCTTTTTAACTCATTATTTATTCAGATTTGGGAGACATTCTCAAATCCAGCTCTTTTAGGTATTTTATTTGATATTAATGGTTATTTTTAATTAAAGAGTATTGTATTGTGCAATATGCAACCATGATGATGAATTTGTCTCAGTTTTGTACCTGTGACAGTTTTAAAATTGTAAATAGAGCACCACTTCAGGTTTATAGTGAATTATGGAGATGAAGCAAAACTTTTGATGGCATTAATATGTTTGAAATTAAATAGTGGACAAGAACTGGGAATATTTAAGTTGGAGTTTATCACAGCATCAGTTCTTCCTTAGAAAGTATACTGAAATTATTTACTATTACTAACAGTGAATAGAATAGAATAGAATTTTATTATTTGTATGCCGCCCTTCTCCGGGAGGACTCAGGGTGGCGAACAATTCAAAAGGGGAAAAAGGGGAACATAAAACAAACTACAGATAATTAAAATAAGCAAGAGTCACACAACCATACAAGTCGGGAGGGGAGGGAACTCATCACCCCCAGGCCTGCCGGCAAAGCCAGGTTTTGACAGCTTTTCGGAAGGCCTGGAGAGAGGTGAGGGTCCGAATCCCTGCGGGGAGTTCATTCCAGAGGGCCGGAGCTGCCACAGAGAAGGCCCTCCCCCGGGTAGTAGCCAGATGGCATTGGCTAGTAGATGGAACCCGGAGGAGGCCAACCCTGTGAGATCTAATGGGTCTGTGGGAGGTAATTGGCAGCAGGCGGTCTCTCAAGTACCCAGATCCAATACCATGAAGGGCTTTATGAGTCACGACTAGCACCTTGAAGCATATCCGGAGACTGATCGGTAACCAGTGCAGCTCGCGGAGGATAGGTGTGACGTGGGTGTACCGAGGTGTACCCACAATCGCTCGCGCGGCTGCGTTCTGGACGAGTTGAAGTCTCCGAATACTCTGTGAAATAAAATGCAGCTTAAAGTAATTTCAGTTATGAAGTATTTTCTGTTATATAGTTTCTATTTAATTGTGTTCATCATGAAAATATACTACTATATAGCAACTATTCAGAATGAAGTGTGGCATTTATATTAAAGCTCATTTATATTTCAATATTCATATTGCTTTGTGTTTGTTATAAAGATAAAGGTTCCCCTTGCACATATGTGCTAGTCATTCCCAACTCTAGGGGGCAGTGCTCATCTCCATTACAAAGCTGAAGAGCCAGCAGTGTCCAAAAATGTCTCAGTGGTAATGTGGCCGGCATGACTAAACACCAAAGGCACATGAAGCACCGTTACCTTCCCACCAAACGTGGTTCCTATTTTTCGACTTGCATTTTTATGTGCTTTCAAACTTCTAGGTTGGCAGAAGCTGATACAAATAACAGGAGCTCACCCCATTATGTGGCGCTAGGGATTCGAACCACCAAACTGCCGACCTTTCCATCAACAAGCTCAACGTGTTTGTTATATTTATATATAAATTCAGTAAATAACATTAAAATAGGAACTGCTGTATTTTTGAAGGCACACAGGTTGAGAAAATATAAAAATGTCCATATTCTAAAATCAACATATATCCCAATGTTATATTAGCGGTTGATTTTTAATCTCTGGCTGTAAACCATATTCCAAAGAATTGTCTCTATCTGGAGGGTTGGTTGCATGAGTTACTTGCTGAAGATGTCTATCTGTTTACAGTATATCTATCCACTTTTTACTGCTTCAGAGGATTATGTGAGATTTGTATTGCAGATTTTTTTCCTTTTTCCCAGTCTTAAATTCTTTCATATGCTTTTTTTGCTTTTATGATAGTTATGAAGCAGATTTTATTCAGCTGTTGTTGACTTTCCAAATGTTACAATATACTGTATATAAAAATAAAAATGGCAAATGAAAAGTAAGCTTAAAATGAGAATTGCTCACCCAATGCCATATTTTATTTAAAGGCAACAATAGCCCATATTTTATCAGTTGAGATAGAAATATAAATCTTGAGTGCCATGAATGCCAGATCTACATGATAAGAATGGATAATATTTCTTTAGGATTCATAGGTTCCAGAGCTTCAATGCAATGGCTTGTTACAGAGCCAAAATTATGCCCCTATAGCAATACTCTTATACAAACAGAAAAGAAAAAATCAAAAGCAATGTAACATTATGGAAATATTATTGAAGAACATAAACCAGCCAAGAACAAACAACATTCATTCAACATTATTTATCTAAAACTTAAAGCAAAATTTTAAAGCTCACAATCAGGCATGGGTTCCTGCAGTTCCACAAATCTACAGTGCTGTTTAGAACTGGTTCCAGCTACCTCCCCCCGCCCATCCACACATTATCAAGATGAAGAGCGAGAGGAGGAATTCTGGGAGTTGAAGTCCACAAGTCTTAAAGCTGTCAAGTTTGGACACCCCTTGAGTTTTTTTCTAAAGGATTAGGGGTGCAAGGGTCTTGTAACTTGACAGCTTTAAGACTTGCACATTTCAGTGCCAGAGTTCCTGAGCCAACATGACTGGAGGAGGAATTCTGGGAGCTGAAGTCCACAAGTCTTAAAGCTGTCAAGTTTGAACACCCCTGGGGTTTTTTTTCTAAAGGGTTAGGGGTGCAACGGTCTTGTAACTTGACAGCTTTAAGACTTGCGTGCTTCAAATGCCATAGTTTCTGAGCCAACATTTTGGTTGCTAAGCAAGAGCGTTGTTAAGTGAGTTTCAACACATTTTACAAGTTGGCCATGCCCACACAGTCACATGACTGCCAACCACTCCCACTCGGTCACATGGCTGGCAAGCCACTCCCACCCAGTCACATGGCCAGCAAGCTACTCCCACAAAGCAGGCCACACCTACAGAAGAGGTTCTAAAAAAATTTGAAACCCACCACTGCTCACAACACATAGGCTGCCAGCAGTTCTTCTGGTCATCTTCCGTGGTGGAGGTGCCGCCCTCAGCTATGCATCAGGTAATGGCTGCCAGAGGTGGAAAGTTAAGTTGCCAATTTTAGCTAGGCATTCAACTCTTCATTTATTTTTATGCCACCTACCAAGAATTATCCCTCTGCATTTTTTTCTACTTTTCTGTCTCATTTTTGTTTTGTATCAAATCAAGCGTTTTCATTGCAAGAGTCAATATAAGATAATGTGCTTACTTTTCATCTATTGTGTACAATGTTTCTTTACATTGTAATGTATTATATGCACAAAAGTCCTAATATATACATTTTTTAAAAAGTGACACAAATATTACAAATTGAAACATTACAAGAAAATTGTTACTCTTGTCAACAATCCAGCCAGCCCTGAATTGCAACTGCTCAGATAATAACTGGTTCTTTAATTTTTATTAAGAACTCTGTGGGGAAAAAAGCTTGATTTAAAAAAAATGAACAGTATACCTAGTACCTAGGTTCAGCTCAACATATGTTTATGTTTATGTTTATTTCATTTGTATGCCGCCCTTTTCCCCCGAGGGGGACTCAGGGCGGCTCACAACTCAAAACAAGGGAAGGGGGGATACAAACAATTTGACAACAACACAAAACAATACATAATTTAAAAGCGCAACAATCATACCATTCGAGATAGGGGCACGGTTCTTTAGCCCCAGGCCTGTCGGAACAGCCAGGTTTTAAGGGCTTTGCAGAAGGCCTGGAAGGTGGTGAGGGTGCGAATCTCCACGGGGAGTTCGTTCCAGAGGGTCGGAGCAGCCACAGAGAAGGCTCTCCTCCAGGTAGTCGCCAGTCGACACTGGCCAGCGGATGGAATTCGGAGGAGGCCTAGTCTGTGGGATCTAATCGGTCTGGTGGAGGTAATTGGCAGCAGGCAGTCTCTCAAGTACCAATACCATGAAGGGCTTTATAAGTGACGACTAGCACCTTGAAGCGTATCCGGAGACCAATAGGCAGCCAGTGCAGCTCGCGGAGGATAGGTGTTACATGGGTGAACCGAGGTGCACCCACGATCGCTCGCGCGGCTACATTCTGGACAAGCTGAAGTCGCTGAATGCTCTTCAAGGGCTGCCCCATGTAGAGCACGTTGCAGTAGTCCAGTCTAGAGGTCACAAGGGCGAGAGTGACTGTAGTGAGGGCCTCCCGGTTCAGATAGGGACGCAACTGGTGCACCAGGCGAACCTGGGCAAATGCCCCCTGGTCACAGCTGACTAGTGGTGTTCAAAAGTCAGCTGTGGGTCCAGGAGGACTCCCAAATTGCGGACCCTGTCTGAGGGGCGTACTGTTTGACCCCCCAGCCTGAGAGATGGAACACTTGGCCAATCAGTAGGAGGGAAACACACCAGCCACTCGGTCTTATCTGGATTGAGTACAAGCTTGTTAGCCCCCATCCAGTCCCTAACAGCCTCGAGGCCCTGGCACATCACGTCAACTGCTTCATTGAGTTGGCACGGGGCGGACAGATACAGCTGCGTATCATCCGCATACTGGTGGTATTTTATCCCGTGCCGTCGAATGATCTCACCCAGCGGTTTCATGTAGATATTAAACAGGAGGGGGGACAGGACCGAACCCTGCGGCACCCCATAAGTCAGGGGCCTAGGGGTCGATCTCTGCCCTCCGACCAACACCGACTGCGACCTGTCCGAGAGGTAAGAGGAGAACCACCGTAGTACAGTGCCTCCCACCCCCACCTCCCGCAGTCGTCGCAGAAGGATACCATGGTCGATGGTATTGAAAGCCGCTGAGAGGTCAAGGAGCACTAGGATGGAGGCATAGCCTCCATCCCTGGCTCTCCAGAGATCATCGATCAATGCGACCAAAGCGGTTTCCGTGCTGTAGCCAGGCCTAAATCCCGACTGGAAGGGATCTAGATAATCGGTTTCCTCCAAGGACCACCGGAGCTGAAAGGCTACCTTCTCAACAACCTTCCTCACGAAGGGGAGGTTGGAGACTGGACGATAGTTGTTTAAGACGGCTGGATCCAAAGATGGTTTCTTCAGATGGGGTCTCACCACCGCCGCCTTTAGAGCTGGGGGAAAGAACCCCTCCCGAAGGGAGGTGGTAACAACCGCCTGGATCCAGCCCCGTGTCACCTCCCTGCTGTTAGCAACCAGCCAGGAGGGGCACGGGTCCAGTACACATGTGGAGGTACTTACAGCTCCCATGGCCTTGTCCACGTCCTCAGGGGTAACAGCTTGAAAATCAATCCAGTGATGTCCTGCCAGATTCTCCCCTGGTGCCTCAGCTGGTTCTGCACAATTGGAGTCCAGGTCCACCCGAAGCCGAGCAACTTTATCCGCGAGGAATTGGACGTAATCCTCAGCTCTGCCTTGCAAAGGATCGCTCGTATCCCTCCTATTTAGGAGGGAACGGGTTATCCTGAACAAGGCGGCTGGGCGCGACTCAGCGGAAGCAATCAGAGAGGCAATGTGTGTTCTTTTAGTCGTCCTAATTGCCCGGAGGTAAGCTCTGATACTGGATGTTAAAAGTGCTCGGTCTGACTCGGACTTACTGGATCTCCATCGTTGCTCTAGGCGTCTCTTTCGGCGCTTCATCTCCCGGAGTTCCTCAGTAAACCAAGGGGCCCTCCTGGATCCGGCGCAATCCAGTTAAGACCCTCTGTCGCTGCTGAGTTCCAGGCAGCAACCAGAGTCTCTGACGGACTGCGGACGAGGGTATCAGGAATAACTCCAAGCTATAAGGTTTGTATAGTCCTTTTAAGAAATGGCATCCAGCTAATAAATTGAATACTGAGAATGGGTGAGGAGTTTTAATGCTTGAAACAAATATTGGGTGATAGTGGTAGTACGAGGAATTGTGAAATACATGGAGTATGCGGTTGTAGAATGGAATTCTGTTGGAGAAAATTTCACCTACAATAAAGTAGGTGAAATAAAAGAAGCAAAAACAGGAGCAATAAAGATGTAACAACTTGCAGCATGAGATAGGAATGGATGGTGGATGGCAGGCAGAAAGAAAAGGCAGGAAGAAAAGTACAAACTGCCAAAATGATAATGTCATTTATTAGATATTAAATGTCCAAGAAAGAGGAACAACTTCATGAATTGGAAGAGAAGAATTTAGCATTAATCACATGCAAGAGGGCTAGATAACATCACTGTTCATTATTTGTTTTCATTCTACCTTTATTATTTTTATAAATAACTCAAGGGAGCCATGGCAGCACAGTGGTTAGAATCTGGTATTGCAGGCTAATTCTGTTGACTGCCAGCAGTTCAATCCTCACTGGCTCAAGCTTAATTCAGTCTTCTATCCGAGGTTGGTAAAATGAGGACCCAGATGTTGGGGCAATATACTGACACTGTAAATTGCTTAGAGAGGGCTGTAAATCACTGTGAGGTATACAAGTCTAAGTGCTATTGCTATATTGTCCGATATTCCTCCCTCCTATTATAGCCTACAGTTAAATCTTCATTGCCAGCTAATTACTAAATGTTTTGAATCAAGGGTTGTTTTTTTTTTGTATTGGAATCTTGAATAATACATTCCATTCAAGTCATTCCACTTTTGAATCTTGAATATGAATTGGATCTCAGCTGATCCGCATACTTCTAATAACAAGCATTATTCAACACAAGTTAAATTGAAAACAGTATTCTAAATTTATTAGCTGTTAATTCATACATATTTTTCTTCTACCAATTTAAAGTTATAATTGTAAAAAGATTTAAAACTATGAAGATTTTTTCCCCAAACGTTTGGATTCATAATTTTAAACATGATTTTAATGGTGCAATAGGATTGTAATTTACACTTTGGCAAAGATACATTAAAATCATCAACCTATTTCACTGTTGGGACGCCTAGTCATCAGTCACTGAAATGGAATTGTAAAAAGCTTCTAGAATCATGATTAACATTAGCAGTAACAAAATAACCCTTGCTTGCCAGGTTTGCCTTGCATATCATTGTGGAGTATGCCTTGGAAATGATTCCCTTGACAAATCACAGACATTACAAAGAACTTAGTGGCATCTATGAAACCTTACAAAATCCTGTAACTTTTTATGGCAAACAAATATGCTTACACCTACCTCAAGAGTAAACTGGCTTATATTTCTGTAATCAGAACACTAATGAGCTATGATTTTGTTTTTAATATAGTAAATCTGCAGAGCAGTCACTATTTTACTGGTGGTGAAGGAACATGGTATTGAGGATACCTAGGTTTATTGCTAAATATGTCAAGTAAGTAAGCAAGCATAAATCTGAAATTTAAAGTGATATTTCAAAGGATAAGATTTGATGTAATGGCAGAAAAGCTCAGGTAGTTGAATTTGCATTCATATGTAAATCAGATGAAATTGGACAACATCATTAGATGGATTGCAGATATGTATGAATCCAAGAACAATATTTAGATATAATATTGAAAAAAAATACTGAAATGGCAGACAACAAATTATTTTGCCAAAGTTAAGACTTTGAGAATTTCACACATTAAGCTCTATGCATCATTCATAAATATTCTATGCTACTGGTATTTTGCTTTCTAATATATTCATGGCAAGCATATCTGAAAGAGTCAGAAAACAAAATCTGATGTTTTCCTTAGAGTAGACACTTTGTATATTACATATATATGTATATACTGTATATATGTAACATCAGATACTCATGGTTTTTCTATCTGGGTTTTCCGGCTAAACTATAAATTATGATTGTCCAACCCTTTGGTTTGCCTGGGTCGCATTGAATGAAAAATGATGGTCTTGGGCCTCATATAAAATATTTAATACAGTTAGTGTATATAAATAACATTTATTTAATTTCAACCTAAATTTAAAAATATTTTATTATCTAGTAGGGTCAACCCATGGTCCAGGGCCATGGGTTGGATGTCTGCCATAAATCAACATGCACTTGGATTTCCCAATGGTTTTTCATGTGAAAAGCTGGTGGTGAGATAAATTTCCTTCCACCTCCCTGTTCTTCCTTCTTTTTCCACTGCCATATTTTCTCAATGCACTTAATATTTGAAAACTGGACAACATACCAGACACAAAAATATATGTCACTTCTCAATTTCTGTCAGAAGAGCTTTTAAGGCAGAAAAGACAAAAGGCAAAAAAGTTCAAGCTAATGTGATCTTTAATAGCTAATAGACCTTTAATAATAGGCCTAGGAGATCTCCATCTCCTGCACTTCCTTAAAGTGGAGAACCACCACCTGCTTCTCCTGATGAGATTAAATCAGTCTAGCCAATTCTAATGGTCAAATGCTATTCTGAATATAATTTATGGGATTTATAGATTAACACCAGTACATTAAATTGCATTCAGAAGGCTATAATAAACTAATGTAGGGCCTATAATGCATATGCGATATGTTCCCTCTGGCAAGTGCTGGATGCTACCTAAAGTATTGCATCTTGTACCAGTTGAAGGTTCAAAGTACCGGTGCTCTTTTAATGCAGTCCCATAGAGACCATGTTGCAGTTTTCTAAGAAAGTTGTGATAAGTATCGTACATGATTTAGCAAAGCCCAGTCCATTCATTTCAGACAGGCTCACAACTGATGGACCAGTTACAATTTAATACTATCTGATTAAAAATATCGAATTATTAATCATGTCTAGATTATCCATGCCCCAACTCCAGTGACAAGATGTCTTTTTGTAAAGTATTAACTCATTTATCCCTTTTCCTGTGAGAGGCAACAGATGGAAGCATAAAAAACGTTACAAGGAAATGATATTCTATATTCCAAATGAAAAGAATGGAATTTAGAAATCAGACTCTCAGGGCTATTCCAGGTCATTTTGCTGCCTGAGATAGAAAAATCCATGTCAAGCTGTGTAGTTTCCCTAAGGCCAGTCAAGTTATTTTAACACCTGAGGCAAACATCTCACAAGAACCTCTCCTTTTTCCTTGCAGTAAAAATACAATAATATAACACAAACACTTTGCTCCTGTTTCATAATATGTAATATAGGCTATCCAGTTAACCATGGAATTTCTCTTTTGCTTGTCAATCACAAAATTTTATTTTACTCTAGTCCAAAAATTACTCCAGAAGTATAAAGTAGCAGACAAAACAATGAGACACTAATTATTCCAGCAAATTACTCGATGATCCCCAAACTATTATCCTTCAACAGTGTTGAGGCTACCAGCTAATTTAGCCAAAGGAATTATGAGATTTTTTTTACCAGATTGGAGTTGTAATTTAAATAACATCATGAAAATCTTCCGATGGATGCAAACAAGGAGATAAGATGTTTATGTCTCCTCTAATTTATCTCAATGTTTTAGTATACCCAATAATGGTTTTTTAAATCCTGAATCTCTGTATTTTATTTGCCTGCTTTACAGTCTGTCCAAAGGTTATGGCCAATTTTAAACTCTGGTCAATTATTTATGAGACAACATGATGACCCAAAAAACTTCTACTTGTCTTGCTAGGGAATCACCTAAACCATTAGAGTCAACTTAACACCATGATAAACAATATACACAGGTGACCTTTCAGTATCATTGCCAAGCTGGATTTATAGATAACTTACGATCTTTCTTTTCAAGTGTAAGAAAAAAAATATCAAAGATGTTCAGCTTGAGAAACTTTTACTAGACACATTAGCCTGAGGTCTGGTGGTCATCATAAATAAAGTTATTTTTTGAAGAAAAAAAAAGAGAATGGAACATCTCTCACATGTTTTTATCTGATGAAATCCGTTTAGCGCCCATAGGGGCACTTTCCTTTGCTTCAGCTCATTGCTATTTTAGTATTCAGTATTTCTTTTTGAAATTATATAGCATCCTTCAGGATCAAGTTTTACTCAAAGGGTATCCTGATACCAGTGAAAATATTGTCAATTCCTTCAATATACAAGTCTTGTAATCATTTGTAATATGTTTAAATATATGTATTTATATTTTCAAATATGTTAACATCATAGTAGTAATTATAGCTGTGCACAACTTCAAAAATTATTCAAAAGACGTTTTATACATCTGAAATGGGAATAACATCTCCACTATTCATTTTATATCTTTTTTTCTATTTTATTGTTGTGTCACCCAGAGTAGCCCCATAGTGGGATGAGCAACAAATATATTGAACAAATAAAATAATAACTAAAAATGTAAACACTATGTTTTTCAGTTTACATGTTTACATGTTTACATGTTACAGTTTACAGTTTACATGAAAAATGTTACTTTAAATATGGCTATTTTAAAAATCATATTAATATTAAAATGCCAATTCCTTCAAATTATCTTTGGAAGCATGTAAAGCCCTAATATCCTAGTTCCCTGCCTCTTTCCTCAGAATATATATGTTTTCGTAGATTTTCATGGGTACAGGTATGCAGGTTTTGGCGTATTCAGGTCTTTTCCCATGTAAAATTGAGAGTATCTTGGCGATGTTTCGACAAGGTCCCACTCGTCATCTTCAGGCTGGTGCCTTTGGCTTCATGCTTGTGCGAACAAATCGTGATTGGAGCTGCCGTATTTCTATAAATATTAGTGGTGGTGGTGGTGGTGGTGGAGTCAAACTAAAGCCCGGGATGTTACCCCTCAGCCATCTGCTCAGAACATTACATCACAGAACTCAGGAGGTTACAACACGAAGGCTCAGAATGTTACAACGCAGCCAACCCCAACCCCCCAGGAGGTTGCAGCACAGGACTCAGCATATTACTACAATAGAGCTCAGGATGCCATCATACAGCCCATTACCCAGGTTGTTACAACAAAAAAGAATAATAGGAACACAGCCAGTACCTCAGCCACATAGGATGTTACAAAACAGCCGATTAAACTGCAAACATCAACTCCATCAACTAATCAAGATGTTGCAACACAGCCAACCAATCCGCTTACAGCAACAAAGCCAGCACTCCCCACACACACATACCAATATTTATTTATTTATCAGCACAAATGCAACACACACACACACACACAAATTTCACTAATTTAAATTTGTTTGTGGCTGTCAATAAACAGGTAAACAAGGGTGACTCAACAGATACTGCACAATTAGATATGCAAAAAGCCTTGATCAAATCAAAGAATGGACAACAAACATGAAGTAAAGAGTAGAAGAAAATTGCAATTTTCTAGTGGTAAGATTTGAAAAAGGAGATCTCATATTTTTTTTCTACTTGTATATATTACCTCGGATCAAGGCTAAGCAGTAAAGTGGCTAGATTTGCTGTTCAGGCAGATTAAAAAGGGGGAATTGCAAAAAGCACTAACTGAAAAAGTAGGTTTCAAGATAGCAATTATTATTTACTATAAATTATTTATAAATTGATGCAGGTTGATACAAAAAGTTCCTACTTACATAGTAATTGTATTTGAACTGGCTCTGGCTGACTAAGTAAGCAACTTGAAGTCATAGTAAAACAACTTGATGAGAACACCCATATGGTTTGCAGCTGCTGTAAAACAAAAGAACCAAATTTCATGCTTAGAATTATTAGGAAAGAAATTGAAAATAAAACTCCTGATATAATAATGCTTTAATGCACATCTGCTCTGAGGCCATATGAGAGTATTACTGTCATTTATTCTTGCTGTGTCTTAAAAAGGATATTATAAAACTAGAAAAAGTCAACCAAAATTACTGGTTGAGGTTGAAACGTCTCTCCTTGAGAAAAGGCTACAGCAATTGTGCTATTTAGGCTGGAACAAAACAGATAAAGGAATTATGCTAGAGATAAATAAAAGTTGTGCATACATAAAATAGGGATGTCTCAAAGTTTTATTTATTTATTTTTATTTAGTTTGTCAAACATGTAAAAGATAACAGGTATAAGTATAAACATAAATATGAACACAGTAAATAAGTATGAATAGATGGAGACAATAGGACAGGGATTGTAGCAGTGGTGGGTTTCAAATTTTTTTAGAACCTCTTCTGTAGGTGTGGCCTGATTTGTGGGAATGGCTTGGCAGTCATGTGACTGGGTGGGTGTGGCCAACTTGTAAAATGTGGTGAAACTCACTTAACAATGCTCTTGCTTAACAACCAAAATGCTCAGAAACTCTGGCATTTGAAGCACGCAAGTCTTAAAGCTGTCAAGCTACAAGACCCTTACACCCCTAACCCTTTAGAAAAAAAACCCCAAGATTGTTCAAACCTGACAGCTTTAAGACTTGTAGAATTCAACTCCCAGAATTCCTCCTCTTGCTCTTCATCTTGATAATGTGCGGATGGGCAGGGGGAGGAACCGTTTCTAAATGGCACTGTAGATTTGTGGAACCTCTTCTATGGAAGAGGTTAGAACTGGCAGGAACCCACCCTGGATTGTAGGCACACTCGTGCGCTTTATGCATGCCCCTTACAGACCTCTTAGGAATGGGCTGAGGTCAACAGTAGACAGTCTTAGGTTAAAATTATGGGAGTTTGGGGATGTAACAACAAAGTCGGGTAGTGCATTCCAGGCATTAACCACTCTGGTGCTGAAGCCATATTTTCTGCAATCGAATTTGGAGCGGTTTACCTTGAGTTTGTATCTATTGTTTGCTCATGTATTATTGTGGTTGAAGCTGAAGTAGTCATTGACAGGCAGGACACTGTAGCAGATAATTTTGTGTACTATGTTTAGGTCAGATCATAGGCAGCATAGGTTTTCCAAGCCCAAAATTTCAAGCCTGGTCGCATAGGGTATTCTGTTGTGAGTAGAGGAGTAGAGTACTCTTCTTGTGAAATACCTCTGGACTCTCTCAATTGTATTAATATCCAATACACAGTGCAAATTCCAGGCAGAGAAGTATTCAAGAATTGGTCTAGCAAAGGTTTTGTGTGCCCTAGTTTGCAGTACAATATTACCGGAGAAGAAGCTTCGCAAGATTAGGTTGACAACTCTTAATGGTTTTTTCGCAATGCTGTTACAGTGAGTTCTGGCACTTAGATCGTTTGGCATGAGTACTCCAAAGTTCTTGACCAAGCGATTTGCTTTTTCAAGAAGAAACTGGATTTTCTTTTTTTTCTTTGAAGATAAATTTGCTTCTCATCCAAGAAGCTTCTTCAGCTCTGACTGGATAGGGAAGAAGCTTCTTGGATGAGAAGCAAATTTATCTTCAAAGAAAAACAAGAAAATCCCTTTTCATTGGGGTGGAATCAGGACAACTGACTGGAGCTGAGCATTTGCTGACCAGACGCCCCAGAATTTTTGTGATATCTTTTTAAAAAAAAACAGAAGTACACCGTTTCTGTACAAGTTTGCAGAATAAGAATACTAGCTTTATATTTATATTCTACATATGTTTACTTTAAAATAATTGCTCCCATCTTTAGAGGAATTTTATCTGCTTTGTAAAAGTGGAGAAGCATATAGGACTTGCTCTGAAGGACACAGAATTGTATTAACACATATAGATCATAAAGAAAGGAAAGGTGATGTATCATTTACTTTATTGAAGGGTAATCTTTCCAAGTGATTCAGTTGTAACGTTTTCTTGGCAAGGAATTGCTTTTATTAAAATAAATTGGTAAGATTGGTAAATGGGTATGGTGGAAAAAATAAATTCAAAAATAAAATCTAAGTGTCAGTAAAATTCAGGCTGGTTATAAATAGATCCCTGCATCATCTAGATCTTTGACACAATTCTGTTAGCACAAATCAAGCCTCATCTGGAAGTGAATCTGCAGCTTCCTTGGCACAATAGCGATTAAATCACCAATAAAGACAAGCTTTATGGCACTAATGCCTGGTTGGTGCTATAAATCACTGGTGTGTAAATGTTACAACTGGGTTTCATACAGAAGGCAACATTCCTGGCTTGTCTGCAGAGGTTAAGCACCTGTAAGTCATATGTATGTAGAGCAAAAGAACTGGATATGCATAGATGAGGAGTGATGGCTCATAGGAATAATCCTACCTCTGCAGTAAATACAAGTAGGTCTTTCAACAGGCATTTCAAAGAAGACACAAATTATGTATTTTCCCCATTTAATATCGTAACAGAGTAATTGACAAATCCATATTGCCTTGTTGCATTTACATCTACACATCTTGTGGGGTTTTCTAAACTTGACTATATTACATTCTGAAGGAAATCCTGACGTTCATTCTGCTGACTTCAGCAACTTCTTGATCTTTTTTATTGTCTCTGTTGTAGTTTGAGGGCTGAAGCATTTACTATATAAGAAAGTTATATCCAGATAAGTTTAGAACAGAACGCTCTTCAAAAACCACATGTTTACCATATGGGTGTAAGAGCTTTGAAAAGTACAGTCCCTAGTTAATCCCAAAATGAAACTAGAAAGGTTGAGTAATGTCTGTGCTTTCAAATGTTTTTCTGCTAATTCAGGAAAATATGCTGCAGGACTATGATGGTGTAGATGTTGGAGAATAACATTGACATATCAGTCCTGCTGCTACCTCTGGTTTACATTACACACACCAAAGCAGAGTCTGTTATATCTGTTTATGTGTTATTCAAAATGCAATTCCCAGAAACTGATGGAAGGCACTCCATTGGAATCTACAATGTACATTTTAGAGTGGTTAACTTTAAATGTTTTGTTGATTTCCTCCGAGGTTATTTTTCTTCAACTAGGTTTTCAGGACACTTTTTCCAACACACAATAATTATTCATTTTATTTAAAATAAATATATATGTTGCCTTTCTATTTGCAACAGAATTAACCAGAGCTTTTTAAAAATATGATAGCACTACTTTAAAATATGCTTGTGAAATGTGTTTCTGAGATTTAATTAAACTTTCTTTTACTTGTACTTTATTATGAACTACTTACCACATTCTTTTTAGAGGTAAAATACAAGTTTAAATTTAAAGTCTGTAAAATGTTCTTTGTTTCAATAAAGTAGAATATACTGGTATGTAGCTGAAGTTTAAACTATTGTAGCTAGAATATAGATATATACACAGGCAAATAACCCCACACTCACTTGTATTGATGTTACCTAGTTGTATAATGCAGCATCTGAGAGTAAACATCCAGGCTCAAAGTGTACCAAAAATTCCACATTACACATGGTCTTTGTTCATGCTACTATATTTGAAGCAATCCTCCATTTGAGAACCATCTAGTCCAAATCTAGTATGGTTAATTGAAGGGGGGGGGGAGTTGAGAGCTGGATCTTGCAGTTAAATGTTAGTAGCTAGGACTGCAGAAGGTATAACACATTGTTCCCAAAACATATCCATATGTGGGCACAGAAATTAGTACATGCAGATTACATATTTCTATAACTTTTGGTTAATAATGACATGATGAATTTATTGCTCCCTAATATACAATACAATTACCCCTCATTTAGCAACTGTTGGGATCTACATCTCCATTCCTAAATGCTAAGCTTCCAAAGCAAAATATCCTGCCATCATGATGGACTTAATGACACCATTTCCCCTATGATAGATAAGCAAAACATCACATGACTACAACTTATGATTTAACTTCCACTTTATCTTCCAAATGCTTTGGTAAATCTGGCTAATGATTGACTTGATTAGTCTAAAATGAAATGAATAAATTGAATATTTTCTCTGATTTACTGTCCTTGAACAATGAAAAAGTGCTGATGTTTAGGTTCTATAGAAAAAAACCTGTAAACTAATTAGACAGTTTACTTCTCCTATACATTATTTGCTATACTTAAGATGTATTAAATATTGGACTTCCGGTGGGCGGAGCCTGACAGAGGGTTGTTATCTTTAACAGCTCTGGAATCTTTGCATCGTTAATCTGTCTAAACATCAATCTATCAAGCTGTTTGGCAGTTTATTTATCCTCTCTTCGGGCTTAGAAGAGAGAGATGAGAAGCTATGCATCAGAAGCTTTCCAACTAGCCCTTTTAGCCTAAACGCTGGGAGGAAGGGGGAAGGCAACGGCTGCAGCATGGCTGCTCCGAGCCGGGATTCATTCTGCCTTTTGTTGCAGAATGAAGGTTTTCGCTCATCCTCAGCACAATGATTTATTATGGACTTCAAGCCGAGCTGAACCAATATCTGTGAACATCTTAATTGTATGTATAAATCCTTAGCTCCATTTGCAAAGAATTCCTTCTGCTGATTACTTGTTGAAAGCTCTATAAAAATGGCGCCGAGCTGTGTAGGAGGGGCATGTCTCGAATAGAACTTTTGCGAAGCCTAAAAGTGATTTATTACCAAGAAGTGATTTATTATCAAAACAAATAGAAATTGCTGTATAATTGCACTGTCTGGACTTTTTAACTGACTAAAGAAGATTAAGCTTGAGATGGCTTCTAAGCAAAAATCCCCCCCTCCTCCCCCCCGCATCGAAAAGTTCCAGAAATTCACTAGCGCCTTCTGCTAAAATACAATCATTACTCCCTTCTACTTTTGCAGGGGACCCCCTGACAAGGGAAATTCTGCAGAAGGAATTAATCAATGTGTTAAAAAATCATGCTGTTACGATGGAAGCAAAACTTAAGGAAGAGATAGCTGCTTCTAACAAACAGATGTCTGAAGAACGTATGACATGTAATTAAAGGATTAGAGGGGACTTTCTGATGGCCCTGAATTTGCTAGTGGGTTATGCATATGGCCTTGAAGAAAAGTTAGAAGATCTTAGTGACTCTAATACGAACTTGGTAATGAAGATGGAAGCGGTCCAGCAAAAGGTTAGCAATGCAGAAAATGAAATCATAATGCTACAGTATAGACAAATGGAATTTGCTTTAAGGATAAGGAGCCTCCCTAAAAATACACAAGAGAACCTGAAACAGATTCTCTCTGAAGCCTTCGACCTGATGGCGGGAAGGTCAGGAGGGAATCTTGATTGGCAAATAAAAAATGTTTACCGCGTTAATTCCTCGCTGGCAAAACAAAAACAATTACCAAGAGATATAGTGATCTACTTTGCCACTAGAGATGTGAGAAATACGATATTACAGGAATCCTAAAAAAATAAGCTTCAAATCAGGGGTCAGGAGGTGACTGTCTTGAAGGAGATACCACCTAAAATGCTGAGATCTAGGAAAGACTATGCCTTTTTAGTTGAAGAGCTTAAAAACCGCCAGATACAGTTTAGATGGGACACATCAGCCAGCATCACATTTAGCTACCTTGGAAAAAGACATTGCCTCAATACAGTATGGAAGGAACAAGATTTCTACACCAACGTACTGAAGGGTGGACAACCCTCTCTCTCTAGATCTAGACAAAGAGAACAAGAAGGATATGATGGAAAGCAAACCACTCAAGTATTAACAAGGGGGGGTCAACTTGTTCTCTCAGAGGTACAAGAAGACAAGAAAGAAGAAAGACAAGACCGCGTGGTTACTAGACGAATGGAACAGGAATAATAAAGCAATGTACACAAGCCACCGTTCAGGAGCATACAGGTGTTACATCAGAAACAGTGGGAGGAGCTAGGCCAAAGCTTAAATTCCAAGATGTTCAGATGGCTATTAAAAAGTTTCAGAGGGCTAATGATGGTAACTAAGTCTCTAATATGGAATGTTAAGTGATTGGATCAATTTAGCAGGGGATGGAGTGTTCAGTATTGAAGGGTATGATTTGGTATATGGCTGCTTGTTTGCTGTATAATAAAGAGGTGGATGAGAATTTTAAAGGTCATCTTCTGGGGAATGCCTTGCTATGGGTTGGGAAAAAACATAAATATAAATTAAATGACATGGTAGACTTATAAAAAGGTTAAGGTATTCTGGACAAAAACATGATGGATTATGCAAAATGTTCTTAAAAAAAGGATAAAGTTTACCCCCCACCTATTTTTTTGTTATGTATAATTACTGACTGTACAGCAGTAGAGATTAACTTGACTTTGCATTTGATAACTGCAGCTTGATTGTTGGTGGCGTAATACTGGAAGAAGGAAGATTTGTCTACTATCCAGGAATGGATATTGAAAATCACAAACTTAGCAGAGATGGCTAAAATATTTGCATATCTGTAGGGTAATTCAAACGAGAGATATAAATGAGACTGGGAAAAATGGATTGACTATATTCAAAATAAATATGGGTCTAGGAAATTTCAGATAGCTTATGATTAAGATCAGAAATGATACAAATTGTTTATAGTCAGCCTAGCAAGGAGGAGCTAAGCTCAACTCAAAGATGTTATTAACTTTCTACTTTTTCTTTAAGTATACCTGTTTTTGTTAAAGATTTATACCTTGTATTGGTTCTGGGAAGTCAGGGTGGGGGAAGGTTGGGGAGGTTGGGGGGAGGGTGGGAGGGAGTGGAGTTTACTAAGTTGGAGGAGGGATGTTGGATGATTGTACATGTATACTGCTATTTTTTCTTTTTTATGTATATTGAAATGGAATTATAAATACCATCAACACAAAAGGGAGTTTGCTCAGAAGCTGAAATACACCAAGTGAATTAGAGGAAGAGTGGGAAGCAGAGGAGAGAAGAAAGATAGGAAGAGAGGGATAGGAGAGAGGGTGAAGGGGAAGATGAGGTGTATAAGGAGGAGTGGTAAGGGGAGAGAGGAGAAGGAGAAAGGAAGGGGAAGTAGAGTAGAAAATGATGGAGGGAAGACAGGCTGTAGAAAGGGGGAGGAGAGAGGGGGAGGAAAGTGTTGGATAAGGTATAAATATGGTGTATGGAGAGCAGAAGAGCCAATAACTGGATTATCTTTTTTTTTTCTTTGGTAGTTGATGGTAAGATGAATTGATGTAAGTACTTAATAATACAACATGATATTGACTATGTAATAGTATACATGTATATATGTTATGAAAATGGAAAATAAAAACTTTCTATGGATATGGAAGCATAAATACCATCAACATAGATTGGAGTTTGCTCAGAAGCAGAAATACACCAATGAGATGAAGAATGGGAAACAGAAGAGAGAAGAAAGATGGGAAGAGAGGGATAGGAGAGAGGGTAAGGGGGGGAATATGAGGAGGATAAGGAGGAGTGGAATGTAGAGAGAGGAGAAGGAGAAAGGAAGGGGAAGTAGAGTAGGAAAGGATGATGGAGGGAAGGAAGGAGATAGGAGAGAGGTAGAAGAAAGAGGTGTATGGAGAGCAGAAGAGCTAATAATGGGTTTTTATTTTTCTGGGCATTGATGACAAGAAGAACTGATGTAATTACTACTTAATACAATAGGATACTGGCTATGTAATAGTATACATGTGATTGTATGTTATGAAAATGGAAAATAAAAAAGTATATTGTAAAAAAAGATGTATTAAATATGGACTTTAAAAGTCTTGAGGACTTCATGCAAAGTAATCAATACATAATACAGATAGCAGATTTAAAATAATATATATGAAGACTGGATTCATATGTCATGCGGAATAAGATTTGTTTTAACCATAACAATAACTAAAACAATTAATACATTTCCTGAAAATGAGCATAATTGGTTTGGTTCCTGGATAAGCAACAAATTACGTCATTTAGATTTCTGTAATATTTATTTTACTTTTATGCTGTTGAATCAATATACACCTACCTTATATACAATATACACTTATCTTATGACATAATATGTTTCATGGGTTTTAGCTATTGCAGTATGTAAATCCAGACAAAGCTAAGTGAAATCACAAACATTTTGTTTAAGGAGTGTATTCCTTGTAATAAATATATTTAAAGTAAAAAAAATGAAACTTCGGTTTCTAAAGTGTTGCCCTGTGTTTTTCACTCCAACCACTTGGGGGAATCAGACTATAGCTAAGAGTTGTTTGTCTTTCACGCAGAAATAAGGAAATAGTTATTCTGTAAGTTATTACGTATAGAGAGTTTTCTAGCTTTGCTTGGACATCAGGAATATCACAAGGTGCTGCCTCAGAAATAAATTATCCTCTATATACTAAATATCCAGGAAGAAGGGGGGAAAGTTGATAAATGGGAGTCCAGGGATTTGCTAAGTAAGGTTCATACAACACAAAATTTATGATCATGTGCTTTTGGACTTCAAAATGATTAATACAGCTAATTCTCAGAAGAATAAGAGCTGTTTTAGCCCAGGAGGGAACTGAATGCTATTGTTGATAGAAGGAGATAACATCAAAGTGGTCCACTGCTTGTGTTAAGCAAATACAGAACTCTGGGTCAGTGCAAATTAATCCTAAAGGAGTATGAAAACCTTCTTAATGACTACTAGATCTGTGGCATTATCACTTTTCATCCAACTTTTTTTTAAATAGAGTCGTTAACGAGAATTACAAATGGCCTTACTAGCTAAAATATGTTTGCCAGCTGTGTAAAAAGGTGCATTCTTCTAAAATAAGGCATACAATCTATATATCAGAAGGTTGAAAAGCGTACAATATGAGCTAATTTGGAACTGAATGGTTAATTCCACAAGAACCAAATACTGCAGGAGCATCATAAGAAATTTATTTTTTCATTTCGACTGGGTCAGTTTTTAAATTAAAACTGAACTAAAGCATTATCTTATGTATACAGTAAAAATGTAACACAAGCTAGTCCTACTCTGAACAGGTGAATAATATCACCTCTTTAACAATAACCTCCCAAGTCATGTTTAGTTGTTCATAAAAGGGGGAAAAAGCAGCTGCAAATTAACTTATCTTTAGATTTATGATCACTTTGGTTTTGGTTCCCCTCCTTGATTTTTTTGAGGAGGATAAATTGATATTTCTTTACTTATTTATATATGCCACCATTCAGAAAATAATTGTCACTCAGCTAATGGAACAAAATGGAATAGAACCATTTATAAGCAAAGTTCTACTTTTAGAGAGCAAAAATAACTTTCCTATATCAAATATTCAGCAAAAATGGAAAGGTAAAAATGCTGTACACATATTCTTACAAAGACTATTGGATTATGGTATATGACTTGGATGCTTGCAGAATAAATTCTGTAGTAATTCTGTTCTTGAGCACAAGGCATCTTCTATTTGCTGCCATATACTGTATACCCGACTAGCAAATTAGTTTGAGGAGATCAAAATAATGTAAAACAGCCTTGCGGTGCTACACATCTGTTCAGATAATAGTGACTATGCAAGTAAGGTGATACTTGGATAATATACAATACATTAAGACCTGACTCACAAATATGGTTTATTGAATAAGTTATATTTGACTTAACCATTACACTATCTACTGCTATAAGGAAAAAGAAATTATCAGGAAAAGAGAGAGCTAGCATTAATATAGCACTATAAGCATGGATTAAAAGTTTGACTTTTTAGCTTATGTTTATTTATTAATCTGTCTACTTCACTTTTCCCAATTTTAGTTCCCATAATTCCTATTTATAAATAATTTTGAAAAAAATAATTAATTTCAATAAAGAAAGATGACAAATCATCTAGAAGATGTTACCTTTAGGGATAATATCACCAAAATAAGTATAATCTGTATTGTCATTCACAGAAATCACATTCTGAATATGAAACTTTTCAATTGAATATAATAATAGAGTTGGAAAGGACCTTAGAGGCCTTCTACAATCAAATGCTATTTCTGTAGACATCAAAATCCTGCATCCTCCCCAGAATTTTATAAGCTTACTTTCTCATTGATTGCTATGAACTGTGTCATCACACTGACCACCCACCCAACTAAACAACATTTTATTAAAAGAGTATTTCTCCTTGGGTCAATTTTCTCTATTGTTTCTTACACACAGCCAAAGAGACTGTAATCCCTATATAGTTGTTTGTGTGTTGGAGGGGTGACTGATTGAATATCTAACTGGCTTTGTGCCACAGCTTGGCCAGGAAACCTAAATTCCCATGGGTCAATACAATAGACTAGAAGCATGTAGAATCGTGTGTGTGTGTGTGTGTGTGTGTGTGTGTGTGTGTGTGTGTAGTTCAGAAAAAAGGTAACATTGCTATAATTATTTAGTGCTCATAAAATAACACCTTATTTTCTGAGCACTAAATAATTATAGCAATGCTACTTTACTTCTAAAATCTTTTGAAGGGAATACACACATGCATTCCTGGGGTGTCAACCATGACCCATGAACATCAAACCAGATTTTTTTGTTTTTTTATTATTATGTGTTTATATCTGAGTGCAGTTCAAGATCTATTTCACATCTGAATTTAATTATCAAAAGGTGCAGATACGATAATTTAGTTAAAAGAGGACTGCAAATAGCTGAAAGATAAGCATTCTTTTCTGATGGACCCAGCAAAGAACAGACACTGTAATCTGTAACAATAGCTGCAGAAGACAATATTAGTCAGTTTTCACAGCATCCACCTTGAAAAGTTCATAAATTCTTCCAGAAATGTGGGTGAATGCTGTAAAACAGCCTAATGCTAGTCCTTCTTACTATCAGATAATTGGAATTACTTAAGCAAGATCTCACTCCAGATTAAAACTAGACAGGATTTTTCTCTCAACAGTCTGTTTTCCTACTCTTACTTGTGCTCTCCAATTTTCTTCTCTTTTCTAGTTTCTCACAAACCTAAATCTGTGATAAACTCTCTTAACGTGCCACCTCTCTTGGTTCTTAGACTGCCTTGGTCAGCTGACCTCCTTCAAGCCATCTGGCCTTAATCAATTCAACTAGGAGGTATAAACATTTTAGAATGAGAGAAAACTCAGCTTGTTAACACCTTAAGGACCAGTTTCCCAATTGCAAGCCCAGCAAATGTTCAAGAGTGAGACAATTCCTGAGGCATCATATTGCACTTTCCCCCCTTTGTTTAAAAATCAGTGGAAGAAAATGTACTTGTGTTAGGAACTTACTTATCCCATAAAAATCATCAGTAGATTTTGGGATAGTGATGAACCTATTGGTAGTATATCAATTTGCTTTCCAGAGTTTGGTTTCTGATAATCAAAGAACTGTTTTATATGTTAAGAGAAGTAATGTGAGGTGAATGTAAACTTTAAAGTGGTTCTGTTAAGTGTCCTTTAACTCTTATTTTTTTATCAATATGCCATTCTATTTAATGTGTCTAATAGCTGTCTATTTTTTTCTCTGATTTGTGTTTGCACCAAGCCCAAGACTTTTTCTAACACTGACAAAATATTCCTATGAACAAAGCTTGTCATGGTTATTTTCCAAATTCCTTGCAGGACAAAGACTTTTATAGCATCTATAACTTAGTCTTAGCCTATGAAGTGCCTTAATTACACAATGTATTGTTTGCTTTTGTGGGGGTGGCATGTGTGTTTCAGTTCTTATCACATTCAAGTCATTGCTCCCTGTCTAAATAGAAAGTGTTGCTAATATTTTTATTTGCAAGAATTTGGTGGGTTGTAAATATAAATGATCCACTTGCTAAATCATTTTATCACCTAAGAATGAATAATGGAAAGTGCATTTTCTTTTCACAATATTTATATCCTATTTAAAAACTAGGAATTGTGTATTATTACAGAAGGTTTAAATGTACTAGCCAGATAGGGCACCCTGTGGTGTATTGTGGATAGTGCATATGCATGAATAAATTGAACTAGCAATCTTAAGTTGCTAGAACTACTCTGTGGTAAAAAGCATTATAGATTTCCCCAGCTATGAAGGCATATACAAAAAAAAAAGTTGATTATGTTTTGTTTATCATACAAGCAATAAATTTAACATAATACAATTATGAAATCAAAATTCAAAAGATATATACACAACCTCTGTCCCAAGACAGCAAATAATAATATGCATGTTTGAAAAAAAATCATATAAATTTAAACTAATTACAATTAGAATGCATATACTGGTGTGCTAGTAAGATAGACACCAACATATTTCACAGTAAACCCATGTAAGCTCTTGCGACTATTCTACAATTGCATATTTCATAATATCTACTTAACTCAAACTAAGAAATAATTGATATAAAATCTCCACATTTTATCTGTACTCATATACTTCATTTTTCCAAAGTGTTACTGTATATACTCGAGTATAAGCCTAGTTTTTCAGCCCACTTTTTGGGCTGAAAAAAGCCGCCTCGGCTTATACTCGAGTCAGTGAAAAATTTGCCCGAAATGGAGGAGAAAAAGGGGCGGGGCCATGCCGCTGGGTGACACTCGTGAATGGCCCAGTGCCCCTGTGAGTTTCCCCTCCCTCTGTGTCAGTTTGCCGCGCAGCGCGCACCGCACCATCCCCCCTCCTCACGTTCTAATGTAATGCAGGGCTGTCTTACGATTCCCCTTCCTCCCCCTCCTGCCGCTCTGCAACGATGTCCCACCTCCTCCTTGTTATGGCAAGCAGCCACATAGCGATGTCCCACCTCCTCTGGTACAGTGATCCAATGATAGGAATCACTGTGCCGTGTGTCATAGGAGGCGGGACATCGCTCCCGCGGCTACACGGGACATCATCATCACAGCGGGACATCAGCATCATGAGGTGAGTGAAGTATTTCATTGAATACACCGCTAGTTTACTGTTTTTCTTTGAAATAAATATTCAAAAACATTATTGGTATCTATTTTTATTTTTGAAATTTACCGGTAGCTGCTGCATTTCCCACCCTAGGCTTATACTCGAGTCAATAACTTTTCCAGTTTTTTGTGGTAAAATTAGGTGCCTCGGCTTATATTCGGGTCGGCCTATACTCGAGTATATACGGTAAGTGTTCTCAGAACATTTCAGTATGGTATCTGAGAGGCCATATTCATGCTGGTCATTTGAATCTAACTAGACGTAATCTAACATTTTGGAAGTTTGTAGCAAGTATAATTCTTCTAAGTCATGTATTTGGGCATAATGAAATGAAATATCAAACAGTTAAAGAAAAGCACACTTCCAAGGTACAACCTTTTCCAGGAGAAGTCACTGAGAGGGCGGCTGATGGTGTCCTTTGAGAAATTCAATCAGGCTGATTGAGGAAACCTGGAGCGAGTTGGCTGTTCGTCCCCCAGTTCATAATTGCTCTGTAGACCATTTAATCATTCAGAGATGAAACAAAGCCTGTGCTGTGGAGTACCGGAAGCCAAGGCCTGCGCTTATCAAATGTTTCCTACCCACGAAGAATAACTGGGAACCATCTTTGTGTTTTTTAGTACTCCTGTCGTCAAAGTAAGAACTGAAAGCAGACTAGCTCCTCCGGTTGTCTTCAAATACCTTTATTTTATTATACTCAAGTACATGTCAATTTTTCAGGAGCCATATTCAGGCCATGAGTAAATTATTTTGGAAAGGGACAGGCAGAAAAAGAAAGGGGGAGAAGGAGAGATGGGGCCTGCTATTTGCACTACTTCACAGCAAGCTAAATAAATGAATATATATGTGTGTGTGTGTGTGTATGTATTTGTATTTGTGTGTGTGTGTGTGTGTGTGTGTGTGTTGTGTCACAACCCCTGGTATGCCCAAATATGGGAGGGAGCATACTGCTTCCCTTTTCTGTCTATATGCTCACTCTGGGAGCCATCCAGGCAAAAAGCCATTTTTTTTTATATGGCCTTGTTACATTTGTGTTGCATTTGTGCTGATAAATAAATAAAGGGAGACTAGTATAGATTGACACAATACATACCTATTTCCCTGGCTTAGCTGATAAAGGAGTAGAGCTTGTGGCTTAGTGGCTAATATAACTGCCTAATATGTAATACAGCCCAGGTTCAAATCCCAGTTAGGTATGGCTAGCTGATGAGAGCTAAATAGATCTATACTAGTCTCTCTCTATTTATTTATCAGCACAAATGCAACACACAAACACACATATCCATCTCTTCTACCCAGTACCTCAGGGAAAATACTAATTTCCCTTTCTGCACATTTCCTCACGACAAGGTCAGTTAGGCCAAGAAACAGTTATTTGTTCACCCAGTCAGCTTTGGTTTGCATAATCACATGGGTGACAAAGAACTGAATTCAAGTGCTGCTTTAAATCCAGCAAATCATCCTCTGTTTTCCCTTCTTTGACTTTTTGGACATCTATTTTGTCTCTCTTCATCATTTTAGATCATTCTGACAGACAGACTGATCGGCCCAATTTCATTAACCTTATCAGGGATGCTGAAATGTGAAAAAAGACACGCTTTGCAGCTACTGAGAGCATCTGAAAGCTCTCAAACCAGGTTCAGGCTCACCATGTATTTTTGGTTGGAATATCAGCCACTTTTTTTTTCTGAAGCCCAACAACCTACCTTGCATCCTTCATAACATCAAGGTAACCTATGATGTATTCCTTCAGTTGCAATTTCACTACATTATTGTATATCTAAGAAAAATACAGCTGTAAGAATAACAGCCCTTGTTTAAGATTTCTTTCCTTTACTCTCCCCGCCCCCACTTTTTAAGAAAAGGCATTTGTCAGGACATTTTTGAAGGGATTTTAATTCACAAAAACACTTACTGCTGAGTAATGTGTGCCAATTAAGTTCAATTCACTGAATCAACAGTTTCCTGTTACCTGTTCCTTCAGGTAGAACAGTGAGTGATACCCCTGCCCTTTCCCAGGCTTCTCGGCAGGGACCTTTCCTGCCTGAAAACAGTAGAGACACCTGTTTGGGGAGTAGGGAAGGCTAGCACCTGAAATCTTAGGAATGGACTTGCTATTGAAAAGAGGGTGCCCGATAAGGCTGCCACTGTGATAGCCAGCGGAAATTCGATAATGGAAGGAGATGCCTAACAGATTAATCTGATGTGATTTGCCAAAACACAGGGTTTTCTGGAAGATTATCCACACTCGCAATAGGAAGCCCTTTGTTTTATAAAAGTCCCCACTTATCATTGTATTCTCTATCTCAATAAGAAACATAATGGTTTACTTGTTTACATGCACGGCAGCTACATTCAGTGCCGGGCTTAAGAACTATGCATTCCCTTTCATTTGAAATGTGTCCAGCTTTGCAAATTATTAAATTGAGGGAGAACAAACCATTGGACCCACATGCAAAATTTAAATCAGCCTTGCTTAGATTGGCAAAAATCAATGTTATTTCATCCACTGGGAAAATGTTTTATTTCCTGCTCAAATACATTCTGGATAGGAATTGCAAGGTCATTTGCAGCCATCTTATAGGCTTGTGCAGGTTTTTTTTAACAGTCTAAGTAGCATGTCTGCAGAGCTTTATAACTTTATAACTTATAACTATTTCTCCTTTCTCTACTAATATTAATTATTTTATTAGCTTGTCTTTACTTCTTGTCTCTTTTGTTAATTATGCAATACGATTAGTGATTTTGAATTGCGTATACGGAATATGAGATTGGAATTGTGCCTGACTTGCTGGGGTGTAAAACAATTCCTGATTCCTGAAGCTGATTTTTAAATACTTTTAAATACATTTGGGCCAGCAAAACTACCACAGTGCTGTGTTCCCACAGTCAAAAAATAAACAAAATTACCCTGCTGGAAAACAGCTTTACCAGAGTTCTTGAGTGGAAGACAAACGTTTTTATATTGTGTGATATATTTAGTCACTCCATTTTTATGCAGTGAGACTCTCACAGCCCTAGGGATGTGAAGCCACACAAGAGAGAGTCACTTGTTTGAAGCTGTTGTTTCTTTGGAAGGGGTGTGTGTGTGTTGCATTAGATGGGTCTCAATTAAAGCTCAGAAAATAAAAATTCACTTCTAACTGCATAAACAAAGTATTGGGTCATTTGCAACAAAGATAAATGAGAGAAGGCAGCTAAACAAACTCCTTCCCTCACGGCTACTGACTAAGTGGTCTGCATCCACTAAAGTTATCACATCATCATAACAAGGAAGAAATTAAAATTATAAAGCAGAACATAGGAGTGGAAATATGATAAACCCATCAGAAGGAATAGCTCTCAAAAGAATTATCTGTCTAGACCAGAGGATGGCTGCAGAATTAAAAAAAATAAAAAAATAAAAACCTCTTTGGTTTAGACTGCTAAAAATGCATACAATACAATGAAAAATGACCACCAGGTAGATTTTGGCACAATTAAATATGGTACTTGGGATTTGCCATATAGAATGTAGTTGAAAGGTTTATGAACTTATTGGAAATCTATTGTCTTTTTAAAAAATCTTGCATATTTATCATGCATATGTTTTACAATGTGTTCAAACACTCCTTCCCCTCTCTCAGAGGAATTAACTTTTAACTTTCAACCTTACATAAAACAGCAGCCACCATTTGAACCCTACATAAAAGTTTCCATGTCCATTTTTTTACATGAGTAAAAAATTAAGCATCTGGCTTAATTTAATGGATTGAAATATATATAACCTAGATTAAAGTATGTTGCTGCTGGTCCCAAAACATTTTTGTCTCCCAATTAGATGCAGTTAAATGGGTGTATTCCCGGACCATTTATAATATTACATAAAATGCTAGATTGAAAATAGTTAGACTTATTTCTATGAACAATCTCAGGATATTTTTTTCCTTCTATGGCAGGGAGGCAAGGAGGGAAGGAAGGAAGAAAAGGAAGGAAACATAAATTGTGTTATTGCAGATTTTTCAAAGACAAATGAGGTAGTAGCAATGGGAGACTTTAACTATCCCAACTGTTCTAGGGGACAAACTCTTTCAAGTGTGAACATTTTGCAAGGCTTCATCAGAACAAGTCTTGTGGATTAATTTATTCTTTTCTTCCTTGAATAACTTCTTTACTGGAGTGTAAGAATATTATGGGCATAATATCTCTTGAGCAATTAAAAATCTGACAAAATGCCTTGTTATATTCTGATTAGCAATGTAGGATGGTATGACGTAGCTGTAGTGTAAGAATATTATGGGCATAATATCTCTTGAGCAATTAAAAATCTGACAAAATGCCTTGTTATATTCTGATTAGCAATGTAGGATGGTATGACGTAGCTGTTTTGAAAACTATATCATCAGAGTGCTTATTAATAGTTGATAAGAAGAATTAACTGAAGTGCCAAAGGGTCTGTCACAGATTCTGTGCTCTTCAATATTTTCACTCATTATTTAAATGTAGAAATAGAGAAATCCTTATGAAATCTGCAGATGACACAAAATTCAAAATTATATTGAAGGTTAGAGAAGTAGGCTGATATCAATAGAATAAAATATGATAAAGATAAAATAAATGAACAAATAGGATGAAAATACTTGGTTTGGTAAAATATATATGTGAAAAAGACCCAACCCTAACCCTAACCTTGAAAAAAAAGTATGAGATTCAGACATCCATCTCAATAACTATTGGGAGAGCATGTGCTGTTGATATGTTTGCCAAAGCTGGAAAATAGAAGTTCTCTAAGAATGAACCTCCTGCTGTTTGTTTGTCTATGTGAGAAAGTGTGTTTATAAGAAGTGCTCCAATGGATCCCCAGCACTTCTACGCCAGCAATCTGTTCTCATAGTGGCCAACCAACTGCAAAACATAGTGCCCTAATTTCCCAGCAAGTAGTCTTCAAAGGCAGCCATACTGCCATTGAGACTAATAGTTATTTGTCCCCATGACTTTTATGAATTAGTCTACTCTTCTTTGAATCTAGACAAGCTGGTAACCAGCATCAGATCTCATGGTAGCAAATTTCAGAGTTTAGTTAAGTACTGTGTAAAATATATATTTTTGTCTATCTTGATTCTTTGAGCATTTAATTTCATTTGGTGATATGCATAATTTTGTCCATCATAGTCATGTACTGTATGGTGTCTCATGTACCTTCTTTCTAGATTTCTTTTTCTTCCATTCAGTCATGTCCAACTCTAGGAGTTTGCCTGCATTTTTCAGAAGTGATTTGCCATTATCTCCTTCCTATGGTTGAAAGAAAGTGACTGACCCAAGGTCACCCAGCTGGCTTTGTACCATTGATGGAATTAGAACTCATAGTCTCTAGGCTGAAGCCTTAACCACTACATCAAACTGGGTCAAACCAGACTTTCTAGATTAAAAAGCCACAAATCTTGCTTCTTAGGCATACTGGTCCAGCCCCTTTATCATCATAGTTGCCCTCCTCTGAAACTTCTCTAGCTCCTCCATATTGTTGCACTATGATTTATATATAGTGGCCTTATGGTATTGGCATCTCTGTTTTCAATATCTTTTATTTTATATGTTTGTGTGCGTTTATGGATAGTCTTAATGAACAAGGAACAAAGTTTGGCTCTTTTTAATTTGTTTATAACAAGTATCCAATATGTCATGTTCCAATGTGAAAAAGAAATGATTTCCTATTTGTAACAGTTCAGTTAATAAGGGCCAGTTGTGTGAACCCTTCATTAAATAATGAGGGATGATTTGAGATAGTCCTATTCCATATAATCTTACACATTTTGGCTTTCTTTGTTCTAATGAATTCTTACTATGCAAATTCTTGGTCTCTGTCATTCTATTCTCAAATTTTCTAAAGACCTTTGCCAGAAAAAGGCATTGTTACCTGTCAACAAGGATCACAGGACTTTAACCAGAGATCTATGCTTGCAGCTAGTCAATTTTCTTTTTTTATTATTATTTTATTTTTTTGTTACATAAACAACACATACCCACAACAGTGGGAAAAGAAAAAAAAACAAAGCAAAAAAAAAAACAAGAAACAAAACAGAGAAGAAAAAAACAACCATCATCACATGTAGCATGTCATTCGGTTACAGGCGTTTTAACATTTATCATTCTTATACATTTATTATTTCATTTAATAGGTATTCCCTTACCTTTACTAGTTTATCCTAACTATATTTCCCCCCACAGACACACTTTGTATATACACAACAATTAAAAAAGAAAAACACACACTCACAGCAAAAACAAAACACAACAAGTATATGTATATTCATAAAAAATGCCTATCCACTGTCTTTTAAATTGCAGCAATTAGATATTGAAACGGATCATGTTATTAGTTTCTGTTACTATTCAATATAAAAACTCAAGCCTGTCAGAGTGAGGTTTCTCAGATCCCCATTATATGACAGTATTTTATATTATTTAAAGTTATTCTACAAGAGAGGGGCTGTTGGAAGAAATGTCCTCTGGGTTCAGTTCCAAGTGGGGAAAAAGACACTGGAAACATGGCGGCTGCTTAGAAAGATGGTTTTAATGGTGGACAGGACCGCATGGCTTGAGGTCCTGGGGAAAAAGGTGATCACATGCTTCCAGATGTTGGGTGAAGAAGAGTCAAGGGAGGGTCTTGCAGGACTTTTTATAATCTGTTTCGGCCCCACCTATCTGTTTCCTATTCATGTGTAAGAAATGTATTCTGATTGGTTGTCAGACTCATATGGGCCATGCAGGGGCAACTCTCTAGGCTGAGTCCAGGTTTGGTTGATTTCTCAGATGCCACGTGGTCAGTTGAATAAAGGGCCATTATCATGCCTTTATCCCATCTCCCTAGAGCTGAAGGGGAGAACTCTTTATTATGTAAAGGGACTAGCTCAAGCTTTAGTGGCTCATGGAGAAAGTGGGTGGGGGCAGGAAGCTGCAGGGAGAGTTACTTTGTCTTTTTGAAACATGTTTCTTCCTTTTCACATCCAGAGAAATATTCTGCCTTTTCAATATTTCCTAAGGTATTTCATTTTTCTGGGAGAGTGCTGGGTGATAACTTCCTACAAGATGAAGATGCTTGCCTCCCACTAGGAAGGTTGAGAGTTCAATCTTGGTAGCAACAGATATGTCTCTATCAGGGCGTGAAGACGAAATACCTGCTGTGAAGTCCATATAGCATCAGGAAGGTACCTAGCCAATAAAAACTCAATTCCATTCAATCAGATGATCTATCCCAAATTAAGGGATTACAGGGTAGTAAAAAGAAAGGAAAACCTATTTTACAAGCAGGGAATCTGAACTGGCCAGTTAAAAAGTTGTTGTTTTTTACTTGTCATCACAAAACGTTGTTTAGTGTAGATCATTATACTTTAAGATTTGAATTTTTGTTGCTGTATTTATCAAGATTCATTTTTATTTTCCTTAGCTTCTGAGGTAAAAAAAAATCTAATATCTAGACATTCTTTATAGGTTTATGAGACTGAGATTAACAAAAGAAATGAAATAACCATATTTATTTATTTATTTTTATTTTATTTTTATTTTATTTGTCAATAAGTACAAGGAAACAAGTATGAAAAACACATGAAAAAATGGCAAAAATAAATGGATAACATAAACAAAACATAAAAAGAGTACGTATAAATGGGACGGTAGGACAGGGATGGTAGGCATGCTGGTGCGCTTATGCACGCCCCCTTGGGGACCTCTTAAGAAATGTGTACAGTCCATGGTAGATGGGTGTAGGTGTGCTGGTCTTGTTGTATTCGGGTATTTTCCCATGTAAGATTGAGATTGTCTTGGCAATGTTTCGGCAAGGTCTCACTCGCCATCTTCAGGCTGGGTTTTGGGCTTAAAGCGTGGTTGGAGCTGCCGTCTTTCTATAAATCTTGGTGGGTGGGTGTGGAGTGCTGTAATCATTTCAGTAAGTGGAATGATTGGTTGTGTGGTTGTATCATGATTGGTAGATTGGTGCTGATTGGTGCTGGCTGTGTGTCCATTGTTGTTTCGTGTTGTAACAGCCTGGTGGTGAGTGGGGCTCGTTTGTTGACTAGGACTGGTTTCCAGATGTCTGGTAGGTAGGAGGTATCGACATGTATATTCATATTGTGAGGATGTTTCTCTATTTCAATAGCTTCCATAATTATTCTCTTGTTGAAGTGTTCAGTTTTGGAGATTAATCTGGTTCCTTCAAAATTAATTTCATGTCCTGTAGCTTTAAGGTGCTAGAAAAAGGAGGAAGTTTTTTCTTTTTTTCTTACTCTGTTCTTGTGTTCTGCAATGCATGCATTTATTCTCCTGTTCATTTGTCCTATGTATGTTGCAGGGCAGATTTTGCATGGTATTTCGTAGACTGCTTGGTTTTCTAGCTGGATTTTGTCTTTGGGGTTTCTTAAGATGTTGGCTATTTTTTGGTCAGTGTTGAAGGCTGTCTTGATATTGTGTTTGTGGAGAATTTTGCTGATTTTATTGCTGATAACACTATACATACATACATACCAGAGGTGGATTCCTACCAGTTCGCATCTATTTGGTAGAACCGGCTCGGCAAATCTACCGAACCGGTCACAAGAGGTTCCACCAGTGGTCCCGGAAGGCAGGCCACACCTACAGAAGAGGTTCCAAAATTTTTTGAAACCCACCACTGTGGCACTGTCATAGTTTGTGTGTGGGTGTGGGTGGGTGTGTAATGTCACGTAGTTATCTATGCATTAATAATGATCTAGTAATATTTCCTTATACATTTTAGGGACCTTTCCTTACATAATTTGTGTTTTCTTTCATACTTTTGGATTTCTAATTTCTGTTTCCATTAGTTGGCAATTGCTAAAACAAATCCCACATGAAAAAGTATTCAAAGCCTTTTTGATTTTAATTGTCAATTTATTTATTCCTGCACATTGTAATATTTATTCATTTATATATCTCTGTTTTTCCACTGTTGTGCAAACACAATTCCAGTAGCTGCTAACATGTGTAAAATTAAATATATATTATACTCCCTTTCAAATAGCCAACAAAATATTTCTGATTTTAATTCCATATCATGCTTTACGATTGCTTCTAACCACTAACTTCTGAATAGCTACTTGGACTGACCTAAGTACTAATTCATAATTTCATATCCGGTCATATGGGCGGCAAGCCACTCCCATCCGGTCACATGGACAGCAAGCCACTCCCATCCGGTCACATGGGTGGCAAGCCATTCCCACAAAGGAGGCCACACCCACAGAGTAGGTTCCAACAATTTTTGAAACCCACCACTGATAGATACATACATACATACATACATACATACATACATACATACATACATACACACACACACTTTCATAATTTTTCAGGTGAAGAGGGAATCTTCTGGACAGTATAGATAGTCTTCGACCTACGATCACAATTGAGAACAGCACTTCCATGGCTAAGCAAGGTAGTTAAGTGAATTGAACCCAATTTTATGACTTTTTTTTGCCAGAGTTGAGTCAATCACTGCAATTGTTAAGTGAATCTGGCTTACCCCATTGACTTTGCTTGTCAGAAGCCATCTGGGAAGGTCACAAAAGATGACAAGACCCCAGCCCATTGCAACTGACTCAGTTTAACAAATGAAACCCTTGATGGCCTATCTTGACACATTAATTTCCTCCAAAATCTATCAATGCGGATAAAATAAAATATGTATTTGGGAGGGGGGGATCATAAGGAAAAAAAATAAGAAAAAACATATCAAACTAATAATGTCATAATTGCATGATCCAGATCTAAGTAATATGGAATGTAAAGTTCAGACAAATACCTACTTATTCTGGGTGTATGAAATAATGGATTTTTTTTAACTTATAATTCTTCCAGTCTCCATTTATTTGTGACATAGGCTTTGCAAGACAGAACTTCAGCTGTTTTTAAAAAAAAGAATCTTGGCATTCCCTGCCCCCCTATCATTAAAAAGAACTGGATTTCCTCTCAGATCAAACTATTGTTTCTGGTTATGGCCCATATGTTTAAATAACTTATATAAAAAAGAAATGAAAGGAAAACATATTTTATAATTCAACATACTGTAAACATCAGCAAAATATACTGTTCCCTATATTGTCGTCTTTCTATCTAATGCCACAAGGGGGCACATTGTTCAGTAGCATATCTATCTCCTATTTGTATTATCTAGCGCTATTTAAACGCTTCAGTAAGAGAGTTTGGAGCACAGAGTAAAAAAAAAACTTTTCCCTCTGCATTTTCTTCAAATATTACATAAGCTTCAGTTGAAAACTTTCCACTAGGAAAGCAGGCACATTACTTGGCTTTTGCTTCAACTTTTTTAAATAATATTTTCCACAGGATTCTCATACTGACAGGTAATATTGTTACAAGGATTTTATTCTGGCAAGTCCTGATACAGCAAAATGTAGAAGGAATGCAATATATTGACATATTTCAATTACACAAATATGTCATGAAAAGCAACAACAGCAAGCATAATTTTAAGTCACCATTTTTTTTATTTAAAAAAAGGTTAGTATAAGATATCCTTTAACTTTTTAAAATGTTTTTAAATTTGTGAGACCATCACAGACTTTTCCTTGCCGTGAACCTTAAATGGCTAAAGTCCAAAAATAGGAAAGTGCAGTAATTGCTCTAGCTTTCTGATCATGCCACATTCAGTTACTTGTAGAGACTCCAATTTCATAATTCTATCCTTCCCAAATACACTCATGAGCCAAATCATGGCAGCTGTTACTATATGGGAAAGTCTTTATAATGCCATCATATTAACTGCCTGCTTTAAAACAGATTCTAAAGTTAAGGCCTATTCCTCACTGGCAGAAAGCATGCAGTTTTTCCCAGGCTAGTAAATAAGTTGGCCTCCTTAACATTTGATGCTTCTGAATCTGAAAAAGTAAACATAGATCATATAAATTGTACAAACACATGTACATTACACTGAGCCTAACCACTGCTTGCTGTGGTAGTTTCATACCACTGACACTGCCTAGCAGTGTTTCAAGGGAAGTTTACCAGGCCTACTTTCAGTGATTAAATTTGGGACCCTGAAGAAAAAAGTATTTGGGTTCAAATCATGCAGAGCCATCTTGTGATTTGTTTCTTTTGCGTGTTTGCAACCATTCTGTTTTGTAAACAGTGATTTTGACTGAGAGCATTTCTCAGCCTTGACAACTAGAAGATGGTGTTTTACTCCCAGAATTCACTCCCAGAATGTCATGTCACAATGTAGGTACTAGCCTTAAATATTTGCATTCTTTTTATGAGGTATGAGTACATGCCAATGATTAAGCAAGGGGCTGGTTCCTCTGTTTCTTATGTAGGTGGTGATTCATCCCCTCCTCAAGGTACATTACTGGACTCCATTATTGTGAACAATTGTTACTCAGTTTCCAATCTCCCCTTTCTAAAGATGACTATAGAAAAGGTGGTTGTGTTGTATCCAGAAGATGGTTAGACTCTGCAAGAAATGGATTATTTGGAACCTTGTGCATGGGATTCATTGTATTCTTGAATGATCTCTAGTGTGATTTGGATGGGTGGTGTGTCCATCCTTGCTCTTCATCACCTCTCAGCGACATTTGACAGCATCAATCATGGTATCCTTCTCAAACAGATCTGAGAGTTGGGGGTGGGCAGCAAGTATTGGGCTGGTTCTAGTCAATGTTGATAATGGGGAAGAAATCCTGTCCATGGCCTCTCCTTGTTACTCTTTCCCTTTCTGTTTAACATCTACATAGAGTTGCTTGGTGGATCATCTGATGGTTTGGGTGAAGCATCATCAATTATACCCTTTCTGGACTGGAATATCTTACTCATAGTCACTCCTAGGCTTGTGGTTTCCAGGTTGAACTATTGCAGTGTGCTTTATGTGGGGCTGCTCTTGAAGAGTATTTTGGAACTTTAACTGATACAAAATGCAGCAAAAGAATTAGTTAGTGATGCCAGTTACTTGGACCATATTACATAACTGCTCTGCTGTTGCATTGATGTCATGTTTCTGAATGCAATTCATTTAAAGTCCTTCATGATTTAGCACCTGATTACTTATAGGACTGTCTCTCTCCAATTGTTTCTATAAGTCCTATCAAATATGGCAGAAAGGGCATTCCCTGGGTACTATCAGCTAGGGAGTGTTGGCTGGTTGAGGTTCAAAAGGAGTGTCTTTTCTGCCATAGCATATACCACTGAGTTGGCATTGCAGTGTCCCAATCCATATTTCCAGTATCCCAACCCAAATTTCCTCACTTGTCTGCCTGGGATGTTTATAACCTTAACAAAAAATATCACATCACTTCTATGATTCTATGCATGGAAGCCAATCCAATCTGCATAACTTATTTGTTTTTTTTTATTTTTGTACCCCAAAAATCTAAAACAAGTTTTTAGTTTTTTTCATAGAAGACCCAATATGTCTTCTATGTCAATATGCTCATATTTGTGTAAAAATAATAAAGCATTAGATTAACTGTTGTATCCACAGATAGAGGTTTAGCTTATAACAGTTGCATTTTAAATGGCCATCAGAAAAGTAATTTTTTTGTGGTTATCTTTTCAGGCATTAAAATATCACAAGTTAATAATCAGATTATATATAAAGCTTATAAGTAATGATTTATCCTGTATTATTAGTATTATCTCTCATGTGCTGACATACTGTATGGATCCATTTTTTGGAAAATAAGTCTTACAACATTGCATTACTATTAGGGGTTTATAATATCAAAAGGAACTTTTGACTGGCAAATTTGTCAGTTGCTTCAAATGGAATGAATTTTTTTACACATAAATATTGTTTATGTTGAAACATAATGGGAGTCTTTATATTAGATGCAGCAAGTCAAAGACATGGAAGCAATTGTATTTACACATGTATCTTAATCCAGAAATAGGACATTGGTTATTACACCTTGGCTGTAAAATTTAGTGGATGGTTAAGTATAATACATTGTTTCGCAGCCATGAATCATTTTAAAAGTAAAAAATACTACTTTTACCTGGGCCTAGAATAAACTCAACTTCGATAGCGGAGTTAAAATGTCCCAATAACAATATTCTAATTAGAAATCTGAATGTAACATTAAAGGGTGTGTGTGTCAAGAGCCACATATTATTAAGTTTACAAACAAGCTTGAAGGCAGTCTATAGCATGGACTATATATCTAAATGCCCTTCTTTTATTGTAAAATCTTCTCTTCAGTAATATACAACCTTTCTGTTTTCCCATAATTCAAATAAATCGTAAGGAGAATAACCATTAAAGAACTTCTTCTGTGGGCTTTTTCAGCAATGATGGTGCCATAGCTACTCAAGAAGAGGTCCTATTTTTTTAAAAAAATGGGGACTAACCTCTCCTTTTCGTAGAGAATCCTGATAACTCTTCAACTTTGTTTCTGTATCCATAAATGCATGGATGTCATGCTAACTCTTATTACAAAATTAATTTATCCCCATGGGCAGCCCACAGCTTATACATCAGAGGCATTAAAGGAGAAACAAAAGGAGACAAATGATAAATAAGCATTTTGACTTTTCAATGCAAACTCCTTTTGAATTTGGATCATGACTTAACACAAAAGCAAAATTTCTGTTATGACATTGCAGGGTATGCTTTTGCCATTCTGACAAAACCTCCAATTCCTGCAGATGACCAGGTTCCAATGACTTGGGAAAAAAAATGCATTCTTTTTTTCCCATAATGTACAGTAGTCCTACAATAATTATCTTTTTTTAAAAAAACTTTTCTTGCTGTTTATTTTTATTTGTTCTTACTACCAGTGTTCCTCAGCCTTGTCCTGAACTCATTACTGCCATGGCAACACATTTTCTATGAGACCTTGTCTTACAAAGCCCAGCAACCATAGAGACTTCTCAGTACAGAAGCCAAAACATCTGACTGGAAATCTTATGATGAGAATCAACAGGATTAATTGAACTTTATTCAAAGTATTGTAATGAAAGCCTAATTTATATTCCTTCTATGTCTTGCATTCATCATTTGTAATAGCAGGACAGTCTACTAATTTTAATAGTACCCAGTTTAATTTTGATTGAGGAAAAAGATTTCAGGTAACTGAATAATTTGGGCTATAAATAGATTTTTTTTATTAAGAATTTGAATTACTGTAGTAAAAACTAATACAAAGTAAACTTAGAGAGAGAGAAATGGAAATAAAAAATAAAAGTGCAGGAAAGAAAGAAATAAGTTATTACGTTTATAATTAATCTTTGTTTTCTTCAGAGTTGAAGATAAACCTACCCAATGAAGACTTTTCAAACTTGTTCCAAAGCTCAAGTTAGATGATCAATAGGCAATTTCCAAAACCGATTAGAAAATGAAGTTTGAAAACTGATTATTTCTCCTCCTCCTCCTCCTCCTCCTCCTCCTCCCCCTTCTCCTCCTCCTCCTCCTCCTCCTCCTCCTCCTCCTCCTCCTCCTCCTCCTCCTCCTCCTTCTTCTTCTTGCACTTAAACCTATGGAAAACTACTGTCCTGCAATCTCCTAGCAAGGATCACATGTGGCTGATCTCCTGTCCTCTCCTTATCTAGAGAGGCTCCAAGGAACCAGTTTACTCACCAGTCCTTTGGTCTTTGCTGTAGTTGTTGGCTTTGCTTTTGTAGAGCTATCTTTGGTTCGCTATACTTCCCCTAAAAGTGACCAAATAAATAAGTCCTGATGATGTTCCAAAAAGATAGAATCAGTCATAACTCAGGCTGATTCAATCCAGCTCAGATCATTTTTCTTGTTTCTTTAACTTTTCTTAATGAGGCAGTTCTTAGGCTCAATTAATTCCTTCTTGCTATTGAGTAAGGCAGATATCAAGTAACTGTAAAATCTCTGCTGATATTCTCAGAAACAGGTATTTTTCTAACAATGCAAGGCCAAATAGACCCGAGCTGAGAGAACTTCTGCTTCCACATATCTTGGGAGATTATATTTTAAAAAGCCAGTTGTAATTATTGGCATCACTGTCATAAACAAATTCTGCCCTTATGTCCTGTATCTCAGTGCCTAGCACAAGTGTAGAAATCATAGGCCTTGCATTCTAATATTATATATTTTGCCATTGCCTCAGCCGGGTGCCCATATAACAAGAATGTCATAGTAAACCTCTGGTTGATTAACATATCCAAATAAGACAGCATACAGAAAGTGTTGTCATTTTTAAAACAACTAGACTTATACAAGATTACATAAAATAATGCAATAAGCCTATTTTTATGCTTGATAGATTTAAATTAATAAAACGTATCATTCCATGTAAGTTCAATGATAGAAAATATGACAAACTAGACAGACTCTTTAAGATCACAAAATCCACAGATTAAATTTTCACCAGATGACTAAAATTTATTGGCAATAATAAAGTTGTAACAGCTGTCAAGTCCAATCAAGTATTCCTACAATATAAATTAAATAACAAGAACATAATAGAATAAAGCAAAACAAACTACTGAACTTCAGGGATCAGTACGAGCCTCATTGTGTACTTTTACAAAGGATTACTTTGAGTGTTTATGTTTAGATACCATTTTCTGAATATAACTTTTTAGTAATTAATTTCAATTTTTTAACTGTTAAGTCTGTAATGTATTTTTTTAAAAAACTAACGTGTACTTTAATCTTCTTTTTTTATTTTTGGTATATATTTATATCTGCATCTTTATATGTGCAACGAGGCACTTGTGTTTGGAAATGGTTTGAAAGGTGTTGATTTCCACTTTAAATTTAGTAGACTTCATATTTTACAATTGTCCCATGACAGATTCAGTAGAACATATATCCTTACGAAGAAAAAAAAGATTCTGTGGATTGGTAACGAGGTCTTTTTGAAAAAACAAAAAATCCTATATAAATGATTTGAGGGTAATATAAATTGTAAGTGTATCCTCCAAGCATAAGTTCTGTTGGGTGAAGTGATGTTTGTTTGCTTTCGGAAAACATTCCCAATCAAGCTACCTGAACATCACTTTTCTATTTTCATTAATACATGGGCTCTCAGAGTGCTATCCTTTTCTTTGCATCCTGGAAGCCTGAATATTCTGATTTGGAGTTTCAGAAGGCTTTCCCATGTCAGTGACAATCTTAATAGAATCCAATTAGTTCCACAAGGCACTTTCTGGTGCACAGGCCTCAAGCTTGATTGCGGTGACTGGTGGGTATTTCCTGTGTTTAAGCCCACATATGGATTGAGTAAAGCAGTGGCAGGAGGACTACTGTTTTTCCTTCACTGCATCTTTCTTTCTTTCTTTCTTTCTTTCTTTCTTTCTTTCTTTCTTTCTCCCTTTCTTTCTCCCTTTCTTTCTCCCTTTCTTTCTTTTGTTCTTTTTCCCTTTCTCCCTTTCTCCCTCTCTCTTTCACAGGCTAAACTTCTCTTGTTTTTCCTGGCTCTGTTGTGAAAATACCGACCAGTTTTTTGGCTTGTGCAGTGCGGACACTTGGCCAAAACAATCTGCTGAAAAGCAGTGCAGCAAAATGCTTTTTAACCTACACATTCACCACTCACCATGTGAGTAACCACACCCACTGCCCCATTTCGAGGCTTTAAAACAACACAGGTTTGCCCCCAGAACTGTTTGATTTATTTGACAAGGTTTTGCGAGCTGAGTCTATCAACATTGGAAACGTTCTGAGGCTTGGCTTCTGGCAGCACACGTACAGCTGCACTCTAATCGCTCTCTCTGCCTCTATTAAAGTCGACAAGGTGAATGCATTGTGCCTTCAGTGAGACTTCTTTAAATAAACCATCAGCTTTGCAAAATAAACAGATAGTACTTTGAAACACATTTGTGCAAAAAAAAAAAAAAAGAAATCCACCCCAACTCTTTTCCAAAGGAATAATAATGCAGAATGAGGACATTTTACTATTATTTTGCAGCGTCCTTTAAAAAAAACAACCATGTAATCATTGAGAGGATCTAATAATAAAACATGCCAATATTATTCCTACCAAAGTGATATATTTCTTTTAAATGTAAATTATATGCCTAAAGTAGCCCCATAATGCTGTGTGCCCCTGCATCCTAACCCAGAAAGAGAGAGAGAGAGAGAGAGAGTAGATGGGGATAAAAAAATGGGAAAGAGAAACCACTATGACTGACCAGCATGAAGAAAGGAGACAAGTGTATAGTGTGCCAATAGTGAACAAATCACCCATGATAAAGAAAAAAAAATAGTTGCAGAGTAATAACATTCTTCTCTGTCATGCCACTAGGAATTCATCTGACAGTGACTTTCAGAGGCTATTAAAACCCCATGTACTACCCAATTTCTGTCTTGAGAAAGGGCAAAAAAATGCTATGCAAACTTGCTGGCTTTAACTCATGAAGTTTGTTCAGAATTGGCAGTAACGTGTAATGGTAGATTGATGAAGTGTGTGTGGATTCCCTTATATGTACTTCTCTAAGGTACTATAAAATACAAATCTTCAGCACATAGATGTCTAACATTGGTCCTACTCTCAAAGAACTTGTATATTGCTTCTGAATATCTAAATATACAAAGAATATAATAAGTTTTTTAAAAAGTCAATGTATCAGCCAATTGGCAACTGGTAATTCATAGATATCCTCTAAGGATCAATGGAAAAAGCTATTTGCATTTTGGACAATATTTGGTACACCTGTCTGGATTTGTTGCATTTTGTAATTTCAGTTAAAATGTTAATCAAACATTCACTCCCCTTATAGAATCCAGTTATAATTTTGGATATCAACATTCCAGTACAGTGACTTATTTTGGAATATAGCAGGTCCTTGGAACTTCCAACAATCAGCACTTCTCTAGCTTTATCAACATGCACAGAGACCTCTCAGGTATACATTAACATCATAGCATAATATTATGACAATGCATCCTTCTGATCTATGAAAGAGACAGTTCTAGGTTTGGCAAAGGATCCTTAATCCATATCTGAGAGGGAGGTTGAAACTCTTGCAAATCCCAGGGAGCCAAAGCAATTAAAGATTAAGAAAAAAAAGACTTGTTACGACTCATAGGCTTGGTTGGATCTAAGCCATTTGACCCCTATACTGTCTCTAGAAATATACTCTTAGGATTTGATGCTCTCCTCTTGCAGTTTTCTGGCTCTAATTGTTATAAAGTAGCTGGCTATTTCTAGCAAGCAGACTGCTTGGTGGTCTTACTGGTTCTGTATCAAGATGCCACCCAGAAGGTATCGTCATGACTCCCAAGCAACTTGTACACTTGTCTTCAAAATAGGATCAGAAAAAAATAACATAGTTTACGTGTACTCTGTATGTCAATGAGAACAAATTTTCTACTACATGCACAAATACATGCAAACATATCTATGGTACAAAAAAAATGAGTTACCGTAAATCTTTCAATTTTGTTCTGTTATTTCCTTTGATGTGTGATTGGGTTCTTCTGCAGCTCCATTATTTCAGCCACCTTAAATATTAGTTCATAAAATTCTTATTTTTTCTCTTGTTCAGTGCTTATAAATTCAGCCAAATGCCTTTAATTTAGGCCACATCAACCTTGAGTTTGAACACAAATGCATTTTTGTTTGAAAAAAAAAGCTGTTCTTTTCATAAGCTGCCTGCAAACTGCCTCTATTCAAATGAACAGACTGTATTATGTTTGGAGCAAATTTAAATACCCCACCTGGAATTACCGCCCAAACACACAGCTTGAGCTCCTATGAGTAGTCCAGAGAATGCTTTCTGATATCAAATGAAACCTAAAGGCTTTAGGCCAATTTTTTTTTGGCAATAGTCGCTGTAAAAAACTTTGTAAGGTATTTGTAAATATTGGGGGGGGGGACCTTCTTTCAGAAATGAGAATTAAATTCTTTTTCTCTCCAAATCACTTAAAATAGGAATAGAAAATGTATACTGACCAAAAAGCCCATTCAAATACCTTTATTCTTTCTATTTCACATGAGCACCTGAGTGCAAATAGTGTAACAGGTAGATTCAGCAATGACTCCTATCTCATACTCCAGCATAAAGCACATTTCTCAAAATAGATAACTTCAATAGATGTTACTCCACAATTTTGGGAAATCTGGTAATTGACGTGCACCCCTCTCAAAATTTGTTTGCGAAACACTGATGTATATCATTAATAGAAGTTAGATTCCACAGAGAAATCTTCATTTAAACCACATGAATTTATTTGATGCACTTTTAGCTCCTTCAGTTATTTCAGCTAAATTGTCATTTGTAATGAGACAGAAGGACAAAATGCAGAAAAAGTACACATAAAGTGTAATCATATTTACTGTATTAATCTTAATCACAACTGCCAGAATTGAATCTGCTATGCTCTGTCTGTCATTTAGAGAGCTTGTTGAGACTGCCACCTCCTCTTGAAGTAAACAAGATGTGGATGAGATGACAGATCTTCTCTGTGGGACTCCCTTTTAGGGAAACCCTCTTCTTCCATATATACACTGAGCTCTTCTCCTTGCTTTTCTGGTTGCACTGGTTTTGCTGCAGCATTTTGAACAAATTGCTTTGGCCAAGTGCTCTTGTTGCACAAGTTAAAATGGTTAAATGAATACAATTTTATTTTTGAAACAGTCACATTCACTTCTATTTCTTAGAACCACTTCCTTTGGGGAACACAACTCCCAGCCCATCATCAAAAGCTAAATGGGATCATTAGTCTGAAAAATATTGCACAACCCTGCTCTAATTAGACATGCCAGATCTTTCATGAGCCTAATGCCAGAGTCTAATGTCTGGCCAGTGCATGGATGGACTTTAGGTCCCCATTAGTTGTCTTCCATTTTGAATAACTGATTCCTGATTCTTTGATATATCTGGCTCAGAAGATAGCACTAGAAGAGTAAAGAGAAATAGTTTAGAGTAGCAGCCATAGTTTCACTTTTATATAAATTAACAGTAAGTTGTCTTAGTTCATGTTGATCTATTTATATTTGTGGCAACAAAAATGATCCAATGATGATGGCATCTCAGCTGCATATGCCTGTTATGCATTTTGTTTTTTCCCCAATGCTATGTCCTGCTAATTATATTTGTGAAAAGCTGTTTTAGCTGTGGTAGACGTTGTAATCGTTGTCTTTCTTAAAATGAACCAAATATTCCAAGGCTCTTGAGTATGCTCATTCACATATGTATGTAGGTGTATATTTAACTGTTTATGACTTCACTTTGTCTTGACAATCAAATCCACTTCTGGTGGAAATAAACTCCAGACTCAGTTATGTGATTCCATTTATCTGTTACGGCTCCCAGGCTGGCACCAGCAAGTATAAATATATCAGCACGATGTATTCCAAAGATGACTTGTTCTCACATATAAATTCTTTTTGCAATTAGTAAACATGAAATCTTGTGACAAATGGTTTGTAGATCCTTGTACTGAGGACTGGAAAACTCAGCAGGACTACAAATCTATCCCAACATGAACCATGTTGAACAGCATTCCATTTGTGAGTTTGTCAAGTCTTTTTTAATTGCACTTAAATAAAGAGTATCATGGTTGCAGGAGATATTTTGGATAAATGTCTTTTGCTTTCTCTACCAGATGATTAGAGATAGGAGTAATCATTTGTTATGGAAACTCTGATATTTGGTTGAAAATAGTTGTATTGCTTCTTTATGCCATAATAACGTAACCATAAAGAGGAAAACATGATTCATTTTTACATGAACAGGGCTAGAAAGTGGGTTTAATAGTTAACTACCCTTTAACCTATTTATTTATATCAATAGCTGATTGGCTTATCATTGTTTAATTATAAATATCTAGAATGAAGAAACAAAATAACCATGGTTCAATACAAGAGTACACTTTTATGTACACTGAAATCAGAGGGTTAAATAAAGTACCCATGGTTCTTTGCTGTATTATGAATAATGTATAAAATGGATGGCTGGATGTTTCTCTTGCTTTATACTTAGTGAATTTAGTAATCATTCTCAGTTTGGTTTGCAAAGGAACAGTAGACCAGGAAAACTGGTATTCTGAAAGAAAAGAAAACACAATTCCTTCCAAGGTATTTTAAGAGGGCTATACACAGCTGTACACATTTTATTTCTTAACAAGAAAAGAGGTTGTAACTGAATAATTTGACATTGTTGACTATATGAAAACATGAAACAAAAGTACTGATTCAAGAATTCGCTGAAGGAAAGAATCCAGGCACTCACTGGTGTACTTTATTATATTTTTAAGGGTGCATGCACTGTTTATTGAGGAAAGCTCAATTTGGTACTTTTGCCCTGGCATCTAGGAAAGTGTTATTTGTGTTGTTAATTTTACATCATGCCCACTTTAATTGAATTGGCTGCTAAATAGAGCCAGGAATAATGGCGTTTAAAAAGGAAAATTGCAGTAATCTTCAGAAAGCTGTTCTATAATGGAGGAATCTAATTAATTTAGCCCTGCAGCCTTCCATAATGGCAGCACTTTATCATTTCCACAGATGGAAGTTGAAGGAATTAACAAAGGTGTTGTTTCTTTGGTTTGTTTTTTTTCTGGCAGCAACAGAGATCTCTCCCTATGTTTAGCTGGACTATGAAGCTGTAGCTTTGCCAAGTGGAGCTCTACCACTTTGTTATGGTTGCTCAAAATCCTACAAATTACATATTTCTATCTGCAAAGGAGAACTGTGTATCAGTATTAGGAGAGTTACATTCTTCAGAAAATAACAAAAATAACCGGTGAAACTTTTTCCTTACTTGAGTCCTGTCTCTTCACCACAGTTTCCCCGAGTGACTGTTTTTCCAATTCTGTTATTGCTTTTGAGAAGAGCATCCCAGATCACTTTTCCTAACATTCACTAAATATAAAGGCATGTGGGTTAATTTGGTTCATTTGCCTCTCTAATGGGTGGGCAACCTTCGCTTATTAATGAAAACATTTCTACACTAAAAGGCTGAAAACCTATTAACTGGTTTTCTTTTTGATATTTAATATTTCATACTTTTACTATTGTGATATCAATTTTGCTCTTAAACAGGACTCATTTATGGGTAATAAATGACATGAAGGTGTTGAAACAACATTTTCTAAATTGGCTTACTCCAGTTGTTGGTGGTTCTGAGGACAACTTCTATTACTCTTGATCACTGGAGATCTCAGCTGAGTCGAATGGAAATTATTCTGGAGTTCATTATGTGAGGAAGCCTAAGAGTTTCATTTGCTTTAACCTTATTTTTTATTTTTTAAAAATGCATGTATTCTAGTTTACAAAGCAATGCAGCAGAGAAATTCTGGACATACATACACACGTGCATAGGAAAGAAGTCTTAGAAAATCCTGTTGCTGAATTTTTATTCTGGTAGTCCTTATGTGTCAGGAATCCATCCAATTCTCCATCCAAATATGCATCCATATTATCGTTATCTTTCATTGCAAATATTCATGGTAAAATTAAGAATGTAAACCTGACTTTCTAAAAACCAAAAAAATCCATTCAGAAGATATTGCTGCTTCATTAGAATTATCAGCATTTAGGACTTCCTGGGAGGAGCCTACCAGGTGGGGGCAGCAAAAAATCAGCTGCCTCCGAATTCCTGGCTACGTACCTGTTTAGAGGATCTTCCATCTGACGTCTTATCAGGTTTTCTTATCCTTCAGGCAAGAAGGAAAGAAGAAACTGTTTTGCTGGCAAATGCTCTTCGATTTTTGCAGCTTTTGTGCTTGCAAGGAAAGGGGGGCTAGCCCAAGGCAGAACGGCTGTCCGTGCTGGGAACTTCAAACTGCCTTGTGCAGGACAAAGTAGGTCTCCCCCACTCTGCTCAAAGTTTTGTTTGATTTAATCTTATCACGAGCTGAATCCGTTTACTGCGTGGACAATAATTGCTTATCAACATTTTAGCTTCTTTTCTTTTTCTCCTCCGAAAAATTATTTACTCAGAGGCTTTTAAAATGGCGCCGAGCAGGCTGGTTTCTCCGGTAATAACGAACACTTTTTGCTAATCCTCACAAGAATTCAAAACAAAAGAGATTGCTTATCATATGTTTTGGTTTCACAATAGAAGAATTTTACTCCTTCATTAACCTTGCTTATCTGGAAGTTAAATGGTGATGAATCTGCTGAACGGTCTTGTTACAATGTTTACTCACTGAAAGTTTTGCCAAGCCTTAAACTTCAAAATAAAAGCCTCTTTACTTAAAGCTGCATATTCAGGCAATAGAGTTTTATTAACTGCAGGCAGATAAATTTTGAAATGGCCTCAAAACCAAATATTAACTTGAAGTCGTCACCCTCTACTTCCAGGGGCACATCCTCAGTGCCTGGCACAAAGCTGCAGCCTCCGCTTCCTACGCCCCCTGCTGGGGATGTGTTAACGAAAGAATTTTTCCTGAGTAATCTAAGCGAGGCTCTTAATGCACAGACAATTAAAATGGAAGATAAATTTAGAGATAATAGAGAGGAGAGAAAAGAGGAAATAAAAGAAATGAAAGAAGAAATTAAAAGTGAAATAAAAGGACTTAAACAGGAGCTGTATGAGAAATTTGAGGCTAAGGTTGATAAAATTAGAGACGACATGCTGAGTCTTGTAACTGTATTAACAGAACATATTTCTGGAGTGGAAGATACTCTAGAGGTTCTTAATGATGCCAATGCTAACTTGACATTGAAAACAAGGTGGTGGAACAAAAAGTGGAAAATGCTGAAAAAGAAATTATTATGATACAGTACCGACAAATGGAGTTCGCATTAAGAGTAAGGGGGCTGCGTGAGGAGAAACAGGAGAACCTGAAACAGATCCTATCGGAAGCTTTTGACCGCCTGATGGGAAGACCAGGGACCAACCAAGACTGGCAAATTGACAAAGCTTACCGCGTTAACTCCTGGCTGGCAAAGCAGAAGCAGCTTCCTGGAGACATCGTTATATATTTTACTACAAGAGAGCTTAGAAATATGGTACTGCAAGCGTCTTATAACACTAAGCTTCAAATTGGCGGTCAAGACCTGGCTGTTTTGAAAGAGATACCACCTCAAATGTTAAGAGCCAGGAGAGACTACGCTTTTTTGGTCGAAGAACTCAGAAGTCGTCAGATACAGTATAGATGGGATGCACCATTCGGCATCATATTTACATTTGATAAGCAAAGGTACCGCCTCAACTCTGTATGGAAAGCCCGAGATTTTTATTATAATATATTGAAGGCCAGACACCCTGCACCATCTGGACCTAGAGAAAGACCACAAGAAGGACAGGATAGACAGCAAACTACACAACCACCAGACAAGATGGAGCATCTCTCTTCTCTAGAAGTGCAAGGTGCTATGGAACCAAGACCTAGCCGCATGACTACTAGACATATGGACAAACAAGCTAAAAAGCAACAGCATCAACAATCATCGGCCATTGATCAAGGAACTACAATAACAAATCTGGAAGCAGTGGGAGGAGCTAGACCTAAGGTTAAACAGGCCATGCAGGAAGCTCTAAAAATGCTTCAACCAACCAAAGATGACAACTAAGATTTTAACATGGAATGTCAACGGACTGAACTCTCCACAGAAGAGGAAGAAAATATTTCATTATCTCAAACAGTTTAAGAACGATGTAATTTGTTTGCAAGAAACTCATATCAAGTCAACTGATCAAAATATTTGATCAACTCAAAACTTGGTCAACATTTTGCAGCTTCTGCTATGGAAAAGAAGAATGGTATAGTTGTATACTTAAGAAAAGATATGAAAGCTGAATTAATAGAAGCAGATCCCTTCGGAAGATATATTGCTTTAGACTTAATCTTAGAAGGGAAAAAGACATTACTTTTGGGAATTTATGCTCCCAATCAACAGCAAGATAGATTCTATAGAAATCTTCATGCTAAATTAGTACAGTGGGACTATAGTTCCTGTATACTATTGGGTGACTGGAATGGAGTGATAGACACTAAGAGGGATAAGAAGATTTCCCGCCTAAATACCAAGATGCGAGCAAAGTTACCCAAATCTTTCTTTGACATTATGGATGATTTTGAATTGAGAGATATTTGGCGAGAAAGAAATGCAGAGGAATATGACTTCACTTTCTTCTCGGACAGGCATCAATCCCTCTCAAGGATTGATTTTATTCTAACCACTAATGATTTGCTTTCTAGGGTCAAGAAAACAAAGATTGCAGCTAGGGTCCTTTCGGACCATAACCCAGTTTGGATGGAGTTGGGAAGGGTAGTGCAGGCAAGAAGGTCTTGGAGATTGAATGAAAACTTATTTAGATATGAAAAGTATATTAATGATTGTAAAAAATTACTATCTGAATATTTTGTTTTGAATATGAATAAGGGTACATCTATGGAATTTGTATGGGACACAAGCAAAGCGTATATGAGAGGAGTTTTGATGAATATAAATAAAACACATAGAAATAAGCAAGGGTTAAAACGAACAGAACTGGAAGAGGAAATTAAGAGAAAAGAGCTGGAGTTAACAATGAACCCAGACGATACAAAGGTTAAGGAAGCTATTAACATATTAAAATCTCAATTTGACATGTTGATCTCTGACCAGGTAGCTACTAATTTATTATATGCAAAACACAATACTTTTTGTAATGCAAACAAACCTGGCAGATGGTTAGCTTATCAGATTAGGAAAAAAAGGAAAACTCGAAATATATCTAAACTGATTTACAGAGGGAAGGAGGTGTTTCAACAGGAAGAGATTCAAAAGGCTTTCTGGGAATTTTTTACAGAACTGTATAAAGGGGATAAAATTAATGGTTTAGACATAGACAAATATTTAGACAAAGAGAAAATACCTTCAGTTAGAGAAGAACACAGGCAAAAATTGAATCAACCAATAACCTCGGGGGAAATCCTGCAGGTAATTAAGCAATTAAAGTCAGGGAAAGCACCAGGTACAGATGGCTTGACAGCGGTTTACTATAAAAACTTACAGTTAGAAATGGTAGAACCTCTTAGAGAATTATTTAATATGATTCAAACGGAAGGTAAAGTCCCTCCATCTTGGAAGACAGCGTTTATATCTTTGATACCCAAAGAAGATCAAGATACTACTCAACCCAAAAATTATAGACCTATTTCATTACTGAATGTAGATTATAAAATTTTTACTAAAATATTAGCAAATAGGTTAATGTTGGTCACTCAACAATTGATACATATGGACCAAACAGGTTTTATACAAGGGAGACAGATGAAAAGTAATGTTAGATTAATTATTAATGCATTAGAATATTTGGGAAAGAACAACCAGATCCCTGCTGCGTTTATATTTTTGGATGCTGAGAAGGCCTTTGATCGAGTTAACTGGCAATTTCTGTTGAAGATACTGCAAAAAATGCAGATAGGAGATAATTTTTTACAGTCAATTAAAGCAATATACCAACAGCAAACAGCACAAATCATAGTCAATGGAAGTTTAACAGACTCTTTTCAAATTGGAAAAGGTACAAGACAGGGCTGTCCTTTGTCCCCATTATTGTTTATTATAACTTTGGAAGTATTGTTGAATAAAATACGGGGCTTGGATGGTTTAAAAGGGATCAAGATTAGGCAGCAAGAATATAGAGTCCGCGCTTTTGCGGATGATTTGGTCATAATATTGGAACAACCGCAGGAATCCAGTATGGTTTTAATGAATACGATTAATCAATATGGTCAAGTGTCGGGCTTTAAAATAAACTTAGGAAAAACCAAAATATTAGCTATAAATATGAATATTAAACAAAAGGAAGAATTAGGAGTGATGCTAGGATGTGAGGTAGTTAAAAAAGTCAAATATCTTGGAGTTAACATTTTAACTTCAAATGGGAAATTATATAAGCATAATTATGAACCACTTTGGCATAGCATACAGACAGAGATGAAAAAATGGGAGAAATTGCACTTATCTTTGCTGGGTAGGATAGCGGCAGTGAAAATGAACATTTTACCAAAATTTTTATTTCTTTTCCAAATGTTACCTATACTTAAAAAAGATGCGAACCTTTTAGAATGGCAGAAGGGTATCAACAAATTTGTGTGGGCAGGAAAGAAGCCGAGGGTAAAGATGAAAATAATGCAAGATGTACGTGAGAGAGGAGGATTGAAACTACCTAATTTAAAACTATATTATGATGCAGTGGCATTATCTGTAATTAGTGATTGGATTCATTTAACCAATGATAGAATATTGAATATTGAGGGACACGATCTGGTATTTGGTTGGCATGCTTACCTGTTATTCAACAAAAAATTGGATAAGAATTTTAAAAGTCATATTTTAAGAAATGCTTTATTGCGGGTTTGGAAGAAATACCAATATAAATTAAATGACAAGATACCCATGTGGGCAATTCCTAGACACGCAATTGAAAATATGAATACAGCACAAAAACAGGACAGAATTACTTACAGACAGCTTCTTACCTCGGAAAGGGGGGTATTACAATTAAAATCTTTAGAGGTATTAAAAGAGGAGAAGGTAGTTCAAACATGGTTCCAGTATGGGCAATTACAGGCTAGGTGGAAAATAGATCAAAAAATTGGTTTTATTCAAGTTGAGGATAATCTGTTTAAACAAATAAGAGATCAAAGCTTAATGCATATAAAGAGGATATATAATGTATTAATACAGATGGATTCGGAAACAGAATTAGTTAAAGATTGTATGATAAAATGGGCTCAAAATATTGAGGAACCAATAATGTTGGATACATGGGAAAGAATCTGGGTAAGAAATGTGAAATTTACACAAGCTCAAAATCTGAGAGAAAATTTTTACAAGATGTTCTATAGATGGCATTTAGATCCTAAAAAGTTGGCTTCTATGTATCCGAATGTACAGCCTAAATGTTGGAGGTGTGGTTCTCTCGATGCTACATATTATCATATATGGTGGACCTGCCAAAAGGTTAAGGCATTTTGGATAAAAATATGGTGGGTCATGCAAAATGTTTTTAAAAGAAGGATAAAGTTTAGTCCTCAGTTATTTTTACTAGGTATATGTACTGACTTTACAGTGGTAGAGACCAATTTGATTCTGCACCTGATAACTGCAGCAAGACTGTTGGTGGCGCAATATTGGAAGAAGGAAGACTTGCCTACAATCCAAGAATGGACATTGAAAGTAACAAACTTAGCTGAAATGGCTAAAATATCGGCATATCTCAAAGATCATTCAAATGAGATATATAAACGAGACTGGAAAAAATGGATTGACTATATACAAAATAAATACGGGACTAAGAAATTCCAGTTAGCCTATGCTTAAGATCAGAAATGATTTAAACTGTTAAAAGTCAGTTCAGTAAGAAGAAGCTAAGGTCAATCTAGAATGTCATTAATTTCTTTATTTCTTTTTTCTCAATAGATTTTAGACTGTGTTAGTTAAAAATCCATACCGTGTACGGGTTCTGGGAAGTCGGGGGGGGGGGAAGGAGGAGGGGGGTGGGGGGTGGAGGGAGGGAGGGGTACACACAACAACAAAAAAAATTGTACTTCAATGTCTTAATGATTGACAAATGATGACATATTTGTGTTTTTTTTAAAGAAAAATAAAAAAGTTCTGTTCAAAAAAAAAAAAAAGAATTATCAGCATTTAACTTTATTAAACTGCGGTCCAATTAATGGGTTTGGAACCTTCCCTAGGTCAATTTTTAAATGTTTTTTAAAATTAAAAATTGCAATAATAAAGAAGATGCTTGAATATGTTGGCACATATCGCATATATCACATTAGAGGAAGACCATGTGAAAATGCTAGTCTGGCAAATAATCACTGGAGCCTGTGATAGTTGTACTCATGTAAATGTGGACTAGATACCTGGGTTTGTTGCAAGGCCAGATTCTCATGTTTAGACTATCATTCTGTTGTTTCATGTTACTTTTGACAATAGTTGGGTTGCTATCCACATATAACTACTATAGTAACTACAGTAGTACTTAATTGTGTTATTGGCAAGTATTTGCTTTATTATATATAATGTGTGTGTGCGTGCGCGTGCACGCACGCGTGTATATAATTTGATTATGCATTATTAACATGTTCGAAAGGTTATGCTGGGATCTGTAGGTAAAAAACAGTGGTATCTCAGCTACTGACAAGTTCACAGTAAAACTAAAAGTGTTTTCACATGCTTCCCTCATCATCCATTTAAATCCTACATCAGTTTAGCTACTGCATGAAATAAGCTATAAGTTTTATAGAAAAGGTTATAAAAATAATTTTATATAAAAATTGATAGGCTGAAAAGTTGTTGTAATACCTGTTTTAATTTTGGGTTGCTATTAGCTAACATGGCACTTTTGTTACAATATTGCAATGATAAATATTTCAAAAATTAGTCTATTTTGAAATGCTTATTGTATGACTCACCTATGATATATAAGAAAATAAGTCCATGCATATGTCTAATTTTAAGGATTAACCGGCATAATATTAGTTTACTAGATGCTAATTTGCCAACTTTGGGAATTCAAAACTAGTTGTGAAGATCCATGATAATAATGGAAGATTAAGCAATTCTATATATCTATGAATGTTTGCCTGGTATGTACTGAATGGATTAATTAATAGATGACCCGAGTCTCTTCCTCTCTGAGCCAGGTGATGTGACCTGAGCTAGGTGATGTTCTCCCGAAGTCCTTTTTATTTATATGTTACATTGTTTGTTGGAGCTATAATTTCCACTTCTGTTTCAATATTACAAATAAATGCCAAGCTTAGTTGATTTAAAACCTAATAGGGCCACCAGGAAATTCCAGTGCTGTTTAGTACACAGGAAAATTAAAATATTCACCAGGAAAACTCTTGTGTTAACACTGACATTTGCCAAGAAAATTATATGGATGCAATTGTCTGGGCTTAATCTCAACCTAACTTTTTAAAAACTTGTTTAATGTTTCTATTACATTTCTATAATTAATTCATCTTTATAAGTTATTTTGAATAAATTAAATCTTTTATAGCACAGGATGCAAAATCCCAACAGTTGTATACTCGTTTTCACTAATGGTGGAAGTATCAACTTGAATGCCAGAACATACTCTTAATTTCTGCAGACTTTATTTTTATTTGTCTAAATTGAAGACAGTCATGGCATTAAACCATGAAAAAAGCAATGGAAAAATTATCAGTCTTTGATATGCAATCACAGTCACAGATAGCAATGCAAACTCAAACCGTCACACCATAGTTAGAAACCATCTTAGCTTTTTTGGCATTTTAAACATTTGCATGCTTTCCCCCTTCATCCTACTATTTCAAACCTTGCCTGAAATATCTTAAAGCATGCTGCCTTTGTTCCTAGTGGTAGTTCCATCCCAAGAGCTTCATCTGCCTTTGCCTGTATATTGAAAACTGTGGAATATTTCTGTCATGCTATAAAGTTATAAGTCAGAAAGTTATAAGCAGAAACATAAAGGAAATCCCCCCTCTCTTTGAGTGGACCCAATCACATGTGTCTATAACAAGTAAGAAGCATCAGGAATGGATTGGCAACATCCATTGTTTTAATCAGTATCATTTGTTTACTTCAGTATTTATCCACCAAAACCATCTAGACTATCTTAGTGTATGTCTGTGGGTATGTCTGACGTTGTGCCAAAATCCATCTTCTAATTTCTTTTGTTATGAGAATTATGTCTGTTTTCTATCCCATTCTTGTGATCCTTTAGAATTTCTTTAGAATTTTTTATTCAGAACTGTTTACATCCTTTTCTTTTTGCATAGTGACACAACCTCTGTAATTGCCCACATGCTTCCTGATCTGGAAAAGAGATCCTATATAATTTCTTCCCCAGAGATTTAATTGAAGCATAAAAAAGGAAGGCTGCAGGCTTGTAAAAAAGTGATTTTTCAATGAAAGTCTGCTCATACAAACTTCATTCCTCAAGAAAGTGCATGAATCTTATACCCTACCCACAAAAAATTCAAATTCTCTTCTCCTTTGGTGGGAAAAGAGTATGACTCCCCCCACAATCAATAGATATTCAGCAGAATTCAGTAGTAGCACAATTCTAATAGAATCTCAATTTATTACAATGAATATTTTAATAATTTCAATTATTGTGTGGTACAACAGTGGAAAAAGGCTACAGGATCAGAGAATACTATTTCATTAATATTATGGTCATCCAGGTCCATAACTCCATTTTTATACAGCACATGATTATGTGTTGTGGCTATGAGTGTTGTAGCGATGAGTATGCCAAATGGGATGGAAAGTGTATGGCCTCCCCCTGTTCACATAGACCAGGTTTGTCCAACGTCCGGCCCAGCAGCCAATTGTGGCCTGTTTTCAAATTTCGAGTGGCCGGCAGCCTCTTCTTCCCACCAGAGTTATTTGCTTAGTCTTTGATAAAATAGTTCATTTGCATTTAATGTTAATGGTTCAAAGAATGTCCGGCTGAATGGTCAGCCCCACATATTTTCACCTCACCAAATCTGTCCCACCTTGCAAAAAGTTTGGACACCCCTGACATAAAGAGATAGCATCAAGAAATGGAATCTCTTGCTGCAGGACTCCTTACTTTTAGCACCCTTATTTAACGAACATTGGTATTTCTAAATTTTACAATGTGAAGGGCCATAGCAGCAATTCTGAAACATCACAGTTGCAGGAATATCCTCCCAAAGAATGGGGATCCTGCTGCTGGTGTGGAGAAGAGTCAGAAATGGCAGTGAACTGAAAAAACCAATTATGTCAAGATAATGGAAAGCATCTGGCTTTTAAGAATTAGGTAGTAGACTCATAACTTGCTTTTCATCGTATCCAGATGGAGCAGGGACAATACTGCTGGAACTACATCTGGGAAACTCCTAAGGAAACTAACAGAAAGGAGCCAGACCTCCCCATCTTCTAGCATTAGGCTCTGTAGCAGAGATGGTTGATGTCCAAAGTGGGATGACAAGCAGCCTTTGCTCAGACTTAAACAAGCTCTGTCCATCCTATAATTGAAGCTTTGCTGGGATTCAAAATCTTTTCAGGGAAGTTGGCAGTAACCATCTCCCTTTGCAGCTGTCTATCTACCACACTCCACTTGCCAGTTAGCATTCTCTAGGTCCACTTTAAGTCAGAAAACCTGCCTTTCACATGGCTGCCTGTTAGGATCAGTGGGATTGTCATTTTGCATCCTGGAAGAACAGGGAAAATGCCAGCTCTTCTTAAAAACAACATTTTTAATGAGAATGGAATAATCTTATAGGCAAGAGTATCTTTCTATATAAGGGGATATTTAGATCTACTATGAAAATTAATAATAACAACAAATTCCATAGCAACATATTTTTATCTACTATATTATTTCTCATTATCCACCTAACTACAACTCCCACTAAATTTTATGTAGTTTAGGAAAGCCACAGGCATTTTGGCATGACTTATTTTTCTTATTCCAATATATTCATGGATTGGCAATAGAGTTACTGGCTCCAAAGCTTTTTTAAAGTTTTTGTGTGGACTTTTTTGGTTTTGATATAGGAGAGACAAACGTGAAGCCCTGCCAGATTTGAAAACACGGATTAACACAATGCTTTTGTCTCAATGACATACATTTGCTTGGAGGAAGAGGAGAAAAAAGCACCAATTTCCTAATTTTCTCTCTCTTAGAAGTTAGCATTACCTAAGAGACATTACCTAACTTCTTCAAATGCAGAGGTCCTAAACCACAGGGGACAATTGATGTAATTGACTAATTTTCTGTGTAGTAGATTTCACTGTGCTACAAGTTTGGAACAAAGGAAACTTGGAAATTAAGGGGAAAAAAACTTTGAGAATGGGAAATAGATCTTACTCAAAATTCCAACGACAACAAAATCAGATATTAATTAAGGATACTTGTCTTCCTGAATTATTTCAATATCATGCGATTGTTTAAAATCATATCAATCTTAAGAGTTAAGATAGTCACTTGCAGAGAATTGAAGATCTAATAGAAATATGGTTTGCTGAAGAAGGGGGTTTCAATTTTTTTCTATCTGATCAACCATGCAAAAAGCCCACAAAGAAATAAGAAAGTAAAAGATTTGCAATGTATATTCAATTGTGCCATCTTTAAATCTATGGAAGAAACATCCTCTTGTTTGTCATCAGTCTTACAATACCAACTATAATAAACTATGTCCATATCTGGATGTATTTGTGATGCCCATTTGTAGCCTTCATTGGAAAAGGGATTCTTTATTCAATTAGTGTTCTGAAGTACCAACACTGGCAATAAACAACAAATGGAGAATTTTAGTCATTTCTAATAAAAATTGATCAATGTAGGTTTTACTTCTGACTGCTAATCCTGGGTAAGCAGGATTACCATACATGAAAATCCTTGTAGAGTCGTCATAAACTATGTTGGAGATGACTTTATCTAGAAAAAACTAGATCCTACTTTAATGTTATTAAATTCCTTTAATAGCCACATTTTAGGATTCAACTAGAACAGCAAGTTCCTTGTTTTATGTTTACTTTAACCAGGCTTTGTTAACACATTTGATCAGAAACATATTTCAAACCAACCAATGTTTAGGAGATCAAATCCACCATTCCTATATAACCAGAACATAGAAAGAAAAAGAAATACCACAGAATCTCCTGAGAGCTGCTAATCAGCTGATCTTGGACAGCCAATCCTGTTAATCTGCTTCTTGTTCCAAGTGCTGTTCTCCTTCATTAGCTTGGCAAATTGTTGTGAAAAGATGTTTTGAGATGTTACTTGTGCTTGTTTGCTTCAATTATTTTCCAATAAGGACAACTAATCCTGCCAATTCACTTCTTCACACTGCTGATTTAAAAAAAATATTATTCTGGTTATAAAGATATTTTGGACAGTTCATAAAAAACAAATCACATACAATTTTCATGATCTACACAGGCTATTTCAAGTATTCACATAACAGAGATGACCAGATTAATCCTGCCAGCAATGTTGCTCTTAAAGCGGAAAAAGCACAATGAATGAAGCTGAAAAGCAATAACAACACTTAGACTTATAAACCTCTTCACAGTGCTTTACAGGCCTCTCTAAGCAGTTTAGTGAATTGCTCCTAACAATCTTGGCCCTGATTTTACTGACCTCGGAAAGATGGAAGGCTGAGTCAACCTTGAGCCGCTCAGGATCGAACTCCTGGAGTGACCAGTGAATTACCCTGCAGTGTTCCAACAGAGATGTGGTGGCTCAGTGGCTAAAATGCTGAGCTTGTCGATCAGAAATGTTGGCAACTCAGTAATTCGAATCCCTAGTGTCACGTAATGGAGTGAGCTCCCGTTACTTGTCCCAGCTTCTGCCAACCTTGCAGTTCAAAAGCATGTAAAAATGCAAGTAGAAAAATAGGGACCAACTTTGGTAGAAAGGTGCATTCCCTGCGCCTTCGGTGTTTAGTCATGCTGGCCACATAACCATGGAGACATCTTTGGACAGTGCTGGTTCTTTGGCTTTGAAACAAAGATGAGCACTACCCCCTATAGTCGGGAATGACTAGCACATAGGTGGGAGGTGAGCCTTTACTTTTACTGTGTTCTAACGACTGAGCATCACCAACACAAAAATTTTAGATATGTCCATTAGACAAAGAAGGTAGAGAGACCTGAGAAGGTTGTTGGTTTAAGGATGTGCATCTTTATGTAGCCATATTATTTCAGGAGGATTTTTTGATATTCCTCCCACTCCCATATGATTCCAGTTTGTTTTTCAGTTGAATTGTATATCTTAAATGTTATACTGAAGATGAAAAAAAAATCTGATTTATCTTAGTCTGATTTTTTTTAACATCTAAAAACATAGCATTTTAACGGTGATGTGCAAGCTTTCTATATTCACTGTATTTGTGACCTTATCAGATGTTTGTAATTTATTTGATACTGCTGATTGGGTCTACATCTGTATAACAGATGTTTGGATATATCCTACCCAGAGAAGAAAACAGAGTATACAGTATAATGTCTCCCAATTGTATTTCAAGGGACAAGTTTCTCTTGAATATTTATAAGGCTTCTTGCCCTCACATTTCTATGGGAAATAGAAGTAGTTCCCACATTAAAAAGCCATCCATTGATGTGCTTATACAAGTCCATATGCTGCAGTGATTCTTATATTTGCAGACCCATTGCAGCCAAAGAGGACTAGATTGGAGAAAGCTGCATAGAATCTAGAAGAAACCGGAAGTTATTTGTTTCATCCTGAGACATAAGACGGTCACAAATTAGGCATCTATAACTAAGACATTTATAATAAAGTGGGATATTTAAAGGCTAAACCTGTAGACCCAAATTCTCAATATATTGAATTTTTGCATAGCTTCCTGACCACAGTCAGAGTTTTTGTGACGCAGGATTTAGCCAGTAGCACTCACTTTTTCCCTCTTAAGCTGACTCAATTTTCATTTAAAATCTGCCTTCCATGTTTCAGCTTTATTGTGGCATTCCAGATTTCCTAGTGATTCTTCCCAATGATCCTGGACACTTATTTTAAATACCCATGGATGGCTTGGTCTATAATATTAAACAGATGCATCTGTTAGTCTTTCTCTTCCAGCTCAAATAAGTTTCTTTGGTCAAAAAGATCCAAACATATAGGAAATTGTGGAGTTGATTGCATTTTGCTGAAGCCACTGAATCTTAGAGCATGTTGCCATTTATAGCACTGCCAAAGGGTGATTCTGTTAAAACACGGACCTGTGCCTGCAAAGACAATTTACATAACTTCAAAGCTCAAACTTGCTGTTAGTGTTGGAAAGGGTTGTATACAAGTGAGTGCAATAGCTAGAGGGGATCAGATAAATGTTTTCGACTCTTATTTAATATGTATTAAGAAGGAATGAGTCACTGTTTGGTTGAAAAGCAGTTTGCACAATTTGTTCTTCATAAGATCTTGCAAAGAAAACTAAGGTAATTTGTGCTTATAGACATGCATTGGTTTAGGCTCAGAAAAAAATAGAAAAACTACTACTAAGTTCAGAAGCTCCTTAAAATTAATGATATAGAGATCATAAAAGCATATAACTCAATATTTATTGAAAAAAATATGATTTTAAAAAATGCTGTCGAAATGCTGTGGAAAAACTGGATCCACTGGTCAAATTTATCCCAGTATTGTTTTTAACCTTTGCTAGAATTTTAGTGATGTTTTTCTACATTGTTCTGCAAATCTTAGTAAATGTGCAAAACGTCTAATAAAATTCACCAAATGGTTGATATTAGAAAACTGCACTTGGAAATAGCATTTCATATAAGAAGATTGCAATCTTAGCTAATGAATTTGCACTTTCAAATGGCAGCTTCATCAGTACTTTCCCATCCCCCATCTTTTGTTGTTGTTATTGCAAATACTGGAATTTCTTCCTTCTGTCCTTTTCCCAAGTTGTAACAGAAGAATCTTAGGATCAAACATTTCTTTATTCCTCTCACAAATATAAAGAGATTGCTGGCCTTAGAGACCTGACCATATTTTTTTCAAACGATGCCAGAAGTTGCAACAATAACAGAAACAACAATGATGTTGAAGCAATAGAATGTGAGAGCTTAAGTCTTACACCCCACCCAGAAGAATAACCCTAAGGCTTGGCTTACTATCCTTTGGAGAAATTTAGACACATTACCCCCAAGTATGGTATGGTATGATATGGTATGGTGTTCTATTCTATTCTATTCTATTCGTCTCCACCATGAAGGACTATCAAAAATAATAAGGGAGTTGAGTGAGATTAGTTTTGTTAAGAAGCAATTGTTTTATATATTTTATACATTTCTAACCTGATCCAGTAAGATGAACTCCAGCAGTGAATAACATCACAAGATAAAAATTGCATGACACAGTATAAACAAATAAAATGAATACAGTTCATTCCCTATAATCTCCTAGAATAGTTCCTCACTCTTTTGCCAACTCATGCTGAAAGCATAATGGAATAGGCTGCTTGTTTTCCAAATGCAAGGAGGGTGGTGCTGCTTGCATCTCCAAGGGAGTTATAATCCAAAAATGGGGGCTCTATTGGTGACTGCACTAGAGGGACAGGTTCAATTCTAGGAAGACCATTGGGGGTGGGATACTTTAATTAGGTGCTTTTTAGAAAATACAACTAGACTTTCTTGTTTTTCTTTCTTTGAAAACATTTCACTTCAATTGAAGCTTCTTGGATGAGAAGTGAAATGTTCTCAAAGAAAGAAAAACTAAGACAATCTAGTTGTCTTTTGGAAAAAGCATATTTGGGTCAACCATGATCTGGATGATTGAGAACTTCCATATTTAGGACAAATAAAGTCATACCAAGTTGCCATAACAATACTTTATCATGCAAGTAGATTTCAATAAAAATGGAGATTCCGATTAAAATGTGGTTTTGGTACCATGTCTCTATTAGCTTGCGTGGGAGTTAAGTCTTCAGATATGCATGCTCAGTATGAAGTGGTATAGATACAGTAAATGTAACAATCAAAATTCTCCCAAAATTAGCAGAAGAGTAAAAACAACAAAAGGTTATAATTATCTGTTTTTGGAAATATAAATTCCAAGTGTGGTCAGCTCTTTAGATCTTGTATATGACTTGAAAGAGCCCCGTAGGACATTCTCCCATTTCCAGCAGTACAAGCATTTTCCTCAGCAGGCAAATTCAGTTATAATATGTTTCTTAAAAATGGAAAGTTGAAGCATGCAGCATTTTTATATTACATTTGCAACCACGACATAGTTAATTAACCAACTACAAATGTACAATTATATTTTTGCTACCAATGTGAAAGTTGCTTAAAATGAAATGGGGAATTATTTTCCATTAACATTCTCAACAATGTATTTAACACTAACCATTACTACAATGGTTCCTGCCAAGAAACACATTTGTTTGACTATTTGGGTCACAGAAAATGGCCTGAACACTGTGAAATGAAGTTCATTTTAAAATATTAAGCTAAATATTTACAGAGATTTTACAAAGGATTTATTCCACTTTGTTCAATATACTATATCAAAGCTTTGAAATATACTATAATCACTAGCAAGAAACTAACATTTTAAAATGTTTCTTCTTTTACTTCTGCTTCTTTCCATGAGAAGAAATGAAAGAAATTAATAACTTCTGAAGATGAAAAGGATAGTGTACTATTAATCCTCATTGTCTCCTCTAGTAACCACCTTTTGCTGAAGTTGTGTGATCAGCCCCCACAGATTTCAAACATGTTCAATTTTTGAAATTCCAAGATTATATTATATCATATCATATATCAGTGTTTCTCAACCTTAGCAACCAAGACAAGTGGACTTCAGTTCTCAGAATTCCCCAGCCAGCCATGGTGGATGGAGAATTCTGGGAGCTGAAGTTCACATATGTGCATACATACCAGTGGGGGGTTCTGGATCCCGTTCCAACCGGTATGGTTGGAATGGGCCCATTGTCATCCACATGGATGGGTGCAGCGCCCACATGTGTCTTGCTGTCCAGCAATGCCTCTGTGAGCCTCCGCAATGCTCCAGCTGGTTGGCGCTGTACTCGCTGTGCACATGTGCAGAGCACCAAAGACTTTAAAGACAGGCAAGGAGTGCGGGTGGGCAGATGGGCCAGTATGCCCATACCGGGGCGTACCGTCTGCAACCCACCACTGATACATGTACACACATACACACGAAAGGGCAAAAATCCCTTTGTAAGCCTGAGGAAGGGTTATCAGAAGACTGTAGGAATTGTTTTGCCACCAGATGGAATAGACTAGATGTATCATAGTTGGTAAATTGAAGATGTATAGCAAGCAGTAGTAAAGGAAAGCCAGAATAGTGTGTGAATGGACTGTAGGAGTCGCTGAGAAGGAGAGATAGATTTAGTAGTTATATTGGAAAACAAATTGCATTTATTTGGGAATCCCATTAGTGAGAGGTAAAAGAAGATACAGTGGAGGATATAACATTCTATAGATTCAGATCAGCCTGTAGTAAGACTTTGTTCAAAAATAATTGGATGGTGAATGTACAGCCTGTTCATTCTTGATGTATATGTTGCCTCGCAGAAAATTGCTTTCTCAGGTTTCAGATTCAGCAGCAACCTCAGTAACATCCCTGTGAGACTTTGTCAATTTGAAAGTTGGACTTTAAAAAACAGGATAGGAAGAGAATTGACATCTTTGAACTTCAGTTGGAAAAAACTCCTGAGAATACTATGGACAGCCAAAAAAACAAATCAACAAATCAACCCAGATTTGTCACTTGAGATACAAATGACTAAGTTTAAGTTATCATACTTTGGATACATTATGCAAGACCCAGTTCTTTGAAAAAAGCTCTAAAACTGGGAAATGTGGAAGGGGAGAGAGGAAAATGACAACTAGCAAGAAAGTGGACAGATTCTGTTATTGTAGTGATGACTGCACTGTTGGGAGATTTGAAAAAACAAGTTAGAGATAGAACATCATGGAGAAATTCTATCTACCTATATATTCATTAGGAGTCAAAATGACTTGATGGCACATAATCAATTAAAGTTCTATAAAGACCATTTTTATACTCTTCCAAAGAAAAAGGAATGATATGGAGAAATACGGTTTCTGTACCATTTCATTAATATTTTGAAATAACGGGTAGAATACTTTCTACATCCCAGGCTGAATTAGATATGCAGGATGCTTCTACCTGAAGGCAATAATCCTGGAAATTGGAAATACAAACCAACATTTGCCACAGATGTTATATGGCCATAATAAGTCATCTGCCTGCTTGTGGCAATAGTAAAAGGAATTATGGCAAGACATCATTCATTCCTTACTGATAGACCTACTATGAATTCTGAAGCTACTAACTGTATAAACACTATGCCAGGATGTGAGTTATACTTATGAAACAGTGAAAATCAGTTTGCCATTGTTTCTGTGCCAATCAAAGTACATGTAAAAACTTTTATTTAGCCAGTTCAATTTTTTGCTTATGTGTGCAAATATCACTGAATGGATATGATTGCCTGATTTGTAAACTTATAGAAAGAAAACCACATTGAGGAGAACATTTATGTATACCCACACCCTCATAAAAGAAGCCACTGAAGCAGCAGCATTTATAGTATAATTATGGCTGTTAAGTTCAATGGGACTATTATTATTTATGTGTTCAGTAAAATGCTGCGAGTCTCATAGCAAGGAAAAGGCTCAAACACCTATGATCTACCACAAAACCAAGCTAAAAATTGCAGCCTAATTCTTGACTGTAATAATGTGGTTTACTTTTATTTGACTTGATATGCCCAAAGATAGTGATTTGTAAATCATGGTTTTTGGCTTACTGGATTGTATGAACTCACTATTGCCTTTTACATAATTCATAATTAAAGCAAGCCATGGTTTAATGCAAAGCAAGCCTTATTGAATAGAAAGGTATATGAAGATAACTTCCTACTGTTTACATATCTAAACAGGCTAAAGATAATAATGCATTTCAACTAGCATCAGGAATAAATTAGCCTGAAGGATCTGGCTTCTTATAACTTCCCATACAGAGAGAATTTATATTTCTTGAGCTAAATCGGAATCCTTTATGCCCAATCTTGTTTTTAATAAGGAAAGGTCTGCCACTTGTAATAGATGCCAATCCATCCCCCTCCTCCCCGCAACCCTCAGATCTCACTATTTGCTTCTTTGAGTAGATGTAGTAACAAATTAGTTTCAGTATTTAAGACTATAATTAAATCAGTCATTATTTTGTAAATCATGATTTATAGATTTGTGAGTTAAATGAATTAGTTGACATTTATGGAATAAAACATAATTAAACAAATCTTAGCTTAAGGTATAAACATAATATTAGGGCTACCAGTTCTGGCAGACAAAAATATTATTGGATAAATGTTTGGATAAATGATAGATAGTTGGATAGATGATAATAAAAACACAACACTTTTTCTTTGGCACATAATACAGCTTTGCTAGTTGTTTGGAGGGAGGACAGCAAAGAACAAAAGAAGATGGCACCCTCTCTTCCCTGCTGTGTTCTGCTACACAAAGCAATTAAGTTGCTTCTGATTACTGTGTAATTTGCTGTTGATTGTTTTGCTTGCGCTCCTTTACTTCCCAATTTTGGCACAATCTTTTTTTTCAGCGGTAGCTTTTTGCCTGGTAGTGCCTTTTCGTTCCTGCTATTTTCATTTTTTTCCTCTCCTTTTCTCTACTTTCCCTTCATTTTACTTCCATTTTTGTTTACTCCACTATCTCTTGTCTTCCTACTTTCCTTCTCAGCTCAACTCTTAAAATTTTATTCCCCCCCCAAAAAAACCCCATCTAACTAGGCTTATGAAGGTGAGAGATAATTTCAAGCACTTTATAATTTCAAGCACTTTATAATCTTTATTTTGTTTAGTGTCCTTCTTTATGCTGAACTAAAGGAGTCAAAAAGTAAAATGATCTATAAGACATATAAACTTTCAGAAATTTAGAACATTTTAAATTATGGTGTTTCTTTTTTTAAAAAAAGCTATAAACCTTCCTTCCTTTAATATCCCTGTAAATGTTAGACACTCAAGAGAAAGCAGCAGTGTTTTTTTAAAAGGCAGAGCAAGAGAGAAAGAGAGAGAGAGAGAGAGAGAGACAGACAGACAGACATAGAAGCTGCCTTCCTTTTCCTCTTCAGCCAGAGCAATAGCTAGGAAAAACATTGTACTGCCTCCTTATTCACTTCAGCTGCAACCAAAAACCTGTTTTCCTACCAAAGCAGCATATTTGTTTTAAAGATCAGCCTAGTACATTGAAGATAAACACTTCTGACATAGGCATAGATGTTTCTCTATGGAAATTTTCACATATAACAGCCTGCTCTTAATTTTATATTGACTAATTAATACACCCATACTCTGCTGATTATCCCAGGTGTTTCTGTGTTGGGACTGTTTGAAACATATTGCATCTTTACAGCCAACATAACTTGGAAGAAGATCTCTTCAATAGAATACCCCCAGGGGATAAATGGAGAGTCTGTAAGTAAACAGCATGTCATCCCAGAGGAAAGAATTATTGCCATTAAAGCAGTAATTATTTTTGTCATAACTGAGTGGTTGGAAATTCCTTAAAGCACAGCCCTACTTTTAAATGATCTTGAGAAATAGATTTATTACACCAGGAAAGGTTAAAGGCCACCTCAAATCTAAACTGAAAATGTATTTAATTTTAGAGTTATTGCTTTATGCTTGATATAAATGTCATAGGAAAAATACACTCTGCTGGTAAATTAGCCAATTTTAGTCTGAAAATGGGTTAAGTTGTTAATTAGTTTGATAACTCTGCTCAGTTTATCTGGCTGATGGGTGCTGTAGAATAAGTGACAAACTGCAATGGGGCTGTTGGTAGCACCTGAAAATCCGATACCATCAACCAAAGTAACTGAAACTGATGTTCAAAATAACTACAAGGAACCTACCAAACATTGGCAAAAGATTCTGCCATAAATTCTTGTGAGCCAGGATCACTTTTGCAGCAGTGGTGGGTTCTAGATCCTGTTCCAACCAGTATGGTTGGAATGGGCCTTGCGTCGCCCACATGGATGTGTGCAGCGTGCGCGCATGCGTCATAACTGCCAGCAACCCTTCCGCAAGCCTCCAGCTGCTCAGCAGAGCATTGCACAGGTGCTGTACATGCCATGAGCCTGCGTGGAAACACCAAAGGCTTAAAAAACAGGTAAGGAACTCAGACGGGCGGGTGGGCCTTCCGGAGCACCGTACCAGAATGGTACCCGGTGCTCTGGGCAGGCTACAGTGCACCCGTACCGGGGCGTATCGCCTGCAACCCACCATGTTTTGCAGGTACATAGAGCAAGTATCAAAGTAGGGAAGGATATAGATCCTACAGTATAGTAGACAGTTTGAAAATGTGGATTTTAATAACAGTTAATTATTGGTTTATTTTAAATATATATAAACTGCTCAAGGACAATGCAACGTTCAAATAAAATGGCATTTCAGGGCTCACTTGAAAGCTATCTCTGAAAGAACCAAATATAAATTTAGCAGAAGAGAGGACTTCTCCACCAAAATAGACTGATGTGTCAAATAGTTTTCTAAATTTAAATAGTCAGTTTGCAAACAGTCTTGAAGAAGGTCTCATGGTTCAGTACAATTCATGCTGTTTGTGATTCTAGATTCTAAAGAACCAGTTTGGTGCAATTGTTAAGATGCTGGACTACAAACCAAGATACTAAATTCTAGGCTTTTTCCTTAGGCATGAAAACCAGTTGGGTGATTCTAGACCAGTTACCGTCTCTTAACTAATGTGCCTCACAGGATTGTTCTGGAGAAAGTAGCAGGTGGGAACCTTTCAGTAAGTACTGTGCCTTGAGTTGCTCCCAAAAAGGCAGGGTATAATTCTAACAATATATTCTTAAATTATTATATTTTCAAACAATTAAAAGGCCAAAGTCAATTACATTTTAAGTTTAACCAGTGCAAAAGATTTAATTATGGGTAGAAATTCCAAAAATATAGCTATCACTTGTCTAATACTGGCTAGTGATGAATATGCAGTTGAAAACTTCTATGTGGCATAATTACTTTTTAGAATTAAAAAACATTCTAAAGAATTATTCATGGGTAATGAATTTTGCAATAAGTGGCACATTACTGAATACTTTGAAAGATTAAAATTATCACACACTGGTTTCTTAGTACAACAAAGTTATGAAGTAATGATTTCATTGATATAAATGCATACAAATCAAAGTATATGACATGGAAAATACCATCACCTCTCATTTACAAGCACTCCAGAATCAACTGGTTGGCCACTGCAAGAAACAAAATGCTAAGTTAAGGTAGACCTTGTTCTGATTTAGCAGGGCTATTTTAAGAATTGTGTTTTTAAACTGACATTTTCCATCCAAGTTTTAAATTTTACATTAATTTTGTTTATTTTGTTCATCATAGGATGAAAAACAAGACACACATAACTTATGAAGTAGCTGTGATAAAGAATTGTTATATACTATCAAAACAATAAATAACTCATAATTTCTAGAGAGAGAAAATGTGGCATCAGACTAAAACAAAGAGCCTATTTTTCATAGACAGGGGTTGTCCATGCCTGCATTACCACTGGTGCAAAGATTCATCTTTGTATTCTATCCTTCCCCTGTATTGTGCAGTTTCGACTAAAGAGTAACCATTATATGTAGTCCTTGGCTTACAGTAGTTCTTTTAGTGGCCAATCAAAGTTATGATGACACTAAAAAAGTGACATGACCATTTTTCACACCTACAACCACTGCAGCATCCACTTGGTCACATGATCAAAATTCGGATAGTTGGCGTCTCGTTCATATTTATGATGTTTACAGGGTCCTGGGATTATGTGATCAACTTTTGCAAGCTTCTGACAATCAAAGTCAATCAGGAAGTCGGATTCACTTAACAACCATGTTACTAACTTAACAACTGCAATGATTCACTTAATAACTGTGGTAAGAAAACTCATAAAATGGTGCAAAACTTAACAAATGGTTTACTTAGCAATATCAATTTTGGGCTAAATTATCATAAGTCAAGGACCATCTGTATTAGTCCTACACTGTGTGTGTTAGACTAATAACTTGCAACTGATACATTCCATATATACTGGGTCTTCATCTCCCCAGTATTCTAATTCTGTATATGTTAAGTTTAGAATGGCAGTTGGTCTTACCTGAACTGTTTGTTTCAGAGAAGGTGTAGGAGGAGTAACAGCTGGGTATTAACCAAGCCCTTTTGCCCTGGAGTCTGAGGATAATCTTTTGGAGCCATGCCTCTGATCCTCCTCTTGCTCTTCCAGATTAACCGATGGTCGTAGCAGAGCCCTGGAAGGAAAGAACAACAGAACAGCGCAAGCACATATCCTTCCTATTGACCCTGAATGACCACTGAGCTAACTCAGGCCCCTGGCGCGGGGTGCCCTAAACAAGGGGGGGGGAAGTGACTCCTCCCACACCTTCTCTGAAACATACAGTTCAGTTTCCAGAGTGGGGTGTGGGAGGAGTAACAGCTGGGACATACCAAAGCTAGATGTCCTAGGGAGGGATCATTGGGCCTGAGCCCCTCAAGAGTCTAGGACTCCCTGCAGAACCCTCCTACCGAAGGCTGCCTCCGTGGAGGCGGAGGCATCTAGATGGTAATGTCTAATGAATGGTGAAGGAGATGCCCAGGCGGCGGCCCAGCAGATCTCCTCTATGGGAGCTTGGATGGCCCAGGCTGCTGAGGTGGCCGCAGTTCTGGTGGAGTGCACTGTGATGCCCTTTGGAACCTGAATTCCCCGTGCCTTGTAGGCCTGTGAAATGGCCACCCTGATCCACCTGCTGATGGTGGCCGGGGAAACCTTAGCGCCTCTGGTGGAAGGTTGATATGACATGAAGAGGGCTTCTGAACGCCTAAAGGGAGCCGTGTGCTTAAGGTAAATGCGCAAGGCTTTTTTGACATCCAACCTGTGCCAAGATCTTTCCCTATCCCTGGAGGGCTGCGGACAGAAGTCCAGCAGAACTATCTCTAGAGCCCTGTGGAAGGGGGAATTGACCTTGGGCATGAACATGGGGTCCAATCTGAGGATTACCCGGTTCTCTAGGAATGTGCAGAGGTCCGCTCTGCTGGAGAGAGCGTTGATCTCAGAAACTCTCCTGGACGAGGTGATGGTGACCAGGAAGATGACCTTAAGGGTCAGAAATTGAAGGGAAACGTCCCTCAAGGGTTCAAATGGTGCCTCCGTCAAAGCCTGGAGGACCGTAGGTAGGTCCCAGGAAGGGAATCGATGGACTGCTGCGGGTTTCAGATTCGCCGCTCCCTTGAGGAAGTGCCTGAGGACCGGATGTTGGGATAAAGGTGGAGCGTCCACCCCCACCCCCCCAGAATGGTGGAAAGGGCCAAGACCTGTCTCCTAAGAGTGCTGGGGGCGAGGCCCTTCTCTAGACATTCCTGCAGGAAGTCCAGGACCTGAGGTACTGAGGCCGAGGCAGGCTGAATGTCCCTTGCTTTACACCAGTCAGCGAAGGCCACCCAGGAGGCGTTGTAAATGCGGGTGGTAGATTGCCTCCTGGACACCTCGACGGTCCTAATGACCTTGGAGAAAAATTGGGCCTCTCTTAGCTGCTCCCGCTCAATCGCCAGGCGGGCAGATGGAGCCACTCCGGATCCGGATGCTCCAGAGACCCCTGATGTAGAGACACCTCCCCCGGGGGGGATCCTCCAATGGGGATCTGAGGACAGCACCACCAGATCTGCTAGCCAGGGACGGCATGGCAAGAAGGGAGCCACTAGAATCATCTCTGCCCCCTCTGACACGAGCCTCCTCAGAACCCCAGGAATGAGGGGAAGGGGGGAAAATACATAAAGTAGACCTGGTGGCCATCTGCAGTGGAGGGCGTCCGTGTCCATGGCTCCTCTGGAGGGGAACCTCGCTATGAAGTTTGGCAGCTGGGCATTCACTGGAGTTGCGAAGAGATCCACCATCGGTTGTCTGAACCTTTCGCAGATCCGCTGGAAGATGCTGGGGTAGAGCTGCCACTCTCCGTTGTTGACTGTCTCTCTGCTGAGCCAATCCGCTTGCTGGTTCTCCATCCTGGAGATGTGTTCCACTCTCATGGACTGGAGATGTCTCTCTGCCCAGTTGCCTAATCGGAGGGCCTCGTTGCGAAGGGCCTTGGACTAAGTGCCCCCTTGCCTGTTCACGTGGGCCTTGGCTGCCATGTTGTCCGTCAAGACCAGGATGTGGTGACCGGTGACTGTGGTCTTGAAGTGTCGTAGGGCCAGGTGGATGGTTCTGAGCTCCAACCAGTTGATGTTGTTGCACAGATCTGTTGGAGTCCAGCGTCCCTGGGCTATCTGAGCTTCCAGGTGTGCTCCCCAGCCGAACAGGCTCGCGTCCGTCGTGAGTACCTTCCTCGCTGGCTCCTTGAAGAGGGATCCCTTGCTCAGTGCTGGGGTCAGCCACCAACGGAATGAGAGCAGTACTTGGGGCGACACTCAGATCTTGAATCTGGCGTCGCTCGTCCCCACCTTCTGATATGGAAGCAGGAACCATTGCAGCTCCCTGGCGTGTAGCCGAGCCCAAGGCATGATCTCTATACAAGAAATGAATTTCCCAAGGAGCATGGAAAGAAGAACTACAGGGACAGAGCGTAATTTATGAACTTCATGAATCAGCTGCACAATGCTGTCCTTTTGCTCCTGGGGGAGGAACACCTCCCCAGACACCGAATCTATAATAGAACCGAGGTGTTGGAGCCTGGTAGATGGGACCAACTGGCTCTTCTCTAGGTTGATAGAGAACCCCAGGGACCTGAGGGTGTCAATGGTGGTGCCCAGATCCTGTCTGGCCATGGCTGGGGACCTGGCTAGGACTAAGATGTCATCTAGATAGCAAAATAGACGGACTGGTAGGGAACGCAGGTGACCTGCGGCTGCAGCCAGCACCTCGGTAAAGGTCCTGGGGGCTGAGGCCAGCCAGAAGGGAAGGGCCCTATATTGGAAGTGATTTCCGTCATGTGAGAACCTAAGGAACCTGTGATGTTCTGGGGTGATGCTGATGTGGAGGTAGGTCTCCGTAAGGTCGATGGAAGCCATGAAGTCATGCTGTCGGATGCCTTCCAAGATGGACTTCAAGGAAGTCATCTTGAATCTATTGTAGACTACCCTGGAATTGAGTTGTTTAAGATCCAGGATAGCTCTCCACCCTCCTGAGCTCTTGGGGACCAGAAACAGGTTAGAATAGAATCCAGAACCTCTCTCCCCTTCTGGGACTTCTTCAATGGCCTTGATATCCAGAAGGTGTTTGATGGCCTTAGCCTTAAGGGCCCATTTGGCCGGATCAGCAGAGGAGGTGAAGGTGAACCTGTTAGGGGGTTGCGAGCGAAACTCCAGGTGTAACCCGAGCTTAACCGTCTGGAGGACCCACTCGTCTGAGGTGATGTGTTCCCAGGCATCCGCGAAAAGGGAGAGGCGACTGCCAATGGGGTGATCCGTGGCTGGATCACTTGAACCTGCAGAATGGGCAACCGTCTCCTCCTCGAAAGGGTCACTTGCCCTGCTGCTGGCCCTTGAATCTGTCCCTAAAAAACTGTCTGTCCCCTTGTCTGTGGAACCTGGGGGGTTGGTACCTGTGAGACTGAGCATCCGAATCAGGCTGGTGGAAGGATGTTCTCCTGGGTAGGCCCGTGATGTTGGGGGCCTCTGTAGACTGAGCATCCTCATCCTCAGAGAACCCCACATCTTTCAGCTCCCCTTCTTCTAAATCTGAGGCTTCACTGGCAGTGGAGGGAGAAGGGGACCTGTGCTCTCTGGCCACAGAGGCTCTGGGAAGAGTCTGATGATCTCTGAGCTGGTCCCGGGATGATCTGTGTTGTGAGGCCTGGGGTTGGTGCTGCATCCCAGCGGCCATCACTTGAGCTAAGGACCTGGCTAAAACCTCCTGGAAACTCTCAGGTAGCTCTGGGAGGGCAGGGCGGAGCTCTGGAGGTTGCAGGTGATCCCTTACCTCTGGTGAACTTGGTGCCAGCCTGGGCCTAGCTGGGCTGGAAACTCTGCGACCAAAGGGATCCCCCCTCATTTCAAAGGAATGAGCAGGCGAAAGGGGGGCGAAATGGAGCTATGCCTTCTGCCTGAGCTCCTGGGAGAGCCAGGGGAGGGCGCCTGGGCTTCTGCCAGTGCAGGGAGCCTGCAGGGGGAGCGTGGCCTGGAAGGCGATGGGCTGATAGTGTCCCTGAACCTTCCTGAGGAGGCCCTGGTGACTCGACCTCCCTGGGAACGGGGCTACTTCCTGGGTGCCCTGGATTTTCCTCTTTTGTCAAGGGATCTCCCTCTGGGGCTCCAGGAAGCTCCCTTAGAAGGCCTCTCACCTGGCTCAGAGTCCCCTGGTCTTGGACCTGCAACCCCGCACTTCGCCACCTCTGCCATAACACTCATAGTTCTGTTGCTCACTCCCTCCTTGTTCTCTGCCGGCTGATCTGCTTGCTCGCATCTCTTTCCCAGCTGCCGATCCGCGGCTCAAGTGCCGGCCTGCACCGAGGCTTCTAGGCCTTCTGTGGATCCACCGGCAGAATAGGGCCGCTCTAGGCCTCTTCCGGCCTCCTCGATGCTTTCTGAGCGCTTTCGGCATCCGTGGGAGGAACGCCGATCACGTGCTTGACCATGTGCTCTCTTCAAGATGGCGGAGGGCCAAGATGGTGGCCACCAGTCTGCGCTTCGATTCTATGCTGCTTGGGAGCGTTGGGGGAAAATCCGTCGGCTCCCTGGTCCTCCGCTGGGTTCCTGGGTGTGAAGGGGCCTCCAAACGGCCCAGGCGGCTCCTTTTGCCCTCTTACGCAACCATCCGGTTGCTGGGGATCACGCTAGCCGGCAGTGTGGCTGGCTAGCGGCTGAGAGCACAGCAGGAGGGGTGAGTAATCCACAGAAATCTTCTTTAAGAGAAAAAACGCTGTAAGGAAAAAAGGCCTTAATTCCTAAGGCAAGGTGATGCAGCCTGTAGAATCCTGGGGGATTCATAGAATCCTAGAAAAACCTGAAGGAAAAAACCCTAAAACTTCCAGGTGAGGGAGAGTCTGGAAAACACTCCTTCTGGCTGGAGTCTGAGGTTAATCTGGGAGAGCAAGAGGAGGATCAGAGGTGTGGCTTCAAAAGATTATCCTCAGACTCCAGGGCAAAAGGGCTTGGTTAATACCCAGCTGTTACTCCTCCCACACCTCACTCTGGAAGCAGTACCAGGTTAAAAAAGTAAGTGTTGGGCTATAAGCACAATACATTGTGTTTGAGGCAGAAGGTTAGGTGAGCTCTGTGGTTTTTCATGATTAGGATTTATTGTTTTTACCTTAAGCATTATGGCTTATCAGACTGTTATTTTAATTCTTATATGCCACTCAGAGTCATTGTCATGCGAAGAGTGGCTATATTAAATAAACATATTAAAAAACGAACTTGTTTCAAAAAGCTGAAATTAAGCATAAAGAATCAAGTCCATTCACATAGGTAAATTTTAATTATTTGTTTTGTCACCACATCTATTTTTCTGCACTTGTTAAAATCTAGGAGGATGGAAAGAAGATGTCTGATTATAGCCAATTTACAGTTTGGCTAGTAACATTTCAAGATATATTTTCTGCTTTTAAGTTTTTTGTTTTAAATTTTTGTAGGTATACCAATATTATATATGTCACTTGGGATCTGGATAATGTAAGAGAGTGATTAAAAATGGCGGAAAGAAAGTTTATGTCCCATATCTTTTAGATTGAAATATTTTTCTCCAGATGTGGCTGTACTTGAGGTAGCAATATATGCTATAAGTGCCTGATTTGAAATAGTTTAAGAGTAGTAATATAAGATTAGACAATCTGCCATGAGCTTTCCAGCAGTCATGGGAACGTAGAGTATATGTTGCTGTTGTTTTTACCTTTCCTGTAAAGTCTTGATAAAGTTGTAGCTTAACTTTTAACAGCAAAAAACAAACAGCTAGCAAAGTTTATTTTCCTTTTGACTGAGTTTTGGGCCCATTGTTCCGCTTGAGGACCCGTGTTTGTTAGTTTTGGCTCACAAATTCCTCCTCTTCCTTAAGGATAAACTATCCTTAGGCACTTGTACAACTATGCATTAAATGACTGCATAGCCGTTTATTCACAACCCTGAACTCCAGCAGAATTCAACTGTGTGACTTCCTGGCTTAAGCAGGGATGCATCCGTAATGTAAATACCTAGTTGATTTTGTGGAAAACTAGGACATTTGTTTGTTCTTGAAAAATATTCTTGCTGGAAGCTTTCCTTTAAAGTTGGCAGCATGCCTGCTCAGCTGTGACTAGGGATACTGATCTGATTTCTATGCTTTCGTGGACTTTTTTAAAAAATACCTTTAAAAAAATATAATTCAACATTAGTTTTGCTTACAAGGGACATGGCAGAATAAAATCACATTACAAACATTGTAGTATTAGATTTTATCACCATTTATTTCTTTTAGTCTGCCCAGGGATTTCTACATGTTCAGTAGAACTAATTTGCAGTCAGACACTGAGGTCTTCTAGAAGGCCAGCAGGCTCCACAAATTAATTTATCCAAATAACCAATCCCTCCTAGGCCAACCTTCGAAAGACACCAGAACGGACTAAGCACGCAAGGCAACCTTTTGAAGTCTGGAATGTTTTGACTGACTTGAAACAGGCGGCTGGAATGAAAGGATAATTTTCAATGACCCATGGGGATATTTCTTTCTTTTTTTCCCCTGCCATTTGCAAAACGTAGGTAAACCAGAGAGAAAATGCTTTGGTCTAATTTAGAAAGATTAGCAATCCGGAATATAATCAGGCATCAAGAATCATTAAATAAGGCACACATCATAAAATGCTGTAGTTTTAAAATAATTCCAACATTAATTATAATAGTTCTCTGTCCAAATTTTTTTCAGTTGAAATTTATATTAGTTATCAGAATGTTAAAAAAATCACAATATGCTTTAAGCCATTGCATTGTTTTTCAATCTATTTTCAAGGCATGCTCTTAAAAATCAGCTCTGCTTGGTTTTGGATTTCAAGCTATTGTAACAATAATATTTTAGCAGTTTTATTTCTGCCAATTTTATGTTATATTTTAATTTGCTGCATATTGATTTAGTACAGTGGATATATAGATAAGTAAGTAGATACAAATCCTGCAGATGGAAATAAATTGGTGCAGAAGAACCACATGCAAGCATGCTAATGTATATGTAGATTGCTTTGAATGCATCTGTTTTCCATTTTGTATTTCTGAGTTTCTACAGCAGAAGAATAAAATATAAATTATTTGTTACAGAGTAGTTCTATCTAAATTTATAAAAATGCACCACTTGACCTAGCAACCTGTGTAAATCCAGGCATTGTGGCTTATATACCATATCTTATAGCAGAGTTGTAAGGGACCTTGGAGTCTTCTAGTTCAAACAGAAGACCCTATATGATTTCAAACAAATGGCTTTCCATTATTTCTTATTGTGTTGTGCAATCTAGCATATTGTAACTTATTCAATTATCCATAAATAAACCATTGCTTAGTGTCATATATGAACCCAGTGATCAATTTGATAACAAATCAATATTTTTGCCCTGGTTGCGACTGTGCTATAGTTCATGTTATCAGCTACTGACAATAGCTCAAATTATCCTAGCATTGGCTTAACATTGAACTTCTTTGAGCATATGGTGGCAATTCAGGTGGAACCCTTTGGCTGATGGCTGTTTGAAACCAGACTCTAACTTACCCCTTGCCATCTGACTAATTTTTTAAAAGATTCTTTTAAGAAAATTAAGTGAAAGTTGTCATGCTACGTAGCAAAGTTACAACTACTAACACCATCTATATTTTAAAAACAGTGCTTAATTCTTGATATCAAAAAGAATCTGCTAGCATTTTTTCCAACTAACAAATGTTATTGCAAAAGCTTTTTTCTTTTTAATAAAATGTGTTAGTTGCAAAAGATGCTATCAGATTCCTTCTGATTTTTTTGCTAATAGTCTTAATTCCATGTACGTTCCATAGTTATTGTTAGAAAATAAAAAAATGGATAGTATCCAACTAGTGCTTTGAATGCAAGAGCGACTGCATACCCTGGAAAAAAGCTGAGCGGGGACTAGAGTATTGAACAACATCAACTTTCCTTCTGATAAACAAATGTTTTGTGACATGGGAAGAATTTGGGAATTGACAATGGCAGACATTTTATGATAATGCAAATATATGTTAATTTCATGATCTGATGAAATTAGAATAACGCTGTTGAAAATGTATATTATTTGAAGGGCAAAGTATTGAGAATATTTTTATTCATTTTAATTAAACTTTTCTTTTGAATTCAAAATTCAATCTTACCAGAAGAACCTAAGGAACTTTCCAATATTATAGATAAGGTGGGGCTGTCTCATAAGAGTAATATATATCACTCAAGATACTCATTAAGAATACTATAATCAAAAAATATTCAATGCTTTAACATATGGGAATGGTTGGCAAGTAATACTGACTGCTTATAGAAATGCAGTACAAAGTAAGAAAGAAACAACAGTTATTTTGGGGAACTAAGAAATGGGTTTTCAGTATTGTTTTCAGTAGAGAGCATAGAATTCAATATTTAAAAATGGGTATGGCAATCTTAAACTACAATTGTCATCAAAAATAAACTGCTGTCAGGTGTGCTTTATCTCTGTAATGATGCCCTGCATGGTGAACCATTAAAAATTATGGGAAATGCTTTTCAGGCAATTAGAAAAAAAGTTATAGAATCTTGTTTTATACATGATAACTGCAGCGAGACTATTATATGCTCAAAAGTGAAAATGTTTGACACTACCATAATGAAAGAATGGTTGGTAAAGATGCTAGAACTTACAGAGCTGGTTAAAATAACTTCCTTGGTCAGAGAAAAGACAATATTTATATTTATGGATGACTGTAAATCGCTTACAGACTTTCTGCATGAAACAGAAAAAAATCACACTTATAACTTGTAGTTTAATTAGAAAAAAATGTATAATAGGAAAGATTGAGCTTTTTGCAATCATAGAGTAGGAGAAAACTTTGTAATTGTATTTGCTGCAAAAGAAATCAGAAGTTTCTTTCTTTTATTCTTTATTTTTACACTTTTGTTTTTGTTTTCTTTTTTCCTTTTGTTCTGTATTAGTTTGTGTTAGTTTTTATTTCTCTTAACATTTAATAAAATTAATATATATAAACAAAACAGTGGATACACTAACAGAATGTTGAACTATACCTTTTCCCCCTTCTTATGCTACTGTTAATTAGGGATGTGTCTATATAAATAAGGAAATGTGTCTCCCTATTTTCAATGTTACCTTGTTGCTCTGGATTTTTAAAACTGCTTCAGCTCCTTCTGCCTAGACTATGGCTCCTATGTATCTCCATCAAGATTATGGTTCCTCTGATATAAGGCCATTTCCTATGCTTTCAATGGAAATCACATTTCTTATAATTTTGTTCAAACTGGATTAAAGAGCCATCTCTTTAGATTTAAACTGGTCCATCCTAGCATTTGTCTGGGCCTTCTGAAAGGAAGAATTTAAGTGTTCTGTTTGTGCGTGTATTTGTCTGTTTTTTACTCAACAAAATTATATCATTTTCACCAATGAGAAAAGTCCTGCTGTTATTTATAGCCGGTGCTTTTTTGTGAATGAAGAGATAGGATCTCCATTCTAGACTTCCTGCAACTGCTATTAGTAATTTATTACATGAAGGGTTATTGAGTCAGTTTTATGAATCAATGTACACTCAGTATCTTAACTGTCTCTCTGATGGCAGCTGTTTCTTTACTTGCATTGCCATGGCTGGCATGCAAGGTTCCAAACAGAATGTGGAGCAGAATGTGGATAATATATTTAGTTCTCGGCAGCCGACAGCATCAGGCACCAGTGGGTCTTGCTCCAAAGGAGGGGTCAGCTACTTTAACTGCAGTGCAAAACTTGGCTCAATATAACTTGTTTTTAGGGTAGCTTTGTAAAAGAATTGTCATGCCATTTTTATGTTACTCTATGGTATAATGCAAAGTGATTTCAATAAGAAAAATAAATAGAGTTAAAAGTGAAAATAAATATATCTGAAACAAAAACAGGATGCATCTTTATTCGTTTTTTATTTTACTACGACTCCTTTTTTCTTTTTTTTTTCTCTGAAGCATGAATGCAGCTGGAAGGGAAAACAGTATTTCTGCAAGTGAAATGAGCCTCTAATCCTTGCAATAGTATCCAAAGATTCCTCAGAGGATCATCCAAGACTTAGAGATACTGTATCTATAAGAAATTGCAGCTGTCAAACTGCTATTATTATTACCATTCTGACAAAGCACCATATCAGTTCACACACAAAATTTCTATGTGGAGTAGATGATAAATGTTCCTATATTTGATCCTAAACATTATTAACTACAGCATTGTGTATATAATTATATTTTTTATAATGTTCAATAAGCACTATTTTTGAATAATTGTCCCACTTAGATGCTTATAAGCATAAAATATTTCCCTTTCAGCTCTAGTAGTAGAATGATATTCCTGAAAGAAATCCAAAGTGTCTGCCTTTTCCATCTTGGAATCAAACTATACACAAGGCGAGGTACTAAAAATATTAAAACTTTAGTATGTGGAGCTTTTGTCTCATGAGAACACTTGTATTTGATTAGAGTCTGTTGTATATGAAACTGCTACAAATAAGTGTTTCATAAATGCCAGACCCTGTTGTCTTATTTAATTTCTGCCTAAGTACAAAAAAGAGAGTAACTCCTGATTTTTCAGATAGAGAGTTCCTATTTTTAAACAAAGTCTTTGAAGAACTAAACTTGCAAGACAACCTGCTTCCAATCTGTTGCCTAGTTTCTATCAGTTCAGGCTGTGAGTAGCCATTCTTTAAGAAATCCTGGAAAAAAATATGATTAAAGTGAGATGGAAATGGAAATCCAGTTTGTTAGAAAATGTGGGTTCTAAAAGAAAAAAAATCCTTGTGACAGTGTGGGTAATGTGTTACTAGCAGTGCAGAATTGCAGCAAGCCTGTGTCAGATTTGGCCAATTTCATACACAATGCTAAGCCAAAGTTTGCTTAACCACTGATTGATGAATAAACCACAGTTGGTTGTGTTCATATATTGTGCAAAGCCAAATGGCATGGTTTGAAAAACAGCAATGGCTGGGTGCATATAACTCATTAAGTCACAAACAAGCATACCGCATTATAGCTTAGCAATGCCTGGCATGGGAAGCTAGTCCCTGACTTCTCCCATTTTGTTCATTATGCAGGGTAGGCTTTCATCACTTTGTCAATTCTCATCCTTGGCATGACCACTGGGCTGCAGTAAGTTAATATTATGTGAATAATGTAAAATGACAGAGAGGGGTAGCTATCAATTGGCAACAACCAAGGGAAATGGCAAAATTATGTCTTCCTTTCCCTCCCCCATCTGGCTCGTAAGGCTGTTATCATTTGACTTCGATATTTATAACTTTTTCATCTCTGATTCACTCAGAGGAGACTGTGGACTATAATTAGTTTGAGTATTTATATTCAACTTTTACACAATGAGTTATTCAGCATTTATACTGCTGTTAACAAAACACATTTTTGCGTTAGCATTTTCCCTGAACTGTGCAGCATGTAATTTTAGAGTGCTTTGTTTTGATTTTATTGCCTGAATAAGCACAGCAATGTTTTAGCTGATGAGCGAAAGTATAAAAATAATTATAGGGAATACTATTTCCTTCTGATTTAAGTGGAGTTATCTAATCTCCTCCTCTGCATTGAAACAAATGGTAGAGCCAGGGGAGGCATTAAGCTTAGCAACTCTTCCCCTTTCCCATTTGCTTATTCAATCAATATGGTTTGGGGATTCAGTATATGCAATCAGATATGCACAATAAAGCTTTTCCACATGAAGGGAGTTGAAAAAGACTTAGGCTATTCTCCATTAATATTATTTATGAGATTTAGCCAGGATCTCAAGGTAGTGATATTAATATATATATTCATTTTATTCCTTCAACAACAATAACAACAACCCTGTGAGGAAAGTTAGCTGAGAATATGAGACTGCTAGGTTTATATGACTGTGGTTGGACTTGATTCTCAGTCCCAGCTCAATACATTAACCATTGGGCCACCTTTCTATACACAGGAGCCCCTTTTATTTTTACATGCACTCAAAGAGATTCCTTCTTGCAAAATGCACATAAACATTGAGAGTAGTGAACTCAGCAGGAGATTTAAGCTTTATCTGAAGTACAGAGCTACTGTACTAATCATTCTTTCGAGTGTTTTAGCTATTACGTTGACAGCAGAAACAGAGATTTCCTTCATGACTATGACTTGAGTAACTTTTCTTGTCAGATGACTAATTCCTGCATGGAAAAAATATATAGAGTCACACAGATAATTTATTTTCTGAAAATTCTAAAGGTACTGGTAATTCAAGAGTGGGCAGAAGGCAAAATGCCTAGATCTGCAGTTCAGATGCTATTGAAACGACTAAATGAACAGTCAGTGTTTACAGATATCATTTTAGAAGTAACAAAATGCTGGCAGTAAGAAGTCAAGGACTACCAACTATCAGCTGCAAGAATCTGAACATCTACTAGATAGCATAAACAGAGTCCCTACTTAGATCACTGCCCCCAAAAGCCTGCAAAGAATATGTTAACAGCAAAATCTTGAGAACACAAAGAATTGAAAAGTGGAAAAGTAATAATGTCCAAGCAATCAAATACTTTGACTTAAGCACACATTGAAAATGATTTGAAAGATAAAAGATATCATATTAAGCACAAGGTCTCATTAAAGAATCCATAACCTTATTCAGGTTTGGGGGTTAACCTGAAAAAAGGTACTGCTTGAAAAAAATTATGAATGCCTAAATCACTTATATTTGGGCAAAATCCAAAGCAATTCTTTCAAATAGTTTTGGAAGCGTTTTAGCTCTGACTGCTACGGTTGATAGCTAAAGCAGATAGCATCAAAAAGAACAAAGTACTGGCACTTATATTCAGATGCTTTAAAAAGATTAGAATAATGCAACTTTTGGAAGAAATGTCCTTCTGGGTTCAGCTCCAAATGGGGAAAAAGACACTGGAGGCATGGAGGCTGCTTAGAAAGATGATTTAATGTTTAATGGTGGACAGGACCGCATGGCTTGAGGTCCTGGGGGAAAAGGTGATCACATGCTTCCAGATGTTGGGTGAAGAAGAAGAAGGGTTGAGGGAGGGGCTTGCAGGGCTTTTTATAATCTGTTCGGCCCCACCTATCTGCCTCCTGCTCCTGTGCAAGAAATGTATTCTGATTGGTTGTCAGACTCACGTGGGGCCATATGAGCAACTCTCTAGGCTGTGTTTTGAATCCAGGTTTGGTTGAGTTCTCAAATGCCATGTGGTGAGTTGGGGAAAGGGCCAATATTATCATGCCTTAATCCCATTCCCTGGAGCTGAAGGGAAGAACTCTTTATTATGTAAAGGGACTAGCTCAAGTTTTAATGGCTCATGGACAAAGTGGGTGGGGGCAGGAAGCTGCAGGGAGAGTTACTTTGTCTTTTTGAAACATGTTTCTTCCTTTTCACCTCCAGAGAGATATTCTGCCTTTTCAATATTTCCTAGGGTATTTCATTTTTCTGAGAGAGGGCTGGGTGATAACTTCCTACATAACCAATAACTATCCCTGTGGCATTCTATGGAATGGAAATTTGGACTTTTAAAAAGCAGGACAGAAAGAGAACTAATGCTTTTATATGTTGATGTTAGACAAAACTCATGAGATTATCATGGATACCAAAGAAAGCAAACAAATGGTCATAGAACAAATTGATCAGAGTAAAATTATCATATTTTGGACACATTATGCAAAGACCCAGCTACATTTTGAAGTTAATAATATGGGAGGAATAGATAGCAAAGAAGAAGTGGAAATCCATCCTAAATGGCAGGGACGTGCAGTCACTAGAGGCAGGGGAGGCAGGGCCTCACCAGGAAGAATTTTAAATAATTTTTTTTAAATAATTAAAGCCAGGGTAGTTGCTACCAGATTCAAAGTCACAGTGGCTTGGTATCTGCTCTCAGTGTTAACTATGGGAGGAGGCCAGAGAACTCGGGGCCTCTTTTGCCTAAGGAATTTTTCGCCTTTTAAAAGTTAAGGAGAGTTAAAAAGCGAAAACTTTCACATGCAAAAGAGGCACTGATTCTCCCGCCTCCTGATCGGGGAGCAGCGAATCATGCCTTATGAGCACGCTTACGTTGAGCACGCTTACGTTGGGCGGACAAGAGGGGAGTTGAGAGAGTTTCCACAGCTGGAAAAGGTGGATCGGACGGAGGGAGGGGGGGGGATTCAAATTTATTGTAATTTAATTTGTAATTTTTTTATTGTGAGGTGTGTGTGTGTGTGTGTGTGTGCTTTTCTTTCTTCACAGCAGTGGGGTCGGAGGAGGTGGGGGGTCGAGGCGGCGGAACGCGGAGAGCTCTGCCTGACGCCTGAAGGGCTTTGCAGGAAGAAACGCGGCTTGAGGCACAATGATGGTCCTGGCTGTGGGCCGCACGCCCGGTAAAAGCCTCTCTTGGTTCCCTCCTCCTCCTCCTCCTTCCACAGCCTGTGCGACGCTGCCGCCATAGCCCGAGAGCTGCCGCCGACGCTGTTGCACAGCTGAGGGAGGGAGAGCGCGAAAGCAGAGGCAGGGGGCCAAGCTTTGGTTAAGGCAGGCAAGGGAAACCACGAGCCAAAAGGAAGTCTTGCTGGGAAGACGCGGCAGCAGCGCTTTAAAGGGCGGGGCTTTTCGCGCTTGCCTCACCGGCCATGAAGCTCACCGCACGTCACTGCTAAATGGGTAAATTCAGTTACAGTGGTAGAGAGTTCACCATTGAAAGATTTGAAGGGAGAGAGCCTACTGGAGAAGGTTTATCTGTAAGGATGTCAAACTAATCAAGGTGGCAGCTCTGCTCCAATATATGTGCATCAAAAGTGTAATGTATGTTTAAAAGGACCTAAGCTTTTGTGCGTCCATTTGACCCGTCTCCCCTAGAGAGGCTTCTGTATATAAAGAAGTTCCTTTTATATCTCAAAAAAATGTTATGGAATATGACAGAATAGTTTCCTTTCCTAAAGGAAGATTTAGAATAGTTACACATCTGTGATTTGAAATAAGTACCGCAGCTGGATTTGGGTCTGACAATCACAGCAGCCAGTGAAGAATCCTCTGCAAACCTTTAAATCAGTATTTCTCAACCTTGACCTCAACCAGAATGCTGGCTGGGAAATTCTGGGAGTTGAAGTCCGGACATCTTCAAATGGTGAAGGTTGGGAAACACTGCTTTAAATGTTAATGGGTCATGATTCTATGGAAAACGGTACTATTGTTCTGTGAATTAAAAAAAAAATCACAGAATTGAAGGAAACCATGTAAGTTTAATGCAGGTTTCTGCAAAGTGAAATATAAATTTCATATTAGGATACTGGCATTACTATTTGATTTAGAGCAGCAGACCTAAGAATTTAGAATAAATTCAACATTGAAATACATGCTTTTAAGAAATGATTGAATGTGCTTTGAAAGCACAAATAGACAAAAATATGCATATGTATCATAATTCAGAATAAATCAATCCATCAAAAAAAATGAGTCATCTTACAAATTGTAGAACAATTTGCCAGGTGAATTTTTGTGTGAAGTTGGAAGTCTTTTTCTTCATTATTATGAATTACCTTGAGGCAAACATTTTTCAATCAGAACTGATTTGCATATCATTTGTCAGGAGGAAAGTGAAGCAAAATAACTTTATTTAAAGATTTCCCTTTGTTTTAAGTGTCATTAGCAGTTCTGACTAATCAGATTTTTACAATCTCATCAGGCACTTTTAGAATATATCTATGAACTCATCTGGAAGGATGCATTTATTCCTGAGTGTCCTGTATTGCATTACAACCTAGTAACGAGTCAGCCTGCTGCAGATGTTTATGTGAAATGCAATTAACACTCTGCCAATTTACTTTTTATAGGGATACAATCAATTTTTATTCATTTTAGAACCAGAATGCTTTCTTTTATTGTGTGTGGCCTCTGCTCTGATTATATCGCTAAACAAATTATTTCTCCGTTTGTTGTAAATGGTTATGTATAGTCGTTAAGGTGTCATATTATAAATGGATCACATCAATCAAATGTTGACTATAAGTGTTATGAAAGTATGCCCATGAAATTATCGTTACAGAGCTTTCTTTTTTTAAAAAAAATCCAGAAGTGTCAGTAAAAACAGTTTCATTGGATGGACCACTTAATCTATATGTCTTGAATTAGAAACGAAAGAATTGTAGGATTTTACGTAAAGCTTTCCATAAATTCAGGAACAGATAAAATATGAACTCTACTATGCATATTAATTGGACTTGGGTAATGAGTCTTTGTGAGTGTCTTGGTATCAAAATACAGTAAATAAGTAAACAAAAGACTATAATCATCAACTGTAATTGTTTCTTAAGCCACCTTTAGTTTAGGACAATCAGGTTTTTCACAATAATCACACATGCACTTTCAGTTGGCTATGGAATGTCGTATGCAAACAGGTGTTCTATGTGTACAGTTCCTTCCCTGATCTAATCTAAGTGGATATAGCATAATAGGAAAGGCATATGGTCTTAAGCCACGCAACTGGCTAATGAATTTCTTCATAGACAGCTGTGAAGGAGAAGCCATAACAAAGTTGTGAGCACATATTTGATTCTTGAAGCTTTTACTCAAGAGTTGTAGAAAGGGGAGCTAGGATGAGAGCTAGTTTGGTCTAGTGATTAAGGCACCAGGTTAGAAAACAGGAGACTGTGAATTCTAGTCCCATTTTAGGCATAAGAACCACTTGGGTGATTTTGGGCCAGGCACTCTTTCTCTCTTAGCCCAACACACCGGTCATGATTGTTGTTATGGGGAAAATAGAAGGAAGAAGTAGTATTAGATATGTTCGCCATCTTGAATTATTTATATATTTTAAAGAAGCTGAATTTAAAAAATATTTTAAAAATAAAAAAAAGAAATATAGCCTTGCCTCATATCAATAGACAGATCCATAATCTTATTTTGTCTAAGGTAACTTCAGATCAATGTTCCCTCTAATTTTTTTTCAGTGTGGGCAGAAAAGTATAGTGTTTGAGAGGCACATTTTCATGCCTGAGCACCTGAATTTTTTTCACAGATGTCACCCAAGACACAACAAAATAGGTGTTATATCAAATCAAACTAATAAAATTTTAAAACGAATAAAATTGTAAACAAATAAATTTAGAAATATTTGTTCAAAAGCAAACTCACTACAATTATCTTTTCAAATTCATTTTGGATTAAATAAAAAAGAGCTTTGAAATGAATATATAAATGGCACAATACTGGTAATATTAAAATAGTAAATGTTTGATATACTTCATTTTAATGAATTTCACTTGATATACTTCATTTTAATGTATTATATGCAATTTGCTATTTTAAATGAGTAAAATGATTAAAATCCCATTGCATAAAGTCTCATTCACATCTAACAGTTTTCTTCCATCATTAATTTGTAAACTCAAGGATTTATTGCCTGTCTGTTCAACAATGCTTGCTGATTGTTTAAAAATTGTGGCAATTTGTTCCTCTCTATACAAGTGGTTTCAGTAACCTACTACTATTGAACTCTGGGAGACAATTCTGCATATAACTAGTGATAGTAACTAGTGACCCAAATTATCCAACAAAATTGCAAGATAAACCTACAAATAGGAAGTTTAATTAGCTTAAAAGCAAAACTATTCTCAATGACTTTGAAAATCTCAATGAGTTGTCAAATATCATGTGATGTCACTTGGCCGGCGGGAGACTCAAAGATAGCTGAGATTGCAGCCAGGAGAGGTAGAACAAGGAAGGCTTTCTCTGAAAGAGAGAGATGAGCGAGGAAACACAACCTGCTTCTTGCATTTGGATTCTGTGGCACAGTCGCTCTACGTGGGAATTTAGGATCACTGCCACACCGCCCTGGATTTGCCAATGCAAGCCTCAGGTGGGTAGCCTCGAGAGAAACGGCGGCAGTGAGCCTCCTGCCTTCACTTTCTACCTTGTTGCGGAGCAACCCACACTCGGATTAGTTAGCCCCCACCCCCACCCCTTGTGGGCTTTTATGTGTTAATCGAGGCACGGATAATGGAGAGAAAGGGAAGCCAGCTGATTTCACACAATACATTTATCTCAGAGGCTGAATTAATCACACGGGTCAGAAAGACATGGAACTTTCTTCAGCAAGTTTCAGCCAATCACTCCCTCCCCCTCCCACCCAACGAGACAAATTTAGCCCTCTTAAACTTGTACGTAGGCAGCTGTGGGCAATGTTCCCTCTAAATAGTTGCTCCAGGAAGCCCGAGCCACCACAAGCCCTCAACCTAGTCACTTTACTGCCCTGCTGCACCTCAAGACTCCTGTTTAGCTGGACGGGGTTTCAATCGTGATTGTGCGGCCGGTCTGCAGACTGCAGTCCATGTCCGGCAAACGACACTGGGTGGCAGTTGGAAACTGCTGCGCGGTGTTTACTTTCCACGAGCGCGGCCGCCTGGCCACGCACCTTAGAGAGAACAGTGTTTCAGATGTGCTATTATCTGTGAGCTATGCATTTTATCACGCAGTTAAAAATGTAATTAAAACTGGCTTTTCATTCTTTTGTCCCAAAATTATTTCATCAAAAAAAATGTACACAATGTCCATGTGCACAAGTGCTAAATCTACACATGTATATGTTTTGATTCAAGTATTAAATGCAATGAGCTATGTAACTTCTTATCTGAAGTTGGAAAACACCTACCAGCCGAATCAATCTGCTGATCAAACTGTGTCTGATTGTGGCTGCAATTCTACACCTACTCTCCTGGATAAAGTCACATTAAATTCAACTGAGTTATTTCCATATGACTGTTTTAAACATTCTACGTATGGGCTGTACAATATGCGTAATATATTTTCTAATGTGGTTTCTGGATAACGTGGCTTTTGGAAATGAAGTTATCAAGAGCATTTCTGTGTTTCTCACAAATTTGCTGTGGTTGGCAGAACTGGGCTGCCAAAACTAATAAAATTATTAGACATCAGTAAAAAGTTACAGTTTTCTATATCTCTTCACTGCAATATGATGCCCAAAGTTTTGCAGTTCTAATATGGCAGGCCTGTCAAGTACACTCCTTACTGGTAGCATGACCACCTATATGCTTACATGCTTTGCAGACTAGGCTTTGAAATATTATAACATCTAAAAACTTATTACATCAATGGAAAGTGGAACAAGAGTGAAATATAAATTGGCTTATTAAAATCTGTCTTAACTATTAATGCATTGCCATTTTTAAAACTCCAAATACATGAATTAATATGCTTAAGTGTATAATCATGTCATCTTTTCCATACAGGTGCTGCACTATATACTTAATATAACAAGTTAAGCACCACTTTATGAACAGCAATAGCCCTTTATCCATACAGCTCTCCAAATGTGTAAGGATGGTGGAATTCTTGATCAGTACAGCTAAGTGTTCCATTACTTATGGCAGACTGACAGATTTCTGACTATACATTTGTATTTATTTGTATTTATTTGTCTTGTATGCCTCCCACTCCCGAAGGACTCCGGGCGGCTCACAATAGACAAGGGAAAGGGGATAAATAGACAAAGACAAAGACAACACTTTAAAAACACAACATTCACAATTTCCGTGGGGCTGGATGTTTCACAAGCCCCCGGCCTGCTGGAGCAGCCAGGACTTGGTGGCTTTGCGGAAGGCTGGGAGGGTAGTAAGGGTCCAGATATCCACAGGGAGGTCATTCCAGAGGGCTGGAGCTGCAACAGAGAAGGCTTTCCCCTGGGGGGTCACCAGCCGACATTGGCTGGCAGATGGAATCCGGAGAAGACCTAACCTGTGAGATCTGATCGGTCTGAGGGAGGTAATCGGCAGGAGGCGGTCTCTCAGGTGCCCAGGTCCGATGCCATGTAGGCTTTATAGGTTACGACCAGCACCTTGAAGCGGATCCGGAGACTAATGGGTAGCCAGTGCAGCTCGCGGAGGATAGGTGTGATGTGGGTGTACCTAGGTGCACCCACAATCGCTCACGCGGCTGCATTCTGGACTAACTGAAGTCTTCAAACACTCTTTAAGGCCATCCCGATGTAGAGTGCGTTACAATAATCCAGTCTTGAGGTCACAAGGGCGTGAATGACTGTCTGAAGAGCCTCCCGATCCAGATAGGGTTGCAATTGGTGCACCAGGCGAACCTGGGCAAAGGTCCCCCTGGTCACAGCCGACAAATGATGTTCTAAAGTCAGCTGAGGATCCAGGAGGACTCCCAAATTGCGGACCCTCTCTGAGGGGCGTATAATTTCACCCCCCAGCCTGAGAGATGGAATAGTTGGCCAATCTTTGGGAGGGAACATCAGAAGCCACTCGGTCTTGTCTGGATTGAGTGCCAACTTGTTTGCTCCCATCCAGACCCTAACAGCCTCCAGGCACTGGCACATCACTTCTACTGCTTCGCTGAGTTGGCACGGGGCGGACAGATACAACTGCGTATCGTCCGCATATTGGTGGTACTTAATCCCATGCCGGCGCATGATCTCACCCAGCGGCTTAATGTAGATGTTAAATAGGAGGGGGGACAGGACCGAGCCCTGTGGCACCCCATAGTTGAGGGGCCTTGGGGTCGACCTCTGCCCTCCGACCAACACCGACTTTGACCTGTCCGAGAGGTAGGAGGAGAACCACCGAAGAACAGTGCCTCCCACTCCCACCTCTCGCAACCATCGCAGAAGGATACCATGGTCGATGGTATCGAAGGCCGCTGAGAGGTCAAGGAGCACAAGGATAGAGGGGTGACCTCTATCCATGGCTCGCCAGAGATCATCGATCAGCACGACCAAAGCAATTTCCATGCTGTAACCAGGCCTGAAACCCGACTGATAGGAATCTAGATAATCGGTTTCATCCAAGGACCGTCGGAGTTGAGAGGCCACTACTTTCTCAACAACCTTCCCAACAAAGGGAAGGTTGGAAATTGGATGATAGTTGCTCAAAATGGCTGGGTCCAAAGACGGTTTCTTCAGGAGGGGTCTCACCACCGCATCCTTTAGGAGGAGCGGGAAAATTCCCTCCAGGAGAGAGGTGTTAACAATCGTCCGGATCCAGCCACGTGTCACCTCCCTGCTGGTCGAGACCAGCCAGGAGGGGCACGGGTCCAGTATACAAGTGGAGGCACTCACCGCTCCCACAGAGCGTTCACCAAGTGTAGGCAGGTTGAAATCCCCCAGAACCATAAGCCTGGGGAACTCTACCGCCAACTCGGCTATTGACTCGAGGAGCGAGGGGAGGGCTGTTGCAACGCTGTTGGGAGGTAGGTACATTAGCAACAAACCCACTTGACCACCAAGGTCCAACTTCATCAACAGGGACTCACACCCGACAAGCAGGGATCCTACGAGGGACTAAAGACCTTCAGACGATGACAGCCATTCCCCCACCCGTTCTCTGGGGTCACGGCTGATGAAGCACCTGAAATCCTTCTGGGCACATTTCAGTGAGGGGGACTCCTCCCTCCAGGCCCAGCCAGGTTTCAGTAATACATGCCAGGTCTGCCGCCTCGTCTAAAATTAGGTCCCGGACAAGGGGAGCTTTGTGAACCACAGACCTGGCATTTAGCAACAACAGCCTGAGACCAGGGCCTTGACAGTTCTCGCCATCTGGCCCTTGAGTGGAACTAACAGGGCCGGAAGGAGGGATCTCTGTGACGTAGCGAATCCTCCTTCCCCGGTAATGGCTAGCCCTAAAGTTCCTGTTGTACCTGCCTCTCCCCATAGTGACCGTAATGCTCCAGCCCACCCCCGCACCCGTAGACCCCATATCCACTCCCACAGCCTCCGCACCATCCAGTAGGCGATTCTTATCACTCATTCCGGGACGGGAGGTAAGCCTGGGCCCCCTACCACTTCTGCAAAAGCACTCAGTGGAGGAGGCACCAGGGAGTACTCTCAATCATCTCACACATACACAGCCACTCATCCATACATTCCCCACATAGGTCAATTAAAACACAAAAAATACAACAATAATGAATTAAAAAGTGGGTACAATCATCAACCAGGCATACCATTCACACCACATACAAAAGAAAAAATGTGCAGCTGTTAAAGAATGTGCAAGTTCGAATAAAGTTTGTAGGTGGGTTCGCAAAAAGTCCAGTCCGGTGGGGTTCGCAGGAATATAAAGGGGGAAGAGGATTTCGTCTTCTCTCTTCCTTGCGTGATAGATGGTATAGATGGTATTGGGATGGGGGGGTCCAAAAAGTTCCAGGGGGGCTGGGATGGAATCCCTTGACATCGACGGGCGGCAATGGTCATACCAACCGGGACCAGATCACAAGTCCAATGTCCAGCAACCATGAGCAGGGAGTGGAAAATAAAGCCCTGTATGAGTAAAAGCAAAGCGAGGGCCAGGGAGGAAGAGGAGAGGCCGCACCGTAGAAAAGGCCTAGGGGGTAGACTAAAGGGCTGTGGCAATGGCCGCAAGGCCAACTGCCAGATCTTATACCGCCCCATATCAAACCAACCACCCCTCTATAAAGCCAGCCCACAGAGTCCAAGAAGATTCTCAAAGAAACAGGGGCGCAGATGACAAAAAATGCCAGGGGCGTCCAGTGAAGTGATCCGCCAGAGCAGAGGAGGGGGAGGGCACCTAAAGAGACTACGGCAGCCGAAGAATAGGCCAGCTGCCTTGTCACGTCCAGCGCTGTTCAAGTCACCCACCTCCTTCAATAACAGTAGTCCTCCAGAAAACAGATAGGCACCAGGGCTCTTCCCAATCGATGAGGGAAATAGGCTAAAGCTAGGACCATAAGCGCCATAGAATGTCAAACCAAAGCTGTTCATAGGTAATTTAAACGCTGAAAGCTTGAAACGCCGAGGCGAAGCCTTCAGCGCAACGCCGCCATTTCCCACTAGCCTCGCCGAGCGCTCCGAAGAACACTCCGGGCTGCTGCGTGGGCCAGAGGACGTCTGGGAGCGTCGACCTTCCCAAAAGTTGTTTATTCAAGTCCCCCTAGATCTCACCCGGTTGTGGAGACCCCTTTTTCAAGGCTCCAACCCAAACCTCTGCTTTATTTCGGGGGGTTTTCTGCTCCACCGGACGGAGCGAAGGAAGCCAGCGGCCATCCCACCTCGCACATGCACAGAATCTGCACATAGAGGTCTGAAATTTAAACAAACACTGAACTATAATGATATCCCTCCTCAACATAAACTTGTGTAATTTACGTAACAAGATACAGGGGGAAAAGATTGGATTGTTACAGAAATAAGAGAATGAGTTCATAGTGATATTGTGATGTAGGGAAAGAAAGTCTGCATGTGTTGACACTGAAAATACATTTTTTTTTTTAAAGGGAAGGATTTGGAATAGAAAGCTCCTAATCTTCCATTAAATTAGCTACTGCTGCTCTTAACTATATCAGTATTTCCAGTATAAAATACTCTTTCTCATCTCCTAGAAAAAAATAACTGCTTTACAATTATCTGGAATTTTTTTTCAATAAAATTTTAAAAAAATAACTAAAAACTCAATTCCCAATTTCCTATAAAGGAAAATTACATAAGTAACCCTTTATAACAATCCTTCATGTTTTGTGGGTTTTATAACATAGTGAATAAACCATTTGAGGTCTGATCATCTATGGAAGAGGACCACTACAAATTTTAATTATCATTTACTTATTCCAATTTCATATCGCTTGGTGAGAATTAACCCACCTTGTTATCAAAGGTGCTATTACTAATATTTCTTAAGAAAATTGAGACTTTACTTGCCCTTCCTGCAAATGGTTCTAAAGGACATTTGCTTCAAATTTTACACTAGCATGCAGTTTTAGTTAACATATAAATCTCTTTCCTCAAGGATGATGGTGTGCCTTCTCTGTATCTGTCCTGGCCCTTTGGAATAGCCTCCACTTGAGTTGTGGGATATGATTCCTCTTTCAAATCTTCTGAAAAGTCCATGAAGAACTGGCTTTCCCCCGCAAGTATTGGGCTAGGAAGAGGTTGGCTGGGGGGGCAGGGGTCAAAAGTATGAATGGTTCTCACACCTTGTGTGAAGGATATAATGTGTTTTATGGTGTTGTTTCTACTGGGTGCTCTGAGTTGCCTAGATTCACCGTGTGAGCTGGTAGCCATATAAATTCTTTAACTAAATAAACAAAACCTCTACAAGTATATGTGAAGAAAACAGGTTACCTTGAAGATCCCCCTCTCCCGTTCCTTCAAAAAAAGATCAATAATCGAAACAGTTCTAAACAATTTAGGAATCTGTAGGAAATCTGATGAAAATGCATTGTACATTAGCTTTGTTGCTTCTCTGGAAGAAAGGACAGCAGTTTTGAGAATTTCTCATTAAGCATTTTTTTTTAGAGAAAGTCCCAGATATACTATAAGAAAACACATGGAAACAAATGTTGAATTAATAAAAGTATAAGATAATGAGTTCAGAGTGATATTGTTGTGTAACCAAAGGAAATTTCAGATGTTTTGACATAAGAGTTGAGAGATAAGGGAAAAATCTGGGACTGATAAGAAACCAGCTAATGATTTGACAAGAGAACTTTATGATGCAATTTAAAGTTAAATACGAATACTTAAATACCTGGTGAATCAGATGTAGTTCAATTTTTCATTTGTTTTAATTTATGACATAGCTACCCTTGGATATAAAAATTATAATGCATATATCTTTACAAAAATAGAAAAGCCACACACACTTTTAGATACAAATTTTACATTAATGAATTAATGTATTTGGTTTAACTTTTTCCAGGGCAAAAATTATCTAAATCAAATAATAAGCTAATGCCCAGTTAAGAAAAATACAGTATTATTAAGAAGTCAAACTTAGGTAGAATATTCAAATTGTTTCATGAGAATAATTTTTTGAGGCTGATTATTGTCAATTGGGAAGTGCCAATCTGATGGAATTATTTTCCTTCACCTTGAATTATTACCTGCTTCATTTCCATTAATTAATTCTAGTGCTTGAAATCTATACTTGAAAAAGAGTTGTAAAAAACAAAAAGAAAAAAAATTCACAATTTTGAAGTAAAATCTAAAACAGACAAATTTAACTACCATGTATTTTTAAAGGCTGGAATTTTGGATTGTTGATGGAGAGGAGTAGATAACATGGAACCCTAACCATATGGCATTATTAATATAAATATCAAGGTGATCATATGTCCAATAGGCTGCCAAACCAGAATGTTTTGAAATACCTGACAGGAAATAATCCATAATAAAGTGGTCTCAAATGTGAAGATTCTCAATTATGCCAGACCAGTTTCTTTGTTCTGTCCTAATATCTAAAACCATATTTCTTTTTATGTTTTCCTTCTAACTTACCAAGTACATAATAAATGAGTTTCTATCAATTATCTTTTTATTATGATATAATACAAATGTTTCTGGCTCTAGGGGCGGTGCTCATCTTCATTTCTAAATCAAGAGCCGGTGCTGTCCAAAGACATCTCCCTCTTTGTGGTCATGTGGCTGGCATGACTAAACGCTGAAGGTGCATGGAGTGCTGTTAGCTTCTCACGAAGTGGTCCATATTTTTCTACTTGCATTTTTTATGTGCTTTCGAACTCCTAGGTTGGCAGAAGCTGGGACAACTAATGGGAGCTCACTCCATTACATGGTGCTAGGGATTCGAACTGCTGAATTGCTGACCTTCTGATCGACAAGCTCAGCGTCTTGGTCACTGAGCCACTGCATCTTCTAGAGCCAGAAATGACTAGCAAGCATATGCAGGGGAACCTTTACCTTTAATACAAAGGTAAGTATAATATCAAATTCTAGTGTAAGGTTTTCTCCAGCAATAAAAACAGCAGAGTAGTAAATCATATGATATTATGATGATACCCAATTACACATCACGCTGAGATCCAACTAAATGCAAAACAAAATTTTTTACATGTTTACTTCTAGAAACAAAACTAAAACTACTTTATAATCCAATCTTAGAAGTAGTTTGATATTACATAATGTTCTACAGTTGTCCCCAAAAATTCAATTTTCTATTAATTTGACTTCAAATCAGCAAATGTATTTTTTGCATAATGTATGTCCACCGAATCAAGAATTTGTCTGTTAATTATGCCATTTATGTGAATTATATGGTTTTGCAAATGGCATAAAATTCATTCGTTAGACTTTTGGATTAACAAATATTCCTTCCTTTCCTAATTGTGATGCTAACTCAGAATATTAATGTCCCAAAGATGCTTGTTCTGACAACCTGAATGACTGAGAATCCCCATAGACATTCAGAATACTAATGTTGAATGGGCAAAGTTACAAGATTGTATGGTTTGTTTTAACCTATCCTACATAACTATGGTGGAATCCCTGACTAAAGTGGCAGACTAAAGAGGCATACCTGCATGGAGTTGGAAGGTTTCCAAGGGATGCAGCCATGCTGGTAAGATTCTTGTGAAAATGTTGATCAACAATTGATATAATTGTGTAATGCTATAGAATATTGAATGAGGATTGAAAAAAATATGCTTAATATGTTGCTTTTGAATTCAGCTTGAAAGTTGTGAAATTTTCAAAATACAAATATTGGCTGACATAAGTAATCAAAGAAATTGGGACAAATTATTCCAATAAAAGTTGAATAATATATAACTTTCTTCTTTCTAACAGTTATGGACAATCTGTGTTTGCATAGTCTTCTATACTGTGATGGTGATGCAACATTCCTGAAAATGAAAGTTTACATCTATTTTAGATCTGCTTTTGGACACATGCACAAATACAAAATGACAAAGCTTATTTATTTGTTGCAATGTGCATATTGCATTTAGCAATATGAATAAAGGAATATATGATCTCTTCTAAAGATTTGATAGCATAACTAAAATAGGTGATAGAATATACAGTGTATATACAGCCTCTCTGATATATTTAAAAACTCTTTTTTATAGGAGTTTTTAAAGATATTTCTACATTCTCAGTCTTTCAGAAAAGTTGCAGCTTATTGTTGGGTAATCAGAGACATTTTCAAAAAACTTTGTTCCTGATTTATGATATTCCAGTGCAAAACCCATTACCGTATTTCAGTTTCCTCTTATGTTTGTGGTTTCCTTCCTTGAACTTTTATCTGAAACAAATCACCCTAGCTATGTTCATTCACATGTAGCAAACTTATGCTTGTAGTCTACAGAAATCTATCACTATTTTTATTCATGCACAAACTTTGTGGTTGCATTTCTAGTTATGTAATTAAGCAATTAATTCAGTCTGGGTCACTTCCTTTACATTTTATGACTTTGTATTTTGATCGTAATTGTTCACAGAATTTTTTCCCCTCATCCTCAGACGCACATTTTGCCCTTCATGTTAATTCATAACTGATCACCTGCAAGACAACTACTTAGTCTGTATGGATTGAAAAATCTAGTATAGATAAGTGCTTCTGGAGACACAACCCCAAACTCTGCCCACTGAAAAAGCTTGTTAATGGGTCCCACATGACATAGCTCTCCGTTTTTAGTATCATATATACATGATGCAGCCATTATAATTTCACTTAGAGCTAACTGTCCAGGAGCTTATAAGGTTTTGTTTTTATTTTCATTCTGACATGGAGACAAAATTTTATAATATAATAATATAACAAAATGAAACATCTGAGAAGGAAAGAATGAGTAAATGACAGTAAAAGAAAAAGTCCTCCCTTATAAGAGACTGCAAACTTGTTCTTTTTGAACATTTACCAATTTGTTTAAATGTGCTTTGTAAGCAATGATAACTTGTCACTTTATCATTGATCTGTCCTTCTATCTTGGAAGGATTCATTAAATAATGCATGCACCTCTGTGAATTACCCTTCTTCACTCGAGCATCCCCAGACCATTAGCCAAATATAGCAACATGAGCATCTTTCAACCCATAGAAACCCTTTGGCTTTCATTTAATTAAATTATCCCATTATGAAAACTCTTATAATGAGATTAAATTTAATTATTTAGTAGACACTTATTTGCACTAGGGAGCCTATCAATTATGCATGGCTGTGCTAAACATTTTTCAATCCATCACCTTTTCTTTTCAAGGAAGGTGCAATTTATTAACTGCAACTCAAGTACGATGACAACGTGCTACAGATTGTTATAAATACAATGAGGAACTTCATGTAAGAAAATGTTGATTATTATTTTTATTGATGTATACAATTTTGTCTAGTCCATTCATATACATATGTAGCGAAGGGATGGATTGAAATCAAAAAGTATGATTAATATGATAAATAATGGTGAAAACTTGAGAACGTTCCTAATGAATAGAAAGATAAGATCTGAGTGTGGGACAGGCCATGTTAGAATTGATCTTGGATAAAAATAGGCCTGGAAGAAAAGAAATAAGAGGAACAAGAATAAACGTAGAACAACTTCAGGAAAAGAAAGTATAGGTTCTTCATGAAAATGGAAAATAGATTAATCAGCCAATAAAAGCAAAGAAAATGGATATAAAGAAGAAAGATATGGAAGCTGCTTGGAACAGACTGAGAAATTTCTATAACACTGTATAGGAATTTAGTGAAGTCTGGCTTTGAGAATGAGGTAAGAGAGGTGAAATGATTGCTGAGATCTGGGATGTAGGAAGTATAACAGTCTCAAAACAGTCCATGTTAAATTTGTTGTCTCTAAAAAGAAACAGTGAGGTGGTCAGCTTTTCAAGATTCTGTTAATATATACTCTGTAATAATAAAAGTATTTCTGGAATCCATGTGCTATCTATTTCTAGACTTGCTCTATCTCAAAGGGCTAGCAATTACATAATACACAGTTAGCATGTGGAATTAGGTTAACAGGAATTATGAAAAATGTTGCTTGTACAGTGCTTGAGGAAAAGAGCTTATGGATAAAAATATAAATATAAGAGAGTAACTGTCTTCTATGTCCCCATTTTACACAGGCACAGCCAGCCTCTATTACCACACTCAATAGCAGTTATAGTTGCACTTATATACAGGTGGTCCTTGATGTTTAACCCAAACTTACGACATGTCCTGATAATAAGGCCATGCCATATTTTTCCTGTGGGCAAAAATATACAGCCTCCTCCAATAATAAGCTCCCTGGACAACCCCCCCTCCAGCCAGGCAGAGCGCCACTCACCAACGTAGTGATATCTCAAAGGCACAAAGCCGCAGGGTCCAGGGGGAGGAGGTGCAAAGGCGCTCACATTGCTTGACACCTTTGGGATGCTGCTAGGTTGGTGGGTGAGCCCAAAGTTTCTGTTGCTAAGAGAGATAGTTAAGTGGATTTTGCCCCATTTTATGACCTTTTTGCCACAGATGTTAAGTGAATCACTGCAGTTGTTAAGTGCATCTGGCTTCCCCACTAACTCTGCTTTTCAGAAAGTCACAAAAGGGGATCGTGTGACCCCAAGACACTACAACTCATAAATAGGAATCAGTTGCCAAGCACCTGAATTTAAATCAAGGGGATACAATTCTAAGTGTGGAAAATGCTCATGAGTCTCTTTTTTAGTGTCATTGAAACTTTGAATGGTCACTAAATGACCATTCAAGGTGGCGCAGTGGTTAAATGCAGCACTGCAGGCTACTGCTAGATCAGCAGGTCAGCGGTTCAAATCTCACCGGCTCAGGGTTGACTCAGCCTTCCATCCTTCCGAGGTGGGTAAAATGAGGACCCAGATTGTTGGGGGCAATATGCTGACTCTCTGTAAACCGCTTAGAGAGGCCTGAAAGGCCTATGAAGCGGTATATAAGTCTACTGCTATTGCTATTGCTAACTGTTATAAGTTGAAAACTACCTGTATCTAAAACCGCTGCAGGTTAAAACTTTTGACAAGGAAACCATAGGTATAAAAGCTGATTTCACCCAGATATCAAAGTTCTCTCAAGCTCAAGGAGGGTCCAAAAATAATTTCCAGTTCCAAGTTCCAAGTAATCCAACACAGCATACTGACAACTTGTAGATAGGGAAGTAGAACATTATTTGTCACAATGACTCAAGCAAAGTGTTGCCTTTTATTATAGCTCTGACTTGATTCATTTCTTAAGTGAATCCCAGTTCTTTTTTTCTTTGCACAGTGAAGCTTGTTTCTTGCAAGTACATGGCTTGACCATCTTGTCGTCATTTACAACATGTTGCTGTCTCAGGATCTTGCCTCGCTGAGGCTAAAGCAAGAGCTCAATCCAGGGGTGAACTCAATTTACCTTTGCTACCTGTTTGCTAGCAATGTGAGTGTCCACCTTCGAGCATGCGCAGGACCTTAAATGCATGTGCAGAGCATCAAAAACAGACATTATGACATCCGAGTGGGTGGGTGGAGCCTGTTACCGAATGCGTCTGCAAAGATAAGCAAACAGCAAGGAGTGGGGAGGAATCCGCTGTGCCATGCAATGAAAGCAGGAAATCCTGCTTTCTAGCTGATATAAATTGCGCATCACAGTTGATCATCAGAAATATCGGTTCGCCTGAACCAGTAGCATTTTTAATACCAATTCAGGTGAACCAGTAGCATTTTTACTACCGTTTCGGGCAAACTGGTCTGAACTGGTAGCATTTCATCTCTGGCTCAGTCTGTATTTACTTATTTATTAATCAAATGTGCCCATTTTATGTACTTATGTTTTCTTCAATTAACTTTTCCATTGAGTGCACTTTCTTGTGTTCATTCTTGTGGTGTTCACAGATGCTCATCATTCTGGACAAGTTCTTCAGCTTCTGAATCTGAAGTCTCTCACTGTTTCCCATGATTCTGCTGCAAAAAACAGGATTAGAGAAAGTGATGGTCTAATTGGCTGCAGTAAGAAAAAAAAAACAGTCAAACCAGGCAAGCAACAGTTAAGCAGGATTAAAGGTTAATCCTTAATTAACATTGAAACAGTGTTTTCAATTAAACAATTAGTTGATTCTATATTTTTATTAGGGTGTTTTTGGGAAAGCTTTGATCTTTCTGGAGGCAACATAACATAAAACTTCAATTAACAATTAACAACAAGGACAATGCTTCTTTTGAGGTGAGTGTCCAATAGTATTGCCGGGCATAGAGGAACCCAGTTTTTGCTCCTGGAGGCAATCTTGCTGAACTCTTCCTTCTGCCTGCAGCTCATTGGAAGTACAATTTGTAAAGGAACTTCAAATCTACCTCCTAAAGAAAACTAGGTTCTTTTCTTCTTGTGTACCAGTTTCTGCAACCAATTATCTCCAGCCCTTTGTTCTATAATTATGACCACAGTTCATGTGATTTATATGATTGGAAGACAAACTAAGCAATAAATATTAGAAGCGGGGGATTGAAAAATGCTATCACAAAATTTCAAGTTTTCAAAAACTACTCAAAGCAATCTAGCTCCAGATCTTACAATGCCATGAAGGCACGTAAAGGGTAGGTGTCACTAATATAACACACAGAAAAGAATTGTATAGTGCAATACTGAGAGCAAAATCTTCAAATGTTTGGGAGTAATGTTTTTTTATTATAAAAATCAGAAGACAGAGCAATGTCACTATATGGTCTAAATTTAATCCTTGATTAAACACTAGGATAATTATGCGCTAATAGTATATGGCTCTTTTTCAGTTTTAAAATTTTAATCATAATAATGTATCATTTTTAAAATCATAATAAGTCACAAAATATTTATTTTATTCCATTCGATGTTGTTATTTACTGTATATAGGTAGAATCCATTATGGTCTACCATTAATATATTCTTAGGTAAAGTTATGTTATGTTGACTTCAGATAAAGTTCATTGCCTATTTATCATTACAAAATGAATATATTATAGCAGCCACTTTACTCTTACTTGAATGTATGCAAGGTAATTCATAACAATATACTCAAAACATATAAATGTATGCATAATTTTCCAGGAGAATAATACTCAAAGCAATGGATGCCATCCTTTGAATCCAAGATCTCTAGCATACATATGTGTGCTCATCCACTCAAAAGTTATATGAATTTGAATTGCTTTAGAATTGAGACTTTGAATTTGGTTGCCATCAACAAACTGGTAATGCTTGGTTCTTATCATCCAAGTCCAAAAACTGACCATAAGAGGGTGAGCTATCTGAAATTAAATGCAGGTAAAGCTACAGTTGGTCAATAGGAAACCAGATTCAATTATTGTGGTTTAATCTGCTTGGAATAGGCTTGAATTCTTCTCTAAATATGTAAGTGTGTAGTCTAAGGATCAGTTTTAATGGTAATTGAATATTTGTATATTTATGTCCAATGTACTCTTCATGAGATAGGGCATATTTGCTGGTTTCAAATAGCAAGGTTCCCATCTTCCTGGTAGCAAGCCTTAAGTGATAGGAATAACTATGAAACAGAATGTCAATCAATCAATCATTGTTCTGAAAAGTCATACTGAAACATATTAAGAGTCCAAATGAAACAAACAAAATATTAAAAAGTTATGATATTTGTGTAGTTACGGTATTTACCAAGAACACCTATAGTATATTAAAGTAACCAAAATAGCTTTACAATCCACAAGGCATGTCACAACTTTTGAGCACCCCTAATGTTTAGAAATTGGAAACTGAAAAATTTGACATGCCCTAAGAGACCATAGCAACCATGAAACCAGTTGAGGGGGCAATCTTACCTCTGCAAAGTAGCCAAAGTGAAGGAATTGGCTTAAAAAAAAATACAGGCAAAAAGGCAGCACCGGTTTAAGCAACTGAAGCAGGAAAACTATACTTCAAAAAGGCAACCGAAAAACCCCTAAAGATAGCTTTGGGCGAGGGGTGAGTACAGAATGACATCAGCATTCTGAAACAATTGGGCACCAGTAGAGACGCAGAGGTGGTGGAGATAAATGCAAGGTCAGACTAGTCTGAAACCAAATTAGTGTGTTACTTAAACAAAGGACAGGTGGAAAGTATTCTTCTTCCAAAAAACATAGTTTCAACATTTCTGCAAAACATAGATAGGATTAAAAAGGCGCAAGAATTTAAACCTTAATTTCACTATCAATAGGGTTTGCATCTGATATACAGCAGGTATACAGTTATTTTTCAAAGGCTTCATTTTTAAAAACACTAAATTTGCTTATCAGAGATTTGCATCCTTGAATGCTGCTTGTGCCTGTTTTGAGGTGCATTGCTTTAGAGAAAAGCCTGACAATCAGGTTTTTCCAGTAGCAGAAGCTGCATTTGGTGCAAAATGCTGCAGAAAAACTGCCAACAGGTATGCAAACCCATATCACTGATATTGGAAGATCTACGCTAGATGTCAACTATTTGTTTAGTTGTTAAATTTAGGTTTTAACAACTGGTCTTAACTTTTAAAGTTTTAAATAATTTGGGGCTAGGTCATTGAAGACACAACCAATATCTTAATTGATCTGATAATTAAGATCAATATAAGCAATTCCTTTGAGGACAGGTCTAGTTACAAGGCCAATTTATTGTACTTACAGGAAATGTGCATTTCATGTATAGGTTCCAAAATATAAAATCTTTTCTCATGACATTTCAGAAAGGAATTTAAGAAACATTTCTTTATTCTGGTTTTTAAGAATTGTTAATGTAAACAATATTTATATTGTTTAATGCTAAATAATGTCATTTATTGCATTTTGTACTATTATTTTGACTCATACTGTAGGGGCCTGGAGACTAAAACATATGAAGAACTGGGAACTGGGAATGTCTAGTTTAATAGAAAGAAGGACTAGGGGAGACATGATAGCAGTGTTCCAATTTCTCAGGGGTTGCCACAAAGAAGAGGGAGTCAAACTATTCTCCAAAGCACCTGAGGGTAGAACAAGAAGCAATGGGTGGAAACTAATCAAGGAGAGAAGCAACTCAAGGAGAAATTTCCTGACAGAACAATTAATCAGTGGAACAGCTTGCCTCCAGAAGTTGTGAATGCCCCAACACTGGAAGTCTTTAAGAAGATGTTGGATAACCATTTGTCTGAAACAGTATAGGGTTTCCTGCCTAGGCAGGGGGTTGGATTAGAAGTTCTCCAAGGTCCCTTCCAAGTCTGCTGTTGTATTGTATTTGGTGGGTGGGTGGGTGGGTGTGTGTGTGTGTATACACACACACACACAGATATACATACTAGATTCTGGATTCAGACCAAAACAAGAAATTGAACAAGTCTCTTAAAAAGAATCTTGTTATAAAATAAAGAATATAATAAAGAAAAATCATAGACAAAGATGTATATATCCCAAAGAGTTTTGATTGTTTTCCTTATTCCCATGAATTATTTTTATCTTGTGTTCCCTTCCTATCCAGTTCTGTTTTATTTACCATTCTACACTCGAATTATGTATAGTTCTTAATACTAAATATGCTTCTCAGCAATATTTTTCTACTGTATTTATTTATTTAAACAAACACAAACTATTTTCCTTTTAAATTCTTTTAAACCGTTCTACTTGAATGATTTTCCCTTAGTCCTTTCCAATGTTTTGCATGGCCCCAAGCAGATTGGGCATTGCCTCTCCCTTGTTTCTTGAAGGCCCCTAGCTGCTGTTGACAAGGAATTGGCTTTCTTGAAAATTGGTGGTTGTGATTTCCTCAGGATTCCTTCCATTTCTTCACCTTGCCAGCTCTTGGCCTCTAAGGTTTTGTACTTCCTGAATCTTCTTCTTTTCCACCACCATTTCTGTGTTATAAGATTGCTGAAGTTACAGCATCACTGGTGTTATGGGTGCCATTTGTCCTTCTAGGTCTGCCAGTGCATACTATAGAGCTTCTCTCATCAGGAATGTTTTTCTTTCTGATGGGTAGGAGATAATTATTCAACTGCAGCTTCCTCCCTTCCCAAGCTGTTACTGAAACTCTCAGTGTGGCTTCAGCTCTTATTTATGGATTGATTGCATATATTTATAAAATTGGACATCTCACATTTGCAACTCTGAGTAGTGCACACAGGATCAGTAAAAGAGATTGCAATACAGGATAACAAAAGTATAAAGAATGTCCACAAAAGAGAAAATACACAACGTAAATTTAAGGAAAAATTCAACTAAAATCATAAGACAAACATAATGACAGAATCAACTAACCTCTAGCCCTCATACCCAAGGACTTCCAGAATATTAGCAGGTTCAAGATTCCACAAATCTCAGGTGGGAATAGTGCTCCAGAAGGGGACTGCAGCTCAGAAGATATGCTTCCTCAGTGCTATTAGATGTCATCTTTAAGAGATAGAAACTTCTTAAGCTAGCCTTCTTTCTTTTATTGCTACTTAATGTTCCAGGGTCAAAGATCTGCCAAGTTGTTCAACTCAATTCTGTTTCTTTCTCTCTTTTTGATGCTTTTTTGTGCTTTCTATGGTGCTTTTTTCTAAAGGTCTGTCGACTTGTGCTTCTTCAGCTGGACTCGGGCTTTAACTGCGGATTCTTTTCCAGTGCTTCAACCCAACTGACTTCTGGTCCTGACCTGTCCTATCTTGTCCTTTTCTATCTCTTGGGAAAAACACTAAACACATAGGAGCTTGCAATATGCTCATTGTTTCATTCTGGTACTATGAATAGTAAAGGTAAAGGTTCCCCCGCACATGCATGCTAGTCATTTCTGGCTCTAGGGGTGGTACTCCTCTCCATTTCTAAGCCAAAGAGCCAGCAGTGTCAGAAGACATCTCCATGGTCATGTGGCTGGCATGACTAAACGCCACAGGCTCACAAAGTGCTGTTACCTTCCCACCAAAGTGGTCCCTATCTTTCTACTTGCATTTTTTTACGTGCTTTCAAACTGCTGGGTTGGCAGAAGCTGGGACAAGTAACAGGAACTCACTCTGTTATGCAGCACTAGGGATTTGAACCACAGACTTGCCAACCTTCTGATCGACAAACCAGTGTCTTAGCCACTGAGCCACCATATCCCTATGAATACAAACAAACAAATAAAAAAATCTTCCTAGTAATAAATAATTTCCCAGGAGACAAATTCCTTGTTTGTCCAATCACATCTGCCCAATAAAGAAAACATATTACATGGTATTGTAGTCCCCACAGTCTTATTATATCAGTCTGTGGTTAGTCAGGAATATTTTTATAATTAATTGCTACAATATCCAATACAAGTTTTACAGTATCTGGGCTAATTTCATCCTTCAGCTTGTCAAATAAATAATAGTGCATTGTGTAAAACAAAATTACAAAATATTCTTAAATAAGTTTTACATTTAAAATTGTACATATATAAGAGCATTTTGGTAACCCCTTCCTCCACCCAATCTATAGCTTCTGTCAGGAACAACTTCTCCTTTGATTGACAGGGAAAGAAAAATGATTGACTTTCTGATTAGCCCTCAGCTAATTTGAGTTCTATTGATGAGTCAGCAGGATTTGACATGATAGTAGCATGTGATTATCACTTTGCAGTAACTTCTTTTCCTGAAAGTAATATGAAACTTAGGCAATTACTATCCCAAACAGTGGTGTCTTTTGTTTTAGAGAAAATGTTCTAATTTTCAAATTTGGTCTCATTTGTTTATAATGGTGTATTGAAGACAAAATTTCCTGATTTATATGATGTTTCCTAAATTAAGTTTGATGAAAAGATAACCAACATTTTCTATACTTCTGGTGAACCTTTATTTAATTTTACATACATATGGACTGCCTGATTGGGCTTAACACAGATATCTGGAAACTGCTTTCACATTAGATGAGAAATGTGCTTAACTATTAATTACTATGTTCAATTGTTATTATCTTGAAAGTGTCTGAAGCCCAATAACAGTTAAACCTTTATTTGTATCTTGTCTGAAACAGGAGTTCCTTCTGAGTATTAGATAAGCAAACCAAAGCTGCTGTTTTTATTAGCCGATACAGTTTGGTTTTCTTAACTTCTAGAGCATAAAGTCAAATTCAGTAGTAAGAAGCAACTCGGTTTCCTGCAACTATCAGTCTAAGTAAACTTTAAGCTTTATAATGTTGAAAAAAGCCTGTCCAGATTGTATAGTTATTGACTTTGCTTTAAAATATATAGAATAAGGATGCTCTTTCGTGTGTTTCCAATAGCAATGTGATTACAGAGTTTTGTGGATTAAGTTACCACAGACTTTGAATTCTGACCTTCAGTCTAAAACAGCTTTAGAGGTTACACTTTTTCCGATTTGTGAGACTGCAGAAAAGGAGCTAATGCTCCCGAAAGGAAGGGGGAGGGCACAATCTTTGAAGCTGCTAGATTCCCTGCTCACATTGCTTCTGCAAATACAACTGCTTGGGCTCTAAGTATTTCTAAAAGTAAAATAGAAAGTTCTGTGTCTATCCTTACTACTTTGATTCTAATGTCTTATCCTGCATGGTTTGAAAGTGATGATCTATGACAGACTAGTGTACCTACTGTATGTTAGTTAACTAAAGTTAACTGATGTTAGGTAGGTAGGTAGGTAGGTACCATGTCTATGAAATGGACTTTCTTTTTGGAATTGATGGTCTGTTTTGATAGTGTTATTACAAGCTCAATCCAATCCAAACTTTCCTAATATATGATTTATCTATTTGAATTGAATGGAACAAGTTAATCATACTTGAATTCTTACTTTTACATACATCACAGAAGAGCTTAAAACAGAGGTAATCCATACTACATTGAAAAATCAGTGGTGAAATTCCCAGTAATGTGCTATAGATATTAATGTGAGAAACAAAGATCAGATTGTAAATGCTGAATCTGGATTGCTTCCAAAGATCAATACTCTAAACAAAATTAATAGAAAATAATTGTAAAACAAAAACTTTTAATAGATAAAGGTTATTGAAAATGCATTTATGTGGATGCAATCTGAGAGCCAATTTGGCCTAGTGCAATGGTTGGCAAACCTTTTGGACACCGAGTGCCCAAACTGTGTGCGTGCACATGCCCAAATTAAAAGATGTGCATGCATGCCCACGCAGGCAAGCATGCATAGGCATGCATGAATGTGCGAATGTGTGGACATTCGCACATTCATGCATGCCTATGCATGTAAAGAATACAATACAATACAATAGCAGAGTTGGAAGCGACCTTGGAGGTCTTCTAGTCCAACCCCCTGCCTAGGCAGGAAACCCTATACCATTTCAGACAAATGGTTATCCAACATCTTCTTAAAGGCTTGCAGTGTTGGGGCATTCACAACTTCTGGAGGCAAGTTGCACAAACATGCACATATCTGGCCGGCAAGAGATGGGGCATCCCAACACCGGGAGTGCAGCAAGAGGTAAAATCTTTTTTCTTTTGTGAGCTTCTGTTTCGTCGTTTGGGGCAACAGTGCGCGTGACAGCAGAGAGGGCTCTGCGTGTCACCTCTGCAGGCATGCCATAGGTTCACCATCATGAGCCTAGTGGTTAAGGAGCCAGACTAGAAACCAGGGAAATGTGAGTTATTCCTATCTTAGGTATGAAAACCACCTGAGTGACTTTGGGCCTGTCACGTTCTCTCAGCCCACAATGCCATGCTTGGCCAACTAATACGATGCTTGCAGATAATGACATATGGGAATTTGCTTAATGCATTGAAAAGAAAACAAAGGACATACAGTATTTTATACAATAACACCTTGCAGAAGCACAGATGGAGACAATATGTGAGGTGAATCACATGAGATGATACCATTGAAATAACTGGCAGCCCTTTTGAATGAATATACATTCAGACATCAGAGGTAGGTTGCTCCGGTTTTACTACCGGTTTGCTTCGTGCGTGCTTTGCATGTGCTGCGTGCATGTACACAGTTCAATGTAAATTGTTCTTCATGAATGTGCAGAACAATTTAGGGTGAACTGCACATGTACGCACACTACTAAACAACATACTAGCAATGGTAGCAGTGACCAGGGAACTGGTTCAGGGGCATGGCAAGCCTGGGTCACTGCCAGGCCTAAATTCCACTACCAGTTCGGCCGAACCGGGCCGAACCGGGAGCAACCCACCTCTGTCAGACATGTTATGCAAAGATTTAGCTCTCTGGAAAGGCTATCTTATTAGGAAAGGTAGAAGGAAAGAGCAGAAGAGAATGACCAGCAGCAAGATAGACAGATTCAGTTACAGTGGCAGTGAGGACACCATTGGAAAGCCTGAAAGGACAGATTAGGGATAGATTGCCATGGAAAAAATCAATTTGTATGGTAGCTGGGACTCAAAAACTACTTGACAGCACATAATTAATCAATGAATATTATTAGTGGATTGAACTAAGAAAGGGAAGGCCTCATAAAAGTTTAGCTCAACCATGGCAGCTTATTTGTTGCCATGGCCAATTATTCTTAATCAAATCATTGCCAAATGCATTTACAAAGTTGCTATTGTGAGGAAAAAATTGGAGGAAATATTACTGAACTCATAGAGAAAAAGTTTGGATGCAAATCTAATGAATAAAAAGTAAATGAAATGAAAGGTTTTATATTCTTTTTAGCTGCAGTGACAATTAAGCACTTGCTTTTATCTTTCTTACTGAAATCAATGGCTGAGTTCTATTTTAAATGTTCTTAGATTTCATAAGATCTCATTCACTGCTAGTTGTACCATACCCTATTGAAGGTGAAATATGTTTTTATTTTTATTTTGGAATATTTTAAAAGACTTCAGGATGCTAATCACTTGGATACTAATCTTTGTCTTTTTAATAAAAGTCCATGAACTGTCTCATAATTATAATTTGGTTGTTGTACAGTTAAATATGTACCCATAATAATTATGATAAGTCATGAAAAACTATTATTATCTGTGTTGAGTGGTTTATTAAAATGAATAATTGACAATTGACCTGGCAAATGACCATGATATTAACTGTTCTTCCTCTTAATTTAGGGAGTACATTTTTTTCTATAAATCTTTGTGCACAAAGATTGCAGAAAACCTATAAAGTTACTGTCCTATTTTATCTTGACCTTTTGGGCAATAAAGTGTTAAAACTGCTTTGTTTCATGTTTTAAACCTCAGACGAATTATGAGAAAGAAATTAATTTTAACAGCTAGAAGTTCTAAATCTTATTTTACTATTTGTTATATATTAGTGTAACTCAGTGGTGGGTTTCAAATTTTTTTAGAACCTCTTCTGTAGGTGTGGCCTGCTTTGTGGGAGTGGCTTGCCTGCCATGTGACCGGGTGGGAGTGGCTTGGCAGTCAGGTGACTGGGTGGGCATGGCCAACTTGTAAAATGTGGTGAAACTCACTTAACAATGCTCTTGCTTAGCAACCAAAATGTTGGCTCAGAAACTCTGGCATTTGAAGCCCACAAGTCTTAAAGCTGTCAAGTTAGAAGACCCTTGCACCCCTAACCCTTTAGAAAAAAAACCAAAGGGGTGTTCAAACTTGACAGCTTTAAGACTTGTGGACTTCAACTCCCAGAATTCCTCCTCCAATCATGTTGGCTCAGGAACTCTGGCATTGAAGCATGCAACTCTTAAAGCTGTCAAGTTATAAGACCCTTGCACCCCTAACCCTTTAGACACCCCCCCCCCAAGGAATGTTCAAACTTGACAGCTTTAAGCCTTTTAGATAGGACTCTTAGAAGTGGGCGGGGCAAGTGTGGTGTAGACGGGTAGGGGGAGGGAGCTGGAACCGGTTCTAAATGGCATGATAGATTTGTGGAACCTCTTCTGTAGAACAGGTTAGAACTGGCAGGAACCAACCCTGGTGTAACTGCAACATTTTGTTTTGGAAACAATTTATATTTTTAAAGTTCTTGACAGATAAAATTGAATCACACTTACAGAGCTTATAGACTCCAATAGGTATGACTTTAATGTAACATGATGTTATAGAATCACACTGACAAAAATAGTGGCTTTGTCAGTTTCAAAGAGTTAGGGTTGAAAATATAATTAGGTTATGAAAATATAATGTAAGATAATGTCAGGCACTTTTTAGCTCTGCAAGTTTCATTAAACGAACACAATCTCAACACAATTTTTCCTCAAGACAAGCAAAGAAGTCACAACTGTCAAATTTATCCTAATAATAATTATAGATACAGATAAGAAAGAACTATGAAAAGTTTAGGATGCTTAAAGAGTGTCAGGAATGAGATCTGAATGATATATGTGGATCCATCCTATCATATTTATACAGGGAAGTTTGTTGGTGGCTTGTTATTCATATATTTTTTCCTGATTGAATGTTCTTATTTTTTAATTGAAAGCAAGCCATTCTGAAAGTACTTTCAAGCGAAAGGAAGAAAAAATATCTAATCTATCTGTCTGTCTGTCTGTCTATCTATCTATCATCTATCTATCATCTATCTATCTATCTATCTATCTATCTATCTATCTATCTATCTATCTATCCATCTTATATCTTATTTATATAAAGAATTTGCCTCCTGATTCCTGTTCTAGAAATAACTATCACAATAAGGACTTGGGTTCTTTACAGAATCTTCACTCTGTAAAGATATGAGTAACATTTGTAATTGGTTCATTTTTTTATAAACATTCATTAAATTATTTTGTTATTTGCATTAAAGATAATGGAAAGAGATTGAGAGTACAATAAAATCTAGTCAGAACGAAATAAAATATTCCTATTATCCAAGGAGTATGTTGAACATTTATCTCTTAAAATTTGGGGTTCAGATGCTTTTTACAACATCGTGTATGGTTAACAATAACATCTGTTGAATTTGGCCACAATTTATTAATAATATCATTCAAATTGAGCATTCTGAATAACATTCACTGAAATTTATACATTTCTTCATAACTGGAGTAAATGGAACTTTTCAAGTTAGAAAACAGAAATAGCAGATTTGTCCTTCTCTAATTTTGTCTATTTATTTACTCAAAGGATACATCTGCTCTTAAACTATCACCTGAAGCAATTAAACTTTTTAAAAATAAATGTATTGATAAGTGCATATTTATGCTACTATGCCTAAAATGAATTGCTGGATCAATATAGGTAACTTTAAAATCCAACAGAATTGAGATAACTCTTAAATTAAAATAGTTTTCTTAATCATTATCTTCAGATTTGATCTGATTTGATATACATTTTTATCAGAACTTCCAAGTACTGCATCTGCTTGAGGGAACCTGCAGTATATCAGTTCCATATATCTCCTGCGCAAATTCACAAACAGAAGAATCATGTTTTGAAACTTCACAGCATTTCAGAAGCAGTTTTGTGATATATCACTAGGGACAGCTGTTCAAAAATATTTCATTGAATACAGTACTGTCAATGCTTGAATGTGCCTAAACTGGCTTTTATATGAACTTATATTTTAAGGAAAGAAGAATACCCTGTTATACTTCTTCTAATATTCTATTTATTATATTTATTTATTTATTTATTATATTTATTATATTCTAATAAATATTGTAGGCCATACCATAATATATCCTAATATTTCCATATATTTACAGTATTGCTAGTGCAACATCTGCATCCCAGCAAATGATTCCCATTCAGTATTAAAGCTGCTTATGAAGTAAATTGCTATTTTAAAAAAACCAAAGATAGCAAGATATTATCTGAATGTCTTATGCTAACCATCTTTGCCCTTTGTTTCAATGTTTGAAATGTAAGAGATTCCAGATTGTTTGGCTTTGGACATCATAGGTGGAGATCTATATCCCAATATTCCATATGCAGATTGGGAAGAATATCACACAGACCATTCTCGCTTCATCTCCAGAAGTTACCCTAGAGACCAGACTGCATTGTCTCCTTTTGATATTTACAGTACTAGCAAGCAAACAAAAAACTTTTGGTTTAGTCCAGCAGCATAAAATGAATTCTGAATTTTCAATAGTATTTTCTTGCACTGTATCTGAGTGATACCTGCTGATTTGTGTACTCCCAAAAGATAGTGTAAACTTTCCCAAAATATTTTAATGGAAGTATACCATTCTTGAAAGCAAATAAAATTTAGCCTTTATTATTGTTTTATGGCATTGTGCATTGTCCTGGGGAGTAAGCAACTGTTTAAACATATTCAGAATAACTACAGTGGGCCTATGCTGTTTTAGTGGTCAAAGAAGTTCACTGAAGTATGATGTCCTGATTTTAAATACATTAAATAAATTGATTTCAGTAGAATTTGCTACCAAATATGTTATGCATAAGTATTATAATTTGAGAGTGTGGATTGGATATTCAATGAGAAAGAGGAGGAATCAATGAGAAGTATTAGTCAACACTCCTCCCACAAAAGAATACACAATCAAATTATAAAAAGTCACCAAGCACAAGAGCTTCATCTACTATGAAGACAAGAACAAATCAAATACTCAAAATTCTATTCCCCTCCGATGATATTATAGGTGGACAACTGCTGAAAAGCACTGTATTAAAACACATGTTAGAATAAAACACATTTTTCTGATGTTACTACCATATTTAACACTTTGTTAAATATTTGCTAGCACAGAAGTATAATTGCTTAGCAGCATGTTAGCTGTAGTCAGTATATAACCAATTTCATTCTATTTAAGTACAATGACAATAAAGATTATACTTATAGTAAGTATACATCATTGTTTTACTAAATAATGCAAATTGAAAGCATTATTCCCAGGTCCATATGCACCTGTCTTATTTGAGATAGCTTACATCTTAATCATTAATCAATTAGGAATAGACATGATTTAAATACAGAGTACATAAAGTTACTATTGATTTGTGAAAAATGCAAAATGTCTAATATTGTCATTGGTAAGATAACATTTTAAAACATCTTCTAAAAGAATTTGGATTCCATCTTACACTCACTTTCTTGGGTATAACTCTCAGTAAACTGAATTGGCCAGAATAGGACTGCACTGTTAAAAAGTGTGGTTAGTACAAGTCCAGTGGTTGCCATCCTGCGTCGTATTCTCTTTTCTTGCCTTTTGGGGGAAAAAATCATTACGTGTGTGTTTCAAAATAAATATAAAACTGCTTTTTCCAATAAAGTTTTGTATTAACCATGTACTTGAGAAATAAGACATTACTGTATATATTACTACAAATTAGTTAAATGAATTACTTATGAAAAGAACTCACAAAATAAGGAGCATTCTATGTCATCCTAAAAGTATTTTACCTTAGTAAAGTGTTTCAATGAAATTAAAACATTGCATATGATTTTATTGGCAATGCAGTTTAATATAACATTACAAATTCTACTTCGAATGTATTTAAGAATTAAGAGAGGAGATATATTATGAATGTATGTGTCATGCCACAGAGGCAGACCTAACAGACATATGTGAATTTTGACCTTAACCTTCCATATATGGAAGTGTCTATCATGTTTTTTTTGTGTTTTTTTTTGCCTTCCCTAAGCAACCAGAGTCTGCTCAAGGCTGTCATGGCACAATTTCCTGGCCTTGTGGAAAGTTTACCCAATGTACTTTTTTCCCCTGAAAATATGTAAGCTGGACATTGCACAATAAAGTATGTGCAAAGTAAAATATGTTGATGTTATAAGTTTTATTTATAACAAACATTATTTGAAGTTAACTTTGCACAGTATTCCAATATTCAACTGTGTACTCGTATTACTTGATGTTGCAATACATTCAGGCACAACTATACCCTTTGTTCAAAAACAGTTTTTACAGATATTTTAATATGTTTTAACAAATGATAGTTTTATCTTTGATAGTACATTATTTGTATTGGAATTGGACCAATATTAATTTAGAAATAGGTGTGTATTCTCAGATTGGTTAAATTGCTCAAAGGAACAAATATTAGCTATCTGGATTTCAGGTAATTGTCTTATCTAATAATTAGCTTTAAAAATTGTCTCTAGAGTTTTCCCATTCATGTTAATATTTAACATATGTAAAGCAATGTATATATGTCGTTATGCAGAGAAAATGAGTAAAAATAAGGATTATGCAGAATTTCTACCCCCCCCCCAATTTTTTGAATCCAAGTAGAAGTGTATTTAAATAATTCATTTTGCCCACCATCGTTTTAATCGCTACATTATAAACAGTTGAAAGGTTGCTGGTTATTCTGTCAAATTGCTGGGGGTTGACACGGGTGAGAGGTTTAGCGTTTAACCTTCTTGTTCTCTTTCGTATTTTTGCCTCTTTAAGGAACAACCGGGAACAAAAATCCGATACGCATCCAAACAAGTGCAGACGCGGGAGTTGGTATTGCTGGATCGCCCTCTTTAGCTGTACTTAAGCAGATCAGGAGAGTGCCGCGAACGCGGTTCTTGGTCGCCTGCTTTGGGGAAGGCTTTCAGTCCATCCACATCTCTCCCATCCCCCAGCTCTGCTCCGAGCTAAGGAACCCGACGCCGGGCTAGCAACCTCGGAAGGTGCAAAGGGGAGCTTTTTTTCCCCCCGCGCCGCCCGTTCGGCGAAGCTCTACGTGGCTCGGGAACGCCGGTGCCTCCGCAGCAGAGAGCCAGCCCGTCGGCCCGCTTCTTGACAGGGCGCGCTCAGCTGCATGTCTTCCCCCTCCACCCATCACCCACAGCTGTTTATGCACATGCCGCAGGATCCTTCATTTGCATACCAAAATTGCTTGCCAGCAAAGGTGGCCTCCGACGAGCCAGCCCAAGGCTGACTTCGATTGTTCGCCTGTTCAAACCAATAAGGGCGAGAGAGAGACTAGCTGCGGTTTGCATTAGGAATAAACAAAAGGGGACGAGTCGCAAGGAGGGTGTGTGTGTTGTTGGGGGTGGGGGGGAAAGAAGGCGGAAAAAAAGCCTTCGGGCTAGATTGGGGCAGACCTCCAAGCCTGGGCCAAGGTAGAGGCAAACGAGCGAGCGCCGGCGAGGCTTCGGCTGTTCCTTTGTCTGCTCTTCAGCGAACGTATCTCCGGCCGCGTTTGCGGAGAGCCGACGAGCTAACGAGCGAGCCGAGCGAAGCCTTGGTTTGCTGCGAGAGGATTTGAGCGGGAACTTAGGCGCGCGCCGATTTGGGAACTGGGTGCTGCTGCAGACGGACCCTTCAGTGCCACTTCCGACTTTAAGCCTTTCCTGGGAAAGTCCTCGTTGGCTGTTTTCAATTTCGCTCTGGAGACCCGAAGGCCCCCCCCTCCCCGCCCCTCCCGCCGCCGCCGCCGCCGCCACCTCACTCACTCTCCTTTGCCTCACACAGACGCTTGGCAAGCACAGCCCGCGGCGGCGGCGGCAGCAGCAGCAGAAGTCACCCTCCTCACCCGCTCCTCGCCCTAAACGCGAAACTGTCCTCCAGAGCGAGCGGCGCTTCTAGGCTGCGCTTGGAGTGGGTCGGGGGTTACCGGTTTGTTTTGTTGTTCTTTTTCAACCAGCGCGGGCTGTTGAGCTTTTAAAGAATAAAACGATGTGAGCAACACTGGTTGGTTCACGTGAAGGGAGTACCTAACCCCGGGTGGATGCTGCAAAGCCGTTCGCTGTAAGTACAAACCTGTCTGTTTCGAAAACTGCATGGATTTGACAACTGTCCCTTCTTGTAAAAGGGTGAGAAAGCCCCCTCTCCCCCCCCCCCCCCACACACACACAAACACATATTTTTGGCCCGGCTGAAGCTTTATAAGGAAGTCGCCCGCAAGACTGCTCTATGTTGCAAAAACAAGTTTTCCAAGCAACTAAGTGATCCCCCACCGAGGGATCATATGCACGTTTCTTCTCTCTCCCCCCCCCCGTTCCCATTCCTGTTAATACCTAATATACGTCACAATTTTTTTTTTGCAGTAAAATTTGGCTGAGCTTCCTCTTTATGTAGACGTCTTTCAAGTCGTATGTTCTGTACTTCTAAAGTATTTATTGTGTTAAATTTGCTTGATATGACTGTTTAGTTTTCTCAAGTGTTCGCGGGTCACTGAAAATAAATAACCCAGTGATGAGTGATTTAAAAAAGATCCCTGAATTGGTGAAAGACAATTCAGAAGGGAAGAAAATAAATTTGGAGGAAGGATGTGTGGCAGAAATTTTGACAGCTTACTCTGAAGGAGGAAATCCTGGAAAAATTGCTGAGCATTAAAGGATGACTTTATCAAGCTATCTGACATAATTATAATGTAAGAGCTTTTCTATTTTTGGAAACTAAATGCTTACAATTAACTAGCATTAATACACCACTGTATTTATATGAAGCTTCTGAATTTCATCATTCATAAAAAATGTAAGTTTCATTTTTGACCTATTTTATAAATGCCACCAGATGTTTAAAACACCCAGACTATAATCATGTTAAATTAGCCTCAGAAAACAATGTAAGTGCACTTTACAAGGAAAATGATAAAATTTGAATTCAGAGTTTGAATAATAATAATAAACCAGCTAATATATTTTTCTGCAAAACAAAAATTAAACTGGCAAATTTTAAGAATAGTATATAGATATTAGAGTGTTTTATTTATATGTACATTTTTAAAGCACACCCTATACTATGGATCTTAATATTGCTAATTTTGTTCTTATTTTTCTGAAAGGTTTATACTTTTGTTAATCCATGTCACAATATTTGTTTAAAATAAAATATGTATTATTCAAATCTTGATACTATTTGGGTTGTAGTAGTCCCTTTAAATGACCTGTCTTAAACTTTTAGAAGCGGAATCCCTACACAGTGACAGATTTATAAAACAAGCCATTGTTTCATTTTTCATAAATATAGCAGGGAAGTACATGATTCCAAATGGCACAGAAAAAATGGAAGAATGGTTTGTTGTTAATGTTTTTGGGATTATTCATAGAATTAAAAATATTCCCTGATTCAAAAGCAGAGATTGTATATATATTTATCAAAAGTAAGATCTATTTTGTACGATTCAAAATGTTTTATTTATTTAGACATGGAAATAGACTTCTATGTCTATTTCAAAAGGCTGGTCTTCAGTTTTATATTTGAGTCATATGTCAATATATTTCATTAGTAATGCCAATATCTGTGGGGTAAAGATCCAATGCTAGTTAAAACCAGTTTTAATAATTCATGTAGTTTTGATACATGCATTATAAAGTAATTTATAACTTTATAACAAGTAACTCCATGTTTGAAATCGGCAACATTTCTAACTCTTGTAAATCAACTTTAAAAAAGGGAGGGGTGTTGAAAAAAGTAACTAAAAGAACTCTTGGGGGAATTAGATTATAACTGGCTGAATATAATTTATTAATTCAAATATAAACTTTAGAGTATTTTTACTTCAAAGAAATTCCTTTTGGTTAGAAGAAATGTTTTAAATTATAAATTCCTTTTTATAAGAATTGCTTCTAGCAATTTTTTAAAAAGTCTGGAAAACCAATCATTTAGACAAGTACCTTCACTTTACTTGCTCTGTGCTGTTGAGATTTAGAAACCCTTCCCATTTACAGTTTACTTTTCATGGAACATTATTAAGTTTCTGGCTTCATACATGATTTTCTGTCAGATGCTTTTGATTTGTAATTTACCAAAGTATAATAAACAGTGCAAAAGTCATGAATTTCCTTCTGCATCCTGAGCTCTGTGGTAGGGAAAATGTGATAAAATGTGTACCTTAAGTTCTGTTTGATGAACTCTTAAAGCAAGTTTGCCTTCTGGAAATAATTTCTGGGGTTGAAGAGCATGGTATTAACAGATTTAATGTGGCTATTCATTGGATTGTTGGAGTACTATGTGAGGTTTAACAAAATGAGAGAGACAAATTGAATATCAACAAAACCTACATCTGTGAAGAATTATGAAGTTAATTAGAAAAAAAAAGACCAACTGAAAAGATTTTATAAGTTGGTCACAATTTAGTATTATTTGTGAAGATATTTAACAGTGCACTTTTATGTAGGCCTGCTCACAAGTAACAGAGCTGCATGAGTCTATTATCATCATCCTAATTGTCACTGTAATTTTACTAAATAAAGTTTAAAAGTGCATCATGTTTTTAGGAAGAATTAAAAAGCAGTTTTGCATTTTATCATGAAATGATTACTTATATGGCAAATAAGTTCCAGATTTTGTTTTTTTGAAACTTATTGGTCTGATTTCACAATTTGATTTTAGTATATTGCATATATGCATTTTGCCTATATCTTCCATTTTTAGTGCATCAATTCTTCAGTTGATTCTAATAATTGCTGTAAACCTGCTCTATGGAATGATTTGAGAAGTAAAACTATTATTTTGAACAGCTTACACTTTCTGAGTAAATTTTTAAGCTACAGTAGATGTATATTAATTAAAGTACTAATAAGTATCATTCATCCATGTGTTAGTCTCTATAAATTGGTCATCATACTGCAATTACTCACTATAGTGTAATTTTGCATCCCCCATAGTCCTCCAAAAACATATGAAGTATAGTATTTTGTAAATTTTAACTAATGTCACCAACATCTGTGTCTAATTGTTGCTTGCATTTGCATTCTTGAGAGTAGATTTATTTTTCCTGTGCCACTCACTATGTGGATTCATTTGACCAATATAATAGGCGATTAGTAGTTTTAAAGTTATTTTGATTAAAGAATTATTTTTAAATAGTATAATGAATAACACATGACTTAAATAATTCTCAATAGGCAAAGGATTGCAACTGAATAACACAAAAATAAGGGTCTGGCAAATGAACTCTCACAGCTTCCATAATATAAAAGATATGCAAATATTTGTATTATATATGATATCATATGTAACTCTAGCATACAAAAGACACAGTACTGTATTATTGTACATGAAAGGCACATTATATTCTATGTATTAAATTATATATATATATATATATATATATATATATATATATATATATATATATATATATATGTATGCAGTTAATTTAAAATACTACTTAACAACAGATAGTTTTAAGCATACTACTTTCCCATCTATAATTTATTGAAAGTACAAGAAGCGGGAGACAACATATCCTAAATGTGCAGTTTTGAGTATTAGAGTAAAATGTTTCAATTTAACACATCTTAAAAAATCTTGAAAGAATATGGTTTAGTTGTTGCAAACATACACTTGATAGTTTGAATTAGCTTTTTATGGCCTCTTAAAAATACACTATGTGGAATTTTAAAACAACACAAGAAAAATATTGTAGTTGTTCTATCTCTCTTACAGCATGCTTTTTGCCCTTATGTGTAACATTATATGTTGTCTGGCTGCTTATAGGAGTGGTGTGTGCTTTCTAAAGTAGTAATTCTGTCTAAGATTAAAAATAACAAAAACTACAAACACATAAGTGAGATTTGCTTAGATGACTTTTATGGCACTTAAAATGCTTCATCTCTCTTGTCTTTGTTCTGTGATCATCTAGGAAATGTCTGTTCAGATTGGGATCCTGAATTTAGGTTTTTTTTAAAGATAATCTATGCCATAACTGGAGAAATTTTATTTGTACTTTTAAGCTAGCAGTGGATCTTTACCTGAGATATGTACGGTATATCACCTGCTCTTTAGAAATAAATTTTCTGTCAAGTCTGTTCTTAAATACAGATTATTTACAGGTTATTTTGAAATTTAAAATCCAATCTACATTGTAAGTCTGAAAAGATTCTGATTTTTTTGAAAGAAAAAGTTAATTGTCTTGAAGGATGATACTCATTGAGAACATATAGTAGCTTTTTTAGCAATACCATTTTTGTATGTGGAATTCATAATTTAAAAGACTGCATAAAGTTCATTTTTTCTGAAGCATGTATGGTTATTTTTAGCTTAATTTAGATTAGTGGAGGAGCGCACAGATCGAAGACTAGAGACTCTCTGGCCCAGTTAAACATAAAGAAACTTCACAGTTGATTTATAGAAGTATAATATAGCTGTATTTTACATGCTTAGCATTGACTTGAAATCTTTTTAAACTATATGGAATCTGAACTTTAAAACATAAATTGGGTGAAAAAATAAAAATTAACTTGCTAGACATAAAAGACTGTAAAGGGTTAAATATATTTCGCTTAGTGATAATAAAAGCTGGCTGATAGATCTTTAGAGGGTGTTGGAGTGTTAGAGCGTCTTTCCTTAAAATTGCTTGCTCTGTTAATAGCTTCCTTACCTAGGCACTTCTTCCTAAACTACTCTAGGAAGACAGCTTTACATGTTGATTGGGGGAGGGGTAATGCAGTGTGCAGCTGTCATAGACAAGTGATGAATCACTATCCCGTCATTTGGCTGCCTTCCCCATGACATGGGCAGGAGGGGGAAAGACCTGCTGGAGGAAACAACAGTTGAAGCTTCAATTTAAAGACAATATGTCTTTCACCGAAGTACTGTCCCCCTCCTCTTTAGGTTAAAAAACAGCATTATGATCCCCAGCAAGATTTCTTTGTTTAGTTAGATTAAGACTTGACATGAACATAGGATAACATAGATTTCTGTTTGTGTCCCTGGTTTGCAGGTGTAAAAATCCCAAGTCAGTTCAGATGTTGCTGCTTCATCCTTTCGCAGGTAAGGTTAAACTGAAAGCCACTTCTCTATGGAAAGAAAAGCTTAGAATGAAGTTGTGTTTGTTTACTTCAAGTGACAAATACACAAATGAGATTTCTTTCTTAATTTTAAACTGGACAAATGTTTTTACTCTTTGAAAAGTATTTTAAATATTCTGAAATGATTATTAAAAATACTTTTCTGAATTAAAAAATATTCTGTTAGTTGGAATTTTTTAATCACAGTGATACAGAGCCTTGTATATGTTGGAAAAGTAGTGCATTTTTAAATATAAATTTGATAAACAGACCCATTGTCAAAAGAATTTATTACAAGAAAGCAGTTGTCAGTGTTGAAAAATAAATACATTACAACGAATTTTGAAAAATATGCTTCTTTGCATGGGTTTGACAGAATATGAGATAAGTCTGGAAAGATTTGGTTCTGTTGCTTTTGAACTTTTTAAGTATAATTTAAGATAGTATTTTACAAAAAAAAATCCTTCAAGCAAATTTGAAAATCCAAACTAGTAAGTTTATTAGCATTTTGGAAAGTCTACAATTGATACTAATGATGTTTTCATATTGTAAAAATGAATAATGTATTCTAGCACTATTTCTTTATTCAAAAATCATTTTTATTTCAGAATGTGTGTTTTGACCATTGTCCTAACATATATATTATTTAACTATTAAAAACTTGGCTGTTCCGGCAAGCCTGGGGCTGTTGACCTCACTGTTGAGGTCCAGCCCTGATTAGAATGAATGTATGAGGGTGTTGCTGTTTTTAAACTGTTTCTTTTCTCGTTATGTGCTTTTTTCTCTTATTTTTTGTAAGCCGCCCAGAGTCCTTCGGGATTGGGCGGCATATAAATATATTAAATAAAATAAAATAAATAAATAAAAATAAAATAATTATACAAAGCACAAATGGAAATTTATGATAAAAACTGGTATATGTAAGAATGTCAGTATTTTACTAAAGCATAGTTAAAGGAGAAAACATTGGCAATTTTGTACTTAGCTCAGTTTTTATTTTCTTTAAGTGACAGTTCAAGTACCGCAAAGTGCTAAGGTATATTAATGCTAGAACCACTCATTGTGCACTGGTCTTATCCTTTTTCAGTGGGGCACACTTTATGTAATCCACAAAGCAAACACGAGAACAGACATAATAATATTTTAATGCTGCATTTGTTTCAATAGAAACATAGGAACAATTAAGTAGTTTGCTAGAGTAAACACATACATCAGGAATATCTCATTCCTTGTCAGTAGACTGGAGGTTCAACTATTGCTTCAAGTGTTTTCTTTGGTTTGGCGGCCCATTAAATTGTAAATGGGTGGTAAATTATATGCAAGCAAGTAGTATTACTTTTTAATGCGCTATTATTGCCTCTGACACAATAATTTATACAAATCCATAGTTACATTGTAAGAAATAACTTGTTTTTGCTATGTTAGGGTTCTCATTAGACATTAATCCATTGTGTATGAAAAGGTGCAAAACTCCTTAACTGGGAATAAGATCCATTGGATTTTATTTCTTACAGACTTTCCAAAGCTATAAATATATGTAGATTTGCACTTAGAGAAATGATTGTGTGTTTGAGATAGAAAAAATAATTATAGACATAGCATGTGAAAAGTCTTGATTGTTTTTATATAGTTAAATTTCTTTCTTTTTTTAGGTCTATGGAAATGCAGGATTTAGCCAGTCCACATAGCCGTCTGAGTGCTGGCAGTGAGTCCCCCAATGGTCCAAAACTTGATAATTCTCACCTAAATAATAATTCCATGACACCCAATGGCACAGAAGGTTAGTTTCTGATTGTGTATGTTGCCTATTATATATACATCATTATGTAATTTACAAACAATATACAATTTTGTGTTAGGCCTTACCCTTACATTTGGGCTTTACTATTTGAATGAAAGTGGAGAACATATGCTGGAATGTTTCTCCAGTTCTCTGCATAAAGGCTAGGGATAACTAACCTTTTCATCTAGCTGTTTGTTTGTTTGTTTGCTGATTTTAAGCAGCAGCTTTGTTTTGGCATCTGAAAGTTACTATCATGACTTTCAATTTAGCATCTTAGAAACCAGACTTCTCTAGTAGATATGAAAGAATGCTTAACTAGATAAATTCTGCTACTGTATACATTTTTAATGAATAGAAGGTGGTGCTAGAGACCAATTATAGTTTGTTTATAGAGGTTTTGAAGTTTGCTGTTGGTAATATTTCAGGATTTTTTTTAATCTTTCACGTTAACATGGTTAATTTGCCACTAAATGAAATATTGTCATCTATAAAGAAAGTAACATGGACTATTAGGTTGATGACTCTAGTTTAGGTCTATATTTAAAAAAGATTATTTAGTATGAAAATGTGCAAAATTGCAATTTAATATGTTAAAATGCATAAGCACATGGTGTTATAGGAGATGCAAATGTAAAGGACTTGTTAGCATTCCAATATGCATTGAATAAGGCTATTAGCACAGCAATATTTTAGGGAAATTACACATACAATATGTTGTATAGGACAAATTAACCACTTCCTTTGAAATATTTGAAAAATAGGAAAATGTAACTTTTTTATAAGAAAGTTTAATATATTAAAAGAAAAAAGGTTTTGTTTCATTTGTACATATACTGCATTCCTTTAACCCATCCACTGACCATTGTCATGCCCCCTCTCCCAACCATCTTTACTCTCAGTTTTAAGTAAAAATTACTTGGATATACTTAGAAGGACATCTGAATGGGAAAGGTGTGCTACTTTATAATATTTTTGGTTTGGTGTATACTTTATAAGTATACGTATGATGAGTAAAATATGTTGATAACTATTCTGGAGTTAACAATTTTAACTAATGAAATCTCAAGAGTTACTCTTCTTTCTAAACAAACCTATCAGGATGTTAAGTTAAAATTATTTTAATACAACAATTCCAAGTAATTGAGAGAAGGAACAGAACTTAAAATGCCTTATCAATTTAAAAGAAATAAAACTTTTCTGATGGATATTATATATGTGTGATTCTGTGACATATATGGAAAAACTACTAGCATTTTATTTTATTTTTTTGCAATTTTCCTTTAGGTGACATGACTCTGCTCAGCACTGCAGACTGGTTGTTAAATGTTAATACACAGACCACTGCAGGTTTGTGTAGCCAAGATGAATGCAAAATTGATAGCATGCATTTTAAGATTTGCAAAGTTGTAAGATTCTGACTATTGTTTATTAGTGGTGTTAGAACTTTATTGAAAGGTAATTAATTCACAGTACTATGTACATGTACTTGAAGTAAGCTTCATTGATTGCTATAGGATTTCTTGTGTGTCTATATAGAAAAGCATACAGTGGGATACAGTGACAGTTCCTTTATCTTCTTAAAATGAATTTGATATTTGTTAAGAGGAGTTTCCTTTCCTATTCCCCTTTACTTTACTTTGATTATTTTGACAAGGATTTGGAGGATACTCAGCTTTTTAAGACAGACAGATAATACTCATTTTTAAATAATAATGTTGGATTTGAACAAAGTATTTGTGGAAATGCAGTCCATATTTTGTTCTTGCATGCTTCATGTGAATTTTTAGTGTAAGGGGTTAGGGTTAAATAAATAGGGTTAAACCTATTTAGTTTACATGAAAAATAATAAAGGTAAAGTCTTCCTTGACACAAACCCAACTCTTGATGATTATCCACACAATATTCAAATGGTTTTCCATTCCTTTCTTCCACAATATTTCTTCCAATTCTCTGCCTATAGCCTTGTGTTCTTGGTGGTCTCCCATCCAAGTACTAGTTTGGTCCAACCATACTTAGCTTTCAAGAGTTAGCTAAAATGTTTGTGTTCTGCTCTAGATAAAATAAGAAGAGTGATTGAATAATCACAAGGTTATTGCTAGTTAGTGATAAGTAATTTGTATAATGTCTTAATATAAATGCAATAATGTTGTAGTATATGGAATAAAGAAATTTGAGTTTCTATAGGGACTTTTTTGCATGTTATAAAACTGATCTCAAAGCAAAGTTATATTACTGTTGAATGTATTTGAATTTTATACAATCCAAAGTGCTTTAAGTGATTTAACAGAAGAATATGAAACTGCTCTGTTTCAATGATTTATTCTTCCATTCCTTTCAAATGTACTGCAAGATATTATTTTCTATTATCCTTTTTGTGAGATAAGTGGAAGAAAAAAATACTTTGTTATAATCCAGTTTATTTCTCTAACATTTTTAGGAAACTGAGGCTACAATGTATAGTATCTACTGCCTTGGGAATAAACTCACAGGATTTAATCAAACTCACTTGTGCAAAGAACTTTAGAGTAAATCGTAGTATCTGAATGTCTTATGGCAACATGCAGACAATATTTTCTTAACTTGTGCATAAATATGTTTATTCAGAAGGAAGTCAAGATCACATTGATAGGACTTGACATAAATTGCTTGATTATTACTTATGTTTGAGCATTTTATGCGTTTATATATATGTAAGTTTTAATCTGAAGTAATTGAAACTCATTCATACCTTAATCACTGAGAATTTATTGTACATCAGATCTATGTTCCTTGAACTTATACCAAGAAAAGATTTATAACTTTGGTTTATTACTTGTATATTTTTTCCTTCTCATATATTTTCCCAGATTAAAATGTACTATAGAAAACTTAATTAAAAGTTGGCAGAGATACTTAGATTCCTAACAAGAAATAATTTTTTTCAAATGCATTTTTCTATATACATTGTGAGAGTATGATTTGTATATAAAACTTTATTTAAATAGTTTGAGTTTCAGTGTAGCAGTTGATATGAAAAATATGACGGGCAGGTTATCAAATACAGTGGGAATTATGCATCCTACATTTTGAGTCTGAATTTATAATGTAAAAGCATTTGAGGATCACAGCAGACTCCACTTCCACTGTTATGAAAGGAGAAGCATACTAAAGATTTCTTTTACCCTCTCTAGAGTGTATCAATTTTCTTCAAAGGCAAACTTGTTGCTAGTAAAGATTTAAAATGATTATAATATTGAAGTTAACTAGTTGACATTAGACACTGATTTTGGATTACTGTAATAAAAATGATGATTGCATATGCTAATGTATAAGTTGTAATATTTAGTGATTTAAATGTTGCAATTTCACCATAGCATTGGTATTATTATTTTTTCTTGTGCACCTGCTTACGTAGCATCATTCTTAGAAATACCATACACCAGTGGTGGGATTCAAGTAATTTAACAACCAGTTCTCTGGCCTATAATTTCTTCCAACAACCAGTTCACCAAACTGCTGAGAAAGTTAACAACCGGTTCTCCCAAAGTGGTGCAAACTCGCTGAATCCCATCACTGCCATACACCATCTAACACTGGAAGTAGATATCTTTTACAGGGCAAGTAAAAGTATTCCAGAAGTTCAGCATTATGGATTCTTTTCAGCAACAAGTGCTGTTTACAGAGGAGCCAATTTCAAAAGTGGGATTTTGCTTTAGGGAAAATTATCCAGAACAACTGGATGATTTGGGACTTCAGTCCAAAAATATGTAATGTGCATGCGTAGGTCTTTTTTTGTGTGGAGAAAAGATGTAATAAATGGTTACGCATAAACAGCCTTTTGATAAGAAACGTTAGTGGAAAAAAGTAGCAGTTTTAGAACAATAACATTCTGGTTTAAGCTTATTGGACAAGGTTATAGGCCATAAGGGCAGTTTCTGCAGATGAAACAGCAGTTCACTCTAGTTTCCAAAACACTTGCAAAGTGACACTTGCCTAAAAGTCCTGTAGTGCAATTTGAAGTAGAGGAAAGAATGTATTGCAGATATACAATACTAGTATACAATAGTTATACTATTTTTTTTCATTATTCATCTTTCTTATATTGAATACCAAAATATTCTGCTATTAAACATTAGCAATAATTGTTTAAAGTGTATGTTTAAGCTATTGTGTTCCACTTTGAACCTGGGTGAACAGTTTTATTATAAGCAAGAAATGCATCTTGAGTTCTTGACTAAAGGTACATGGGGTCTGTACCTTGTTGCATATTTTAGAAATTTTAATATTGATATTTGTTTTATTGATGACAGTAGGTTTTTGAAGTTAGTTTTTCTAAATATGGATATATTTATTATCTCTTCTTGTTTCCAATTGTTCACTGCAGAACCATTTGCTGAAATTACAATTACATATTTGGTCATACTATTCATGTCAAAAATTAAATCACCTTGATAATATAATGGATAAATAAAAGTCTATGTACTTTATTACAGTTTTACTCTGCTATAAGAGTTTTTAAAAAGAATTCATAAAAAATAAGTTGCAGCTGTGAATTACTTGCAGCTGAAGCACAGTACTAATGACAGTGTGGAAATACAACCATCAACAAAACTTTTCAAAATTATATCCTTAAATAAAATACAAACAATACAGTATACAATAAAGTTAAATATATTTTCTAATAATAGACCAAACCAAAATTGCTGAATGTGACTTTTTTTTTTATAATTTGTTACACTTATATGTTTATTTATTAGTGTTAGATGTACTGGCAAGCTCTAACCACTAACTTCAAACCATTACAAAGAATAACATTTTTATTATATCTAAAACTTTTGATGGATCATGCATTAGAGACTGTTGGGAGGAAAAGAGAGGCAAATGGAAAAATAAAAAATGAAAATAATTATTTATAGATGATGATAAGAAAAAATATAATGTGTGAAATAAATATTACTAAGATATAAGAGTTTGAATATACATTTTTAACATAAACAATGTTGATTGATGAAACCAATATGCAGGTTTTACTGAGTATTTTGAATTTGAGTCCAAATCTCAAGGCTTAGTATCCATTTGGAGTCTTTCTGGTGTGGAACATATTGCTATTGCTTGCTGATGGTACATATTCACTGGGAGTTCAGTACTGTACATAGAAATAATCCTTTATTTTATCCTAATTATGATAATCCTATGAAGAAGATTGGGTTGAAAGTGAGATTGAGTGACCTCAAATCAGCCAATGAGTTTCAATGGCTAGGATGACCTGTATCTCAGTCCTCCTAGTCCAATACCTTAACTACCATATTACACTGTTTAATATATTTTATGTATTTGTACTGTTTTACCTCATTCCATTGTCTATGTTTTGCCAACATTGGAATGTTACTCTTGGATGTATCATTTAAATATTATGTACACCTCTGTGAAAATACTACATAGCCTTTGCCCTGCACAAATCAAGTAATATTAAAATGAGGTGTCTCTAGTCCTCTTCAAGAATCTAACTGCAGAAATAAAATAAATTATATAGTTTAAGGTATATTTAATAACCTAGAACAGTGATGGTTAATCTTTTCAGCACCGAGTGCCAAAACTGGAACGTGTACATGTGCATACGCACGTTTCAGAGTGCTGGAACCTGGAAGAGAGCAGCTGGCCATTGCACATGTTGCACGGTGGTCAGCTGCTCTTCTGGGTTCTGGCATGCACATGCATGGTGGCCAACTGCTGTCTTCCAGGTTCTGGCAGGTATAGGTGTACTGACCAGCTGATCTCATGAAGCTAGCTGAACTGACATGCATACATGCACTGGAACCAAGAAGAGATCAGCTGCCCAGTGTGCATGCATGCACCAGAACCCAGAAGAGCAGCTGACGATGGTGCGTGTGCCCGCAGAGAGGGCTCTGTGTGCCATCTCTGGCACTCGTGCCATGAATTCGCCATCACAGCCATAGAAGTAAACCAAAAGAAAATTTGGAAACATTACTTTAGAACTTTTCAATGGATGGGAGGGAGGAGGGAGGGACAGAGATTGGGAGGGAATATAAATAAATAGATTCACTTATATATCTCATATGATTCAGTGACAGTTGTCTTCCAGGGTTCATAGGTTTTGACAAGGAAAAACATTGCCTATTTACAATAGGTATTGCCCACTTACAGACTTGTTTCTTCTGGAATTTAAAGCCATCTGCTTTAAATATTCTCCATAATTTAAAACTATTATACAATGATAAGATACTGATACTAGAGCATTCTAGCATCCTCTGAAATTATTGAACTCTTGTTCAATAATTCACAGCATTTCAATGCTTTAAGTATATAGAAGATAACTATCTTGAGATATTCCATGTCAGATACGTTACTTTTTAAAATGATGAAAGTCCCTTTGCCTTTAATCAAAGTAATAAATGTCTATGTTACCATATACTTTTGCTTTTACCTTTAATAAAAGTGTTACTTAGGGAGGATTATGATAGCATTGAAAAAAATCTGATCTAGTTTTAGACTTTGTGTAGCAGCCGTCTAATGGCAAAAGCAAGAACTGCAGTTCTCCCTGGCTGTCTGACTTCAAAGCTGACTGAATTTTTCAGTTTCACTAAGCTTCAACTTATTCCATCAATGTTTATGAATATTTACACATTTTGTTTTCTATATATTAAAATATAACAATATTTTAAATTTAACAAATTAAGTGGATTAAAGAAATATTTGCTCTTATCTTTAGATTAAGTGATGAATAATTCATTCTGAAACAGGAAAAAAAATACTAGTGCCACCAAAACAAAATGAATGTGATATTCACACAGTGAAATGGACATCATAAGAATCCATATATTTCAATCTGGACACATTCAATACTTTTTATGAAGAGTCATCTGGTGGGGTTACACATGGTACTCCATATACATTGTTTTGGATTGATCTTGAATTTAAAAATATAATTTACTTATTTATAATTTACTTATTTTGATGACCTTCACATATTATATTAATAGACAAGGCATACAAGCAGATACCATGCCACCACAACCTATTTTTAATACTATTTTTGTGTGTGAGTATGTACATACACAAATATAGTTACTGTATAATTAAAGGGTTAATTTCCTCTTCCCTCATATTGTAATCCAAATCTTGATTAAATTGTTTTGATTGCTGTAATTATAAAATTCTGTTTCTGTTCAAATATAGTTGATGCTAACCCTTATGATTATCTAATACTGGCCATAGAAGCATCTACTCCAGAACTTTCGGTTAACTGTTCTATCTTCTGTCTGGCTAGCACTGCTGTATTCATAGAATTTTAGAGTTTCTTAGTTTTAAATGTGCTTTGTAATACTTTTAAAAATAATTAATTGGATTAACCGTTATGGACAGAATTTACCCTTACATAGAATTTATCTTCAGGTTAGAGCTGATCAAAAGATTAAAATGTGGGATATACAGCTTTCTATCATTCAAGCAGTGCATTTAATGCATATGTAAATCCTCAATCAAGAATTAAAAGCAAAAAAGAAAGAGAGAGACAGATAGAAAGAGATCTTATCCCCATGCCCTATAGTGCTGTCCTCTGGGAATTGTAATAGTACCTTGAAGAATCGCTTCACTGCTGCTATTTTTAATATCTTCTTGTCTGTATGTAAAATGGTACTGGAAAGATGTTTTTGTTCATTCTTCCTATTGTTAGTAGTTAATGTTTTAAATAGATAGGGAAAGAGACTAAAGCAAAGGTTTACGAAAACTGTTCAAAATCCAAACCTGAAAGGAATGTAGGGACCATAATATTTCGTGTATGTGTGTGTGTGTGTGTGTGTGTGTGTGTGTTCATAGATTTTCACGGGTGTAGGTATGCTGGTCTTGTTATATTTGGGTCTTTTCCCATGTAAGATTGAGATTGTCTTGGCAACGTTTCAGCGAGGTCTCACTCGCCATCTTCAGGCTGGGTTTTGGGCTGGCTTTTGAGCCCAAAACCCAGCCTGAAGATGGCGAGTGATATACATACATACATACATACATACATACATGTGTGTCTGTGCGTGTGTGTGTGTATGCGTATGTATGTATGTGTATACATACATACACCTTTCTATTTCTGGCTCAAAACTGCACCTTTTATTATTCTGCTGTTTTTTGTAGAGATTACTTTGTAATCAGTACACTGGTTTAAAAATGAATGTTCTGAAAAATTACTAATCGTAGATGTTTTTTAGATATGAATTTGACAATTATATGTAAGAACTTCATTTCTTTTTAACTTTATAAATTTATAAGAAAGTGAAAACAAACAAAAATTTAGCACATACATCAGAAAACACTTCTGTTGGCATTATATGTGCTATTTTGAAGTACTGATTTGTTAACTTCATGATAATTAATTGATTTTTATTCATTCAAATCTAAAATAGCTAATTTTGCTTGCCTAGTTCTTCATTATTTGCTATGTCTCTATAAGTCTATTTGTTAATATTGGGAGAAGGAAGGAAAAATACAGGCAAAGGAAAGAAGGAAGGAAGGAAGGAAGGAAGGAAGGAAGGAAGGATCTCAAATTTGTCATTACATTACTTTACATATTGGCACTCAAAAGAAGGTAGCTGTACATTTTGTAAGTGTGTATAATTCCAAAACAAATTCTATACATTTTACTATATTTATAGAATTCTGTATTGTGAAATAAATGTAACAAATGTGCCTTGGATAAAATTTTCTTTTTTCATAAAATAACTTGCATGACTTTTTAGGTGGCTACATATAGAACTCACCCACACACTTGCTTTAAAGACATCTGGTTGCTATCTTGGTGCTTAACTATGTGTTACATCATTGTGTAGCATGTGCCCAATCTTCATATGACTTCCATTTTATGCACCTCTTGTATATGATAGTCTAGATTTAGATTAAGCCACACATATATCTTAAAAACAAGCAGAAATTATGCTTGACAGTTTGTTCTGGGGAAAGGAGCATTTTATTTTGTATTAAAGTATCTTATTCTGGAGGAAATTATGTCTGCAGTGTATTTGCTCTGACCCTAGTCTGATTTAGATCCTGTTTGCTTAAGAAAACTTTTGAATATATAATTAGCATACAACATAGCTTGATCTTTATCAAATGTTTGTTTGTGTGTGTGTTTGTAAGTGTCTGATGTAGTAACTGTTGTAACAAGATCAGGATAAAAGGGATAAAATTAAGATAAAGGGTATATCATATTTAAGATCATGTTAGATTTGAAAAGGGGAATAATTGGCAATATAGGGAAAATATAGTCAAAGCTAGGCAAAATTCCTGCAGTGATTGAATAAGGTTTCCATTTGCTCAAATAGTGGAGTTTTTTAAATGTGGTACAAGTGGTTTTTGTACACATTTGCTGCATTCCAAAGCATATTTTTCTTTAAAATAAAGAATGAATGTTGAAACAACTTACAATATATTTCTGTTTTAACTCTTGAGACTGCTTTGAGTATATGTCATTTTGCTGCCAAACTTTATAGAAAATTCTTCCAAGCTCTTACTCCTGTATCATACTGTATACTTTTAATTGCAGCAATTGTTATGTGCAGCAAAACAATTTTTCTCTGCTTCTTAATGCTTGTGTATGCCAAACAATCTATGAAAGCAATAATGTATACATGTATATTGTGTTTATTTAATTGAATTTGATTTTTCCCCCATTTGCCTTTATGATGTTTGGTGGTTAAGGCTTTCCTTAATAGTAGGAAAAGTTGACTATAGAAAAGCCCAGCTTCATATTTTACAAAGTAAAGGGTTATATTCTGTTTTCTTCACTTTCTTTGCTCAGTTTGGCATTTGTAGAAATAAAGTAACTACTGTTTCTTCTACATTGTGTACTATCAAAAAAACTGCAAATTGTTTAATATTTTATAGATGCTTGAAGCCTATAAAAGAACTTTTATAATATCATGCAATATGATGGAGGAAAACTCTTCTAAATAAGTTAAATTCTTACTGTAATTGGCTTCGTTTGTCCGTTCCCATAAGGATTTGGGTCCTTGACAGTCAATAAAGCTATAAAAACAATTCCTCAGGATTGAATAAAACATTTTCTAACCAGCCAGTAGAAATAGGATATTTCATTCTATATACTTTAGTAACTCAAAAAGGACAGAAAGATAACTATAGTTAACATTACTTAGGTACAAAGAAAGTAACTATATATTTTCTCTTTAAAAAAGGCATCTTTACAAATTCTTACCATTATACTGATTTATTATATTCCACATTGATAACACATACTGTGTTAACTATTCAATTGGCTTTTTTGTATATTTTATCTATATGTGCAACAATGTTTAATGTAAGATAATGACAACATCTATGTTTTAATGTATTTTAGTTTTAATAACTAAATAAATGAGCTTGTCCTGTCATGCTACTCTACAATTAGCAGAACTTTAAAACAGGAATAAAGAATAGAATAGAAATGTTTGGAAGTGTGGCCTCCTTTTGACACTGGGCCATGGAGAATTTCTAGACCGTATTTAATTGCCATTATTGCCTTCATCATGGTTCATCTAAACAAGGAATGTAGCATGCTGGAGTTACAGTGAAGTCAAGGATTGGCTAGGCTGCTCATGAACATTATGGAACTGGGCCAAAGTCTGATGAAAATATGCACCTCTGCATGCACAATACACACACGTGTACCAGGTCATCCACATGCTTTTTCCATTTAGAGCACTTTATTGTCCCAGAGAGGAACAGATTGAGGGTAAAAGAAGAATGGGATGACAGAGAATGAGGTGGCTGAATAGAATCACCGAAGCAGTAGGCCTGAGTTTAAATGGACTCCAGAGGATGGTAGAGGACAGGAAGGCCTGGAAGAACATTGTCCATGAGGTTTCGATGGGTCAGACACAATTTTGCAACTAACAGCAACATTTTCCCAGTAGATATGGAAAATGATGGGTACTGCTTACGATGCTGAGGGAAGCCCAGATGCCTCCAGACTTTTCCGCCAATTCTTTATAAAATTATACCATATGAAAAAAAAAATAGAACAGAACAGTTGGAAGGGACTTTGGAGTTTTTCTAATCTTTCAAGGTCCCTTTTTTAACTTATGCTTTCACCTCATAGAATAGAGAAGGTTCTTGTCTGAAATCCTTAAAAGCACCTGTTGATCAGTGTAGATAATATTGAATTGACAAATAGTATGAAATTGCTTGTATTCATTGAGGGAGCATATAATAAGAAGCTTGCAGCATATAAAGAATTAAAGTAGTCTGGTTTTTAATTACAATGTAATATATCTTCAATATGGTAAAAACATGGCAAAGAGATTAAAAGGATGAAAAATAAAAATATACAACTGGATGGATTTATTAATATTGTTCAGATTTGAGAAAATCTTTTATTTCATCACTAGATATTTACTTAGAAAAATAATATATCATTTAACGGGTTATTAATAAATTATTTATTTTTAACTTAAGCACTTCTGGAGTTGTATTCTATAAATGCACTTGTTGAGATTTGTAATGTGTTGCATTTTTGTATATGATCCCACTGGATGCTTACAGTATATACGTGTTTTGCATGTATGCATGGGTTTGTGCACAAATAATAGGGTATATAGAGCAAATGTTATTTGTGGTTTCTTTTCTTTTTTTAGTTAAAACAGAGCCAATGAGCAGCAGTGAAATTGCTACTACAACAACAGACGGGTCTTTAGAGAATTTCTCAGGATCAGGTAACAAATAAAATATTTTCACCATATCTAAATGTCTGCGTCCTAAATAAAGAAAATGGTTTTAATACTTACTTAACAACTTGTATCCATGGCAGAAGATTATATATAAATAGAAATAGCACTTAAACTTATATACCACTACATAGTGCATTACAGCACTTCTGAGCAGTTTTAACATATTGCTCCCAACTATCTGGGTCCTCATTTTACCAACCTCAAAGGATAAAAATCTAAGTCAACTAGGATCGAACTTCAGGCTGTGGGCAGAGTTAGCCTGCAATACTGCATTCTAGCATGTGTGTGTGTGTGTGTGTGTGTGTGTGTAATATATTTATTTCTTGGGATATGTAGTAATTGGCAAGGAATACAGTTTGGAGGTTGCAAATATTCCAGGGGCAACTGCTATAAAAACAGAAGAACCGAGGTGGCGCAGTGGTTAGAGTGCTATACTGCAGCCACTTCAGCTGACTGTTATCTGCAGTTCGGCGGTTCAAATCTCACCGGCTCAGGGTTGACTCAGCCTTCCATCCTTCCGAGGTGGGTAAAATGAGGACCCAGACTGTGGGGGCGATATGCTGACTCTGTAAACCACTTAGAGAGGGCTGAAAGCCCTATGAAGCGGTATATAAGTCGAACTGCTATTGCTAGATGTATTACTGCATATCTTTAGAAAAAGAATAAAAATCAAATCTGCCAGTTTTGTAATAGTTTTTAATCATACTGATGCACTAACCATTGCTATTGAAAAAGATTAACACACAACCAGAAATGTTGCAGAATAGAATTAGATGCAAGGAAAGTACAAGAAAAGCATGTAGGACATATATTGTGTATAATATGAAAAGAATCTCCCACCCTTTCTCATAATATTTTCAGAACAAATAACATTTGGATTTGTTTTTACATAATGAAGTATATAGCTATACTCTAGAATTTAATTCTAGAAAATTTAATAAGTTTCACCAACATGGACAGTCCTAAACACTTACTTGACAAATTTATAGAAGATAAATATATTAATGACCATTATTTTTTTAATATAGATTAGGTCTAGTATGAAAAGGGTTATGGTTTTTTAACGTCAGTTGCTGGTAAGATAAGATGGTATTATTTGTTTATCTCAATTAGGAACCTCTCATAAGCATTTATTTATCCATAGTATAGTAGGAGCAGAATACTAGAATAGAAAAAGTTTTCATTTTATCTAGTTTAACTCTGACTCTCCCATGACAAAAATTGTGAAGTAATCACCTGCCAGTCTAATTCACAATATGGAAATTGGTTTCCTCAATCTTTTGATATTCATATAATAAAGAATAAAATAGTTGGGTCCAGATATTTCAGTGAATGATTTCTTCTTAATTTCATGAATAATAACAAAGCAACTTGTGTAGTGGAGAGGGAGGAGCCAACGTCACGATGACACATCGCATGGACCCGACAGTCCGGGTCCATTGATGAAACTTTTGTCTTTGGATGGTCCGGTAGGACCTAAACCGTCCCGAAGAAATGGTGACAGGGAAGCCAAAGCCTTGCTGGTCACAGGGACATCGCAAACTCCCTGTTTGACCCAATGGTAGTGCTTCCAACTGAGGACAAAGAGGCAGCCCCCAGGCTGGCATAGTCGGAGACCGCTCCTGAAGGAAGAGACGAAGCGAAAGCGTGCCATCTGGTGAGGTTTTTTTTTTCTTTTTTTACTTTCAGAAGATCTGTGTTAAGAAACTTTTTTCTTAAAAAATAATAATAACAACTAGCCCCCAAAGTAAGGATAAAGCAGCGATTTTGACACTTATTGGACTGCTACTAGAAGATTTCCTGCTCTAGTTAGTAACGATGTCTTGTGGATTGAAGTAATTGCAACATTTCCTGTCTCCCTGCTTGTAGTCTATGGACTGATCTTTTTTTTCCATTTTTCCCTTTTTACTACCCTAATTTTTTTTTGTTGGGTAAATTAAATTTCTTCTCTTACTTCAACAAATTTTTCCTTCTATTGGTTAAAACTATATGAAATATATTTAAGGGAAAGCAAAAAAAACAACAATTGACTAATTATTGAATCTGCCACCTGGAAGCCAAAGCCTGAACTTTGTTTCTGTTTTGGATACAATGTATCCTTTGTTCTGCTTCACTTTGTTTCACTGACCTTGCAATGGAAGGGTTTGGAATTTGCTTATAATACCTGATAAGACTCAAAGCATGAAACCTGTTTTTGTTAGTGCTTCTGGTAAATATTTTGGCAAGAGAAGGAAAAAACAAGCAAGAATAAAAACCCTCCTATTTTAAATTTGAAAGAACTAGTGTTAAAATTCAAAATAAATACAGACACATGTCCTAAAATTTTGACAGGCTAGAATGGCAGATTCATTTTCCTATTTTTTTTCCTTTATATTTCTTTGCATTTTGAAAAATGGATCAATATTCAGAGGAAGAAAATCTAATAATTCAAAACATCCTGGCTGGACTTCAAAATATTGCAGAAGGACTTGAGAGATTTGAAAAGAAATGGGACAGTTTATGGGGTGCTACAGTTAAAGAGGAGGGGGTTGGAGCCCCAGAGATCAAAGAAGAGAATGGAAACATAGAAAATAAAGATAAGATGTCAGATGAATTCATCAATGGACTAAATACGAGTGAAAGTGAAAAGAAGGGAAGCTGGAAAAGTGTTTTTGACAACTTGGAGGCTTTCTTTCAACTTCAAGATGCAGGAGGGGAAAAAAGAGTGAAAAAGATGAATCTAAGAAGACAAATATATCCAGAAACAAGTTTGATAACCAAAGCTAAGCCTATGTTAATAACAGTTAAAGAGCAATGAAACTACATGAGAGATCCTTTAAGCTACAGAGTGCGGAGAGAAATGTTAAACTCTGAAAAGATTCTAATAAGTGAAATGACACAACTGCTGGCGAGAGAGAAAGGATTATTTTGCTACTGGAAAGACACTGGCTGATAATGCCAATTGATGATAAAAATTAGCTAATTTTTGATGGTTAATAACTAGGGATTTTAGTATTTTGTAGACTCTTATAGATTATCATTGAATGTTTAGTTGCTAACATATAATATATCATGATATTAACAATGAAAGGATAACCTTAATTAGGATAAATAACCAGGCCACAAATTGCAACTGAGTTTTGGTGGTATAATAAAGCCTATTAATTTGTGTTTCAGACCTTGTTATGAAGCTATAAATAATTTGGATTAGAATAAGAGGTGATGTGACATAAATAGCAAACAATTGTTTTCTTTTCTTCTCTGTCTTTCTCTAATTACAATAATAAAAGGGAATGTTAATGCATATCTTGGAGATTCTCAACTAGACATTTTAATTTGGATTAGAAATGGCAAACAATTGTTTTTTTCCCCCTGTCTTTCAACTATAAAAACAAAAGGGAAGGTTAACATATACTTTGGTGATTATTAACTAAAAATGTCAACATTTTTCCTTTTCTCTTTAGATTGTCTTAGACTTTAAATGGTCATTTTGTTAACACATATTAATAGATTGTTGTTTAGAGATTGTTGCTTTTTGCATTTGTGGAGAGAAGAGGAGAGAAAAATGGCAGCAGGTGGCTATGTCTTTGAATCTTAACTAAATAAAAATTGTGGTATGGTGATAGTAAAATATATAAATTTTTAACATATACAATTTAAATTGAATGGAATATATGTGATTGTGGACATAACGCACGAAATGTACTTGTGACCAATGGATACACTTTCTACAAGATGTAATGAAAGATGATGCTTTTCTTTTTGTGTTTTTTCTGTAATAAAACTAATAAAAAAAATTATAGAAAAAAAAACAACTTGTGTAGTCTGCTGCCTCTGCATATTTTTGGAGGACTAGCAATAGCAATAGCAGTTAGATTTATATACCGCTTCATAGGGCTTTCAGCCCTCTCTAAGCGGTTTACAGAGTCAGCATATTGCCCCCAACAACAATCCGGGTTGTCATTTTACCCACCTCGGAAGGATGGAAGGCTGAGTCAACCCTGAGCCGGTGAGATTTGAACAGCAGAACTGCAGAACTGCAGTCAGCTGAAGTAGCCTGCAGTGCTGCATTTAACCACTGCGCCACCTCGGCTCTTTAAGTACTGTGTTTTCCCGACATGCCCTGAAACTAAGGCCATGCCACATTTTTCAGGTGGGCAAAAATATAACCCTCCTGAAAATAAGCCCCCTGGACAACAGCCCCCTCTGGCCAGGCAGAGCGCCACTCACCAACTTAGCGGTATCCCGAAGGTGCCAAGCCATGGGAATCAGGGGGGCAAAGGCCCTCATGTTGCTTGGCGCCTTTGGGATACTGCTAGGTCGGTGAGCGGCATTGTGTCCAGCTGAAGAGGGGGTTTGCCAGGCAGCTGTTCTGCTCCCCAATTGCATGTCTCCCAGCCTTACGATGCCCTGGCACACCTCCACTGCATTCCTTGCTGTTTCGTCCAGGGAAGGCCCTTGTAAAAAAAACCTCACCAGTTGAACTCAGTTTTTTTTTTACAAGAGGCGTCGCTGTATGAAAGAAGGAATGCAGCGGAGCTGTCAGCCTCCAGTAGCGCTAGGACACACGCCTCGCTTCCCCCTACCCCTTGCCTTTTAAAGGGACGTCGGGGAAGGGAAGCAAGCAGGCAGCCGTTACTATTGGGGGCAGGGTGGGAGGTTTTGGGCTGCGAGGCAGGCCTCTTAACTTTCCAGTTCCATCGCGGTCCTCACCATTGTGTCCAGGGAATCCCCTGGTAAAAAAAAAAGCCCTTCTTGTGAGTTCAAGAAATTTGATAGAACTCGCGAGAACGATTTCTTTTTTACCAGCGGCTTCCCTGGACACAATAGCGAGGAACACAGCAGGGCTGAACAGGTAAGAGACATGCCTTGCTTCTCCCCCCCCCCCACCTGCCACCTCTTGCTAAACGGATGGTGGGGAAGGGAACCAGTCAGGCTGCCTTTACCATTGGGGTGAGGTGGGCAGTGTTGGGCTGTGAGGTGCACCTCTTACCTTTCCAGTCCATCGTGGTCCTCACCATTGTGTCCAGGGAAGCCCCTGGTAAAAAAACCCTTCTTGCGAGTTCAAGAAGTTTGATTGAACTCGCGAGAAGGGGATTTTTTTTTACCAGCAGCTTCCCTGGACACAATGGCGAGGAACGCAACAGAGCTGGAAAGGTAAAAGGCACGTGTCACTTCTCACCTGCCCCAGAAAATAATAAGCCCTCCCCCTATAATAAGCCCAAGGCCATATTTTGTGGGGCAAAATAAAATAAGACCCTGTTTATTTTTGGGAAAACACGGTAATCTTCCTTTGAAAATATATTGTTTACATCTTTTCAATCTGACTATTCTACATTTTAAGATTCTTTTGGCACTGAACTTTCTTTAAAGATAATATGTGTAGCTTCTTGATAGTCTGCATATCTTTCTGTATTTCAGTAGAAAATGTGTAGAGACTGGACTCATGTTTAATATTTAGATATTTACATGTTGTTGAAAAGAAACATTGTTATCCTGGGAGGCTACTGTCAAATAGTGTGCAATAGAAATGAAAAACCTCAAATACTGTTCGCTAGGCTTCTAATTCATTAGTTACTTGGTAGTAAACCAGCAAAGTATGAATAGAGATCCTGCTTCGGAATTTAATTCATCCACTTTCTTTCTATCTCAAAAGCTAGACAGAAGATATAGGAAATTGAAATACTGCTATATTCATAACTTAATTTGCACTTTTAAAAAATTGTGTTATTTTGTTGCTGTCCAGTCCTCTATAAGAATTTCTGCACTGTGTGCCAATCTGTTTATATAAAAACCAGTGCTGCCTATTTGTGATTCAAAATTTTTTTGAGTGTGTGCTACCAAGCTGGTGTCAGTAAATACATAGATGTATGTATTTCACCAGGATGATATGTCCCCAGCCAAACCCTTCAGGTTTTCCAGAGGTGTGCTCTTTGCTGGTATAATCAATTGCACCTATCCTGCTGCTGGTTATCATCATCTTCTCTATCCTTTCACAGCATTACAGACATGCTAGGAGAACTGAGTCTCATATATTGTGCCTAAAATAAAGTAATTTGAACCTAGTCATTTGTGCTTTGAATGGGAAGCCTGACTGATCAGTTCTATGATCCATCTGAAGAAGATTAAACACAACAAACATGGCCCTTAGGTGAAAAATATTCCTCAGCTTTGGTTTATAGTAATGGATTACAAATCTGCAGTGATATAAAGAACATCTGAGTTGTATAAATTTGTTGAAGTCAAGATTTTAAAGATATAATTTATTTACATGAATAAGTGTTTAATTTCAGTTTTTAGTGTGTGAGGGAGAAAGAGGAAGATAGGTTGTTAGTTAAAGATCATTAGCTTCTGATTGAAATATCACTCATATAAAATGTAAAATATTAAGGAGGCCGAAGTTGAAAGAAAAAAAAATAACTTCAACATTAATACAGCCAAGGAAGTAAAAGTTATGAATGATCCCTTAGGAGCAATTGAAAAAATGTGATTTGTAATTAAAATACAGGGAGTCATCGTGCTAGTCTGACTTTAATAAATTATTACTTGACATTAGTTTAATAACTATTGTTAAATTTCTTAATATTTAGGTTAGATATGTTCTGTGTTTGTGCTTACACTTCCATGTGCTTTTTCTCCCCTTCCCCACAGCAATTGGGAGCAGTGGCTTCAGTCCAAGACAAACTCACACGTTTTCCCCTCCTCAGATATATCCTTCCAAGTAAGAAATTTTTACTGTAAAGAGAGAAAAGAAGAAAAGTTATACCCAGATTTTTACCACTGTTATTGATTCAATCTGTTAAATTGTAATTAAAAACAGTTTCCTGTTGCAAAAGAATAAACTTCAAAATAATAGAACTATATTAATGTACTTTCATATCACTAAAATGTTTATATTGTACCATGCACTTTTACCAATATGTCATGCTATTCTTTTAATGCAAATATTTTTTCTATTTTCTATCATTTTGCATGTAACAGCAGACCGTACCCACATATTCTCCCTACCCCTTCTTCACAAACTATGGCTGCATATGGGCAGACACAGTTTACCACCGGAATGCAGCAAGCTTCTGCTTATTCAACATACCCACAGCCTGGTCAACACTATGGAATCCCATCATATGGTGAGTGAAAGTGGAAAATGGCAACAGGTTTCCTTGTTACAGAGGGATAAGCAAAAATGTTATTTATGCAGCTAACAGAATTTGCATTTTTTTAAGTGCAAAAAGAATTTGACATTATATATATATATATATATATATATATATCTGTAAAGATTTTATAGATTTAAAAAGATTTTAATTAGGCTTGAAACCTGTACATTGAATCAAGTTATGGTGATAAATTTAAGTAATCACTAGAGCTGTGTACATTGTTCAAAAGATGTGGTTTGGAAGAAACAGGTGCACATACATGCATTTTTTAATTGTTAAAGCAGCTGCATCTTTTCCTAGGAAGTTGATTCCAGTTCTTCTTGCATACATAGAGATAAGGGTGCATATCACAGCCCAGTTGTGCAAACCTGTCAAAAGATGCAACTGTTTTAACATTTCAAAAAGAGGGGTTTGTACATCTGAAAGGTTTATACAGCCCCAATTCTATTTGTTTAGTTGTGAATTTATAATTTGCTATAGCCAGGCCTGTGTGAAATGGTGAACAAAAGCTACCTTCAATAGAAGAACATCAATAATATGCAATAATAGAAGTACAAAGTGAAATATGTGTGTGTGTGTGTGTGTGTGTGTGTGTGTGTGTGTGTATTTTCCTGGATCGTTGGTACCTCTTTTCTAAATAGTTTACTAAAATTCAGATTTCTTTTTTTAAATGATAGAAAGGTTTTCATATTTTAAAATGTAATAAATGCAAAACAGATTTTTCCTAGTTAATCTTGAACTGCAAACGTTTTTTGCAACTGACCTCCAATAAGTGACAAAGGCTTTAACAGCTTTATTTAAGCATCATTATCCATCTCAATTAATTGAAAGACAGCTGAGTCACGTAAAGTACCTTGGATAGTAAAAATTACCAATGGTTCTACGGTAGATATCATATTACCTCTGGATGAAAGCAAATTGTATACAATACAATAAATGAATAAAACTGGGTTTTTAATATATATATTTGAATACAAAATAAGATGAGTATAAATTTATAGATAATTTTCTTTTTTTGCAATATATAAATTTTATCTAAGAATCTAGGTAAAAATGTTTAAAAAGATTAGATTCAAACATAAAATTAATTAAATTAACATAAAATAGCAAAAAGCAAAAAGCTCTTCTATCCCTAAAAGCATAAATTTTAGAAGCTAGAAGGCTCTAAAAGCAGAAAGGCCCTTTAAAATGTAAGAATCATCACATAGTAACCACTCTTAAATCTTACATTACCTATATATCAGCTTTCTTAGTGTGGTGCATTTTAATATAGTGTTGTTAAATGGGGAAAGATAGTAGATATAATTAAAGTGCATAACATTCTGGTCTCTGATGTTTCCACAGGTTTTTTTACCATTATATTCTAGCTTTGACATTTTTAATGGAACTTTATTTTATTTGTATTAGGGTTCAATATGCATGTGTAGATCCTCATAATTCTCATTACTATCATTACCAAAATTCTTATATCATTTATATTTTCCTCTAAAGATATAGAAGAGAGTAAAATATTAGGAAAATCTTTTTAAATAAAACCATCCCACAGAATAACAGGATCAAATAAAAATTTACACCAAAGCTGTATATAATATTTATATAATGTCTGCTTTCCTTTTTCAATAAACCTCAAGGAGAAGATGATTAGCACTGATGAAGGTCTTAGCTTTCAAGTCTATCCATAACTTGAATGTATAGCTTTAAACAATATTGGCATGATCCACTTGATGAGTTTCCTCTGTATGTTAAGTCATTATATTTATTTACTCCAAATAGATTGTTTTTTCAATGCAATACAATGACTTGTGGTATGGAAACCAACCACAAAGTGAAACTCATGTACAAGGCTGCAATACACATTCATGAAGCATTTCCAAGAAGTCTCAAGATGATGTAACTACTTTCTAGTACAGATTTTTTTGGCAATCCTTAAAGTTGGAAAAAAATAGCCAAATCTTATCGCTAGTTGTTTGGTACATCTTAACTTTCTCTAGACTGACTCTGACATTAAAAAGAAAAGTCTGTTTATATTGTTATGTTGGAGAAAAAAGTTTCTAGATTGCAATTCTATATTCTGACATTAAAAAAGTTGTTTATATTGTTATGTTGGAGAAAAAAAGTTTCTAGATTGAAATTCTATCTTCACAAAGAATTTTATTAATTTAATAAGGCTAAACATTTTTGGGTAATGATATTAATTTTAATTTTAGCAAGTATTTAAACCCTATTTGATTTACACCTATTTTAATCTATTCCTGAAAAATCTGAAGAAAGGACTGTAAAGTTGAGAAAACATAAGTTGCTTTAATGAACAGCAGAAATGGTTTTGAAGCATATAATGAAGATTATATAAGCAATAATCCACAATTATTGTGGATTCATGGCACAGCCTCAATGGACATGTATTCTTAAATCCAATCAGTGCTGAAAAACACAATTTTCTCTTTTTAAATGGCTTTTTGTCATAATTTGGGTTTGGAAGCAATGCAGAAAACCTAAGTAGATATACATTGGCCCTAGCAACTGATAATATAGAACTTTGTTTAATTAATCTATGTTAATCTATGTTAATCTATGTCTATACTTTATCAAAGTTCATAGACTTAATCAAAATGTTGAATGTATTTCTTTTAGTAGGGCAAAAATAGGTAATTCTTATATTTATGATATTTAAGTTTTAGAAAAATCAATTTTCATTCAAAATAAATCCCTTTTTATGAGTTGCAGTTTAGAACCACATATCTTCCATCTTCCTTCTTTTTTACTACTACTTGGTGTTTATCAGTTTCTAGTCATAAAGTATTTAATAGGAAACATCCAGAAAAAAATATATATTAATGACTTCGTATTTGTTAAAACTGTTATCAGATACTTCATGCCTTCAAACTAAAATGATGTTTTATTATTGCTACTTCATGCTGTCCATCATATTTGTCTCTATATAGAGAAATTTTGGAGGAATATGTCCATTCACAAGACCCTTATTTTATATTTACTCAACAGTTAAACCCACCAAATTTTAAAGGACATAAATGTAATATTCTATGTTGAAATTCATTTTTGGACTAGCCCCACTGAACTCAATTGAAGTTGCTTCCCAGTAGACATTCATACAGTTTCACTCTATATAATATAACCTAGGATTTGTTGATCAACAAATTATATTACATTACATTATAATATATTACAAATTATATTAGTTTATCTAGATTAAATATTTAAATTATAATGATTACATTCTTTTGAAATAGATAATGAATTGTGGTTTAGTATGCCTTTCCAGTTCAATGAATGAATCATTATGTGATTTATTAATGCCCTCTAAGTGTTGAAAATGAACAAATAGCTTTGCTATCACTAACTGATTTAGGTGCATTGTGGGCAGGCATCAAGACAGAAGGTGGATTGACGCAAACACAGTCACCTGGTCAGACAGGCTTTCTGAGCTACAGTGCAAGCTTTAGCACTCCTCAACCAGGACAGGCTCCATATAGTTACCAGATGCAAGGTCTGTATAAATGATTATAATTCATTTGGTTTTAACATATCATTTTGATTTATTAAATTCAAACTTTAATTCATTCAGTGAACCATTTGGTGATGGTTATATAATTTAAATATTTTGTATTTGGGTCATTCCACAGAAGCCCTGAATATGCCAACATAAATTATTACATGAATACAAGATTGATATTTACAATGAAAACACCATTAATGTATTTTGGATTATAAATATTCTAGCCTCGGAAGTGGAAAGAGTGACAGTACAAGTTTTTTTTATTGTCTGGAAATCAAAACAAACATTTTTATACATGTTTTACTGCTACAACGTCTGTACATATTCATATAAATTGTAGTTAGGTGGGGCAGGACTTATTGCAAGTTAATTGTTCTTGTGTTTGAACATCTGAATACAGTTTTGAATAACCATTTTTCATTCAAGCCACCAGTTTTAATGATTTTGCAGTATCAACATGTTCAAAATTGTTACTGCTTTTAGAATTCCATTTCTTAAAGTCTAAATCTTCATCACAATAAATTACAATAGTGTGGGAAAAATGACAAAAATATAAATCTAAGTTGAGACAGTTATATCCATAAGTATGGGTTTTTTAATCTGAAAATTTAAAATGATCTCTCAAATTAACTTGTTGGTACAATTTAGTTAATGTTGGAAGACAGTTTTTGAATTTGTTTAAGTATAAGAAATTACCAATTGCAGATTAAATGTGTCTTCAATAGTGTACATTTTTTCTAATAAACTATATATTTTATGCTACTATTTTTTAAAAAGAGTACTCTTGAAATAAGAATTGAAATGGAATGAAAAGAAACAATATCTAAATTTAAAGTGTCAGGTTCAGCACCTACAGACATAATGGTTGTGAATATCTGTAGCTTGGATGTACATGGGACAAACATCACATCAATTAAAACCAAGATCCACGAACTCTTGCTGGCAGTCAAACACCACAATTCCAAATCCTTAATTTCTACCCACACTGACACCAAACAACACCAATTCAATTGGAGCAATACAAAAGTCATCGGTCACACTCCCAGCCGCCACATGAACTTGTGAGTTCATTGAAGCCTGGCACTCCATAAGCAATTCCAACAACAGACACACTGACCTACAACCAACCTATTAACCCCTCAAAATCCAACTCAATCACACAGCCAACTAGAGACAGCACTGACTCTCAACCAACCCACACAACCCCTGACCAGCAGTTCACCTCCTAATGACCCTGACCTGATATAATCTCCTTATCATAAGACCTGTCATAAGACCCATAACAAGACCTATCACAAGACTCACTAATTATTCACAGCTAACCAATCACAAGATCCTCACTTGACACACCCACATCTGAAGCCCTTATACACAGAAGAACACTGATATTGGCATCCCTAAACTCTGCTGAAGATGTTACCTATCCCAGTGATGAAATGTTGGAAACCAACTCAAAAGCTCGGAGAATGAATCCTCACCCTCAGCTTACAGAAGTATTATGAAGAACAGAAATGTTAACATATTAAGTAGGTCGAGATTACCTTTTAGAAAACATACACAGAATCCACAATTAAGAATTAAGGTTAAACTATATATTTAATCTATGGTCTAAAATTACCACTTTAATCTTGCTGGTAACAATGACTTTATCATATATTTATTCTATATTTGCTAAATAATAACATGATTTAGAGTAACAGTCAGTGTAGGTACTAATGAATGTGTCATATTGTTTTTATTCTTAATATATGAATATATTTTTCTGAATGCTAAATAAAATTTGTATAACTAGCAAACATTTTCAAAGCTATATAAACTTTTTATTATTTAAAACATGTCAGCCAACCCAACACTGGTGTTTTACATATTACAAATCTTATAATGCCTATTCAGAATTAGGACAACAGAAAAGTATATATAAGAAGCATAAAGAATTATAGATCAGTGTCATCCTATTTAGCACATCTCTTTCTTTTCGTTTTTGGGTATAAGTTCAGTTTGCTTTAAAAATAGTTACAAAACTATGTCAAAAATATACATTGCTGCAACAGAGAATAAGTTTTTCTTCTTTTTCATAATCCCATTTGACAAGATTATCAAATGAGTAAGACAGTTAAAGGATTATTTACTTCAATTTTTCTGTATATAACAGTATTTCTATCAATTACTGATTTTTTCTTTATTGCTTTTTTAAAAAAATCCATCCTTCACATGTTTTCCTTCTAAGTATCCATATGTTCAAATTAGCTTTTGGGCATAAAAGGAAGTACAGCTTTTGTAGATAAAAACATTAAAACAAGAAGACCATCTGTCTATTTGGGAAATGAAATTGACAGTGAATTGCAGTATCTAGACCCTTTTAGTCAGTGGCCTTTCTAATTGAAATGCCATGTAATAATACTTTGTGTATCAGGAGAAACAGTAATTTCTCAAGAAAGAGAAAAGTGCTGCCCAAGGCTGAATAGTGAATAATACTAAAATAATTTATAATTATCTGTGCCACTATTAGACATAACACAGGTTTGCCTTTAGCTAAAACTTTTTCTTTCTATAGCAAGAAGGTATATGTAGTAATATTAAACTGCTTAAACTGAAAACTCTGAATATCTAGTTTCTTCCAGGATCAATAGAAATTAATTTTAATGTAGTTTATGTCCTGTTCTTGAATGTCCCCTGTTTAGCCACTAAGAGAACAGAATGTTGAAGTAAATATTAGGAATGTGCATTTATATTTTTAATTCAAAGCATTATAAAGATTTGTTTTATCTTGAGTTCAAAACAGATTGTTCTCACCTTACTATTCTGTGCTTTGAACAGTTCTGTTTCTAATTTGCAACTGGTTTTTTTTTAGTTCAAATGGGGCTAATATGTTGAGCACAAAATGGAGTTGTCAAAACAGCACTGCAAAACTTCCATTAAGATTGGAACAACCATGTTTACCTTAAGATGGTTTTTCAATCTTGCAACAGAACATTTCAAATTCAAAATATGTTTCACATCCCTGCAAGACATGTTTTAGTCTAATTGAATGTAGTTATACTAATTTATATGCTTTCTCTTTAATGTTTTATTTCAGGAAGCGGTTTCACAACATCGTCTGGAATATATGCTGGAAATAATTCGCTTACAAATTCTACTGGATTCAATGGTTCGCAGCAGGTAAATATGAGAGGTGGGGTTATTTGAAACATTTTTCTCACTTTTTATTGAAGTATCAGTGTACCTTTTCTATAAGAATGAACATTGACTTCCTGCCCTTTGTTTATAATCTTAAATACATGGCACAAAAAGAATATGCAATGGATAGACAAAAGCAGAAAAAGAAACACTTGGTAGGATTGTGGAAATTAATTGAAAAAGTGTTTAGATGGCTTGCAAGCATAAGTATAGTTCAACCTTTTTAAAGCAAATCATAAAGAAAATGCCATTACATTATGAATTGCCTTAATTTTAATGAGCAGTTGAAGTAGTTGGGTTGCTTTAATTAATGTCAGAGAAATGGTATGGTTTGATGAACTCTGAAGCATTTCTGAATATTTTCAGTGTTTATACCCTTAATCTTTTTCATTTAATATACTTCTATATATATTAATATCTTACAAAACATATTTTCTTCCACTGTGAGTTTATCCCATTTCCTAAATAGTCATTTGTTCTTTAAAAGTTCACCTGTCTCTTTTTAAAGATCACATCAATATCAGTACCTACAACTTTTTCTTGACCCACTTACCTTGCTTGCCATTTTAATTTGATCTTTATCTAGTTTCTCTGTGATCAAACCATGTCAGTGTATTTTCTTCACATGAATCATTCTCTTTTGTATTTAATCCGCACCTTTAATGTTGCCACAAGAACTTATAGATTTATCCAAATATAAACCACCAAGAGAACATCATACTCACTTTTCATTTGACATTGAACCATTTTATTCATTCTTACATTTCCTTTATTTATATTATATACCACACTACCGCTTTTGGCAATCAACTTTTAGCTCATATGTTCATTCAAAACATTCCAAATTAAAGACTATTCACTCTAGTATATATATTTTTATTCAATGGAATAAATTTTATTTCTCACCTTTGTACATATCTGAATTGTATACTTGAACAATAAATATCTAGTCTATCCATTTCATGCCCAGCATGAAACCTAATTGAATTTCCCAGATGCTCACTGTCACTTCTACTACTCATAATTAAAGTACAACACCTTCCAAAGCACACTTACTGTAACAAACTAAATATTATGTATATTTTTGTATTTATTTTTGTTATATTTTATTTTCAATAGGATGCAGTAAAATATTCTTCCAATGACATGTAATGGATGCAGTCTTCACATACAAACAAGTTGTACTACCACTCAAAAAGAAATCATTAGCATACATTAAAATTTCCTCATTTATACCACTTTTACTTGAAAACTTATTATGTTAACCTTCTTACAGCAATCATTATTCCTTTTCCTCAATTATCTTCAACACTATTGTGTATTTCCTTTTAGTTTGATACATACCTGAGAATGTATAAATCATTCTATGCATAGAATTGTACTAGTGAGGAGTGAGGGTCCTTGGTGTTCTCTGAGCTTGGTTTTTTTCTTGTAGACATTTCATTACCAAAACTAGGTAGCATCATCAGTGAGCACAACCAAGTTTTGGAAGCAACAAGTACCTCCAATTTCAACCCTAAGCTATAAATATTCTCTTTTTTCAATGCAGTAGTTCTTATAAAATGATCAACTGTATAAAGAGAGAGAAACAGCCTGAAAAAAATTGATTTTTCAGTATGCTAATGGAATTGCTCTTCTTCTATCACCTTCCATCATCAAAGGGTGCCAGAGCCACCTTTTAAAAAACATTACAAAGCAAATACAGGTAGTCTTCAACTTATGACCTCAATTGAGCCCCAAATTTCTTTGCTGAGTGAGATAGTTGCTAAGTTAGTTTTGCCCCATTTTACAACCTTTCTTGCCACATTTGTTAAATGAATCACCAACGTTGTTAAATTAGGAACACGGATGTCAAGCTAATCTGGTTTATAGACTTTGCTGGTCAGAAGGTTGCAAAAGATGATCACGTGATCCTGTGATCCTGGAATGGTCATAAATATGAGTCCGCTGCCAAATACATGAATTTTGATCAAAAGACCATAGGGATGCTGCAACAGTCATAAATGTGAAAAATGGTCATAAATCACTTTTTTCAATGCTGTGGTAATGGTCACTAAATGAACTGGTGTAAATCAAGGACTAGCCGTACTTCACTCAGAAAAAGACAATTTGATATTATGGTATCTCGAACTTTGTGGTTTAGTTTTATTTTAGTAACAGAATTTTAAAGCTTTTAAAAAATTCAGGGTATAACTTTCATTTTCCAAATTTAGTTCCATTTTTGTAGAAGCAGTTCCTATAATTATCTGTGCTTTAAAAATAAGTGTTAGAACAATAATTTATTTAAGGCTAAGGTAACAGAAAGTCCATACAGAATTTGAATTTATATTAGAAGTAAATAAAATGTAATTGCATGCTGATGGAAAGTGTAATTCAGCATTTATTTTGCCTCTGATAGGAATATCCATCTTATCCCACCTTTGGCCAGGGTCAGTACGGACAGTATTATAATAGTTCTCCATATCCCCCACATTATATGACAAGCAGCAACACCAGCCCAACAACTCCTTCCTCCAATGCAACTTACCAACTTCAAGAACCACCAACTGGCATCACAAATCAAGCTATAACAGATCCTACAGCAGGTAATTGTTCTATTGTATTACCTCAATAAACATATCATATGCATAAAGATACATTTATGTTATTGTTTTGTCAGTACCGAAAAGATGGGTGGAAGGTAGATTGTATAGCAATGAATTTTCAGATGCAAGATTTTCTACAGTTTTTGCAAAATAGTCAAAGTTTGCAGTAATAAAAATTGCAAGAAGAGGAATAGTATTTAAAGAATCTCATTTGCTTACTGAAACTATTTTAGGTGCTGGGCTAAGAATAAGAGTGAAGTTTTGTAGCTGGTTATATTGTATGTAAATATGCTCAAACAAACTCAGTGAGATTTGTTTCAGAATAAGTTCATAAAAATAGTTCCAGAACAAGAACTTTTTGAGAAAAACAAACATTTAGCCACAAAACATTAAGTACAGGTTTTCCCCGTGGCGGGTACAGAGGAGGGAGATTTAGAATTGCATTTCTGGCTCCTCTATTTACGGCACAACCAAAATTTCAAACTAGAATATGTATTAAATTTAAAGTAAATTCAATTACAACAAGTTAGGATCAAAAGATTATTATTTATACTTGTTCTCCTGAAGACAACAGATGGGAAGAAAAAGAACTAGAGCAAACCACAAAATACTGTACAAAGACCTATAAATAGAAGTAGAATGGCTATGGCAAGGGGGTTGGACTAGAAGTCCTCCAAGATACTTTACAACCTTATTATTCTTTGTTCTATGTGCTAAAGCAAAGATAGTACCAATAGTAACATGCACCTAAGGTTCAATCCCAAAACAACTTTTCTATAGAAAGTTCAATGTATTGAACATCTTGTTTCTCTATTCCCTCTTGTATTATGCTTATACTAAAATAAGACATACCTGGGTTATACCTCCCTGAAGAATTGTTGTTCTTACTGGCAAAGTGGAGGAGGAAATGTTTGAAAATTCATTTCATTGATTTTAGTAGCTGAATGTGCTTATATATGATTAGAATTAGAGACATTGCAGAAATAAAAGTTGGCATATTCAGATAAGAGTTTCAGGTACTAAGCTGATTTAATTCGGTGAATACATGAGCTAGTATTCTTCTCTTACTAAGTTATCAAATAGCTGTTATTGGCTTACATCTTTAGATATCAATACTTCCAAATGAACAAGCACTCTAGTATTCACCTGAAAATTGTCATAAAATCATCAGAGACTTTTGTCTCCTTTTTCCAAAGGAAAATATTGCTACTTCAATATAGATTGACTTTAGGTTGTTAATGCAATAGATTGAGGAAGGATCCTTATATAAAGAACTCATGGGCCTTCTCAGAAATAAATATAAGAGAAATAAATATATATACATTCAATTTTTTGAAGAAATTGAATTAATTATACAAAGGTAAACCGAAACTATTATTGTAAGTCTATCATATTATGAACCCTGACCTTCCTGAAAAATCTCTATGGGAATCTTAATTCATATTATTTTCATTAACCCTATAATATAGTTAAAATTGATCATAAGCTGAAACCATGAGTAAGAATGTAAATTAGGCACACATGTGCTTATTTTGATAAGTACTGAAACCAAATTCTGCCCCAAATTTCTTTTGTACAAAGAACAGTTGTTTTGGCTACTGAAAAACACCATGATGTTTTTTCAGGAAAAAAGAATAATTGGAAGGATCTTTTCAAATAAATCTCTCCAACAAACTCTCAAAATTTATTTTTTGTCTTTATAAAAATTGCCATACCAATTTAGCCCCTCATTCATCATTAGCTCAACTTAAAGTAAAAGTTTTATGGTGATAATTTTTAAAACATGAGGAACAAAAAGGTATATTTAATTGAGATTGCTGAAATTTAGGCATTCTTAACTTTAGATGGGACATATTTTGAATTCTTAAAAATTGGAAGTCATTTTTTAAAGCAATAAGCATTTGATAATAGACAAGAAGTGAACTTCCGTTATCTATTGATTGTTGTGGTTAAGATTAGAAAGAGCTCTTTCAGGCATGCTAATATTAACCCAAAATAAATGCTACAGTGAACACAAGATTGGCAAAATCTGTACAGTTTACTTAAAATTATGAAATTCAGAAAACTGCAATTGAATAAAAATATGAGCAATTTTCTCTTCTCTTTTCCAGCAGAGTACAGTACAATTCCTACAACACCAGTTAAAGATTCAGAGGCAGATAGGTTGCGTCGCAGCTCGGATGGCAAATCACGTGGCCGAGGCAGAAGGAATAACAATCCTTCACCGCCACCTGACTCTGACCTTGAGGTACTAGATACAAAACAGCTATTTTATTTGTATATTGATTCATCCTTTTCAGCAGCATTAGGGAGAGTTGGTAAGGAAAGCAAAGGTGATTTCATGAAAACTCTTGAAAATTAGGTGAAACAACACTTAGCAACACTTGTATTTTTACAAGTGAGTTTTCTTCTATAAAATTATTCATCTGTAGATGAACTCCTATTGTTTCTTTCTCAAGGTAAAAGTTACAAAATCTTTTCAAACCTTACATTTTCAAAAGAAATACCATATTTTTCTGACTATAAGATGCATTGGTGTATAAGACACACCAAGATTTCTAAGAAGTAAGTAAGAATTATTATTTTTTTGCCTTCTCTCAGCCCCCAACAGCACTCTGCAGGCTTCATCAGGGCTAGGGCAAGGCAAAAAAAAACCCTGTTTTTGCCTTGTTCTAACCCTGATGAAGCCTGCAGAGTGCTGCTGGGGGCTGAGAGAAGGCAAAAAAGATCCAGTTTTTGCAAAAAATGAACCATTTTTTGCCAAAATGGGGGCATTTTTGCCTTGCCCAGCCCTGCTGAAGACACAAAAACCTCAGTTTTTGCAAAAAAACAGCCTGTTTTTGCAAAAATGGGATGTGGCGGCAGGGCTTCAGGAGCCCAAAAATGGCTGTATTTGGTGTATAAGATGCAGCAACATTTCTATGTTCTTGGGGGTGGAGAGGGAGAGAAGGTGCGTCTTATACTCTGAAAAATTGGTAACTAAGTTACAATTAATGTTCTAGCAAGTTGATTGTGTTTATGGATATGACAAACAACTAATGAACTAAGAGTGTGTGTTTCCATTTGAAAAAGAACTTTTATTGTATAATTTGTGTTTGAATTTATAACATTCAACAATTAATTGACTATACCCTTATAAATATTTATATCTAGCTTTATGACAGATATATTTTATGACAGATATATGTATGGACTAAGGCTATGCTTACTTCAAAAAAAATTTGGAATATATATTTTGAAAGGCAGAGGAATATGAGCATAGTATGTCCCAGTACCTGAATTATTTTTAAAACTTTGCATAAACATGAAAAAGATATGGCTGCTTTAATAAGCAACCACTTTATATCTTTAGAAATTTTATAATATGTCATCATTGTTGACATTATATTATAGCATGGACATTGGTCTGAAATTGAATAAAAATAGATACGTTTATAATAAGTACAATTTTCAGAACAATTATTTTAGGTAATTCTACTATACTTTATAAAACATGACAAGTGTAAATATTTTTATTTTATTTTTATAGAGAGTTTTCATTTGGGATTTGGATGAGACAATCATCATTTTCCATTCACTTCTCACAGGATCGTATGCTAATAGATATGGGAGAGTAAGTATGAAATACAACATTTGTATATGTGTGCATGCAGAAGCAATCTATAGAAAAAAGCAATTATTGAAGCTAAAAGTAAAATAAAAAAAATTATCATTTAGGTTTCAGTTCTTATAAAGCATTGAAAGTGAATGGTCAATTCTGGAGATCATCTGGAAATCTGAAAAGAAATAACACCCTGGAAACATCCATATTGTAAAGAAATCAAAACAAATGTTTCTGTGTAGTTCATCAGGAACTGATAGTGCTTTCAGAAAACCTTTAACAAATAATTTTAAAAGTAAAATCATTTATAAAGTTGCTTTTCAAATAAATAAATACATATTTGTATTTTAGTTGTAGTGTCTCTATAACAATACACTAGGAATGATGCACAAAATGGTGCAATGTCTTCCTGTTAACATAATTAAAATTATGAATAACTTTTGGTATTTTCTTTATTACTGGTATATAAATTCCCTACTGAATTCTGGATGATAAAATGTTTGCCACTCTAAAAAATAGCATATTTTTAAATACATAAAATGTCCACTGGATAAAAGAAAAAAGGTACAAAATTATTAAATGAAATGTGTAATGTTAGAATTATAAAATGAAGTAAATCTAACTTATGATATGGATAAAAATGTTCAGTTCCAGCTTTTTAATACTAGACAAATAAAATATTCAATGGGAATTACATAAAGAACTTTCTATATATCTGTCAGTATTATCTATTTTTTTAAAGATTAGTATATCACAAACTGTACTGATACAATGCAACTGTAATGAAAAATAAATCTTGATATTAAATAAATGGGCTGATGAAAATTGGTTACATGGTACAAGGTTATGATATGATAAAATATTTCATTAATGGATGGATTATGTGACATCAAGTTTTGGTGATCAAATAGCTAGATTTTCTCCATGACAATCTCTCCCTTCCAACTCCATGATTTTATGGCAGAAAATCCTCTGAAGAAAGGCTTCTTCAGAGGGCTAGGTCTTTGCATAATTTGTCCAAGTAGAATAATTTGAGGATGGCTGGTTGTACTTCTGATGAGAACTTTAGATTAATTTGTTCTTTGAATCATTTGTTTATTTTGCCTATCTATAGAGTTCCCAGGAAACTTTTTTAACATCATATTTCAAAAGTAAAGATTTTCTCTGTCCAACTTTAAATTTGCCTGCAAAATGTTGACCTATATAGACCCATCATGGCATCTGAATATCTTTTCTTAGGCCTTTGTTGCTTCTACAAAGTGCTAATTTGCAGCATATTTCTTGAAAGCTGGTCTCCCTCACCATTCCCTGTTGATAGTTGATCCTGTCAAACCATCTTCTGTTTCAACATTTCTATGGTCAATTTTAAGGCTGGTTGTTGTACCTGTTATAGATAGTCTTCACCTAACTAACAGTTGGGATCAGCAGCTCTGTCAGTTAGTGTCACAGTAATTGATACATCACATGACCACAACATGAAAGTTTACTGCGGGCTTCTCCATTGACTCTTGATTGTCAGAAAATGGTTATGAAGTGTGCAAACAGTGATCATGTGACTGTTCAAAGCTGCAATGATTAGGGCACTTGGCAACCAGTTGTGAACAGGTTGCCATGTATTCAAAATGTTGTCTTGTTACTGCAGGATAACACTATTTTACAGCATCTGGAAATACTCCACACACACTCATTCCAAAACCATCATGACTACAAACAGTCATTAAATGACTGGTTGTAAGTCAAGGACTTGTAAGGACTTGTAATGGCAATCACTATTGAGCACACTGCAAAGATCATAATTGGGCCATGAAGCTAATTTTTCAACACTGTTGTAGGTTTGAATGGTTACTGAATGAATGATCAGAACTAAGGACTATTGTAGAAATGAAATTCAGACAAATAAATGATTCAATTTAGGATTGCATCTCTTTTTTAAAAAGTGGTGCAGATATGTATAGCTTGAAGTAGGCAATAGAGTTAAAAATTAACTATATAGAAGATACAGTTGCTATCTCCATTTTTTACTACAGTAAAATTCTATATTATTATTTTAAATGTACTTTTTACACACTAAAAGTCAGCATATGATATACATATTTAACTTTAATAATAATTTAAGAAAGAAAACAGGAACTAATAATAAGTTATATTTAGAATGAAGAAAATGAGGAAAAATGAAATAAAAGAACAAGCCAAAAGTGCAGAAAAAATATAAAGAACTGACTTCCAATTTTCTTTTCAATTTTCAAGTGAAAATTAAACTCTTACTCTGTGGTTAGACCGTTACTTACATGTTACTATAATATAAATTATATTTTTTCCAGTTATTTATCCATTAGTCCTAAAAGAAAAGTATAGTTTCAGATTTTTCAGCAATAGCCTTCCTTGAATAAAGCTTGGTGAGGGGAGCAGAAAGTAGGAAGCCTCCATTAACTGAAAGCATAACATTGGATTTAATTATTGATATGGACATGAACAAATGATTGTTTGTGAGACTCATTTAATCAATTTTTTCACATTAATCATGATAGTAGTAAAAGTCCTAGAGGAGAGAATTATTATATTTCTCAGGAATAAAGTATATAATTTGAATGCTGTTGAAAAACAGTTTTCTGTGAGCATTATCTTGAATATAAATAACTAACAGCTGTGTACATATTATGCTGAAAAGAAAGTATAGAAGTAGTGGGATATGTTCTTTGAATATATGCAGTGATGCCTTCTGTGCATCTGTGGCTATTGGTTTACTACTTATTAGTTCACCAGTGACCAGCTGGGAGGCATTATGAAGTGGACAGGTCCTCCTGCCTGACAGCCCAAATTGTCCCTGCAAAACATGGAGAAAGAATTAGAAAGTAGAAAAAGTAAAATAACTCAAATAAAACATCAAGTTATATATTGGCATTATGTACATGAATGTCAGGCTTATGTAATGACTCTTTCGTGTTCTCGTTGTCAAATACTGATTTTTAATTCTTCAAAGAGAAAAGTGATAGTTTGCCAGTTTAGATTAAATGGAAACTAAATTGATTCAGATAAAGAAAGCGATAGGAGATCACTGTGCAGAAGACCATTAAACAAAGATTGGAACTTAGCTAAAATTCTGATAATTTGTTTATGTAGTGGTACTTATGGTTCAACACCTCATCATTTGAAGTTTTGTAGTATTAATATGAAGTTATTTTTCTTTGATTTAATTGTAAGAGATATATGTCATAACATGCTACATAAAAAGAAGGGGAAAGCCCAACTTAATTCATAGAAGTATTCAATTCTGACTTTCCAGCTAACTAGAAAATAAGCGGAGGCAGGGAGAAAAACCTGAACTTTCCTGTTTTTCAACTCTTATTTCACCAGAGAACAAAGGGAGCAAGAATTTTAAGATGACATGCTAATATGGGCTGTAATAAATCCTAATAAATATGCCATTTGTATTTATAAATGGTACTTTTTAAATGGTTCATTGCACTTTTCAAACATTTAATTTTGCAATAATTATTCAAAAAAGAATTAAAATAACAAAGATTAGGAATCTAGTTTTCCATTATTTTATCTCAATCTACATGCCAGTTCTGGCCACTATTGTGTTGAATAGTGTTGAAGTATAGAATCTTTAAAACAATGTTGCGCTATTTAATATTTAAATTCTCTGTCAGGATATTTATCCTATAGACAGGGTCTAAGTGAGTAAAGAGATTTTATCTCCAGAGACATGTAGAGGGTTAAAACACAATCAGCTCTAAATCAGCTCTAAATAAGATAATTTTTATCTTCTAGTTGAATGTATATGAGAGTTTGTAGTAGAAAACTAATATTGGTCATAATAATAGGGTTCTGTCACTTTGGATGTGGGAGAAATGAATTGAATTAATGGTAATTGTGTGGACAATAGCTTAGATTTAGAGAAGAATTCAGGACTACAAGCTTTGTTCACCATTGGACTCAGAAGTTCTGAATATAAGATTTCTCAATTACTGTAAATGTGTACATGTCTAGCATTTAATTTAGTAATAGCTGAATTAGTTATCTCTTGAAACCCTACAAATATGAATTTATCTAGCGACCCCCAGGGGAAGAGATTTCTCTGTGGGAGCGCCTTCCCTCTGGAATGAGCTGCCCCCGGAGCTTCGCATAATCGCCGACCTCCGGTCCTTCCAATGCGCCCTAAAAAGTTGGCTTTTCCAGCAAGCCAGACTGGCCTGAACAAAATAAAATAAATGATTGATTTAATTGTTAATTTTAATCTAATTTTTAAAATGTTATTGTTAATATTAATTGGGTTTGTTTTTGGATACTCTATCTAATTTCCTTTTTAACTTTTGTAATATGTTTTTTTTTAATGTTGTACGCTGTCCTGAGTGCTTTGGGAGAAGGGCAGCATATAAATCCAATAAATAAACAAACAAACAAACAAACATGTAGATTGCTTTTTCATTTTATTTAAGTTTAAATAATAAGTAAAATAATATGATAGAACTTTACAATAATGATTACCTGTTTTTAATGATCCTAGTGTATTAAAAAAAAAGCTACTTGCAAGATGGTCCATGAATAGCTAGTATTTCAACTTTACCTCACTTAACTCTTTCATGTTCTTTAAATTACTTGCATCTGATCTTTATTTCTTTATCTTGGCCCCCAAACTTATCTTCACTTTGAAATTGAATATGTTTATTTTTTTTGTTTTTTAACTTTGGTACTAAGTTTTTTGTAACAACCACTGCTATACTATAGGCAAGCTGATTGGTTTGTTCGATAGATGTTATTTTGACAGAAAGATCTTATTCTCATCTTTCATTATAGCTGCCACAAAATTGGGGACGGGGCACTACTTTATTGTGTTGGCAGTCTTTATCTTCCTACTGGCGATTGTGCATATGCTATATTTTTTATTTTGATTCTTCTTGTCAGAGAGTCAGTTCATAGATTGTTACAGAACTGACCTGTGCTATTAGTTCTTTTGTTATTACTTGTTCTAAGTCTTATAGCACTGGACAACTATAGTGTGGTTCCATAAGTTCATAAAAAATAAACAAATAAAGTTTGTTATTTATATACAGTATATATTATATATTAAATGCAACCCATGACAATTCCTTTTCACTTGATGAGGCCCAGGCAAGCCAAACATTGAACAATCATTTTATAAATTATCATTTATATCAGACGTTCCCTCTATATTTCCAATTTTTATTTCAGTCTTTTGTATTGCTCTAACGTAGGTAGCCCTTGACTTGTGACCACAATAGGGACCATAAAATTCATCATTAAGTGATATGATTATTAAATTTTATGATCTTTTTTGACACAGTCATAAGGGAATCACTATGGTTGTAAACTCAACATCACAGCCCAATTGACTTTGTTTGTTAGAAACTGTTTGGAAATGTATCACAAATGGTAATCACATGACCACAGATGCTGCAACCATCATAAATGCATGACAGTTACCAAGCACTTAAATCACAATCGCATTATTTGTAGGGATACTGTGACAGTCAGTGCAAGGACTGGTCTTACTTTTTTTTCCAGAACCATTGTTACTTCAAACAGTGACTAAACGAATAGACATTGAGTATGGACTGTCTATATTGTTTTTGGGTTTTCTATTGTCACCGTTTTTCTGAACTTCTTCCAATTCTGTATCCCTGAATAGTTTATTTCTAATAATCAATCTCCTTTTATTGTTCAGCAATATTTGAGTTTGAATAAATTATTTTTAAAATTCATACCTTCATTTTAAGTAGCTTCATATTTTTGGTTCCAATTTATAATAGCTTGGTTTTTGAATCACAGTATATTGTTGCCTTTTTTGTGGTTCTTCTTTCAATAATCCTACAGGGCTAAGTTCTGGTTACTCAGGCATCCTGAGTCCTGATGCCCACTTGCCAATAGTTATCCAGGAACTGTAACACCTGATGCGGTCCTTGCTGAACCAGGTCATTGACTGATCAGGTCATTGAATCTGGTACAGGATTCTTTTTCTATTTACTCACTATAGTTAATGGACTGACAGCTACACATAGTCAAACACTTTGAGACATCTCTGGCCTGAATAACTCTTCTGATAAAATACACTAATGTCAGCAGAGCTGTCAACCTCAACAGAGTATTAAAACTCCATCCCCCTGACAATGGGTGTCCATGGGGAAATTATTATTGTTATTGTGTTGTGATTATTACATAGTCATCCAAATGTTTAGACATCTTTGTCCCTCCCAGGGATCTGGGTTAAGCTGATTTTGTTTAATAATGTTTTAAGGTATCATAATAGGATGTAAGCTTCCAAGTAAAGCTGCCTTTTCCAATTGACTGATGGTGATTTTGTCAATGCTGATGGTATTCCAGATGTTTTGGAATTGTACCCAAGGCAGTTATAATTATTGGTACTATCTCTCTTTTGACAGTTATTCTACTTCTAGGTCTTTGTGTTTTGTAAATTTGACCAGTTCTTTCTCACATTCACCATTCAAACTTTTTTGCCTTTCTTATTGACAGTTATTAAGGCTGGAGTGTTATGTGGAAGGAGCTTGTCTGTTTGAATTGTAAACCCCATAGCACTTCAGTTTTTTTTTCATTTTCTGTTATCATGTTTGTCTTGTGGCCCCACCAATTCTTCATTGTAGTCAAGTGGTATTTCTTGCAGATATTGTTGCTACTTTGTCATGCCATTGTTTTTAATCAGTCTGGGCGATCTTGCAGCAGCTAAGTAGGTGGTCCATTCTTTCGTCAGCTTGCATTTGCTGTTGGTTGCTTTCTTCTTCTTCTTCTTTTTCCTAGTCCTTCATTTTATTTCCATTTTGGGCTGGTGAATTAATATATCTATAGTCAACTGGAAGGTTTAAATATAGATCACCACTGTGTATTTTATTTAAAAGTCAAGAAGGGATTTTTTCTTTGAGAAAAGACTACAATGAAATATTAGGCTGTATCTCTATATGTACAGGTGACACTCGAAAAATTAGAATATCGTGCAAAAGTTCATTTATTTCAATAATGCAACTTAAAAGGTGAAACTAATATATGAGATAGACTCATTACATGCAAAGCAAGATAGTTCAAGCTGTGATTTGTCATAATTGTGATGATTATGGCTTACAGCTCATGCCATATGCACCGCCATCTTGTTTTTTTGCTTCTACAAATGCACAGAATCATTTTTAAGTACTGCACATGCACATATAGCATTCATCAAGCATGCACAGAGCATCCCTGAGCAAACCAGCAGTAGCAGCAACTGGAACCCACCCCTGATTCTTATGTATGTGTATATAAGTGTATACATATTAGGTAAGAAAGGAATAAGAACAAAAACTTTATTTGCTTGATTGATTGATGTGCCACCCATTTTGTGTAGCAGCAACTCTAGGCAGCTTCAGGAAGTTGCATATAGAGGTTTAACAATCTATGCCACTTGCATAGTTCCAAACAAGAGACCTTGAAATTGCTGTATCTTAAGGTCTATTACATAAAATATGCTTCTGATATAACAATATAAATTTCCAAGTTAAGAGCTTCCAGATGAGTATTTTTGTTGGCCTACCCAGAGAAAACAACTTTTATAAAAAAGAAAAAAATGCTTTACAGTGACTTCACTGATTTTCATATTTTAACAGAAACTTAGGGCATGCCTTAAAAGGAGGTGGTTTTATATATTAAGTAGATGTTTATATAAGCTGGTGCTCTGTATAATCAGAGTAACTTAGTAAGGTGTCCACAAGGAAACTGTATAGTATTGATTCTTTTTTAAAGCTGTAAAAACTCTTTTGTTTTTAAGAAGCCAATTTGTTAAGGAAATATATAATATGCATTTTTACATTTATTTAATGTTATGTTTTGTATTTTTAGACCACCATCCCCCTTAAAGAGGGGCTCTGGGTTGCGTATAGTAAAATATCAACATATAAAAGAGTATATAAAATTAAAGTTAAAATATTAAAGTTTTAATATTTTAATTAAAAAAATTAAAAAAAATAAATGTGGTGCTACTACTTACATAATAAATGAAATACAATATACATCAGCGTATATATTTTTTATAAAGATTCTATAAAGAGGTAGGTTTCTAGTGGTTCAGCCCAGATCGGGCGAACCAGTAGTAGCAGCGATGGGAAGCTCTACCGATCCACCCGGATGCTTCTGTGCATGCACAGAAATGTTGCGGGGGCACGCACAGATGAGCAAACCAGTAGTAAAAAAATTGGAAACCCACCACTGATTCCATAACAATAATATAGTCCTGAACTATTACAGCAATAGCATTTGGACTTATTTACAGTTCCATAGTCCTTTACAGCACTCTGACCAATTTACAATGTCAGGTTTTTACTGACCTCCGAAGGATGAAACAAAGTCCTGGCTGTGGACATATTTAGCCTGTGATACTGCATTCTAACCAATGCACTACCACAGCTCCTATCCAGATACCCATTGTTAAGAAAAATCTGTAAATGTTTATCTCAACAATTGTAAAATAATGAGTGGAACAGAATGGAACAAAATAGAACAGAACAAAGTACAATAGAAATACAATAGAATAAATTTTATCGCTAGTGACCTGTTGCCTTTTCTTATCATAGTACATGGTAATTGTTTTATTATTTATCCTTTTTTGTTATTTTTGTTGCATAATTTGTAATCAGGACATTATTTTGAGCCCATAAAAGTCCTCCTCCCCAAGGCAATTTAACCATAACAATTTATCTTCTTTTCTCTAATAAGTCTAACTTTTTTTCCTTTTTTGTCTCTTTTCTTTTATGAGGATCCCCCTACTTCTGTTTCACTGGGACTAAGGATGGAGGAGATGATTTTCAACTTGGCAGATACGCATCTGTTCTTTAATGATTTAGAAGTAAGTAATTATTTGAATGACACAGCAAATTTTTTAAAGACTAAATAAGTACTATTCCATAAGAGAGGATTTACACTGGCAAAATTAGTGCTCCAGAGTTCTTCTTTATCAGTTTATTTATACTAATTTCATGGTAATCGTCTGTCTGCTTCTAGGTGTAGCTAACTAATATGCAAGCCACTGTTTGTCATTGGTTTCAAGTACCTGTCTATTGGATTCCTGACATAGGTTGAGATAGGAACATTTCTTCTGTTCCTTGCTATTGGTATCTCTTCACAAATAATTTCTTCCCTACAATATTTACCCAGTTTCTTCATGTGGTTCCTCTTTCTCAGATTTCTACCCAAACCACTCAACCTATTGTGTTATCCACTTAAAGAAACTTAAATCTTTATCTACTGTTGTATGTATATATATTATTCCAAAAATATAAATTATCATTTGTTCCTTCTGGGTTTAATATCTGTTGGAAACTTTAATGGTCATCATAATTTTATTTAGTATTAAGATATTAATATTTTGACTAAATTTGAAACATTAAAATATGATCATATGGTTACTGGCTAAGAAAGCATGCTATCTTCCTAATAATTACTTAAATTAAATTTCTTAGGTCATTTGAATCAGAGTAAGGAACTGTGTTGAAATTAAGTGAATTCAGTAATCTTGCATATGTTAAATGCCTTTTAGAAACTGAGTTTCTGTCTTCCCCAATACTACATTATGCTATTATTTTCTGCTATGCATCTTGTGGATGGTGTTTTTGTTGTGAAATCTATTGTATTTATTACGTTGTTTTATATTCCATTTCACAATTGCGAGTCTGGGCTGCTAACACAAGGTTAAAATATCAACAAAACAAGAACATATTTGTTATTGATAGCATAGCACAATGAAACCCGAGTAACTGGTTCATACCTGTACAGTTATTATGATAAATGTTTCAGATCAAAATGTTTATGTGAATAATAAAAACATAAGCAGACCTTTTGCATGAACTGTAGAAAATTCTAGTGGTTAGTTGTAATGTCAAACTTTAAAGAACCATATCAAAAGCTTAAAATCTTTCGTAATAATACCTCCCCCCACCCTAAAAGAATGTCCCTGATTATGAATAGTGTTTCCAACTCTTCTGTTTCTTTCATTTAACAATGGAAAAACAGACTTTGGGGTATTGTCATTAAAATTTCAAATACAGACAAACTCAAATTTTGCTTCTATCGTAATAAAGGCAGTGGTTTATTTAAATCTAAACCACTAAACAAGCTTGAGGAGCATTGCCAATAAGCATTAATCATCACAGTATTATTTTGTTAGAAAGTATAAATATACATTATTCTAGGCAGGCAAAAGAATCCTGAAGATTCACATACAACTTTTGTTTATCAAAGTTAATTGGCAACAATTGCCCTTTAAATATTTCCTGATGTTTCTTTTTCCCAAAATCTAACAAAATGTACCTTATTTAATAGATGAGCTGATATTATTGAAATTAGTGTGTGCAACCACTAAATGCGGTTTCTCAAACATCTGTCCTGTATTTCAATTTCATTTATGAAAGAAACTACTCAATGATATCTTAACAAGTTAACATAAAAATTATTATTTTGTATCTTAAATATGTAAAATAAACACTATTTCAAGTATTGCCAGTATGGCAATTTCATGTTGTACACACAAACATAAACATGTTTCAATATGAGATAACCTAACCAAGTGCATATATGAGATTCTGTGTTCTGATTATACAATACATAACTGAGTCCAAATTTCACTGAAAGAGTATTCTATCTTGATCCTGTGCCAAATAGCCTATAGTTTTTCCTAATCAAAATGGAATATACATCCATATGTTTTTAATAGTTGCATGCCATTATAATTGACCATAAATGTCTTAATTTAATTGTTAAATGTCAACATTCCATGGATTTGGTCAGCTCCACTGTGTATCAAGTGTGACTTTTAAGTTTTATTATTTTGAGCAGTAATTCCTCGCTCAACCCATAAAATTGATTTTGAAACAGGGATCTTACAAAAAGCAGTTTCTGGTATAGCATGAAGTATTATGATTCCAATTTAACATGTCTGAACTAGTGCTATGTGTCATACTAGTCCCTTTAATTAGAATATATTACAAGGAGTATTTTTCTGAGCAAAGTTTTATATAAGCAATATAACCTATAGATTTCACTACTTGTAATTGTGGTGATAATCACTAGCCTTGCTGACTTTAGGATGAGTTCAACAGATTCATGAAAAATAGAAGTATTAATGCTTACTAGCTAACTGTAGCTACAACCAATAAATTCATGGTCAAGAAGAACATTAGAATGGAGCTACATCTTTATGTTCTGCTTAAGTACCATTGAAAAACATTTTGTTGTGTCTGACACAGAATACTGGATTACAGAGACTTTTTATTCCACCTAGAGGTTTCTTTTGTATTGTATTTCATCCCTCCCCAAAACAGACTTATCCCTATTCCATAATTTTGTACATAAATAGGTCAGAGTAAATAATTTGTCTATACTATCTATCCATCTTGTGTTGAAAACAGGGAAAATATGTGGGACTTCTTTTTCAATACTCTTTAACATAGTTTGGGAAAAACAGCACGCTGTAATAAAAACTGAAATTGCAGGCATTTTAGGCTAGTGAAACCATCAGTTTTATTCATGATAAGTCAAAGATAGATAGATATTAGATAGATGAATTGATAGGCAAAGTGACTATATTAGAGATGTTAGTTCTAATGAAAATATCTGCAGATGTTTTAAATTTGAGGATTTTATTTCTGCTTACAAGATTACCTGTGTTTCCTGCTTCTTGCTGAGCTATGATAGCACTCTTTATTAAAGTGTTTTGGCACATCTGGTCTCAGGCAGAACCAGGAAATGTAGAGGCATGAAAAAAATGTAAAACAATGGCAGGGCAGTTATCTGAGACTTTCAAACCTTTAAAAAGATTTGTTTCCCTTTGCATTGAGCTTTGAGTCTCTTTTTATTTAATCAACAATAGACAAACCTTTGTAAATTTAGTAGTATGATGCCTTTGGCTCTGGATCTTCCTGATTTTTGGCACCTACTTTTTTTCTATGAGGTAGACCAATGGTAGGTCATAAGTTTCTTTCATTATAGATAAACTGAACGTGAAACAGCAATGAATAAACACTAGCTCCTGTGGTGTTTTCAACATCAGCTTATTCGCCTATCTGAAAGCACTGAATTATGTATAGGCTTGCAATACAATATATTTGACCTTTTGGTTTGTTATATCTATTGGGTAAGAACAGTATCTATCCATATACATCTAGGCTTGTTTCAGGTATTACCTGTACATAGCATTTTAGTTTCTTTGGTATGACATGAGCTGACATGCTTCTTATCCTAAAAATAATTTGTTCCTTTCTTTTCCCTCTTTTCTTCACTAGCCAACTTGTAAATGGTTCTAATTTGACCTCACACACAATTGGTATTATGCCGGCAGGTTTGTGGAAATTGCAAACAAACTTACTAGGTCTGCACACCCACAATTTCAAATAGTGACAGCAAGTTGTTGCAAGCATAGGGTTTTAGAGTATAATTATATAGTCTAAATTATATACTCTAATAATTATTTCTGAAACAAAAAGTATGACACTATGGAATTGCAGCAATGTCATTTTCAATTTTTTCATCTAAATGATTTTTCTTTAATGTTCTACAGTCTTGAAAAAAACAGTGTGATATCTAGGAGTTTTCTACACGCCAGTGTTTATATTTTATTTACAATGGAACAGACAGATGCTGAATACATTGGCACCATAAGCATTTTCTTACTGAGTTAAGTTTTTAAGTAATGTGACTTATTCCTTAAAATACTTAATTGTGCCTGTATGCACATGCCTTTCATTTAATATGAATTTCTAGCAAATGTGTAGAAAAGTCCATGCAGGTTTTTTTGGCAACATTTTGGAAGTAGTTTTCCCTAGAAAACTTTCTATGGTTCACTTAAAATTGTTTTTTAAGTGAAAGTGTATTTAAGATTAATTGAAATAGCATATACCTTTTAGGTTTGATGCTCATTTTAAGTCTGAAAAAGAATTCAACAATTCTCTTAAAGTCATCCGTTTAATTAGAAAATCTCAAAATGATAACATTAATGCTGATTATAATTTAGGGAGAAATCATATATATTCTAACCACAGGTTTAAATTTATGGGTTTCTTATTTTTATGAACCTATTAGCATGCAAAGTAGAGTCATTGACATTAGGATTTAAATTGAAATGTCTTATTGATAAAAGTATAATTACCTTAACTGTACCTGTTTCAAATGTAGATGAAAAAATAAACAATGTTGCAGTTCATGATCTAAGAAATATTCACAATATCTGCTAACATTAAAAAAATATTTAGCAAAGTTTATCATTAAATTACAACTGAGGCACTTGCTTATTTTCATTAAACTGTTTCTTACTTATTTTTCTACTGTGAAAAATACATTAAATTAAACTCTGTGTTGCTTGAAAGGAATAGTGTGGTGGCTGCCATTGATATAAAAATATAATATGCATTCTGTTGCAGAAAAATAAGACATTATTATTCTTTTAATAATTTATTGCAAAGAAAAATATTTTCTTATTTCTTCAATTTCTGTGCCTTACAATTTTTGTTTTAAAGCCCCTTTTTAGAAAACTTTCTTCAAAAAGTTTCTGTAGTTATCTTAAAATGCATGTTAATACAATATAGAGTTTAGAGGGGAAATAAAATACAAATTCATCAGATTATTTGTTTAATATTCACAAATCATCATTTTATATTTTAATGCATAGCTTGTTAGTTTGGTTACAGCATCCTAAACAAAATAGTTTCAGAAAATACTGACTCATACTGACATTAGTTATTGCTATTGCGGGGTCCAACTATTTCAATATGGTTTCCTGGTGCAGTTTTTTTTCCTCTTTGTCATAATCAAGTAACCTCAGTATTAAGGGAATAGTTTCATCATCATAATAGCAATTCTGTTATTTCTGTGCTGAGCTTTTTGGGGTTGAACTGATAAGAATTTGGAATGTAATCCATAAAGCAGTTAGGTGCCCCAGACTGATGAAACTACTGATTCTGACATAAATATTTAACTTTCCTTAGATTAGGTGTTAGCATATTATCACAAAATTATAGCATACTACAGTATTGTTGCTGGACATAATTCTGAATCTGAGTTATGAACATTGAGGCAGCAGCCATGGCCAAAAGTGTACCTTTATCCAATTTCATTTTATGCACAAGCTTTTACCTTTTTTGTTAGAGTGGCATATAAATCTCAGTGTTTTCAGTTATTACCTGAAAACCTAATTTCAAGGTGGCCAGGTGGTGCAGTTACATCATAATTGTACTGCTGCCAAGTTCTTTGCATGGTACTGTACTTGACAGGTGTCTGAAAATTCACCTGCTCCAAAAGATTTTTCTAAGCTGTTGATGGAAACTGGATATTGGGAGCTTATAAAAGCTCCACTGAATTCAATTCATTTTCACATCAGATAAAATGGTTCTATACAACTTTTAAACCATGCGGAATCTTTAAAACTGAAAAGGCGAACATGTTTATTCGAAGTAAAACTGTTTGCTTCATTAAGGATTTCCTCGGACTTTCTTTTATATCCCATTAGTATATAGGCCACATTATTAATGATAAAGGGACAGCATTTCTGTAGATCTAATCTTTCTTTGAACCATAAATAATAGATTATTTTTCTTCTCACCCCCAACTCCCAGAAATTTAGGAATGTACAGAAAATGTCCTTTCCAGAATCAGTTCTGTATTACACAGATACATTTAATACTCTACACAATTGTAAGTAAAATAAAAGGTTTATTTAAAAATATTATATTTTAGAACTTCAAATTAATTCTTAATACATATCACCTAGAGATGGTATACAGCACGTTCTGACCAGTTCTAGAGAACCAGTAACGGAAATTTTGAGTAGTTCGGAGAACCGGTAAATACCACCTCTGATTGGCCCCACCCCATCCATTCTTTGCCTCCTGAGTCCCAGCTGATCTGAGGAAATGGGAATTTTGCAGTAACCTTCCCCTGGAGTGGGGAAGGAATGGTGATTTTATAGTATTCTTCCCCTGAAGTGCGGTGGGAGTGGAGATTTTACAGTATCCTTCCCCTACAATGCCCACCAAGCCATGCCACACACACCAAGCCATACTCATAGAACCGGTAGTAAAAAAAAATTAAATCCCACCACTGATATCATCATAATGATATTATTTGAATCCTGTTTTCTCTTTTCTGACCTCCCGTGGCAAACTATAAATATGTAAAAATCCTACTTTACTCTGAAATATTTATTAATTTTGTCATTTCCCATCTTCCTATTACCATTACCCCCATTAAGTAATAATACTATTGCTATTTTATTATTAGACTTTAAGCCATACTGAACATTTTAATGAAAAAGTCAAAGAAACTTTTGAAAAGTAAAGGTAAAAGTAGAGGAAATAACTTAGCATTCACCACAAATGGTGACCAAAAAGGATATGGATATGGTGATATTATTAGTCAAATGCTGACTTTGCAAGTCATACAATAAAAGAGATAGTATTTGCATGATCATATAGTTAGACTCCTGTCTTCCATAATGGTTCTGATATCTTAAAACATTTTTAAATCGGCAAGCCTGAACTAAACATATCATTATGATGCTTTTAAAAATTATCAAGCACAAATGATCCAGTTAGGATATACTAAATAACAAAATCCAGAAAACAAAAGGAGTATTTAATTTCCCTTCTTAGATCAAATGTTCTTCTAGAGATGGCTCTGGATGTGTGGACAACCTTTTGTTTAAATTTACCCTATGATTATGTCCTGAGTGGACTCTTAATAAATGGTCAAAAGTCACAATCCTTTCATTACCTTAAAAGATAATAAAGATAAGGGGGGATCTAATCTGAACATCTGGTTGACTCTCTGATAAACCATAATAATAAATATAATAAAGATAAGTCTACTGAATTTTTCCAATAGATAATTATTGTTTGTTGTTGCAAAAAATGAAAAATTAAATTTTTATATAGTTACAATTATGAGACCTTCAAAAATATGTTTGGTTGCACAATCTTGTCAATTTGTATGAATTTTCTTAGTGCAAAATGAAATGAAATTACTTTAAATAGTATGTTATAGCTTTCATTATTACATTTTTTTCAATTTATATTATCTCTATAATTCTTAAAATATTTTCTAGTTTGTCAGTAACCATCTTAAATCACATTGCTTCCCGCAAAAGTTGTTATTTTTCTAACCTGGAACTATTGTTAATGTAAAATGAGATTACAGAAATTGTTATGGTATAACTACAACAACTTGCTCAGAAGAATGGCATTCTTCCAAGATTGTTATTTTGGTCATTTTAATGTGTGAAACATTAAAATACTGGAATCAGATACTATTTATTATTATAATTATTCGCCATTTCAGCAGGGCCTAGTGGAGTATGTTCATGTAAATACAGTTTCTCTGGGAATGTTATTTGTATATGAACATTCCCACAGTTGGAAGAATAACTTAAATGGGACGTCACTATGAATATGCATGATTTTATGTGGATTTTAGATGGCAGTGAATGAAAAACATCTGCTCAAAGTTTAGATTAATTACCTAGAAATAAAATATTGTTCACTGTAAAAATAAATTGTTTTGTCTTTCAAGTCATTACAAAATAATTATGGTGTGAGATACCACATTTTGGGTTCTATCGTATCATGTTTTCTCTTAAGAACAGCATAATTATTCTGAAAATTGATTATTTGTAACACTCAATGTTTTCATTCCTAAATCCAATGCGTTAAAACAAGGAATGAAAGTTTTCTTAAATGCTAGTTTTCATAGTCTGCCATCAGTTAAAAAAAATTCTGATATTATTGTATATGTACTCATTTTTTGGCAGTGTTATAACTAGGTACCGATAAGCATGATTAGTTCCTTTGGACTATGTGCTTTTACATTACAATATTTGTAAAGATTACAAATTTAATGAAAATATAAAGAGGCAGCGAAAGGTTAACAGAGATAGGTCTAAAAATGATAGAAACAATGCATATTAAAATGATGAAAACTATAGTTTTTTTTTTAAAAAAAGATGTGAGGTTTGTAAAATAATTTGATGGGTGTTTACTATACACCTGAGTGATTTGTCTTTATCCTTAATGGATCATAATCCATTTTATAAGATTAATAAAACAACTTCTGTCCTTTACAATCTGAAAGCTGCAACATAAAAGGAAAAGAATAGAAAGGAGGATCAAAGAACAGACTAAGGTAGTGGTTCTTAAAGACCTTTGTTTCTAGGATAAATTGGCTTCCTTACAGCTGCTCCTATTCTGGATATGGTGGAAAAAGTGTCCGCAGTGCATTTTCAGCTAGGCAGGCCAGATTTTTTACAGTCCATTTGAATGAAGGGATAATTGCAAGCCTGAAGTCCCACACAACCTCCTCCCACCAAAGCCCTTACCTGACTCTGACTAGCAGAGATTTGTATGGTGACATTAGCATAATAATGAAAGAGGTAGATAAGTAATTATTTGTTCTGTATTCCCAGAAGACAGTAACACTAGAAAGAAACAGCTATACAAGGACTACTATGTAAAGCTACCATAGTTAATAGTGGCCCATAAGCACACAAAAGTCTAGTAATCAAGGAGATGCTACTGCCTGTACTTGTTATCTGATAGTCACATTGATCAAATTTAGCAGCAATTTGCTTTTGATCTATCAATGTTGCTGAATAAGGTAATCTAGGTAAACATCTACAGTTCTATGAACAGTAAGTAGACAGACACCATGATAAATTATTAGATCTGAGTCAATTATTTGACGTTGCCAGATTTCAACTACAAATTTCAAGGCAACAGAATGAAGAAGGAAGGAACTTGAGTAGGAATCAGCATTCTCAGGACAAATTACTGCAAAGTGTTTAATATTTGTGGTGGGAATTTTTATTTCATTCAATTTTTACATCAGAATGTTTACAAGTGTTATTAAGGAACATTCTTAAGAGCAAGAACAAAAAGATTAAAACCTTTTACTAGCTACAATTAACCTGCATTTTATAATAGTATGAAGGTAGATTAGAGTTTTGTAACTATGCCTGTTTATTCAGAGGTCCCTTTGTGTCTGTATTTTTCTAATTTTTAAGTGTGCTAAGATTAAATATACATTGGTTTATATGAAAAACTTTTACAAGAGGATTTAAAATAATAATGTATCCAATTTATTTATATGTTTTAAAATATGTTAACATTGAAAGTAAGGTTGAAATATTTTGGCCTTAGTTTCTTAAAAGCAAATTCTACAGACACCTTAATGGCTGTCCAATTTAGTGCCATTCAAAGTTATGATGTAACTGAAAAAGTAATTTTCCAACTTGTCCATGCACTTACTGTTACTGAAGGGTCCCTGCAGTCATATGTTTAAGATTCAGGTGTTTCACAACCAGCAGGCATTTATTATCATTGTAGCATCACATGGTCATGTGGTTGTCCTCTGCATGCTTCACAGCCAGCTGCCCATAGGCAGACAATGGAGAAGCCAGTAAAATGCAAGTTGCATTCATGTGATGCATTACTTAATGACCTATGATGACTCACTTAATGACCATGGAAGTGAGGCTATGAGTCTGTTGCAATCACATAAAGTCTCAACAACTTCTTCATTTATCAACAGGTTTTCTAATCCCAATTATGGTTATTAAGCAAAGACATGATTTTATTCTGCTTCGTTTCCCAGCATTGCATCTAGGATAATTCTTACTATATGGTTGTCCACGAAGTAGTATCTTCTCTGTGACCTGCTAAGAACTTTGTAATCGGTATTTTGCAATTATATTAAATGTAGGAATTGTATAGAATTAAAGAATGTGCACTTTGAAATATTACCTGTAATTAAAACTGTATTAGCTATTTTTTTTCCAATTTATACTCCTTTTGATTTTGTAAAAAAAAACACCATGTGATGGTTAATACTATCATGTTTCCCCCAAAATAAGACAAGGTCTTATTTTCTTTTGACTCCCTAAATAAGCATGTGGCCTTATTTTTGGGGAGGTCTTATTATTTTTGACGTGCAGGAGGTGGCAAGCATGGTCACCTCATGCTGCTGCTGTGTTGCAATAGTTTCGTGGAGGGCTTATTTGGGGAGAGGGCTTATTTTAGCACATGCACACAAAGCCTAATTGGGATTATTATCCAGAAAAGTCTTATTTTGGGGGAAACAGGGTATTATGTATATTATTTTGAGATACATTTTATTCAGTGTGATTATGCAGATTAGACTATATAATATTTTTTATCTGCTCACATTGATAAAAATATGTTTATTGTGTAGAAGAAATTGGAGAGGCTATTTTTAATGTTGTTGCATTTGATTTTTTTCCTTTGACTTTTTCATTGAAAAAATATTCTTTTCAAAGGTGTGTTTGTCCAAATTGTATAATTTGGCTTTTTCTAGGTAACAAAAAATATGTGAATTCTGATTCACAATTTAAGGCTATTGTTAAAACAAGCTACAAATACCACTGCTAAGAGTTAAAGAAGTTCCCAGAATATTGATCAATACAGTGGAAGTATTCACACTCACTGCTGAAGTACAATTCTGAAGAATTATGGAAGACCAGGAATGGTCATCCTAATGGTGTTCCATTGGGCCTACTTAGGATCTTTGACTAGTGAATAAAGTGAAGCTTACAAACACAGAGATTTGTCAGAATTGTCTTATTATTAGGCATCTTTGTTTTTTGTCTCAGAATAAAAATAAAAGGGCAAGAATCATTACTTCTGACTTTGCTATATTTTTGCGTCACACATCACAATGAACATGGACAGACTGGCTTGTTGGCAGTGTCTACTGACAGGAGGAGCTAAGCTGTATTGATAGACTGCTATGTTTCAGAATGCCCTCATTGTTACATAAGCATGACTAATTCTTATTTACCAGTGCATCTTAATTTTTCTTTTTGTACATATAGTTTTCTTATTTGAGCAGACTAATTTTTTACTACATAAAATTCATCGAAATATTAGCTTCATATTTAATATATAGTATAAATAAATTAGGTTTCTAAGTGATAATTTAAATATCTTCTATATTATATGAAGAAATTATGTCCACAAGTGTACACATTCAGATTTTAGAAGCAGAAAATCAAGCATTTTCCTGTATTTTAATTTCTACTCTCAGAATTTTCACCTTAGTCTTTGTCCTCACCGTGTTTTTATTATCATTTTTAGTTTGAAGGAATTTAAGTTGTATAACTTCATTCCATTTTTGTTAAAGGAAATTCTTCAAGGTCAGTTTTAATTCTTCACTGTTAATCCACAAATTGTCAAATTCAGTGAATTGGATTTCAAAAGCTCTCTTTGTTCTCTATATCTGTGCCTATCCCACAGGTAATCTGTACCTTTTCTCTACTCTGAACAGAATAATTATTGTGGGAAAATGGCTGCAAAATACAGACCAGACAAAGATGAGAGGTTCACCAATAGTTGTTCCTTTTTCACATGGTTTTATGTTGTATTTTAAAAACATTTTTGTGATGATAGGTTATGCAGTTCACAACATATCTCAAGCTTTTATTGTTCTCAACTGAGTGACAATGAGCACAGGTCTGAAAAAAAAGATAATGGGATTTTTCTGATTTTTTCCCCACATCAGCATTATGGTTGCATATGAAGATATATACTTTTTTCAAATTTATGTTTTATGACTTTATAAGAACTGAAGTTTTCACTTTTGCTTGTGGTTCAAACACATACAGACAATACTTGATTTATGACTGCAATTGGGATTGGAATTATCATAAAAAATGTCTTGAAACACAAGGGCCCACATGACCAGGCCCAATGTTATGACAGTTTTAAAACAAATATGGATGTAAGTCCGAATCCATTCTCTCAAATTCCAATTTTGTTGGAAACCAGCAAAAAACATTGCAGATCATGATTGTGGGATGTTGCAACCAGTCATAACCGTGAGCTGGTTGTTAAGCACCTCAAAGAGAGTCATATGACTATGGGGAAGAAGCATGACATTTTACAATGTTTGGAAATCTTATGGGCCACTATAAACAACCAGTTGTAAGGCAGTAACTACCTTACATATAAATATATAAAAGGTGCAATAAAATACATTTAATTCTTGCAAAAATAACCATGTGCAAAAGTATATTAAAAATAGCACACTTTTGATATGTAATTAATGTTTAATATCATGAAAATAGAGATTTTTGTAATATTTTTTATGTATGAAAGTAATAATAGCTATGTTGGCCATGAGAAAAAGAGTCCAAAATGGCTGTAGTTACAATTCAATGTTAATATTCTATTTAGAAAGAAATTTTAAATCCTCATTGTAAGATAATATTTAATAGAGGCACATTCCTTCTCACTTACATAATTTAGCAGAGCAGCTGAAATAATTTCTAATCTTGTTCATATGATTGTTTATGTTGATATCTCTCCTAGTTTCCACAAGGGATCTATGTTAGGTACATAGATTGCATTGATTCTAAGCACTGGAATTTATATCTGCAAAATGTGAGAAGAGAAATGTTAAAATGTTAATTTTCGAGCAAACTTTGGAACAGCTTTTAGCTGCAGTCCCAGAACATGGGACTGACCCAAACTGAATTGGGTATTTCAATTATAAAAGTAAATAATAGATGTAATCCATCTGCTTATTTTTTAAAAACTTTCAAGAACTCTTTAGGATTTACTAACTTGCAATCATTTTCTAAAATTTGAGTCAGTTTTAGGCAGAACTTCATACATAGTGGCAATTCTGAACGCTTTAAAAAGTGGGGGTTTTGATCCAGTGATATTGTTTATCTGGCCATTTTGCAAGGACAAATATGACTTCATTTTTTATTTAGTAATATGTACCATTTTGCATTTTGATAACTTGTGGATTCTTTAGATATCCCACTAAGATTGAAGAATCAAAGTTAAAAGGTATTAATCCTAAGCCTAGAAGTTTTATTATGAATCTATTATGAACACAAAAATCTACTCATTTTTTTCATTCCAATATTATAATTTTGGATATTTAGTGCTGCTGTTAAACTATTGGAAATGAAAAATCCTTGTCAAGCTACTGCATTTTATCAAGATATCTATGGATGGATACACATCTTGTCTTCTGCCCACCACTACCAACCATGCATGTTGCTCAATTGCAAATTTCATTAAATATGGATTTTATGTCCAGACTAATAAATATAGAACTATAGCCTATGTATTAAGGGTATTATGCAAATTACAAATCTATGCACTTGAGTATTTGAAAATTGATTCAGTGTTATCCTTGTGTGAATATTCCTGTTCTTTTTCTAGTATGAAGAAAAATGTATTCTTCAAAATACTATCAATTACTGGTGTTTCAATAAATAGGCATTATACAAATTTGAATGTGCTTTCTGGAACAGAAACAGTTTTTGTCAGATGAACACCCCATGCAATTTAGAAAACAAATATTAACAACAAAATACATATCTGTAGGTTTACACCTTTCAAATGGGTCAGTAGGTAAGACAACAAGGAAAAAGAAAAACTGGAAAGAAATGGAATAAACTGTACATCATTTCACATACCTGCTATTGTTTCAATTGGAAACAATCCATTTACTTTAGTAAGTTTGATAAATGATTATGGTATATTCATATTTTGGAAACAAAAATATAGCTCTTTCTTTGAAATATGTGTCTGGATTTAAGGCGAAATGTGTGTTCTGAATTTAAGGTTCTTCTCTTTCTTTGAAATATGTGTTCTGAATTTAAGGTGCTGGGATTTTTTTTTTTTTGTTTTTTTTTTTGTTTACTAAGCAGAGATTTTTGCAGATATGTAACTTTTGCCGTTTTAAACATTTTGTTCTCACACATACTTGGACCAAATTTCTCTACTGTTCGTTCAATAGAGAAAAATGAAACAGGAAGATAATTGCATAATGACAGATAGGAGGGGAACAGAGAATCCACTGATCATTTCCTATGAGTTGGCCAAACTCCAGCAAGTCTCAAAGGACACTGTGATGTGTAAAGGATAGAGGAAAAGAGCTAGTTTTGATGGAGCATTTCCCTGTCAGCTCGTTTTACTTTGTAAAGCAAATCACTGAAACAATTAGTTGACAGCATGGTGTTAGCTTTCTCATGGTAAATTAGGAAGATTAAGCAAACACAAGACTGCATTTTAACTATGATCTGCATGTTTGGATCTGTAGTCTGTAATGATTTCCAATTCTCAGAAGAGGTTACATTGGTAATATTATTTGTATTATCCTTTTTAATCAAATATAGAGGTATTTAGTGACTTTCTATGTCCTTCATTTCATTTTGCCTGAGAATGTCTTTGCTTTACATTTATTTTATCTATTTGAAGCACATGTTATCATTTAATCAAATCAGATAACATGATTTTGGAAGTTGCAAGATTTGTTGTTATATTACTTTTCCTAGTACAATGAAGTACAATGAAGAATAAAATAGAGTTTGTATTCCTGTGTCACTAGACATTTGAAGAACATATAAATTAATAAAATGATGTAAATATATGTACCATATGATCCTACTTCACGAGAAAGTCAACTACGAATTTCCACTTCCTATTTTGTATTTAGTTATATATTTATAAGCAAATGTTGAGATAATGTTCAACTTTTATTTTAAATTTGTAAAAATGTAAACTAATTGTTTTGTATAGTTAGTTAGATTCTTGCAAAAGTAAGTCTCAGTCTTTCCTATCTGAAGAAGTTTTAGTCTTCCCTTCATTCTGTGTAACATAGAGATAAATACTATCTACTAATTACTGAGGAACCAAATGTTGTCTATGAAGGAAATATGGTTTCTGGAGACCAACTTATACATGCACTTATCACTGCTTATTGACACATTTAGCATTTACTTTTGCAAAATGTAGCCCTTTCTAATTTGAGCCTTCTTTCAGAATCTTTATCTTTTCTTTTACTAATTCAGTGACTTCAGCTTGTCATATCAATTAGTATTATCTTTTATTCATTTAAATTTGTTTCCAACAGTGTTCACAAAGTATCCCTGTATCCGTTTTGGATACTTTCTATCTTTTATTGTAGTTTAGTTTTAATGGACTGTTATAGCTTATTTACGTTTAACAAATTATAGTTAAATTATAGACTTGGCATAATCTATTGACATTCCAATAAAGGAGAATATTTGTAGCTCAGGGTTAAAATGAGGGATCCTTGTATTGACATAGTTTAAATTCAGAATATTGATTTTAAAAAAAAACTTAAAAACAAGAAATAATGGTATTTCTACAAAGGTTTCACATTTTTCTTAGATAATATTGTTTTCTATGTTTAGAATTCTAGATAGAGTCTAAGACTTTTATGTTAAAGAGTAGCTATTTGCTTTAATTATAAATATACACATAACTTTATTGTTATTTAATTCCTTTTACAAATGTGTTTGGTAATTTAAAATGCATCAGAACTTTCTAAAAGCCTTTGAAATTGTCAGTCAGTCAATTTCTAAAAGTATACTGATGAAAATAAAAGGATTGTCTAGTTGTCAGTCCGTGAATTGGATATGAATCAAATCTCAGTTGTCCCAGTTTAGCAAATCAAGGTTTGCTAAATTAAGTCTTGAAACCTATTGAAAGTGAAAATTGTACTTAACCTAGGTACTGAACAATACTACAAATACCTCTTTCTATAATAGAAATAATAATCTTTCTATAATAATAATAATAATCCAAGCACAGGATATTTAGAAAATAGATATAATAGATTAATGAAGATTTAAATGGATTCTGTCAGTTCAATTTCTTGTGCAATTATTTCTGTATTTATTTATTCATCATTCTCAGAGTAAAAGAAACTTTGTTTCCTTTTCTACCTGTCTTTTGTAGTGGATTCTAAACATTGATCCTGCTGATTAATTTTCCTGCTTTTTACTTTTGTCTTCTTAATTGAGAATGGCTTCTCTTTACATTTTCTCTCCTTTTCTGTCACAATCATTCTTCTTTTGGCCTTTTTATGTATGTTTGTTTTGAATTGTTTTCCCTATTCTAAGACTCTTAGAGAGTGTTTTGTTCTATTTGTTTCTGATTTCTGTTTCAACAATGGAACATAATTTTAATCAGAATAAATGTATGAAATTGTATTAGCAAACTTTGTATGAAAAATATGTAAATTTTGAAATAATTATTTTTATTTTATTTTTTAAGTTGTAATTTTGGTTTTACTAAACTTCAGACAGTTTGTAGCAGTTTTGTTTTGTTTTATCCAATCTTTCTTTTCTCATCCTACCTGTTCAATATTTAAGTCCTAATGCTGTTTCAGCTATTTTAAAGGTATCTTGTGTTTTCTCTATTTAAAAGACTTACACTCATAGTCATCATGTGAGGCCATTCTTCTTCTTTTTTTTCTTATCTGAGGTTGTTGACCTCAGGAGAGGTGAAGAAGGTTATGGGGTCAAAGTCTTTTCCTCCTTGGAACTCACTGCTTGCTGGGAGAGGGTTGACTGAGAAATAGATGTTTTTTAAAACAAAGGTTAAGGGTCATGATTTTAATTCTGTTAGAGAACAGCTGTTTTGAGTTTCTTTCCACTTCTAGCTCCCTCCCTCCTTCCAAGCCCATAGAGAGATTGAAAAAAAGTGTTCAGAGAGAACCAGTAACACAGAAATATGCAGCTCTAGAGTATTACAGCTTTACAAATTGATCATCTTTGCTATTGGTATTCACATTATAACTTTTAAAACAAAGAAGCAATAGACTTTGGAGTTAAACACAATCCTGAGAGATGTTTTATTTATAAATAAAACAGCAGTAAAATATCAGTACAAACAGTAGTAGTGATTCTGTTGTTTAATGTTGTGATAATAATGTATATTCATTTGTCCAATTATAGGCAGATAAATCAATATTATACATATGAAGGACTTTAAGTGACTTTAAGAAGTAAATTAAAGCATTCTGAAAATCTTCAAAGTGTTTCTACTTTACTCTGGGTTTGCTTTTTAGAAAATGCAAAAACAGTGGAAAACAAATAACTTTTTCTTTTTTGTCTGCACTCTTCTAAAATGTAAGCCTCAGGCTGTGTTAGTGTGTGGTTCAACAGCAATCAGAGGTCATAGTTTCATTGGTGGTTAGCATCATATTTAATTTTTCTAATAAGTTACATTTACCAAGAAGTCTGGTTTGAGTTATACACACGCACTGCCTGAAAATCCTTTGGAATAACTTAAAACTTGAGGGTGGCTGAAAATGTATAAGAATGTACATAATTATTTTAACAACTTTCCTTCCAAATGCAGTTTTTTTCTGAAATTGTAAGAATAGTGTCTAAAATTACTTTTATGAATTCACCTATAGCAATATAAAAAGTAAATATGATTGTTGATTTGCATGACTTTAAAAATTGTTAGTATTTCTTGTATTGCAATTGGCAAATTAAAGTAAATATAGTGTATTTTCCTCCATTATAGGAATGTGACCAAGTTCATATTGATGATGTTTCATCAGATGATAATGGCCAGGATTTAAGGTACATTTAGGACTGTGTTTAAAAAAGTAGAAGTTTTTGTTTGCTTGCTTGTTTGCTGCTTGTTTATAATAACTTTGGAATACTGTTATTTCTATTCTTTTTCAATTCATCTAAATTGTCAGTATAACATAAATTTTTAAAACTTTCTTACCTCTAAAACAGCACCTATAACTTCGGGACAGATGGGTTCCCTGCAGCAGCTACCAGTGCTAATCTATGCTTAGCAACAGGGGTGCGTGGAGGAGTGGACTGGATGAGAAAGCTAGCTTTCCGATACAGACGAGTAAAAGAAATCTATAACACCTATAAAAATAATGTTGGAGGCAAGTACCCATAATATCCCTGTGCATGTAACTATTGTCTCATTACTGTGTGAAGTTTTTGAATCTTGAATCTTGTGGTTATGTTTCCCCACCTATTTAACAGCTGTAAATTCTATATTCTAAACATGGTAAGGGATTATAGTTGACATGTAAATGCTACAGTGTTTGTTCTCCCTCACTCATCCCTGGCAGGTCTTCTGGGCCCAGCAAAGAGGGAAGCTTGGTTGCAGCTTAGAGCAGAAATTGAAGCCCTTACAGATTCGTGGTTAACACTTGCACTGAAAGCACTCACACTAATTCACTCTAGGTAAGTAGATTTCACATAGATAGTAATGCAAACTAATTGGAGATATAATGTAAACATACATTTCACAATTCTGTAAGTTACAATTAACACATTATGCACTTCTAGGAATAGCTGGTTTAATTAAAATTATAGCTTTCTAAAATATGGCATTTTAAAATTTGGTGAATTGATATGTGGTGTTGTTATAAAAGTGGACATGAATTGTTTCATATTTTCCCCCTATTGCATCATGCTGTAGTAGATTAGTTGATAGTGATGGCAGATTTAATTGATTATATAGAATCATTTAACTGATTATATAGAATTATTTCTACATATCCCAGGCAAGATAGCAATAAAATTTAACTGTTATTTATTAAATTTATTCTTCGGTTCATAGCTTGTCTTTTCCAACAAAGTCAAGAAAGTATACAGAGCCCTTCCCACATACAGCAGTTTAACCCCCAGTAATAGCCCTATTTAGCCAATTACTCTTTTCATCCATACATTTCATAAATCTTCACTCTTTCATAAATCTTCACACTTTCGATTGCACTGCATCCTATAACTGTTTAGTTTCTGTCTTATAGTTCTATATAAGATATAGTTCTAAACTATAATTACACAATGTCAGAAAAACACCATTGCTTTACCAATAGCATGCTGATCATCCAGCTTTCTTCAAGGGACAAAAAAGAGTGAAATACGAGTGCTAGCTTCCATGCATTTGAAACATGAGAAAGGAAAACATGAGTGCTATCTTCCATGCATTTGAAACATGGAGCATAAGGACAAGATTCCTCTGCTGTTGTTATATTATATCCCCTCAAGCAATCTAGTAAAGCTTGTATTCTTTTTTCAAAGGATCTATATGACACAAAAAGCTTATTAGAACACAAAAAGCTCCTCTTCTATCAAGAGGAGCTTTTTGTGTTCTAATAAGCTTTTCTAATAAACCCTATATATATATATTTTTAATCTTTCTTTCCACTGCTTGCCAAGATGACAAAGGGACATGCTAGGAATGTATGCAGACTTTCAAGCTTTCCTTCCACCAGTCTATTCTCCCATTAATGGAATTTGTTGGAATTCAAATTTCAGAGTTTCACAGTAGGTAGTTGGCATGTAGACATATGTAGTCTTTCTTCATAAATGGCCCTTGTCCTTTTCTTCCTCTTTTTGCATAAGGAATGTATGACTCCACTCTTACCACTCTGCTCAGTCACATAGTCCCTTCCCAGTCTGATCCACAGTTTCCTGGTTCCCAGGTAGCACTACATCTGCATTCCACAAATGTCTAACTTGTGATCTGTACAACCAACTACAAAATGTTCGCTCTTGGGACACAGTGTTTCTGTGCTATGAAAAACAGCATTTCCAGAACAGCTAGCAAGAATACTAGCACTCCAACTAAATTCATGCAGTTTACCAACATCACCAAATGAGTCTCTTTCCTAGGTCATTAATGGGAAATTGGAATAGAATAAACCTCCTTATGGTATTTTTTGAAAGAGGGGAGCAATGCTATAATAAATATAGAATCTGTATTAATACTATAGGGACTAAATATTCTCCATCAATTCTTGAGAACAATCCCTACCTTTAAATATCTATCACTGATGGTCTGATAAGTATAATCTTTATTGTCATTGTACTACGATACAACGAAATTGGTACCTCCTAGTATCAGTCTTCTTAAGAGCCAGAAAAAGAGCAGAGACTAGAGAATTTGAAATTACCGTATATTAGATTCCATATGAATATCATTTCTCCATCTATGAACCCTTTCTAGTCTTAATTGCAGAGTAAATTTTCCTTCCGTGTTTTTAAATGAAACTAATAATTTGCTTACGGTGTTTCAGTATTTATTTAATTATTATAAAATACTTCTTTACATTCTTCTAGGACAAATTGTGTCAATATTTTAGTAACGACTACTCAGCTCATCCCAGGTCTTGCCAAAGTCTTGCTGTATGGTTTGGGTGTGGTATTTCCAATAGAAAATATTTACAGTGCAACAAAAATAGGTGAGTGTTTACAATGAACAGAATCTGTTATTCATGTTCAAGTTCATACTTTTCAAATTCCAAATCCAAAATGTCATTGAGCATTGAGCAGTTAAAACAGATCATATAATTATTTAGAACTAATTGTTATTTATAATTCTGATCTGGATCATTAAATGGTTTGTTATGATTTCATTTATTATCTGTGGTTTTGTTATTTGAACATTATTTCAATTGCTCATTTATAATTTAATGATGTTAGCATCAAGTTAACTTAATTTTATCTACTACATACAGGAATTCAGGAATGATTATTTTACACTAGAAAATAAAATGTGACCAGCCATTTTACTGCTTCCTAATCTGAAATAAACTACACTATTCTTTCTCAGATTGGGGCTTGATGATATGCTTGACTTTTCCAGGAAAAGAAAGCTGTTTTGAGCGCATAATTCAAAGATTTGGAAGAAAAGTAGTTTACGTTGTCATAGGAGATGGTGTGGAGGAAGAACAAGGATCAAAGAAGGTAATGACACAATTTTTTTAAATTTTATAATTTAATAAAAAAAATATACTTTATTTTAATTAAAGTCTTCGGTGTCTCCACGCAACATGACCATAGTGACTGGAGCTGATGGGAAGAACAGTCCAAGACATCTGGAAGCTATCAAGTCAGAGGAAGTTGCTATGTATACTTCCTCAGAAGTAGACCCTATGGTACTCAGTATAGTTACACTTTTATCCATAATTATTGATTTTAAGTTTCTTCAAATCATAAACCTAGTAAATAAACAAACCTTGTTAACAAAATAAGAACGTTTTACCCCTGGATCTGAGGACTTTCCATCCATATCCTCGGATGGAGGTCCCGTTGGGCTCACAACTTCTGCTTAAAAAACAAGTAGCAACTATAGCCAGGTAGCCTTTACTGAGCAACCTCTATGCACCAACTGTGCCTTTCCTGTACTAGGTGGTTCCTCAGATAATCATTCATGTCCTAGTCATACTCAACTACTTCAAAATGCTACCCTTGAAAACTACTTAGAAGCTTCAGCTGGTCTAGAACATGCAGATATGGGACACTTCTGTTCTATAAACTGCAATGTTTGCTTATTTGCTTCCAGATGCAATTCCAAGTGCTGATTATTACTGTAGCTATATGCCCCGTAATTACATGAGGGACAGCCCATAGTGGTACACTTGGTTGGTTGTATTCAAAAGACTTGGAATGAGAGCCCTACTAAAATCCATGTTGCTCCCACAATTTAAAAAAATGCTATTTGAAAGAAAATATTTGCTATAATATAATAAAGAACATACGTGCTTTCTTTCAAGCTTAGAACAGTCAAAATATTGAGTCATTACAGGCTTTCTTTCAAACTTAGAATAGTTAAAATATTGAGTCATTACAGGCTTTAAATTCTTTCCATAGCTTGTTACTCTCCGTGGTCTAGCACTTCTAGTTCTTAAATGCATTCCCATGCTGTTTTCTATCTGTGACTAAGAATTTAATAAATACTTTTATTTTCATTAGATGAAGTTGGTTGGGTAATTTTAACTAGGAAAACTTTAACTAGGAATATATATATATATATATATATATATATATATATATATATATATATATATATATATATATATACACATACATACATACATACATACATACATACATACACATACATGGTATAGGTATAGGTATAGATAGATAGATAGATATAGATAGATAGATAGATAGATAGATAGATAGATAGATAGATAGATAGATAGATAGATATAGATATAGATATAGATATAGATATAGATATAATAAACACAAACAAAATCATATTCCATTAAAAAGTGTAGAAAGTGTGTAATTGCTTACAAAGAACTTTCGTGCATCCCTTCCACAGTCATCATCTATGATTCATATCAAGTTACTGTGTTTCCCCGAAAATAAGACAGGGTCTTATTTTCTTTTGACACCCCCCCCCAAAAAAGAACTTGGGCTTATTTTGGGGGAGGTCTTATTATTTTTGAGATGCAGGAGGCAGCGAGCATGGTCACCTCATGGCTATTACTGTGTTGCAATTTTGGGGAGGGCTTATTTTGGGGGGAGGGCTTATTTTAGTTCCTACGCTCAAAAGCCCGATTGGGCTTATTATCCAGGGAGGGCTTATTTTCAGGGAAACAGGGTATATGTTTTACACCACATATTTATATATATTGCTATCATCATACCTTATCTTTCATATGACTATAGTTATTTTAGTTGTTTTAATGTCCCTTTATAACAAACATTCCAAAATTTAAAACAGAACCACATAGTGGCATTCCTTTATCTATTTTCAATATCATCCAACCACATTCATTTATAACACATTCAAAATAAAAATTAATTATGTTTAATAACAAAATTTTAGACCTCTTTTCTTAATCATTGTTACAATTTGTTTCCAATTTCCCTTTTATCCTGTCGATATAAATTATTAGATTATTATCATTATCAGTCATTTATTTAACAATAGTTTGACTTAAGTTTAACTTACTTTTTCCCCTTTTCTCACCATTTAAATTTTTTTACCAAATTTCCTTTTATCAAACCAATATACATACATACATACATACATACATACACACATACACATTGTTATAATTATCAATTATATATCTAACTTTATCCATTAACACTATATTTTTAACATAATGATCTAATTTTAGAAATAAGTTCTTAAAGCAACACTTGATATCTTTGCCTTTGGATTGTAACTGTTATAGCTACTGTTTAAGGAAAAACGTTGGAGAAGAACTGTGGAAAATAAAATTATTTTAAGCCTTAATGATAAATTTTAAAATCAAATATTGTAATGAAATGCAGGAAAGACCTTGTGCAAAGGAGTGGGGGGATTATATTTTCAGTCCAGCAAGATTGATGTTGGCCTCATGGAGTAAGCCAGGTAAGATTCACAATTAAATAAGCTAATTCTACTTTATTGTAATGCTATAGTAACAGAATCTTGCAAGTCTGAAAGTACAATCCCCACCTGTCCATCTCCTTTAACACCTGAGAAACTGGGAGGGTCTCTTCTGAACCTCTTGCTTTACCCACTATCCATCTGTAGGCTCTGCTGTCTCTTATCTGACCATTTCCTTGGCAGTGTCTTTTTGTCAGATTCCCCCAAGGTCTTTCCATTGCAAATATTTATCTTGCAATCTGTCTCTATATTTAATCTAAACAGTATTTATTTTGTGTTGTGATAATTGAAAAGTATATGGACTTTGTAAAAGAATTGTGCACTTAAATTTGTGCTAACGTTTAATATGCAGTTTTCTAAATGCAAAGTACAACTTACAGTGCAAATTTTGATCTTGTTTTCTCATAAATATATATTTTTTTCTCATATAACTGAATGTAGGATTGTAAGCTAATAAAGCTACTATGCTTGTGCAATAAATAAATGGATATGAACCATCCTCAGGAAGCATTGCTTTCATGTGTTCTTTGTTGCCGGAAGGAATTTCCAGTCTAGGACACAAGGCAGCAGCCACGTTTTCTCCTGGCAAAACAACAGTGAATTAAATGGGATTATATCAACAGTGAATTCATATGTATTCATGCCTAAGAAAAACATCCTCCTGAGTCTGTTACCATTCAGATGCTTACCTCACCTCAAAAACACTGCTTTTCAAGCTGTCTGTGACTATATTTGTATGCCTTCAACGTAAAGGTCTCAATTGTGGTTTTTCCTGAAGCCAGAATAATAAAGGGAACCCTGTGGATCTCTTGCTGCCAATGCTGCCAGCAGGGAGATTTTCCTCCTGTTCAGCCTGATCTTTTGGGGACGGAACAAACTGTGCTGGCTCTTTGCCCATCATAGCAAATGCACCTTCTCTATTCTTTTGGCTTAAGCATGGATGAAATTGCAGGAAGATATGAGCTGGAGCCAGGGCAGAACTCTTTATAACACATGTACAGCACACGGGTGGTGTTATATAACCAAAGAATTGCAAACGTTCCTTCCGTTGCTGTATGAATAGTCAGAACAGAAACTAAAATAAATGGATTTAAATTAGGTACTCTTACATACCACACAAACTAATTTTATTCAATCCCAGTTGCTTTTTGTCTCAAGTGGTCAAGTCAGAGTTCCACCCTGCCTACCAGCTGACAGTCAAAAAAACAAGCTGCTATCTTGCCAGCTGCTCTTCAACTGGATGTGTCTAGTCATCTCTGCTGCCAATAAACTAATTCAAGTATGGTGTTAAAATATTATGGCTTAAAGCCTAGAATGTTCTGTATTGGAGAATAGATGAATGGTATTCAGAATCAGTATTGTATGAAAGGCTGATATATGGCAGTTGGATAATTAAAATATTTGTCCATGTAACAATAATTGAGAAAAATTATCTGGACTAATTCACAAGATAACTGATGCAGATAAGGATCATGATGTATGAAATTTATACATATACATATACATACACATACACACGTGTGTGTGTACCGTGTTTCTTCAAAAATAAGACAGGGTCTTATTTTCTTCCCCCCTCCCAAAATAAGCACTTGGCCTTATTTTTGAGGAGGTCTTATTATTTTTGAGGTGCAGGAGGTGGCAAGTGTGGTCATCTCATGGCTGCTGCTGTGTTGCAATATTTTCAGGGGAGGGCTTATTTTCAGGGGAGGGCTTATTTTAGTGCCTGCACTCAAAAGCCCAATTGGGCTTATTATCTGGGGAGGTCTTATTTTCAGGAAAACATGGTGTGTGTGCGTGTGTGTGTGTGTGTGTGCGCACATGCTCACCATACTAGAAAATATCTCCTCCTGAATATTACCAATATTTATTGTAATGCCTGGTTATTTACCTAACCTTTTCCAAATTGCCTCACTGAGATTTTTCATTCATGAAAATAAAGGTGGGTTTTATTTTCAGTTTGAGCTTGTAGTATGTAAGATCAGTATGCTATCGATACTGGAGGTGTGAAGTGCTATAGAAAATCAGGCAAAAACTATTACCCAAACAAAGGTAATAGTTACCTTTTAAAGTCTTAGAAATAAGAGAAAATTTAGAAGCAGTTTAACAAGTTCTGCTTTGATTCGTTGGAGATGAAGAGGAGGAACAGCACCTGCAAGATGCCATTATTGTAGCTAATGGCCTGGTCTAGCTAATGGGGCTGACGGGTATGATAAAGAGTTGTTTTACATTCATTCCTAATTTTCCTTTCAAAGTAATTGCTGTAGTTAAAAATGTAGTAATCTTAATAACATTAAAATATGTATAGATACTTGTAAGTCTGTCCAAGCTGTAGCCCGTGTTGTGATGGTTCTTATTTTGAACAATTTTCTTGCTGATACCATATAAAGAAAGAGTTCCTTGAACAAAATCTGTAATAAAAAATCCCTACAGTCATTGACAGTATTCGCATTATGTACAAATAAGTTTACATTTTATATTCATACTTTCTCGTATATTGAACTTTCTTGTTGGAAGGTCAACATTATCAATGCCAATATGCTATAAAGCAATAGGAAAGGATTAAGTTAAACAATGAAATTATAGGATTTTTACTTAGACTACTTATTTGTCAACAAAAAGGCTGAAAGAAAATGTTTGGTAATGAACATTAATCATCCCAACAAATGTGTGACCAAATTAATCATTTTAGACTGTTTCTCTTTATTTTCTTTGTCTCCCCTAACCCTGTCCCCCCAAACCCTATCAAACCGGCCTACTTGACTATTGTGAAAAAGAGTTTCCAAACTGTTTCTCAAATTAAACTATTGACATACAGATTGATGAGGATTTTTTAAAAATGCAGTCTAATAAATTAATAGTTCAGATAAAGAAACTAAGCTGCATATTAGGGATTTTATGGGATTTTATGAATCCTTTGCTAAGATTCTGGGGCTGCACATGGATTTCCAAATGAAGAAGAGAGGTTATTTGTCCTGTCTTATTTTACCCTGTTGCCATTTTATGGTTGGTCATGATGGTTATGGAAACTTCTGGAGTGGAATTTAAATGGAGTATAAAGTGTTGTGGCTTAAAAGGGCATTTGGCAATCCACGTACATACTGTAAATAGCAGCAATTAGAAATTTATTCTTTGGATTCCAACTATGAATATTATTTTATTTTGCACTTTGTTTTATTTTGAGATTGCTGTGTTCTGAAACATAAGAGATATGCTAGGCCTGACTTGGAATCACTTGGCAAAAGAATCTCAGAATATTCCGCCTGAATTTGAATACATAATGAAGTACATATCAAATTATCTCAAAGGTGTTTTTTTAAAGGCAATTAGACTTTCTTATTTTTTCTTGAAGATGTTTTGTTTCTCATCCAAGAAGCTTCTTCAGTTCTGAATGAGAATCCCCATAGATACATAGTAAATTATTATTCTATAATGACTTTGCATTAGTGGGGTATTTCATTGTATTTCACACTTCAGAGTAAATACATAATTATTATTTTTTTCAAATGTTATTAGGTTAGAGAATAAAATGATAGCTTTAGACATTACAGCTTCTGGGTAGCGACTCCAGCATCTTTGTTTGTGAAAAGTTAGAATTCTTAATGGAAAGCATTATCCTGAATAGAATCTATTTCAAGTTATATTTGTAATACTTGCAAAAAAAAAACCTAAAATAGGCAGGCCTTTAATACAGTTGATTTGCATTCATTGAACATACTTGCTTTCAATGTGGTCTGCCTTTATATGGATTTTTTTTTTGTTGCTTACATTTAAGTATGAATTTCTTATGGGGTTGAAGAATTTTGACAGTGTTCTTGCATTCTTGTTGATTTGGTTTGCAATATAGAATAGCTAAATACTACTGTGTTAATAAAACAACATGTAACATTGTCTCCCTATAATGTGTTTATATTGCTCACAGCATGCCATGCCATTCTGGAGGATCTCAAGTCACTCTGACCTTATGGCGCTTCATCATGCCTTGGAACTGGAATACTTATAGTAGCACTTTGTAACTTCGGAACCTCCCTCACATCCGTGGACGGTGTTCCTGAGTCTTGTTTTAGCACTGGCCTACAGAATTTTGTGATTTCATCATGTTGATGTGCAGCTGCAGATGGTCTTAACCCTTGTCCTTTCAATAAATGGAGGAGCACATCTTTTTCTTCAGAAACAGCTGTTCATTCTAGTACTGTGAATCCAATGAGAACAAGCCATGATGAGAATGTTTTAGCAATGTCTTCTTACCACATTCACTACATTTAAATGTCCATACCTGTGAAGAGGCTGGGAAGTGCTTTGTGATTTCTAGAATCTCCAGTGTGGTATGAACACATCTTAAAAACAGCAGACCTGATTGCACAACTAAGACTGAACTTTAAAAAAAATGGACACATTTTTAAAGGTTTACTTTTTTTCTTGCTTTTTCCTCAGATCCAGGGTACTCTGTAAATCTTTACTTATTTATGAACAGATTCTGTTTTGACATCATTTAAATGTGGATATGTACAATATGTGGGAAGGCTATAACTTGTCATTGCCTTCTTTTCACAAAAAGATTTTGGTTTTAGCACATTGCAAAGTAGAAGTATTTCTAATTTAAGCAAATAAGTACATCACTGAGACAATCGTGTATAGGAAGAATGTTTTTGTGTAAATTTCTAATGGACGATGTTTTACATATTGTTTAGGCAAATATTATTGAATAGTAGTAATGGATTTTTGGTGAAGAATGAGGCAGTATGTGCACAAACTATTGTGCTGTGCCTTATAAAAGAATTGTGTATAATGTGTAAATTGAAATTTTTAAGATCAGTTTGTCAAGACCAAAACCATGGTTGTCAAGTGTCAATGAGGAATTACTTTTTATTCATTCTTTTAGTTTTTTTCTTTGCAAATCTATTATATCACAATATCAACTCCCTAATTTTACCTTGCCTATAATAGGCTATCCTCTCATTTATACTTTGTACTTGAATGTATAAGTTCAAGTGTAAAATATACTTCATTCAAATCAGATGAGAAAAAATTGCAGTTAAATTGTCACTTTTCTTTTAAAGTACATATGGAAGCCTGATTTGGCATTGTTTATGTGTACTTTGCCAAGAAAAGTAGCAGTTTACACATGAACATATATTCGTAACTGATATGAAGCATATGTATTAGTACTGCTTGCAAACTAAGCAGTGTTCTGTTTCTTTATTTAACTGGTTTGAATCATAAATTGAACAACTCCTGTCCACGGAAGAATGTTGATACAATAGAAGACTCTTCCTAATGGATAAAATCACTTTTATTGATTATTTGTCCCCCAGGAATTCACAGAAATATGTTGCAAATAAATGGGATATGTTCCAGAACAGGATTTTAGGAGAAATGAGATAGTGACAAAAATTGCCTCTCCGTACTTCTATTTTTACTTTCAGGAGCAATATTACTGGAATTCTGCCAATGAAAAAATATTTGCATTCAAGTCATTGTCTTCTCATGCAAATATTGAATGTGGAATCTATTCTTTTTGTCAGAAATATAGATAACTTTTTAAAAAGATAACCTTGTGTAAAGTATCATGATTTAATAAAGTAAAAAATATGTTTTTGCACTCAAAACCTAAACATGAAATGTACCACCCTATCTTAAAATAAAACAGAGAATGCTTTTGGGGATTCAGTCAATACATACTGAGTATGAAAATTAGTCTTGCTTTTTTAAAAATAACCAATTTGTTGCAAAAAAAATTCACATAGTTTAACAAGCATTTTCTATATGTCTTGCCAGTACCAAATTCAGTGAGCTTAATTCGAAAGTAAGCATGTCAACGATTGCAATCTAAGTCTCATTAATACCTACTATAGAAAAGGCCAGGCACAGTAGGAGTTAAGATTTTTAATATGGGTAATTCAGAATCAGAAATCCCGAATCTCTTCTAACTCTACATGAGAGCAAATTATGTCCCTAACCACATGGTGTTTACTTAAAATAAGCTATAGCATAGATTGGAAAAATGGCAATGCATATTTCTTTAAGCATTAAAATGCATAAAACCTGCAAGCATTTTGAAATGATTTTGTTTGTAAACCCACACTTTGAAATGAAATTAAGAATGGCAAATGTCTGGTAGATCCTTAATTTTGACCGTTTCACCCTAACAATCAGATTTTTGTATTGGTCTATTGCTGGCAATGGACACAGTAAAAATGTTATTGCCAATTTTGTTTTTATTGTTTGTAGTTGTTTAATTAATTCTACCCTTTCTTAATAACCTGCAACAATCCTGACAGTTTTATTTTGAGTGACCTATATAAACCAGTGTGGCTTTCTTGGCCAGAGTTAATAATAAATGCATCTTGTATCTTCCTCAAAAAATTATTTCCTACTATATTATACCAACATCGGTGTGTTTTTTTATTCAGGCTTAAATCATATTTAATCAGAATTCTTAACTGTTAATAAAAGGGAAGAAAGAATTGGCACAGGTTGAGAAAGTATATGTAATATCCTGTAAGCATCCATGTTTATAACCATGGCTTAACAAAGCCTTTATTACACCAAAACCTGCCTGAATCTATGCATGAGTATAAATTCTTGGCCTAAGTTTTGATACTAGGCACAGCTGGCTTACCTAGAAATACATATTTTACTTACATTTTACCACTTTCTAGATTTTTATTTTTGTGGAATAAACAAGCTTTTAAGCCAGCTAGTAGCAAAAGTAGCTATTAGGCAATATGTGTATGTGATTCAGCGAAGATCAAACCTGAACTTATAATTTGATTTAAAAATTCAATTCACATTCATAATCGGTAGTTTAGTTGAGTAAATCCAAATAGGCACCTGTGTGAAAGTTTGATGATCTGCCCTCAATTTGAATCAAAGCTTCACACAGCCTTATTGGGGCAACTCCTCTTTTTGTGGGGGATGCATATTGCTGCTGAGGTTTACGTTGTTTTGTGGCTTATTTCAAACTATTTGATTGTAAATATAGCCCTTCATCTTCAGTAACTTGATCTACTAAAAACAAGCCACTGCTAGGACTACTTAAAGTCTGTGGTTAAACAGACATGTAAGTTTTTTAATTGCAAAGCTGGTTTTTGTTTTAGGCAAAATACGTTTTTTTTTCCTGCCACTGCCCCCTTTTTGGGGGAGGGGGTTAGTCTGTATGCTGACTAAAAGTATGTTTGGCCCTTGTACAAACAGTGTGTTGTGTCAACCATTATGTACAGAAACTTTCCTCCATTCACTTTGCGTTTAAATTAATAAAATTGATTTGTGACATATAGCCATTTTGAATGTATTTGAATTTTCCCATTCCTTAACATATAATGCCTTAGTCATCTCTTTTTCAGAAATCGAATAGCATATTATATGGGTTTCTTAGTAGAAAATTCTACAGTAGAAGGCTATATGTTACCTATGATGTATCAGGCCTCGCCCAAAGAACTCAAGTGAAGATGTGAGGGCAATAGAAACAGATCACTAAGTAGATCTACATAGAGTCAAAATATTTTTGAGTGTTTTGCCAGGCTGATATTTAATTCCAAAATGATGCTTTGGAATATATGGAAATATACCATCTATCTGAGGGTCCTTGGTGTTCTCTGAGCTTGGTGTTGTGGTCTGCTAGCAGCCTGCAGAACTGGCAGAAGAGACAGATAGCAAGGAGGTTGGGGGGGGGGAACATGGGCCAGTCCTGGAGTCTGGGGAAGGCTTGTATGAGGGCTCTGCATCGGAGGCAGAGAGGGGGCCAGGGACACCTGAGAGCCTCCAGAGTTAGACAGCAGTGAGACAGAGAAACAGGCTCCCCCTGTTCCCAGTGTGTGCATGCACAGAGCTGCCAGAAGGCAAGAACAGTTTAAGACAGAAGGGATGACTTGGGAGTAAGACTTGGGGGTGATTGGCCCCTCCCATTGGATATAAAGGAGGAGCGAAGGCATGTGAGTCTTATCCCAAAAGACTTTGGCAGCCTCCTGTAGGACTCTTTACAACTATTTGGGACTCATTAAGGGCTGTGAATCAAAATAATTCACAGCCTTTGAAATAAAAAGAGGGTTTTTGAGACTAAGTGTATGCTTTTTACTGTATCAGGAAGCCTAAGATAGAACACTTGGTTGTTTTCTTGCAGACATTTTATTACCCTAACTAAGTAATATTATCAGTGCACATTTCAACCCTGAGCTACAAATATTCTCCTTTGTTGATAGCACCGATTTGCAACTCTTTTTTACACCCCATTTGGAATTGGTTTGATGTGTTTTAGTTTGTCTTTGTATTTTGCTCTTCTGGTCTCTTGTATTCATTTTATATGATGGGGCTTTTTTAGCTGTAAGCTGCCAAAGAGTCATACAGGAGTTAGGCCGCCCATTTAAATAAATATACTCCTTAAAAGCAGGCACACCTGTTACTATGTACATATGGCAGCTGTTTGCAACCGTCAAATCTAAACCATTGCATAGGTTTACTATTTAGGGTGTTTTAAAACAATCAGGAGATATAATCATGTATATTCATTTTGGTTTAATTTCCAAACTATCTTCCAAGATGTGTTTCCATTGCATAATATAATAGTTTAGTTTTGAAATAGCATGATGAACACATCTAGTCATAGATAAAGCCTTTACAGCAGAACATAATCCCATTAAAAAAAATATCTGAAGATGATGTGTTCATTGATAAAGCATTGAGGAGTCCAGAAAAATTAGTGCTATCTGAATCTCATTGTCTGTTTCCCAGTTTAATTTGTCTACTAGAAATTCACAAACCTACATTCTGTTTAATAAATGATATCTTTAAAAAAAATTGACATTATTTTGTAGTGCACATCATTTTTATTTATTTACTATTTGAAAACTAAAACCTCAATCTTTCACCTTAATATTGAAATGAAAGGCATAATAATTTTTAGATATTATATATTTTCCACTAAAAACTCACCCTTTCATTTATAATTGCATGTGTTCACACACTTCTCCTGCTCTACAAAATGTATGGTCAAAACCAATGAGCTTTTAGAGAAAAGGAATGCCATGATAATGATCCAAATTATATATAAAGATTATAAACATTTTACTATTATTTATGTTTCTATTACATTTATATTAATGTATTCAAATAATTTTTTGGGTGAGTGGCACTTGGGCTTGTATTCAACAATGTTGTGGTTAAAAGATGTGCATAAGGATATATTTTAATCTATATTTCTTGAGAAAAAGTACATTGGATTGAGTCTAGTCCAGATCAGATGTATTAAAATTAATATGACAATCTGACTTTGGTATATTTAAGCCTTATCATTGACCATCACCTTGTATTGGTGAGGGGGGCTTGCAACAATATGAAATATACCTTTGGAAAAATATGAATGGCATGGAGCAGTGGTGGGTTCCGGATCCCGTTGCAACTGGTACAGTTGCAACGGGGCCTGGCGTCCTCCACATGAATGTGTGTGGTGCGCGCGCACACATGAATGGCACATGCATGCATCTTACTGTCCAGCCATGCCTCTGCGATGCTTCAGCTGCTCGGCGGAACATCACACAGGCGCTATACACGCAATGCACGGAAGCGCCGAAGACTTTAAAGATAGGTAAGAAGCGTGGGCAGGTGGATGAGCCTCCAGAGCACCATACTGGAACGGTAGCCGGTATTCCGGGCTGGCTCCAGTACACCCATACGGGGGCTTACCACCTGCAACCCACCACTGGCATGGAGGTAATATATAATTTATTACCTAACGTTCATTATAAAATAGCAATTTATTCCACTAAATAGCAACTTATTCCATTATTCTACTATGAAAGCAAAATAAACATTCATAACCAGAAAAAGGTCAATATGATACTGTAGGATGAGCCTCAGACTGAAGATATCCCAAAAGATACTGAGAAAGAATGGAAATTAATTATACGTACATATTTGTATATCCAGTACAAATATGCCCAGAACTAAACTAAAAGTTTGATGTAAGATATGCATATAATCCATATACAAAATGTCAAAAACAGAATCCAAGATTGTTAGAGAAACTCAAGATGGAACATAGATGTATCAATGAACAACAAAACGTTCAAAATTACCAAAATATGTCACTATGAGAAGAACATTAAGATATGCTGAGGACAAGATCATAGAAGAAATGAAATAGTCATTATTCTAAACAAAAAGATGAAGATGCAAATCAAAATGTGATATAATGATTTCCGTTCAAAGCAAACGAATCAATCAATACTATGATACAAATGTATACCAGAAATTCAGAGGAAGTGCAATACTGTTGACAGAATAACCCAAAAAAGTGTCATACTATTTGTAAGTGACTGAAATGTTAAAGTTGAAAGTAATATAGCATCTGGAATAATAGGAATATTTGCCCTTGGTTCTGAACCAAAGCAGGAGACAGACTAATATATTTATGCCAAGAAAATTCAATAGTTATAACAAATGAATTCCTCTTAACAATCTCAAAGACATCTGGACATAGACATCACCATATAAATAACACTGAAATTGAATGGTTCTACGTTCTAGAACCAATAAAAGAAGACTAGGTGACTGCAATTCAGATCACAAATTCATTGCAAAATTACAGCTTAAGCTAAAATAAACAAAATCATAAAACCAACAAGATAAAATTTCTGCAGTATTCAATATGATTATGTGGTGAAGGTAGATTCGATAAATAAAGAATAACTCAAATGAAACTTATAACATTATTAACACAAACAAAAATAAATTTGGGAGAAAAGAGCTATATGCGAACATACTGACAAGAACTGAATAAAAATAGACAAAAAGAACAGAGATAAATTTGCCCAATGTCAAGCTCTACATAAGAGCAAGAAAATAAATAAAAAGTTGTAGTTAAATAAGTAGTGCAAATAAGTTAACGATAATCAAGTGAGAATGGACAATGTATTACTTTTAGGAACTTACAGGATTCAAGGGAAATTTTTATACAAAGATGGGCAAAATATAAGACAAAGAAGACAAAAAAAACCTCTTAGATACAGATAAAAATAAGAAAGTAGACAAATTGAGATCTGGAAAGTTCAATGACCCCCAGAAAAATTATACTTGAATTAAGGCTGCAAGTTTTGATGAAATATCAGCAGAACTATTTAAAAGCCTACAAAATTCTGCACTTGAAGGTGGCATATGGTTTGCAAATAGCATGTAAAACACAACAATGGCCAAAGAACTAGACGAAATCAATTCAGTGGTGAAATTGATTTTTTTTTTACTACTGGTTCTACTTGGTGGGCATAGCAGGGGATGGATACTGCAACATCTCCATTGCCACCTTACTCCAGGAGAAGGATGATGCAAAATCCCCATACCCTCCCTACTCCTGGGGGAAGGATATTGCAAAATCTCCATTCCCACCACACTCTGGGGCCAGTCAGAGGTGGTATTTGCTGGTTCTCCAAACTACTTAAAATTTCCACTACCAGTTCTCCAGAACATGTCAGAACCTGCTGAATTTCACCCCTGGATCAATTTATACACCACTACCAAAAAGGATGATACTAAATAATGTTCAAACGTGTAGCACTTGTCAATCAATTAAACTTGCCTCAATGGTTAGTAAAATACTAAAGATTATATAAACTATAATCTGTAATCTCTAATTACAGACAATACAAGAATTGCCAAATCAACAAGCTTGGTCTTTGCCATAGTTATCTAATTTCCTTTAACAAAGCTATCTTTAGTTTGACATATGTACCTTCCCTGAAAGTCTGACAGACGTTTTCGTAAGAAATGGTTCATGATACTCAGAAGCAATTGAATTATAGAGGTTATAATTTGACTAACATGAAATCCATAAAATATCCATTTGTATAGTCTTTGATAAACCACTGTATTCCTTTATTAATATATAGTTGAATCATATATATGGATGTTAACTAAATATTTTCACAAGTACTTAAATTTTGAACCATTTTTAGTAGAAATAATACCTATATTATCAGCAGAAAATAACTTAATAATGCCTATAAAAATTAACAAACTGCTCTGAACTTCTATTTAGTTCATACACTACCAAAGTAAATGGTTATATTCTTAAACTGTTTCTAATACTAAACTTGGAACCATAGTAAGTTTAGTGCACTTACTATGGTCAGACAAGCAATTTCTTTACCCTGGATGTAATGTGATTTGTTTTGTAATTGTGATTAATTATGTTTTGCAAATCCAGTCCATTTTAAAGAAACCAGGGTTAAATTATGCTTTAATGTAATATGTGAGTACAATAATGGCATGACTTGTTTCATATTAGCCAAAGTGCCTTTGTAATGTCACGATATGTCACCTCAATAATGAAGCATTCCTATTCCATATGTTAATTGGATACAGATCAATTCCAAAACAAAGGAAACAACATTGTGACCTAATTTAACATAGCAACCCAGCTGTAATGACATAGCTTTGGTTGTAGATGGTGGCAATGATTGTGAAGCAACAAATGAATGAATCAATTAAAACTTTCATAACTTAAAAATATGTGGATAACTTTTTACATAACAAATCCATATTTATATATCAGCATCACTAATTGGTTTGCCATCTGTATTTACAAAACCATGCACTCAGGAGGATTATTACCCCAAAACCAAAGGCCTACAAATATCATACCCTTAAACTCTTCAGAAAAAATACAGCCAACAAATTCTGCAGAAAACCACAGTCCAAGAATTCAGGCTGCATATCCTGTAGAACATTTTCTGTTGGCTAATATGTTGGCTAGCATAGCTCTCATGGTTAGGTTTAAAAAAACTTGATTGTAGACCATTTAAAGAGTTTAAAATCCTGCCAATCAAAAAGGTTTTAAAGCTTAAGCTTCATTCTGAGCCAGATCAAACAGTGTTTGAGCTGCTTTGGGGAAAATCCAGACTTACCTATTGTTCCCCTTCATTTGAGGTATTCTAATTCATATACAGCCAGAATGGAATAAAAGGTATATTACCCTGCAAACTGACTGAAGCATTATATTCCTATGGTATCAAATATCAATATTGGAAGATATTTAAAATATAGATTAGATTATTGAAGTTTCGGGGGATTCCAAAGTCAAGGGAAACCTAGGGATAATATCATAAAGTCAAAACAGACGTTTATATAGTAAAACAAATATAAAGTATAATTTCTCAATTTAGGTGAATGTTTGTTCTATTGCATGATCAAATTGAATTCTTACTATCCAAGGAAACACTTTAGTATATTTTTCTATTTGTTTAAATCATTCATATGCTACTTTACATAAACTATTTCAAAGGAATCAAGAGTCAAGTTTCCAAACAACAGTACAGATAGTTCTTAATTTATGCAACAAATGAGACCTGAATTCCCATTGCTAACCAAGGTGGTTGTTAGTGAGTTACACCTAATTTTGCAATTTTTTTAACCACAGTTTTAAGTTAATTATGCTGTTTTTCCCATTGATTTTGCTTATCAGAAGCTAATGGAAAAGTCAGAAATGATGACCACATGAACGTAGTGGATGGGAACCATTGTGGATACATGGCGGTCCCCAAGCTCCTAAATTTTGATCACATGACAGTGGTTGTAAATGCAAGGACTAGTTGTAAATCATTTTTCCAGTGCTGTTGTAACTTTGAACAATCACTAAATGAATTATTGTAAATTGAGAACTATCGGTAAAATAGAACACTCCATGTAAAGCAATGTATGCACAGTTTGAAAATTATTTGGAAGAAATAATTGGAGCAACATCCGTTATTAGTAAAGCAGCCTTTCTTTTCAAAGTTCCACTTGAAGATGAAAGAACATGCCAACATCTTAAAAAATGAAACTCTTAAAGCTGTTGCATCTCTTTTTTTTAGCTGCCACAGAAACTTGAAAAATGCATTAAATTAAAAAAATGCATTATTAATTAAAAAGTTAATAGCAGAGGATTTTTGCACAATGACTAAAGCATTTCTTCTAAAGCATCTTCATAGCATGTATATTCTTACATCCTATAGGTGGGAGAAAGTAAAAAGAAAATACATCTTTTTTACACAGGGAAGATCTTAATGAAAAGATGGACCTTCTCAAAAGGAAAAAATATGTAACAGTAAGTGCTCCTCAATATTGGCCAGAGAAACAAGGCAAAGATCAGGTGACACCACAGAGAATTTCTACTTGCAAACGATCACAAAATAGAAGTCCATAGGTTCTACCTGAAATCTAATATTCATTTTAAAAATAGATGAAATTACACTTTAGAATGTAATAGAAAGGTTGAAATCAAGCATTAATCAAAACAATATCAAATGCTTATATCCAGGCAATTTTTACAATTTAAATCAACTTTAGATTCAAATGTATGGATAATATTTCAGCACATAGCAATTGGCAAGAAGCCCATCCTAAAGAACCTCTTAGAAGTACAATGTGAATACTTCTCCAAAAACATACACTGACAGTTTATAAGCAACATGGTATTGCTAACTTGGTATATTAGCCCGATATAAGCTAACTTCAATATTTGAGATGCTTTACATCCAGCTATCAACACTGATCCATATTACAAAAAATGTAGTCATTGTTTTTTCGGTGGTAGAACTCTGCACTATTTGTGGATGGCCTATTTCTCCCTACGTGCTTATCCTCTCCCTGTTCCTCAAACTGCCCAAGCAACTCATTTCAAGACCAGTTTCCATCTGGAAAAACATTAATCACTTCCTGTTTGGGAATACTACTTCCTGAAAATGATGGCCTGCCTCCAAATGATCAGAACAATGTATTCTAAAGCATACTAGAATATTGTTTTACCCAAACATGTAGCTTTCACTCAATTACTGGCTTGCTGTCAAGTTCTCTTTTTCTTAGCTGACCTCATTGTGCAGCAGTAGAAAGCTACAGTATGTACCTTATTTGTACTGAAATTATCCAATTGTAATCTGAACTTTAATGCAAACTTCTTTTAATTCCTTTTCTGCTTTAAATTGTTTTTTTCTTACTGAGTGTGTGATGCATACATTTAGAATTATTTTGGTTACTTTTTTCTTGGCCAGACCACACTTTATGAAATCATTTCTTTTCTTTTGTACCATCATTCAGATTTTCATTTGAAAACATTACCCATTTAAACAAACAATAGAGATTTAAATAATATTCCATTCGTGCTTAACAATATGGTTTTTAAAAACCTTCCTTATTCAACCATTCTTAAATTACATACACAATACACAATGGTCTGTCCCTTGACCACTTCATTTAAAAAAATCTCATAAAGATATTTCATGGGTTAAACTAGCAGAACTCTCTAAAGACATTCATGCAAGTTTCTGTTTCCTAAGGTATTTCTAAATGAATAATAGATAAAAATGCTTTAATAAAAAATATATCATATAAAAAATAGAATTTTTTAATATTTTCCATCCAATTTACATTCATCTGCAGCACTAAAATTGTGTCTCAAAACTAAAGAAATTTTCTTAACTTTTAACAACATGTTAGCTCATATTGTACTTACCAGCTTAAACATCATATGAAATACACAGCCATCAAAATACATAAGGGATTTCTATAACTTCAGCCTTCCTCTGTATGGTAGAGTTGCCAAACTAGAAGATAAATATAATGATACAAATACAGAAGTGCTAAACTACAATTCCCATAATCTTCCATCCATCATAGCCAGTCGCTATCCCGGCTAGAAATTTCACAAGTTATAGCTCCATGATCTGGGTAAGAATCAAGTGCTAAAGGACATAGAAGCAATCCTTGATTTACAACCATTCGTTTAGAGACTATTCAAAGTCACAGCAGCATGAAAAAAATGATTTTCATTACAACTGTTACAGCATTGCTACGTTAGATGATCAAAATTTGAGCACTTGGCAACCAGAGGTATTTACAATGAATTCAACATCCTGGAGTCATGTGATTTCTATTTGCAATCTTCTCAGCTGCTTCCAGCAAGCAAAATCAGTGGAGGAAACTGGATTCCCTCAACAAGTATGTATATCATGGGTGTAAAACTCATCACATCATGTTGCCATCACGTGATGTTTCATGATGTTTTTTCCATTCGGGGAAGTGGGGTAGGCATGACCTATGTTTGATGCATCCAGCCCATAGGCTGCCAATTTGAAACCCCTGAGTAGATTAACAAATTCAGTGATTCAGTAACAACCATGGCAAAAAAAGTTATAAAATTGAGTGTGATTCACTTAACAATTTAGCAATAAAAATTCTGGTCCCAACTGTTGTTGTAAGTCAAGGAATATCTATATTTTATTTCCTCATTTACTTCAAGTAATGTTTAAAAAGCAAACCAAATAAACACATTTTCTGCATAGAAAACTGCAAGGCACTTTCCCAACACTAATTAAACATCATCATATAAAGAATCTAATCATCTATTACCAGTCACTTTTATTATCCTTTTAAAACCCAGGAGAAAGGGCTTATAAACTGATACTCCTATAAAAGGATAGTTGACGTTTCATTTACTATGATAATTAAAACTTTTACAAGAAGCTCCCTAGGGTTTGAGCTGAGCACCCAGAGTAACCATTTTCTTAACTGTCCAGAAGATGAATTTTTAATATGGCTAATACAATATAAATAATTAAAGCGTAGAATATTTTTTTAAAAAACATGTTTATTCATTTAAAATTGTATAGACTATTGTTCAAAGCAAAATTTTCCCAATGTGGTTTACCCCATTGTAAAAATATAATTTAAAATTAAATTTTACTTACACCAAAGGAACACCATAAACAAAGAAAAATATCAATAAATGTCCTCTTCAGAACAAATTTGAAAATATTATAGTATCATCTCAAGTTATTTCACTGGGTGTCAAAAATAAATGCCAGGTATACCTTTGAAGGCAGTTTTTTCAGAAATGGAGGGGAAACTATTCAGAAGTTTCCTTTTGTATATTATGTCTGTGAATGTAATATCTATCACTTCATGATGAATGAGAAAAGCCATATATATACCTTGAGCACTAAGCTTTTTCTAGACCCCTTACATTAATTATTTGTATTAGGTATGAGGGGTACCTTGAGTTATTTATAAAGACAATAAAGGCAGGAAACAATAAGTGAAATGATGAATGGGAGAGGTTTGTATTTGGGTCCAAAACACCTAGAGACCATGAGGTTACTTATTTCTGTTTTCTGCAATGCTAATATCAATATTTTTACAAATTTGTTGTGAGCAGAACATAATTCACATAATCATCTGATTTCATAAATACACTTTCCTTTTTATATTGAAATTGTTGCCCCCCCCAAAAAAAAAAACCCCTATGCTATCTATTTTGAAAAATTTATGTAATAGAACTTCTGGGAGTGTGTCTTATCCCTCTCAATTCAATGAATTTGTGCAAAAATCCATTCAAAGGTTCAGTTTTTGCATAACCTTATACATTAAACAAGGCAATATAAATACTGGAAATTCATAGGTGTCAGGAAATGGAATAGTCACATTGTGAATACTCAAAAAAATCAATGGTGCCCTGCATTTTTCTAAGTTTGCTTCTGTGACATATATGCTCACCTGACAATAGAGTAATTCTTCAGGTAACAGAAGAGGTATGGGTACCATATGTGATAGTTCTACTTTTATAATGCTACACGTGAGTTTTAGAGTGATATAACTACTAAAACAATTCAAAAAATTAACTAACTTTTCACATAGAAGTGCCACCAATAAGGATGCATTTTGATATTTGCAACAAAATAATTTCTGAGACCAGCTGATTCAGGTTATGCAAATCAATTTAATTTGTGCATGAGTAGTGCAATGAATCGTAGCATCTGGTTTTCCCAAAGGTATTTAAAACTATAGAAAACTAAAAAAAGATTTCTCTTTATACAATATTATCTTCATTGTGGTAAAAAAATGCAAGCAATGTTTTTTGTTAGGGGAATTAGGAGAATTTTTAAAAATCTATTAATTGTAGAATTACATCATATCCATAAATCTATATTCAAAAAGAGGTTATCACAGTGAGAAATAGGCATGCACTATTCATTTCACTATTAAGTGGAATTTAATACCAAAATAGTTGCCATAGCTACCATAATCAGATATTTATTGCTGGACATATACCAAGCATTTCTTCCTTCATGAGCAGAAAAGTAGAAATTTTAAAAAATCATACTTCTTCTATCATCTCCTCTTTCAAGCAAACATCTAAAATCATATTTCTTATGCGTAACTCTCTTTTTATAATCCTATATCCCTATGTGATGTACACAATGGCTTTGGTTATGCCCATTATATTTTTAGGCCAAAAATTATGCTGACCCAAGGGATAAAATGTTATTAAAAGTGAAGCAGCCTCACTCTAGCTGCACAAATGTAGACAGGACACACAAAATGGCAAATTCTTGTGCATGTGTGAAAGCCTATGCGCACACACAAACACACACACAGATAAAGTGGTTAACTCTTCTTTTCTTGAGAATGATGGGGATATGCTAATCAAGCACTCCTGAAACCTGATCTCAGCATGAAGTCTGATTCCCTCCTTCCAGTGATGGAAGTTTTGTTTGTGAAATTTGCTGCTTCCTTGCCAAAATATATTTAAGGATTAAGCAACCTAATAATTTAAATCAGTTTTTCCCCCATTCAGCCTTGGTCTCTTGTAGCCGCACACTTCTAGGGAGAATAGCTTGATTGAGCCACCACCAGAATTCATGATAGAATTACTAACCCATACAATGAAGGGACACAGTGGCTCAGTGGCTAAGATGCTGAGCTTGTCGATCAGAAAGATTGGCTGTTTGGCGGTTCGAATCCTTAGTGCCATGTAACGGAGTGAGCTCCCACTACTTGTCCCAGCTTCTGCCAACCTAGCAGTTCGAAAGCACGGAAAAAATGCAAGTAGAAAAATAAGAATCACCTTGGTGGGTAGGTAATAGCATTCCGTGAGCCTTCAGCATTTAGTCATGCTGGCCACATGATCATGGAGATGTCTTCTGACAACCTTTGAAACGACATGAGCATTGGGAACGGCTAGCATCTATGTGCGAGGGAAACCTTTATCTTTCACCCTATTCAGCTTCTGAATAGGAACAAGAATGCTTTTCCTCCTAAACCAACCTGGGATTATAGTAAAATCTGGCAGATCAGACTGCATAACATCCTGACAATCTGAAATTCCAAAAATATTCACTTTAGAAATAATGTTGGATTGCTGGCTCCTTCTCCTTTCTTATGATAATTAAAATAAACAGCAGCATGCTAAGCATAAATCCTATTGGCAAAGTCTTCTGTGACTGTGTCTGTTATGGTGCTTTTCTTTTTCATTCTGGACTATTTGCTATATTTTTGCTTTTAAAAATTGTTGGAGTTTTTGTGATTACTTTATTGTAATTTAATAATTTATTTTTCACTCGTGAACTATTCTGCGTGACTCAGAGAAGTACAGAAGAAGAACAATAGTTAATTGTTTATTGTTAAATTATCACATACAATTAAAAGATACATCTACTGCAATTTTAAGCAAACATGATTGTAATAAAATGATTTTAACTGGCAATAGGTAGACAATTGTTTTTCTTATCACAATCTTTCTCAAGCAAATGCTTTTTCATTTTAATTTCTACTAAAACAGTCAGACATATTGTTCACAGTACTTGAGACCAATGTTTATAGTGGAGAAGTGCACATATGATAAACCATCAACTGGTTTGTTTAGGGACATACTCAATAGGTAAAGGAAGAGAAAGAGACAAGAGAAAAAGGGGAAAGGATCAACAGGTTGTAGAGGGAAAAAATCAATGGAAAATGAAGAAAAGATGTGGAAACTAATTTAAGGAACCTTCTTTTTAAAGATAAAAAGAGTTGTTTTAGATATTTTAATAATTTTGACCTCAGGGAAAAACGCTGCTTTTTAAAATAAATAAAGATCAGTTGAAGAGAATGTGGCCTTGTCAGTTCAGAACAGATGTTCAAGCTACAAATACTTGGATGGTGAATGACCAGCACATATAGCAGAATACCTACAGGTACAATATTCTGCAAGAGTGTTTCCAAAGTTTACATATGAGTGAGACATTCTCAGAGGTGCAGTTGATTCACAAATTATCCTCCATTGCAGAATTCCAACTGAATCTGGTTGAAGAGATTTTGCTGCCATCTTCTTCCTTTCTCTCCTTCTTATAGCTGATCTAATTGCTTAAATAGTGTTTATCATTCTTCCTTAAGTGACTTTCTACTTCTCTTTTTTTGTGGCAATCTTCAACAGGTTGACATATCGGCACAGCATCTCCCAGAAGTCTCAGCCAGCACTTTCGATAGAAGGGCATAGGCCAAAGCCCCATCGTTCAGATTTATTGCTGGCTCAGGATGCATATACTACATTCCTAAGTGCGCACTGTTGTCCTAATTGACCACCTTCTCTTATTAAAAAGGGATTTGCAAAACAACTAATGATATAAGACAACTCTCCTAAGTAATTAGGAGCAGAGAAAAATAAACTGTATATCAAGTTACATCTCCAGAACTGTGATTGGTTTTCTCCAACCAAGAGTTGTAAATCAATGAGTTGTAAACCAATGACCTCTTTAGAGTTTCCAAGCAGTAAACTTCTCACATAAGGAATTTGTTACTATTCCTTGAGAGAACAAATCATTTTGAGGTGTTGAAACAAATAAAGATTTATTACAGAACAAAGACAACTGTGAATTAAACAACTCCTAAGATGGTAGAAGTAACATTGGGTTTGGGGCTTTAAAAATATCAATAGCATTTTTATTCCATTATGACTATATCAAAGGGTGACTAATAGGAGTTGAATATTTTGTGTTTTTAGCTAAAATTAGTCTTTCACACTATAGTATGGCAAGATATATGTTTCTTTTTAAAACAGTAATTTTGTCCTGCTTCACACATACATACTGTGTGTGTGTGTGTATGTATGTATGTGTATGCATGTGTGTGTATGTATGTATGTATGTATATATGTATATATATATGTGTGTGTGTATGTATGTATGTATATATATATACACATACATACATATAAATACATACATACACACACACACACAGACATATATTGCATTTGTGCTGATAAATAAATAAAGGGAGACTAGTATAGATCTATTTCAAGCTATTAAGGTCTCATCAGCTAGCCATACCCTTATATATATATTTGTATATATACAAACAAATTGTTGCACAAGATGCATAGTAGAAAGTCCAAAACAAAACTTTTACAGAAGAAGAATAAACAGTGTGAAAAATACTTCTCCAAAATCTTTCTGTACTAGTGAGCATCTGTCTTTCTTCTCTCCAGGAAGAGATGGTTTTGAATCCTTTGGTGTATTTTTTGTTTTCTACATGAAATCAGGAATGGCATTTTGAGAAAGCAAAGGCTGCAGCTTGATGGAGGAAAAATATAAAGTGATTCCCCTTCCCTTTCTTTTGTTGATAGTTCATTCTTTTTAAAATTATATTAAGCCTTTTATACAGTTTTTGAGGTTTTTCTACCTCAATATGATGGGGAAAAATGTCTCTAAATTTTGTCAAGTGTCAGAATGGTCTTGAAGGCTACTTTGAGTACAGGGGACTGTTTGCATCCATGGGTTGCCCACCTATGTTTTAGATCTCACTTGAGCTTATTATTTAGGAGCACCTGGTCAACTTTATCTAGCTTTGCAGCTAAAATATCCAGATGTAGGTGGTACTTTGCTGGGTGTTCTGCCCCAAGCCTCTACAATATATACGGATGCAGACTTGACTGTCTGCCACAACTAAGGAGGGAGATAAGCAACCCTTTGACTGGGAGCCCAGAAAGCTATCTCTATGAAACAAGGCTTGAACTCACAAAATTCTCCCAATATTTCTCTATGGCTGGATCAGTAAATTGTTGTTTCCTGCAAAATTCCGCTCCCCTCACCCCACCTATAAGCTCTCCTCGCCAATCAGTAGCCACCTGTTCCTATTTCCTTCTGTGACCCTTTTTCCAAAGCTGCTCCCTTCTCCTTACAGCCCTACGCATATGTACATCAGGAACAGCCTTCCTCTGTTCTTCCTCACTGCTCCCTGACTCAGACACCACCTGGTGGCCAAGAGGCCACTCTAGTCCCTGCTCTGACTCCGAACACCCCCCAGAGTCTTCCTCAGCCTCCAGGGCAGTCCCATAGTGTTCAGCACTGTCAGATTCCACCAACAGCTCAGCCGGCCGCTGTTGGGCCACAACACTGGGAAAGTACCAAAAATATCAAGGTCACAAGAAAGCTTAAAACAAGAACCAGGAGGGAAGTACCAAGTACTTCTCTATGTTTCCAAGAAAATAACGATAAATTTCCAAGAATCAAGCTTGACTTGAAGGGCCCAGAAAATACAGTGCCTTTGAAATAGACTATCAAGACCACAATTTTTTTATTCTGTAAAATATTGTATAACACTTTCTGAGTGTTTGGGATAACTTTTCACAAGAAATATATGAGAAGGGGGGAAAATAAGAAGACTACTTGAGGGGTCAGGAAGATGTTTATTCAGCATGAATTCATTTGTAGCATCTTTGGTTCAAAAAAGGGTAAGTTAGCAGTTAGTGTGAAAGATTTATGCTTGCAAAAAAAGAATTGCTGCCTATGTGTGGAACCATAGTTACTCAATTCCAAATTAGCATGGCAAATTGGGTATGTTGGCTATGCATTATAATAGTTTAAATCTCACATATTTTAGTGGCACCAGTTAGGGAAAGTTGGAACAGACAATAGATGTTTCAGATACAAGTACCTCTAATGTGCAGCTTCCTGACCATCCTAAAATGCTGGATAAATAAGATATATTGCTATTATAGGAAAGTAATTGTTTACTCCTGCGAGTCCCTTAAACTGCAAGGCGATCAAACCGATCAGTCCTAGAGGAGATCAACTCTGACTGCCCTTTAGAAGGCTAGATCCTGAAGATGAAACTCAAATACTTTGGCCACCTAATGAGAAAGAAGGACCTACTGGAGAAGGGCCTAATGCTGGGAGACTGAGGGCAAAAGAAGAAGACCACAGAGAACAAGGTGGCGGAATGGAGTCACCAAAGCAGTAGGTATGAGCTTAAATAAATGGACTCCAGAGGATGGTAGAGGACAGAAAGGCCTAGAGGAACGTTGTCCATGGGATCGTGATGGGACAGAGATGACTTCGCAACTAACCACAACAAGCATTGTTGACCAATGAGACTCATAAGAGAAGTAATATCATGTTCTATTTCATATTCTTCATGGTTTCAGAACTATCAGATTTTGTTCCCATTACATGCTATGGTAACAGAAGGGATTGGATTTTTTTAAAAATTCACATACTCTGACACTATTTTTCCACTATGTGATTGAACAGTAATCTTGTCAACATGCCTTTTGCATTTTACTAATGGTGCTTGATTTCCAAAGCTACATATGTAAAAACCACATGAGTTGGGCTGGAAAATAAAAATATAAAAAAGTCTCCTTATTTTGATATAGTAAAATCAAAACCATTTTGTACAAATGAGTGTCAGATGTTTGCATTTTGTTTATACTATCAGATACACTCCTTGTCAGAGTTGGTACTTTTCAGTAAATATCATTTGTTTAGACTAGGAGACGTTTTAGAGGGAAAACATTTTCTAAAGCTGTCTTTCAAAAGAAAAAAAAATCCAGCCGTCTCATGCTTGTAAATATTGGGAAACTACAAATGCCTTAGAATGCATCAAATTTAGTTTGTGGAATAATTTCATTATATATACTTAGAATGCTGAAGGCCAGTATTTAATATTAGGCACATGTAAAACCCACAGGTGGAATTCTGCTTTCAGATCAGTTTTCTTGACCACAACCAACAAATTCCCATTGAAAATCCACTTGCCTACTCAAATTTCAGAGCTGATTTGTTTCTGCTGCCATCCTTCAATGTTACCAAATTGCTTGATTTAGTTAGGCAGCAATCTTACCCGTACCTTCCTGGAAATAAGCCTTACTAACAAAAAGAATCTTACATCTAAGTAAACATGCATAGAACTGCACTGTTAAGACCCCATGTATTCTTATGTACTATTGTCAGTGCAGATACAGGTAGTCCTTGACTTAGAATAGAATAGAATCACAGAGTTGGAAGGATTGATTGATTGATTGATTGATTTTATATGCCGCCCTTTTCCCCCGAAGGGGACTCAGGGCGGTTTACAACTCAACCAGGGAAGGGGAGTACAAACAAGAATTTAAAACAACATAAAAACAATGCATGATTAAAAACGCAACAGTCATACCAATTCGAGACGGGGGCAACAGTTCTTTAGCCCCAGGCCTGTCGGAACAGCCAGGATTTAAGGGCTTTGCGGAAGGCCTGGAGGGTGGTGAGGGTTCGAATCTCCACGGGGAGTTCGTTCCAGAGGGTCGGAGCAGCCACAGAGAAGGCTCTCCTCCGGGTAGTCGCCAGTCGACACTGGCCGGCGGATGGAATTCGGAGGAGGCCTAATCTGTGGGATCTAATCGGTCTAGTGGAGGTAATTGGCAGCAGGCGGTCTCTCAAGTACCCAGGTCCAATACCATGAAGGGCTTTATAAGTGACGACTAGCACCTTGAAGCGTATCCGGAGACCAATAGGCAGCCAGTGCAGCTCGCGGAGGATAGGTGTTACATGGGTGAACCGAGGCGCACCCACGATCGCTCGCGCGGCTGCATTCTGGACAAGCTGAAGTCGCCGAATGCTCTTCAAGGGCTGCCCCATGTAGAGCACGTTGCAGTAGTGGGAAGGGACCTTGGAGGTCTTCTAGTTCAAACCCCTGCCTAGGCAGGAAAACCTACACCACTTCAGACAAATGGTTATTTAACATCTTCTTAAAAACTCCGAGTGTTGGAGTATTCACAACTTCTGGAGGCAAGTTGTTCCACTGATTAATTGTTCTGTCAGGAAATTTCTCCTTAGTTCTAAGTTGCTTCTCTCCTTGATTAGTTTCCACCAATTGCTTCTTGTTCTGCCCTCAGGTGCTTTGGAGAATAGATTGACTCCCTCTTCTTTGTGGCAAACCCTGAGATATTGGAACACTGCTATCATGTCTCCCCTAGTCCTTCTTTTCATTAAACTAGACATAACCAGTTCCTGCATTCATTCTTCATATGTTTTAATCTCCAGTCCCCTAATCATCTTTGTTACTCTTCACTTCACTCTTTCTAGAGTCTCCACTTACAACTATTCATTTAATAACCATTCAAAGTTGCACCAGTGCTTTAAAAAAGCTATTTAGAAGTGGTCCTAGTACATGTAACTATTGCAGTGATATTGTACCTACAGTCATGTGATCAAAATTCAGGTTCCTAGCAACCGGCATATATTAACAACAGTAGAGTGTCCTGGAGTCATGTTATCACCATTTGAAACTTTCCCAGGGACCTTTCCATTAGCAAAGTCAATGGAGGAAGCCAGATTTGCTTAACAACAGATTTGCTTCATGATCTCAACCAAAAAGTCATAAAATCAGACAAGATTCAGTTAACAACTGCTTCGCTTAGTGATAGAAAATCCAGTACCATTTGAGGACCACCTATATTATCATCCGTAAGACTCCGTGAGATGTGTTACTTTCCCACACAAAGTTTGTTTTATTTGTAAGAATGAAAAATCTTGGCTCAAAAACTAAATTGTCACAACTCGGTGGTGTGAAATTAAGTAATATCCAGATTGGATAAAGGTACAACAGCTTTAAGAAAGGACCTCATTTTTCTTTCCTTTCTGGATCCAAAAAAACCACTGAGTAGACAAATGGGAGAATATCAGCATTGGTTTCAATTCTGACTTTGTGTGGTGGTCTTTTTAACACAAGGATCTCAGAGCACTGGAGTCTCTGGAGTGACAGGAGAAGATATTTTGATGCTATAAAATATGCATTACCATAAGTTACTTATCAGTGTGCATTGGCCATCTCTGGATAATCTAGAAATCCATTGCATTAAGACAATTCTAAGTTCTGATTTCTCAGCTATCAGTATTTCAGCACTAAAGTAATAAAAATTTCAAACAAATTTGTTTCATGAATGAAGGCAAGTATACTTGTCCAAGGATAATGTTGCCAGATCCAATCTGGATCAATCACAGGGACCAGAGATTTAGTCTTCTGAGCTTTCGGACTTGTGTGGAGACGAGACCTTGGCAACACAAGGAAACAACAGCCAATAGCCAGCCATCAACACACCAATCAACCAATATGAAGGTACGACATAAATAGATGTATGGAATAGCCCAAAGCACATGTTCTGGTGGAACACAGTTCCTTAAGGTTAGGGTCCCGCAGGAGTTTGAAAGCTCAGAAGCCTAAACTTCTGGTGCCATTGACTGACCCAGATTAGATCTTGCAATTTATTTCACATGACTTTTAAAGGATAGGTTACCCCATCCCTGTTGGAGCTGTGTTAGACTAATATGATTCTGTCATTGCTTGAGCCTTAATGCACTCCTCTGGTAGGTAATCTGATTCTTCTTCCCATTTGTTCTCCATTCAGTCTCCAAACCTCCAAGCTTCCAGGGAGTTGTCTCACAAGCTGCCTTGCCAAACATCCATCAACAATTTAGGCAGTGTCAGAAATAGATAACAGAACAGGTGCACATAGTAAGGTACCTTAACATCTAATGATTACATGCACCTTTTTTCAAAAATACACAAAACAATCCAAATTTAATGGTGAGGGGACTGAACAAGCTTCCTTCTGCAGTTAATTGAAACTAACTAGAACAGTAGCCATTTATGACCTGTAAAAAGAAAAAAAGGCAACAAATCAGAATGCTAAAAAGAGAGGGAGAAAAGAGACAGACAACGCAAATTTAGAAATAATTACTGAAATTTAAATATTGTAGTTAGTGCTAACTATTGACTAGTACCCTTTGAGGAGATTTTTAAGTGAAAAATTGGATTCACCTAACATAATGGCATTAAGCCTGTATTTATTCTGTGCTGGCAGTCCAGCAAGTCTCTATGAAACATTGAAAGGGTATTTTACTTTCACTAAAGCTATACTCCAAATGTCTCTTTGAGCTTTCTCACTATGGATATTATCAAGGGCCATTTTGTTGGCCCTGTTCTGATATTCTTGTTTGTCCATCAAAATATCCTTTAAAGTGAAACAGCCAGTCCAGTGACATCCTATTTGAACGCCTCTGTTGGAAGCAATGAGATATACTCCTTTACTATTTGGACTTGAACTACTTCTTTGAAATAGACTTCTGCAATGACAGGTGGAGTGAAGTAGTGTCCCTTCACACCAATCTAATCAGTAAATTTTTGGGTTGCCACAAAATGTGGTCTATATTCACTTGGGGGAATCTAAATTTATTCAAAATCAGTTATATTCCTTGATTAAAGGTAAAGGTTCCTCTTGCACACACTGTATGTGCTAGTCATTCCTTGATTATGTTGCTATTAAACTTGGATCTTGCTCATTTTGCCAGTTCTTCACAATTGTCAATGCAACCATATCATCTCAAAGAAATTTTAATTAGAATTCTTCATTTTCCTTGCTATTGCTAACATGTTAATTGGGCTGCTGGTGTGCTGTTTCTTTTCTCTTCTTTTTTTGTTTTGAATTGGTGCATAACAGTCCATTTTATGGTTCTTTATATCCCAGTAACCTCATCATCATCCCTAAAATTGAAAGTTATTTGTACCGGCCCCTCTTTCTGGAGCAAGCGAAAATAAGAATGCCAGCTTGTGCTAGTTAATTACAGCAAAAAGAGAGATTTTAAGCATTGTTCTCACATTATAGTACATTTTATACAGTTTAGTTTAAGTAAATATACACATGAATATACACATGAATATACTTACTTAAAATTAAACTGCATAAAATATACTATAATGTGAGAATATTAAGTATGTATACCAGTCAGGGGAGGTAGGGGAGGTGGGGCCTCACCAGTGTCATGAGGAAAAGAAAAGAATAATTAAAGGAAAAAGACTAAGGTAGTTGCTGCCAGACTCCAGAGTGGATGATTCTGAGTCTGCTTAGTGCTAACTGCAGGGGGAGGCGAGAGAACTACGTGCCTCCTTTGCATAAGGAATTTTTCGCCTTTTAACCCTTGCTCAGAGTTAAGCAAGGGTTAAAAGGCAAAAAATTCCTTATGCAAAGGAGGCACGTGGTTCTCTGCCTCCTGATCTGGCAGCAGCAACTCGTGCTTAAGTTGCCTTTTAATTTAATTTTTTACATTTTCATCATGGCAGGCGGACAAGAGGAGAGTTGAAATCCACAGCTGGAAAAGGTATGTGGATTGGACGGAGGGAGGGGGGGAATTCAAAATTATTCTAATTTAATTTGTAATTTTTTATTGTGATGAATTTGTGTGTGCGTGTGTTTCTTCTTCACAGAGGGGGGGTCAGAGGAGGCGGGGGCAAGGCGGCGGAGCACGGAACTGGCAGGGATGTTCTTGCTGCTTCGTCCGACAGGCCAGGCATCTCACGTTTATGTCCGCCATAAATGTGAGATGCCTGGCCTGTTGGACACAGCAGTGGGGTCAGAGGATGCGGGGGGGCAAGACGGCGGAGCGTGGCAGTGGCAGGGACGTTCTTGCCACTGTGTCCGACAGGCCAGGCGTCTCGCGTTTATGTCCTCCATAAACACGAGATGCCTGTCAGACACAGCGGCGAGAACGTCCCCATTGCTGCCGCGCTCCCCCGCCTCACCCCCCACCTCCTCCGTCCCCATCTGCTGCTGGTGTTCCCTCCCCCCCAAGCTATCCCGACCGAGGCTTTAATCGGCTATGGAGGCGAAGGGGAATTAATTGAGTTGGCTCTTGGTTGGCACCGAGGGCGCCCTGAGGGCGCCCCGAGTGGGTTTCGTGGCATGAGTCAACCTCTGCTTTTCTTTTCGAGACGCCCTTCTCCGCCTTCCAACCCCCCCTCCCCCAAAAAATCTCCCAGTTCCAACCGGTTTCCCCCTTTTTACTTGTTTTTTAAAAAAATAAAGGATAGCATTGCCAAGGGGAGAGCAACATGCCAGGGGGACATGCCAGTCCGACCGAGGCTTTAATGGGCTATGGAGGCGAACGGGAATTAATCAAGTTGGCTCTTGGTTGGCACCGAGGGCGCCCCGAGTGGGTTTTGTGGGGAGGGAGTGTAGGGGGGGCAACTGGCTGAGCCCTGAATGGAGGCAGCTGTTTTCCTGCAGCTTCTTTATGGCTTTGTCAGCAGCGGGATCGCTTCATGCAGGTGCGATTCATATGCAGATGGAGACGCGGGGAAGCAAGGAGGTTGGCAGGAGTTGAAGAAAAGAGGAGGAGGCGGGGGCGAAGCGAGGGAGCGCGGCAGTGGCAGGGACATTCTCGCCGCTGCTGCACTCTTGCCTCACCAACCGTAATCCTCACCGCACGTCACTGATGTATACACATGAATATGAGGTGTCTCAGTGGCTAACACGATCAGAAAGGTCAGCAGTTTAGCGGTTTGAATTCTTAGTGCTGCAAAATGAAATGAGCTCCCATTACTTGTCCAAGCTTCTGCTAAACTAGCAGTTCTACTTATAAAAATGCAAGTAGAAAAATAGGGACCACTTTGGTGGGAAGGTAACAACATTCCGTGCACCTTCAGGGTTTAGTCATGCCGGCCACATGACCACAGAGACGTCTTTGGACAGTGCTGGCTCTTCGGCTTTGAAAGGTTGATGACCACTGCCCCTAGAGTCGGGAACGACTAGCACATATATGTGAGATGAACCTTTACCATTACATTTACCTTTACAAATGAATACTGAGTATTGTCCTCAACTATCACTTTATTCTTATCCCAACAGAAATCTCTCAATCTGAATGAGGTAGGAAGAAGTTCCAAATTAATACATTTGAACAATATCACATATTTGGGCACGAGTCTGTTCTTCAAGCTTGCTGTTCAGGTCCCAGATGTTTTGTTACCAAACTAGGTAACCTCTTCAGTGGCATTTGAAGATGTTACTAGTTTGCTTATAAAATGTATTGGAGCTAAAGAGCAGTATCATAGAACAAATCTCTGCCAAAACCTACAACTGAGCTATGAATATTCTCAACAATTTCTATTATCGCATATTTTTTTTCAAACTTGGCAATTTTGCGATGTGTGAACTTATATCTTACATATCCACACATCTTAAAGTTACAAATTTTGGAAAACACTGTTTTAGACAAAGAGGAAAAGTGTCTGGCTCAACAATAAAAGGTCACAATAAACACACAAATAACTGTTCCCCCACATTGGACAGGGAATGGGAATCATCATATGAACCTTTATTATGGCTATCCCAAATGCCTACACACACAAAAATGCAGAGAAAAATTGCTGCTGATCATAAATAGCAGCTGTTTATCAGATTTCTTATATCACTATAATTATTGCCAACAATGATGGAAAATGCATTTTTATATGCAAAACAGCTGCTTTGTTTCCCTCAGATATCCCCATGAAATCAAAACCAAAGCTTTCATGTATAACCTGTAGCATATAACCACAAAACCCACTATTTTTCTGAATACATTCATAGGCCCTCTCTGTATGTGGAAATTATGACTAGGAAAAATTCTATTGCCTATAGCTTTCAAAATGCCTTCCTGGGAATAAAAAGAACAACATGTAATTTAGAACAGCAACCTCAGCCAATTTCATTAAGTGCCATCTTAATTGAGCAGGCGTCTAATCATCACACCAGTGGTAATTGGTGGTTCTACCAAATCTAAATATGTGTTTATGAATGAAGTATTCTAGCAACCACTAATAAAAGTATATAATTCACCACATCAAGACTGCTGTTTTTCTGCCCTGAATTCTTAGAACTTTTCCCAAGGCTAAGCCATAAGAGTCTGCTTTGCAATGCCCACGTTCTTGAAGGCAGCATTATTCAAGAAGAGTCAATTATTTATTTTTAAGATTTTTTAAAAATAAATAACACAAGGCAGAAAACATACCCAGTACTCTTTTTCTATCCTATTTCCCCCACAACATTCCTGTGAAATGAGCTGGGATGAGAGAGAGTGACTGGCCCAAGGTCATCTAGACTTCAAGTCTATGGCAGGACTAGAAATCACAATCTCCTGGTTTGTAGCCTAGAGTCTTCAACATAAGAGCAATTTAGTGTATTTACTTATTTATAAGAACTTCTATTCCTTGCATGGGCATTATTTCACTTGAATATCAATTGAATTTTTAAACTCTCCTACCTATACTTTTTATAATGCAGAGAGGCAGTCCAGTTGGTAGTTTTATATCAGAGAGATTCCCTACAATCAAAGAAAACAAGTCCAATATTCTCTCCAAAAAGACATGAGCTCCTTATTCCACCTCATGGTTTATACAGATAGATATATAGATATAGTTATAGTTATAGATATAGAGATAGAGATAGAGATAGAGATAGAGATAGAGATAGAGATAGAGATAGAGATAGAGATAGAGATAGAGATAGAGATAGAGATAGAGATAGAGATAGAGATAGAGATAGAGAGATAGAGAGATAGAGAGATAGAGATAGAGATAGAGATAGAGATAGAGATAGAGATAGAGATAGAGATAGAGATAGAGATAGAGATAGAGATAGAGATGGTAAAGGTTCACCTCACACATATGTGCTAGTCATTCCTGACTCTAAGGAGCAGTGCTCATCTCTGTTTTAAAGTTGAAGAGCCAGCGCTATCCAAAGATGTCACCGAGGTCATGTGGCCAGCATGACTAAATGCCGAAGGCGCACAGAATGCTCTTACCTTTCCACCAAAGTGGTCCCTATGTTTCTACTTGCAATTTTTACATGATTTCAAACTGCTAGGTTGGCGGAAGCTGGGACAAGTAACAGGAGCTCACTCTGTTACGTGGTGCTAGGGATTGGAACTGCCAAACTGCTGACCTTTTTGACCGACAAGTTCAGTGTCTTAGTCACTGAGCCACCACATTCCATATATATATATGTATATGTATGTATGTATGTGTATATGGCTAGCTGATGAGAACTAAATAGCTTGAAATAGATCTATACTAGTCTCCCTTTATTTATTTATCAGCACAAATACAACACAAAATGTAACAAAGGCAACAGTAAAAATATTGGGTTTCTGTCTGGATGGTCTCTTGTGACGAGCCGATGGACAGAAATGGAAGTGGTGAACTTCCTCCCATATTTGGGCATACCGGGGGTTGTAACTCTAAATAGATACCTATCACCCTGGCTTAGCTGATAAGGAGTCAAACTCTGTGGCTTAATGGTTAACACATCTGCCTAAGATGCAATACAGCACAGGTTCAAATCCCAGTAAGGGTATGGCTAGCTGATAAGAGCTAAATAGCTTGAAATCGATCTATACTAGTCTCCCTTTATTTATTTATCAGCACAAATAATACATACATACATACATACATACATACATACATACATACATACATACATTGTTGCCTTATTTAGGTAATAGAAATAGAGCCAAACCAGGAACAGTGAAAAACAGAAAACAAATTATAAAAATGTTTTTAAGGAATCCTGAAAGTTCTAGTAGTAGTATTTTAAAGGGTAGCAGGAGGAAGGAAGACTAACCCACTCTTGCTTCAAGTGAGCCTAAATGACAGTATGTATAGTAATCAAAGAATGCTTCATTTCAGTTTAGTTAGAAAATATTAAAATAATGGAAGATTATAAATGGCCTGAGAAAATATTTGGATGAGTGCAATATCCATGACTTTCGGTTGGAATAAAATATAACTCAAGTAGGCACAGAGGATGGGTTAGAAGATATTATTATTATTATTAAAATTATTTGCTTCCTATTTGGCCATGGGAATACTCTGCTATGGCTTTTACCAAAAACAAGTCATTATGCCATTTTGCCAATTATAGCAATATCCATGGAAGGGAATGGCATTGCTGGTGTGCACCACATGTGGTGTCACCACTATCAAGCTTTTATGGTACCATAATAGCACTTAGAACCATGCTGATGGCTCAAACTTCACACAGGATTTTGTCACTAGATTCAGTTGTTTAAATGTAAAGACAGAAATGTGGAAATGTCAAACAGATCCTGGGACAAATGATATCCATTTACCACATGCTGTTGTGTATATGCTGTGTGTGTGTGTGTGTGTGTGTGTGTGTGTGTGTGTGTACCTGTGCACAAGCTGTGTTTCTTAATTTCTTTTGCTTTTTTGTGTTGCAAATGTGTCATGAATATCCAAACATTTCAAATGTACAGATGTATAAATTTATGGACATTTGTGCCATGTATTCTGGAATTTACCCATTATGGAATGTGCATGTAACCATAATTACAAACACTGGAATGTCAGCCATGTGCTTGCCCACAGAAAATTGTTGTACATATGCCAAAAAGACAGCAAATATATCACAGCAAAGCTGAATGACAGATAATGTGAAAATGATTATCACTTGTAATTTTATACACTACTGCAGCTTATTAGTTTTCATTCAGCTGCATGAAATCATTTTACTTATTTCAAATCTGTCTTAGTAACACTGAGTTTCATACAAGTTTATTGAAGTTGTGAGGACGGGGTGAAACCTTAGAAAGAAAAAAAAGGGCAAAATTCAATCCTAGCCAATAACTAACATAGATCAGTAACTCCAGAAGATGGTACTTTAATGTCTTTATATAGAGAGAATAAATGTTAGCGATCTAAAAAGAGCATTCAGTTGCAATAATTATTTTCACAAGAATCATAGAATCAGAGTCGGAGGAGACTTTGTAGATCCAACTTCTGTCCAGGATAGAAACTGTCAAGCCATGCCAGACAAATATCTGTCCAACCTGAAAGATCTGATAAATAAAAAGGCTTATTTCATACTAAGCTTTCAAAAGATGATGTTTTTACTATTACAGGGAGCCTCCTAAACTCTAGTAGAAGAATTCAGCTATGGACAGTGATTAACTGCACTTATCAACTATTCTCAAAGCAACAAACCAAAGTCAAGCATATAGATAATTTAATCATTGAAACTTTAGAATGAGGAGATAAAAAGAAAATCCCAATGCAGAAAATGCTAATGTATTGATGTGAAAGATAAAACTGAATTCAAATATTATAACCATTAATACAAGAAAACATATAAATAAGTTTTTGTTTTGTCTTGTTTAAATTCTCTTTGGGAAAATAAATAAATGTGTCTGGTGCCAGGGAGATGTGTATATAACAGAGAAGAGATTGTACAAGGAGTTGATGGCAACATTTCTAATACATTTTTATCAAAAGGTCTAAACTTTTGTGAGTGTAAATCACTTTCTCAGATGCTTCTAGTGAGCTACAGTTCATAAAACCTTATATCTTATGTCTCTTAATAACATTTGCTAGTCAGAATGAGACCAGCTGATCACAGGAAAGATACAAGTAGTCCTTATTTAGTGATCTTTGCAGTTACAATGATGGAAAAATAAAGAAAAGGTATAGAGTCAAGATCACATGAAGTGTTAATACCATTCTATAATGCCTTGGTAAGATCACACTTGGAATACAGCATCCAGTTTTGGTCGTCACAATTTTAAAAAGATGTGGAGACTCTAGAAAGAGTGCAGAGAAGAGCAACAAAGGTGATTAGGGAACTGGAGGCTAAAACATAAGAAATGGTCGCCGGAATTGGGTATGTTTTAGATTTATGAAAAGAAGGACTAAAGGTGACATGATAGCAGTGTTCCAATAAAACAGCAGTGTTCTAGGGTCTGCCACAAAGAAGAAGGAGTCAAGCTATTCTCCGAAGCACCTGAGATCAGGACAAGAAACAATCGATGGAAACTAATCAAGGAGAGAAGCAACCTAGAACAACTAATCAGTGGACCAAGTTGCCTCCAAAAGTTGTGAATGCTCCAACACTGGAAGTTTTTAAGAAGAGATTGGATAACATTTGTCTGAAATGGTATAGGATTTCCTGTCTAAGCACGGGGTTGGACTAGAAGACCACCAAGGTCCCTTCCAACTCTGTTATTCTCTTCACTTCTCTTCTATTCTACACTACTCGTCTCTACGCTACTCTATTCTTTAAAAAGGTAATTTTATGACCCATTCTCGCATTTACAACTTTTGCAAGTAAGTTGTAAGGAAACTGAAGCAAGATGATAATAAGCACAGTCACAGTTTCTCTTAGCAAATACTTTTCTTAACAGCCAATTTGCCAGTCCCAATTGTGGTCGCTAAATGAAGATGACCTATATTTTATAACAATTTCAAAAGAGAAGTCACTCTTCCTTTTTCTCATAACTACTTGCCAAATTTTCAGTCAAGGGACCATTTGGAGTCGGATTTATGTTGATGATCTGCAGTTATCAATAGAATCTAAGGGAGGATAATCCTAAAATTCCCACTCTTTTCTTTTGTTTCTTACAGGCATTTGAGATTATCTTTTGAGCTGGACATTCAAACAAGTAGGAGAGTAAACTTGTTATATTTATTTATTTATTTATTTTCCTTCATTCATTCAATGTCACTTATAACAAGGAGATTAAGACAATATTCCTGTCTCTCACACACGCCTGCTTTATCTTCATGATATCCTCCAGAAGTAAACTGGCTGAGATATAATCATTGGTTCGAAGTCATTCAAAGTTTGCAACATTTATCCTTCCAGTCTTATTCTCTTTAGAAACTAGTGCTAGAGTTTTCATACCATGTTATAACATAAATTATTTGATTAAATAAACCTGGTTTAAACTTATGCCATGGTTTAATCATGGTATATAATTTATAGTGAGTGAATATTCATCATGCTAAACTAAGATCAAACAAGCTACATTGTTTACTGTAAACCCAGCTATAAACCCCTATTCCCAGAAAATGGGCAAAAACATTACCAATGACCAGAAACAGATTTTTTTTTAAAGCTCCATTTTCTGAACCGTACTTCTTCTACAAAAAGGTGTCAGAACCAAAGGTTGCATATGCCATTTTTGTACATGATAGGTACGTCTTTCATTGCATCTTCCATCTTGCACATATTGACATTCAGCCCTGCAAATGCCCTTGTCAAAAGAGTTTGCAGATTGCAAACTCCAGGACCAGAAAATGACCGGAAAACAGGTGCCTAATTATTCTTAAGTTATAGCTTGTGCTTAAGGCAGAAAATGCCATAGGTCTCTATCTCTGAAAATAAAAATACAGTGAAAATAAGATATTTGCTGATCCAGATACCCCAAATCAGCTATCTGCAATTGCTGCTGCCCTAAATTCAATGAAAAGCATATATCTCTGTGATTATATACAATTTATGAATCTGGCCAATTCTATATTACATTTTACATTGTTGAAATCTTGCCTTGCCGACCAGATTCACCTTATTAGTGAAAGGGGGACATAAATTTAATATGATAACAATCTTGATGTAAGCAGCAAAATACATATTTAGTTAGAAGATGTGGTTAATTCTTTCATTAATCAAAATAAGAAACAAGACACACATTGATGTTCTCAGAAGAGAAAAATGATCCATTAAGGTTTTGTTTTAATACAATCTGAATATTTTTTCCAAATCTTACATTTACAGGATACTGAGCTAAATACAATTTATTTGATAGCATGCTTAATTTGTATTGATGGTCAAGGAATTTGGCTCAGTGGTTTCAATGTCCTTTTCTAACTAACCCTGTTTTTCATTTATATACCCTAACTCCGTGATGGCGAACCTGTGGCACACAGAACCCTCTCTGTGGGCAACCATGCCATTGCCAACTGCTCTTCTGGTTTCTGGTGCACCAGCTGAACTTCGCATGTGCCAGAGCCCCGGAAACCTGAAGACCAGCTCCCCAGTGCACATGAGCACCGGCCAGCTGGTCTTCAAGTTTCCAGGGCTCTGGTGCACATGCGTGCACCAGCTGAAATTCGCATGTGCCAGAGCCCCAGAAACCTGAAGACCAGCTCCCCAGTGCACATGAGCACCGGCCAGCTGGTCTTCAAGTTTCCAGGGCTCTGGTGCGCATGCGTGCTGGATGCCGATAAGGTTCGTCATCACTGCCCTAACTGACCCACTATTGAAAAATCCTACAAAATAACTTAATCAATTTGGAATCTTGAGAAACTGCCTGAAAGCTTATACTTCTTGCTGTAGATTAGAGAATTGTAATTTCTTCATTTAGTTGAAACCCTCTGATTTTAAATAAAATCAAGAGGAGTTGGGCCCCATTACTACTTGAATGTGTGGCAACTAGGAGATCCAAAACATATGAGGCTGGATTGAAAAAATGTCTCACAAAAAGGCAATACCAACACCCTTCCTTACAGATGCAGTGAAAATTACATGGGCATCCTTATGTAGGAACTAGGGATCAAGCTTTTTGTGATACAGTCTTTATCTTAAATTTCCTAAAGTAAATTAACTTTAAAGCAGATCTAAATTCTAAGGAAATATTTGTCTGCACATGCACAGATTAAAAGAAATGGAAAAGCACAGAAGTAGTACTATAGCTAGAAAATTTAAATGATCCGACGAAACAGGCTACATGAAGATGATTTTGGTATGAACAATATACTGTGACAAAAAAAAATTCAAAATAAAATAGCAAAATGAACATCCATAACATGCTTCAAAGATCAGCACTAGGCTTGTCTGCTATTTCCTCACCTGCCAGTGTCTGGAAGCTTATCAAGGTTTGTAAAGGTAGTCAAGCAATTTTGAGGAAAGCCAGTGTTGTCTAATGCAGGGGTCTCCAACCTTGGCAAATGTAAGACTTTTGGACGTCAAGTCCACAAGTCTTAAAGTTGCCAAGGTTGGAGACCTCATGTCTAGTGATAATTCTGAGGGAACTACAATAATCAAAGTTTAAGTTCCATCTTAGGCATGGAAGCTCACTGGCTGCATTTGGGCTTGCCAGTCTCAGCCCAACCTGTGTCAAAGTTAAATTCTGGCCTCCTTGTAAGCTCCTTCTAGATTTTGCTGACAGAACAATTAATCAGTAGAACAACTTGCCTCCAAAAGTTGTGAATGCCCCAACACTGGAAGTCTTTAAGAAGATGTTGGGTAGCCATTTGTCTGAAATGGTATAGGGTTTCCTGCCTAGGCAGGGGGTTGGAGTAGAAGACCCCCAAGGTCCCTTCCAACTCTGCTATTGTATTGTATTTTAGGGAAAGGCAGAATATACATTTAACAAATACAAAAATACAATACAATGCAATACAATAGCAGAGTTGGAAGGGACCTTGGAGGTAATAAAAGCCTTCACCAAAAAATCAGCTTGGAAAAATATGATAGCAATTGTTGCTGCTTCTTATCCCAAATACTCTTCGATGTGGCTTGTGCTGCAGTTTCAACAGGTTAAAAAAATAAATGTTCAACACTTGAAACAGAAACGTAAATTTCCACAGAAACTTTTCTATGCCCTGGGAGTAAAGTCTGGAGTTTGGAGAGACAGCAAGGCGGTCCAGCATGAAGTAAATTTTGTTTGTGGCATTTGGCAAGGGTGATGGACCGTCAGCTATGTGGTTTCACCTGTTGTTCTGGCTCAGAGAGGGCATATGCAGGAGCAGCAGGGCCGTGACAGCTCTGAGGAAGCAGCGGCAGCTGCAGAATAGCTGAGAACGGAGGGGTGGATGTCTCCTCATCTCACAGTCCCTATTCTCTGGCACAAAGCCTACATTACAAGGCTGTGCTGTGGAGCCATTAGCCTTGGTTGGCTAACATCTGAAAGGACTGATGCATGAGGGTGAGAAAGTATGTTCTCTGCAAAACTCCCTAATAGGAGAACCCCAGCAGCTACTGAACTGCTTTTACTGAATTGTCAAATTATAAACTTATGTTAAATACTATAAAAGTATGTGTGGAATTGTATAAGGGCTACTTTTGAGTAGCTCTTTGGTGATGTTTTCCAAGTTATTTTTCTGCTGCCAATATAAGATACCCTTTCCTCCTCCTTATCCCATGAAGAACCCAAAAGTTCCCAAATTGGCATTTATAGTGGGAAGCAATAAAACATTATTCTATTAAGATGTCATGGTGTGAATGCTGAATATATTGAGGATATACAAATATACCAACTTCTTGAAAAATGTATGGATATATGAAGAGAGAAAGAGACGGGGGACAGGTTCTGGCAGACTTACTTAAATAGCAAGTAAATTGTGGGAAATACCAATTATTTTTCCTTAAAAAGCAATCTAAGGAAGCTACGATTTGCAGCTGAGGAATGGTAAAGGGCTGGACAATGTCTAGCATGTTTTGCTGATTGTTTCTCTGCATTGCATTTTCTGCTACTGATGTAAACATATGGCAGTAGGACATGGCCTCTTTAAAGCTCTCCCAAACTCTAACACTCTCCTTCCTTAATCATTCTGCTCAAGTTCAGACAAAAACATTGAGGACTTTCTGAGTCTTTTCTTTCTTCTTCACTGTTGATGACATTATCAGAAGCAGATACAAACTACAAACTGAAAACTCCTTTCTGGGAACAGAAACAGATCTCCTTAGCAACAGCTAAAGCAGCTCTAAAGGCTTCTCCATCTTACAGCTCTCACTCACAATACCGGTTGCCTTTATAATTGACATACATATAAGGTTGCAGTGCTACCCTGTCTCCCTGAAAATAAGATCTTCCCGGATAATAAGCCCAATCAAGTTTTTGAGGACATGTGCTAAAATAAGCCTTCCACCCAAAATAAGCCCTCCCCGAAAATATTGCAACACAGCAGCAGCCATGAGGTGACCATGCTCACCGCCTCCTGCACCTCAAAAATAATAAGACCTCCCTGAAAATAAGTTACTTATTTCGGGGGTCAAAAGCAAAAAAGACCCTGTCTTATTTTGGGGAAACATGGTATGTACATTTTATGATAAATTAAAATAAGTTACCCCAATTAAATAACTACCAAATAATCATGTTTGACATTGTACTACATTATTTGTGATAACTGCATATCTGTCTAAAAAATGATGTTTTGAGGCTTTGTTATTACTAAATTGTCATATCTCAAGTTGACCTACTAGCAAAGTTGTATAATATTTGATGAATAACAGTACATTTTTCTACCCAAATCCAAATAAATTGTCTACAAACTATATGTTTTAGGTGCATAGATGAAAATGTAGTTCAGTAATATTTGACCAACATGATGCTATAAGTTATTCTTAAAAAAGAAAACAAAGAAAAAAACCTCCCATTTTCAACTATGGGATTTTTTTGAAAATTACTTACTTATAGGCATTGTCTGTTTTATTGTTATTTTCTTCAGAACCCCAGTAGCAAGGACGTAAATGTCTATGGAACTACTGGTGTTAGAATAAACTTTTACAGCATTTCTTATATAAAATAGTTGAGATTTTATTCTTAATCTATAGGTGGTGTAAATGAACACATAATATAATCTGAATTGTGGAAGGTTTTATTTTCAGATATTTTTCTTTCCCTCACTTTGAAGACCTCTAACCCACTCATTTTTTTCCTAATCTGAAAATCGCTGTGAAAGGATTTCTATATAGTGGCTTACTTTGAAATTCATTCAAAGGACAGAAGAACTACAAACATTTGGGGGAGGGAAACAATTGTACAATGAATAACAGAACAAAAGAGACACTTCGGGACTTGGAAAAAGAAAAGAACCTGGTTATGGTCCAAACTTTGGTTTTACTATAGAAGGATTGAAGTGCTAGGAAGACACCTGATAGTACATATGGCTAGGGCTTCAAGATGGCAAACTGAGTATCTTGTTCAGTTTATTCATTGTATCAGTATAACCACACTATGTTCATAACATCAGATTCTTGTTTGGGTATTTGTTTATCCACCTTACTTTTATTTGTTGACTCTCTTTTTCATCATGTGGTCTCAATATTGGAATGTAATAATAGACATAGATAGGAAGGGACAATTTAGATCACTAAATGTCCCCCACCCATGCAATATACAAGCCAAGATCTTGAGTTAGCATAAGGCAGTTTCCTGTGTTCCTACATAAAACCTTCTTTATACAGTGCCAAATTGTTACTCCCTTCCCCTCCACCTCTTGAACTTCGCTCTGCTGCTTTCACAAATCTCCGAATTGACCTGCTTGTTTCTAAGTTAGAAGGAAGTGAAGGGAGGCAGCACCTTGAAGGATAATAGTGAAATCTGAGACAGAGAGCTTTTGTCACAAGCTGTTGGAGGGATGAATTCTCCTGAAGCTTCTCAGATTTCAGCTATGTGGAGAAACATATTATGAGATCCCATCAATGGTGACAAAGGTATAAGGATGTGTGCATCGGTGTTCAATGCAATATACCTGTTTTCTGTACTAACAGTGAGAATCTTTGTTTCATCTTTAAAGTATTAGGAAGTTTCTTTTCAGATGTAAAATAACATGACAACTGCTGCAATAATAAAACATTGTCTACGCATTTTTGTTTTATGTTACTTATTTTACTCTTGCAAAAGTTAAAAATGTGAATCCTTTATTTATATATCACATAGGCATAAATGTTCGTAACAAGGGCCACATTCCATGAATAATCTATTGAACACCACATGGTAGGATTAAAGCCAGCAAACAGAGGGTAGAGATAGCCCTAACAGGTTGGAGTTGACTATTAACTGTCTAATACTCCATTTTTTTCTGATATCTTTCTCTTCCAATCAGCTGACTACAAAGGAGTGGTAGATAGCTCTGCTAAAGGCACAACCTGATTTCATTTAAAGAACTTTGAATAAGGCTGAATAGCATAGAACAATAAAGTTGTGTACTTTAAGCTTGTATTTAGCTATAGCTTCATTTTAATCCCATTGACATTAATGGGACTGTTTTGGTACCTGTTTTGCTGATACACTACTGCTGACACTTTAAGATATCCTCACATTTGTCCTTGTTAAAATAATGATACTAACTAAGGCAATTTAAAGTCATCTAATTGTCACAGGCTTCTAGATGTCAATCAACTGCTGAGGGCATGAGAAGGGCCTATTAATAATGGAAGCCCTAAGTCAATGTATAATGCAGGCTTTTCAGTTCATTACATGGAGCCTGTATACTTCTGGGAATCACTTTAATGAAGAGATGTTTTGTTATGAACAAAATACTATTGAAAGATTAGACAGATACTCTGCACTGACCTTGCATTAATGTCTTATGATAACATACATCAAATTTCTTAGGATAATTGAAAACAACTGTGTGAATATCAGGGACGTGCAGTCACTAGAGGCAGGGGAGGCGGGGCCTCACCAGTCTCCTGAGGGAAAGGAAGAATTTTAAATTTTTTTTTTTAAATAATTAAAGCCAGGGTAGTTGCTACCAGATTCAAAGTCACAGTGGCTTGGTGTCTGCTCTCAGTGTTAACTATGGGAGGAGGCCAGGGAACTCGGAGCCTCTTTTGCCTAAGGAATTGTTCGCCTTTTAAAAGTTAAGGCGGAGTTAACAAGCGAACACTTTCATATGCAAAAGAGGCACTGATTCTCCCGCCTCCTGATCGGGGAGCAGCGAATCATGCCTTATGAGCTTACGTTAGCATGCTTATGTTGGGCGGACAAGAGGAGAGTTGAGAGAGTTTCCACAGCTGGAAAAGGTGGATCAGACGGAGGGATTCAAATTTATTGTAATTTAATTTGTAATTTAATAAAAAAAAAAAAATTTATTGTGAGGTTTGTGTGTGTGTTTTTTTCTTTCTTCACAGCGGTGGGGTCGGAGGAGGCAGGGGGCGAGGCGGCGGAGCACGGAAGTGGCAGGGACGTTCTCACCGCTGTGTTTCAACAGGCCAGGTGTCTCGCATTTATGTCCGCCATAAACACGAGACACCTGGCCTGTTGGACACAGTGGTGGGGGGGAGGAATTGGCTGGGTGGGCTGGCTGGCTGGCTGGGGAGGGGAGACCCCTTTAAAGCCCAGCACCGAGCAGGGACGAGGAGAGCGGTGAGTCCAGGCAGGGAGCAGGGCGGGCGGGCGGGCGGGCTGCAGGATTGTGACTGTCCGTATGAGGAGGCAGGGGCGGGGGCAAGGCAGTGGAATGCGACGGCGGCGAGAAGCATCTCAGATGGAGCCAGGACACCCGGAAGACAAGCCGGCACTTAAAGGCATGCCGAAGTGCCAGCTTGTCTTCCGGGTGTCCTGGCTCCATCTGAGATGCTTCTCGCCACCGTCGCATTCCACCGCCTTGCCCCCGCCCCCGCCTCCTCCGACAAACAATCCTGATGCCCCTGCCTGCAGCCAGCCCAGCACCGAGCGGGGATGAGGAGGAGGAGGAGGAGAAGAGCGGTGAGTCCAGGCAGGGAACAGGTCGGGCGAAGGGTGGGTGGGCTGGATGCAGGCCGAGGCAGCAGGATTGTTCATCGGAGGAGGCAGGGCGCAAGGCGGTGGAGCGCGACGGTGGCGAGAAGCAACACCCCCGCCACTGTGTCCAACAGGCGTCTCGCGTTTATGTCCTCCATAAATGCGAGACGCCTGTCAGACACAGTGCCAGGGACATTGCTTCTCGCCGCTGCTGCCAGCCCAGCACCGAGCGGGGACGAGGAGGAGGAGGAGGAGGAGAAGAGCGGTGAGTCCAGGCTCGGTGCTGGGCTGGCTGCAGGCCAGGGCCAGGATTGTTTGTCGGAGGAGGCGGGGGGGCAAGGCGGTGGAGCGCGACGGCGGCGGGAAGCAACACCCCCGCCACTGTGTCCGACAGGCGTCTCGCGTTTATGTCCACCATAAATGCGAGACGCCTGTCAGACACAGTGCCGGGGACGTTGCTTCTCGCCGCTGCTGCGGTCTTGCCTCACCAACGGTAACCATCACCGCACGTCACTGTTGAATATAAATATATATACATGTACACATACATATCTTGAGAACGAACCTTGTCCTTAATCAGGGCAGATTGTCAGAAACTTTTTTCTAAGTTAAAAATGTAACTGCTATTTATTATTACTATTGTCTAAGATGAGGAAGGACTATCCACACATCTATGGATCACATGTATTTACCATTGTGCTGCTTCCAGAATTACCCTAGGGCCATGATAGCAAACCTATGGCAAGCATTCTACAGGTGGCACGCAGAGCTATCTCTGATGGCACACGAGCTATCAGCTCCAGCACGCATGTGCGCACCAGCCAGCTGATTTTCGGCCTTCCAGAGAACCAGGGGGGTTACCCTGCCCAGGCTCCAGCGGCTTTTTTGGAACCTGGGGAGGGCAAAAACAGCCTCCTCCAGCCCCCCCTGGAGAAAATACCAAGCTCAGCTTGGAGGTGAGTAGTGCAGCACACGTGTGGGGGGGAGCATCGGGGGTTGTGCATGCATGTGGGGTGTGCTTTGCATTATGGATGCTAGCCCATATGCCATTTCGCTCTCATGTTTTTGGCACCCAACAACAAAAAGGTTAGCCATCACTGCCCTAGGGCCTAGATCAGTTATGGCTAAGCTTTTTCCCATTGCATGCCAAAAGCGGGGGGAGCACGGGGGGGTCATGGGCGGGCGTCCCCACACCCATAATGCTATGGACGTGATTCCCCTGTGCGCATGCACACATGAACCCTCTCCCCCTGCTTTTGGCCCATGATGGATCTGTTTTCCACCCTCCTCAGGCTCCAAAGTCTTTCTGGGGAGGGTGAAAACAGCCTTCCCTGAAGTCTCCAGAGTATGAAAAACCAGCCCTATGAGCAAACCAGAAGTTCAGGAACAGAGTTCAAGGAAGTCTCTAGAGGGAGAAAAACAGCCTTAAAAGAAGGCTGAAGTCAGGCTGTATCTGACAGCGCAATACCTTGCGTTCCCTAACAAATGGCTCCGTGTGCCACCTGTGGCATGCGTGCATAGGTTCGCCATCACGGGCCTAGATATTCCATTGAAATGCAGAGGGTGTCAGGCCTGCAGCCAGAAGTGGATGAGTGGAAATGCCAGCATGGCAGATGAAGCGTGGACCATGTTTGTGGGTATGGGGACAAGACCATGAACTTTCAACTGGGTGGAAAACCCAGGAAGCTTTCAGATTCGGGTTTCCACAGATGTACCAACATGTCTCTCTTAATAAATTGGAATTTTGAGGAAAGCTCTGCCTTGGACTCTGATTTAATTTTGGATGATATTTGGAACATTGACACAGGGACCATTGAAACATAAAACAGTGTTCCACCTGTTTATGGAGAAAAGCTAAATAAAATCTGTTGAGATTTCAGATGGTTTTAGCAGACGCAAAACAGCAAGTAATGTTGCCCTTTTCACTTATGATGACGTTATAAAGATGATATTACTCTTCCAAGAAGAACAGGCAGTGCCTAACTGAAAAATATTCCCTTTTCCTATTCCATATATTTAAAGTTTATTACCATCCAAACTTCTTTTCCTTTCCAGCTTATTCCACAATAATCCTCTGGGAAATACTAAGGTGAGAGGTGGTGACAGATTCAAAGCCAGACTCTGAGCTTACTGGTTAACCGGAGATTTAAATTCTCCCTGTCCTAATCCAGCATTAATCATTATATCATCTGAATAGTTTCCTGCCATTGAAACAAGCAAAATATTTTCCTCTTATTTCCATCTTACTTAGCATCCCTAAACTGACCTCTGTAGATATATGGAGATATTAGCACTCACAATGCTAATTGAGGCAAAATCTAATTTATTCCTCTGGATTTTATCTGAAGACAGTGTGATTTTCCAGTGGAGAATAATGCAAAACTAAATTTTTTTAAGAGTGCATCTGCTTATCCAGACGTGTTTACAGAAGTAATAGAGCTGCTTATGACAAATCTGCTTCATGTAACATTGTCACCTATTTGATGTCCTGAAAACTATTCTTCTAAGACATTTTCCCATGTACCATGTACCAAATAATAGATGGTGAAACTGCTAATAATAAGTAACTTTGGAAGCACAAGCTGCTTACATCAAGTTTGGTTCAAGATATAAAAGTGACAATCTATTGGCAATTTACTGTTCAATAATCAGGAAGCTATAATTTGTCATATCTTTAGCCAGCAAGAAAACATAGTTGCCCTCTGTCAACTACAGGTTGTCTCTTCATAATGTGTAAACAAGGCTTGTGAATCTGGAATGTGGAAAGTGCAATTTTGAAATATCAATATTCATTCCATTATATCTATATAGTTTGTTAATTACAGTAATTAATGTTTTGTACTAAGAGCTTTGGGAAATCTAATCTTCATATTTCTGCCAGACTGAATTTTAGCAAGGTAAATCAATGGGAGGAAAAACTTCTATAACTACCATTGTCTGATGCATAAGATTTCAATGGTACCAGGAAGTGAATGAAGAAAAAAGGGTAGCCAAAGGATTAGGTTGGATATTAGTTTAAGATTTATTTATTTACCAAAACTATAATTAGGAAATGAAGCTCTCTTACAAAGGTAAAACTACAAACAAGAAAATGCTTTAAGGCATGAAAGAAAGTCTGCTTTTTTAAAAAAAAAAAAAAAAAAGCAAGGCTGGATTAGAAGAATCAATAGCTATTTTCAACTTAATTTCCCACACTCTGAATTGGGGATTACCCATTAATTAGTTTGTACCAGTTCCTTTTGAATAGCTATCATTCAAATGTTGATTGAATGACATTTAACTAACGTGCAAAGATTTGGAAAATAAATGTAGGCCTATGCTTTGTGTGTAATTTTGTGAAGCAGCCAAGAGTTCAAATAAAAAGGAGTTCAAAATGGGTCTCCAATAGTTTATAGGGGAATAATCCAAGATAAATATTCATTTCTTGATGATATGGAAGCTGCAGCTAAATCAGGATAGCATTATGTTGCAGGAATGAAAGAGAAGCTATAGAATGTAAACAAATATTTATATTTGTAGTTTTCTTTAACCTGTAAACTGCAAATGTGTACAACTTTCAAAATTCTCACTTTCCATTTAGGAACTAAAATCTCAATCTATTTGGACACTGCTAGATTGGATAGGCTAAAGTATACAACTGGGTACAGGCATCTAAATTTTTAATCTTGCACTGCAAATATCTTCCCAAATGTTACCAAACTGTAATTTTTCATTTGATAAAATAGAGAAGTCTATAATATATAGCTAGACATTTATTAACTGAATTTTATTTTATTTTATTATTTATGCATTATTAAATTTGTTTGCCACCAACCTGTATATACTGGGGGAATTATATACATTTTCATTTTTGTCCTAACATTTTGAATTCATTCCAAATGTGATGCTAATCCCAACCCTCCAAATTGCACCTTTCAATGAACATAGCATAAAAGTGAAATTGTGCAAAGTAAAACAAAGGATAGTCTAGTTTTCAACTATGCTAGACAATTCAACTGTACTAGGACCAATAGGCCACTAAAATCTATTTTCATTACAAACTAAAGTATTCGGGAGGGGGGTTGTCTCAGAAAAAAAATAGGCATTTAAGTTGTTATATAATTTTGGTGGTGTAATAAAGGGTGTATACTGTATTGTACATTATGTAAAAGTTTACTGCACTTTTTTTTAAAAGTAGGAAAATGAAAGCACAGCCGATGCATTCCTTGCCTCATCAGAGTCTTCCTTGTTTATTTATTTTATTTTATTTGGGGAATTTATATTGCCACCTATTTGCACATGGAGATTCCAGGCCTTTTACAGAATATAAAACCTCATATAAAAACAATAAAACTAATAAGAGTCATATAATAAATTAATATAATAAAATCACACCCCCACCCCGGTCCCGGGGACAGCACCTCACACGAAGCATTTAATGAGCTCTATCCCACTCTGGATTCCCAGGCCCACTGCCTTCTTTGAAGAAGAAGGGGGGGTCATTCTCATCTCTCGGCAGATGATGTTCCAGAGAGAGGGGGCCACCATGGAAAAGGCCCTTCTGGGTCCAACCAGGTGTATCTAGGGGATGGGACCCGCAGCATTCCCTGCCTCCCTGCTCTGATGGGTCAGGTATTGATTGGCAAGAGACAGTCTCTCAGATAACCTGATCCCAAGCCATGAAGGGTTTTTTTAATAAAAATTTTATTAGTTTTATTACATGCAAAAACACAAACACAAAAAAAAACATCATCTGTCATCACGTCTTGCAGGGAGCGTATCCATTGGTCACAAGTACATTTCGTGCGTTCTATCCATAATCACATATATTCCATTCAGTCTAAATTGTACATGTTAAAAATTTACATATTTTACCATCACCATATCACAGTTTTCATTTAGTTAAGATTTCAAAAACACAGCCACCTGTTGACATTTTCCTTTTTTCCCTTCCCCAGATCCAGTCAATATGCCATATCTCTATATCCTTATAACATGTTCTAAAAATAAAAACATAAAAAAGAAATAAAGAAGAAATAAAGTCAATTAGTAGGACATCTTATATTTCCTCTCTCTAACATATCTTTGTTATTATTATAGTTAACTAAGGGTTATTTACATCTTTCTCTCCTATTCTCTCCACAAACACAAAAAGCAACAATCTCTAAGCAACAATCTATTAGTCTATTAACAAAATGACCATTTAAAAGACAATATAAAGAGAAAAGAAAAAAAATATTGACATTAATAATCACCAAAGTATATGTTAACCTTCCCTTTTGTTTGTATAGTTGAAAGACAGGGAGAAAAAAGAACAGTTGTTTGCCATTTCTACTCCAAATTAAAATTTCTAATTTTAAACATTACTAAACATTCAATAATAATCTATAAGAGTCTACAAATTACTAACATCCCTACTTATTAACCATCAAAAATTAACTAATTTTTATCATCAATTTGGCATTATCAACCAGTGTCCTTCCAGTAGCAAAATAAATCTTTCTCTCTCACCAGCAGCTGTGTCATCTCTCTTATTACAATCTTTTCAGAATTTATCATTTCTCGCCACACTCTGTAGTTTGAAGGATCTCTCAGGTAATTTCATCGCTCTTTAATTGTTATTAACGTAGGCTTAACTTTGGTTATCAAACTTGTTTCTGGATATATTTGTCTTGTTAGTTCCATTTTTTCCACTCTTTTTTTTCCTCCTGCATCTTGAGGTTGAAAGAAAGGCTCCAAGTTGTCAAAGACTCTTTTCCAGCTTCCCTTCTTTTCACTTTCGCTCGTGTTTAGTCCATTAATAGATTCATCTGATATCTTGTCTTTATTTTCTATATTTCCATTCTCTTCTTTAATCTCTTGGGCTCTAACCCTCTCCTCTTTAACTGTAGCACCCATAGGCAGTCCCATTTCTTGTCAAATCTCTTAAGTCCTTCTGCAATATTTTGAAGTCCAGCCAAGATGTTTTGGATTATTAAATTTTCTGCTTCTGAATATTGGTCTATTTTTCAAAGTGCAAAGAACTATAAAGGAAAAAAAATAGGGAGAGGAATCTGCCACTCTAGCCTGTCAAAATTTTAGGAAATGTGTCTGTATTTATTTTAAATCTTGAACACCAGTTCTTTCAGAGTTTTTTTTAAATAGGAGGGTTTTTATTCTTGCTTATCTTTTTCCTTCTCTTGCCAAAATATTTACCAGAAGCACTGACAAAAACAGGTTTCATGCTTTCCAAGTTTTTCCAAACCCTTCCATTGCAAGGTCAGTGAAACCAAGTGAAGCAGAACAAAAGATACATTGTAACCAAAACATAAACAAAGTTCAGACTTTGGCTTCCAGGTGGCAGATTCAATAATCAGTGGTTTTAACCAATAGAAGAAAAAACATTGTTGAAGTAAGAAAATAAATTTAGTTTAGCCAACAAAAGAAATTAGGGGAATAAAAAGGAAAAAAGTAGAAGGAAAGAAATCAGACCATAGACTACAAGCAGGGAAACAGGAAATGTTGCAATTACTTCAATCCGTGAAACATCGTTACTAACAAGAGCAGGAAATCTTCTAATAACAGTCCAATAGGTGGCAAAATCACCGCTTTGTTCTTACTTTGGGGACTGGATGTTATTATTATTTTTTAAAAAAGTTTCTTAACATGGATCTTCTGAAAGTAAAAAAAGAAAAAAAATCCTCATCAGATGGAACGCTTTCGCTTCGTCTCTTCCTTCAGGAGCCATCTCCGACTATGCCAGCCTGGGGGCTGCCTGTTTGTCTTCAGTTGGAAGCGCTACACTTGGGTCAAACAGGGACTTTGCGATGTCCCTGTGACCAGCAAGGCTTTGGCTTCCCTGTCGCCATCTCTTCGGGACGGTTTAGGTCCTACCGGACCATCCAAAGACAAAAGTTTCATCGACAGACCCGGACTGTCGGGTCTGTGTGATGTGTCATCACGACGTGGCTCCTCCCTCACCATAAAGGGTTTTACAGGTGACAACCAGGACCTTGAATTGCACCTGGAAGCAAATCAGCTGCCAATGCAGCTTCCACAGGAAAGGTAAACCATGCGGGCCACTGCATTTTGCACCAACTGGAGCTTCTGAATGTTCTTCAAGGGCAGCCCCATGTAGAGCATGTTGCAATAGTCAAATCAGGAAGTGACTAGGACATGAATTAGACTTCCTTTCTAATCTTATTATGGGATCAATGATCTGGAAATTGGTTCTTTGTTCTTAATACCTTTATTAAGAAACTAAGACACTGAAATAACTTTTATAAAGTATATATTACTGTAATTAATTGTCATTAACTGTGATGGGCTCAGTCATTAGCAAATAGATTGTAGATATTGGGAAACCCTATGATCATTATGCTACGTATTTCCTCTCTCTCAGCATTACAATCCTTTTTCTACAGTACAGATACAGTAAAATGTTTGAATGAATTCTAGAAACATTTTATTTTATCTGTCTCTCTTCTTTGGTATGACAGATAAAAATTAATGTCTTTTGGAAAGACATTCTATCAGAAAAATCAATGCCTTTGATTTGGATGTTCAAAGACAGCTTCTCTAAGTGCCCTCCATACTGCCAATCCACAACTTCCAGAATATTAAGAGCTGAAGTGTACACACAACATCTGGAGGCAGAGGAAATCTGCTGAAGGCAGTATTCGTTCACATGTGGTTTCCCACCCTATGTTTTCTAATCCTTCAACTGATCTGGATTCCTGTTGCATAGCTGCACTGTCATATGCACATGCTTGATCAATTTGATTAAGACTTTACATCATGCTATTTCATCACTCACTTATGCTTAGCGAATAATTTCCTCAGGAAAGGTTTGGTTCCAGATGTTCAAGCAACCATCCATTCCCATCAGTACAGAGGAAACATTCATCTCTTGCCTGTCTTTTTTGCATCATTCACACAAAACAATTAAAATGCTTTTCTTTCTTCTGTTAATTGTTTTAAAAGTAATTTGGCAAAAGTCTATAAAACTTTAGGTGATTCAAATGTGTTATAATTTTCATTTAAGCCAATTTTAACCAAATGATTTTCACATTCTTGGTTCTTTGAATTTAGTGAAGATGCTTTTTCTTTCTGTTTGTTTCTTGAAAACAATTTCTTGGTTCTGCCTGGAAATTTGGTGGAAAAAATTCATAAATAATATGTATCTTTCATGAAAGATACATGAAAATTTTCAATGAAAATTAAATCACAATTTAACATTTATTGACTAGTGATTTAGAATTGTATAGTATTGTAACCTGAAGACATAACAAGAAGCAATGGATGGAAATCAATTAATGAGAAATTTCTTGACAGAACACTTAATTAGTAGAAGGTTTTGCTATCAGAAGTTGTGGGTGCTCCAGGGAGGGGTTCCTGCCAGTTCTAACCTCTTCTATAGAAGAGATACAAATCTACAGTGCCATTTACAACCGGTTCCAGCTCCCTCCCCCCACCCGTCCTCACATCATCAAGATGAAGAGTGAAAGGAGGAATTCTGGGAGTTGAAGTCCACAAGTCTTAAAGTTGTCAAGTTTGAACACCCCTGGGGGGTTTTTTTTCTAAAGGGTTAGGGGTGCAAGGGTCTTGTAACATGACAGCTTTAAGACTTACGTGCTTCAAATGCCAGAGTTTCTGAGCCAACATTTTGGTTGCTAAGCAAGAGCGTTGTTAAGTGAGTTTCACCACATTTTACAAGTTGGTCATGCCCACCTAGTCACATGGCCAGTAAGCCACTCCCACCTGGTCAAATGGCCGGCAAGCCACTCCCACAAAATAGGCCACACCTACAGAAGAGGTTCTAAAAAAATTTGAAAGCCACCACTGGGGTGGTCCATCACTTTTAAGAAGATATTGGACAACCACTTGTCTGAAATGGTATAGAGTCTGCTGCTTAAACAGCGGGTTGGACCAGAAGACCTCCAACGTCCATTCAAACTCTGTTATACTGTTATCACAAGAGACATTTTCCCCTTCTGAATCTACCTGAAATTTGTATCAACAGATCTTTCTCTGGCTTGTTCTACCATCAGTGTTTAGAAATGACCCAATTTGAAATAGTCTTTTAACATTTGTCCAGCCTTTAAGATACTGCTTGAGTTTCTGGTTCTAAAGTTTCCCAATTCTGTTTAATAGTTATTTTTGGCCATGTAATAGTTATCCAAGGTATAACAAAATTTATTCTTTTCTAATGCTGGATTTATGAGCCATTTTCAAGACTGAAAATATATTAAATCATTGTGTGATTTCAAAAGAGTATGATTGAACTTACATTCCAGTTCTATCTCTAACACGCAGACTCTTTTTTTTTCTAAGAAGATGGCAGGTTCTTTTCTATCAAGAACATGATTTTCTCAGGTTTTGTATATCTTCAGCAGAGCCAAAACAAGCAGTTGGGGCAGCGATAGAGAAAAATGGATGTGGACATACTTTACATTTCTGATACCCTCATTGCTTACATGGCCAATCTTTTGTATGTTTAATTGTTTTCTTAATTCATCTGTTTCATTTTCCCTTTTAGGCAGACTTTAAAAGAGGACCAAATTAACAAAGATCTGAGGGACGCTTTTATGACATTAGGTAGAAGGCTGTTCAACTTCGATGACCTCACCAGGGCTGTCCACAGGTGTTGTTCAAAAAGTCAATATGACAGCTGGGTCATAATTCTGCCCCTGTTTTATGTTTGTCATATATTTCTTTTTATATATAATCTATGGATTCTTCAAGAAAAGATTGGTTGAATCTGGCTTTGGGAACTAGCTTCTGCTTACTGCAGGACTTATCATTATTGCATACCAATGAACAGCTTACAGTAATTTCAATGAAGCATACATCATTTTATATTCATTTTGTAAAACAGGAAGCAGGAAGGAAAAGAAAAACATGTTTCCATGCAAGACTCATAAAACTGATCATTCTTACAGATTTTCATTTTACATCTACTGTATTCCACCCTTGGCTTACCTTTTTGGCAATTGTTACCAAAGGGGCAGTTTAGAACATCTGCAGACAATTTTTTTTAGGCACTAGTGATTTATAAAATTTTATTTCAAAGACATTTCCTACAAGATCCTGAGCTCTGTGGGACTTCATGAATTTCCCCACAAAAATCCTTGGGTTCTTGCCAGAGTTTCTTTCATGACTTCTCTTGTCTTGGGGATAAAGTGGTTTTGCTTCAACTCAGTCATTGTGAGCTATTAAATCAAGCAGCCCAAACAATTCCTTTACACTTTTGTCATCTTTCATTACATTTTTAAAAATAGTTTTGAATTTAATTTTGAATTGCATTTGTGCTGGATTTGAGCTTCATCTTGTACATATGCAAACACATAACCTTTTGTTTATAATGTGACTTAAGCTGAGGAAAGTGAAATACACAACTAGGCTGCTCAAATTTCCTTAGCTTTGATTCAGATATTAGTGATCATTCAAATCTGTTGTCAGATGAGATATGCATAAGACACATTATTTTTTCAGTATAATATCTTATTTTTCCTATGTAATAATTACACAAATCCAGCTGTGTTCAATGGATCATGCTTCAATTTCCTATGGATGAAATATCATGTAACATCCAGTGATATGATTTGCAGAGATAGTATCGTAAATCCTTAGTGTCTTTGGGTGTTTACAGAATTAAAACGCAGAATTAGGTATGTGGAAGAGTAGCCCATTTTGCAAACAGTAAAATCAATTTCTAATAATATATGAAAAGATTGTAATTAACAATTAAAATTACTTTTTCGTTATCTGTTAGGACAGAATATCCTGATTATAAAGATTCAGGTAAAGGTTCTCCCACACATGTGTGCTAGTCATTTCCATCTCTAGGGGGCGGTGCTCATCTCCATTTCTAAGCCAAAGAGCCAGCACTGTCCAAAGATGTCTCCATGGTCATGTGGCTGGCATGACTAAACGGCAAAGGGGCACGGAACGCTGTTATCTTCCCACCAAAGTGATCCCTATTTTTCTACCTGCATTTTTTACATGCTTTCAAACTGTTAGGTTGGCAGAAGCTGGGACAAGTAACAGGAGCTCACTCTGTTACGTGGCACTAGGGATTCGAACTGCAGAAGATCGACAAGCTCAGCATTTTAGTCACTGAGCCACCATGTCTCTATCCTGATTATATACAGGCACTTTTTAAAGAAAAAAAATTAAATGTCTTTAACTAGGCATCAACTACCTGACCCATTCAGGATTTAGAATATCTATCATCCCCTAAACTTAAGCTACAATTTTAAAAATTATAAACTTTTTAAGACTCATAAAAATAGCTCAAACCTCTTAAAATTAACAAACCTCATGAAGATAAGAAGGCCAAAATCTGATAAGAAATTTCAGAAAGTTCTGACAATCTTGCATGAAATCTTATGACCATAAATAGTTTAAGAAATGTTCAAGAGGGAACTTCCGGGGGAGGAGCCTGTCGTCGTTGGGAGCTCAACGAGCTCCCCCCAGGGTTCTGGTCTGTATATCTAAAAGATCTATAGATATCTCCCCTTTTAGGCAGAAAGGGGCAGGGAGGAGCTCAGTCGTTAGAATCTCTTTGAAATTCACAGCCTTTTGTTTTTCGCTGTGAACGGAGAAGAGGTTCAACACAAAGCTGAGCTTTTTTTTTTTTTACTCCAGCCAGATCTTCTCAGCTGTTTTTTTCAGCCCAAGGCAGGTCATCCTCCCCCCTCAGAACAAATTTAAGCTATTTAAAATCGGTCCGGGCAGTGACCATTCCTGAAATCCTTTTTTGTTTATCACTATTTAAATACCAGCTTCAATCTAACCAAAAACTCCTTTGTTTAACTGTTTTTCAAAATGGCGATTTTATAACCTTCGCAGTTGATATATTTAATCAGCCCTGTTTTTTTGAAGACTTTTCTTTACTAATTGCCAAAGTTTACTCAAAGTATTTTATTGCAAATCAGGGTGTGCAGAGACTTTGTTTGTTTGCTTTTGTTTTTTTTATAATGGCTCCCAAGTCCAAAAATTCCAAGCGTTTTCTTAACAATACATCCCAAGTAATCGCGATAAAGCCACAGTCTTTGCCTTCTACGCCCCCTACTGGAGATTTGTTAATGAAAGAATTTCTTTTTGAAACTCTCAGAGAATTTAGAGAGGAAATAATGCAATTTATTTCGGAACTATGTGATAAATTTGATGCTAAGATTGCCCAAACAAGGAAGGATACCATCGGAGCGATAACCGTGATGACAGATTACATTGCAGGAATGGAGGATAAATTGGAACTTTTGGAACAAGACAATTTTAATCTGACATCTAAAATCGAAAAGTTGCAACAGGAAATTGAAATGGCAGAGAGACAACTTGTTATGACAAATTATAAAAAGACTGCGTTTGCAATAAGAGTTAGGGGATTGCGTGAAAACGAACAGGAGAATTTGAAGCAGACCTTTTTTGAGGCTTTCAGTGGTGTGGTTGGCGGTCCGGGACTCAACTTTGATTGGCAGATCCAAAAAATTTACCGCCATAACTCGTGGACAGCAAAACAGAGACAGCTTCCGAGAGATGTGATTATATATTTTGCTACAAAAGAGTCCAGAAACGCAATGCTGCAAGAGTTCTACAACAACAGGCTGCGAATTGATGGACAGGATTTGATCGTTTTCAAAGAGGTGCCTCCCCAGATGTTAAAAGCCAGGAGAGACTATGCTTTTTTAACTAAAGAACTTAGAGATAATCAGATACGGTACAGATGGGAAGCGCCATTTGGTATTACAGTCACACTTAACGATCAGAAACATCGCCTCAACTCAGCTTGTGAAGCCCGAGACTTTTATCATAAGATTTTAAAGGCGGGACTTCCTGAATTACCCGGACTTGGACAAATACAAGGAGAAGTACAACAGAAATAACCAATCACACAACTACAAGGCGGGAGCTATCGTTTTTCCCCTTCGGAAGGGCAGCAGAGCGGAGAACAAGGATTTAGTTATGCTTTCAAAATATTTGCTTAATCTTAACTTGAATAACACTCTGTGACTATGTTTTGTAGAAAATGGCATAGCGCTATACCGATCAAGAGACATTAAGGCTGTAAGAAATGATGCTGATCACCTCGGAAATTATATTGTATGGGACTTTAAAAAAAAAAAAAGACTTGATGGACAACTTGGAACTTTTACATAAACTGCTTATGTTTTATTCTCTAGGGTGAGGAAGGCGGAGATTGTGATGCTTTTGGATTGTGGTTTAGGTTGAATCGAGTTGGGAAGGGTGGCGCAGATGGGAGGGTAGTGAAGGATTAATTAGAGATTATTTTGAGCCAGAAAGTAAGCTGACTTTTATAGTAATTTTTATTTGAACATAAGTTTGGAAGAATATATTCAGGGAGCTTGAAGGAAGGCGGAGCAAATAGGGGAGGTGTACGGATGATAATAAAATATATATATGGACACGGGTAGAGGCAGGATGAGTGGAGTTGGAACAGAAACCGAGAGAAATATTTGAGGTGTTTAAGTTGCTTTATAGAGAAAGAAGTAAAAGGGATATATTAAAGGTTTGGAAATGGATACATATTTAGATAAAGAGACAAGGTCACTAGCTAGAGTAGAATTTTATTTGATTAACTCACTTGGTTTCAACATAGTTTGAAATCCTGCAAGTAATAAATTAATTGAGATTAGGAATGATGTACATTGTTTAAGTGTTAATATTGATGGGAAGCTGAGTTTAAGGTAGAGAGTTTATTGATTTTTTTTCTGGGGGGGGTTTCCCCCTTTTATTTTTTAATTATTCTTTTCTTTTTTTCCTTTATTTTTTATTTTTTATTATTTTTTAACTTTTAATCTATCTGGTTTCAATATACTCCAGACTTTGCTTGATAAGGAACGATGTCGGGAATGGGATCTGGGAAGTCGGAAGGGGGTCTGGGAGGGGGGTTCATGGGGGGAGGGGGGAGGGTGGAAATGTAGATTCAATTTTTAAAACAATGAATGCACTTGGATACTGTTTCTTTTTTTTTCTTTTTCTTTCTTTTTTTGTCTTTTCCCTAAAAAAATTTTTTTCCTTATAATTTTAGTGTAAATTACAAAACGAATAGACCAATGAATAGTAAAAATACACCGAAGTGAGGAGTAGAGGGAAAGAAGAGGGAGGAATGAAGAGGGAGTGAGAAGAGAATGTAAGGAGGGTGAGATGGTGGGAAGGGGAGAAAGGAATGGTTGAGGGGGAGGGGAAGTAGAAGAGGGGATTGTTGGAGGGGAGAAATGAAAGTTGGAGGGGTAGAAGAAAGGGTGTATGAAGGATAGAAGTGTTATGAGTTGTATTTATTGCTTTTTTTTCTTTTTAACTGCACAGTATTTAAGTGATTGTATAAAGGAAAATGAAAATGAAATAAAATGTTTTAAAAGCTTAAAAGAAATGTTTAAGAGGGATACAGTGGCCTAGTAATTAAGATGCTGGGCTTGTTGATCAGAAGATAGGCAATTTGAGAACCAAGCACAGCATGATGGGATGAGCTCCCATTCTTGCCCCAGCCCCTGCCAACCTAACAGTTTGAAAGCATGCAAATGCAAGTAGATAAGTAGGTACTTTGGTAGAAAAGTAACAATTCGGTGCACTTCAGTGTATAGTCATGTCAGCCACATGAACATGGTAGAGTCTTCAGATAATGCTGGCTCCCTCAGCTATGAAACAGAGATGAACATTATTTTATAGTCGAAATCAGAGAGGACTGGACAGGGGAAACCTTTATTTTTTTCTTAACCTTTATATCATAGAGGCCTCCTTGCAACACTTTGAGATTTTATTTCATCATGTGTTAGCTCACTAACAATAATAATTGGTTGTCTATGAAAATAGTTTACACCTATTTCAAGCTGAGGAAAAAGAGGAAGCATACTTGAAGAGGTAGGGTAAATGTCTTAAGTACAACTTTTGCTCTATAACACAAAAAGATTCATCTATGGTTAACCCAGATGTTCTAAATATAAAAACACTATTGTTAAGTTATTTAATATAACCTGGAAACCTTATCCTGGGCCCAATAAATTGGCAGTCACAAATTATCGAAAACCAAAAGAAATGTTACTTCAACTTTGTTGTCACTTCTGTATAACACAGCACACTAATACATTTCTTGTTGTGCAACAACTATGATGAATGTGCAGATAGTCACAGAATTACATTTATGAAAAAATATGAGACAGCAACAAAAATTAAGTATTGTTGAGTTGTTACTGGAGAAAGAAAAGAGGAAATCCAAGTTTGTTAGGACTTAAAACTGGAGCTCAGGAATGAATTGAATGGATTGGAACCAACTGCTATTTTCAAAATGCATATAATTGATTGTGGTAAAAGGATCTGTAACAAAGACTAACAAAGAGGATGAAGAACTTTAGCCAGGCAGAATCCATATCATGTCTTGATGAAATATATGTTTTGCTCAAAACCGTTAGGAAGCATACTGCATTGTGGGCCTCCAGTGAATCAAATCATAATAGCAACCTCTCTGCGGAGTAACAGTTACTTGCACAAGTCCAGATGCAAAGCTATAGCAACAGACACCTGTCAGAACTTTTGCTATCCAGACAAAATTGAGTCCTGAGAATGATAGTATACTACACTGCCACATTGTTAGAGGATCTCAGTCAGTTCAGTGACCGGAGGTTATCCAAGTAAATGTCAATGAAGATTTGCAAATTAAAACAAGATAAACTTGTAATAGACTAAAGATGATTGATGGGCATGTTACTTTAACTCAGTGCTTCTTAAACTGATTCAATTCTCCCTTTTTTCAGTCCCAAATTCTGTCAGTCCCAAATACTCTTACCCAAGCGGCTTGGCATCAGCAGTCTCAAACTGGAACCTTGAGTCACAAACAAGCAATTGCAAATTGTTCTATTATCCCCAGGATAAGCCCAAATTACCGCCTTGGTTCCTTGTGGATAATTACTCCAAGTCTGAGAATTACTGTGTTAGCAGGATAGTTTAGACTTTGAATACAAATCCCACCCACACCCACACCCCCAAAAAATTCCCATCAAATTCTTCTACTTCCTTTAAGCGCACATATCAATCTGAATCAGAATTTGTGCAGGAATACAAGGACAGCAACTGACATCAGGTGAGTCAGTGTATCCAATGAGCACAACTGGATGTCTCTCACCCTTTGCATAAAGAATTATTTTAAAAACTGCTTGCCCTTTACTACAGCCCTTATCTAGATCGAGGTCAATCAAATGGATTTTCTGTAGTGCTGTTGCCCCATCTTAAGCAGGAGCAGAACTTAAGAAAAATGTCGTGAAGATCTTAGGGATAGTAGAAATGTATTTCAGGAGGAAGTCCTTCTGATAATCTGGCTCTAAATTTCTTAGGGTTATAAAGGTTAATTTCTTACGGTTATAAAGGTTAATCCTCATAGAATTAAAATGAGAAATATAGTTGTTTCTGCTCACAGTGATAAGGGCAATTAATTATTATTATTTTACTTTGTCATGTTGCTACTATCGTTTCAAAAATTGTCTTGCCTTCCTTATTTCTTTCTGTTTGTCTCTGTTATGCCCTGCTGATCATTTTAAGCCCACCAAATTCGCCTTTTTATTTTGTTTCCATTTCAGCATGAACTGTTACTTGCACAGATGGCTTGTGATAAACTGAGCAGTGTCAATAGGAAACTAACTCAGTGGTATAGTAACAGGGGTGGATTCCTGCCAGTTCTAACCTCTTCTATAGAAGAGGTTCCACAAATCTACCGTGCCATTTAGAACCAGTTCCAGCTCCCTCCCCCCCCCCCGCTCATCCGCACCATGCTTGCCCCGCCCACCACTCACTGATTTTCTGGCTCACCAATTGCCCCGCCCACCTCTAAGAGTCCTATCTAAACCTTAAAGTCTTAAAGCTGTCAAGTTTAAACACCCCTGGGTTTTTTTTCTAAAGGGTTAGGGGTGCAAGGGTATTGTAACTTGACAGCTTTAAGACTTGTGTGCTTCAAATGCCAGAGTTTCTGAGCCAACATTTTGGTTGCTAAGCAAGAGCATTGTTAAGTGAGTTTCACCACATTTTACAAGTTGGTCATGCCCACCTAGTCACATGGCCAGTAAGCCACTCCCACCTGGTCAAATGGCCGGCAAGCCACTCCCATAAAGCAGGCCACACCTACAGAAGAGGTTCTAAAAACATTTGAAACCCACCACTGTATAGTGATTTTTTGTGGTGGTGGGGAGAGAGCAGGAACCAATTATGCCATAGAAAATTTTCATTGAGAAGGAAAAGGGCCTGGCATAAGATTGGCAGATGCCTCAACTACTAACAGCAACACACACAATTTTGTATGGTTTTGTCATGCATCAAACTCAAAATTCTGTGGTTAACCGAGGGACAAAAACAATTACAGCAGATGTAAAAAGGACAGGACTTTCTGGGTAGTTACTAAATAAAATGTAGAATTTCGAACTCATTTAAAAGTCCTGTGCGGCATTCAAGTGTTAGCTTCCCTTTGCATTACAATGAATCTCCTACGATAGCAAGATGAACTAATGAAAAGACTCATGATACTTTGTTTTTATATTTTGTTTTTTTATTGAAATTTAATAAAATATATTTTAGGAAGAAAGCAACCTAAGTAGCTGATCTCTCCAAGTGAAGAAAGACATCATCATACTGGCACAGGGCAGCATTAATAACCAATGTACATTACTCTCCATGTTGGACATTTCTCACCCTCAAGTCATATAATTGCCCAGTTTCCTAATGATTATTTCTGATGATTCTGGGAATAGAAGTTTATCTGCAGAATGCCCAGCATGGGGAACACTGCCTTAAAGCAACCTGTTTTTCTAAGCCATATGCTGACAGCTGCAAGAACAAATTTAGCTCAACATTGGAAAAGAGAAGTCTTGCTGACAATATCAAATTGGGAAACCAAAATTGGAGAGCAAATTTATCAGTATATATGACTAACAGGTGTTTAACCAAATTTAAACAGGGATGATTCCCTAACATACAGCACACATTATAAAGAAGGCAGATTTAGACATTTGGAATATGATTTCTAGAAAAAAAATTATGAACCAATTAAAAATAACAAATGAAAGTGCCTAAAGAAAAACTAGAATAACATTCCTTAATGTTCAGTGTAAAATACAAATATCTGGAATAGTTGGCAGTTGAGAATATAAATAAAAAGAATCTCTTATTAGAAAAATTTCCCACAATGCTGTTTATGCATATTTAATAGTTATTTCTTTGCCTTCTGTCCTATATTTCTCTTTTCTCCTTTTGTATTTGATTACCTTTTTTCTGGATTTTTTAATGGCTTCAGTTTGACACACACAGTTAATCATATATAAATAGACTAAATGGAATACTTCTGTCTTGACAGGCCTGCATAACACATTATATTATGCTATAATACATACTTTACAGTAAAATATAGAGAATGCCTCCAAAGTTACATGCAACATGATTATATCATCCAAGGAAGAATAGTTGAATCCTATAAGCTTTTCAGCTTATTCTCTGGTTTGTTTATTTCCTTAAAAGAATTGTGTAATTTGCACAAATAGGCATTGATATGGATACCCAGATTACATCACAAGAATCCAAAGTTAGTACAGGAACACCAACACCAAGTAGGAAGCTGGATGATATGGTTGATATTAAGTAAATACCAGTTGGGTCTCTATCTGGAGAAACAATTATATCCAGCCAATCAGTTCCCATCATTATTATTTTTCTTCTTCTTCTTCTTCTTCTTCTTCTTCTTCTTCTTCTTCTTCTTCTTCTTCTTCTTCTTCTTCTTCTACTTCTACTACTACTACTACTACTACTACTACTACTACTACTCCTGCTCCTCCTCCTCCTTGTATTCCTGCAAGTGCAGGGTCCGCTTTTCAGATAATTTTAATGCCACTTTGCACAATCACAGTTTAGTGTCAATCAAAGAGCACCAGAGAAATATCCAAAGTAGTTATTGGGTATTTCTCTGGACCTTTGTTTTTTTCCTTTGGCGATGGAGGGCTAAGCAGAATTCACACTAGGATTCAGAAAGCTCATCCAACATGGAGTGGATCCATGTTGGTTGAATCCACTCCTAATCAACTAATTCATTGAAGCCAGTTACTATAATTAGAGATAAAATCATTTGCACATATTAACAGTAGTCTGTACACCTAATAATAAAGCTTGTCTAAGTAAGCACTCACATTACTGAAAAATAGTAACAGATAATGCTGAAACGTGTTTTTTTTGTGGGTTATTCCATATGCTCCTTTAATTTTCAGCCCAGGAATATCTGTATTTAACCAAACTTTTGTTTTTGTTCCCATCCCAATTAATTCATTGTGAAATTGTCCCATTTCAGTGGGATTCAACCCCAAGAAAATTTGCACTGATTAGAAATCCTTTCCTGCTGTTGTGGTTGTTATTGTTTTTTCTTAAACCAAATAAATGGCACCAGAATATTGCTAACTTCTCAGCCGCAATGTGATTTTAGGCTAAACCATCTAAACTGTCACTCTTCATCAGGACAATACAACCCTTGGCAAGGAAATGAAGTGGTTCCCATAATAAGTCTCTTGTGTTTCCTGTATTTACAATAAAGTGTCACATGTTACCTGAGGGTTTCTGAGTTCTTTGTGAAAGAGAATAGGGACCAAAGTCAAAGAGATTACTATTTTCTTTCCCCTCTGAATCTCTTTATTTGGAAGGGTTGGGGCTTGTAACCACTACATTAACATAGGCTACTTTTCATGTCCCCAGAAAGGCTCAAGGAATGGTGCAATTTTAAACCCCAGACATCTTTCCACTTGTCTGCATTTTCTGTGACAGCAGCAGTGTCTAATGGTGTGAAGTTCTGGCAGTTAGAACACTTTGATATGTACTTTCCCAGGCTTCAAAAGAACAGGGAGACAATGAACTCATGACTTGAGGGGAGCAGAGTCAGCCAAGAGCTGGAAGAGTTTATCTTTTTTTTCTTTCAGTGTCTCTGGCAGGAGTTGAAATATTTTGTGAGGTGAAAGAGATGTACAAGAGAGAAAGAGACTTGTTAGTGGTTTCTGAGGCTGCAGGTTTGATGCCTCTAGCAGTTTTCCGGTCTCCACAGGTTTGCTATTAGTGCCACAGGTAAATCAGGGGACAGCTCTTCATCAGAGTTGGAAGACTTATAAACTATAAAAGGCATAGAAAGAAGCAAGTAATTAAACAGATCCTTTAAAGCTCCTGGATTTCTTAAAGTCTTCAGTTAATACTTGGAGAATGCTATTCTTAGAAGGATATTAGAATCTTGGCAAATGTTTATATGTATGGCAGGTACTGCACATCTTATTAATTTTTATCAATTCATGTTTTGTTTTCCCAAATAATTACCTATGACTTTCCAAACCAGTTTTCATAATGTTGTTTACCCCACAAGGGATTACCAAGATGGGTATGTATGTATATATGGTTTTCCAGGTCTTGGCATATCAGTGATTGTTAAAAATGTAGTTGGGGTAATTTGGGGAGAGAGGAACTAAGCAAATATAAATCCTGTTGACATAATTTGCATTGGAATTAAAGTTAGCTTATCTGGAAGAAACTTTCTTTCCAAGTTAAAATCCTTAACTTTGTGAATTGTTTAAACTAAGTTAACTTAAAAAGTCTATTTTTCTCTGCATTAAGCCCAAGATGCCAAATGACATAGGTGCTATGAGGATGATAGATTAGACAGAATGTCATTGTCCTCTTAGTGAGAAATAAGGCAACCAAACTAGGAGATTAAGAGAGGGTAATTTTCATATTTTAGGGCAATGGGAATAGAATAGTCATTGTGTGGTTTTTTTTTATTTTCTGAAATATGCAGCTTGTAGCATTTGGTTCAGTTATCTTGATTTTTTTTAAAAAAAATGCACTGTAGGTACTTTTTCAAATGGTGTATCTAGCGTCACTTGTGGTTGTGTTGAGATAATGATCCTGGGAATTTCCCGCAGTTTCAGCAAGTTTAGTTGGAAACATCTAGCATACCTGGAAGATAGCCAGCCTGGGAAGAAAACACTAGATGATAGTGTTTTCAAGTCTATGAATCTGTTATATAGGAAAATGATGCAGTTCTTCTTCCTGTCCCACATATACAACAGTAGCACATTTGCATTCTCCTCCTCACACCTAACTCTGTGAGCCAGGTAACACTAAATTTATTGCTTGCTCCAAAGTTATCCAGTTAGAAGACACTTGTTTCAAGACAGCTTCCTATAGTGTCACTTTTGAATATTTCTTGAAAAGTCATAAAACAAGAAGAGAATATGCAGTATAGCAACAATGATTTGCCTAGAGCAGTGATGGTGAACCTTATCAGCACTGAGTGCCCAAACCAAAATATGTCGCATGTGCATTCACCTACCAGCTGGTCTTCGCACACACTGGAGAGCCAGAAACCCAAAGACCAGGTGGCCAGCAGACACATGCACACTGGCCAACTAGTCTTTGAGTTTCCGGCACTCCAGGGCACATGAGGCTCAGCTGGCCAGTGCACATGTGCATGGTGGCCACCTGGTCTTTGACTTTCCGACTCTTCGGTGCAGCTGGCAATGGCACACATACCCACAGAGAGGGGTCTGCGTGCCACTTCTGGCACGCATGCCATAGGTTCACCATCATGGGCCTAGAGGACTTTAATAGATCAAAGGCAGGAATGGAGGAATGCATTACCTTTTGCTTAAGTTAAAGAAAGGACACAGAAGGTACCTATCCTATAAAACTCCTAAATTCTGTAGAGGGTACTGATTGTCACCTACTTCTATTTATTTGAGGTTTGCCATTCTGTCTGCTACTGGTCCACACTGAACAATAATGTGCTTGAAACAAGAATTGGCATTGATTTTTAGTTCTTACTCCAGCGGTGGGTTCCTGCCAGTTCTAACCTCTTCTATAGAAGAGGTTCCACAAATCTACAGTGCCGTTAGAACCAGTTCCAGCTCCCCCCCCCCCGCTCATCCGCACATCATCAAGATGAAGAGCGAGAGGAAGAATTCTGGGAGTTGAAGTCCACAAGTCTTAAAGCTGTCAAGTTTGAACACCCCTGGGTTTTTTTTCTAAAGAGTTAGTGGTGCAAGGGTCTTGTAACTTGACAGCTTTAAGACTTGCACACTTCAATGCCAGAGTTCCTGAGCCAACATAACTGGAGGAGGAATTCTGGGAGTTGAAGTCCACAAGTCTTAAAGCTGTCAAGTTTGAACACTCCTGGGTGTTTTTCTTTTTTTTCTAAGGTGTTAGGGGTGCAAGGGTCTTCTAACTTGACAGCTTTAAGACTTGTGTGCTTCAAATGCCAGAGTTTCTGAGCCAACATTTTGATTGCTAAGCAAGAGCGTTGTTAAGTGAGTTTTACCACATTTTACAAGTTGGCCACACCCACCCAGTCACATGGCTGGCAAGCCACTCCCACCCAGTCACATGGCCAGCAAGCCACTCCCACACAGCAGGCCACACCTACAGAAGAGGTTCTAAAAATGTAGAACTGTCTTACTCCCACCAATGCAACCCTATTATAGTTATTCCTGCAACAAAATGCTAAATCTGGAGAAGTAATTGCCAAAAGTGTATTGATTAACTGGATGGAGTTAAAGAAGCACAACAAAAATAAACACATTAGCGGGGAGATTTATTTAGGTGGGTTGATGAAAAAGCTAAGAGGATATAATTTAATATAGTAACAAAGCTTTAAAGCCTGCAATGCTAATTCTACTTTCTCCCGAGTAGGTTCTTTGAATTATATTTCTTTTTAATTAATACAATCATAATTTTAGCCATTATCTAGCCACTGCAAAATGAAAGCATCTTCCACATGTTTCAATCCAATACGGTCCTGGAACTGGACCAAGGTCACACACCTAGCTTCATACCTAAAACGGGACTAGAACTCCTAATCTCCCAGTTACAATCTCTTAATCATGAAACTCAGCACAGCATGTACGCTATGCCAGTTCCTTTACATCAAGCTTTGACCAACCAAGTCTTCAATGAATAAAGATGGTTACCTACTGTTCACTACTGTACAAAGAGCAGATGAACATTAGTTGACCTAATACAATGGACTCGGAGGTGGTATTCTGCTGGTTCGCACCAGTCCATGCCAACCGGTAGTGAGGGTGGTGTGAGGCTCTGTCCACCCATCCTGATATCATCACGGACCTTCTGCACATGCCCAGATATGCCCCGTGTGTTCCTGCTACCAGTAGCGAAGATAAGAGGATTTCATGCTTGAATGAAATGGAATTAAGAATGAAGAAACGTACCCTGAATTGTGCATAGAAAGAATGATAGGTTTTAGAAGAAAAGCTGAGTCTCCGAGCAACAGAAATTGTTCTCAGCTGCTACTTCAGTTCTAAAATAACAATCCTTGCTAAAAGGGATATAATGCGACCATTATTTATAACCTAGTTACTTGTTCATAAATAACATATTCTCCACCTTAAAAGTTAAACCACTGAAAAGATCATAAAAATCTGCATGGAAGTAACATTCCAGGGTGAGATTTATGAGGATATGAGGATAGATTTATGAGGAAAGTATCTGCGGGACTTTCCTTGACAACAGCAGCTCCTAATATGCCATAATTACAAGCGGAGATTTCTGTTGTTGATGAACCCCCTCCCCCTTTTGTACTATAGTAACAACAATGCAAAAATGTTGCATTGGGGACAACAAGAAACATCATTTGAAAAAAAGATTAGCCCCTTCTCTCTGAGCACTTGTTTTTCTGGGCTGCCAGACTTGCTTGCATGGCTGATTGTCAAGGCTAGCCTCTTCTGGGCTTATTGTCAAGGTTAGCCTCTTCTGGGAAGCATGTATTATGTTCTACTTATACTATATAAATAAAAAGCTGATTGCATATAAAATATATCACAATATAGAGAAATTGTTCTTTATCCACCAAACACTCTATCTTCATGCAAAAATCTAAGTCAGGACAAGTGATATACAAACGGCACAAAGGGCTGACAAATATGGGGGATGGGTGGGTAGAATGAAGAAGGAAAGAAAGAGCTGACAGACTAATGATCGAGTCTGGGATAGAGGCTAATGACATCCACATTAAAAGTCAGGGGAAAAACAAGGAACAATAATGATAAAACATTATAGATTTCAGAAAACATTACTTAAGAAAGTAATCAGAACAAATCATGTGTAAGAAAACAGCAACTAAACACATTTGAGCTTCTATTTCATTTTCTCTTTTTTTTTTCCCCAAGTAAATTTTATAAATAGCAAGAGTATGATACAAACCTGTAGAACAGCATTCCTACTAGTGCTCTGACAACAGAGCTTGTTGAGTAATAAAACTCATGGGCCAGTTTTTCATGTGAAAATCTGGGTGCCCATCATACTGACTAAATATCTCTCTCTCACACACACACACACACACGCACGCACAAACACACGGAAGCAAAGCTTGCAACAGAATCTGAGACTGCAGAGCAAAATTTCCAAGGAGTCTCAATATTTGATACTTGGCACCTCAAGTAAATTCGAATATTCAATTCAAAGATTCAATCTGAAGACCTGATTCAGTTGATTTTCTTTTTCAAATTAAGTCATCTCTTTAGCATTTCTAACAATTGGGTAAACTTGAGCATGCCACTTTTTTTTTCATACAGGGTTTGGTGCTTCTTTGATGGTGTTTGTGTCTGAATTGGGGCCACACACATCTCAAGGTCATGATTAGGTGGCTCAGTGCCAATCTTTTATGTCAGAATTCTTAAACTTTTCTGGTTTACAGTTCCATTACTATCTCAGCAATGTTTTCATGGCAGTCCTTAAAGTTTAAAAACTATGCACAGTAAAACAGTATCCCATAATGTCACTGTTTGATATTCCTATGTACAGTAGTGAGTCTAAAAAATTCAGACTGCCATTTCCCAACTTTTAATGATCTCAAAAGTCTGGTTTGAATTGGAAGACACCATATAGTCATTTAAATAACCCAAACAAGACTCTCACTTGACACACCCAGCCCTTATAAATAGAAGAACACCAACGCTGACATTCCCTAAACTTTGCTGAAGATGTTACCTAGCCTGGTAACAAAATATTTGGAAACCAACCCACAAACTTGGAAAACTAATGTTCACCCTCCATTTTATAATCCAACACAAAAAACATCACTGGGCCATATAATCAATTGGAGATTTATATGAACATATTATATGTTTTGTATGAAGAAACATATCAACAAATGTGGCTGCAATCTGAATATTAATGAGGAACTTCACTCCGCAAAGATAAAACACTTTTTCTTGACAAGGCATGTGCTCCCTATATATAAATTTTTGAGATTGGCTTTATCTAATTTGATCAGCCTCTTCACTTCAACGAAAGGGCACATTATATACAAAATAAATATGGGACTAAGAAATTCCAGATAACTTATGATTAAGATCAGGAATGATATAAATTGTTTAAAGTTAGCCTAGCAAGGAAGAGCTAAGTTCAATGTAAAGATGTTATCAATTTTCTATTCTGTTTTCCAATGTATTTTAGACTGTTTTTGTTAAAGATTTATACTGTGTATGGGTTCTGGGAAGTCAGGGGAGGGAAGGCTGGGGGGTGGGGGGTGGGAGGGAGGGATGTATATTAGGCTTGACGAGGGGTGTTAGATTTTAATGTAATATGGTTGCACATGTATACTGTCTTCTCTTATTTTTTCTTTAAAACTAAGATATGTTAAGTATATTGATATGGAAGCATAAATACCATCAACATAGAATGGAGTTTGCTCAGAAGCGGAAATACACCAATGAGAGGAAGAATGGGAAACAGAGGAGAGAAGAAAGATAGGAAGAGAGGGATAGGAGAGAGGGTAAGGGGTGAAGATGAGGAGGATAAGGAGGAGTGGAATGCAGAGAGAGAAGGAGAAAGGAAGGGGAAGTAGAGTAGAAAAGGATGATGGAGGGAAGAAAGAAGGTAGGAAAGAGGTAGAAGAAAGAGGTGTATGGAGAGCAGAAGAGCTAATAATGGGTTTTTATCTTTCTGGGCGTTGATGACAAGAGGAACTGATGTAATTATTACTTAATACAATAGGATATTGGCTATGTAATAGTATACATGTGATTATATGCTATGAAAATGGAAAATAAAAAAAGTATTTTTTTTAATTAAAAGGCATGCAAACTATCCCCTTTAATTAAAGGTGGATACTTCAATCCAGTGGCTTCTTTAGCTTGATAATATTCTCCATTATTCTAAGTTTCCAAACAACCCAGTGAAAACCCAGCTTTAACTCAACTTTTGAAAGCAAATGTATATTACAAAGCAATAACAGCTGTCCCTCCAGTTGTCCCTGAGCCATCCTCACTATCCCTATCTCAAGTGCTGTTGCACTGCCCAGAGTTAACATGTAAGAATCTGGCCAGTCCAGTTGATTTGGAAGATAGACTGAGAAATGAGCACTGCTTGGCTTTTGCTTTAGATAGCAAAAGTTTTAGACTCCTCTGGTAAAAGCACCTCAAATTAATAATAGGCACAGCTGCAAAAGGATTTCAACCATTGTAAATGGGACATTTAAATTTTTTTTAAAGTAGTGCTCCTTTAATTTTAAAAGGTCTACAGACCTCCCATCTTTCTCTTTGGTCTGGACAACTGTTATTTCTTTTCCTCCCTGTCCATAAGCCTGTTATACTGCAGCATTGTTTCTCCTGTTGCCTTTCAGTTTGACATCTTGCAGAAACATTTACTGTATATCTCTTGCATTTCCTTCCCATTTCAAAGCAGAGGTTTCAGTTGCTCCTATTTTTATGGATAGACCTGTCATTCCTACATAAAAGATGTGATGACAAGTAAATGCCTGTGATAGTATAACCTAAGAGGTGAGGATCACTTGTTTTATTTAATGTTTCTACTTCATGTCATGGAGTGTTTTTACTTTATTCTTATGCTACCTGACTACCTAACATAATAAAATTATGGTGTCTGGTTTCTTAATCATATCCAAACTCTCTCCCTCTTTCCTTTTCTTTTGAATATCTCCTTTTGTTTACTTTCGTGTATTAAGATAGTAATAAGCAAAAAGCATCTTTTAGAATTTCAGCACTATTTGTTACACTGCAATAAAAATGAATGCTATATATAAAATAATTACTATTTATTAACTATATTATTACAATGAATGCAGCTGCCTAACTCTCCTAGTACCTGTTTCCTCATTTTGAATTCATAGGCTGTTCCTGAACTTCAAATTAAGGGAATCAGGAAAGACACAAAACAAGCCCATACTTCTATATACATAATCCATTGACTCAGACAGGTTTCACATTCAAAACTAGTTTGCTGTTTTCAACAGCGTGCAAGAAATACACAATTTCCACACATAATAAGCATTGTTGTTTGATTTCAATAATTCCATAGGAATCTTTAGTTTGTCATCTCTCGTTCCTAATTATTCTTTTTTTCCAGTACACATAAATCATAGATTTCAAACCTGTTTTCTGTCAGGATTTCCAATCAATGATAAGCTTTTGAAACTGTAATTCTGTGAATGTCTATTACAAAAATTCAGCCTAGCTTAGTGACCAAAATTGGCCAATTTTGTTTGAAGCTAACCATTTCAAAACAAAGGCTTAGACTAGAGGTATCAAAAATCAAGGGCCACGGGCCAGATTCAGCCCGTGGGGTGGTTAGATCTGGCCTGTGGGGCTGCCCAAGAAACAGTGATGGACTGGCCTGTGGTGCCTCAGCCCGATCCAGGCTGACCAGATGCTGATCTGCAATCTGGTGGTGTCCATCTCGGCCAGACCATGGCCAGCCTTATATACCCCACCTGTCAGAGACCCCTGGATTCCCTCCCCAACCCCGTCTGGCCTCCAAAGGTGTCTCCCACACGAGTGACATAGAGCTATACCCCGGGCCACGCTCAGTCAGCCATGGCCACCCCAGCCATGTCCTACCCCCCCGCCGCCCCCCAAGGACAACCACAATGCTGGTCCAGCCCTCAATGAAATCAAGTTTAGCACCCCTAGTTCAGATCTATTAAGATTGACTGATAATTTTTTTAATATGTTGGAAGAAAGAAGAACAAAATATTTTTATCTTATTACCAAAACACCTACATAGATGCATCCATTAATTCAAAGTTGATTTGGAGACTAATGTTAATCTAATTAAAGCAACCGTTTTGGGGAATTATAGAATCATAGGGCTGGAAGGGACCTTGGAGGTCTTCTAGTCCAATCCCTGCCCAAGACTTTATACAATCCCGGACAAATGATTGTCCAATATTATTTTGATATCCTACAGCAATGGAGCACCCACAACTCCAGAAGTCAAGCTGATTAATCATCCTCACTGTCAGAAAGTGTGATAACAACTGTTTTCAACCTTTTCTAAAAGCAAGACTATCAAAATCCAGTTTAAAATGTTTTAGGAAAGACCCATTAAACATAAGTTGGCAGAAGTTAAGGTCAATTAAATATACATTGAGAGGAATCACAATTTCTCTACAGCTTTTTTACTGCTCTGTCACTAACCGGAAAAGTCTATGTATTAAGATGATAGTTAAAATGACTATAGATTGACAAAGCTGAAGTCTTTATTTGCAATATTTGTGAGGAAGTTTCAAAGTTGTTGGGGCATTTTTTTAAAATAAAAAATAGATCCTACAGTGACACAGCAGTCTAACCATATGGTGTCATTATTCAACCAACACAAATTTGACACTTGGTGAATTTATTATATTTTGCTTTGCTTCTGGTGCCTGAAAGGCTTTGTAACGATCCTTTCATAAGGCTTGTCACAGATGTTGATGTATTTTCCCTCCTTTGCAGTCCAGGTTTTATTGTGGAAACTGATACAACTTCACTATAGAATTTCTAGATGAATTATTCACGCATTGCAAGCTTTCTGCATAAAAAAAGACTTGGAAGAAATCCATCTCCAATTCAAGAAATAGTTCCTTTATATCTCTTTAAACAACAAAAATGCACATGTTTTTCAAGCACTTTCTGTTATCGTGTTTGTCATCCAAATATTTTGGGCAACATATTTATACATGGTAACTAGTTGATGATTCCCATCCATTCACACACATAAGGAGACTGATACCCACCTTAGAGCACCATTAAGGAGCTGTGGAAGAATGGAACAGGATATTACAAAAGACAATAAAGATGCCATATAGGCCAAACTCTTATCCTTTACTTTGAGTTTGCTGTTGTAATTTAAACTCCAGCAGTCCTTTATGATTTATGAAGCAATTCCTGAAATATCTTATTTGCTGTACATAAAATATAATTTTAGTAGCACATGCACACATGAACTTTTAGCTGATTTTAATGGGAGAAGCAGATGGACTGATTTTTATGGTGTGCAAAGTGAAATAAATTAATAAAATTTACTTGTATAGGTTTATTCCAATATATATATCATTCTATTTAATAATATTAACCAGGTTTGATAGCATATGCTTGAAAATGAATTGCATAACTTTGAATTGTATAAAGAAATATAGCTATGCCTATGTGTGAATCAAAGTAAGCTTTGTCTAAATGTGTTGGGATTGTCTCACTGACAGAATTTTTAACATGGTTATGATTCCTCCCCATGCTTTAAAAATTAAATAATCATATGAATGCTGATAATTAATTGATTCTATCCTTCATCCCCCTCAATGAAGCTATTAAGTTTTTCAGATGGGCTGGCATTTGGTTACATATTCCTAGCTGAGCCCTACAAATGGGCACTGATTTCTATCATGGTCCAATACTAGATACTTTTCATGATTTATCCATTGTCTACTAGAAATCAGTTATGCCAAACATTTTAAACATCTGCCTGTCAAAGACTCTAAGCAATAATGTAACTTTTGGGGAATAGATGTCTCAACATTGCAGATATTTTCCTTCACATTGCTTTTTCAAACTGTAATAGGAAGAAGGAAGAATGAAATGACAATCTAGAAAATAAGTAGGAAAGTATCAGAGGTGGTATTCAGCCAGGTAGTCGAAATTTTGAGAGTGGGAAGGGAATGGGGATTTTGCAGTATCCTTCCCCTGCCATTCCACAAAGCCACACCCACAGAACCTGTAGTAAAAAAAAATCCCACCACTGGAAAGGATATCTGATCATGTAGTCCATCTTACAATGTATACATTATATTCATTTGGTTTTCAATCTGTTGAATGCATGGTAGTTTTGCTATGGAGCCAGCAAGTTCATCTGCCCTATGGATACCATGTAGCTAATAAGTACATAATTGTCAGGGTAATGCCGATTTAATAGCTGACCAGCTGCTGTAAGTCTGTAAAACAAGATGATGACATGAGGATAAGTCAGCAGGGATACTGCCACTTTAAGGAGCTGTATATATAAGGAAGGCCATGTTGAGGAGTCTCTCTCTCTCTCCTCGTGTTCTCTCTCCATTGTGGTTTCCCGTGTACAGTTGAAGATTGATTGATTGTCTAGTATTTCCCTAACACATGTATGTATGTATATATAAGTCTTGTATATAAACCACTATTTGAAAGACAAAACCTCTGTGTACTGTATTTTGCTCCTGGGTTGTCTCAAAATAGTAGTTATGCTGTGCACACTCTGACAATAATGCCTTGGAGAAAGCTATATGAAGGATATTCCAGGTATTAGCATTTCTGCACAAAACTCTAAACAAGGCAGGAACATATTAGATAGTTGTCATGTTATGATGGCAATTGGGACCAAGACTGCCATCGCTAAGTAATACAATCATAAAGCACAATGTCCCAGTTGCCATCATAACAGTCTTCAATTGTGATCATCTCTGGCAGAATCCAGGATTTTACTGGGGCATATTTTTCTCTCTTTACTCTCTAACTAGTGAGTACCCAACCAGTTTCAGATGGTTGGTTGACAGGATTAGTCATATTTTCAACATGTAGATTTCTTTTTTTTTTTTTGTCTTCCCCAGCCACTGAATGTTCCTAAAATCACTCTGTTGAATGTTCTTATTTCGTAATGTTGTTATAACTGTTTTAAATTTGAAGGGATTGTTATAATGAGAAGCAATATGAATATAGTTTAAAGAAATAAAACAACAATAACAATTTACTTGTATTTATGGCATAAATGGGCATTGCTTCTGAGTCACTGTGGCTTGGACTGCTTTGTGTAACAGTCTTACTGGAGAGAATACTTGTGTAGCCACACTGGTCTCCTTCATTCTACTTATCAACCATCTGATCAAAACCAGCTGCTTACATTAAGAAAAGGTCACATATGCCTCTCCATTTGGGAATATGCTTAACCATATGTTCCTAGTGTGAGGTTTAGAATTAAAGCTTATGTCATAAGGTATGTTTTTAGTGGGCTTTTCCCCCTGCTCTGTTGTTTCAATCTGAAAAAGCTAGGAGAAGATTTAGACAATCCACCTACTGTAAACAAATTAAATGAATCAGATGAAAGGACACTTGAGGATGCTTTGGGAAGTGCAAACAGAGGCATCAAAAAAGATGGAACCACCACAATTTCTACTTCTCAAACAATGTCAGGCTACAAAGGAAATGTATCTATGCTATATGTAACTATAATAGGCATCAGTAATGGCTAAGTCCATAGATGGATTTCTTTATATTAGAGACACCATATAATACTCAGCAATGGTGAATTCATACATCATAAAAATCCAAGCTTTCAGCCTCAGTGTTTAGAATGGAGGGTGGAGAAAAGTTTTTAGTGTGTCATTTAGTAAATATTTGCTATCTAAAACCTGCTGAGAAAATTAAAGGAACACATGATGGGGAAAGTGGCATTTTTACAATTGTTTTCTGGATAAAATACATAAATTCCTACTTGTAATTCATGTAGATTATTCAAATCTGTTCCTGTTAACGTTACTCATTCTCCCTTGGGATCTATATGGAAACTGAGAGACAAAGGCCTACAGATGAACAGCTAATCCACAGATCAGTACAGCTGTGCAATGTTCTCTTAAGCATAGCAAATTGTGTGGTATCTTTGAATCTGAATGTATCAATTCTCATTAAGTTCACAATAAACTAGAGATTCCAATGTCCCGATGAGTGTATAAACATCCATGAAAAATAACAATCTTCCTCATACATATGCTCTAGACTCGTTTGGCAGATAGTCTTAATCAATAGCAGCCTGTGGATATATCTAAATTTCTGCGCCCTGGTTCACACACTATGTTAAACTTTTGGTTTGCTTAATCATGGCATAATTCAAAAATAGCTATATTATGGCACAAAAAATGATATAATCCATAGTGGCTACTTAATGCAACATAGAAAGCTATAATGAGGCTAGCCTACTTAACCTCAATTTTAACTTCAAACTGAAGTTGAAGTCCACACAGCTGATAATTGTTGAGGTTGAGAAACAGTAGACTAGACTAAGCCAGCACTCTGAATTGTATCTGGAAACTTACTGGCAACCATAGCAAGCCTCAATATACTGATGTTATATACCTGCAGAGATTCTCATTCACCAATAAATGGGTTGCTGTATTTTACCACAACTACAATTGCTGAATAATCTTTAAATCAAAGCACTGCAATCAAACATTGTTTGATTGATTCCCATAGTTTCTGAAGTGAATGTGTGGGAGGAGTAACCAATGGGTATTAACCCAGCCCTCTTGCCTAGGAGACTGAGGTAATATTTTGAGTCCACACCTACGTTCCTCCTCTGACCTCCCCAGATTAACCTCAGTCTCCGGCCTGAAAGGAGCGTTACTTTCCCTTCACTTCGAAGACTCAGGAGTTTTTTTTCTTACAGGATTCCTTCTCTACAGGGTTTTACCTTAAAGTTCTTCGATTTCTTCATTTCCACCTCTCCTCTGCTGTGCTCTGCGCTGCTGGTTCCAAGCTTTGCCGCTTGCCAGCATGTGCACACGCCGTGAGTGACCGGACAGTCGCGTAAGAGGGGGAGGAAGCCTCCGCATTGCAGGGGTGACAGGAGTGACTGCGCGGCCTCAGGAGAGGCCAACGAAGATCAGCGAAGCCCGGGGATCCCTCGGAGATTGCCCCAATGCTCCCCAGCTCCAGGAGGAGGCTCGGACCACAGGTCGGTGGTCGCCATTTTGCCGCCGCCATCTTGAGCACGTGAGTGAGCGCGTGATCGGCGCTCTCCTACGGATGCCGAGAGCGCTCAGGAGGCACCAGCGAAGCCGGAAGAGGCTTCATTTAGGACCTACTCCGCCGGTGATCCGGGGAGGGCTCCGGAGCAGTGCCTGCCGGCAGTCCAGGCCACAGATCAGCGGCAGAAGAACGAAGAAGGAGGATTCATGGGCAGAAGACTGAATCCACCACCCCCCCCCTTTTAAAAGCCGGCTGAGCAAGGAGGAGGTTGGTGGCACCGCAACTGTGAGTAAATGGCGGAGGCAGCAAGGAGCAGGGACGCCAGGCCTAGAGCCCCAGGGGGTGTGGATCTGGATGAAGGGACCTCTGGGGAGTCTCCCCGGCTCTCAGGGGGAGATCCCCAACTAGGAGGGACAAGGCCAGGGCCCCTAAGAAAGCAGCCCCTAGGAAGGATGCTAGGATGACCAGGGCCTCGACCAGAAGATTCAGGGCTAACATCAGCCCTTCCCACTCCAGGTCCCAATCTTCCCACAGGCTTCCAGCCCTGGATGAGGCCCGGGCAGCATCTCCTGGTTCCCCAAGGAGATCAGTTAGAGGGCACAGCTCCCTATCGCCCCCCCCCTATCGCCTGTACCTCCAGCAGAGTCGAGGGCGGATCCTTTTGGGTGCAGGGCTCCCAACCCAGTGAGGCATCGGTTGGCTCCTCTATCCCCTGACCCCAGGGAATATCCCCAGCCACCAGAGCTCCAGCCTGCCTTACCTGAGCTCACCAATAGTTTTCAGGACATGCTAGCTAGGGCCTTACCCAAGTGATGGCCTCTGGGTTAAACCAACAGCCTCAGAGCTCCAAGAGCAGGGCCCCCAAGAAACCTTCCAGAGGCCACCAGGATCACCCCAGCACTTCGGCTGCCAGAGGAGCCAGGTCTCCTTCCCCCGCTACTGTAAGCGAGGCTTCCAATTTGGAAGAGGGAGAGTTGAAGGAGGTGGCGTTCTCTGAAGATGAGGAACCCCAGGCAGAGGACGACTCCACCGTCGCGGGCCTTTATCCCCCTTCCTTATTTAGCTCCTGGCTCCGCAAGGCAAGTACCACAGCAGATCTGGACCCCCCACAGATCCTAAGCCTGTGTCTGAAACGACTAGCACTAGTAAGGGCAAGAAGGAGAAGGGCCCCTTCCATAGACCTCCCGTGGCTAAGGAGGAGATCCCCAAGCCAAAGATGTTTCTAGAGGTGCTCAAATCCCAATGGGTGAAGCCAGGGTCCTTTACCACTCCAGGGGGAAATGAGAGGAAATTTTATAACCTTAACCAGACCTTTGCTCAAGCTCTCCAGGTACCTGAGGTAGACAATCCGGTGGCCACCCTAGCCTCAGTGTCAGCAGTGATCACAGGAGACATCGCCAGCTGCCTCAAGGCAGAGGACAAGAAGGTAGACATCGTGCTGCGCAAGACGTTCCAGGCTATAACTTGGGCCATTAGGGCGGCCACTTTGGCTTCTTTTTTCAACAGGTCCATGGTGCTGTGGTTGGAGCAGCTGAGGGACAGGACTCCAGCCTCAGAGGTTCGTTTGTTGCAGGACATCTCCAAGATCCTGGCAGCCACGCAGTTCTTGGTGGACGCCACACTGGATGCAGTTAAGTATGCGTCCCGGGCAATGTCATCCTCAGTGGTGTCTAGGCACCTGCTGTGGCTACGCCATTGGCAGGCAGCATCCTGGATGAAGTGGCACCTAACAGGAGCAGACTACACCGGTGATAAGTTGTTTGGAACTGCACTGGATCCTATCCTGGTGGAGGATAAGAACAAGCAGAAAGTCTTCCCAATGACTACCAGATGCTCAGACTTCTGGCATGAGCCATATCCCAGGAGAACCTCATACGGGCCGCGTGACATGGAGACCCAGAACCAGAGGTACCAGAACCCCAGATTCCACAGGCAGGGGGATAGGCAGTTCCATAGAGACAGGTTCAGAGGCCAGCAGCAGGGCAAGCAGCCCTTTCGAGGAGGCGGCGGTCGCCCCTTCTGCAGGTTCAAGTGATTCACCTACAGATCACCCTATTGGCGGTCACCTCTCCCTTTTTGCAGATGCTTGGGAATGAGTCACCTCGGATGAGTTGGTCCTCCAGACTGTAAAGCTTGGGCTGCAGTTGGAGTTTCGCTCACTCCCCCCTAGTAGGTTCTGCACCTTCGCCTCCTCCACAGATCCGATCAAGCGGCCCTTAAGGCCAAGGCCATCAAGCACCTGTTAGAGATCAGGGCCATTGAAAGGGTCCCAGAGTGGGACAAGGGCTCCAGCTTCTACTCAAACCTTTTCCTAGTCCCCAAGAGTTCAGGGGGGTGGAGAGCCATCCTGGATCTTAAACTCCTCAATTCCAGGGTGGTTTACCGCAAGTTTAAAATGGCCTCCTTAAAGTCCATCTTAGAGGGCATCCATCCGGGCGATTTCCTAGCCTCCATTGATCTCACAGAAACATACCTTCACATCAGAATCGCCCCGGAACACCGCAAATTCCTTAGGTTTTTCCATGAGGGCAACCACTTTCAATACAGGGCTCTTCCCTTTGGGCTGGCCTCAGCCCCCAGGACATTCACCAAGGTGCTGGCGGCAGCCACAGGCCACCTGTGCTCCCTCCCAGTCCGTTTGTTCTGTTATTTAGACGACATCCTCATCTTAGCTAGGTCCCCAGAGTCTGCCAAGCAGGACTTGGGGACTACCATCGACACCCTCAGGCCCCTGGGATTCTCCATTAATTTGGAGAAGAGCCACCTGGTTCCATCCACCAGGCTCCAGCACCTAGGATCCATTATAGATTCAGTGGCTGGGGAGGTTTTCCTTTCCCAAGATCGAAAGGACAGCATTGTAAAACTGGTTCATGAAGTTCGCAAGTTATGCTCTGTCCCTGTAGTTCTTATTTCCAGGCTCCTGGGGAAATTCATCTCTTGCATAGGGATCGTGCCATGGGCCTGACTACATGCCAGGGAGCTCCAGTGGTTCCTATTCCCATACCAGAGAGCCGGGACGAGTGACGCCAGATTCAAGGTTCGGGTGTCACCCCAGGTGCTGCTCTCATTCCGTTGGTGGCTGTCCCCAGCCTTGAACAGGGGATGCCTCTTCAGAGAACCAGCAAGAAGGATCCTCACCACAGAAGCAAGCCTCTTCGGCTGGGGGCTCACCTGGAGAACCAGATTGCCCAGGGCCGCTGGACTCCAACAGACCTGCGCAACAACATAAACTGGTTGGAGCTCAGAGCCATCCACCTGGCCCTTCATCACTTCAAGAACACGGTGACCGGGAATCATGTCCTCATCCTGATGGACAATGTGGCGGCCAAGGCCCATGTGAACAGGCAGGGCAGCACCCATTCCAAGGCTCTTCGCGACGAGGTCCTGCGACTGGGGAACTGGGCAGAGAGTACCTGCAGTCCATCAGCGTGGAGCACATCTCTGGAACAGGGAACCAGCAGGCAGATTGGCTCAGCAGGGAGACGATCGACAACAGGGAGTGGCAGCTTCATCCCTCAATCTTCTGACAGATCTGCGAAAGGTTCGGACACCCGACAGTGGATCTCTTCGCGACCCCAGAGAATGCCCAGCTGCCGGAATTCATATCGAGGTTCCCGGCCAGGGGAGCCATGGACACGGACGCCCTTCAATGCAGATGGCCACCAGTTCTTCTCTATGCCTTTCCCTCCCTTCCCCTCATCCCCAGGGTCCTGAGGAGGGTGGTGGCAGAGGGAGCAGAGGTCATTCTGGTGCCTCCCTTCTGGCCTCGCCTCCCCTGGCTGGCAGACCTAGTGGATCTGTCCTCAGCCCCTCACTGGAGGATCCCAGCGGGGGAGGTGTCACTGCACCAGGGGTCCCTGGAATACCCATATCCGGAGTGGCTTCATCTGACTGTCTGGCGATTGAGTGGGAACAGCTGAGAGAGGCTCATTTTTCCGAGAGCGTCATCAAGACAGTGGAGGCATCCAGGAGACAGTCTACCACTCGCATTTACAACGCCCCCTGGCTGGCCTTCACGGACTGGTGCCGAGCTAAGGGTCTCCGCCCAGCTTCAGCCTCTGTCCCACAGGTTCTGGATTTCCTCCAGGAGGTACTAGAGAAGGGTCTGGCCACCAGCACCCTTAGAAGTCAGGTCTCCACCCTCTCTACGGTCCTGGGGAGGTGAATGCTCCTCCCTTGTCCCAACATCCGGTCCTAAGGCGCTTCCTTAAGGGGGCGGCGAATCTGAAACTCCCAGTGGTCCATCAATTCCCCACCTGGGACCTACCCACAGTCCTCCAGGCCTTGACGGAGGCACCATTTGAACCTTTGAGGAAGGTTTCCCTTCAGTTTCTGACCCTTAAGGTCGTCTTCCTGGTTGCCATCACCTCAGCCAGGAGAGTGTCTGAGATCAACGCTCTCTCCAGCAGAGCGGATCTCTGCACCTTTCTAGAGAACCGGGTCATCCTCAGACTGGACCCCGCATTCATGCCCAAGGTCAATTCCCTGTTTCACAGGGCCCTAGAGATAGTTCTGCCAGATTTCTGTCCCCAACCCTCCAGGGAAAGGGAGAGATCCTGGCACAAATTGGACATCAGAAGAGCCTTGCGCATTTACCTGAAGTGCACGGCTCCCTTTAGGCGTTCGGAAGCCCTCTTTGTATCCTATCAGCCATCCACCCGAGGGGCCAGGGTCTCCCCGGCCACCATCAGCAGGTGGTTTAGAGCAGCCATATCTCAGGCCTACGGGGCACGGGTACTCCAGGTCCCAGAGGGCATCACAGCGCACTCCACCAGAAGTGCGGCCACCTCAGCAGCCTGGTCCACCCAGGCACCCATAGAGGAGATCTGCCGGGCTGACGCCTGGTATTCTCCCTCGCCTTTCATTAGGCATTACCGGCTAGACGCTTACGCCTCCGCAGAGGCTGCCTTCGGCAGGAGGGTATTGCAGGGAGTCCTTGACTCTCCGGGAGGCTCAGGCCCATCAAATCCCTCCCACGACATCTAGCTTTGGTATATCCCATTGGTTACTCCTCCCACATCTTCACTTCGGAAACTGGCAGTTGGACTTACCTGAACTGCATGTTTCAAACAAAGGTGTGGGAAGAGTCACTTCCCCCCTGATGTAGGGCGCCCAGCACCAAGGGGGTCTGAGTTAGCTCAATGGTCAAGCAATAGCAGACAGGAAGGATGTGTGTTGTGCTGTTATTTGTCTGTCCTTCCTTTCAGGTGCTCTGCTACGATCCATCGGTTAATCTGGGGAGGTCAGAGGAGGAACATAGGGGTGGCCTCAAAAGATTACCTCAGTCTCCTAGGCAAGAGGGCTGGGTTAATACCCATTGGTTACTCCTCCCACACCTTTCTTCGAAACATACAGTTCAGGTAAGTCCAACTGCCATTTTACACTAAAGTTCTGTTGCTTCTTATGACTGTTTTTATATACTATAGATGCAACAATTGGTCTGCAGAAGCACATGTGCATCAGGGTCAATTCAAGACTTGATGGATCTTAACACTGAAGGGTTAGAAAATAATCAAAGCAGGGGTGGGCTGCTGGGAGTTTGCAGTGGTTTGGGAGAACCTCTAGCTAAGATTCTGTGTAGTTCAGATAACCCCCAAATCCTACTCTTGGATGGCCCCACCCACCTCTCCCAGGAGTCCCCACACAGCCCATTTTGGATACAGGTAAGTACATGCACGGAGGTGCAGGAAGATGAAAAATGGTCCTACTGGAAGTTCGGGAAGGCTGGAAACGTGCCTGTTTCTGGCCTCCGTAGGCCCTCCGGAGCCTGGGGAGGCTGTTTTTGCCCCCCACCACTGAGGCTTAAGGAAAGCCTCTGGAGCCTGGGGAGGGCAAAAATGCTCCCCCTGATGTGGTGCAGGAAGCCAACTAGGCCACGCCCACCCAGCAACCGGGCAGAGAACCCCTTGCTAAAAATTTTGAAGCTCACCTGAATCAAAGGTAGCATAGATTTTGTTAATCCACCAAAATGAGTTTATTCCAACATGAAAGGCAGCAGTGAAAGGAATCAGCCAGCATCTATCATTCATTGCTGAATCCTTAATACAAGGACATATTTGCATTCCTAAAAGGACATATTGAAAACTTGTAGTATTTGTCTTGGTTATGTCTCTTATAAACCATATTTTAGAGAAACATGCATATAAAATAATGTCTAGGAGAAAGAGGTACATAGAACTATATTTCTCAGAGAAAGGGGCAAGCACATTTTCCAGCTGTGTTATTTTACTCAAAAATATATGATGAAACAATTATGCATAATATTATGTGATCCTGACATGAAGCAGATCTGAAACATACTTCCTGCTCATGCTCTGCCTTTCTTGCTTAGTTTCAACTGGACACAATTGGCAAGCAAACAATCATTAGAAATGGACTGTAGAATCTGTAATAGCAATTCAATTGTACTTATATACTGCTTCACAGTGCTTTTCAGACCTCTCTAAGTGGTTTACAGAAACAGCGCATTGCCTCCAACAATAATTTGGGTCGACATTTTACCAAATTTAGAAGGATGGAAGGCTGAGTTAAACCTTGAGCATGTGACAATTGAACTGCTGGCAGCTGGCAGAAGTAGCCTGCAGTACTGCATTCTAACCACTGTGGCTCTATGGTTATCATACAGTTTTGTGTTTTTATTGGTTTTATTGGTTGTTATGTTTTACATTTTAAACAGCTATGAATTGGTTTTTTTCACTGCAGTAGTACAAAGTCAGTCAGTTAATCAGACAATCAGTCATGCTCTTGAGATGGAAACAAGGCAGATGCTAATATTATTGTCCACTATACCCCAGAAAGAGCCAGGTTATTCTACCTCTGTTTTCATGAAAACATCAGGAAAAAAGAAGGGGAGGGGTTAGGTTAATAGCAGAAGCCATCAATCCTATTTTCACTTGCCAGACACAAATTGGAAAAATGTTCTATAGCAGTGATGGCGAACCTTTTTTGGCTCACATGCCAAAAGTGGGGGGAGTGCAGGGGGGTCATACGTGGGTGTGCCACACCCATAATGCTATGCGCCCAACCACAGCGTGCATGCGGGCACAACCAGCACTTCGTCCCATTTTTGGCATGCTTTTGCGTGCCACCCAGACTGGGATGTCTACCCCAGTGAGGGGTAATGGTAATGAGCATCGAGGTGTCAGGTGAAAGATAGAGATAAAAAGAGCTAACCAGGGGTGGAACTGGCATAGGTGATAATAACATGAGGGTGAATGTACCAATATAAAGGGTGTGACCAAAGGCCTCTTAAAAGGCAAATTGGGAGGAGTTACGATATATGTCCGTGAAACGCAGGACTGTGTATCTAGGAAGGAAGGGTAGAGGATTTCACAGGCAGGGCTAGGGTATGGGACCACACTCGGAACAGGATAGTCATGTTTACTAAGAATAGGTATCCTTACATATGAATGGAACGTTAAAAATGAGGTGGAACAGGTCTGTCCAATAGGAAAAATTGACTCAGAAAATAATTACAGGAGACTATGAGCTTATATGAATGAAGCTTATAGGAACCTGGAGAAGGCAAAAACAGCCTGCCCGCCCCCCGGGAGGCCCTCTGGAGGCTTCAGGAGTTTCCCTGAAACCTCCTGAGCATGAAAAACCGGTGCTATGAGCAAACCAGAAGTTCAGGAACAATAGCAATAGCAGTTAGACTTATATACCACTTCATAGGGCTTTCAGCCCTCTCTAAGCGGTTTACAGAGTCAGCATATTGCCCCCACAGTCTGGGTCCTCATTTCACCCACCTTGGAAGGATGGAAGGCTGAGTCAACCTTGAGCCGGTGAGATTAGAACCGCTAAACTGCAGATAACAGTCAGCTGAAGTGGCCTGCAGTACTGCACCCTAACCACTGCACCACCAGCTTCCAAGTTGCTCGTAGGGCCAGTTTTAGCCCTCTGGAGCCTTCAGGAGCTTCCAGGAGGCTTCCCTGAAGGCTCCGGAGGGCAAAAAATGACCCTACAAGCAAACTGGAAGTCACTTCCCGGTTGCTCATAGGCCCAATTTTAGCCTTCAGGAGCCCTCAGGAGGTTTCCCTGAAGGCTCCGGAGGGCTAAAATCGGCCCTTCCGGTTTGCTCATAGTGTTGTTTTTTGCTCTCCGGAGCCTTCAGGGAAGCCTCCTGAGGGCTCCTGAATGCTCCGGTGGGCTAAAACCGGTCCTACGAGCAAACCAGAAGTCCATTTCTGAACTTCCAGGTTGGCCGTAGGGCCGGGTTTTTTGCACTCCGGAGGCTTCAGGGAAGCTCCTGAAGCTTCCAGAGAGCGAAAAATGGCCTCAAAAGAAGGCTGAAGTAAGCTGGCCAGCGCAGAGCCATTTGCCTTGCCATAGGTTCACCATCACAGTTCTATAGAAAGTACAAGATGTTGAACAGGATCACACATGCCAGCCCTGCTCCTGGTTCAATGTAATACTGTTTATGCAGAAGTCTTATACAGCCATATTAGTTATCTTGCAGTTCTTTGGGTATCAAAAACCATATCCATCTTGAGTAACTTGTATAATTGGGTTTTTGAAAAAGCCCATTTATTGGTTGAGTTACATTCTCAATGAAAAAGTCAATTTAACATTGGGAGTTCTTCTTGACCACCATTTATCTCTAAATTTGAGTGCAAACAATGTCAAGAAATCCACTTCTTCGTTTGTAACCATTGAAAAACAGGTCAGACTTGGTTGGAACACATGAAGGATGGAGGCTTATCTGGAAAATTCAACTAATGCAAAATAGGACAGCCACTTTGCTTACTAGTACATCATAACACAATGCCTCTCTTGTAACATTTGCACTTCCAACTATTTCCCATGCTCAATTTAATATTTTGGCTCTGATATTAGAGTTATAATTGGCTTGACTAAGTTATGTTTTTATGTGTTATCCAAGCCACTCTGTAGTCATTCAAAATTAAAATTCAATAAATGTAGAGCATGGGCAGTTGCAGATTCAATTTTTTAGCAAGCATTTTATTGAATGTCTGATGGAAATTCCACAGGTGAAAAAAATGCATAGAAGCATTAAAAGCAGAATCAACAATCTTTTTGTTCTTAAATCTCTTCATGTAGGTTCATTCAAATTTACCATGGAACTTCACAGAGAAACATGTTATTGAAATATAGAATTAAAACTAAAGAGCAATTGTTTTTATCTCTGCAAAATGTTATACAATTTACATGGTGGTATAATATGTAATTTGCAGTTACCTTGTAAATTTAGTTTGCGATAACACCAAATATCATAGATGAGAATGTAAGTAGCCCAGGGTTGTACCTGGAGTCCTTGATGCTATTTTTTAACTTGGTTGTTTGCTTGCAGGTGTTTCATTACTTAACTAGGTAGTAGAAAATCTCTTATTTTCTTCATAGCATTAAAATATATTTAAAATATGTTTATATAAGAAAACAAAATTCTATGCCACAATCATAAATTCACCTTTCTAAATTTGCATTTAGCTTCTAAACTTATTTCTCTCTTTTGACTGGACATTTCGTCCAGAAATGAACTTTTACTATTGTTTTTCTTCAATTAATTAATGATTTCTGACTCTTGACATGATAAATATTAGTCCACCAGGATTGTCTGACAGTAACTGTCCCCTTGTTTTCCTCTAAATTCATGCTTGTATCAGTGATAAAATATCTAACCATCTTGTCATTTATTTTTGATACTTTTTGAGTAACTATGATTTTTCAAGCATCAGTGTCTTCCATAAAAATTCTAGCCTTGTCATTATGTGTCCAAAATAGTTAGGTTTTACCTTCATTATTAATGTTTCTGGTAGGTGGTCTGGTTTTACTTCATTTAATAGCGAATATACTTTTGGTATTTCAAGCTATTTTCAATCATGTTCTCCAGGACCACAAATCAAGGACATCCCTTTTTAACTTTTTTTGTAGTCCTAACAATACATTGATTTATCTGATTCTCTGTCCTTAATATTTTCTCCTATAGCTGGATTCTTCTTTCATGGTTACAGTCACCATTCCTATGATTATAGGACATGGCTGCAGCTAGGTAATTTTGTGTGATCTTGAAAACTGAAGCAGGTTGAATCTTGTCAGTTCTTAGACTCTGATCTAAGAGACCCACATACCCAATAAACTAGATTAGGCAATAAACATCATGTCCCTTGCATGAGTTCATTAAGTCACTGGGAATCAGGAGCAAGTAGAAAGAGACTTTACATTTAGAATCTAATAACTTACAGCTTACCTGTTGCATTTTTACCTCACTTTTCAAAGCAGCTATTGTTTACTTTGGTCTTTGGCTTTTCTTTTTTTCTTTTCTTCAGTAAAATCCCAATTATGTGCAATTCATAAAGATTGTTCTTGGCAATGGCAAATCTTTTCTGCCACAGAAGATGCTTTTCATTTTTCAAAAAAAATATTTTAAAAGTCTTGGGACATGAAAGCTATAGAACTGTTACTGGAAAAATTATTGATGAAATGTTGTATTTTTTTCTTAATTGAAATATATTACTGGAATAAATAATCAAAAAGATATTTTATCCTAAAAGATCTGTGTTTACTATCAACCATTATTTGGCAAGAATCTCAGAAGTACAAATCAACAATGCCTTTCTGTTTTAAAGAGCCATTTGTTTAGGGACAGTTTGAGGACCATGATTGAGAAAACAAAAGTAGATCCAGATGTTTAGCTCATAGCCAGGTGTGTTTGGCTGGATCTGTCTTACAATGAAACCTTTTCCATATGATATTCAGGAAAACATCACGTGGACATGATTACCCATAGAAGTTTAAACTTGCTACAAAGTAACCCTGATTTTGCTTTGATCTTTAATTCTGAGGGGCATCACTTAATTGTCACTTGAGTACAGTAAAATATTTTTCTTTTGCTTTTCTGTTTGTTCATTAGACATTATCACAATGTAGGATTGTAAAGCCTTTAAGCTATCCAGCACAATTAAAATATGTGCATAGCAAAATGAAGAGAGACAAATATATGGAATATTATCTGACTACTGTCTTAAAAGGAAAAAAACTGACAAAAATAGTATAACAGATGGCTACATGTAACCCAAAACATTTTTCATTCAGTAGAACTTCCTTAACAGGAAGTTCTTGTCTATAGAGTTGGATTAGCATTTTTAAAAAGCTGAAAAGTTGTTTGCACAATATTTTTACAAATAATGTTAAAGTACAGTGGTACCACAGTACTTGCCTGCTTTGAAACTTGTCGAATTTGGTATTCAACACATTTTGTTGCAAAAACTTGTCTCAGTACTAAACGGTTGTTTGGTGCTTGACATGCAAGCTAGAACTTGGCTGTGTCAGTTGTCTTGTAACCCACTACCCTTTCCTGTACTAAGACCTGATTCATTCGGTACATAAGACTTAGTGACATAACCTAACCCATCTGAAGAGCCCTGGTGAACAGTGGTTAGAATGCAGTATTGCAGTCTAATTCTGCTGACTGCAGAATCAGTTTGATCCTGAGTGGATCAAGGTTAACTCAGCCTTTCACCTTTCAGAGGCCAGACTGTTTCAGGCAATATACTGACTCTGTAAACCGCTTATAGATGGCTGTAAGACACTAAGAAGTAATATATAAGTCTAAGTGCTATTGCTATTGCTATCTTACTTCTCTTTCTCAAATGAGGTCATAGCATTTCTTTAGTTATAACTACCATACTTTCTGTATGAATTATAAATGAGTTGCAAGAGCTTGTATCAGATTTATTACCATTAATATTACTTCAGATATTATTGTTATAAATAGTAGGAAGAACTTAACCTGGAGTTCTGTTTGTATTAAAGAATAAGACTTGCAATTCAGAGTTATGAACTTAGCATTATTTCTTGCACCATACTTTGAAACTTTATTACTTTTGCTATAATCCAGTGAAGACTTCTTCCTCCTTCTGAAAGTTACATTTTTAATCCAGTTGCAGCATGTCAGTATTGGGTTTACATTCAAATGTCTGACTTCCCAATTTAGCCTCTGAATCATCAGATGCCACAGCAAATTCCTGATTTTATGAAAAAGTCATTATTTACCAGTAAGAAGAGCCAAGTTATACTTCCTTATGGGGAATGTTCCAAGTGAATCTGTTTTGATAATTAAATAAAGCAACTCACAACTTAAAGAGCAACATTTTTCAAGGTAATTTCCTATAGAACAATTACAAGAACGTCTTTGTCTCTCTAATACCTCACAATTCTGCCTCCTCACTTCCTGTTCTTTGTTCAAAGTTGCCAATTCTTTTGCTTTTCAGTTGCATTTGTGGTGTGTCAATCAGGGATTTACGCAATAGACACACAGACCAGTCCAATGTTTCATATTACAACTAATCATAGCCATGACATTGTCTAAAACAGGACTGTCAAATGCCCGGCCTGCAGGCCGGATGCATCATGCATTGGCCACACCCCCTCCCAGTTTAGTGAAGGGGAAGTCCTGATATGTCACATGATGCTATTGTGACGACGTGGGTTTGACACCCCTAGCTGGGGAATTCTGGGAATTGAAGTCTACACATTTTAAAGTTGGCAAGGCTTATCTTAAAATTGGCAATGCTATCCTGCTTGCTGCAGCATAAGAACACCCACTAACTGCCTGCCTTTTCTGAAGGAACTTTCTCACTTGAACCAAAATAGTATAAGCCAATTTAGAACTTTGAATAAATCATTCATGAAATAACTTCATATTTCAAAAAGTTAAAACTTTACATCTTTGCATACGTCTTATGCCTTTGGAATCCCTGTTTCTCTCTGAACTTACATTTCCTTGCAGACACTTCATTACCCAGCTAGGTAACACCATCAGTATTATCTTCAGATACTGATGATGTAATCTAGTCGGGTAATGAAATATCCACAAGCAACCAAACTCGGAGGGTACCTGGGATTCTACAGTTCATCCTTGAGCTTTATACTTCTAATAGTTACTTGTCCCTCCCAATAAGACTGGGTAACATAAGGTCACATTGGAAACATTGCATCACAAGTGAACCCCAGATGTGAAAAGCAAAAGAGCAAGAGTGTGAAAAAAATAATGTTTTTAATATTAGAGAGTACAATTGAGATGGGAGGCTCCTGAAAAGGGGTATTATTGTTGAAAAAGAAGATTCCTTCTGTGCTCATGAAAGTAAAGGACAACAAAGACACAGGGATATCCTGAGTGGGGGGTGGGGGTATGGGGGGACAAGACATCAGAGGTTTAGAGGAAAAATGTTTTCAATATTAAAGAGAACAATAAAGACAGGATCTTGGGAAAGGTTGGGAAAGTAGTAATGACTTCTCGGAATTCTATTCTGATATGTCTGTATTTAGTGATATGGGAAATACTATAAGCAAGCCCAAGCTTTCAAGATGTAGGGCATAAAACCTCTAAATAAAGAACTTCAAGACAAAGAAGCTTGCATACCTTCTGGTAAAGGTAACCTCAGATTGGCTACAGTTCTATTTTTGCAATGTGAGAACACTTTGTGTTGTTATGCAATCCTTTTTTAAGTTCTCTATTACTGCTGCAAAGGATGCACAGAATCTCTTTTCAAGAGTAGGGCAGTTTAAATGTTTGTATTCATTGCAGACAAGGAGTCTGTAAAATCAGCATTTTAGCCAATTAAGCTTTAATCAGGACAGAATGTTAAAATACGCTAATTGAGCTAACCTCATTGGCATGTTTTGTCTTCCTTGGTATGTCACTCTACATTCCTTCATTTCACGGCTAGTACTACAAAGTAGAACAAATGTATATACTATTGCTAACATCAAAGATTTGGATAGTGCCACTCTCAGGGCTAGTTTTTCCAATTTTTTCCTCTGGGATTGTGTGATGTTTATATCAACATTCGTATGTAATCCAGAAAAAAAGACGTTGGGTGTTTGACAAGATCTATCACCAGGTTAGAGAACACAATACTGCAGTCTTATTCAGGAGCTGTCTTCTTGATGGACTTGATAGCATAACTGGAGACATCCATAACCTGAAGCAAGGGTAAATTAGAGAAATGCAAACTCTTCAAAAGAGTTGATCAATATGTGGGAGTGTATACAAAGGACCTGTGTCTGATATATCCATTGAAGACCTGTATACTACACAAGTCAAAAAGAGGGCTGTGAAAATTACTACAGACTCCTCACATCCTGGACATAAATTGTTTCAACTTCTACCCTCAAAACAACGCTATAGGGTACTGCACACCAGAACAACTAGACACACGGACAGTTTTTACTCCAAATGCCATAACTCTGCTAAACAACTAATTCCCACAACACTGTCATATTACCTACTAAGACTGTATTACTTCTCTTCCCACTTATGACTATAACCATGTTGCTTGTATCTTTAAATTTTATATTGTTTTATTTATTTCCTAGTATAATTTGATTGCTTATTAGTACCCTGTGATTATCACTAAGTGTTGTATTTTATGATTCTTGATTAATGTATTCTATTTTATTTTTCTTTATGTACACTGAGAGTATATGCACCAAAGACAAATTCCTTGTGTGTCCAATCACACTTGACCAATAAATAATTCTATTCTATTCTAATCTAATCTATTCTATAGAGAATTCACTATACTTGAAAGGATATTACACTTTTGGCCATAAAATAAAAACTCAACTGCTTCTTCCTCTCAGTCAGTGCTTTTTATTTGAGGGGACTTTATAACACAGATAAATCTTTGCATTTGTGACAGCTTTGCCTTTGAATTTAGAGAACTAGGTAAGAATCACTGAAAAGACATGCAGATAGAAACCCTTGTTTCCACTGCTGACACTATGCCAGAAGTTATTCTTGTGGAAGATGAATGAAGGTTCCTGAATAAAAATTAGCCTTTAATTTCTGTAAAGCATTCAGTTGCTTCAGAGAGGATCTGGTTTGCTGTCTCAGCTGCATACCAGGTGTTTTCAATTGCTGACTAGAAAAAAAGTGCAGAAATAGTGTTTTGGCCTTCTGACAGAAGTTAGTGGTGCCTTAGAGCAATGTGGATGGTGCCTGTTGGAAGGCCTCAGTCATCAGTCTATGAGGAGACTATCTTTTGTCACTGTAAAATGAACACAGGAATACCACTCTAAAGGACTAGCAAGAATTATGCATACACCATCTAATGTTTATTAGGGTTACAAAAACTGAATCTTATCAAATAAATTGACAATATATGTAGATTGCGATTGGATCCTAATCTATAATAGATAATTTCAAAACACTGACCTAATTGTTAGGAAAGTATGCTGATTATGAAAATAACATTTACATACCATATTATGTATAGTGTTGATAGTATGCTAAACAATCTAAATCCATCTGGGGAGGACTTTAGGTATTTTGCTCAAAATGTCAGCTATTTTGTATTTCAACGCAAACAGACTGACAACTCAGAAATGGATTCTACTCAAATGAGTTCAGTTTTCGTTAATCCCCCATCAAAAAATAATTGACTCAAATAAAGAAAGGCCAATGGCACTTTGTATGTAGAGTAACACTTTTCTGGATTCAATCTATGGCATGTCGACTAGTTAGAATCACAGTGTAAATGGGAAACATATCTTTACATACTTGATCACATAAACTGGTAATCTCTACTACCAGTTTATCGTGGCCAAAACAATAATAGAGTAGACCAACAAATAGTTTGGTGAAGGCATTTTATCACTTCAGCTGGATAAGCAAATTGCACTTATTTTATAGCAAAGATACAGAACATGTGTTGGACATTGAGGCAGAAAGTATTTCTAGTGTTTCTCCAACTCTGGAAGTAAAAACAAATTAAATAATCAGTAGTTTCCTAGTTTCTTCTCTGATAGCCTCATTTTACAGTCTAAAGTAGTTACTTCATTGCATTAATAACCTCTGACATAATTTAGAAAGTTTTCTGTAAGTTAATATGCAAAGTAACATTTCCCACATAAATATAAGAATGAGACATTTTTTGAAGTCAGGTGTGTGTGTGTGTGTGTGTATATATATATATATATATATATATATATATATATATATATATATATATATATATATATATATATATATATATATACTGTCATTTGATTGTCATTCCTGATTGTCATTTCTTTCTGGGAATTAGAAAATATGTGCTAAGTTGCATTTCTAGAATTAAATGGATAGAACAAACATTGGATAAATGGTGGAACAAACAATTGTATGATTTTTCATGAAATCACTTTGAGTCATCCATCTAATACATTGTCCCAGCAATATATTTACTGACTTAGCTTTCTGACATACTCTTAAGGACCGTTTCAGTCACTAATTATAAAAGTTACAAAGTTGTTCTTGAATATCAGTTGCTCCCTTGATTCAGTTATATCCCATTTTTGTTTTGTAGCAATTGTTCAATGCAGATGACAAAATTTAGTAACAGAGAATAAGAGCCAAATGTATATGATCAGGTTGATGAACTTTTGCTTTCTATCAGTTTCTTTAATAACATGCAGTTGAAAGATTAGCAGAACAAATCTTTCTATGCAGAATTAAACGATAAGTTAGATAAGGATAAGGAGTCAGAATTAATATTTATACTTTTCTTCAAAGGAGTTTTTTAAACATGTGAATTCAGGAATATCTATATGAATTTGCCCAGCAACATTAAATTAATTGTGCAGAAATACAGGAAATAAATTCATCAAAAAAGGATTCAAACACAATATTAATCCAGGGATTTTATTATTTTGATGGAGAGACAGCAATGCATGATTCATGTTGCCTTGATATGCAATGGCCATGCACCATACTGAAAACCATTAAAAAGAAAAGGGTTATTTCAGATGTTATGTAGTCTGCAATAAAACCACCAAGCTCAGAGAGCACAAGGATCTCACATTATAAGATTTAACCTGTACCAGTTCCCATTATTTTAAACATTTCTGACAAAAGTATAATAAAGTACTAAAAAATACCATAATCTTATACTTTGTTACAAAATTAGTAGTAATATAGGTCTGAAAAATGGCTACAGGGTTTTTCTCTAAAGATCCTGGATAGAGAAATAATAACATACAGTTTCTTAAGCTTGGCAATTTTAAGATGTGTGGACTTCAAGTTCCAGAATTGGTTAAAGAGATTATTAAACCATATCAACCACCAGAATTTAACTGGGATTTTTAAAGTTTGATCTCTCGACCCATGTCTCATTCCAGCTGCAAAATGTTTAATGTACTTTTGAGACTTAGTCACAAAGAAACCTCAGCTTATGCATGCCATTGCTGCTTTGAACTATTGGGCACACTTTCCTTTGCTAGCGGGCTTCATGACCTGCTCCTTCAGGAATCTATGGTCCAGAGACCTGCAAAGTAATCTGTATTCCTTTTGGTACAGGAGGAGATTCTAAAATGAGCCAGGAACCACTGCAGAGCTGTAGACTATCTCCCAGGTCAGTTCAATGACTGCCTCTCTGATGATCTTGGAATCTTTTTAATTAATTCCCAAGGTTTAATACATTCCATGGATTTTCTGTTCTGGAAATATAGATCCACTTGGAATTCTGAATGAAGGCAGTTTCAACGCTTTAGATTTAGGTAAAGGTAAAGGTTCCCCTTGCACATATGTGCTAGTGGTTCCCGACTCTAGGGGGCAGTGCTCATCTCCATTTCAAAGCCGAAGAGCCAGCACTGTCTGAATATGTCTCCGTGGTCATGTGGACGGCATGACTAAATGCTGAAGGCTCACGAAATGCTGTTACCTTCCCACCAAAGGTGGTTCCTATTTTTCAACTTGCATTTTTACATGCTTTCGAACTGCTAGGTTGGCAGAAGCTGGGACAAGTAATGGGAGCTCACTCCATTATGCAGCGCTAGGGTTCGAGCCACCAAACTGCCAAGATTTCAGATCGACAAGCTCAGCATCTTAGCTACTGAGCCACTGCGTCCCTAACTATATATTTAGTTCTTCTCAAAGAGGGGAAGGGAAAGGGATATAAAAAACATAAGGAACCCTAAAATTCCAAATCTATTTCTGATTATATCTATACAAATTATATTTTGTAAATGTCAGGCCAATTGTGCTGTAGGTCTTTGATCTAGTGATCATACACAGATCATGCTTTAGTGTGACTATTCTTCATGTACAGTCTCAATATTTTGACATAATAGCTACCAGTCATTCATGCTGACAAAAAGAAAGGAGTTGTAGCAATTAAACATGTGATTGAATCCAGACACTTAGATAGTAGTCTTCCCTACAGTTTACATGTGGACACAATTACATGGGCATAAACCTATCTATGTACATATATGCTTGTGTCAGTGCAGTATCCATACATTAGGAGCTCTATTGTGTTTTTTTTTCCTAGGAACATGAATCAAAAGGAGACGACAGCACATTATATGCTTTGCAGATTGAAAAAGACATCTGTTGCTCATTCTTTTAGCCCTATGCTGCCAAAGCATAAATATTAAAATCAAGAAGGTAAAAAGGCAAGTGATTCTGCCAACAATTGAAATACTCCCCCTCCCCCATTTTGGTTTGTTGTTGTTGGGTTTTGGGGGGTTGCTTTGGAAAGACAAACTGTTGCTCTTAAGAAATGACATAAGACTTGTGTTATCACTTTGAGCTTATATGAAATACCAGTATTTCTATTTCTACAGTTTTCTTGCTTAGTTTTCTCTTTCTGATTTAGTTCTGGCAGAAAGCGTTCAACATCATTAGCAGAGTCACACTTACTTAAAAGTAAACAATACTGAAAAACTATGGAGTACTATTTGCTAAGGGTAAAAGGAAGACAGTTATTTTCATGCGAATAAAAAAGATTGCTCAGTGACTAAGGAAAATTTCCAAATTGTGAGTGTAATACCCTGGCCAGACATATTTTGGCTTCTGAGAAGTATGTTGGTGGTATTTGCCTTCGAAGTGTAGCAGGCCAGGTGATTGATTCATATTTCAACTCCAATGTGTGAACTTAGTTTTCATTGCCTCTTAGATGTGTATGAAAGCAGGAGAATGTGATTCATCAGCTACTGTACCTTTTAGTAATAGCTTTCTGCTGCCTTTAAAGGGCATTTAAAGCAATTATTGATACTTTATTCATTTGCTATGATTCTAGAGTTCCTAAATTGTACTTAATTACTTAGCTATTATACTTGAAAGAGAGACTTTTATTTATTATTTTTTCTTTGTGATCAGATCAATTGTTCATTATGTTTTGAAATTGTTGAAATTAGATATCATTTATAAAAAGTAATTGAAAATAAGTTTAGGAAATGAATCGTGAAAACCATTCATTCACTGAAGAATGAATAGCTTTTGAGATTTCATTCTTCAAAAAGTGTGAAGAGCCAATGTGGTGTAATGGTTAAAAGTGTTGGTCTCGAAGTCAGAACACAGTGTGTTCTAATCCTCCCTTAGGCATGAAAGCCAGCTGAGTGACTTGAGAGCCATCCCTTTTTTTCTCAGCCCAACTCACCTCAAAAGTGAGTCCTAGGAAATTGCATGTGAGGATGATGATGATTGATTGACTGATTGATTGATTGATTGATTGATATTGTCCATTCATTCAAGTTTGACTCTTGGCAATTCTAATGGCCAGGTTTCTCTACAACTTCTGATCTTGCATTATTTATTTTTTCTATGCCCTGGCTGTTGTCACCTTTTGAGGATACTGAGCCACCATATTCTTTGACAGCCTGGTTTCCTTTTACCACTAACTCTACCAAACATAATTGCTGTCTCCAGTGAATTCCCTCACATGACCTGGCTAAAGTAAGTGAGACGCAGTTTCATGATTTTGCCTTCTATTGACATGTCTTCAGTATGCGCTCCAGTACTTCTTGTTAGTCACCTTTGCTGTCCAAGAAATACTCAGGAGTGTTCTCCAGCACCATAACTCAAACGAGTAATTTACAAGTAAGAGATCTCCAAAAGAACACAGGTCTTTGTTTTCTTACAAAACAGCTTGTTTCATAGTTTTTTTTAAAACTAGTGAGGCATATTTTATTATAAATTTATTGTCATAAAATTTGAAAATGTGTGCCTGGGCAACAATGTCTGGGGAGGGAGGATGTATATCAAACAACTGCCTATTTCTCCTTAATCCTTAATTTTTGCCCTGCATAACCAGTGTTCCAGGATTGAGGGGAAAAAATTCCCTAGTTTTTCCAAAACTAAGGCTGTACATCAGGATTGAATTAGAGGGTTAAGTATATTAAGAACTACTGCAGAGAATACATAATTTATACCGAATGCGTAGAATTCATGTTTTCCTTTTGGCTGCAAAGTTTGGCATATAGTACGAAAAAAACCCTGGACCTTAGTTTTGAAACACTTCAAACCTCATAAACCAAGTGTGCAAATTAAGGTCACATTCACACTTACCATTTAAGCTGTTCCTGTCCTGTACTCATGTCAGCTTGAATCTAAGCCAGTTTAAGAAAATTCTGCCTGGATTGAGACAGTTTACAAAATATTCCGTCTGCAATGTAGCTCACCACATTTTCTTATTGGCCCAGTCCTCTGTAGGCCTTCCCACGCACACTTACATAAATTTATATATACAAAATTAAAGCATAAAAATTGCACATGCTGTCACAAGAACTTTTAAAAAAACGGAATGTTTTAGACATAATACTTACCACCTACCTTGTAAAAAAAATGATTATTGATTAAAACATGGGGAAATAATTTTTCTGAGCTTTTTATTTTTCCCTGTACTTTTCTTTTTTAAAAAAAATGCTTCACCATTTGTCCTGAGACTTTCTGGCTCTGCTGCTTTTTCACCTTTGCTCCTTAGCCTGTAGTGCAGTGTTGGGATTCAAAAAACTTTACTACCTGTTCTGTGGGCATGGCTTGATGGGCGTGATGTGGCTTGGTGGGTGTGGCTTGGTGGGCGTGGCAGGGGAAGGATACTATAAAATCCCCATTTCCTCCCAATCAGCTGGGACTCAGGAGGCAGATGGGGCGGGTCCAGTCAGAGGTGGTATTTACCGGTTCTCCAAACTACTCAAAATTTCCGCTACCGCTTCTCCAGAACTGGTCAGAACCTGCAGAATACCACCTCTGATTTTGTCCCAAAGGAGCTTTTTCAAAAGGCAACTGGACTTTTTACTTGAAGATGTTTCGCTTTTCGTCCAAGAAACTTCTTCAGAACTAAAGAAGCTTCTTGGGTGACAAGCGAAACGTCTTCAAGGAAAAACACAGAAAGTCCAGTTGTCTTTTGAAAAAGCACCTTTGGGACAACCGTGACCTGGATGACTGAGAATCTCCATAGACAAATGACATTTTGCTTTTTTAAAAACCAAAGCTATTAAATTAGTAAAAGCCCTATCATACCTATGATCTTAATTTTATTGGTTTGATAAGCACCATCTTTAAAAGACTCTGCAAATTTAAATTAGAAGTACTTGCACAACTGAAAATGGGACATTTGAAGAAAGTGAACTTTGGGTTTAACTGGACTATGGGGACAGCCACAGAACTATCAATGAAGAGCAGAGCAGAAGCTATGCTAGTTTATTATTGCCATCATTAATTTATGCATATGTTCTATATTGGTAGTGTTGTTGTGTTTTTATTTTTGTATGGGGATTGTTTTTCGTTGTATTTTAATGTGAACCACCGACAGTCATTTTTTGATGCAATGGCATGCAAATACATTTAATAAAGTAAATAAATTCCATCCTGAAAGATTTGTAAAAGTCAACAGCAGCCACCCATATTTAGGCAATCATCTGGTGTGAAGATTTTAAGCCAAAGACATCTGTAGTCAGCTTTCCCCTTTAAATTCTTTCCTGCAGAAGCCAAACATAACACAATGAGTGAACAAAGCAGTGGCAGCTGATTAACATCTGTTGGTTTGATTAAGATCATAAAGATGGCAGATTTTCAAGATATAATAATTTTAGCTTGCTTTGCAACAAAGGAAGACATTATGTAGCTGCCTTGCTGTGGCTATAAAGATCATATGCTTTATGTTCATATTTCACACCTGGAGCAACGGGGAATCCAGGCTTCTCAATTGTTTGTGGAAATTCCCTTTTATGTTAGACCAATAAAATATATCAGAAACATTCCAGCTACTGTCATTAATACAGTGGAAACTGTAGACTAGCATGCCTCATGTCATAGGGGGCTGCAGTGTAACATATTTGCTTGTAAATTACAAAGAAACCAACCAGGCGTGTCTTGGGGGATAGGAGAGACATGATCTTCCCTTGCCAAAGACTGCAGACTAGTCTTTTCCACTTTTGTAAAAGCTTGGCAGACAAACCTGAATTATGTTCTCTTCCTATTTTATCTGAACAGAAAGTAAATCATCTGAAATATGAAATGCCTTTTTGCAAATCACCTTCATCCAGTATCTTGTTAAATTGTTTAATTAACAGTTGCAAATCAGGCCAACCACAATAGACAGTTTTTAAAGGGAATTCAATAAAGTCATAGAGATTAAAGGGATAACAACTGCTACTAGTTATATGTATAATCCATCTTCAATATCCAGGACAATTATATTCTACCATTGACTATCAACTATTCTGAGGAATAGAAGGGAATATTATAGGAGTAATAGCTTTTTAAGACAGTGTTTCTCAACCTCAGCAACTTTAAAATGAGTGGACTCCAACTTGGTGGACTTTATGAATGACTGTGGGATTCTGGGAGTTGATGTGCTTTAGTTCTAATACAAACATAGACCTTGCTACTATTCATTAGATATGTGGTGGCTCAGTGGCTAAGACACTGAACTTGTCAATCAGAAAGGTCAGAAGTTGGCAGTTCGTATCCCTAGCACCATGTAACAGACTGAGCTCCCATTATTTGTCCCAGCTTCAGCCAACCTAGCAGTTTGAAAGCATGTAAAAATGCAAGTAGAAAAATAGGAACCATATTTGTAGGAAGGTAACAGTGTTCCTTGAGCCTTCGGCATTTAGTCATGCCAGCCACATGACCACAGAGACATCGTCGGGCAGTGCTGGCTCTTTGGCTTAGAAATGGAGATGAGCACCACCCCCTAGAGTCAGGAACGACTAGCACATATGTACGAGAGGAATTTAAACCTTTACCTTACTATTCATTAAAACAGCTTCTCTTTCTTCAGGTTCCTGAAGGAGCCTAGAAAAAAAGTTCAGATGCCATAAGAGTCAAATAACTTTCATAAATTGACTCTTTAAAGCAGACACAACTTTTTTTCAAGCAGAATCGCTGCTTCAAAAACATATTTGAAATGTGCTAAGCCCTAGACAATGGACATCTGGGAAAGTAAAAAGTTCGGGGTATTTTGTTGTCGTTGTTTGTTTAGGCTGCTGTCTAAAAAATGTTAGGCTGCCAAATTTACCCTCAGATACAGTCAGGGTGTCAACAAGATGTTGTGAAAAAAGTGAAGATAGCAGCCACAATAATGGGACCAAAGCACCATGCTTTTTAAAAATGCAGCCCTTCAATTGCACCACTGCAACTGCCAACTAGACCTTTTTTAGCATACCCTGTGGACCAGGCCTGCCAAACTAGTGGCCAACGGTCTGGATACATACGCCACACCTGTCCTGGCTTCACAAAGGCAAAAAATTTTGTAATACATCATGCGATGCAAGCGGGTTTGACACCACTGCTGTAGATCCTCCTGGATAAATACAATCATAGCTATGGCTCCATCACTATTTTCTTCAATTGCCCTTTCACCTTTCACAAATCAGCTGTATTTTTTAAATTTATTTATTTAGTTTGTCAAACATGTACAAGATAACAGGTATAACCATGGACATGAACAAAGGAAACGAGTGCAAAGAAATGGGGACAGTAGGACAGGGAAGGTAGGCATGCTGGTGCACTTATGCACGCCCTCTTTAGGGATCTCTTAGGAATGGGGTGAGGTCCACGATAGACAGGTTAAGGTTGAAGCTGTGGGGGTTTGAGGATGTAACAATGGAGTCAGGTAGAGAATTCCAGGCGTTGACCACTCTGTTGCTGGAGTCTTTTCTGCAATCGAGTTTGGAGCAATTTACCTTAAATTTGTATCTATTGTTTGCCCGTGTATTATTGAGGTTGAAGCTGAAGTAGTTATTGACAGGTAGGATGTTGTAGCAGACAATTTTGTGTACTATGCTTAGGTCACACCATAGGCGGCATAGTTCCAGGTTGTCCAAGCCCAAAAGTTTGAGCCTGGTGGCATAAGGGATTCTATGAGCAGAGGAGCGGAGTACTCTTTTCATAAAATACTTCTGGAGCTATAGGCCACTGTAGGCCACTAAGCAGTGTAACAACTTCAGGTACTTCCCAAGTAAAAATTTGGGGAGAATAAATAAGAAAACCTGTTAGAAAGCCATTTGATGGTTAAAGATCAAATACCGTAATTGCCTTTACTTCTGCAAAAGTTTGAAAAAGACAATGTGAATTTGTGATAAGCACATGTTTATGAAGACATTTGAGGGGGAGGGGAATATTGACAAGGTTTTGGGACATGTTTGATTTCTACCAGGCCAACAAAATGAAAATTTGTGTTCAATGGTATGGGAGTGTATTCTATCCCCATTAACACCTTGTCAGATTCTGCTGTTGTCTTTAGGGGTGATAGTTGTTTCAAAGGGAAGCTTTTTAAGGAAATCTAGTATGAAACTTCCCATATGTTACTGTTCAAACACAACTGGACACACTTTGTATAGTAATTGCATAGCATGCTTTTTCTTAATTTACTTGATTCTAAAGGGATTTCTTTTGTCATTGTTTCAGAATTCTAAAGTCGAGCAGCATCTGTTTTATACAACAACAGATTGCTCTGAAAAAGAGCCAAGGTCATTTCTGAAAGATTCTGTGGCTCTGATATAACTGCTATAACTCACAAGCCAGAGCAATAGGCTTGAAATTGAACGAAGTCATTCACAACAGTTCTTATGGCAGAAGAAGCAAGTCACTCTTCAATTCAAACACTGACTCATCTGTTTGATTGGAATAAAGACTCGGGAAGAGGGGAGGGGAGAAAAGGCCACAGGCAGACGTCTTATTTACATATAAGTGGCTGCTTGTGAATGGTGGTGATGATATATAGATTAATTTTTAACATATGTTTGGTTTTAAGTTTACATTTATCCCAATATCTTTTTCAAGACAGATCTTGCCACCAAGAAATTTTTTTCCCCACAGCAGTGGTCAACAGGTGTTTGAGGTGAGGCTGAAGCCATTCCAGCAATACTGATCAAAGTTGGTTGTTTTCCCACTGATATTAGTAAGGAAATATCAAGATTTGTGACCAGATGCATATTCCAGTACATCATTCAAAGACTGAGTACAGCCTCTATCCTGGAAAAACTATGTATCTTAGTGTTGCTCAGTTTCCCCTATCCTTTCCATTAGAATAGAATAGAATTCTTCATTGGCCAAGTGTGATTGGACACACAAGGAATTTATCTTTGGCGCACATGCTCTCAATGCACATAAAAAGACAAGATACATTCCTCAAGAATAATAAGGTACAACACTTAATGATAGTCATGAGCTACAATAGGCAATCAGGAAAGAATATCAATATAAATCGTAAGGATATAAGCAACAAAGTTACAGTCATGCAGTCATAAGTGGGAGGAGATGGGTGATAGGAATGATGACAAGACTAATAGTAATAGTAATGCAGCCTTAGTGAATAGTTTGACATTGGTGAGAGAATTATTTGCTTAGCAGAGTGATGGCGTTCGGGAAAAAACTATTCTTGTGTCTAGTTTTCTTGGTGTGCAGTGCTCTATAGCATTGTTTGAAGGGTAGGAGTTGAAACAATTTATGTCCATGATGTGAGGGAGGTCTGTAAATATGTTCCCTCTTTTTGACTCGTGCAGTGTACAGGTCCTCTATAGAATGTGTTTGGTAGTAGTGTAGTTACAGGTCACAGGAATGCAGCATGAGGTATATGACATATATCTTACAAAGAATTAAAGGGAAAGAGCTATTGCAAAATAGAAAGATTTGTACTACAAATGCAGGTTGAATTAGTATGCCAGATGGATACCTATGAAATTGCTTCCAAGCACTAATGAGGTAACGGTCCACAATATATGGAAATCGGGTGTGGGAAGAATAACTTTAGAGAATCCAGCTCTGACTTGGAGTTTGAATCAGCTATTTCTGTTCTGATGTGATGTGTTTTGGATGTATGTTTTCAAGACAGTAACAATTTATTTGCTGCTTTATGATATCCTAGAAAACATATACTGGTGGAGGGCAAATGTGCAGGCGGAATCATATGGAGAGGCTTTACTCCTAACTGATTGCTAAATATGTGAGACCAATAGCAGGTATAGTCAGCTATAGGTTTCAATATAGGTGGATGACAAGAAGTCTTCTTGTAGGCTCTACATTACTACACTACAAGGACAGAAGAGAAACACATCTATAAAATCACTTCATGCTACATTAAATATGTAAGTATAAAGGCACAAATAATTACAAGCATATCTGAGAGATATTGTGGGTTTGGGTCCAGACCACCACTGCAATTGACTACCACAATAAAGTCAGTCACATTAATGTTTTAGTTTCCAGTGCTTATAAAAGTTATGTTTGTTCTGTGGTCTATTAACCATGATTGTATTATGTCTAAAAGTCTATTCTATTGCTAGTGAGCAAATGCATTGGAAAAAATGATACCAATGGACTTGCTTGGTGAAGGAGTGACCCAAACCTTCAATTTGTAAAAACTGCAATCTCTGTGATGCACAATGAAGCAAAGCACAATAAATATAACAGAAAAAAAACTTAAATTGTGCTTTGCTTAGTTTACTATTCATATTCTGTTCACAAAACGTGGTGCTTCTTCACATTCTGACAGGAGTTGCAAACTTAAGTCAACTAGCCAAACAGATAGTTTGGAGCAACTGGTTATTAGATAAGATCTAACAACAATAACAATAATAACATGGTAGCTCAGTGGCTGAGATTGTTGATCAGAAAAGTCGGCAGTTCAGCGATTCAAATTCCTAGCACCATGTAACAAAGTGAGCTCCCTTTACTTGTCCCAGCTTCTGCCAACGTAGCAGTTCGAAAGCATGTAAAAATGCAAGTAGAAAAAATAGGAAGCACCTTTGGTGGGAAGCTAACAGCATTCCGTGCGCCTTCGGCATTTAGTCATGCTGGCCACATGACTACAGAGACATCTTCAGACAGCACTAGCTCTTTGCTTTGAAACAGAGATGAGCACCATCCCCTAGAGTCAGGAACGAATAGCACATATGTGTGAGGGGAACTTTTACCTTTTTAACAACAATCCAGGGGTCAGCCAAATTAACAAGGTGGTTCCAAATACCAGAGAGTGAAAGAAAGTAGCAAGGTACAACTGGATCTGGATCCTACTAGCACAAGGCAAGATTTCAAACAACCACTCATTGCAATATTTAGAACTTTATACTGATGATTTTTATCCCACTAGCTGCAAAGTTGAGTTGCATAACTTCATTCCGAAGGCAGACTTACTCAGAAGCTTGCTTTGAGATAGAGCAATAGCACTTATACTTATATACCTCTTCATAGTGCTTTACAGTCCTCTCTAAGGGGTTTACAGAATCAGCTTATTTACCTCAACAATCTGGGTCTTCATTTTACTGACCTCGGAGGGATGGAAAGCTGAATCAACCTTGAGCCAGTCAGACTCGAACTGCTGAATTAGCCTGCAATACTGCATTTTAACCACTGCACCGCCAGTGCCTCCCTCCCCAGCTAAGGAACTGACACTGTCAAAAAGGTATCTAAGACGTTACATGAACATCTGAAGCTCCAATGTTGTGCTGGAGGCACTTTCTAAGTATTCACTGACTTCATAAATGTTCTCATCATTTTTTTTGTCCTAAGAGAATTACTCTCCTGAGGAAATGACAATCCAGACACTAATTATCAAAAAAGCATTTTTAAGATTTCTGTTTTCAATTTAATTAGAGCCGAGGTGGCGCAGTGGTTAAATGCAGCACTGCAGGCTACTGCTAGATCAGCAGTTCAGCGGTTCAAATCTCACTGGCTCAGGGTTGACTCAGCCTTCCATCCTTCCGAGGTGGGTAAAATGAGGACCCGGATTGTTGGGGGCAATATGCTGACTCTCTGTAAACCACTTAGAGAGGGCTGAAAGCCCTATGAAGCGGTATATAAGTCTACTGCTATTGCTATTGCTATTAATTTTCACCACACTAAAGTTAAAAAGAAGAATGCTATGATGAATTCTGGTGGTAATGAATTTATGAATATCACACACAGCAAATCTATGAGGGATAATGCTACTGCTAGTCCTTATTTAGTGACTACAACTGGGGCTGACAACTCACAAGTTGCTAAGTAGAAAATCATATGACCACAATGGGCTTGGATCCTTACTTCCCATTTAATCATTAAACAAAGTGCCGTATTGTTAAGCAAAACGTCGTTGACCACAACTTACAATTTTACTTCTGCATTTTCTATTAATCCTGTTCATCATAAACCAGTTGCAAAGCATGAGAATAGCAATTATATGATCATAGGATACTGTGACAGTCATAAATGTAAGGATTGGTGAAAAGCTGTTTTTTTACACTGTTGTAAATTTGAGTAGTCGCTATATGAGGCAGTTGATAAATGAGGACTATTTATACCAGGAAATAAATTATATTTGCCGGGGAGAAATCTGCAATGGGAAATGAAGAAGTAGAATATAACCTTTGAATCTATGTGGTGGTTTAGAACCTTCTGTATTCTCTTTTATAATATCATATGTTTATTGTATAAGAATCGGAGGAGAATAAGATTTTCTGCAAGGAACACCTGGCCAATATGATTATGGGAAACATATTACAGTTTAGAATATTTCTTGTAGTAAAAGATAATAAATATGACAAAGTAGCACATGATGTTTCAATTCTTTACTTTGTGCAGCTTACCTTATTGTTTAGATTTCTGGGAAAATATGAATAAAGTTGAAGAAAAAATATCTCTGCTAGCAATATCTTGGATCATTTCAGACATTCAGATGAAGATTATCGTACCTTGTTGCTACCATAAAGATGTTATTTTAGCTTGATTTGTGAATTTAAAATTATTTCTTTTGTTTGGTAGAGGGATTGCAAGAAAGAAACTTCAATTGTGTATCTGTTTTTACATGTTAATGGGTTTTTTTTAAATTTCATCAAGCATTTTTGCATGTAACTACATTCAGGTACATGAAAACTGGAACGTATGCCTTGCCTTGCATACAAATCTTAACAGGGACCAGATGATGGAGGTAACAAAGCACTAAGAAAGGTAGTGAACCACATATCACACTAAACAGAAGCAATTTAGTCTCCAGTACAGGCAAAGCTACGGCCCATAAAGGAACAAAACAAGATCTCCAGAGTTTAGAGTCCTGAAAATACAGAGTTTAATGAGTGTGCTGTTGAAATGGACCATCAGGCACTGATGAAGCTGACAAGGTAACCCAAGGGTCATCTCCAATTCAATCTGCATCACCTTAAGTGCTTCTGAAGGCCTTGGCAGCATTGTGCCAAAAACATTGCACAAGAAGCCTAATGCATAAACAATTTAACGGTAATCATCCTAGACCTCTCTAGTTCCATGGGCAATGTGTTTGATTTTCATTATTCCCAAAACATGTGAAATGTAACTTTCTCAAATGGTTGGAGGGGCTTCACTGCAAATGTCCTTTGTAGTTTAACATGGTAAGCCAATATAGACAGAGCACTCTCAAAGACCTGTAGAATCCAGGATTCTTTGTATATTTGATAACCATTTGTTATAATGAAAGTGTAAAATGATGGCATGCAAACAGAGTAAGGCAACAAAACAAACAAGATGTAAATTACATCTTAAACAGCAAATCTGAGCTGTTCTTTGAGCCCAGGCCAAATTATTCCACTATTCCCCATACTGATGGAATAGAAATTGCTATATAGAGAGTTTAAGATGGATAAGCTCCAACTGAAACTATTTTTATGCAATATTTAATCTGTTCAATTTATAGAATAGCTATATAGGGCAAATGTTTGAACCTACCTTTTTACTGATTCTATACATAATTAGCATTTTCTTGGCTTGGCAACTCCTAAGACATTTCTTTGAAAAAGAGAAAAATAAAGTTTACCATTTTTCTTAATAAGGCAGAAGCATAAGTTAGTTGAAAAATTTGTATTCTGTAATATACAATGCAATAAAAATACAAATGTGTATATATCATTTACAGATTTTTCTAACTGAAGTAGATGTTTGATCATTTCTAATAGATAAATATTCATTTATATACTGAAAAAGGGTCTTTTTTTGGAAACACATTGGCTTGTCAGATTTTGCTTGAGATAGCCCTGTCCTTTCTTATTCCCAAAATATGAAATGAATTCCTCCACCGTCGGGACTTTCCCCATATCATTTACTTTGTGTTGTCAAGGTACATTGCTTTAAACTCATTTTGAATGTTTTAATGATTTTTTTTAAAAAAAAATTAATGTCATTGTTAAAAGGTAAAGGTAAATGTTTCCCCTGTCCAGTTGTGTCCCAGTGGTGCTCATCTCCATTTCTTAGCCAAGGGAGCCAGCATTATCTGAAGATATTTCCATGGTCATGTCACCAGCATGACTATATGCTCAACATATGGAACACTGTTACCTTTCCACTGAAGTGGTACATATTTATCTACTTGCACTTTCAGGCTTTTGAACTGCTAGATTGGCAGGAGCTGAGGCAAGAATGGGGAATTATCCTGTCACATTATACTTGTATCTCAAATTGCCATCCTTCCAGTCTATATGCCCAGAATCTTAACCACTAGGCCATTGCGTCCCTATTGAATAACACCTTGGTGTTATTGATAAATTGACTAATAATTAATTCTGTACCTTTTATATTTGCTGTGTATTTTTAAATGGAATACAAATCCACTATACAATGCTACTACAAATAAAAAAATAGCAATAGCAATAGCAGTTAGACTTATATACCGCTTCATAGGGTTTTCAGCCCTCTCTAAGCGGTTTACAGAGTCAGCATATTGCCCCCAACAACAATCCGAAGCCTCTGTAAATAGATCTAATGAGGCAATCATGTTGATATGGATGAGGGAGGTGGGTATGAATCAGGTTATTGTGGTATAGAATTGATATATGCTTGTGTTGCTTTAAAATGAATGTTGCCAAGTTTACATTTTAGAGATGATTTAATGTCCGCAGCCTTACCTTGGAACCTATAAGTTGATGAACTATAACTCCCATAAACTTAGGCAAAAATAGACAAATAACATGAGTGCTGAGAACCATAGTTTGAAAACATTCAGAGAGCTTTGTATTCTCCAGTTCTAGGTTACCGGTGAAAAAAGAAAAAGTTCTAAATTCCTCTTCCTTGTATACTATAATCATTATTCAGATTATTAGCACTTATTTCCAATTATTGGGATCTGTAGTGAGGCCATTGTAACTCTATTCTTTAAAGTTTCATTGTGAAATGGCTTGCTGTTTATTGAAATATGCATAATATCATTTTATCGGATGTTAGATCAAGATAGAACATTCTGAGGCTTAAAAAAGTTTCAGATATGATCATGCTATATGACAGCATACTAAGCATTTGGTTGCAATCAACTCTGAAGGCCTACAAATAATTCTGTGTATTATTACTTACTATTGTGTCCTTTCTTGCAGTAAAAATTCAACAAGCATTTAGGTGTTTATGTAAAGAGTGCAGCGAATACCTAAATACCTAGAGAAATGAAAGCATCCTCCTAGATATCCCAAAGTGTCTTTCTGCTCCATTTGGCTTCAGATTGAACTCATTTTCCATATATTTTATTAAATTAAAACATAAATTAAGTGCTCCTAAGGGCATTTATATGTTTTATACAGCAGTAAAAGCATACCATGCAGCACACAAGCACATATGTTTTTGAAATTATTTCTGCATTGAGACAGTCTTGTAGACACATTCACGATTATGAATGGAACTGTGTGTAATACATTCTAATGGAAAAATAAAAAAGATTATTTGAACGTATATTTTATTTCTATGACAATAATACAATAAATGTGCATTAAGTTTTATCTGACAAATGATGCTAAGGAGTCAATCCTATGAAGATTGAAATGGGGCTAAATATTGTTCTAAATCAATATGTAAGCTTGGACTCAACTGGAATTAATACATAAAAAATGCATGTGCATATAAGATGAGATGTTCGATTTCAATGAATTATATACAGTATATTTATCATAGAACGTGAACCTCAAGAGATTTACTTCCAAGTAAACATGTAAAAATGTGCTATATTGTAGACTGGAACTAAAACAAAATGCTTAATGAATCCATAGTTCACTTATCAAATTAAACGACATGCTAATTACTGTTCAATAACATGCTATCTAGAAACTAGAAATAACTTTCTTCCCACTAATTGTATCTACTAATCACAAATTTGGTTTTCCAACTGTTATTCACTGTGTTCCCAAAACACCATACATGTACTGGAGAATTTCCACAAGCTTAGGCAAACCTCATTCCACAAGTTTAGGGAAACTTCAGGTTCTGCTGGAAAAATCATTAGGAAAAATCCAGTGGGTAATGAGAACTGAACTGTGGAACAGGAAAAAGAAAGTGTAAAATTGGGCTACAGTAGGAAATTGAATGGATTATCCTGCAAAAGGCGCTCATTTATTTAGTTATTTATTCAGCACATATATCCTACATTTCTTGTAAGAGGAAAACTGATATACATGGCCTTAACTCATTCCTATCTTATCTTCACAAAAATTATTATAGTAGTAAATTCTTCCACAGAAAGGGGACCAAAACAGGAAAAAAAACCTCTTTTTCTATTCTTGGCTCTTCTACTTTCCTGGAGAGGAGGGGGCCTTAACACTTTTCCTTAAGTTTCTTTAATCAGATGGGTTGGTCCTGTTTGAAAGAAGAGCTGGTCCTGCAGGTTTTTGGCATTAAGCCACCTAGGGCTCTTTAGGTTAAAAATCTGTGCTTTATATTGCCACCCAGAAGTTTGCTGTAGGCCCTCTTGTTCTCTTCCATCACAAATATTTTACCTATTTCAGAAGATCAGAAATGTATTTTATTTCATATTGCTTTGCCAAAACTGTCTTATTTAAACCAATTTGCTTTTTTGTCATAAATTTAACATCTGATATTTAAGCACTTTTCCAAGCAGTGACAGTTTTAAGTTTGATATTATGGCCTTTCTGCAAATTGAAGTATGCTAATGTAAAAATCTTAAATCTACAAACCCAGGATGGGTTTAGGTGACTATTTCTTTACATGTGCTTTGATCACACCAGTCCTTACCTATGCATTTACCTAAAGATGATTTAGGACTACCAGGTATGAGGCTGCAAAAGTCCAGACAACCACTAGATGGTAACACACACACACATACACACACACACACACACACACACAGAGGGGGGAGAAAAATGTGAATTTTAAATACCGTGGATTTTCATTATTTAGTGTAGGATTAATGTGGGGGGAGGAGAATTATCTAACCCATTGGATCCTTGTTTCTTAACAATGATCTCAATTTGTAAAAATCTTTCAAACTGCTTTTAGAGCAGAAAAAATGGGGAGAGGAGGTGGAGGGGTGTTCTGAAAACAGAGAAAAAACCTCTGCAGCCGGAGGCTGGAATCCTGCTTTCAAGAGACAGCATTAAAGGGAAACCTTAACCGAATCTTCATCTCTCAGGTGACAAGGTATAAAAGTCATTCCTGCCCTGTTTGATGTGGAATCTTGGAATAAGTTTAGTGATGAGGATTGTACTTGTGAATCACATATTACCATCCCCACCACCTCCTTCTCCTCTCATGCTGAGCCTTGTCAATGCAAAAGAAGATAGAGTCTATACTATATGTCACTCGTCAACTATTGACAGTGGAAAGAGCTGATTAAAAGCCTCTGGGATTTTCTATGTTGCTGATCTCACAAGAGTGCTCATAAACTTATACATCTTTGGAAAACTATCATGTGTTTTTAACTTCCTGAAGAATTCTTGTAAAATATAACTTAACCACATTAGCCTTTGTCCTGTGCTTTTATTCCACTAATGGACAAATTGGGAGGAGGCTGAGAACAAATGTGCTATTAATTACCCAGATGGCTTTTTAATAGAACCTTGGATTATTGCTCAGCCACGAAACATTGTCCAGAAATTTCTTAATAATGCCGGTGAGTACTGCATTCCTTCCAAGAGAATAAAGCTGCCATTGACCAGGAGGCTAAGCTATGTCAGGTTAGTTTAAGAGATAGCAGACAAAGACGGAGTATTGTGTAGGTGGAATGACAAGCCATATCCTAGCTGTCCAGCTTCTTCAGCAATGACAGATTTTCTAATTTGCTACAGATTCTCAGAAAAGTGGGTGGTCAGCTTAGGGGAAAATCAACAGTGCTGCTATTGATAGTGGGTGGGAGAGACATAATTCTGAATTAACCCGAATTGATTTAATGCAACACAGAGCCTTAGTATCAAGATAAAATTAGTATTAGTGCATTAAATAGTAGGTCAGAATGTTAAGTTTTACTGCTGAAAGATCTACATGCACTAAGTCAGCGCATAATGCAAACAGGTAATTCACATTAAGTTAATTATGGATGCATCTTTAGTCCAAACAAAAACAAATACTAAAAATGCCTCTTTTCAACGGAAAAAATAAACATAAAAAGATATGTTTATAACTATTACAAACTGCAGATTAGCTGGCTGTTTTATGATTTATTTTGGGTTTATTATTTTGTAGATACCATGGTGGCAAAGATAATTGATAGTTCCTTGTTTTGTTTTTTTCATTTTCTTGAATATTTCTGCCAGACAAGGGAAATTTTATTTGAAATGTTATTCCAGATCATTTGTTGACTATAAAATCTTCCAAATTCCATTTTAGCTAGGATGGGCATTATAGTCTAGGGATGACAACACATGGAAACAGCACCGGATGGGGGATATACATATGTTGCCACCTATTTCACTCTTGCTTTTCTGCAAAGTCACAATGACTACAAATTTTACATATCTATATTTCCCTTTCCTGTGTGCACTTGTGTAATTTTCTATGTTTCTATATAGTATTTTATACACCTATTTTCATTAAGATATTAAGACAGCAATCTTATTATAATTGCCACAAGTGGAAATGACTTCTAAGCAAGTATTTGTGAGATCTCACTGGACCATGTCCACCCTTAGCCTTCGTGTTCCTTTCCCTACCCTATAAACCTAGTTCTTGAGAACTCACATCTCCTCTGTTATTCAGGAAATTTGAGTACAAAGACATAGATATCAATGACAGCGACAGCATTTTAAATGCTGCAGAAAATACTGCAGTTGCAGAGAAGACTCGAGACTCTTGCCAGCATGAAAAACCCACAATAAATATATTAAATTGACAGGATGCTGCAATAACAGCAGATCATAGAAGCTACAGTGCATGGTATCTTTTCAGAAGCCAGTACTACAACAATTTGCCAATTTATTTTCACTTTAGAAGTTCAAAGAAGTAGTAATCATGGATGAATGGGAAAACATAGGCTATAGGGCGACCATCTTATTTTAATTATTATTTTCAGAAAGAGACAGAGACGGTTTTCTTACCTGATGCACATTCTGTGTGAAGGCAGCAAGGCACAAAGGGGTCTGAGGCTGGGGCCTCTAGTTAAAGTCCCAGCACAAATTGTGCTGCCCTCACTACCAATAATTATTCTGCTTCAACAGTGAGACTAAGAAATCTCATTTAATGCAGAGGTAGGACAGTGTTTGATGAATTCCCCACTTTCTTTTCTCCTCTTACCACACACTATCTACTGATGTGTCAAAACCATTGCGAGTTTCTCCTTAAGTTGGGTGAGATCCTTGGAATGGCAGCATTAGCACCTTTCAAACTGACAATTTTTGCACATGGAGTATTTTAAGTCAAAAATTTAGGGTGGGACAGGGTTGTTAGTCTTGTGCTGTTGCATCTCTCCCTCTCTCCCTCTCTCCCTCTCCCCCCTCCCTCCCTCTCTTTCCCTCCCTCCCCTCCCCTCTGTCTCTCTCGGAACAAAAGGGTTTGGGGAAAGAAATGGCAAACTAAGAACAATAGAAGAAATGATCAGGATAGAATGAAGAGCTGGTAATAGACTGGCTCTTTGTAATTCCTTTCCGGATAAGGATATGACTCCAAAAGTGCTCCAGATAACTCCTTGCAAGTAAATTGCACTTTATTCCCACATTCCATCACTCAGTTGATGTAAAGGGTCATGAAGCATACATTTTGCACACTTTTTGGTTATTACTGACTAGCCGTGGCTGGGGGAGGGTTTTGCACAGATTCATCTGGTGTGCTAATTATGCCCTTTTTTGGACTGGGAGGTCTGGCTCACATTCACCAATGCCTAGGTCTGGCTTACTACAATGCACTCTATATGAGATTGTCTTTGAAGACTACCCAGAAAGTTCAGCTGGTTCAGGACATGGCAGCATGCACAGTAAAGGTGATACCTGCCCATGTAACACTGTTGTTGCATGAGCTGAATTTCCTGTTTCTTTCTGGGTGCATGTCAGGGTATTGGTCATCCTCTTTGAAGTCCTAAAGGTTATCTTTGGGAATACCTTTCCCTAAGGACATCTACCCGTGCTGCCTGAACAGATTTCATTTTCATTTCATTTCATTTATTTGGGATTTATAGGCCGCCCTTTTCCCTAAGGGGACTTAGGGCGGCTTACATTCATAGGGGAGGGGGGGTGCAATACAGAGACATAAACAGTATGTGAATATAATAAACAGTAAAAACACAACTTTCATTCAACACTCAACACTCGGGTGGGGCGAATTAGCAACTTATCCCCAGGCCTGACGGGATAGCCAGGTCTTAAGGGCTGTGCGGAAGGTCTGGACGGTGGTGAGGGTGCGAATCTTGACAGGGAGGTCGTTCCACAGGGTCGGAGCTGCTACTGAAAAGGCTCTCCTCCGCGTGGTCGCCAGTCGGCATTGACTGGCGGATGGGATTCGGAGGAGGCCCAATCTGTGCGATCTAATTGGTCGGAGGGAGGTAATCGGCAGAAGGCGGTCTCTCAAGTACTCAGATCCACTACCATGGAGGGCTTTATAGGTGGTAAGTAATAACCTGAAGCGCACCCGGAGATCAACAGGTAGCCAGTGCAGCTCGCGGAGGATAGGTGTTATGTGGGCGAACCGCGGTGCGCCCACTATCACTCGCGCGGCTGCATTCTGGACTAACTGCAGTCGCCGAATGCACTTCAAGGGCAGCCCCATGTAGAGCACATTGCAGTATTCCAGCCTAGAGATCACAAGGGCTCGAGTGACTGTTGCGAGGGCCTCCCGGTTCAGGTAGGGTGGGCACATTCCTGATCCCAAGATTGTCATCTAATGGGAGCTAGAAAAAGGAAGTGCCTTTTCTGTGGCAGCCCCTGCCCTGTAGAAGGCTCTGTCCCCTGAAGTTTGACAGGCTTTTAGCCTTCCAGAAAGCTATAAGGACCCGGATTTTCCTCCAAGCTTTGGGAGTTTAAAGAACATTTGTGTGAATTAGCACCAGGATTTTGTTTTTATTGTTTCTAATGTTTTATGTTTTAATTGAATATGTTTCACAGTTTTTAAAGTGATTTGATTAGGAGTTGCCCAAAGATGTCTAAAGTTGGGTGGCTTGAATAGTGTTTAACTGATAAATCATAGAATGGAAAGAAAATCAATCACTTGCTGATGCAGAAAATCTACTGCATAGTATTATAGATTCTGTCTATAATTACATAACAAGCTATCATCTAATAACTGGTTCCTATGTCATGCATACAATGCATGTAAAAAAGGAGTGGGACTTCAATCAACCGTTGGTGGCACCATCTTGTTTTTCAGTTCTGTGCATGTGCAGAACAATTTTAATTGCACTGTGCATGCGCAAATTGCACAAAAGAGGAAACCGGCAGTAGTGCCGGCCAGAACCCACCCCTGCCGCATACTGAATCTATTGCTGCTCAGAACTATGATATTCATGCAACTGATTCCAACATAAGCTTGGATAACTGTGATGGACTTCCACATAGAACTAAGCTTGAAAAAAAGCACCCATTGGAGTCATTTGGAGACTATTTTGCAAAATATTTAGGTATAAGGGAAGTATTCAGCCAATTTGTTGTTCTCCTAAATGGCAAAATAAATAAACTTGTTTTTATTTTGTTTTTAAAATGGGAAGACATTTTGTCAATGCGATTTGAAAGCTGATGGTCTATTTTACTTATGGAATCCCTGACTTCAGCTAACAACGAAGAAACAATATTGTTTGACCTACAGTAGGTTATAGTGAAAAGAAATTGTACCTGGTGATCCCAGTGAATAGTCTTTCCTCAATTCTCTTGAGGCTTATTAAATTCCTCCACTGAGCCATACATAGCTTTCTTTTTCTGAATCAGACAATGCCATAGTGATTAAAGCGTAGGTTACAGTTAGAGAGATCCAGAGTCAAACTCCAATTAAACAAGGTGGCCTTGTACAGGCTACCATGAACAATTTAAAGGAATGGTGGGGATGGCAGTATGAGTGGGAATGATGTGTGAGGATGCTGTTTTTATGTGTATACACACACACATATACACAGAGGCAGCAGACTCCCTCAACAGTAGGAAGGGTTTCTAATGCACCTACTGTAGAGGCATAGTGGGAGATTGCATCCCTTGACTATCACAAAGCATATATTTAACCGAAGAAAATATTACACATTTTCCATATTTAAGTAGTATGTAATTGCAAATAGATTTATTATAAAAGGAGATTTTTTTAAAAAAAAAAGATCTGTCTACTCTATTCCTATATTATACGCTACTTCTCAGTAACTTGGAGACCAGATTTTCATTACTCTCAGTAACTCTCTCAGTAACTATACTTGTATACATCTATAAAATACTTAGGCAATTTATCTCTCAATCCAACAGTATAAGATTAAAAGATAATATCCAGTAATAAAAGCAAAACAAAAAAACAGCCTAAAACCCAATTAAAACTCAGATTTTGAATGAGACGATCAATTAAACTCAAAAGAAGCTCCCTGAAACATGGGTGGAATTTCCTTCTACATAATTGCTGTAAGACTGCAAAATCTGTTATTTTACTTTGTATAACTACAATGAAAATATTTGTGTGGCATTTTTGTAGGTTAAATTTGATTGCCTTCATGTTATAGTTTCCCATTAGGAGAGTTAAAAAAAAGAATTCTCGGCTGAATAATAGCTGTATACTTTCTTTGAATATAAATGAGTTCCAGTCCATTTTATCTGTGTGCAACTTTGGTGCTTTTTAGAGGGAAACAGGAGATTGTTTTTAGTTTCCCCCATCTCCGTTGAAGGCAGTGACAGAAGGCAAGTTAAATGATGAATGTTCACTTTAAAGTACTCAGTATATTGGGTTTCTTCTCAGACTCATACCTGCAGTCTCTCTGGGAACCCAAAGCAAATGCTAGGAAATCAAGCAGAAAATGAACCTTTACAAGAACTCAGGATGATTCCATTAAAAACAAAGGAAGGAAGCTATATATTGTGAACTATCATTTTTAATCTGAGGGTCTGAAAGCAGGGCCAAACTGCATCTGACACCAGTGAAATCTATGATTCGGCTTTTTAAAAAAAAATATGAAAAGCAGCTTTGTTGGTAGGCAATATGGATGAGAGCTGTAGCACAGAGCGGACTAAGCTCATTCTCCATGGGCCACGGAAGGAAAAGCAGAGTGGAACTTTTCTTACTCTTGCTTTAGGGGCCATTTCAAACAAGAATCTGTTCCTGCTTTTCTTTAGGGGAAAAATACTGAGAAATTCAGTCATTTAACCTGGAAGTTATATGGAATATGACCAGGGATGGAATTCAAAAATTTTAACAACCAATTCTCTACCTGGCTGCTGGGTGGGCATGGGCATGGTGAGTGTGGCTTACTTGGCCTCCTGCACCATGTTGGGGGGGATGTTTTTGCCCTCCCCTGGCTCCAGAGGCCCTCCGGAGGCTGGAAACGGGCCCATCTCCGGACTTAAGGAACTTCCAAGAGGACCATTTTTCACCCTCCCAGAGCCTCCACATGGGCCCTGCATTTACCTGGCATCCAAAATGGGCTGCGTGGAGACTCCTGCGGAGGGGGCAGTCCTTGCAACTACCATTTTGGCGAACCAGATGTAAAATTAACATCCAGTTCATCAGAACCGGTCTGTACCGGCTGAATCCTACCCTTGAACATGACCTGTTAGTTGTTTTCATGAAGAATCCATCTGGAATTCTTTTTTTAAATCTTTGGCTTTATACATCTATCTGCAACACCTTACCTTTCCTTAAAACTGGGTGTTTAAGGTGTTTTCAGACATGCTGACATAGAATCATGGAAATTACAGTCCAAAGATATTTGGAAGATACTTAGTTTAGAAAGGCATAAATAAAACATGCCATGATCACTGCAGCTATCCACAATGAAGCCAAAATGATAAAATGTAATATTCCCTGCAAATTTTAAAAGAATTGAGTTTTATTGTGATACTTCGTTTGCTCATTTTCCCATTTGCCCCTTGTTGTCTTCCCCATGGACGTCCATGGCCATGGATGATTTCCTGAAATGCATCTCATTGAATTTTCTTGTAAATTCTGCAATGTTCTAGATTTGTACAATTCTGTATGGTTCTAGATCTCAAATCTGAAGTTTTGTTCTGCAAGAAGCATCAATTTTGCACACCTATGGAACTGTCATTTTGTTTGGGCACAAAAGCAGAAGGCAAGTTTGATTCCTTTTGGCCAAATTGTTCTGCTGTGAACTCAGACTTGTCCATACTTTCCTGAAGACCTACTCTAAACCTGAAGAGAATGTAGACCACACAGTATTTGTTAATGATGAAGAACCATAGTGGGAAGATTCAAAGGAAGACTGATATTACATGACCACGATTTTGTGTTATTTCTTAAATGTATTTTTTTAAAAAAAATTAAAACTCATACAACTGTTTTATATAGTAAGAAATGTCTTCTAGTTTTTAGCATTCATCCATTTGGCAATGTACTCAGGAAGCCTGATGAAGGGGCAGCTAAAAAGGAGTTAGGGATTCCATTCTGCCCATGTTTCTAAAAACTTTAAAGCAGGAATCTGGTTGAGACATGTTTTATAACATATATGTATCATTAATATTACAAATCCTTCTTGTGTTTTCATTTACCAGCCAGCCTATGAAATATAATTGCCTCTGATATGTTTAAGAGATTGAGATATGGTAGCATGTACAATTGCACATGTTGCAAAGGCTTTATTACCCTCCATGTGTGAGCACTGATGATAGCTTCTCCACTGTCTCCTAGTCCTTCCTGATCTTTTCGGAACAGTAGTCAAACACCTATAAAGGCAGATCCGCACACTGCAAAAAGCAGTAACTGTGTGATATTAGTCATAGGTACCGTTACAAAGAAAGTTCTGTTTTCAAAGGATACGTTTGGTGCTTTTCTCAGGAAAAAAGGCTTACCTGCTACACAAGACCTGGATGATGTACTCTCAATATCCTTTCTTGCTTCCCCTCCCATCTGCTCCCCTTCCTCCCCCTTCCCCCACACCTTTTGGACATATTTTTGTAATTGCTTGTCCTCAGGTACAAAGATGCTTGCAGGAAGTCATTAATCTTTCATGAGCAATTCTGCCATTTCTTAATGCTGAACAATAAACCAGCTCCGAGGGGCAAGTGTGCTCCTGTCACAGCATGCTTTGAAGGAAAAAAGGGAGTTTTGAGGAACACAAAACTGATCCAGCAGAAGAGAAGAAATAATGAAACAGTTGTATTAAATAGAGTAAAGTAACAGAGCCCTGAGAAGGATGAAAACCAAAGTACAGAAGAAAAAAAATCTCCTCAGATTTGTTTCTTCCCCTCCTCTTCATCTCCAGCTTCATTTGTTTCTAATTCTGAGAAAAGATAAAAATCAACCACACACACACACACACACACACACACACACACCAAACAAAAGTGATGTGATTGAGCCAAAATTTTCCTCCCTGCGCACAGCCAGAAAGACAGGTTGAGAGAGTCCTGCCCTCCGTCCATTTTTTTTCAGAGCTCTTGTTTGCTGTGCAGAGCAGGTGAGATGAAGTAAACAGAGCCAAGATGGCCAGCTGGAATCACCTATTGGCCAGTTGCTCATGGAAGAGCCACCTATTATTAAATAAGAAATGGAGCAGCAGAAGAGCTATTACTATCACTTCCCAATTTTTTTATACTATGGTTAAACGCTTTTGTAGCAATGCTGCTCTAAATCCTTCATGCCTTTTTCAAAGAACTCATTTATGCATATTGCTTAATCCAGTGTTTCTCAACCTCAGTGCCCAATGAGATGTGCTTACTATTTCTTCTTAAGTGGACAGGGAGGTAGCAGAATCTGTATTGCTAGCTTCACAGGTACAGTTATTGAATGATTGAAGTGCGGTAGGACATTTTTAGAAATAATCCAGTTCAAGCCACTGTTCAGTGCAGCTTCAAAGATAACTTCAAGTAGGGCAGGGACCACCATATTTCATGTTAGTCTGTCCATCAGGATATTTCTTCCAATGTCGAGCCAAAATCTTTTTCTTTTCCATTTCTTCCCATTGAATCTGGTGGATTTTAGTCTTATATTTTCTTCCATTGTGCTTTACATAGATGATATTATTATAGTAAGTCATATGTTTAATTCTATTTAGTATTTTTACCCACATATTGAGTCCTTCCCATGGCTCTGTGATAGGCAAATGTTGTTTGATGATGGAAATTATGTGTCCATAATCTACAGCCAGATCCACAGTCTGGTGCAAATAATTCAAATGCAAACCAAAAACCTATTATTCATTATCTTACTATATCTTAGTACTGTGTAATTATGGACTGGCAGCTTTTCTCCTCCCTATTTTTATACAAGGAACATTCTAAATTTTGCTATTCGTTATATTACATTTGATAAATATAAATATTTTATTGTAAATGTTTATTGGCATGATTACTGAAAGGTTCCATTTGCTGACACTTCCATTTCTTTAAAAATATCACCTTTTAAAGATAATGAGTCCTTTTAAAGTATATCTACATAGTTTATAGACATTTTCAGATAATTTCTATTCAGGGTAATTTCATTTCAGTCAAACCCTGTTTTTGTTAACAGTATGCACATCCATATCCATGTAGTTTCAATTATTCATTTATTTAAACTTTTTTTAATCTCACCTTTATTACATTATAGGTAGCTCAAGGTGGCAAATATACATAATACTCCTTCTTCCTCCTATTTTTGCCAAAACAAACCTGTGAGAGATTGATAACAACAAGATGACTGCAAGGAATATAAATCTTTCCATTTCCCTTATTCAGTCAGAACTAAAGAAACCTCTTGGATGAAAAGCAAAATGTCTTCAAGGAAAATCAAAGACAGTCCTGTTTCCTTTTGGGGGGGGAAGCATCTTTGGGACAGCCCTGGGAGGTGGTTTTCCTTTGCATTCTTCTTGGAGGTTGGATCTCCCTTCCAAATACTAAACAGTTTCTTCTTTTTTTAACTTCTGAGTTCAGAAGTTAAATTAAGTTCCAGACAAAGAGAAATGCAGAGAGGGCTAACAGATATTAGCTGCAAAAATCTGTTTCATCACTGCAGCAAAACATTTTGATTGATTTGATTTGATTGTATTTATATGCCGCCCTTTTCCCCTGAAAGGGACTCAGGGCGGCTCACAATTCAAATCAGGGAAGGGGGTACCGACAAAAAATAAAATAAAAATGAAACATAACAATGCATAATTTAAAAACACACAACAGTCATACCATTCGAGACGGGGGCAACAGCTCTTTAGCCCCAGGCCTGTCGGAACAGCCAGGTTTTAAGGGCTTTGCGGAAGGCCTGGAGGGTGGTGAGGGTTCGAATCTCCATGGGGAGTTCATTCCAGAGGGTCGGAGCAGCCACACCTTGATGCTACCATCTAATGAAATATTTGCAGTCTAAGTTTGATAATACATGTATAATTTTACGCATCTATCTGGAAGTAAGGACAAGCAAACCTAAGGCAACTACTTTCTACTTACTGCTGAATCAGCTATCTCTGGAGTTCTGGAGGATATGATGAAAATAAGTCAAAATGGCAGGTATAGTGGTGGGATCAAAGCTCCACCTATTTTTGTGCACAAAAGTACAGGTAGAGCTTTGATCTCACCATTGAGCATTGACATTTTTTTTCTACTGTAGCCTATGGACACCCTTGTTCTACACTGATAGGTTTCTGTAATAAGACAAACAAAATAATAAATTATTTATGTGGTCTATATGAGAAGATGTGCATTGAACAAATACCAAACCTTACTATACTTTGAGTTCTTAGGAGCTAATATTTCATTAATTTGACCCAAGTAGCCTTTTTTCAAAATGGAAAAGAGATGTTTGTGATACTTTTTCAGAGTTTATTTAAAACACAAATGTCTGTCAAGAGGCATTGGCTTTGGGGAAAATCATTGGCACACTTCAATCACAGTAGTTTTATTGTGGTAAATGACACAGAAAAAAATCTAACTTAAAGAAAACAGAGAATTAAAATTGCAACTCCATACACACATACTAGGAGGTAAGCTCCATTGAATCTAATAGATATGACATTTGAGGACACATTCATGGGAATGGCTTGTTGACATTACTTACTGTTGGCAGAAACACTAACTACTGTAACATATTTTACTTATTTAATCAATTTATACCTTGTCTTTAACCTTTGATGAGGACTTGCTTATACTCTGATATTCATCTTGACTAAATCTATCCTTTTTCAAAAAAAATTAAAATATACACATAAACACTATTTAAGTTGGTGAAATTTGAGTAAATCAATTTCACTGAAAGGTATCATTTCACTCCCAGTGCAAACAATAAAAAATGTATGTCCACCATACAGAAATATTAATTCAGTATTTCAATTCTCCTTGGGCAAAACATTGTACCCACTGTTTTATAACTTTATCAATCATAATGATTTAATTGCTCTTTGTGCTAGTTTTTTAGTATTTTACTAGAAGTTACACAAGAACAAGAGGAATTAACATCACCTCTTTTCTGGATTCTGATGTGTGCTATGGGTTATTGTGTGTTTAGAAAGTGGGGTAAAGGAAGTTAAAAACAAGCCAGCAACTAAGGAAAGATGTCATACTGGCAGCACGGAGAACATTTGCTGAAGTTTAGTTATTTTATAATTTAAAAAAAATAAAAAGAAATCCAATGTATTATTTTGAGTCAGGATTCATATGCCTTATATTAAGAAAAAAGGGAAAGTAGGTTAAAAAAATGAGGATTTAATATCCATTGAAAAATAACCTTCTGTTTAAACTATTTAAAATATAAATGTCCTATTCTCTGTTCTTTGCTATTTATAGTCTGTTGCTTTTTGTTTCACAAGAGGGCTTGGAAAATATGGAATATGATTATGTAGTGTGAGACAAAATACCCGAATACTATTATGTAGTCACAACTATTATACTGCACATACATCATAATTTTCTGGTATGAAAATGATTAAAAGATTAAACTAATATTTACAAATTTAATTCTCATTAAGTATAAATTTGCCTAAATATCTGCATTAAAATAAAAGGTTTTCCCATTTGCATACTGAAGCAGTATAAACATTGCAGTAACATCTTGATTCTGCCATGTTGCCAGAACAGCTAGTTTTGGGTAGCTGTCCAACACACATGTGTTTGGTCCAGACAAGGCTCAGACCACACAAACCTTGAGCCAGCCGTAGATTAAAACACACTGTTCTGGGCAGAGGTTGGAGGATGTGGAGTTAATAATGGGATTTGGCAGCTAAAGTGAGATGGAGAGTTGGCAATAAATCTTTATGTTTGTACAACTGTAAAGTAAGGCAACTAGATCTGGGCTGCAAAAATCCCGACAATTTAGTTTTTTTTTTAATTTGCTTCCATCTAGTAATCTCCATTTTTGTAGTCAGATTTACTAGCCTTGGTGTAAATTCATTTAACATAATTTTCTGTCCCCGTATGGAGAAAATGATAGATGTCATTGTTACAACATCAAACCCAATTCTACTTCCACAATACAGTAGAACTTCTCGTCACGACCATAATTTGCTCCATAACTTTGGTCACAACCGATTTGGTCGTGACCCGAACCTAACCAAAATTAGTGCAAAATTAATGCAGCGGGAACACATGGGAATTTTGGCACTTCCAAAAAAACCAGTTTGGTCATGCTCAGAAACATTCATGACCGGAGGTTCTTCTGTATATTGAAAAAGGAAGGACAGGAATGCCAGACATATTCTAATGCCAGACATATCCACTAATGATATGAAATAGAATATGCAGCACACAGGATATGAGAACACCACCTTTTGTCTACAAAGAAGAACAGTGATAGAAGAGACAAGATGGGGATCAGCTACTGGGGTAGTGAGGTTTATGCCAGTTGAATGAGAGATAGGTAAACTGCACTAACTGACCATGCTAAAAGACTCCTTGTCTAAGGCAATAAGAAAACCTCTTTCTCCTTACCAGAGGCATCCCTGTATACATCTGGGTGGGCGGTGGAAGAAATAGTCACGCTGCCAAAACTCTGACAAGGGAGACTGATAAAAGAATCTCAGAAAGATTCGTAGTCATTTGTTATGATATCTGTCAGTGAATCCTTCCTAGAAGAAAACACAGAAGTTTATAATATATTTTTCTTGGAAATCTCTCTGTTAAAAAGGGGCCTTGTGATCTTCCACAAAGATATTGTTCTGGCACTTGAGGATACAGAAAGGGGAAATGTGTACAGCATAAGCTGGGGTAATCCATTCCAGATATATGTGTAATGCAGGAGATTTGGGGAGGGGGGAACAGGTGCAAACAATTCAACCAGCTGTCAGTAAGTTCTAGTGATTGCTTGTGATAGGTTAATCATTAGTTGCTCCGTGTGCGATGTTGGCAACATCACTGTCATAGCTGCCTGCCCCCTACACATCTGTAACCTTTTCTAGGTGCTTCTTGATATGAGTGGGCGTCCATAAAGCCATGACATCATAGGAAGCTAAATTAGGCATGATTGCTGCCATATCTGTTTTCCCACTACAAAACACAGAAAGCTGATAAATGTCAATAACTCCTGATCACTCACTTGCCACTATTGTCTTTGCATGCCACACAAGGTGAGTAGAAAGAGACAGAGTCTTCCAAGAAACTCAGGTCATAACAAAGTAGTTTGCAAATCCAGGAACTGAGAAAGAGATACATAGAGAGAATCCTGCTTTTGCAACTTCAGGTACTGAAATAATTTCAGTGTGAGTGCATCTTTCCAGTCTGCTGAACATCCGATCATGCATCAGTACACCAATAAGTGCCTGTTATTTTACACCAAAGGTGGACAACATCTATTGTTAGGGGCTAGTCCCATTTCAAGGTAGCAATTCAGGTTTATGCTCTAAGGTGCCTGCCCAGAAGGTCCAAATCACTTTTGCAGCATTATTTGATATTAATTAATTGATTAACTAATATTGAGTCTGTCATCTGCACTTCTATAACTGTCTGGTTTGGCTTTGCAACCAAACAAGACAGACACAGACTTCAACAGATAATTAGAACTTCAGAAAAAATAATTGCTACCAACCTGCCTTCCATTGAGGACCCGTATACTGCATGAGTGAAAATATCTACAGACCCCTCACATCCTGGACATAAATTGTTTGAACTTCTACCCTCAAAACAATGCTAGAGGGCACTGCACACCAGAACAACTAGACATAAGGACAGTTTTTTTTTTCCTGATTGCCATCACTCTGCTAAACAACTAATTCCCACAACACTGTCATATTATCTACTAAGACTGTATTACTATTATTCTTCTCTTCCACCTTAGTACCTATCTCTTCCCACTTATGATTATAACTATGTTGTCTGTATCTTTAAATTTTATATTGTTTTGTTTCCCAATATAATTGGATTACTCATTAGTAACTTATGACTATCACTAAGTGTTGTATCTTATGATTCTTGATGAATGTATTCTATTTTATTTTTCTTAATGTATACTGAGACCATATGCACCAGACAAATTCTTTGTGTGTCCAATCACACTTTGCCAATAAAGAATTCTATCCTATTCTATTAAAGTCAAATTTAAACTTTTCAATACTAACTGTTGAAAAATGTTTCAGGGGAGGAAGTTCTTGCACTTCTGAACTGCTTCTGTCTGGCCTCACTGTAAAGATAAAACCCAAAGGGCCTTTCTTCTGTTCTTCTAGCTTATGTTTCTTTGAGTGGAGCCCTGAAAAGAACATCTTCTGGTCATCTAACCATTGTGCCAATGGTCCTCACACATGTCCCTTTATCTGAAGTTCTTAGATTGTGGTTTGGGGGGTTTACGACAAATTTGATGTGTCACCATGTAGTAATTGGCTCAATGTAAATACATATAAGAGAAAGAGAGAAGAAAGGAGAGATACAGACAGAGAAAATAGACAAGTTGTAATCTTACTGAATAGTAAACCAAGTGAACTTTGAATTCTGCAGTTCTTGCATGTTCCTATGTAGCAATTTCCACATTTCCTTCACTGAAATCAGAAAATATATTATACATGCAAGCTAAGGCTTGATCATTTTTTGGCAACATAATCCCGTGCCTATAGAAGTGTACATACTGATGTTCAGGGTGACTATGAACTATTCCATAAGAGACTAGCACTAGCTGGAGTTATTTGTAAAAATAATAAAAGTAGGATAAACAGATAATCAACCAACCAATAATTTCCTTCAGTTTGATCCTTTCTCCCATCAGTAGTCATCCATGGCCACATCAGTGTTCCTAAAAGCAATTTACCTCATTTCTTTCTTCCCTTGTTTTGTGACTATAAGCCATTGTGAGTTGCCATTTTGTTTTCAGCATATTAAACTGTTAGTGTGTCAAAATATTCAGACATATAATAAACAAAATCTTTTTTTCCTCCTCTCCTTCTCCCCCCACTCTCTACAGTTAGCATTTAACATGATAATCTGTTTATCTCTCAGTCTACAGTCTTTTCCACTGCAGTAGCAGCAGCTGTGCTGCTGGAGAAATCATGGATTCAGTTAAATTCTCCCCAAGCAACTCGAGGCCTTCAGGCATGTGCTATAAATTTAAAGGCCTAATTATAGCCATGAGCAGCAGGAATTACAGTTATGAAAAGCAGGAACAAATGGGCGAGTAGCTCAGCAACTGAAAGAGATCAACCCTGGCCTCTCTCTCTCCTCAGGCGCATGCCTTCTTGAGGGTCTCCAGTGGTGCATCTGCCACCCCCTAGCGAAGGGCACCCACCGGGCAATTCAACTTATAAACCATCCAAAATGGAGAAGGGGGTAGGCCCTTTGATACAAAGCATTTGTCACAGTGATCTATCTTGTGAAAAAGTAAACACAAAGTGACACAATGTCCAGGGAGTTCTACATTTTCCTGATTAGAATTATTCACAGTAGATTCAGCAGTTTGGGGTGGGGGGGGGCGTTTTTAAACATATGTTTTTTGACTGAAAAGGGAGGCAAGTCCGCTTTGGAATGTTTCTGATGCAGGTCTGCTTTTCGCTTGGTTGGAGTGATTTAATCTCAGGTCTGAGTTAAATTCCAATGGTCCGAAATGCTTACAGTCCAATACCTTGCCAGGGATGAGGGTGGGAGGGGAAGAGAGACAGGGAGAGAGAGAAGCAATGTGGTTTTTGAAGACCGTAAAGGTTAATCTAAATTATCCTGGAGATTAACTCTGAGACAGTGCATGGTTCCACAAACATCACTGCTAGTGTCCCAAGCAGTGATCTGATACGCTTTGCTTTTGTTAGCATTTGCAGGGAGACTAATCCAGAAAACCCAGGAGATGCGAAGACATCATTTTATAGGTAAAGTTGTCAGTCTCCCCATAGTGAATTATGGGGCACGATTGACACTAGTACAAGTTACTGGTCAAACTGTCCTACAGTGGATTTCATCAAACAAAACAATCCCAGATATGTGAACACTGTGATCTCTGTAAAAAGGACAGCAAGGATTTGTTTTCAGAACATTACACTTCTGTTTGTGATCCATTAGTTATCTGAATAATTATTCCATTAAGGACCTGAAAGAATTTATCATAAGGACACATTCACGCCAGAACAAACTAAACATGTTTACATCTCAGTCCTCTTGGTAAACAGATTCATAATTCTCAGAATATGATGATCTTGACAACAAATAGAAAGAGACTTTAATCAAAAACTTGATTTACTCATAAGTGTAAAATGTCTGATTTTGTTTCTCTGTTTGGGAGAGAAGAATCAATTGCTCTTAACATTTCTCCATATGCACACAGGTGTTTAATTTCCTTCCCAGTGTTAGGGCCTGAACCAAGCATCTATAGCCTTTTTTTCAGACAGCAGCAGCAGCAGCAGGAGAGATAAGAGAGGGATGCATACCTAAATCTCAGAAGATTTCAATGATCAGACAATTCAGAGCTTGTGAGAACACTCCAATCACATCTCATTTTAACATTCTTGCCTAAAACCACCCATGGTTTGAGAATGTTTTCAAATGTTCATATATATTTTTTTCATATTTAGATTTTTAAAAATCTTGGCTCCTAATTTTACCATTATAAAGCTGTAGTCCACACTTGCACTTATCAATCCTGGTCAGAAACCCTGCACTATATAGATGAAATTGAAATTATGAGAGGGAGGGGACGAAGAGACGGAAGGAGGGAGAGGGGGGTATTGGTAGATTAATAGCATTAATACCTTATTTTGTGCACATTCTTTTCTGTAAATCATGTAATAATAAGGTCAGTTATTTTATTTTAAAATGTCTATTTTAATTTGGGGTCATGGCAATAGCAAGACAATGGAGACACAAAATGAACTCAGATACAGATACAAATTGATCTTCTCTACCCTAACACCAACATACAAAATAACAGAGTTGGGAGAGACCTTGGAGATCTTCTAGATCAACTTCCTGCTCAGTCAGGACACTCTATACTATTTTATACAAATGGCTGTCCAATCTCATCTTAAAACCTCCAGTGATGGAGCACCCACAACCTCTGGGGGAAAGCAATTCCACCAATTAATTCTTCTCATTGACAGGCAATTTATTCTCAATTCTAGGTTGGATCTCTTTATGTTAAGCTTCCATTCATTACTTATCTTTCTCTTAGGTGCTTTGTAGAATAGATTGACACTTTCACTTCAAGATAGTCTGTCAAAGTTTGGAAGATTGCATTAACAGAGAGACAATATTAAGATCATATGAAGTGTTAGTACTTTATACTGCACCTGTCCTTCTCTTTGTTAGACTAGACATTCCTAATTCTCACAACCATTTATGTGTTTTAGCCTCCGGTCTCTTAATCATCTTTGCTGTTCTTCTCTGCACTCTTTCTAGAATCCCACATTATTTTTTCCTGTCATGGTCACCAAAATTGGATGTAGTATTCCAAGCATGGTCTTACCTGTGCAGTATAAAGTACTAACACTTCATATGATCTTAATACTGTCCCTCTGTTGATGCAGCCTTGGGTTGGCACAATGGTTAGAATGCGGTACTGTAAACCAACTCTTCCCACAACCTGGAGTTCAATTCTGATGGGCTCAAATTGATTGACTCACTCTTCCATCCTTCCTAGATGTTTGCAATCCATTGCTTGGTTATCTTTTCCAGGATTTTCCCAGGTATTGATGTTAAGCTGATTGGTATGTAGTTTCCTGAAGTCATTTTCTCCCTTCTTTTGAAGATGGGAACCACATCAGTTCTTCTCCAGTCTTCTAACAGTTTCCTGGTGCTTGGGGATTTTTGAAAGATATAGTTCAGGGTCCCAAAGGTGCTTTTTCAAGAGGCAACTGGACTTTCTGGGTGTTCTTTGAAGACGTTTTGCTTCTCATTCAAGAAGCTTCTTCAGCCTGAAGAAGAAGCAAAAGTCCTGAATGAGAAGCAAAGGTTTTCTTGGAAGAGAAGTGTATGTATGTATGTATGTATGTATGTATGTATGTATGTATGTATGTATGATTTTAGGGAATCACAGTGCCACCAAGTTTGAAAATTACTGATCTATCCTCTTTTATTAAAAATCAAGTGGTCTCGTGGTTTTCCATCTATTCATTTGTTTTCCTGAAATTGTTGTGCTAGACTATAGAGTACTATCTTTGGAAAGTAGTGCTGCAGTTAATCAAGAGCAGAGGTGGCGCAGTGGTTAGGGTGCAGTACTGCAGGCCACTTCAGCTGACTGTTATCTGCAGTTCAGCGGTTCTAATCTCACCGGCTCAAGGTTGACTCAGCCTTCCATCCTTCCAAGGTGGGTGAAATGAGGACCCAGACTGTGGGGGCGATATGCTGACTCTGTAAACCGCTTAGAGAGGGCTGAAAGCCCTATGAAGCGGTATATAAGTCTAACTGCTATTGCTATCTTAAAAATAGCTGTTATCAGTATTATGACAGTATTTTAGGTAGCTTATCTTTTGGACATCTTCATAAGGGTCTTTGTGCTGTTCCAGGATTGGCTATGCATTCCCACAATATTCTTCCCTATGTTCCATAGTGTTCCCTCCATCAGAAAGTGGACAGAGACAAAAAATCTTCACAAATAGGAAAATGGCTCCTTACTCCAATGATATAGAATCACCGAACTTACAAAAAAAAAAACAGTTTCACAATTTCCTTTGCTTCTCTCCACTTCCTGGTCTGCTACTATGGCAGCTGATCTATTATGGCAAAGGCTCCTTAATGGCTTTTCAGTTGTCTCACATATTGCTGAGATTGATTTTTCCAGAAGCCAGGCAAATAAAGCATATCAAAAAAGAACATGGATTCCAGGCAAATTGGGATGTTAATTTATTTTATATATATTTAACACTAAGAGGATGGTTTTTGTAGGATCTATGGCAGCTTGGGTTTTTTTTGCTCCTTGTGCAATTCATTGCTAGATGAATGGCCATGAAGATATTCCCAGATAATGTCCAGTTGCTTTTGTAGATCTTGAAGTAGAACTGCAGATGATATCAAAGTTACTTCTATATGGGATTGTTTTTGGATAACATTTATTAACTTCAGATAATCAGCAAGCCATACTATTGACTGGAGAGAATCATACAATTCCATAATTCAGTTAGAGGTACCATAACTTGGTTGCATAACTCAGGATTCACATTAGAGGTAGAAAAGAAATGCAGAACACTCTAAAAATGTTTGCCATCTACTGACAATCTGTATTTTGAAGTCCAGAACCTACCTCAATGGCTACTGTTCTATTTGTGTACACAAGTGTTGGTGGTGACCAAAACACTCTATGATTTAGGGTACATCTATCTGGAATGTGTACTCCTTATGTGATTCAGTCTGGGCTTTCTGGTCTGCACAAAAGTTCTATTCTTGGTTTTTCCATCACTCAAGGTATGTGCTGTGGGAACTGAGGACCTTCTCAATAGCTGTTCTATGATTCATGTTCAGTTCAAAGGAATGACACTGTGTTCTGCCATCAAATGCTTCTGCTTCTGAACTAGGACAGTTGTTTTCAACTCTTTGTAACATTAAACACTTTTTAATCAACTCAAAAGCCTGATTTTTGGGATAAAAATACTCACAATGCATATTTTAATGCAAAGTATATTTCAAGTTTAAAGAGCAGAATGAAGAGACTTTACAAATAAGATTTATGTATATATGTTTTTTTTTATTTTCAAGCTATCATTATATGCCAAACCAGTACATATAAAGAAATAAAAGAGATGGACAACTCATTATCCAGCTGCCTGCAGAGGCAAAGGCGGTGGCAAGAAGGACAAGGGAAAGAGCTGCTACTGAAGCAATGGCCAGATAAAGGAGGGCTGATTGCAGGCCAAGAATGTAGTCTATGACAATTTCTCACACGAAGATTATGAAGAGGAACAATACTACAGCTTTACAATAAAAGCAGTTCTGATCTATATGGCATTGGTTTCCTATTATCACCTATCTTGAAGGGCTGGTGTCACTTTTAAAATAAAACAGCAAGACAGTAAGGAAGGTGTGTGTGATGATGGTATTAGGTCATAATCATGGAAGTGACAGAGCCTATACTTGTATCCGAAGTCATCACCATGTACATGCCATCATGGTTTGGAGTTTTTTTTTTGTTTGTTGCTGATGCCATTGGAGAAGAATTAGTTATTTCACCTTGAAATTATGTGGGAGAGTCACTGGTGTTACCTGGGCAGGACTATGGCAATACAAATTCTAGACCTCACTCCACAGATAGCAAACACATCTGACTGACTTAAATATTTTAAAGCAACAAGTAATATACATTAGTAGTTCAGGGGGAAAAAATAAGACTGTTTGGTCCAAAGTTTAAATTTACTTGACCATTTGACTGGTTGAGCAGTTAGTTGCCATATATACCCCAGTTCAGTCTGGACTTACTTTCCATTTCTAGTGTTCTTACTGGCATTGCCACAGTGGGCTTTTTTGTTCCCTGAGGGATGAATGAGACCGGCATGCATTACTCATGTTCATCTGCAACATGAGACGGTGACACCATGAGGCAAGTGAAGTCATCATAAGAAGTCTTTGATGCTCTCTGAGCTTAATTGTTTTCTTGCAGATGTTTCATTACCCCAGTTAGGTAACCTCGTTAGATGAGCATTGATGAAGTTACCTAGTTTAGGTAATAAATGGTCTACAAGAAAACAACCAAGCTCAGAGAGCATCAAAGACCCCTCATTCCAACCCTGAGTTACAAATATACTCCTTTATTGAAATCATCATAGCATTTACCAAATGCTTTGACATTTCATTTCAGCTCTCCTAAGGCAATTACCATTTTTTATGGTTTATCTGGCAAGCAGGCAGAAACTATTTCTTCTCTCATATTAGTAGACAAGTTTGGACAAGTTCCTTTCTGAAAGCGGAAGAGACATTAAATCATACTCTTCAGCTCTCCGGTTGTGGAATAGTTCAACATCATGTTATAGTATTGATAAGTAAACCATACACTGCACCACATTCTCAGGTTTTATCCAGGCCTGATTATTAGAATAGGAGTCCCTGTGGATTTTAATATGCAGGTCGCTGCCGACTATAGGGGGCAGTGCTCATCTCATTTTGAGGCCATTGAGCCAGCACTGTCCAAAGACATTTCAGTCATGTGGTCAGCATGATGTCACAGAGCATCGTTACCTTCCCACTGAAGTGATACCTATTTATATAATCAGGAGTGGGATCCTACCAGTTTAACAATCAATTTGCTGAGCGTGACTGCGCAGTTTACAGAAAACTCACCTTCCGCATTACTACTAGCAAGGAAAATGGCTGAAGCACAGCAATCCACTTTGCCTCTCCGATCAGCTGGGTTTCGGAAAATGAAATATAGGTGAGTATAGTGCAGGGGCAGGAGGGCGGCCCCACTTCAAAGTTAGAATGAACCAGTTTGCTCCCAGCTGATAGTCAGAGCTACTGATTCACCCGAACCCGTCCGAACTGGTAGAATCCCACTCCTGTAATATACTCATAGTTACATGCTTTTGCACTGCTAAGTTGGCAGGGTTGGGGCAAGAATGGGATCTCATCCTGCTGCATGGAGTTCAGATCTCAAACCTGGGATGTCAGCTTTCCAGACAATGAGCCTAGCATCTTAACGCTGAGCCACCACACCATCCTGATTATTAGAAGAAGGTCTAAAAAATTACAAAGGGATAAAACATAATAGGAAGAACACTTGGAGGAACTCTTACAATGCCCAGTGATGAACTATATCGCAACTTCATATGGACACTGGCCTTTTGGGAAATGCAAAAAAACATTTTGTCACTTGCCTATCCTTGCTTCCTATGGTCATATATGACCACTAAAAAGGCAGCTGTTCTAGGTTTCATTTCTGGGGCATTAAGATGCTGACTTTTAGAGCCCTAAAAGTTTAGACCGAGATTGTTCTGGAACCTCTGTAAGATTGTTAGCCAACCTGAGATCAGAATTTTTGTTCTGATCTCTAATTTTCCAATAATTGACTCTCAGACTGGGAGTTTAAGAGGGGAGTCCTTTTTCATTTTATGAATGCCCCACCCCTAGGACGTACATAAAACATTCGCTTGGCTGGTCTTTGTTAAGTCAAGAAGGGTTACCTACAAACCATAAATGATTATATATACTTAAGTGTGAATTCCGGGAAATAGAGTATATCACAGTGGATGCCTTTTAAAGGTCATTTTAAAATGTATTGTGTTGTTATATTCTTTTGAATTAAAATACAGTTTGATGTCATGGAGTGTTGGCTATTCCTGCTAACTTGCTGTCATCTTTATTAGGATATAAAGACGTAAATTAAGACATAAAGCTAAAAAACAGGGGATTGTGACTTCTAGTCCCACCTTTGACCCAAAAAAATTACAGGATGATCTTTCTCTCAGCTCTAGAAGGAAACAATGGCAAACTACTTCTAAAAAAAACCTTGGTAAGAAGATTGCAAGCACTTATCCAGGCAGTTGCTAGGAGTCAATACTGACTTGGTTTAAAAAAAAAAAAAAACACACACACACACACAGCAGTGCAATTCCCAGGGATGGAGTGCAGAGTTCCTGTGCTTACCTTAATTACAAAGGGAGGAGGGAAATCCTGTCTTTTATCCTTGCAGATATGTCTCTGGCTTCCCATGAGTCAATTAAATCTCAACAGAAGATATCAGGAAGGTAATCATCCTAGAGTCCTTTTTAAGAAATTGAATTATATATTTCTACACAGCATTAATAAATGGTGAAACTTTGGGATTGTTTCCCCGCTTCTTCCCAGCAGAGAGAAAATATGAGGCCATGAAATGAAGATGTTGCTGTGTCCTGATAGAATATGATCACTGCCGCCCCAGAAGCTAGATTATATAAATGCTTTCACTGTGGAATATATGATTTGGTTACATAGCTTGAGTTTCCCCATTTTAATCTCTACTTCACTAAACTAGGGCCTTCCAGACGTGTTGGATTTCATCTTCCATGATTCTCAGCCATCTGATTGGAAATTATTGGGAGTTTAAGCCGACACATCTGGAGAGCACTAAGTTGAAAAAAGATGAAGCACAGCCCTCCAGCGTAGTGCAGCGTTGATTACCTCCTTTGAAGCAGTCATTATAAATAATTAGATGAAACACTGGCTGATTCAGATAATTAATTCTTTTGTTTCTGTTTAGTGTTTTCGAAGTAGCAAGGGTTAAAAAAACCTTTTTTCGAAGAATTGAAAAAAAATTCCATAATAATAGAATTGTGGGGTCTAATAGGATCCCTTTCATACATTGGGTGCCGCTTCATTTGCTTTTCCTTGGTGCTTAAACGTTTAAAAAAGACACCCATTATTCAACTTTTGTGAATGCTCCCTGAATCTAGTTCCTTTTCTCAATAGATATTACTAAAATGGAATGCAGTGTTTGCATTTAGGGTATTCAGTTTTAGGTTACTAGTAGGTGAGCGTGAAGTAGAAAGTAGAAAGACATTAAAAATAATGATAAATGCAACCTGCCTTGTCAAGGTCAGTGTAGAAAAGCACCAAACAGCAAACTCCATTGCTAAAACTGGTGTGGTTTGTTCAGCTTGGTATATTATTAAGAAAGCCACGGATACTCAAAGCAGCATTTGACCTTTCAGATGGCATAGTGTGTGCATATAAAATGCTGAGTTAGAAAACTGTCAGATAAAATATAGAGATGAGATAATAGTCAGAGAGATAATGTTAAATGGGTTCCCAGTATGCTAAAATGATCGGGTTTCTTTGAAATGGCATGTGACCTCACTGGGATATCAGTTTCTTTTGTGCCCAGTGCTGTTTGTTTCTGGATTTGGTACCCACGCAGGCATAGCGCCACCTGCTGCAAAAGCTTTGAATGGCAGGAGACCAACTTGTTGGCTCTTTTGATGCCAGAAACAGTCCATGTGCTCAAAGTAATGGTTTTATCTATGAACTTCAGCTCTTGTTCATCAGAATCTTTGTTCTCGTCTCTTGTTCGTTCTTGAAACAAACTGCACTGTACTGAGCCATTTCAAGACTCCATTCTTTACGATGGATAAACCTGAAATCTGTCTATAGTATTTATGCTGCAGGGTTATGCTTGTTGTTATTTAATTGACTCATATAACTCTGGTGTACATCATTCCTGTTCCTGTTGCCTTAAGAGGAAGTGGGAAGCCTGCTCCTGTTGCTGCTGCTACACAGGCATCCTTTGTTAAGGATTGAATGCAGGAGGAATAAGTTTATTGTCCTGAAACAGGAAGAGCTTTGAGCAAAATATTGAATGGCATTAGTGACATCACTAAGTATCCAATTCCTCCAATTCCATTCATCACAGATGCTTCTGAGGTGAAAAAAGGAAAGAAGGGAGGGAGGGAGGGTAGAAAGACAGCACCCACCCCTGTCCTAGAAAAATGAGATATTTTAGGAAATATTAAAATGGCAGAATATTTCCCCTAAAAGGGAGGCAGAAATTCAGCTCCCCCACCTTTATCAATGGACCATTAAGGCCTGAGCCAGTCTATTCTACATAACAAAGATCTACCTCCTTCAGGCAGAGCCATAGTAGGAATTGCCCAAAGCCCTCTACCCATCTCACCACATAGCACCTGGAAAGATTACATCATCCAGCAAGACTCAACCAAGCCTGGGACTCAGGACAACCTAGAAGGTTGCCCCTGCATGGTCCCGTGGGAGTCTGGCAACCAATCAGAATACAAGCTCAAATTCAAAAGCCCAGAGAGGGCATAAAACCAGGGTACTCTCAGTATCTGTGCTCCTTTCCCCCAGGACCTCAAATCATGTGGTCCTGTCCACCATTAAAAACTAACTTTCCAAGCAATCTTCATGTTTCCAATGTCTTTCTCCACACTTGGAACTGAACCCAGATGGACATTTTTTCCAACAGAAGGGAGAGAGGGAGGGAGGGAGGGAGGGAGGGAGGGAGGGAGGGAGGGAGGGAGGGAGGAAGGAAGGAAGGAAGGAGGGAGGGAAGGAAGGAAGGCTTAGCCATTTTTAAAATGAACTTTTAATTGCACACAAGGGTTATTATGCAAAGAATGCTTTAAGCCAACCAAGTGTAGGGAAAACACAAATTAGTGTGCAGATCAATGGTTTTTGCAGAAACAGATGTACACCCTCCTGTCAACTGGGAGAGAGGACCAGAGGAACCATAGAGAATCACCAATCTGGCAAGCTGAACTGTATTCTTTCAACTCTGTCTACTGTGCTGTTCAAAATTACAAGCAATTGTGTACTAGAATATTGGGGATAATTTGTGCTGTGGTTCTTCCTTACAAGAAAAGTTTCACTTTATGCTTCCATTTTTTCAGTTGTCAGAAGAGAAATTCTCTCTCCTTGACTGGCTCTTAAGGTCACTTAAGATGTGAAGACATGCTGGGCAGCTTTTTCCAATGATCTTCTAGATGTTATCCGCTGATCCCTTCTCTGAGAAAACCTCACAACCCCTAACATCCCCATCAACTGCACTTTGCTATGATGATCTTTTTGTGGACAATTCTTAATTCTTTCCATTAAGACTGTTACTATATCACGTCTAACTTAGATTTGCTACTTCAATGGTAAAATTAGATCCGCCTCCAGTGATATATGCCTTAAGAATGGAACCACAAAGGAGAGAAGGGAGTTCTGCACATGATTTATATAACATTTTTTCTGTTCTCATCACATATGGGTGGTTGGCAGAGAAATAAAAATATTAACCACAGAACAGTAGATTCTAGCCAAAGTTTGGCTGTAACTCTCTGGGAAATGAATTTGCTGATGTGTTTTTCTTTCTTTTTAAGCTACCTGAACTGTGACTTTCCTTCAATCACAGCATTGTTTAAGACAGTTTTTCAACAATCTCAGCTGCAGGATCCTTGAACATCTTCCTATCTTGTTTCTGCATCTAACCACCCACAATGATGCATGTATGCCCTCATGTGCACTTTTGGCAAATTGCATCTTGGTTATTTCAAGCATAAACTGTGTATGGAAACACAAAACCCACAAATACATAGCTGCTTAAATCCAGGAAATAAATGTTATTCTTGTTGTTGGCTTGGTATTAAGCAGCTTAGATGTAGAAGGTGATGCAAATCGGGTAAAGAAAATGGCATCAAGTTGTGAAGTTGGTTTATGTTTTTTCCAAACCATAATTCATACATTCCTCATATAACCATGACAGCTGTAAATCCTTATGTGGAAGAGTCTTACCTGAGTGATAGGACAATGTATTTTAAAAATGAAGGTCCAATTTTCAATCTATTGGTATTTCTAGTTTAAACACACTTAGTTGTAGGGCTGCCAAGTTCTTTGCTTGGCAAGTTCTTTGCCAATAATTTTGGACAGGCTACTAGGAGTTGGTAAAAAATAGATTAGCTCTAAAAGCTAATCTTAAAGATCTATGGATGATTCACAGTAGATCAGCAAGGATTTCCTGTTCCCAATTATTTACCATCAATTATAACTGAAATAATTACCTTTCAATCTCACTTGCAACTGAACTAAAGATTGAAGTACCCTGTTTCCCTGAAAGTAAGACCTCCCCAAATAATCCCAAGCCCTCTCCCGAAAATAAGCCCTCCCTGAGGCAATTTTATCCATTTACTCACTCAAAGGTTACCAGACAAATACTGTATTATAGGATCTATTTGAATTAAATGTGATTTCTTAAAATCTTTTTTTAACTTGTGTTCTTCCTTTCCTAGCATCAGAAAGATCATAAACTGAGTCTATGGAACTATTTGATCTCTTTCACCATTACTGATTAATAGATGTCCCAGAAAATGTAATATAGCTTGTCCCTTTCCCTCCAGATAAATATAGCTGTGACTACATTTAAGCCATTCAGCATTGTGCTCCAGTTGTCCAAAGCAACATATCAGCCTGGAGTTTTCAACACAAAGGCCCAGAGCTACGTTTTACTACTCAGGCCTTTCTCCATTTCCTCTCAGGGAGCCATTCATCATTGATAGTGACATATCTCTGGCCCTGACTTCAGTTGCCAGAGAATTTTTGTCATTTTCTAATAAATCTAAAAGAAGTGTCTACATGGTTTGAGAAATGAAGAGGTTTCACTGCTTTAAAATGAGTAGTTGTGAGTGCCAGAATGTGACAAGCAGAAATATAAGAGGAGAACAAGAGTGGGGGGGAGACACTGTGGAAAATGTCCAAGTTCCATGCAAAAAAGTTTGCTGATTTTTCTGCTTAGCAAAGATTTCAAAATACAGTATTCTCCTCCCCTTAGCTCATATGCAGCTGCTGCCAAAATGTTGGAAAATTTCTCTTAGTGTGTGAATTGTTTTGTTGAGTTTTCCTCTCCCTTTCCATGATATAGCAGATTTTACTGATTTACATGTGGGGTACCACTTCCTCTGCCTCTACAATTTTACAAGCAAACACAAACAATATTATTTCTTATGGCTTTTTTTAAAAAAAAATCTTCTGAAATAAATATTCCATCAAAGACACTTTTATGTCTCACAGTGGCCAGTCTCAAATGTCTTGCCTGCTATCATGTTCAAAACCTTGGGGCACGATTCATTTTTACAGTAGATTTTCTCAATCGCAGTTACTAATCAGATTAGTACTGCTTTTGTATCTGACAAGTCATTAAGGAAGTTGTGTGGAAAACCAGCCATTGTTTTTAACTGTCTGTCTTTGAAATTTGCTTTCTAAAAATAATTAATGGTAAGTTAGGCTACCCCTACAGAGTCAACCACCAAGGAAATATGAGGCTCTTTCTCCCCACTCCCCACCTCAATTATACTATATTCTGAATAAAGAGCAAACAGCATTGGGAGAATTCTAATATTCAGGCCGACCAGCTGCAAACCATCATCTTTTGCCAATGTCACTTGTTTCCTGTTCTTTGTTGCTTTCAGGTGTTCGTACATTTCACTTCTGTTCAAAATTTTACTGTTGAAAAGCCACGTATGATTCTTCTTAAGGAATGTCTCAAGCAATACCTAGCTTTTCTATGACACATAAAAAAGTGATTTGCGGACAATATATCTGCCCCTTCATTATCAGTGCATACTGTCATTGTCTTTGTTTTATTCCAACCAGAGACAGATATCCACACAAGGCTGGGATTCAGCTGGTTTGGCCCGGTTCGGGCAAACCGGTAACTCCATCAGCTGAGAGTTTTCAATTTCAATTTCAATTTAATAAAATTTGTATGCCGCCCACTCCCTTGGGACTCTGGGCGGCTTACAGGCAGATAAAAAAGCATTTAAAAATTTAAGATAAAAGATACAATTATTAAAATTACACACCATCCATTCTGTCTGAGTGGGGCTGGATATTGATCAACAGCCCCAGGCCTGCTGGAACAGCCAGGTCTTGGTGGCTTTACGGAAGGCCAGGAGAGTGGTAAGGGTCCGGATCTCTACGGGTAGATCGTTCCACAGGGCTGGCGCAGCTACAGAGAAGGCCCTCCCTCGAAGGGCCACCAGCGGCATTGTCCGGTTGTTGGCACCTGGAGGAGGCCCAACCTGTGCGATCTTATTGGTCGTTGGGAGGTAAAGAGTGAACCGGTTCAGTCCGACAATCAGGTTGGCCCGCTCACCCACCCTTGCACTTTATTTACATATATCCTTTCCTTTCAGATGATTAGCACAGCAGAGTGGATTTCCATGCCTCAGCTATGTTGCTCCCCAAGAAGTAACATGGAAGGTAAGTTTTGGTAAAACTGTGCACACATGTACAGTGCATGTCAGGCATGGGCACACATGAAACATGCAATCACCAAACCAGCAGGATCCCATCACTGTATCCACCACTTTAAAACCGTCATTCCACTCTTTGTGCTTTTTGAACAAGATGACAGGGTGTGCGTGCATAGCTAGTTTCGAAAAGAACATCCTCCACAGAAAGAAAATAAAAGCTAGTGGTTTTATTCTACTGCTCCCACCTCCCCACAATTTGCTTGTTTGTTTGATGCCAATATAACCCAAGGCCTTTTCAATCAGAGCAACTCGACTGTCAGAGGAAGAAGGAAAGCTCATAGCTTCCATAACTTTTTATGATGAAACCTGGAAATTAATGGAGAGAAAAATATTACCAGAATGAAAGAGTGCTATACTGCCCAGCATGGAGCATTAATTCCCCCAAGGATAGAAATTAAGCCAAAGATCTACAGAGCTATGGAGAAAGTTGGAAGATTGTAGAAATGTTGGACTTTACTTAGTAGATGAACCACATCCCAGGTGACATCCAGACATTTCTAAATCCCTCAAATCAATTTTAGTGATGAAATTTTTTCAGATGCAGAAAGAAACCCAGCAGAGAAGCCTTAATTACACTGTAGGCACAGTAAAACATTGTACTGTACATTTGGATGCAAAATGGTTTTTATCAAAGCACTCTATAGTATAAGGCTGTCAAACCTGGGGTGTCACATCATTATTTGATGTATTGGGACTTTTTTGCCCTTCACTAAACTGGGGATGGGTGTGGCCAGCGTGTGACTCATCTGGCCCACCGGCTACGTGTTGAACACCCCTGCTATAGTAGAACCATTCTTTTAAAGAAATGTATAACAAAGTGTTCATTTCATATTTTTTCTGATAGAATTATAAAATCACCATGTTGGAAAGGGCCTTGAAGATCCTCTAGTCCAAATCTCCTACCCAAGGACCTCATTCCAACTCAGATAAAATGTTATCAACCCTTGCCTTAAAATCTCTAATGATACAGCACCCATGACTTCAAGAAGCACATTGTTCCACTGTTTAATCTCCTGTCCCTCCTTTTTCACTTCCCCCAACCTATGACCTTTATAAATATGTGAAAGTTGGTTAATTAATTAATTGACTTTTGCAGAAATTTTATTTGATTTATGCCCAAAGATCCCAAAGCTAAATTTTCTCAGATTACAGAAATAAATGCAATACTAGTGCAGATGCTCAGTTCCATGAAAGGAAACAATATGGGAGAATTTTAGCCCAAAAAGAGAAAAGGACAATCACTGCTGGTGTAGAACCCATTTCCCCTCAAACCTGATACCTGATTGTATTGAACAAATGACCCATTGAAATGAACTATGGATGGAAGGGAGGAAAAGCATGAACTGTCCACTATGGGAAAATGACATCATATAGAAACTGTGTATAACTACTACAATTAACCATACCCACTGCACATTAAAAGGTCTGGCTCACAATAGCTAATGATACAGTTGCTTAGTTCAGGCATTTTCTGATAAAAGTCCTTGCATCAAACTTGCAAGTATAAGCAAAATCATTCCAATAAGTGTTTGTTATAACTAAATTCTGAGTGATCTTTTTTCTACAAAGTACTTTTTTACAATACCAAAGCTTTTTAGATATTCTGGTGAGTACACACTACTCAATAAATGAATAAATCATTGTTCCTTCCTGCATGCATCAACTTAAAAAAAATAGGGGGGGGGAGAATAAATATTAAAAGAAGCTTCAGTCAGCAAGACAGTTTTATCTTTGCTTGTACAATACATATATTGTATAGCATTAGATATGGACATCAATTCTCATCATAAGCTGATAGCCAATGGTATTTTTCAAACCAATTATAATGTTTTGTTTATTTTGATATGTTACAGGTAATCCTTAACTTGCAACAGTTCATTTGGTGACTGATTGAAGTTGCACGCCAAAGTAGCCCCCCCCCCAAATGCAGACAGGATCCACTGACAGAAACAGATTAAAATTAGATTTGCAAGAAAAATGTTGGAAAAGAAACTAGTCAATGACTTTGGGTATTTCACACTCTCACAGCCCAACCTACCTCAAAGGGTTGCAGTGGGGAAAATAGGAGGAGGAAAAAGCATTAGGTATATTCACTACCTTTAGTTACCCACAAACTAATCTAATAAATAAAATAAAGTAAAATAAAATCAAAGGTAGTATTCTACCAGTTCGAACCTGTTCGCCTGAACCGGTAGCGGAAATCGCAAATGGCTTTATGGCCCTTTTTTTTAAGCGAAAAGCACACGCGCAGAAGGCTTAGCGCGCTTGCTCACATTTTCAAAATGGTAAAGAAGGTAAGCAAATACCACCCTTGAATAAAATTAAAACAATTATAAAGTGAAGAATAGATCCCCAGGCACTAGGTGGTAAGTAAATTATTCTGGGTATAAAGGAAAATTAAAGTAAAAAATCTGAGAAAATGTATATGACAAATTTAGATAATTAAGAATTCATTAACATATAAAAACAACTATCTGGTGAACAATGTATATGTATGTATTCATACACACACACACACACACATACACACACACACACATACACACATGCACACACACACAAAGATAGTGTGATCCAGGTACCACCATTGAAAACATTAAACACACCACACGACACATTTCTTGGTTATGAGAAAAAAGTGTTCTAGTCAGTGAACAGTGTAAGTATTTCTCTTCCTACATGACATAAAACATTGTGTTGGGAATTGCAGTGTAATTACAAGATTATACAGTGTAATTGTAGCTTCAATGCATCTTAGTATCTCTAGAGCATGCAAGGCAAGGCTGGCATGAGACAGGCAAAAAGTGAACAGCCTGCAGTTCAGATATCATGGCTCAGGAATCTGAGAAATAAAATATCTATTTTGAGTTTTTTAGAGTTCTGGGAAATGTACTGATTGTGTTGAGTTAGGGACTAGAAAATTCCAAGGGCTCCAAGATCCCTCTCATAGTTACTGATTTTGAGCCAGGCTGCACCTAATCTGTACTTGTACTTTTGGTTTTTCCCGCCTAAGTGTACAAGTTATAACTAAATTCATATTTGCATTATTGTTTTTTTTAAAAAAAAAACACCTACTAAAAATGCATTAGAAATGGATAGTAGAAGGAGATCAAGGCAGACTCAGAATGGAAGATGAAATCATCCGCTATAAAATAACAGGAAAAATTCATGTTAATTTGGTTCAAATCAGCTTTGAAAGCAATGGTGCCCTTCCTGATTCATCCAAGAGATGACTGGGCATTTCACACCATGGTAGATCCTGGCCTCCTCCTGTTGTGATGGATCAGATTTTGTGGAATTTGGAATTTTGCTCATACTTGTGTGAAGGCAATTTAAAAGTTTCAAAATACACTGAATCACATTTTATGTAAGAGGTGCCTAATCATAATTGTCAGTTAGGAATTTTTTTCCCCTTAAATATTTCTGTGCTTAGCTCAATGCTCTCTTTGCGAGTCGATTCCACGGTGAATACAATCAGCAGAAACAATGCTTCCATGCCATATGCTCAAACATAACCCATATAATGTGATGGAAATTTGGAAAGGCCAACCCAAACAATGTTCTACATGCTGTTCGGGGAATTATTTCTCACAACTGTGCCCTACCTGGCTGTTGTGTTCGGTGTTATATAACTGAATAAGTAATCCTGAAAGCAAGGTCAGTTCCACTGGCAGTCTGGATAAACATTCATCTCAAATTAGGGAACAAGAGAGATTTTCCTTATGGCAGCTCCTTTGCCAGGAAAAAAAAAAGATTAGTTTGCATATAACTGGGTGAACATTCAATTTTCTTTGTAAATTAAAATTCCCCACGGATCTACTTTAATGCCTATTTGGGATAATTGAAGCAGCTATATTTCATATCCTATGTGTCCCCGTTTAGGCTCTGGCCCTAGTTCTGTTATTACAGAGCCTGTAAATCCTTAAGCATAGAGGGGAAGTGAGGACACATGGCTACTGTCTCCCAGCACTGACAGGAAGGTCTGATAACAAAGAGAATCTGTATTTGGACAAACATATTGTGCTCTTCCATATAATTCTGCACAATTGGTATTCCTGACTGCATTGTTAATTGAACAGCCATATCTATTTCTTCACTGACACAGGGATATCTGGAAGAGCCTCATCTCTCCTCAAAACTTTGAATGTTATAATTACACAGACACACACACACACATATATACATACATACATACATATACATACACTGCACTGCCTATGATGCTTAGCACAATTGTATATTCAAATACTTTACTCTTGGAATAATTAGCATTATTATTGATAATATGTCTCTGAAGTGGTGCTAAAAGGATAATAAAGTCCCTTGTTAATTAAAGCTCCTAGTGAATGTTGGTTCGCTCTACTTTTAATGTAAAGCTATAGTGTACAACCAATTTTGTTGTATTTAAGTACAATGACAATAAAGATTATACTTATGGCTATTTCTAAAGTAACCTTTCTCAATATGACATTCTAACCAGTTGACAAAATCTTGAGATCTCCTGATATTTTAGGGAGTGCTATTCAGTCCTCAACAGTTGACCATGCTAACCTGGAATTCTGGAATTCACAGCCTCTGCCACATCTGTATATTGCCATCTGCACTTTTCTGGTAAAATATTCTGGTCTAAATATTCTAAATTAGAACCTTAGATTAGATGACTTGTTCTAGTATTACTTGAATAATGTATCAGTTGTCAGCATTCCAAATATCATGCAGAATTAAATCAGAGTCCAAGGCAGAGCTATCCTTAAAGTTCCAATTTAATAAGACAGACATGTTGGCAACAAACTATGAAAATCCCAAATCTGAAAACTTCCTGGGATTCCACCCAGTTGAAAGTTCACAATTTTATCCCCACACCCTTGGAGAGGGGATTCCTTCCTGCGAGACCCCATCCAGAAAATGCGGGGAGCGGCAGCAGAGACCCGGGGCTGTTTCTGCTGTGACCGCTGGACTGTGGGGCTGAGAAGGGGGCGGGAAGAGCGGCAGGGCTGGCGGTGGCCCGCGGTGGCAGGCTGGTTCGCCTCCTCCTCCTCCAACAGCACTGCCGGATTTCCGCCCAACGCTGCGGGGGCGCCAGCGGGAGCTTTGGCGGCTTCACCTCAGCCGCAGCGCTGGGCAGCAAATGTGTTGGTGCTGTTGGAGGAGGAGGAGGAGGAGGAGGAGGCAGCAATAGCACCTGAGGACAGGACAAGAAGCAATGGAAACTTGTCAGAAGGAGACTCAAGCTGGAAATAAGGAGAAATTTTCAAAAGACTGGACGGCCATTTGTCTCAGATGATATAAAGACTCCTGCCTTGGACAAGGGGCTGGACTAGAAGACCTCAAGTATCCCTTCTGATTCTATGATTTTAAAAACCACAAGCTTTTTACAGCTCGCTTGCAACTTTACCAAATTTAATTCAGCCATTTCCTTTTGTTATTAAATGGGTATTGCTAGTTCAATGCACATGCGCTCCACTTTTAAGATGCTGAAAAAATTCCCATGACCTGCAACAAAATTCATTCTTCCACTCTTGCCCTAACTTCTGATAGGTTCCTGAAATATAGATCTATAAAATTTAGTGAAAATATTTCTATCTATTTTAATACAGACTCGTAAAACAGATTGGGACAAATGACATTAGTGCTCTGGGATAATAGCAGGTTTACTCTATTTGGATTTTCAGATAAAAGGTATCTTTTGGGCTAAGTTCTAACAATGTAGTTCTCTAATGTAACTATGAAACAGTCCAAATATATAATTCCCCTCAGGGAGGAATTCTGGGAGTTGAAGTCCACAAGTCTTAAAGCTGTCACGTTTGAAGACCCCTGGGGTTTTTTTCCCTAAAGTGTTAGGGGTGCAAGGGTCTTGTAACAACAGCTTTAAGACTTGCGTGCTTCAAATGCCAGACTTTCTGAGCCAACATTTTGGTTGCTAAGCAGGAGCGTTGTTAAGTGATACTGATATTATATAACACTTTTAATTACGCGGGTACCTTGAATAAACATAACTTTGAGTTTCAAATAAAACTGATTTTGTTGTTGTCTTAGGTGACATCTGTGAAAAAAATTCAGGTGCTCAGGCATGAAAATATGCCGCTCAAACACTATACTTTTCTGCTCACACTGAAAAAAAATTAGAGGGAACATTGTTCTAGACCTTCTTTTCTCTAGACTGGCCATACCTAATTTCTGCAACTGTTCTTCATATGCTTTTGTCTCAAGGCCCTTAATCATCTTAGTTGCTCTTGTTGGCACTTTTTGCAAAGTTGCAACATCTTTTTTGTAATGTGGTGACCAAAACTGAATGTAGTATTCCAGTTTCTTGCTAAGGCTTTATAAAGTGAATACTTCACATGATCTTGACTCTATCCCTCAGTTAAGGCAATTAAGGATTGGGTTAGCATTTTTTGGTTGCTGCTGACACATGTTTAAGTGATCCTGCACTAGGACTCCAAGGTCCCTCTCACAATTACTGTTTTTGAGCCAAGTTGCATCTAATCTGTACTTGTACCCTTGGTTTTTCCTGAAAACCTTGCTTTTCTCCATATTAAATCTCATGTTGTTGGATAGGGCCCATTGTTCAAGTCTGTCAGTTGGATCCTGAGCTTGTCTTTTGGGGTGTTGGCTATTCCTGCCAGCTTAGTGTCATCTGCAAATTTGATGAGTCCCCCTTCTATTCCCTCATCTAAGTTATTAACTAACTCATCTAAGATTATCTTAGAACTGCCTCAGAGCATGTCATGGCCTAGGTCTAATTTGATGTTTATTCCTAATCAGGGTCTACCAATATTGCAAAAGTGTCAACAGACCTGTACAAAAGCTGTAGATAGTAGTAAGCTTTGAATCATACAACCCTTCACCTTCAAGAATTGCAGTGTAGGTCTATGAAAGCCAAACTGCAATTGTAAATAAATCTATTTTCATTGAATTGTATGTATGTATGTATGTATGTATGTATGTATGTATGTATGTACTTTCTCTCATCTTACCCTTGTTGTCTTAATTATCCATAAAGTAATTGGTTAGTAACTTATGTTAAAAAAATATAGGGTCACATTTACCCCAGGGAAAAGAAAAAGAAACAAATCCAGGATTTAGAGTACAACACATTAAAAAAGGAAAGAGAGATACATATAGTATGAATAACCAATGCACAGAAGAACTCAACGCCTTAACCATTCAGAATGAACTTTGGCCTCCCAGTGATCATTCTTTAGTACTTAAGTCTTCATAAATTTCCATCCTTTATAGAGTGTTTTTGATGGCAGACAATTCTTTGCTGAAAGTTAAGTGCTCTTTTATATGATCGTATAAAGCAGGCTTTGGTTTGAATGGGTACATTACACTGACAAATGTTTATTGGCGAGCCAATTACAGCTTCATAAATCAAGGCCCTCTGACACAGATAGGGTAAACTCACAAGTACCACCAGATGTCACAATTGAGCCGAGCAGGGTAATTCAAATAATACCATGGAATCCTGTCCCTCATCCATAGCACTGACAGTAGTCAAAACAGGAAGAAATGGTTTATTATCTTTCATTTAACTTATTAAAATACTTGTTGCAGGATGTCATGGCCAACCTGGAGTTGCAGGGGAAAGGGGGAATGCATTTGTTTTCAATTTGCAGATAGATTAAAATGACAAGGTCAAGCACAATCCACTGGTAGATTGGCAGCTAAATTTTAAGGTGGACACTACTGTGTGCATACAGCTGAGTAAGATATCCGAATTCTTTTACCATTTTAATTTTGCAAAGGGCAACTTATATTTGAAATGCAACAGTTACTGTTTAAGTAGATTTATATTAATTGAAAATGATCAGTAAATATTAGAATGTCCTTTTTTAAACACACCTAACCAGTACAACCTTGGGTTCATTGTTTATTTGCAAGAATGGCTTCTAAATTTTGCTCTGTGCTGTATTTATCTGTATCTTGTTCCAATAAATGAGCCCTCGTGTGGTGAAATCAAGAAATTACATGGAAGAAAGCCTATCTTTGAGTTGAATGGACTATACCACAGATAGCTTTTAAAATATTTTAATGATTATCAGGAATCTTCCATCCTGATGAGCATAAGAGAAAACTTTGTTTCTTTCACTAAATTCATTTTTGTGATCATCATAAAGCAGGCAATAGGGAGAGGTAGAAAATTTCTGCAGCAAGCTAGATCATTATTGAATAACAGTTTATTAAATAAATAAGAGTGGGCTTGGTCCACAATAACTTGTAAATCATACAATATTTTTGTTATACGTTTTATTTTATTCAAAACAAGATTAAAATACAAAGCTCCCAAAAAATCCAAAAGAAGATCAAAAAAACACTCCAGAAAACAATCAAAACATTAAAAAGGTGCATCAGAAAAAACACATGCTTACATATTATTCCCTCTAATTGAATACTTGTTAATACAATGCTACAACATTAGCTCAACATTAGTTCCTACCTCTGGTGAAACATTTACATTTTGTAAATCATATAATATAGTAGATTTTGATGTGCAAAACTTCTTGAGTTCCTAGAGCAGGGGTGTCAAACTCAAGGCCCGCAGGCCAGATCCGGCCCATGGGATACTTAAATTTGACCCATAGGGCCGCCTGGAAAGAGCGAAGGTCTGGCCTGCATTGCCTCTGCCAGTGAAAATGTAGCTTGGGGGTGCTGTGCAACAGCCCTGGGCCCTGTTTTTGGCCACCTTAGCTTCCTGCAGCCCACTGCCAGTGAAAACGAGTTCCAATCCTAACCCTAACCCACCCCACTACATTTTCTCTGGCAAAGGGCCGCAAGGAAGCATAAGGCTTTGTTGAAGCCAAAAATGGAGCCCAGAGGGGGGGCAGACTCCATTTTTGCTGGCAGAACACTAGCAAAACAAATTTAAAACAAAACAAAATGAAATGTTTTTCCCCTTTTGCATTTGAGCATGCAAGAAGGGACAGGAAAGGAGAAAATGGAATGAGGAAAGACAAAGAAAAAGATGGAAAGATGGTAAGAGAGCAAAGAAGGAAATATAAGGAAAGAGGGAAAGGAAAAAGAAAGGAGAATGAAGAGGGAAGGGAAAAGAAGAAATGGAACAAAGGAAGGAGATTATAATGAGAATAAGGGAGGGTCTGAGGGAAGTCCCGCCTTAGCACTTAGCCACCACATGTGCCCCTCACAGGGGTAACATTGAGCCATGCCCACACGGGAAGGCCTACCTCATTCACATCCACCTCAGTCATGCCACCCTAGTCACACACCCCCTGCCCCCCCAAGATCAAACACAACCCTGAAGTGGCCCTCAATGAAATCGAGTTTGACACCCCTGTCCTAGAGAAAGTCATAGATCAGTCTTTCGTAACCTTTTTTTTCCATTCAGACCCCTTCCCATTTTTATGGAAGACCCAAAAGAGATTTTGTTTGTATGGGTTATATTTATCTACATTTCCTGTAAAAATTAAAAATGATGCATAAGCTAACACTATTACTTGTCACGTTTGTTGATAGGATTTTAAAATTGTATTATTTTTCAACATAGACAGGCAAATAATGATTCCGTGGTCCCTGAAAAGGTCTTGGGGCCATTCAAGAGCCCTAAGTCCATATTTTAGTCCCTAATTTAGTCGTCAACTTATGACAGCAATTAGCCCCAAATTCATGTTCCTAATTAAGACAGTTGTTAAATGAATTTTGCACCATTTTATGACCTTTCTTATAACAGCCATTAAGTGTATCACTGTACTTGTAAAGTTAGTAACACAGTTGTTAAATGAATCAGGCTTCCACATTGACTTTGCTGGTCAGAAGATCAAAAAAGGTGATCACATGACCTGAGGCACATTGCAACCATCATAAATATGACTCTGTTACCAAGCATCTGGATTTTGATCATGTGACCATGGGGATGTTGCAATGGTCATGCGGAAAATGGTCATAAGTCACTTTTTCAGTGCCGTTTTGAGTGGTCACTAAATGAGCTGCTGTTAAGTCAAGGACTATCTGTACTCATTCTTTCAGTCTTCACAATTAAAAGGCAAAGATTACTAGTGACAGTATTAAAAGTACTATATACTATCCTCCCATTATTTATTGATTAGATCAGTGTTTCTCAACCTTGTCAACTTGAAGATGTCTGGACTTCAACTCCCAGAATTCCCCAGCCAGCGTGTCTGGACTTCTGGGAGTTGAAGTCCAGACACCTTCAAATTGACAAGGTTGAGAAACACTGGATTAGATTAAATTTTTGCATCGCTCAAGGTAGCATGCCTAATACTCCCTTCTTTTGTTTTCCTCATAACAAGGATTGTCAGCGGACAGTGAGGGAAACAATTTGATGAAAATAAATTGATGAAACCACACTGATCCTACCTGAATGTCAAGGAGCAAAATAGGTTTGAAGGGCTTGAAAAATCAGACTTCTAAACACTGCTCCAAGTTTTCTTATAAATGTACTTCAGTCTTAGTTTATATATGTACAACTAGGACTGTTAGCTCGTGGTTGCAAAGATTAGTGGAAGCAAAGAATTAAAAGTTTCCAAAGTCTAACAATCAAACATATTGTTGCAGACCAAATGTAGCATCCTTTATTGTATTAAAAATTTACTAATTCTGCAGGGGTCTTCTCTTTCTACTCCTAGTCCATCAATTTCATCTTGTGTGCAATGAATATTAGGATGAAAATGTATATAATATATAATAAGAGAAATAATACCTAATATTAGGAAGATCACAACTATAATAATCAATGTTGACAAATATATATTTTCATCAAGTAATGATCTCCAGTACCCACATATGCACAATATAATTACAGTTATAATTATTCGAAAAACATAATAAACCCTCTGGACAATTGCCGTGTTTTCTCCCTTGACATTAAAAAAGGTAAACATGAGAATGATTGCCACAATCATTCTGTAAACATATTCTGTTGTTTTAAATTTACAAAAATCAGTTCTTTGCGTTATCACCCAGATTAGATTTCCAAACCAAAGAAAAATTAGCAGCACAATAGAACCTATGATGTTCAACATTGAGAGTAAGACAATGGTAAGTATCCAAGAAGTCAATGTCATGAGTTTATAGAAAAGATATATAAGTTTGCAAAATACCCCACTAAATTCATTTTTGTCAGGCCGATATTTTCGGAAAATTATTTGAAAGTTCACTGTTGCACAGGAAATGCTGCAGAAAGACAAAGCGATGGAAAGATCTGTAAATGAAAGCAAAAATAGGGAGGGTTAGTTCAGGCCAAAAAAAGTTGCCAATTTTTATATTAAACACTTTTTTTTTTTAAGGTGAATGACACAGGAGATGAACAACTTGTCTAAAACTTCTATTAACCCACCTGCACTAATGGCATTCCCCAAAGGGAATAGATCTTCAGCCATAATTCATGTTGCCTTGATTTGAGAACTGACATTTATGATTATTAAAATTTATTGGCAGCCTTCTTGGATGACAATATTCCCAAAGCAATTTATAGCCAATATAAAAGTAAAAGCAAAATAAACTGAGCTAATTTTGAAAATCAGTCTTTAGTTGCCTCTATACCTGAAACAAAGCAAAGGGAAATCAGCTACCAGGCCAATAATCTTCTTTTGCAAAGGTACCCAAATTGGTGGAAGTGCTTATTCTAGGTAAAGTATTTTTAAAATTGACTAAGGCTTTATATTATATTTTAATACTTAATTATGCAAGTATTAATATACTTAAAATATTAAATTACTTTTAAAGGTCGTAATTGATTACACTTTGCAAACCTTAATTTTGATCTTCATTGTATATTGCAGAAAACTATTTTTACATAAATACACTGCCCCTTTGCATTTTTAATGCAGGTTAGACTTACATTGAGAAAAAGTAGAGTCGTCAGATACCATCACAATGTAGATCTGAAGGATAAGCTGGGGAGTGCTTTCCAAGAAGGCTTTAAATAACTGAAGGATATTTATATAAACCATTTCCTTGAAGCATAAGTTGCTGTTGGTGGAACTGTTTGGTATATATACAGCCTCATATCCATGTTTTAATGCTAAGTAGTATCTACAATGAGAAAAAATAACTTTCTTTAAAGTAAAAATCTAGATAGAGAATTAGACATCTTCCATTTCACCATTCCTCCCTGCCCCTTCCCAAACAGTTTATTAAAAGGAAGATGATATTTGCTTGATGCTGAAAGCTGAATAAAAAATACTGGTTTTATTGATATAATCACCAATACTGAGGTGCTAGATAGATGATCAGACCTGTTGTTTAGGATCTTTTCTTCCACTTCAAAATGTAGGAACTTGCTATGGAAGTGGGGGGGGGGGGGGGACAGCTACCACATTGCTATTGTTTGTGAAATGACAGCCTGCAGGAAGTATTTAATTGTCTGCTTTAAACAGTGGTCCATGAGTGCACTTTTGACTGCTGAAGGAGTCCTTCCCATTGAATCAATCCATCCATCCAACCATCCACACATTTACTTTCACATATCTTACATCACAAGACTTGAGATTCAATTTTTTGTTTTTACAATCCATCTGCTAAAAGCATATTGTCCCTCTTTTCCCATTGGGATATAAACAGGATAATTCCCACTGCATACAAAAGGGCCTTAATTTATTGGTAATGGCAGACTGAAATTATTTCTGTCAAATAGTTCTCATATATTATGTACAGCATAGGGAACCTGTGTGACGCAAAGTACTCAGCATGTGCATGTTTACTTGGAAAATATGCCTGAATTCTTTATATATTAATATTGAAAGTAGGGCTCAAAGCAGCTTAACATTCTGATTGATTTTTAGCATACGTGAATTTTCAAATCTGACAATGTATTAAGCGTATGCTACAGTGGTGGGTTCCTACCTGTTCGGACCAGTTCGGCTGAACCAGTAATGGTTTGGCGCCGTGGGTCGCTAGAACTGGCAGTGACCCAGGCCTGCCACGCCCCTGAACCGGTTCTCCAGATAGCGCTGTAGGTGCTGCCACCTTGTTTTTCAGTTCTGCACATGCACAGAACAATTTTAATTGTATTGCACATGCGTGCACAGAGCGCATCAAGCACGCACATGCACAGTGTGCGCATGAGCAAACCGACAGTAGTGCCTGCTGTAACCTACCCAGCAGCATTTTCCATAGTACCGTGAAACCAGAAATACTCCCCAGTTCTCTAAGTATCCTTGAGGCTAAAACATAATATCCTCCAGAATAAAACTTAAAACAAATAATATATTAAATATTTCAAGACAGATTAATTCTTGTCTCCTATACAACTTTTGCAATTCAAATCTCAAGTATTTGGTATTGGGAGCTACATAAATTATTTACATTGTCAAATTATATCATATCAAGGGATTAGAACTGAACGACAAAACAATAATTTTGCAGTGTGTTCCAATTTCCCTTTGTCATTATTTCAAGATTTTCTCTTAGAACAGTTGTTCCATAACTTCTGTCCATAGCTATTCTGCTATAACCTATACCAATTTTAGAAATACACTTCATTGAGGTCATTCAGTTACTCCCAGTAAGGTTTGTATCATAAAAATAACTTTTTCACCTGGGTATAAACAGACTCAACTACTATTAATTCATACTTATATATGGAAGGTTCCATAAATTCAATATATGCAACTCCTGAAAGTTTTAAGTTTTATACAACTGTATTTGTTTTCTAGAAGAATGCAGTCAAAAAATACTTTCCTTTTCCCTGTTGCTTTTAATTCCAAATCTGCTCAGAGGATTAGAATACTCCAGACCAAATTTGGGGAAACAGAGGCATGCAGGAAGAAATGAAAAAATATTCATATATTCACCCACAAGACTGTAAAGACATTCCAAAATATTTGAAAACTGAGAATGTTTGACCATGAGAATGTTGTTTACATTCTAGTCAATTCATTTTTAAATTCTTAGAGCAGTGAGACTCTTTCATATTCACCAACTTGTTTGCATGGCATCAGACTGAAAAATGTGGCTTTGCTCTGTAGTTATAAGTACCAAAAAAGAATGGTTGAGGTTACTAAACCAAGTCAGAATAGTTTAAAAATTCAAGTGATGTCTGCAATGGTAGCAATGGTAGAAGTCATAAAACTGTTCTACTGTTATCATAGAAGATTGGGTTTGCTGATAAAATGATTTTCATAAGATAATTCCTTTGCTGTTGCTTGATAACACTGTGACTGAGTTGTGATGTTATTGTATATTCATACGTTCTGGTTATTGCATCTCTAAGTTAGATGAAAATTGTGTTCCATTTCTATTTGCAATGCACACTAGAAAGGTTGAGTGTTCTTCCCCAAAAATAAAAAATATGCACACTGTAAAACATATGGCTGTTTATTGCAGAGTATTATTGTTGCTAATGACTTTAATGGTCTGTTATTAGGTGGAATGCCTCCTTTGTGCTGGATTTTTGTCTGATTGCCAATAGAGAAACCATAGATTTAGGTCTGATCCCTACTTCATAATCTGCTGGTGTGCTAGTACTATCAAGAGCACCCAACTATAATACAGGCAGCAGGATTTATTTTGATTAGGCATCCTTCCAAGAAGAAAGTTTTTGCATCATACGTAGAAACAATGGAGATCCAGCTACTACTTTGAGCTCAGGTGTGAAGTGGTTAAAGTGCAGGACTGCAGGCTACTTCAGCTGATTGCTAGCTGCAGTTTGGCAGTTCAAATCTCACCAGGGTCAAGGTTGACTCAGCCTTTTATCCTTCCAAGGTAGGTAAAATGAGGAGCCTGCTTGTTGGGGGCAATATGCTGACTCTGTAAACCACTTAGAGAGGGCTGCAAAGCAACCTTGAGCCGTGAAACAGTATATAAGTCTAGGTGCTATTGCTATTACTACATAAAGTAGGAATAAGAGCATTAAATCAGCATAGGGGCCTTTCCTCCATTCACATACTTTAAAACTATATAATTTCCAGCAATGACCAGCTTTTCATTGTTTTACTAAAACAGCTGCACTATTGAGTTAAATGGTTTCATCCTACCGAGAAATAGGGCTATAGTATCTCTTTGCAGCTGCCAGAGTGTTGACTGTATATTTTATGACTTTTCAACAATTTGCTTTAATTAACTATGTTGAGAAATACAGTTCTTACTCTCTGAGTATTTCTAGAGTGGAGATGTAGAAGTGGAGAAGCAATAGCAGATAAACAAAGATAAAGACAATGGATCTGAAATGCTATATTGCACCAGATGAAAGTGCCTTTTTCCTCCACCATAGAAACAATGTTCCTTCAACAGAAAGTATTACCAAAAAGCAAGAATGCAGCTGTGAAATAACATCAAGGAACTGATTTCTGTTCCTTTAAGAATGCCTCCTGTGCAGGAAGCAAGTGTATCGTCTGTCAAGATAACATTGCTTTCTTATGTTATATGGATATGTATTTATCCTTCAGAATAACCCTGCAGGATTGTTTTAATAAAACAATCAAGAACATTAACTATTTGGTTCTAGTATCTAAGCACTGTGAAATCCAGAAAAAACAAGTCAAGTAAACTAGGCTGTTGTATTCATTCATATGAGCCTGTTGTTTTCCAAGCTGTGTTGTAATCAGACTGACTACTTTACAGAAGTGCTGATAAATTCACAGCTTAGAAATTACTTTTGGACTTTGCCTTGCACTGAATCTCATAAAGTAATGTATTTATTGTACCTTTTAAGGAGAAGTTGATGAGTTACATTTGATTCTACTTCTTGAAAGCCAGATAAATATAAATTGGCTTATGGATATTGTATGAATATATAGGTTTGGATTGTTTACCTTTCAAAAAATTTATCAGCTTACAGTCATGGGTGTCAAACTCGATCACCTCACAGATCGGATCATGACGTACCATGATTTTTTTTTGCCTTGGTAGAGCTGGGATGGGTGTGGCCTGTGCGTGACATATCTGGCCCATGGACTGCTAGTTTGACAGGCCTGGAATAGATTAATTCTAATATCTATGGAGGTATTGGTCATCCAAGTCAGGTTGTCCCAAATGTGCTTTTTCAGGAGGCAAGTGGACTTTCTCATTTTTCTTTGAAGATGTTTTGCTTCTTATCCAAGAAACTTCTTCAGTTCTCACTGGATGGTCAGACGCCATTCCAGAGGTCTTCCATTCCCCACCATCCAGTCAGAGCTGAAAAAGCTTCTTGGATGAGAATCAAAATGTCTTCAAAGAAAAATGAGAAAGTCCAATTGCCTCTTGAAAAAGTACCTTTGGATGAACTCTAATAAGAATAATGTAAGAACTGGATGGATAATAATTAAAACAAAATAAAACAAATGAAAGAAAGGTGTGATTTTATGGTCTTCAAGATATTGCTGACCTGATTTCTGATACTGTATAGTAATATCTAATATCCTCTACTTGTGTATTAGTACAACAAACACTTTTGTCTTCCACTGTAACCTATTTTATTAGCCCTTTGATGGTTTTCGGCACATAATGCATAGAAGACAGTTACCTTTAAGCAAAGAAATAGCAATATAGCAATAGCAGTAGACTTATATACCGCTTCATAGGGCTTTCAGCCCTCTCTAAGCGGTTTACAGAGAGTCAGCATATTGCCCCCAACAATCTGGGTCCTCATTTTACCCACCTCGGAAGGATGGAAGGCTGAGTCAACCCTGAGCCGGTGGGATTTGAACCGCTGAACTGCTGATCTAGCAGTAGCCTGCAGTGCTGCATTTAACCACTGCGCCACCTTGGCTCCTAAACCAGCTGAAACCAGCTGAAATAGATTAGCTTTGCCTCCACACTTTGGGAAATCAAGCATGTCATCTTCATTTTGACTCCCAATGTAGATCACTGTCCTGGATGTCAAATTAAAGTGCCAAATGTATTGTGCTTCCTTTACGCAAATCTACTATAAACTCAATGAAACAATTATTTATAGAAACCTAGCTTGTACAGGTAAGAATAATAGTTTGAAATATGAGAAAAAATTCAACAAGCAGTCACGTTATGTGTTAACATCATGTCTATCTTTAAATTTTTATTTAATGCCCTTATACATATAGTATAGGTGATCTAAGTTAAAATTTTGCACTTACCTTGTAAATAATCCACCATTTAAAGAATGTAATAGATAAAATGTCCAAGGAAACTTTTCATTCTCATCTTCTTTAAACCAGGCACAACTGAAAAACTGAATAATTATTGATGAATACAGTCCCGTGAGCAATATTAGAATACCTTTCAAGTACTGGCCTTCACACAAAAAATTCTTTACCATCCAGAGATCTGTTCCAATATCAAATGTATAAACCAAAAGCCCCAAAAGAATAATTAAAAAATCTACTTTAGAAAAACTTTTTTGTTGTTTTTTTACAATTGACCCCTTCATTGCAGGTAAAACAATTCAAAATGTTTTTCTTAGTAGAATGAAACATGGGTGGGGTTTATGTTGGTGAAAACAGCAGGTTAAACTAAAAATTCAGGTCCACAAGTGTATTATGAAATGGATTTGACCATTAAGTCGCCATGGAGAAAGTAACAGCATACAGTTTAAAAGATGCGGGCCAAGGTTAATGCTTCCTTATGAGCCCTGAAAAGAAAAAATAATGAGTATCTAAGTAATTCAGAGATTCATAAAAACAAATTATCAATCTCAATAACTATAAAAGAAAAACTTATGTAAAGAAAGTTTATGTGAATGTGTAATCCTGGGCATGTTTTAACTGAGTTCAAGTAGATATTTCCTCAGGAGGAAATACACTAGCTGAATAGATGAAAAAAAGAAACATTAGAGACTTTTTAAAGTCCCAGTGGAAATTTTCTTTTTTCTACTTCTCATAATTCCCTAAAGCATTTTAGCACTTGGTAATATAATTTTATTACAAAAGGCTCTACATTCTTCAAATAAAATTAAAAAAACATTCTAGGTTAAAAATAAAACGCATGATAGAACATACATGCTGCTGGAAGACAATATATTTCTCACGCAATCTTGTCTTTATGATTCCAGCAGGCTGGGCATTTCCTCCAAGAAAGCTACGTTTTATGTGGAAAGGCCCAGAAAACTTCATTTCTCACTGCAACTTAACAATATTGCCTACTACTTCATACTATCTGCCTCACTCTTTTCTTAGAGGGTTGGGTTATTATGATATTCTAATGCCTGCCTGACATTATTTAACTTGAATGCTAACAATTACATAAAAATCAGAGGTGGTATTCTGCCAATTCAGATCGGTTTGCCCAAAACAGTAGGGGAAATCATAGATGGGCTTCATCAGGGATCAAGCAAATATATATTGTTGGCCTGTTGATACAACCACAAATAAATATTCTGGATAACATAAATGTAATTTTCCTTTTGGTCAATTAATACTTTTTTTCACCTGACTTAAATTCAGTGAAGTCAACTCATTAGGCCTCTTAATAGTATGGAGTATTTTCTATACTATCATAGCATAAACTCTTTAGATACCACTAAGGGAATTAATTAATCTCAACAATACTTTAATAAAAAAAAGTTTTACCTTAAAACTTGCCAGGTAGATATACATTTTCAGTAGAAAACTCTATATCCTCGGTAGAAAGAAACAATGAATGCTTTGCATAGTTGAACTTTGTAGTCTGTACCGAGAAAAGGTTTGGGTGTGGACAAAATAGAAAAGGAAACTGCTTTCATCCGTAAGCCAGGTGATACTGTAGACAAAATGGGAGGTACGAAAATCTAAATAAATCTTTTAGTATTTAGATATAGTGGCTAAGGCATCAGTCTAGAAACCAGGGGACTGTGAGTTTTAGATCCGCCTTAGACACTTAGATACTAAGACTCTCTCTCCCTCCCTCCCTCTTCTCTAGGAAGAAAGTAATGGCAAATAACTTCTGAAAACTGCAGGAACTAGTCCAGGAAGTTGCCAAGAGTCAACACCAACTCAAAGACACCGTAGAAAATTTGTTTGAATAATCATTTCTTTAGTTGACTTGAATTGTTCATCTCTTTATCTGATTCCTGCTGTCTATGATAACTTAATAATGGAATAACAGAGTTGGTAGAGATCTGGAAATCTTCTAGTCCAACCCCCTGCTCAAGCAGGAAACTATACCATTTCAGTCAAATAGTTGTCCAATCTCTTCTTTAAAACCTCCAATGTTGGAGTACCCACAACTTCTTGAGGCAAGTCATTCCACTGATTAATTGTTTTCAATGTCAAGAAATTTCTCCTTAGTTCTACATTAGTTCTCTCCTTGTTAAATTTATCCATTGCTTCTTGGCATGCCTTCAGGTGCTTTGGAGAATAGGTTTTCTTCTTTGTGGCATCCTCTTGGAACTCTAGTCCTTCTTTTCATTAAACTAGACATACCTAATTCCTGCAACCGTCCGTATGTTTTATCCTCCCTTATCCTCTAATCACCTTTGTTGTTCTCTGAACTCTTTCTGTGCCTCAACATCTTTTTATATTGTGAAAATTGAATTCAGCCTTTTTCTTGATTTTTCTGCAAACTAGATTTCTTTTAATGGCAGTGGTGTTCTAGTTGAACCATTCAAGATAGGCATTGTGAATATCCTAAAAACTGTCAACGCTCAATTCCTCATGCACTACCCACATGTAGTTGGGGTGTGAAATTACCTGATACTAAAATTAATCTGATCTGCGACACTAGAAATATGAGGGCAATCATGTATTTAAATCCTCCAAATTGCTGCTGATGGTACAATAATTTTATCTCAAGCTCTATTTTTGTTTGGATTGTACTTTGATGATGGAACAGTCTTTATTCTTCTTAAGGTCCCCAATTCCCTAAAATGTGCCCTCTCTGCTCCATGAAGGAACTCAGCTGTGCTTTGGCTGCAATTTTTAGAACACTAATTAGATCCCTAAGGCTTGCAAGTGTCCAGCAAAATATCCACTTAGAAGTTAAACGAGACATTTGTCCCTCACAAGTACATCTACATATGTCTAGTGCCCTGAGAAGGAAGTGACATGAAGAGAAAAATGGGCCGAAAGTGAGAGCTAATTAATCTTTCCTGTAAAACTTTTTTCTTCATTAAATTATGTCTTTCATTCAGGATCCCATCTGACTCAAAAAATCCAAAGAGATGTTTCAGACAAAGAGGCTTGGGATTCTGCAAGTATATATATAAGTATATATATATAAGTGTATATATATATGTGTGTGTGTGTGTGTGTGTGTGTGTGTGTTTGTTTTTATTTGTGCTGATAAATAAATAAAGGGAGACTAGTATAGATCTATTTCAAGCTATTTAGCTCTCATTTTTCTTGGGGTCTTCCCTCTTATTGGTTTAGTTTTCTACCCAAAGCAAGAATAGTCCTTTTCCAATTAATAAATCCTGATTTTTTTCAGAAGGTCTTTGAAGACTGCTTACTAGACAGGTACATGTTGAGATCATGAATGATGGATTACCTTATACTTAGTATGTATATTATAGTATAAATATATATTGCTGCTGCTGCTGCTATTATGCATTCAGTCATCTCTGAATATTGGCATTTCTATGGGCCAGGTCTCACCACGTCTTCTGTCTTACATTATTTTTTTGAGTTCTCTATGTTCTGACTGGTGTCCAGCCACTGTGTTCTTTCTTATATTGTTCAGCCCCGTGTTTTTTGATGACCTGGTTTCCTTTTATTGCTAACTCTTCCGAACATAATTGGACATAATTGCTTTGTCCAGTGAATTTCCCCACATGACATAGCCAAAGTAAGTGAGATGTGTATTGCTATGTTCATGTTAGATTTATATATTAAATATTATTTGTATTTGCTGATTTTTATATTTGTGGCTATAGATGATTTAGAGTCAGTTGGTTAAAGATGGTACAGTGCAGAAGACAGTGTAGAAGTCATATAATTAATAAATTTTCCCTGCCATTAAAGGACAGAGCTTCCATCTTTTCATCCCACATATCTCTCTTTTCCACAGCTGTTAGCCAGGTTGATAAGTCAGAGGCATGGGGCAGAGTGACATGAAAGAAGGCACCTCATTCTTATTATCCTTCCTCCAACCTCGTGACCTATCATCAAATTATTGTTTAACATGGATTTACTATTATTTCAAAACAGCTTATGTTCAGAAATGCTCTGCTGACCAGTTACATTCCATACCTGACACCAGTCAACTTTACAGGTAGATTTACTTGGTCATACATACCTAACATAATAACAAAGTTGGAAGGGACCTTGGAGATCTTCTAATCCAACCCCCTGCTCAGACAGGAAACCATTTCAGATAGATGGTTGTCCAATCTCTTCTTGAAAACCTCCAATGCAGAGCACCCACAATTTCTGGAAACAAATCATCCCACTGATTGATTGTTCTACCTAATCAGGAAGACAGTTAGACCATCTCACCCATTTTTAAGGATTTAGTTTGTTGTTCCCTTCCTTCCTGGCAAGGTAACTTTTAGTGGAAACAAACTCAAGAAAAACCCATCAGTCAATTTCCTTAATTTGTCCAGGATTTAAAAATGCAAGAATAACAACAGTCTCCTGTTCCATTCTTTAGAGAAAATAGGGCTTGACCAATAGGGCAAAATAATTTATTTCTTAGTTCAAGGATGGGTTGCACTGTAATGTAGCCATCTCACTATGCAGTGAAAAAGTAACAAATGCCTTTGCTGACTTTAGTATTATTTAAAGTTGGGGTGAGTAGATTGCCAGTAGATCTTTGAAAAGAAATACTACAAATCTATTAATGTTTCAGTATTATAAAATCCAAAAAGAATCATCATATAAACTTAACTACACACAATATTACATACTTAAGTATACCGTGAAAATTTGATCATTTGCTTTGCACAGATACAATATTGGGGGCATTTTCCCTACAAATTTTATTATGACAATTTGTAATCTTCAGTGCCGTTACTGCCATCTACAGACAAAATGTGTTCTCAAGGATATGTTTTTTCAATATCCTGCACAATAATGTTTGCAGAGCTAAAACATTGTTTTTATTCATTTATGCAAATTATTTAATTACCATGAGCCCAAGCAGCATACATATTTCAGCTTTGCTCTCAGTGAGTTTTATCCTCACCATAAACTGTGGAAGACCCTTGAAAAAAAATCACTGAACTATATCCCTTAGTATCTTCTATCTCTGCCAGTTAAGGATCTTCTGGGAATTGAAATTCCTTAATAGTTACAGAGATTAGACATTTTCCCAATCTCTATTCTAAGCAATAAAGATTAAAAACAGTAAAGAAACTGGAAATTGTTGAAGTGTTGAATCCCACAACATTTGCAGTCCTTATTGATTATGGTGATTTAAATGGGATCTTAAAACAACTTGAGGGTAACCAAAATATCCAGCTAGATGGAAATGACCATAGCAAAGGGGTTCCTTCCATGAAATTCTCCACAAACTCCTTTTATGAGGGCTATCAGATATGGAAATGAACTATCTCCATCTGGGTGGGAAACTGGAACACCATCCAGATGTTTTAGAATTCAGTTAGTTTAATGTTTTGCCTTCAGCAAGAATATGTAGCTTTTGTACCTCAGATTCAGTAGTTTCAATTTTACCTAGCAGCTCCCTGTCAAATGTTAGGTTGCCCCCCTCTCTCTCCCTCCCTCCCTCTCCCTCCCTCCTCCCTCCCCCTTTCCCTGCTTCCCTCCATGCTACAAGAAATGAGCGAAGAATATAGCATATAATTTTTATTATAGCAATAAAATTGCATGTCTATGCATGTATGTATGTATGTATGTATATATGTAGAGGTAAAGGTTCCCCCTCACACATATGTGCTAGTCATTCCCTACTCTAGGGGATGGTGCTAATCTCCATTTCAAAGCCAAATAGCCAGCGCTGTCTGAAGATGTCTCCGTCATGTGGCCGACATGACTAGATGCCAAAGGCACACACTTTCCCACCATAAAAGCTTGTTCCTATTTTTCTACTTGCATACATACATACATACATACATACATACATACATACATACATACATACATACATACAATTTTATAATAATAATAATAATAATTATTATTATTATTATTATTATTATTATTATTAATTATTTAATAATTAAAAGTTAATATCAAGCGAGGAATTTTCCAGGGTGATTCACTTTCACCTCTTCTCTTCATCATCGCAATGATCCCACTATCAGTAATCTTAAAAAAAAATGAAATTAGGCTACCAAACAGCCAAAGAAGCTGAAAAATTTTCGCATTTACTATATATGGATGATTTGAAACTCTATGGAAAGTCAGAAATAGAAATCCAATCATTGACAAACACAGTCCGAGTATTCAGCACCGATATTTCAATGCAATTTGGCATGGAAAAATGCGCCACTGTATCCATAAAAAGGGGCAAAATCACTGCATGTGAGGAAATTGGCCCTGTGTCCCGGGGCGTTTTTAAAAAGTCCTGATTTTCTGGCTTCATGTTGAAAGCCCAGTGGATTTGCTTAAGAAATCCTAACTGGGGCAAGACAAAAGACACCCTGTCTAATCCCTCTCTCTCTCTCAGTACTTTTATTGAAGATATTAAAACGTTAAAGCAATAAAACGGACACCCCCCCCGCCCCTTTTACCTCCTTTTATAAGAAAAAATGAGCAAGTACCATAGAGCTGCAGGAAATACTTGGCTACAGAAGCCGCGAGTGTTACTTTCTGGATTTTCTGGAGGGGAGGGGCACGGAGGTTGGAGGTCGGCTCATGTGGAAAAAATGGTGGCAAAGTTTCTTTGAAAAATATTTCCCTTACTAATTTCACCATTTTAATTTGCTCAGTTCTTTGTATTAACATCTATATCATTCGGGATTGACTTGGAGTGCTCACTTGTGCCTGCTGGTAAGTGAGCTGGGTTTTTTTCTTTTATTTTTTAATGTATTTTAAAATAATATTTTATTTATTGTGCATTGGGTTTTTTTTAAAATAGTTTTATTCTGTGTGGATTCTTTTTTTAAATTGTCTTAGACTATTTAAAAAAAGATTCTATCCAAAATACAAAATACCAGCTGCAGTTATTCACTTAAGAACTGTGGCAAGAAAGGTGGTATAGTGACCAAAGTTACAATGGCATTGAAAAAAGTGACTGATTATCATTTTTCACACTTAGCAACCATTTTCACACTTACCGACCGTTGCAGCATCCACATGGTCATGTGATCAAAATTTTGATGTTTGGCAAGAGTTACAATTTATATTTGTAAATTGTAGTTATGTTGAAATAAAAAAAATTACAATACTATTTTTGCGTTATATGAAAATTTTTGTTTCTCCGTATAAAATTTTTGATCAAGCCCCTCCCCCACCCTCAAAGGTGTCCCTCTTTACCAATCTGAAAATCTGGTCACCTTAATTTAATCAGGCAAACCACACAGATGTAAACTATAAAGTGATTTAGTACGTTTGCATAGTACCCTATGGGGAACATATATTTATTTAGCCAGAAGACCAGCTGATTACAATTAAAATTTTAATTCAATAATTATATTATAGAATAGATAATGTAGGAAATTTATTGTTTCTGACATACATATTTTAGAAACAAACTTCTCCTATGATTGCTAAAAGCGCTTCTCTCTTATCTCTTCTACATACTGGCTCTGCTTCTGAGCCTTCCCCTTCCCTCCCCAGCTGGTCTGGGAGGCTCCTCCTCGGGATTCCCGATTTCTATCCAAGTTCTGCCCACTTTGCTTTTAAGGAAGTATCGCGTTAACTCTTTCTTTGCATTTCCCGCTATCTTCCGTTTCCTTGCAAGGTTCAGCACAATGTGTGAACCTGGACGCGCTCTTTAAAAACTCTGGATTTCTTCGTGCGCCAACATATTCTAACCAGGGAAGGGGAAAGAAGAGCGTAGGAAATAAAATTATACTCAGTGGTGCGTTAAAAGAAAGCCAACAAGTAAAGTCTCCAAAGTAGTCGCTCTACACTTTTTCCTATCTCTATGTTCTTTGCGCTCTCTCGCTCGCTCTCTCTTTTTGTCCGTCTTTGCAGGCTGGCCGCGGGCGAAGGTGGCTGCGAAGATGTTGTCGGTGCTGCCCAAAGTGGAGCAGCTGTCGACGCGTGTGATCCGCGTCCTAGGCTGTAACCCGGGGCCCATGACTCTCCAGGGGACCAACACCTACTTGGTGGGAACCGGGCCCAGGTAGGTGGGAAGCAGCTCGGGCAAGGGACAGGTGCCGCTCCCTCGGATCTGTTGGCTCGGGGGCTCCCGTGGGTAAAGCGCTTTCTTCGCATGAGCCTTCCGTTCCGTTTAGCAAAGCGAGACTCGAGGGCTGCCCAGGAATTCTAGTGCGACCTGCTTTTCACGCGCTGCTTTGAGTATTAATTCATACGATTCCTCTTTATTGTACAGGTAGTACTGGGATAGCTTGGTGGCGGGAGAAGGCAAATCCATAAACATTTGGGGGCGGTGGAGACAGCGCTAACCGTATTATTCTATGCATGTAATTAAAGTCGCCTTTGGAGCAGATGAACGGCACATAAATCTAGTAAATAAATACATGTGAAAGCCATGAATGCAACTTAGGAGCGTTTCAATGCGATCTTCTCTATTCAGAAATCCTATTTTAACTCCAGGGTCTTACTCCCCTAGAAGTGCAGGCTTGGGACTCTTCCATTGCTGTATTGAAAGTGCTGTTCTCCAGTCTTTAAGCTCAGGGAAATTTGTAAACATCTATTCGGCTTCATTGACAAAGCCTGTAAGTGGTGCTGTTTGCTGGACAAGTTAAGAAAAACACTCTACTTTTGCCTTTCCATAGATTAAAGTGTCTCAAACTTGACAACCTTTAAGATTTGTTAGCTGCAATTGTCAAGGTCAGCTTTTTTATAAACATGTTTGTGTGTGTTTTTTTTAATCACTTTTAATTTGTTTTGCTATTCCCTTTTCCCTTGTAGGTTAGTTGGTGTTTTAATGTTTGACTTTGAAATTTAGCAACTTAAAAAAAAAAAAAAGAAGCACTGCCTTAGGGGGAAACCTGCCAATGAGTCTCCTTAATGCTTAATGGGGACTGACTGGACAAGTGCAGTCAGATTCTTTTAGTCAAGTTGCTCAACTAAGAGATTGCAGGCACAGAAGAGATGCACATCTATGAGGAGTTGGTTGGGCTGTTTTTGAATATGAACCTCACAATCTTTTGAAAGGGTGCTAATCCCATGTCAGAAAATACCATGGTTGAGAGATTGCAGGTGTAGAGGACAGGCCATGTTTAGAAATACCCAAAGTGACTCTAAATTACAGGAAGTCTTCAACTTGCCATCATTTATTTAATGCCCCTTGTAAGTCAGCACTGAAAAAGGTGACCTGTGAGTGTTTTTTGGTCTTGCAACCATTGCCACCTCTCTGTGGTCATGTGATCAAAATTTTGATGCTTGGTAATCTGACTGACTACATACACCTATGTAATGGATATAAAATGTAATTGTCACTAGTCACTATATGGAAATGTTTATGCCAGAAATGTCCCACTATGTCCAATGTTTTTAATGTTTATCTAATAAAAAACTTTATTTAAAAAAAATTGGATGCTTGGCAACAGGTTCATATTTATGACGGTTGCAGAGTTGCAGGGTCATGTGATACCTTTTGCCATCTTCTGACAGGCAAAGTCAGTGAGGAAGCCATATTCATTTAACAACTTTGTTACTAATTTAACGACTGCAGTAATTCACTTAACAACTGTGGCTCCCCGACAGGATCCGGATTGGAGTTGCCTTATTTTATATGGATCTGTAAGGCTTGGCTTTGCCTGCCAGCGTCCACTCCCCCTCCATAGCCCAAGTGGTTGGATTCACATGACATGTGAAGCTAGGCAGTAGGGCATAGACAGATAGATGAGAGAGAGAGACAGAGAGAGGGAGAAAGAGACATACAGAGAGATATACTCCTTTCCCTCAGAAAATAAAACACCGGGAGCCACAAAACCTGGATAGGCATGGCTGGGGTGGGGGGGGGGGCATCTTACTGGGTAGGAGTGTGGAATCAAGTTGGCCCATCCACCCCCTTCCAGATTTTGTGGCTCCTAGTGTTTTCTGTGGGAAATGGGTCCAAATGTCTCTTGAGTGTTTAAGGTTGTAGACCCCTGCTCTAAACCTAAAGCCTGATGCTTTCAGAATTACACTAGTAAACTTATATAAATAAGGAGCGTAGGTAACACTGACAAATACTTTAGAAAGAGCAAGTTAGCCATTATATGGGAGAATGCTGATCAAGTGACTAGAGTAGGGCCATTCCCCATGGACCAAGGGAAAGGAGTGAACCCATGAGTGAAGGACTAATCCCTTCCCAGATCAATCAAAAAGTCAATGAAGCATGCTAAATCATATTCACCGCGAAAATTGTGTCGAATTTAAAACTGGAATAACTAGGTAAATTTTGGTTTCCTTTATTGCAGGATAAATGAAATAAAGGCAGTCTCAGCCAATATGCTATTTTAAAGCAGCTAGACCTCATGATGATTTCTATCTAGGGAACATGTCTGGATCGTCTACAGAGCCCAATCTGGAATCTTGGCTATTACAATTTAGTTCTCCTCTTAGGCAATATAAGTCTTACTTGGAATCTCATTCAGCTTGTCAATTTTTATTTTGCTCTTGCTCTCCTCTAACTTTTCTCCTTCTGTGGACAAATTTCTCTTTATTACATTTTTTATTGGATCATATTGGATCCATTTTGTTATAAAGTATCTTTTGTTCACTGGATTAGATTTATAGACCAAATGATTTTTTTTACTATTATCTCTTTTCTCATAGTATTATTATGAGACTAGACTAGAGTAGACTAGAGTAGAATAGAATAGAATAGAATAGAATAACAGAATTGGAAGAGACCTTGGAGGTCTTCTAGTCTAACCCCCTGCTTAGGCAGGAAACCTTACACCACTTCAGACAAATGGTTATCCAACATCTTCTAAAAACTTCCAGTGTTGGAGCATTCACAACTTTGCAATAGCATCCCACTTGAAACGTTTATGGCTCCAGCTTTACTGGGTTTAGAAAGGCAACGCAATCTTGCTTTAAGAGTAGATGTGTCCTTAAATATTTTTCTTTTGGGTATTTGAACGAGTGTACTTATTTTTCCTGATATGGAATTTTATTTATTAAATTTATATGCTACCCATCTCACTATCAAGTGACTCTGGGTGCATATTTTTCATATAAAATAACATATATAAGCTGCTCAGTGAAAACTGGAATGGGCTATATGACCAATCTGATTTATTGATTTGCATCTCCTATAATTTTCTTTAGGATTACGAATTACCCAAAAGAATTGAGATATGGAAATAGAACGTAGAATCATAGGGCTGGAAGAGACCTTGGAGGTCTTTTAGTCCAGCCCACTTCTCAAGACAGGAGTCTTATACCATCTCAGGCAAATGGTTGTCCAAGCAATTTTTGAAAACCTCCAGTGATGGAGCATCCACAACTCTAGGAGGCAGGGTATTCCATTAATTAATTGCTGTTATATTTCTTTTCATGTCACATTACACTTTTTTAACCTGGATCAAAAGGTTGCTAGCATCATTTTTTATTAATTAACCCTTTCTTGGCCTAATCTGTTTTTATTATAGAAGGATCCTAATAGATACTGGAGAGCCATCTATCCCTGAATATATAAGCTGTTTGAAAAAAACACTCCATGAATTCAACATTTCCATCCAGGAAATTTTAGTAACTCACTGGCACCATGATCACAGTGGAGGCATATCCGATATTTGTGAAAATATTCCAGCCAGTAAGTATTTTCTTCAGTTTTTAAAATTTGCAAACTTTGTATACAAAGCAGGTTAGCGGTATATAGAAAATGTTATATACTAGACAAGCAAAGAAGGAAGGACGTCAGAAACATTGGACTTACAGACTGTTGTCTGTAGACATGGTGGGGAATAATTAATCAGTTGTTAATATGCTTAGCCAAAATTAAAACTGGCAAAAATCAGGTACAGGTAATTTAGAACCATTTGTTTAATAACTTTTCAAAGTTAAAACAGCACTGAAAAGGTGACTTTTGGGATTTGCTTAACAACTATGTGATTCAATTAACAACTATAATGCTTTGCTTAACAACTGTGGCAAAAAAGGACACATTAAGTGTAACTCACTTTTTTTTTTAGGTACAAATCTTTTTATTTCCATTTCATTCTATACAATCACATGTTTACTGTGCAACCGAGGCATATAACATTGAGTAATAAACACAGCCCTTGCTTTTATAGAGAATGCCCCCTACAATACAAACCCAATATACCGCCTTAGCCCAACATACACCCTCTTTCATCCCCCTCCAACTTTCATTCTTCCTTCTCTCATACCCCTCTACACCTACTTCCCCTCCCCCTCTATCTAACCCTAACCCTATCACTCCCTCTCTTAATCCATTCCCTCCCTTCCTTCTCCTCCTCCTCTCTCTCACTCTCTCTACTCTCCTTCTTTTTTCATTCAGCTCCTCCCTTCGGTATCTCTTACTTTCCGATATATTCAGTTTGTTCTGTTTTGACACTAACATTAATAAAAACCACAGTATACAAGTGCAATCATGCTTTAAAATTTAACACATATTATATTTCCCCCTCCCCCTAGATCCCCGCCTCCCTTCCCTCCCCCCGACTTCCCAGAGCCCATACATGGTATAACTTTTGACAATCACAGTCTAAAATATCTCTACATTGAACTCAGCTTCTTGCTGTTACCCAAATTTTTAACAATTTACGTTATTACTAATTTTAAGCATAAGCTATCTGGAATTTCCTAGTCCCGTATTTGCTTTGTATATAATCAATCCATTTTTTCCAGTCTCGTTTATACTTCTCATTTGAATGTTCTTTAAGATATGCTGAAATTTTCGCCATTTCGGCTAAGTTTGTAACCTTTAAAGTCCATTCTTGAATTGTAGGCAGGTCTTTCTTCTTCCAGTATTGCGCCACCAAAAGTCTTGCTGCCGTTATTAAGTACAGAACCAAATTAATCTCTACTGCTACGAAGTCAGTACATATACCTAGTAAAAACAGTTTGGGAGTGAATTTTATCCTTTTTTTGAAGATATTTTGCAGGATCCACCAAATTTTTATCCAAAATGCCTTAACATTACGACATGTCCACCATATATGAAAATATGTAGCATCGAGAGAACCACATCTCCAACATTTAGGCTGAACATTTGAATACATAGAAGCAAGCTTTTTGGGATCTAAGTGCCATCTATAAAACATCTTATAAAAATTTTCTCTCAAATTTTGTGCTTGTGTAAATTTTACATTTCTTACCCATATTTTTTCCCATGTGTCCAACATTATAGGTTCTTCAATATTCTGAGCCCATTTTATCATACAATCTTTAACCATTTCGGTTTCTGAGTCCATCTGTACTAATACATTATATATCCTCTTTATGTGCATTAAACTTTGATCTCTTATTTGTTTAAACAAGTTATCCTCAGCTATTACAAAACCTATTTTTTGGTCTATTTTCCACCTGGCCTGTAATTGGCCATACTGAAACCACGTTTGAACTACCTTCTCTTTTTTAAGTACCTCTAAGGATTTTAATTGCAGCACCCCTCTTTCTGTATTAAGAAGTTGTCTATAAGTGGTTCTATCGTGTTTTTGTTCTATATTCATATTTTCAATTGCATGTCTAGGAATTGCCCACATGGGCAATTTGTCATTTAGTTTATGTTGATATTTTTTCCAAACCCGCAATAAGGCATTTCTTAAAATATGATTTTTGAAATTCTTATCCAGTTTTTTGTTGAATAACAAGTAAGCATGCCAACCATGAAAAGGATGGTCATCTGAGAGGGGGAAGCATTAAGTGTAACTCACTTAACAACCATTTTGGTTAGCAACATAAATTATGGTCTCAATTTTGGTCATAAATTGAGACTACCTGTATTATAAAAATATAACATTTGCCATTCTGTTAAACTGAGAAATTTATCTTAAATAAATTTGCCTCATATTTACTCATAAAAATTGAAGATGCCATCTTCTTTCTCTGCTGATTTGGGAAGACGCTGATAATTATACTAGATTATATCTCATTACCCATTTGCATCAGTTTTGTGGATTTAAGTATACAAAAATTAGTTAAAATAAATATTAGTTAAAACTTTCACTGATTTTTTTTGAATGTAGAAATTCAAACATTTATTTTAAATAGAAGGACTTTTATCTCAAAGTATGTGTATGATCTATTTTTCTTTAAAAGTAAGGACCAACCTAAATTACATTATCACTAGGGTGAGCTGAATGATCTCCCAAACACCAAAACAAGGGTTCTTCCCAACTGTATTGGCTTTGTTCAAGTTAAGCTACTCCAAAATCCTGCAGAAATGGATCTTTTCAAATCTCTTCATGAGAGGAGGAAATGGAGCTTCTTTGCAAAATAAAGAACATTGATTGTTTTAATATTTGCATGCATGTTTGCTAATATGGATTTTAACAATTATTTCATTAGAACCAGTTAAGGTTGTAGAATTTGATATTCCAAAAAAGAAACGTTTGTTTGTTTGTTTGTTTGTCTAGAAAGGACTTGCTAGACTGTAGTGAGGCTGTTATCACAATTATTTGAATAATAGGCAGCCTGCATAGCATAGAACATACATTCTGCCTTGATTAATCTGCACTTGTATAATAACATAAATCCATTTTATTTTTAAAAAAATCATTAAAAAGAAAACACTAATAACATGAAGCAACCTTGTAAATGCATTACCTGTTTCCAAAATTTGAAATCATTTGGAGTTATTTTATGTTGGTTTAAGATCAGAGATAGTCATAAGTTCCACGTGTCTCAGTTCTGATTTCATGTAGAAATACTATCTTTTTTAAAAAGGGGTATATGAATTTCCAACTAAATTCTGGTATGACGCATTGTTTAATTTTTAAATTAGGTTATGAATATTGCATAAGCAAGCTTCCACGTAACCCACATCAAGAAGAAATAATAAAAGGAAAGCAGAAGTATGTGTACTTAAGAGATGGAGATGTTTTAAACACAGAGGGAGCTACTCTCAGGTAAATGTAAACATTTCATATTGCTGTTTGCAACTTTTTCATGTACAAATTTTTTTTTCAGTTCATTTACAGTTCATTTTTATCATTTCAGAACTAAAAAGGCTTGTGAGATTAGTTAAGATAGATTATATGTTTTGCCTAGCCTTTAATGAATAGGGGGTGTGATGGCTCAGCAATTAAAAAGGTTGAATCTATCAGCTGGAAAGCTAAGAGACCAGGTTTGAGACCTGAGCACCACATGAATGGGTGAGCTCCTATTATCTGCCCCAGCTTCTGCCCATCCAGCAATTTGAAAACATGCAAATGCAAGTTGATAAATAGCTACCACTTCAGTGGGAAGTAGCCGCATTCCGTGAGCCTTGGCATATAGTCATGCTGGCCAAGCAACCACAGAGTGTCTTCAGACAGTGGTGGTTCCCTTTTAGGAAACGGAGATGAGCACTGCCCCATAGAGTGGAAAATGATTGTACAGGGAAAACCTTTATCTTTAATGCATACAGTACATATATTTATCTCTGTAATATTGACTATTCTTACTAGTTTCTGATAATATTTTCTGCACAATATTCAAAAGAAATTTCTTCAAAACCCTAACCTGGGTTTCCGTCTATGTGTATGCTCAGGCTCCAATATCTTTAAGTGATGTTCTTTTCTCAGTATAATTAGTCCGCGACATAGGACCACAAATGAATCACCGCAGTTGTTAAGTTAGTATTTTGTATTTGTATTTGTATTTATTAATATTTGTATGCCGCCCTTTTCCCTGGGGGGACTCAGGGCGGCTCACATTTCAGGGGGATGGGGAGACAAACCAAGTTACATATAGGACAATACCTCATTAAAAGCACAACATTCATACAATTCGGGTACGGTGAAGGTCTTTAGGCCCAGGCCTGTCGGGACAGCCAGGTTTTGAGGGCTATGCGGAAGGTCTGGAGGGTGGTGAGGGTGCGAATCTCCACGGGGAGTTCATTCCATAGGGTCAGAGCTGCCACAGAGAAGGCTCTCCTCCGCGTGGTTGCCAGTCGACATTGACTGGCTGATGGAACTCGGAGGAGGCCTAATCTGTGGGATCTAATTGGTCGAGTGGAGGTAATTGGCAGTAGGCGGTCTCTCAACTACCCAGATCCAATACCATGAAGGGCTTTGTAGGTGACAACTAGCACCTTGAAGCGTACCCGGAGATCAACAGGTAGCCAGTGCAGCTCGCGGAGGATAGGTGTTATGTGGGTGAAACGAGGTGCACCCACAATCGCTCGCGCGGCCGCATTCTGGACTAGCTGAAGTCGCCGAATACTCTTCAAGGGCAGCCCCATGTAGAGCACATTGCAGTACTCCAGCCTAGAGGTCACGAGTGACTGTTGTGAGGGCCTCCCGGTTCAGGTAGGGACGCAACTGGTGCACCAGGCGAACCTGGGCAAATGCCTCCCTGGTCACAGCTGACAAATGGTGTTCAAAAGTCAGCTGTGGGTCCAGGAGGACTCCCAAGTTGCGGACCCTGTCTGAGGGGCGTAGCATTTGACCCCCCCCAGCCTGAGAGATGGAACACTTGGCCAATTAGTGGGAGGGAAGCACAGCAGCCACTCGGTCTTATCCGGATTGAGCACAAGCTTGTTAACCCCCATCCAGTCTCTGACAGCCTCAAGGCCCTGGCTCATCACGTCCATCGCTCATTGAATTGGCACGGGGCGGACAGATACAACTGAGTATCGTCCGCATACTGGTGGTATTTTATCCCGTGCCATCGAATGATCTCGCCCAGCGGTTTCATGTAGATATTGAAAAGTAGGGGGGACAGGACCGAGTCCTGCGGCACCCCATATGTTAGGGGCCTAGGGGTCGATCTCTGCCCTCCGACTAACACCGACTGCGACCTGTCCGAGAGGTAAGAGGAGAACCACCGTAAAACAGTGCCTCCCACCCCCACCTCCCGCAGTCGCCACAGAAGGATACCATGGTCGATGGTATCGAAAGCCGCCGAGAGGTCCAGGAGTACCAGGATAGAGGCATGGCCTCCATCCCTGGCTCTCCAGAGATCATCGGTCAATGCGACCAAAGTGGTTTCTGTGCTGTAGCCGGGCCTGAAGCCAGACTGGAATGGATCAAGATAACTAGCTTCCTCCAAGGACGGAGCTGAAAGGCCACCACCTTCTCAACAACCTTCCCCACATTCAAGTAACAGGGCTGTTAATTGAATCTGGCTTTCCGCATTGACTTTACTTATCTGAAGATGGCAAAAAGTGGTCACACAATGCAACTGTTATAAACATGTGTCAGTTGCCAAGCAGCTGAATTTTGGTCACATGACCATGGGGGAGGCTACAATGGCCAGAAGTGTGAAAAACAGTCATAAGTCAATTTTTTTTCAGTGCTGTTGTAACTTCGAACAATCACTAAATGAACTGCTATAAATCAAGGACTACCTGTATACATGGTAGGGGTACACAGGTTTCTGTGCTTCTGGTGGATGGCAATTTGCATAAAATTATTCATGGTTGATTTTTATTTTTTTATTTTTGGAATGACTTTATCTCCTTGTTTCTGCCTTTATCTGCTTTGGTTTCTTTAGGAAATTTATCTTAAGCTAGAGGTAAGTTAAAGTTTGTCCTTATTTTAAAAATACTTTTACAAAGAAAAATTTGCTCATACCTCTGCTTCCACACAGTATACGGATCATTCATTTAAATTTTGGATCTGAGCTTTTTAAAAATATCTTTATTTGCCACTGTTAGAACTTTCTTCAATTTGAAGAACTTGAAGAACAACTTGAATATTACAATCACATTTCACTTCTCTGTCACACTGCAGGGTATTATATACCCCAGGACATACAGATGACCACATGGCTTTACATCTGCTAGAAGAAAATGCAATATTTTCTGGTGATTGTATTTTAGGAGAAGGAACAACAGTGTTTGAAGACCTTTATGACTACATGAAGTCATTGGAAAAACTTCTGGGTATGAAAGCTGATTTAATATACCCAGGTAAGTTATACATTTGATATTGTGTTAGCTCTTTGCCACAAGTATAATTATTTTAAGTGTCTCAAACGCTGCATTGCAGCCTAGAGGTTTTTTATCTCAATGTTTTGTAATCATGGATACTGTGGAAATAGGAATGAGTGTCTCTTATTGATTTCTGTTTGCAAAATATTTTGTATTTTTTCTTTCTCCATAAGAAACTATTCTATGATAAAATGTTCCAGCTTTAAGACTCTCTCACCTTGTAAATCTACATCTGGAGCTTCATAGAAAGTGGTCCCTGTGGGAGGAGAGTTCAGATGTTTTTTATTTAAATAAAACACTATTTCTGTTTCATTTTGCTTTAGACTATAGTAATATAATTTGTTGTTTCCTTTCTAGTAAATGAAATGTATCCTCTATTTACTGAACTTGTAAAAAGTCCTTCGGCTGCTAAAATGTCTGTTTTTTACACTCATTCTCTCTGTCTTTACCCATCTCCCCAATTCCCCATAAGGACAACAGTATTCAGAATTCAGGACCTCCAAACTAATCTATGAAAGAAATCATGGAACTGGAATATCACAATAATACTTAAGCCAAAAGTCTTCTCAGATTCAACCTGCTGTTTAGGGATGTAACAAATTGAACGTATTTTACAATACATACATTTACTGTATTTATTTATCCTGTATTTTTCTCTGGGAATGCAAGATGGTCCAGATGGAGTAGAAGTTCTCCATTCTATCCCCATACCTATTATTATGAAATGTAGATGGAACCAAAGCCATAGGTAACAGCATTGGCTTCATATTCATCAAAGACTTGAACTTGTAATTTTTTCATTCCATCCAGCATTTTTATCACAATTCTCATTTTTTTGTTTACATAATATATAGACCACCAGATTCCCAACGACTGTGGGTGGCTTACAATTAAAAATGTTTTTAGATAGAAGACTCTTGAGTAGCCAAAAATTACATAAAATCGGGGGGGGGGGGTCTAGCAGGTCTCATCTTTCACCTTCCTTCAAAGCCTGGAACTATGCTGTAATTATAATATCAAGGCATAATTTGAAGAAAGCATTTAATAATTTCCTGAATGTCGGGGAGGAGGGAACATCTGTGTCTCTAGGCGTCCCATTCCAGAGGAAAGATGCTGCAACAAATAGACACGTTACAAAATTAGAAGCTGTTGGGCTGTCCTGTGTTAACTCTGCAGTATGAACAAATTATCTCTTCTTAAAAAGTATCCTGTACACACTATTAATTAGTAAGTTCTCCCAGAATTTTTTGTTAATGAAACATCAGTTGTTGTCTTTATAGGACATGGGCCAGTAATAAAAGAAGCAAGAGCTAAAATTCAAGAATATATTTTACATAGAAATGCACGTGAGCAGCAAATCCTACACATCCTGGATGAGAATGCTGGGAAATCTCTCACAGCAAAGGAACTTGTGAAAATCGTTTACAAGGTACAGATGGCATCTGGTTTGGGTTAAAAATAGGTTTCAGTTATGCAGAATGCAATGCAATATAAAAGAAATTAATGATTCATAGCAAGAACAACATTTATCTAAAGAACACCATGCATGTGTACTTGCTTTCAGAAACCAGAAAGAAATATACATTGCACCAGGTTGTATGCTGGAAAGTACATAGTATTAATACAAAAATATTAAGATTATCATGCTTTCTTCATATTTTAAATAGCTCTTCCAAAATTGGACACATTTTTTTGTAAAATCCGCTAATGTTTTTTCCACTAGTTTTCTTCTTTTAAAAAAATAACTTCAACTAAAGTAGAACAAGAACAAAAACACTATTTCTTGAATGCCTCAAACTGCTTCTAGCTTGAAGAAATTATTCCAGACACTATCAAATTAATCAATTTCACTGTGGTCTAGGAGGAGGTTCACCAGGGCCATGGGGGAGGGGACCACAGGGGTGGGGCATGAAATGTTCCTAAGTTCTACAGAATGTTCTGCCCCAGAGTCAGTGAGTTCCCTATATCCCTATTATCTTTTTTGCAAAGAATCACTCAAAATAAGAGAAGCGTCTTCTCTGTAGCAACACTTGCCCTCTGGAATGAGATTCCCTTTACGATATATGAATGTTCCCGCCCCATTTTACTGGTGTTCCAAAGGGCCTTGAAGACTTGGCTCATTGCCAAGGACTTTCAAATGTGTGATGAACACCCCCCCCTTTTTTTTTTAGCTTCTATCTGGATATATTATCTCTATAAGCTTTTGATTTGTGTTGTTTTCAGGGTTTAGTTGTAAGATTGTATTAGGAGAATAATTACCACTCAGAATTCTATGAAACAAATTTTACGAATTTTCCTCTGCACTATGAAGTTGAGGATAAATGTCTAGTAAAAACTCATGCGATGACCTAGAACCGTGATGGCAAACCTATGGTGGCACACAGCATCCTCTCTGATGGTATGCAAGCTGTCACCTCAGTTCAACTCCACTATACATGTGCATATGCTTCCCAACAGCCAGCTAGTCTTCAGGTCTCTTCTGCATATGCAGGGGGTGGGGCACATGCGGGAGGGACTTGCACGGGGGTGGGACATGTTGAAGGCTCTCATGTGCATGCGCAGGGGTTGAGGGTGTGCACGGAGTTGCACACAAATGTGAGGGGGTGCACGCATTGTATTTGGGGGGTTGGGCAGTCTGGGCACTCCAACTGGAAAAGGTTAGCCATCACTGACCTAGAAAAAGTAAAGTTCTTCAGAGAAAATGTATAAGATTCATGATACAGCTAAACAATTCCCCCTCCCCCAATTAAAATAGGAATTGATTGGACAATTTCTGCTATTTGCATAAAAATCCTGTAAAGTGTTTTAATCCGTACCAAATTTGAGGAGATCTGGTAATTGTTTTACTTTTTAAAAAAATGAAGTTTCATTAATATGCATTGTTGGAATGCTTTATTCCAGGACACACCTGTTCATTTGCATTTAGCTGCGGAAATAAATCTCTCACATCACTTGAAGAAGCTAGAAAAAGAAGGGAAAGTTGGTAAGTAACTTCACTGTTTATATATAACAATTACATTGTTGGATACTGAATGATGAAAGGAAGATAAAATTTCAAGTCCTCACACTTATGATAATCACAGCTTCCCTGCAGTCACATGGTCAGAATTTGGACTGTTCACAATCAATGAACATTTACAGACCTCACAATATCCCATGGTCACATGAACATCATTTATTTTTGCTTGTTTATTTACTTTGCACATTCATAGCCGGCTACCAACAAGCTACCAACAAGAATCAATGGAGGAGCCTGCGAATCAAATTCACATGATTTCTTACTTAACAACTCTGTCACTTAGCAATGGAATTTGTCAGTCCCAATTGTGGTGGTTAAGATTATTTATATATTTTTATGTGATGAAAAAAATAATGTGTTAAAAATATTATAAAGGTGATTAAAAGAATGGCTAAAACTACCTGACAAAATGCTCCTCAGCATATCATCATCAGAAAATATAAAAATTACATGGATTTCATGATTTTTAATGTATCTTTTTAAAATGTAGTTAATATGTATATGCACCTAAGTGTTTTAAAATGAATATTTTAGATATTACCACTTAGGGCATTAAAAGTAGTTTTAGATTTGGATTTTATTTTTTTTTGGATTTATTAGACATTTATAGGCCGCCCTTTTCCCTGAGGGGACTCAGGGCGGCTTACAATCAAAAAGGAAGGGGAGTGTAGGACAATACAAAGGAAATGTGCACAAAAATAAATTAGACAGTAAAACTCAACATTCACTCAGCATTCGGGAGGGGCAAAAATAAGATTATCCCCAGGCCTGACGGGCTAGCCAGTTCTTGAGGGCTGTGCGGAAGGCCTGGACGGTGGTGAGGGTATGAATCTCCACGGGGAGATTGTTCCATAGTGTCGGAGCCGCAACAGAGAAGGCTCTCCTCCGAGTAGTCGCCAGTCGGCACTGACTGGCGGATGGAATACGGAGGAGGCCAACTCTATGCGATCTGATGGGACGCAGGGAGGTAATTTTACTGATTAGGTTATTTATATGATCCTTCTTTCTGTTACAGTACATGAAAATTCTCCTAACTTCAAGTGGAAAAGTGTTTTATAAATATGGCATATACACAGGTTTGACAAATGTGCTCTTCTATTTTCTGAACTAAAACACCCTTTTTAATATCAAAATTGCATATAAATCACATACACAAATGGATCTGTATTTTGTTATTAATCTGATTAAATAATAATTTGTCAGAGAGCAATTGGAAGAATCATTCAGGGTGGAACAAGTGGATTATTTATTTCAAAGCAAAATATTCAAAATTTTCTTTGGATACTTGAATACTTTTGTAAAGAGGTTTGGTTCAAGGAATGTTATTAATTAAATTTGTAAGCTGCCTTATTCTCAGCAATATGAAGACTTAAGCTTATTTCTTTATTTAAACATTGTAATTTCATTGCCTCTATGTTATTTGTATAATAAATATAATAACCTTAAGTAATTTTGTTCACATATAGTTGTCTTCCTTTTTTATATATATCATTATATACTTTTTCATGATCTTTTTTAACTTAACTGGAAAAAGACTAAAATCCTATAGAATAGAATTTCTATATATTAGTGAACGCTGGCAATATAATATTTAATCTCATTTTAAATACAGTTGAATGAAAGTATGAAATGTTCAGATCTGAACTAGTTTGTCTGCAAATTCCAAATTTGAATGTTATTACAGTAATCATAAAATTCTGTGCATCTTCAAAAAAAGCATAAAAAGCATGGTGGCTGGATATAGGCAAAGATAAAATCATAAAATTCTAAAATTATATAAAGGAATAAAAAATGATATTAAAAGCACAAGACACAAGAATTAAAATTTATATTCCTAACGAGAATTTTTGACATTTCTTCGGAAGCATCTTTTTTCCCGTTTCAATTTTCCTGTATTCCTATCTTTTTGGAAACTTCAAAGGGTACGGTCGAGCAATGTTAAAGCCCTCACTTTTATATCTTCATGACAATAACCTCTACTTCCATTATTACAAAGGATCAAACCTTTTGTTATATCTAGCAGAGCAAAGGACTTATGTTCATATCATAGAAAACGTATTTCCCTTATGAATGTGAACTGTCTACATAAACCTGTTTGGCCTACAGTCTGATAAAATGCCTGATCTTGCAGCCTTTACATTCATAACAATGGCACTTTTTTTTAATCAATGTAAAAAAATGTGTCTCTGAAGTGTTGATGTATAATTTTCAGCATTCCTTAGTAATAAGAAATGCTGAAAATTGTAGCTCAATAAATTTGGTGAATGCTTTAGGAAAAGCCTGTAAGGCATTAGCACAAGCTGTGTGGTCTTTATATAAGATACAGTGGGGGGAAAAAGTATTTAGTCAGCCACCAATTGTGCAAGTTCTCCCACTTAAAAAGATGAGAGAGGCCTGTAATTGACATCATAGGTAGATCTCAACTATGAAAAACAAAATGAGAAAACAAATCCAGACAATCACTTTGTCTGATATGGAAAGAATTTTTTTGTAAATTATGGTGGAAAATAAGTATTTGGTCAATATCAAAAGTTCATCTCAATACTTTGTTACGTATATATCCTTTGTTGGCAATGACAGAGGTCAAACGTTGTCTGTAAGTCTTCACAAGGTTGGCACACACTGTTGCTGGTATGTTGGCCCATTCCTCCATGCAGATCTCCTTTAGAGCAGTGATGTTTTGGGGCTGTCGCTGGGCAACACGGACTTTCAACACCCTCCAAAGGTTTTCTATGGAGTTGAGATCTGGAGACTGGCTAGGCCACTGCAGGACCTTGAAATGCTTCTTACGAAGCACTCCTTAATTGCCCAGGCGATGTGTTTGGGATCATTGTCCTGCTGAAAGACCCAGTCACGTTTCATCTTCAATGTCCTTGCTGATGGAAGGAGGTTTGCACTCAAAATCTCACGATACGTGGCCCCATTCATTCTTTCCTGTACACGGATCAGTTGTCCTGGGCCCTTTGCAGAGAAACAGCCCCAAAGCATGATGTTGCCACCTCCGTGCTTCACAGTAGGTATGGTGTTCTTTGGATGCAACTCAGTATTCTCTCTCCTCCAAACACGACGAGTTGTGTTTCTACCAAACAGTTGTACTTTGGTTTCATCTGACCATATGACATTCCCCCAATCCTCTTCTGGATCATCCAAATGCTCTCTAGCAAACTTCAAACGGGCCCGGACATGTACTGGCTTCAGCAGGGGGACATGTCTGGCACTGCAGGATCTGAGTCCCTGGCGGCATAGTATGTTACTGATGGTAGCCTTTGTTATGTTGGTCCCTGTTATAGCCCAGCAACAGCCTGTGCTGCGTTCTAATTGGTCGGGCGAAGCACAGCCTGTGATTGGAGGTTCTAATGACAGTTGGTGACCTGAGGGTATAAATACCGGACAGTTGTAACGGATTTCTGAATCGCTTGTCATCTGGCACTAATAAACATCATTACTCTCATGATCCATGGCTCCTGCGTTCCTTTCACCCAATCTTTAAAACTGGCGACGAGGATGGGATTGAATGCGATTCCGCAGAGCCTGGAAAACAACAACGAACACTAAGCCACTCGCAACGCAACCAAGCAAACGCGAACAGAAAATACTTTGAAGACCTGTCAGAGCTGCAGCAGCAGTTGCCACTGCCTCAGGTTTCGCCTCCGATCAAGCCAACCTGAGTAGATCCACAGGCACGGACTCCTTCAGTCACAGGGACGGGCCACCACGCTTAACCTTGGCTGGAGCCGCTGCCTCTGCTCAGGGACGAGCTACGAATCGTGTCGGCTCAACCGCAGCTGAAGCTGCCTGTCTGCCTGCCTCTCTGCCACGAAGATCTACCAGACACAACTCTAGAGTCTATCCGGTCTACTGTTAGCTACTGTTACAAACGTTCGTGTTGCAATAAACGGTTACTGTTGCCTAAGAAGCCTCTGATTCTAGCATACAGCTTTCCAGCCTGCTCTACTGCCTCCCGAGAAGCCATAGACATAGACGCTGCAGTCTTTCTTCCTACAGAGCCAACCGCTGCTCCACCTGGGTTTTCCACAGCTGCCAGCCTTCCAAGGCCATTTGCATTACAAAGCTCCTTGCCTCCCAAGGAGCAACGCTAGTAACTCTGGCCACTCAAAAGCCTGCCTGCTGCCTTCCTAACAAGCCAGGAACAACTCAGCCGCCTCCAGGGCCGGTCTCCGCTCTCTAACAGAAGCCTCCACAGCCGTTTCAGAAGCCTACCATTCTCTGCAGCAAAAGTCAGCAGAAATCCTGTCAGCTAAACATTCCAGCAACAGCGGAACCCTGCCTGCATGCCGATCCAGCAAAGCCAATCCACAAAGCCGCTAATCTCTTCATACACAAACTTACAAGTTATACTGCCTCCCTGCCGCTGCTGGCCGCTGTCAAATTCAGGAGCGAGCCAAAAAGACTTGATTGTAGGTCCTGAACCAGTTTGAGGGCAAATGTGTATATGTAAATGGTGTGTATATATGCAAATGTATATGCAAATAGGAATATGAGATTGTGAAGTGTCTGGTTAACTGGGGGGAAGGAGAGAACACAATTTGTAAATGTTGAACTTGAACAAAAGAAAAATAAAATGCAATTAAATTGTAACAAAAGAAAAATAAAATGTAATTAAATTGTAAATGCAATAAATAAATAGATTAAAAAAATGCAAACAAATAACACGCTAATTGACACGTATGTAAATAACTGGGGGGAAGGAGTGTTATAGCCCAGCAACAGCCTGTGCTGCGTTCTAATTGGTCGGGCGAAGCACAGCCTGTGATTGGAGGTTCTAATGACAGTTGGTGACCTGAGGGTATAAATACCGGACAGTTGTAACAGATTTCTGAATCGCTTGTCATCTTGTCATCTGGCACTAATAAACATCATTACTCTCATGATCCATGGCTCCTGCGTTCCTTTCACCCAATCTTTAAAAGTCCCAGCTCTCTGCAGGTCATTCACTAGGTCCCCCGTGTGGTTCTGGGATTTTTGTTCACCATTCTTGTGATCATTTTGACCCCACGGGGTGAGATCTTGCGTGGAGCCCCAGATCGAGGGAGATTATCAGTGGTCTTGTATGTCTTCCATTTTCTAATTATTGCTCCCATAGTTGATTTCTTCACACCAAGCTGCTTGCCTATTGCAGATTCAGTCTTCCCAGCCTGGTGCAGGTCTAAAATTTTGTTTCTGGTGTCCTTCGATAGCTCTTTGGTCTTCACCATAGTGGAGTTTGGAGTATGACTGTTTGAGGATGTGGACAGGTGTCTTTTATACTGCTAACAAGTTCAAACAGGTGCCATTAATACAGGTAATGAGTGGAGGACAGAGGAGTCTCTTAAAGAAGAGGTTACAGGTCTGTGAGAGCCAGAAATCTTGCTTATTTTCCACCATAATTTGCAAAAAAATTCTTTCCAAATCAGACAATGTGATTGTCTGGATTTGTTTTCTCATTTTGTCTCTCATAGTTGAGGTCTACCTATGATGCCAATTACAGGCCTCTCATCTTTTTAAGTGGGAGAACTTGCACAATTGATGGCTGACTAAATACTTTTTTGCCCCACTGTATGTGGAATGGCAGAAATAAATGTTTTGAATAATGATGTTGCATACTACTGAACATTGTGAAAAGTTGACATTGATTACACCAAGCATCTTATCTGAGCCCTAAAGGAGACTTATATGCTTACACACTGCTGACAGCAAATTAGCAATATCCATGTCAAATAGAAATATATATATATATAGTATCTTGTGAAATTTAAAAAATAGCTATGAAAAAACAGAATACTAAAAGTTCTTAGTAAAAAATACATTCGATTTTGAGTTTAGGATTAATAGACATGTTTATAACATTCTGTCAAGGTATCCAAAGTTGCTATATGTTCTTTGATTCCCAAGAGCCACAGAAGTGGATTGAATGGAAATCCATGGTAACATGCTGTCAATTTTTTTAGAAAAATTGACCTAAGAGATCATTTTAAAACAAGTTTTGAAAAACTGTACTATAAATATATACAGTATATGTAGCTACTAAGGCACAGATGTCAAACTCAATTGCGTCATGTGATATCACATAACATATTGGGATGTTTTTTGCCTTTGCGGAGCCCGGGTGGGCAAAGGATGGAATGTTTGAAGGGGAGGCAGCCACACAGAAAATTTACTTCAAAAGACAGGGCGCAGGAGGAGTGAGAAGCATTAAAGAATTCATACTTTATGAAATACCATCTGCAAAACATTTGATACCACTACTGAGAATTAAAGACAAGCTGATAAAGGAAATAAAAAGAGGGTGGCAGCATTATATGAGAGGCACCATAAACAAAAAGGTGCAAAGATTTCTTCGTATGGACTTGTTCATAAAGATGTTTGGAGAATTGGACCCACGAATGGCAGCAGATATAAGACTGTTCTGTTATTGGAGAGACACAGGCTGATAGATGGAAGAGTATAATTCAAAATTAGCTAAACCTAGTTAAATTCATTTGCAATAGGTATAGTTGAATAATAATTGATAATGATAGTAATGTATATAATGTTGAGTTGCTATGATAAATAATAATTGGATATGAGAAGGGAAGGTTAGAAATAACTTTGGACTATATATAAAGATTTTTAATCACAATAATAATTGTTATAAAAACTAAAATAAAACTATATACAGTTAAATCTTAACTGATAGGGGGGAAATGCTATGATATAGGATATAACTAAATAAAGAAAGGAGAATGATAATAAATTATATACATGGAGGATTAGAAATTAGAAATCTTTGGTATTAAATATTATGGATGTTTAGCTAAAACAGGATATGAGGACTTAATGTTAATGGAGGATTTTACAAATAAGTAAATGAAATGCCAGCATGTGGTTAGGGATTGAATTTTTGGTATAGTTAAGGATAAGGATGTTTAAATAACTGTAGTCAACTAAAAGTGGAGGTATGATGATGTTAATATAGTAAATATTTGTGTTAAGACATTTGAATTAATATGAATTAATGGAAGAGATGCACAAAAACTTTTTATAACCAGCTGATATACTTTTTTATAACATATGCATGTTGGGTTTTTGTGTGTGTGTGTGTGTGTGTGTGTGTGTGTTTTTACCCAATACATAAGTATATACATAAGAGAAAGATACAAAGCGTGTCTGTGGGGGGAAATATAGTTAGGATAGATCAAATAATAAATGTATAAGAATGATAAATGTTAAAATACTTGTAACCAAACGACATGCTATATGTGATGATGGCTTTTTTTTCAGTTGTTTTTTATTTTTGTTGTTGTCTTTTTTTTTCTTTCCATTGTTGTGGATATGTGTTGTCCATGTAACAAAAAAATTATTTAAAAAAATTATTTAAAAAAATAATTTTTTTTCCTGTGCTAGATTATCCTGAACTATTGGAGTGCAACTTCTAAAATAGATCATTGCTTACAATCTGAAAGAAAAAACAAGCAAGGAAAAGATACAGGGAAAAGGCCAGTGGAAAATGTCAATGTTTGTCCTCTAAAATCACCTCCCCTAATCAGAGTTCTCCAAATACGTACACGTCAGCTCCCAAGATAGTAGTTACTGCGGACAATTCTGCAGATCAAAGTCCACATATTTGGAGGGCAATGAAAGCTATTATAAAACTCCTTTCAAGTTGGCCCTCTACTGGAAACTGAATAAGCCCAAACTGTTTTGCTTCACAAGTTCTAAGTTTAAACTTTTGCACACTAAGGATGCTAGTCTAGTCTATTCATGTGTTTTCAGTTGGATTCCTATACAAATGAGATTCAATTCTTATCCTGGATCTTAACTATTTATTTTCCGATGATAGTCATATCTGCAATGACTTTTTGCATCTTTTCTGAAACCCAAAGTAAGGCAGGCTGGGATTTTTATTTGAAATTTTCCTGTAAGATTCACTTTCAAACAATATCAAGTCGACAAAAAGTTAACAGAAGAATTGTAGGCATTTTTTTTTGTAAAACCTGTTGCTCAATAAAAGGAAAAGAGAAGAACATATTGTGTTAGGTGAATATTAGAGCCGGATTCCTCTAGATATGTTCAGAGTACAACGGGTAAACGACAATGGGGGCGACTTCACCTTCAGCAGACAGACAATCAAAACCACTCCGGAGGCGCGCGCTTCTCCGCAAGCACAGCCTTTTTGTGATTGGCTAACGCTCGTCCTGAACGTTCAAGTGACGCGCGAAGTAAAGGGCCACCCACTTTCTCTACCGTTTACGCCCCCAAGCTTTCTCAGCTGCCTCGTCACGTCTTTGCCACCGCCAATCAGCTGCGAGTTTCGGATTTGGTCCGCCTATCCGAAAGGGGGTGCTGTCGCACATTCCCTGCGACTAAGCCACAGGGAGCGAGTTCCCTCCGTTCGCGCTGAGGGGCAGGAAACGACGAGTGGCGGTTTTTTGCCCGAGGCTGGAGCTAGAGAGTCGCCCCGAAAAGGCGGAGGCGAAGTTGGGCGGAGCGGCTGCCTGAGCTTTCTTCTTGTCGGGCCCCGCCGCGGACACACGAGGGGACGGAGGGAGAGGCCACTGAGCAGGGGCCGAGGAGGGTCTCGCCATGGCGATCCGCAAGAAGACTAACAAGAACCCTCCCGTGCTCAGCCACGAGTTCGTCGTGCAGAACCATGCGGACATCGTCTCTTGCATGGCCATGGTCTTCCTGCTGGGGCTCATGTTCGAGGTGAGAGGCGGGAGAAGGCAAAGAAGCCGCGAGACCTCCGTGGGGCTGCCGGACACCCGATAGGAAGGGCCGGGCGGAGGGTAGCGGGGATGATGTTTCAGAGAGACACGGACGTAGGGGACCGAATGGGAATGGTTAACACCAGGAAAGCCAGAACTGATTCTAGTCGCAGGGCGTGAGCCTTTTAATGCCTCGGTTGCCGCGTCTCCTGCCGTTGCTGGGGTGGGTAGGGGTGGGGTAAATGCAGTGCCGGAATCGGTGTACGTGTTAAAGATACCCAAGTCTGTGAACATATGGATGGATGCCCCGTACTACAAACTGCTTGGCTGATTAGGAGGAGGAAAGCGATCGTATCTTGCTCGCAAAACTACCGTAGTCGCAAGTACAGAGGAAGATAACAGGAGTAAGAATATGCATGAATAAGAAAGCAGGAAATTAGCACAAATAAATGGGGACATTAGAACAGGGACGTTAAGCACGCTGGTGCAATTGTATTATAATACCTTGTATTATTGCCTGCTCTTGTCTGAAAAGGAGGGCAGGTAGAGCTGTGCATAGTAATGACAGCAGCGAGATGATGCCAAGAGCGTCTAGCAACTCAAAGGTGCAACCACCTGCCGGCGGGAGCGCTGGTCCCTTCTCCACAGATACGGCCGGTGGGGTCCTTGTCCCTATTGGCTCATCAGACCGTTAGTCCCTCGTCCAACAGGGTCTCCCACCCATTGCATCGTCTCAGTGGAGCGTCTTCTGGCAGCTGCAGCGTCCTGGCGCAGCCGGGCTTAAAATACAACGCTGAAAGCCCGTTCTCACTCGTTTTTATTTTACGCCCCTTTCCTGGGAAATCAAATTGAACCGAAGGGGTTTCGAAGGAAGCGTGTGCAGCAGCAGCGACTGGCGATGCTGAGCTGCCCGAAACTGTCAGGGGAGAGGGAAAAAGAAAAGAGAGTTGCATGTTTTGGGAAACGGAGCTGCGCCCCGCACGCTTCGTTCCAGCGCGGGAGTTCCTGGTCTCGGATAGGTTACGTGGCACTCGGAGCAAGAGCTCGGTGTCGGGGCGGGGGGAGTTGGCCGCCTCTGTGATTTCGGGGCGGGAAGGGCCGGCAGGGTTGGGGCGAGGGGGGGGAGGCTGGAAGGCGAGGCGTCTCCCATTGCCGAAGCTGGCGGGAGGAGGAGGAGGAGTGAGGGGAGGGAAGACGCACTGCCTTTTGTGTGTAGCTGGAGAACTACAAACCCCATGGGGCGTTGCGGCAAGCGACTCCTCCCCTCCGCTTCGGAAAAGGAGTAATGGCTGGTGACGTGTGCAGAGAGCCGTCCGCGGTGCACATCAGAAGAGGCGGGGTTGGTTCACGCCCCTGAGGATGGTATGACACGTATCCAGTTTTGCCTGTTACAGCTGAAGTATAGGAACGGGTACCGGAAGAAGGGCTGCAGCATGCTCCTGTTCCATAACTTGCTTTGCGGGAGGGGGGGACACAAAAGCTTTGGAGCTTCACCCACCGTTAGAAAATTGGTCCAAAAGATAATAAAGGATTTAAATGGCGTATATTTTCACATTTCTAGTCCTGATCACTTATACCATGGACAAAATATGCCTTCTTGAAAGGTGTGAAATTAGAATTTCAAGGAAGAATACCAGTCTGTCTTTTGTGCTGAATAATCATTGGCTGGGGTCTCATACTTCATAGGCTGAATATGCTGTGAATTATGGATGGGCTTTCAATTCAGATTTTTTTTTTCCTGAATGCAATCAGTATCATTAATGTAGGGTTTAGTGTTGTGCAAAGCCAGGAAATTGGATGGAGTAATCCATTTTTAAATCAGTGATGGTTCAGTGTGAACTCAGCCACTACTGTGTAAAATCAGTATAATACTATTTCGTTCTTTAAATGTAGAAGAGAATGCAGAAGATGAAGTCTGTTCGGTATTATTTTGCCAATTTGTGATGAAATAATAGGTTTATCCTGAATAAATTTCTATTAGCTAATTACCGCTTTGAATAAGGCTTTTGTGGTTAAAAATAATAATTTGATAGTAGAGTTACCATTAATACAATTATGTTGTTTGGATAGCAGTGGTTTATAGGTGATAACTCATTTGCCATGCTGTAGATAGTTTCCTTCCAGGTAACTGGTCAAGGAAGTTTACATTTAGTTCTTCCCATAGCAGCAGGCTAACAAAAAATAAAAATGCCAGAATGTTTATTTGCAATTAGCCAGTCATCCTTTATTTTTGATCCGGCCTAGTTCATTATTTTTCAGTCTGTTAAATGTATTTTTTTCAGATATATGAAAGAATATTGATGTTCCTGTGATTTATCATGCAATCACACAGTTTTATTCATACAAATTGTTTTATTGCAGGTTACAGCCAAAGCAGCTGTTGTCTTTGTTACCCTTCAGTACAATATTACCATTCCTGTTACAGGTAATCTTCTAATAAAAGTTTGGGTATTTGTCTGCAATATTATTGTATACCAGGAACATATTGTATCTTAAGAGAATGATAACCATATGTGAATTACATACAGAAATAGCAGCAGAAGTGGTGTTAATAATGGTGCTCCAGTAGTGACTTAAGATCACAGAAGTGGTTTAGATATATAATCATATGGTTCAATTCTCTATCAGTGCTGTTTGAAAGGCTCTGAGATTTGGAATCTTCCAGTCTTTGCTAAATCCTCCTCTTAGGGATGGAGATTTCATCCTTTTCTTCTTGTTTTGTAGAAAATCAGAATTAGTTCTTTCATCAAAATAATAAAATATGATTTGTCTATATTTTTATCTTGTAGTAAGATGGACAGCCAATAAATTTGATAGGGAGGGAAATAGATAGATAGATAGATAGATAGATAGATAGATAGATAGATAGATAGATAGATAGATAGATAAATAGATAAATAGATAAATAGATAAATAGATGATAGATAATATAAAGCTCAAATCCACTATTTTATTATAGTTTCTAATTTTGACTTGCACTTAATGTACAAGCATATCTTTTCCAGTTCCAACAAAATGACATATTTTGTATACTACAAATCTGGAAAGGAATCTGTTTTCTAGAAGAGGAAATAAATCTTGCAAAGCTTGTTTACATGGTTTGAAACTATGGTTTGGCATCTGCTTTGCATCCCCTAAAGGAGTATTGCTTGAACTTTCTATAACACAAACTACTAAATGTTCCGAAAAGACATGGGCTTGCTTCCCTTCTCCTTCTTATATCAAAAGAAACCCTGTGATAAGTTTGTTTATAGTCACGTCCTCCATTTTAAAAGAACTTTTAAAACTAACTTTTGTATCAAAAAAAAGTATGTCGAAATGAAGTACTTACTTGTTTACTTGAGCTAAGAAGTGAGCAGACTCTGGCCAACTGCCTGTTAGAGACCTGGTTCAATGCACTATCAGCCAGCTGACCAAGCCAGAGCCCACTTTCTGCTTTCACTCAGCCTGCCTCTTGCATCAGTGGTCAGCCAGACAGCTAATTGCCAGTGAAAAGAGAAGGGCAGATCAAAGGCAGAAGATAGGTGTTGGCAAATCAACTTGGAGATCCCTATGAACCAGCAGTGATCTGTAGATCAGAGTTTAGAAATCACAGCTTAAATTAAATCTTTATGTTTGCTAATAAACTTTTAAATTTAAAATTTGGACAGGAAGATAGTGAAAATCTGATCAGTCAATATTTTACATTGTTGCCTTGGTGGTTCTTCCTGTACTATTGCTGTTTTGTATTGGCTTGGAATATAGAAATAAAATTAGATATTCCTGATATAAATTGGATGAGGCTGGTTAAAACAAATGCATTCTTAAATATTGTTCTTTTTTCTCTCAGAAAACCAGCCTACAGAAACAGTGACATTATATCATTATGGTATCAAAGATCTGGCTACTGTTTTCTTCTACATGCTAGTGGCAATAATCATACATGCTGTTATTCAAGAATATGTGTTAGATGTAAGTACTGTTTGTTAGAATAATAACCGGCACTACCACAGTAGAAGTTAACTGATTGAATGCATTGTAAACTTGCATTATGGACTTTTGATATATAGGACAAGTAATTTACTATCTAAACTATCATAACTATCAATAATGAGATAACTTTTTTCTTTAGAAAATTAACAGGCGAATGCACTTTTCCAAAACAAAACACAGTAAATTCAATGAATCTGGACAACTCAGTGCATTTTACCTTTTCTCTTGCGTCTGGGGAACAAGCATCCTTGTGTCGGTGAGTAAGTCAGAGGAAAATATATAATGGGGAGTAAAATAGTTGACTATGATCACACAACTATGTTGCCTTGAAAGTAGTCATCACATCAAAAATGTTTTTTTTTTAATAATTCCCTTTTGAGTCATTAGTACTGTTCTATGGTAATGGAATGCTCAAAGTATCAATGTTAAGTTTTCCAGAAGAATTGTAAATACACAGATAGTGCCATTCATTCATTTTATTGCTTGAAAGGAAAGTCAAAGATAAATAATATGCTAATAATGGCTGCACTTATTGGCTGCAATGTACAAGTGAAAAGATCCAAGGAAGATCAATACTTTCCTGGGACAATAGATACCAAAGGTTAAAATGCTAAACCTAGAATGCAAAATATATATATAAAATATGCTGCTAAATGTATAAGTTATCACTTCATTTGTTTATGTGGACTTGTCAGCCAAGATACATTTGTATCCAGGAAAGGTTCTCAGATAGTTTTATGGTACAACAAGGAGTTCACATTTTGTTGAAGTTGTCTTATATTCATCTGGCATTAATTTGAGTTTTATGAAATATGTAGTTCATATAAAACTGCTGCTTCTCTTTCTTGAATTTAGAGCACTTTGTTTAAAACAAGGAAATCACAGTTCAGTTTGAGGCTTGCTAAGTCATTTAATTCAGATTTCTATGTCCGTCTTCCATGCTAACCATGCTTAGAAAGAGGTTAAGCAACTTCACAGGGCATTGGATTAATATTTCCTGTTTCTTATTTTCAGGAAAACTATATATCAGATCCAACATCACTCTGGAGAGACTATCCACACACATCAATGCCGTGAGTTATTTTAATTAAGAGTTTAATTCATAATTTCTTCTTTTATCCCACCTGACTTTGTAGTTATAAAAATAATCATCTACTTAATTATGTATAAAGATATCTAGTATTTTCAGGCAAATAACATACATTATTTTATTAGCAATGCACCTATAGTAATCTTATGTTATTAGTTTTTAGGTGCTCCAAAAATTTCAATTACTCCATTGTAAAAACTTACAATAAAGGTTTTAATATGAAATAATCAGTACATTTTAATTTTGATTTTTGCATGTTGTATTCTGCAGGTTTCAAATGAAGTTCTTTTATATCTCACAGATGGCATACTGGTTTCATGCCTTTCCAGAATTCTATTTTCAGAAGATAAAAAAAGTAAGATTGCATGTAATATCTTGTCCATAAGCTTACAAATTAAATGCATAAATAATAAATATGGTTATCCTGACAAGAAGAAGCAGAATTTTGTTTATGGGATTTGCAAAGAAAGGTACCTTTGAAATAGAGTTTGCTTGTAATCTGAAAAAATGTCAAGAGAGAATATATAAGGTTTAGATATGTAACTTCAGACTCTTGTGCTCTTGTCCTACTTGCGTATATGGAAGATTTTGCTTCCTGTTTCAGCCAATCCAAACCTGCCTGTCTTTCCCCTACTCTTGCAGCCAGTTCGAGCAGCATCTCAAATTGAGAAAAAACTTCTTGATTAGTTTTAAAGAACCAAGAAATGAACCTTCTATAGTTTCTTCTTCTAAGAGTCTGGTTTAACATTATGATTCTTCCCCACTCTCAAATATTCCCCATATTCAGTTTTGGACTGTTGCAGTAAGATCTGTTACAGTGTGGAACTTAAGTTATAAATTGACCTATCGTGGAACTTTTGTGAGCAGGCAACATCATCATTTATTTTAATAAAACTTATTTCATACAGTACACTGAGACATGAATAAATAAACTGTTACAGCTTAGCATGTTATATACCCTGTTATAGTGTCCTTTTTTAAGACCATTACATAAATTAAACAGATTGTTTTTAGGCAGTAATGGAATAGTTAAGTGTTTTATACCACTAACAAACATGGTATTTTCTATTAAAAACAAAAGTAAGCAAGAAAGAGAGGATTTATTGATCAGACAATTTTGCAGTAAATTTATCAGTTTAATATTTTTTTCTAAGTGTCTGATAATGGACAACAATTCCTATAATTCCCAGACAGCATATTCTGCAATATTTGGGACTGACAATTGGAGAGGGATATAGATAAGAAACGCAACTATGAAAGCTAATTGAATATGATAAGAATTCTTGGAGAATTCATAAGCTTGCATCTCTTTCATAGGAAGACATTCCTCGCCAGCTTGTTTACATTGGACTATATCTTTTCCATATCACTGGAGCTTATCTATTAAAGTGAGTGACATTGTTATTTTGCTGGGGGAGGGAGCCCGGTCATTTGTATGATAGCAGTCCAATAATTTGTAATAAATAAAAGTTTACCATGCAAATAGATATGTGTTGTTCTTTACACAACTCAAAGGAAGGATGGGACAACACCAGTTTCCATCCTTTAGTTATGCTGAGAATTTGAGGTTGGTATTCTATCCTAAATGTACCAAATGTTCTCAAGATCCACTTTTACGACAAACAGTTCTAAAGGTCTTTTGTTTCTTTGCCAATTAATATCTGGTGTATTCTTTTTCTTTTTTTATAGTTTGACCCATCTTGGTCTTGTTCTTCTTGTGTTACATTACTTTGTGGAGTTTCTGTTCCATATCTCCAGACTATTTTACTTCAGTGATGAAAAACATCAAAAAGGGTATATGCTTCTACTGTCATATCTCACATATGCTCTCTCTCATATTATAAATGTTGTATAGAAATATTGTTCATATTTAGTTAATTCTTGCTGCATGCATAAATACATACATATATTTTATATAACAATACAGTGAATAGTACCTGCTTTTTAAATAAATCAAAGATGCATGTTGTATGTCATATATCAGTAACTGTGCTTATATGAGCTTTTTGTTCAAAATAGAATTAAATACGGTTGGTATATTCATTTACATGCAAAGATATCAAATTTGTTAATTTTAAAGGATGGTCTTGATATGTCCATACCTAGGAATACTCGCCTAGAATATATCCTTCAACTGAAGAATACACAATAGCTTTTCCAGAAGGTTTTTTGTGCTTTATTAGTGGGGGATAGCAATGTTGTATCAAATCCATGCCAGAGCTCAATAGCATCATATACAGAAGAATCTTTCCTGATACGTTTCAAAAATGTTTTATCTTAGCAGGCATAATTATTCGCCCAGAAAACTTAGTACATAATATGTATAAATATCTGAAAGTGGAGATGTGAGTAACACAGTCAGTGGATAAATTCTGATAAATCATTTATCTTTTATTTCTTCCTGCTAGGTTTACATTGTGGGCTGTTCTTTTTGTTTTGGGAAGACTCCTGACCTTAATTCTGTCTGTCCTTACTGTTGGATTTGGCCTTGCTAGAGCAGAAAATCAAACTTTGGATTTTAGTACTGGAAACTTTAATGTGCTGCCAATCAGGTATAACACAGATATGTTTTCATGGAGCATATGATATTAAAACAAAAATTATTTTCAGAAAGATTTGTCTTGAACTAATTGCTTGAGAAAGCTGTTGTCTTTGTTAGGAATATTGGGTATGTTATTAGGAGAAATAAAATGAATACTTAAAATACCTTTTACTATATTTTGCAAATTCTTTTGTCATTTTTATGATGCTTTAAATTCATGATTTTCCTAACCTAGGCTTGTTTGAATTATCTATGGGGGCGAAACTAAATTGTAATGCTCCAAATTAGCAGATGCTTGCTAATTGTGCCATCTGTTTTGAATTAGAATACATAGGATAATAATTATATGATACAGGTAATCCTTGACTTGTGACCATTTTTTTAATGACTGCTCAAAGTGAGCAGATAAGACTGATCTTCACACTTACATTCATCGCAGCATTCTTGAAGTCGCTTGATTGCAATCTGGGTGCTTAGAATCCAGTTAACAACACTTGCAGCATCATGCAGTCACACGATCACCATTTTCAATCTTCCTGGCCGGTTTCCGACAAGTAAAGTCAATGGGAAATCCAGCAGATGGTCACAAGTCGGGGTCACATAATGTCTCACTTATGACCATGGTTAATGCTTAATGACTAAAAGTTATAAAATTGGGGGCAGTCATGTCACTGTACCACTTAATGACAAATTATTGTGGTAAATCAAGGGCCACTTGCAGGTTCATCGTTACCAAAATGTTTTAATAATGAATGTCACTAAAGTTAAAAGTCAGTGTGAAAATATATTTTTTGGTATATTCTGTTTTCCCCTTTAACAACTTTCCCGGAGGCAGCAGCTCTTCCTAGGTTCTGTATCTGTATTTTTAACAAAAAAAAAAATCTGAAATTAAGCTGAGGGTCTCACATTTCTTAACCCTGTATATAAAACCTGGTACTAAATTTACTTTGATATTTTTTTCAATGTTACATTTTAATAGATCAATTATAGTTTTATGGTAGAGTGAGAGTGACCACTTAGGGTTGTCTGATAATTAGAAAGTACAAAAAGGAAGAAGAGGAGAAATAACAGCAAGATGCTTGATGCTCACTTTCAGAATAAACTCGTTTATTTTTAATTACAGAAGACTCTGGCTGTATTTGCAGTTCTTGAAAGCATGCTATCACAATATTTCTATTCTTCCAACTATTGTTCTGGCATTTATATAGCTATATGGTTTGATCTCTTTCAGGAGATATAGTAAAAATGGTCTTCAGAATGCAAGACAGATGTGCCCTAAATTAAAGTATTATATCTGATCCATAGCATTCTAATTTAGTTGCTGCATAGAAACATGGATTTGCTATGTGACATTTTAAACAATGATTCTCTTAATATATGTATTCCTATTTATAATCTTCCTTTTGCTAGACCACCTATATACCAAATTGTTTACACCAGTAACAAGCAAATTAAAGATTAGTTAGTAGCTTTCCAGAAACATCTTCCTAAAAGAAACAGTTTTTCTAATCCTTTCCATCTCTGGATCATCAGGAATTCTAATATTCTATTATCTGGTCTTTATAGAATCAGTGTGCTGGCGTCAATCTGTTTAACACAGGCCTTTATGATGTGGAAGTTCATTAATTTCCAATTAAGACGGTGGAGAGAACATTCTTCACCTCCTCAACCAGTGAAAAAGAAGTTTATGACAACAAAAGGCAAGCCATCGAAAAAAGAAAGAGGTTTGTGCTTTAATGATTTCTGTATACTTTTGGCAGAAGTACAAAAGGGAAGTAGTTGCTTTGCACAATTAGGAAACTATAAATGATGTGGTTTAATCTGATAAGTTCTCTAATATAAATTTGCAACACATCATTGGGCATCTAGTACAGGCTATTTGGGTTGCTAAAACTCATTCAGTGACTGTTCAAAGATACAACTTCACTGAACAACCCAGCCTGCAAAGTTGTGACTGTTGCATCATTCCTATGAGTTATGTGAACGGATACTGGGCAACTGGCTTGCAATTAGAATGGTTGCAGTGTCTTGCAGACACGTGGTCACCATTGGCATAATTACCAATGGTAATTATAAAGTGAATTGGAAAGCCAGCAGGAGGTCATAAGTCACTCATTCGCTCTCCATAGCACCCACCCCATAGTGCTTACTCTTGTTCCACATGGCCCAACATGTAGCACCTTCCTCACACATACACACACCAGCCTGCTTTCCTGGAATTCCTGCCCATGTTGTCGTCATGTCAGGTTCTCATTTAACAACCCACATGATTCTGGGATTATAATGGCAGCCAAGACTGTTAGGATTGCCAACAGTAAATAGTGTGATCACTTGAATGTCACACTTTATGACTGCATCTCTTGATGATGGAAATTCCAATCCCAGTTGTCATCCTAACCCAAGGTCTACCCGTATTTTCTTGGTAGCTCACAAAAAGACTATTATGCTTATTTCTTCATGGAGTACTAGTAGATGGCTTGGCCCATCTTGTTACATATTTGGTCTGGGAAATGAAGAAAAGGGGGAGACAGGAGCAAAATTGGGCAAAACTATTAAGTTCTTCAAGTGAAAGGTAGAATAGATAGAGGGTCAGAAAAGAAAAAAATGCATTGTTATCTCAGAAAATGTGAGTAATGGCCCTGCATGCATTGGGTACAATTGCTGAGAGAATGTTACCACAAAGAGGGAGAAAACTGATGAGCTGTATTCTCCCCAGAAGGACCTTCTCCATTTCCCTAATGTTCTAAAGTAGCAGAACGTGATTCAGCAGTCATTTTTTGTTAGAGGCGAAAATGAATACCACTTTAAAATGGGCCAATTGAAATATCTGGACATTATACTATTAAAGCATCTGTGAAAAATATTCTGATTTATGATGTGCTTCTTCCCCCAAATTAATTTTAAAGCTCTCTATTAAGATGTTTTAAATCTTCATAATCTATGGGCTTGGAATCCAGAGAAGAGAATTAATTGTGTTTGTTTTTTTTATTTTTAGAAAATGGAATCAATGGAACATTAACCTCAAATGGAGCAGACTCGCCTCGCAACAGAAAAGAAAAATCATCTTAAAACAGAACTTTATTAAATTAATTGACTAATATCCCCAAAGAGAACTGCTTTTTACTTGGAAAGTCCTTCAACACCATAGTTCCTACTGTTAACAAAATATATATATAATAAAATTAATGCCTTTTTGATTATTGATATCAGAATGTTTTGTGCAACCTTTTAAATGTTTAAATGAAAAAGGCCACTTTATTTTTAATAACTATAAAAATCTTTTTGGGTATTAATGAGAATTCACTTCTAAAATCAGTACAATAATATAGTCTGCCATTCCTTATAGTTTTATAGTGGTTGAATTTAATCCATTTGAATATGATAGGACATTTTTTTCTTTTAAAGGAGAAGTTAAATCAAGGTTAAAGTTGTTCTATTTTTTTAGGCATTCTCTAATATTTAGGTTTATATTTTGAAATACAGCTTGGAATAGAATTTGTAAACTGCCAAAACAATCAATTTTTTGTAGATAATATCTATACTGATTCAAGAAATTTCCTTATTAAAACACAGTTGACTGATTAAAATGTTGCTGTGTATGCATTTATCTAGGAATCTCTTGTGTAATTCTGGATTTAGTAAGAAGTTGTTTAGGAAGTAACTGAATGGGTGGCCAGCCACTGAGGCCAATGAGGGCTTACCACCTCCCAGCCTGTTTAAGGGTTACAGTAGACATTCCATGACATGGCCAGAATTTTTCAGATTTTGTGAAGTTTAAAGGTAGAAATGGATCATGAAGCTGACTGCTGTTACTCTCACCTTTAAAATCTATGCAAGATCTCAAAACTGCTAAAAATCCTGTTATTGAAATTCCTTTGCAAGGTAACAGCACTTCAATAATGCAGTTTGTGGAAGGAGAGATTTTAAGAGAGGAAATAGAAAAAGTTTTCTGGATATCAGCCATTTTTCTTTGAATTTCAGAAATGTAATGGTGCTGACCATCCTTATGAAGTTCATTGATTCACAATCCTAATTTAAGAATATGAATATTTAATTAAGTCAAATACAACTTGTATGGAATTCAAAATAGTATTGAGTCTTTTATTGTTTTGTTTAAAGTTTAAAGTTTAATAACATTTATATGCCGCCCAATCCGGTAGGACTCCGGGCGGCTAACAATACAAATAAATCAAAAAGAAGAGAAGGAAAGAAAAGATAGATTTAAAAAAAAACACCATGCACTCTGTTACAAATGGGGCTGGACCATATTTTGGGGTCAACAGCCCCAGGCCTGCCGGAACAGCCAGGTTTTAGTGGCTTTACGGAAGGCCGAGAGAGTAGGAAGGGTCCGGATCTCTGCAGGTAGATCATTCCACTGGGCTGGGACAGCTACAGAAAAAGACCTCCCCTGAGTAGTCGCCAACTGGCATTGCCCGGTCGGCAGTACCCGAAGGAGGCCCAATCTGTGAGATCTTATAGGTCGTTGGGAGGTATGTGGCAGGAGGCGGTCCCATGGGTATCCAGGTCCTAAGCCATGTAGGGCTTTAAAGGTAACGACCAGCACCTTGAAGCGCGTTCGGAGACCGATGGGAAGCCAGTGCAGCTCGCGGAGGATAGGTGTAACATGGGTGTACCTAGATACACCTGATATCGCTCGTGCGGCCGCATTCTGGACCAATTGTAGTCTCCGAACACTCTTCAGGGGCAGCCCCAAGTAAAGCACATTACAGTAATCAAGCCTAGAGGTGGCGAGTGCATGAGTAACCATTTGAAGTGCCTCCCGGTCCAGGAAGGGCCGCAACTGATGCACCAGGCGAACCTAGGCAAAAGCCTCCCCTGGTCACAGCCGACAGATGTTATTCTAATGTCAGCTGAGGATCCAGGAGGACACCCAAGTTGTGGACCCTCTCTGAGGGGCGAAGGGTTTCGCCCCCCGGGCTAAGAGATGGAATATCTGGCCCGTTCTTGGGGGGCAACATCAATAGCCCATCAATAGGTCTTGTCTGGATTGAGTGCCAGCTTGTTTACTCCCATCCAGACCCTAACAGCCTCCAGGCACTGGCACATCACTTCTACCGCTTCGCTGAGTTGGCACGGGGCGGACAAATACAACTGGGTATCGTCCGCATATTGATGATATTTGATCCCGTGCCGACAAATGATCTCACCCAGCGGCTTCATGTAGATGTTAAATAGGGCGGGGGACAGGACCGAGCCCTGAGGTACCCCATATTTTAGGGGCCTAGGGGTCGACCTCTGTCCTCCAACCAACACCGACTGTGACCTATCTGAGAGGTAAGAGGAGAACCACCGTAACACGGTGCCTCCCACTCCCACCTCTCCCAGAGGTGTTATTATATTCAAATATAGCCTGTCATTTTGGAGCTCAATGCATTGCATTTCAAAATCTCATGTGCTCCTTACAACAGCCCTTAGTGATAGATAGACAACATTTAGTGATGTGGCTGGTCCGAAGTTATCCCAAGAGTATTATGATCTGTTTGTGATCTGAACTTGGGTTTCTCTAGAGACATGATTACACTTAAACTACTATTCCACAATATATTATATTATGATGATTGTTTCTCAGCTTTCTTAATTATATCTGATATAATCGAAGGAGATAAGACGGAAATAGGAGTGGCTAAAAAAAATGATAACTTTGCTTCCTAAACTGATGAAAAAAATTCATTTCTACTTGCAACCTCAAACAGCTTCGCCCTCAATTGTAAATGAGCAATGTGGGCAGCTTACTTGAAGTTCCTATCCCTATATTCTAAAATACTTTCGCGGGCCCAGAAAGTGTTGTTCTTACTGGTTATTGGGCACAAATATGCTAAGTTTACAAATTAGATAAATATACATCGTTTATAAAATTGCTTCTAATTTTCTATATTGTACAATTATCTTGAATAAGGCAAACCTAAAAAAAAACTAATGAGACTTAATCATAATCTATATAATGTTAACAATTCAATGTTACTAGATTGGGCCAGGATTCTTGAACAAACATCATTTATATCATCCTTACAGCATTTATTGAGTTTAACAAAAAATGTAAAAGTAGCAAAATGAGTCATCTAATCACCAGTAATGCCTAAGAAGAGCCCTTTTGCAACTAATTTATCTTATATATCTCTAGCTTCCAAATGGTTAAAGAAGCCAAACATCTTATTGTCTGGTACTTTTTTCAATTTTTGCCACCTTATTTTTGGATCAGGATTAACAGAAAAGCTGAGTTTTGGAATAGCTATTGGGTAGAATGTAGTAGATCTCCATGAGATTCAGGTTCACAGTTGAAAAGTAGCTGCTTAAATGAAAGTGAAAAATATATGAATTCAATAGTATAGTAATTCTGAAACATGCTGAAACATGCTCAAAATTATCAGCTTTTTCATGTAATTCTGCTCTTGATTATCACTGATTGTTATCAATATGATAAAAAATAGATCCAATCTAATCTAATTAGATTCATTTTGGGGAGAAAAGACAAAATATTGTACAATGCCCCCCAAACCCTTCTTCTTAAAGAATGGCATGCTATCTTAAAATATGTAAAAATTGCTTGATGCCTAACTAATCAAAATATGTCTTTATGGAAATAAGGAAGAATCACAAACTTCCCTTTTTCTGTACAACAGTTGTTTATTTAACATAAATGACTCTGGGATATACAATTTTCTAAGCAGCTAAAAATGCATTCTCTTGTTAGAAGTGTTTCTCTTCTGTCTGTTTATTCTCTAGCACTACTCTCTGTTTATCCAATACTAATCCTTTGAACCAGATTTCCCTGCCTTGTAACCAAGATACAAAGGGCTTTGACAGCAGTACTTTCCTGTTGCTGGAGTTAGGTGTCTCTATTTTTTGAAAAAGTCCTTACCTTGAATAATTGGATTATGTTGCTGATTTGCATTATGTGTGAGCTTTGTATCCAGGTAGTTTCAACTTTTCTACTTGAAGTGGAGGTGGAATAAGGTGGAGCTAATTTTAGCTATATTTTTGTTTCTCTTATGATCTTTATTTTGCTTAATATTTATTTCTTCTTTTCTGTATGATATACTCATGATATAGAGTGATGGATATTTATAGTCAAGTTTTTTCTTTCAGACAAATAGCAAAGAAATGAAAATCCACAGATTACATTTCTCTATTTAACTCTATGCCACAAGGCTACATATTTCCCCCGGAAATGAAAAAGTTAAAAAAAGTTACATGCTGAGCTGAGATTAAGAAAGCGTTAAAGGAACTAGTTGCTTCTGTTTCTCAATAAGGAAACTCTCACACTTGGAAAGCTTTGAATATGGTGAATGGTTTTGATGTGGTAATCGGTATTAAAGCCATAACTTTAGCAGACATTGAAGTGAAATTTCAGCCTTATGCCAACTCTGGAAGATAGATTTGACATAGATTTAGATATTTGGCAGGCAAAGTAATGCTGTCAGAATTCCAAGTAATGCACCCATTGAAAGTAGAACTCTGAGGCAGGTAGAGTCCTCAAAGAACAGTTTGTTATTGGCTACATCATATTGGCATAACTAGTGAAAACCAACTGAAAATTCCTGTGGTTTTCACCTAATTAAAAGGTGAAAGTTTTCCCCTTCTCCCAAGTCATCAGTAACATTGTCCAATAGAGATGCTGGCCAGTTGCTTAGTTACTTCATTCCTCCTTTCCCAGCCATCAGTTGTAATGACCTTGGTTCCCACCAGAAAACTTTTTGTTTTGACTGCAAAGCCCCAGTTAACTATTCCTGCCTCCTTGCCCCCTCTTCTGACTTGTGGCAACCCTGAGGCCACAAAGATGACATAGCCAGGTTCATTTCAGGGTTAACAAATGCTTAGATACATTTTTTGTGGGGAGGGGTCCTGCAGCTAATCAGAATAATACATATTTTAAAACTAAGAAAAGAAAAGTTAACTAAAAATGTATTAGGGTGTAATATTACAAAATCCAGAAAACATTGTGGCAGAAATGAAAAGGAAAGATTTAGGAGAGAAGGAGGAGAAAGATTGGACACACACTATCTGAAAGTGTTGTTATTTATCTTGAAGGATAAAATACAAAACAAAGGGGAGGACAAACTAACAGACATACAAAAACAAAATCCATATGTACAAAAAGAACTCCAAATATTGTGGGGAAATGCATGCACCACACTCAGCATGATACATACATGTATCTGCAGCAGGAAAATCTGACTGGATAAAGCATTTATAACCAGACCGTATGAAAAGAATGTAGAAACAGGTTGATAGCAACTGTAGGCTCTTTCATTAACCATATTCATCAGCAAAAAGTGGTGATATTGTGGGTTATTGTCATGGAATGCAGTGAGCATCATTTCTTTACGTTGCAAATGAATCTTTTAATTTAAATTTGTTACAAAAAGCCAGAAGTAGTTTCATAGCCAGGTGATAAACATTCTCAAGGATAAAGTTTATAAGTTTTTTTGTGCAACAAAAAAGGGAAGATGAGGAGGAGCAGGGGTGAAATGCTACCGGTTCGGACCAGTTCTCCCGAACTGGTAGTAAAAAATGCTACCAGTTTGCCCGAACCAGTAGTAAAAAAAATGCTACCAGTTCGGGTGAACCGGTAGCATTTTTTTACTACCGGTTCCAACGATTAGCTATGCGACAATCAGCTGTGCCATGTGATTACAGCTGATTGTCACACAACTAATCAGCTGTGTCGCGTAATTTAAATTTGCTAGAAAGCAGGAAATCCTGCTTTAAATAAATCGCACGGCACAGCTGTTCCCCCCCCCTTCACTGTTCTACTTATCTTTGCAAATTCAGAAAAGGCTTATTAATCCTCCTTTTTCAGCACTGTGGTAGCGCCTGCAGTGTGCATGTGCACAAAGTGCCCATGCATGCATGAAGCAAACCGGTAGCAGACTTCAGTGCATTTCACCCCCTGGGGAGGAGGAAGAGTTTATTTTATAAATGCTGAGGAAAAAAATGACAGCATGTTCATGAAACAACTGAAATTCAAGATGAATAGTGGGATTGTATAGAAATTTATTTGCAGCAGTTTTATGCAGTATTTTTAAATCATCATTTTTTTTTCTCAGACAGACCTATTCACTCATATGTTTGGGTTATTTTGTATTGCGGTTTGCTTGGAACAATAATATGGTTGATGTTCATGTAGATCAAGATCCATTATTTGGTTGAAAAGTACCCTTGATCTTTATATTCTGTAAAGCAACAACTACGAACCATATCACAATCATTGTGCTGTAATAGTTAGAAGTTAATAAGGACCAGTTGTAAAATTACTTTTTCAGTACTATTGTCATTTTGAATGGTCACTAAACAAGGCAGTTGTTAACCAAGGACATGTTCCATAATATTTTGGCAATTAAAACTGGCAGCAGAATCTTGCCATTTGACAACTATTGTAATGAACAGAGGTTCTATAAAGTTCACTGTTTCCTATCTCAAGTACTTTGGAAGCTTATCAAAAGGCAATAGAATTTAGCCTGAGGACTCTTCTTGTTGGCATATGGCTGATGTTGTTAGCTGTACAGCAACTGTTCAAGAGCTCTGCCATAGAAGGGCAAGAGTTTTTGGCAGATGCCCTTAAACTGGACAAATGAAAGCAAATACCACTTTGGTCTAGAAGAAATTGCTATATCAACACATGTCTCGGCTGAAGGAATTAAACTTGAGCCAAAGAAGGTTGAAGCTGTTCTACAAGTTGCAACTCCTGAAAATCTGGATTAGCGGCATTGTTTTTCTGGCTACCTATGTCTGTCTTATGAAAAGTATCTCTAATTATGCAGATATTTGAGAGCCACTGTGCTTGCTGACTACACTTTATCTTAGTGAAAATGCTTCCTAACTACAAAAAGGACCTTCGGCCCAAGTTTACAACAGCTAAGTGTACCAAAATGCATTAACTTAGGAACGTTTTCTAGTATAATCAGAAAAGACCAACATTTGTGGTTAACCGGTGCCACTCCTGTGCACTTGGTTACATTTGGCTATAGACAGATCAAAGAAACCTGTTTCATATGCAAGCTTTCTTTTCTGAAACAAAGATTTTCCTAGATTAAGCCTGAAGCTTGGGATGTACACAGGTATACAATTCCATATATTGTAGGGATGTCCATTTGTACTATTAATAAATTACAAACTCATCATATACAAGGGACAGTGATAAAGCAAATAAATCATCAGCCCTTTTTAAATAAATATTATGTTACCATGCTACTATTAAACCATAGTTTTAAAACTGGGAATTATTGGAATATGTTGCTAAAAACTGACCACATGATCATGTTTAATCGGTGTATAATATTCACTATATTGTCCTTCAGAGAATTTCTACACACACATACACAAGTTTTTAAAAACACATAAATTAAGAAAAACTTAACACAAAGTAAAAATGAGAAGAAAGGGCACTTAATAGCTTAAGGATGATTCAAATTAATGATGGCCTCCGAAACTATGCTTTATGCACTGTAAATCACTATCAACCATTGCAAAATGTATTCATTTATATCCTAACATTTAGAAAAGGGTATTTTTCTAAACTAATTTTTTCTTTAAACTAATTGACACAACTACAATAGTGCTTTAATTAGAAATGTCAACTGTTTGAGAAAAATTGCACGTCCACTAGAATACCGAGAAGTAGTAGTCTATTCTACTTCTGATATGACTACTATACTTCAGAATGCTGGGGCCAGGGAGGGCAAATCAGTAGGAAAAGCGAGAGTGCTCATCCACCTAGGGGATTGACAGCTGGAAGTGATGGACTTTTATCAAACCTTCTGGTTTTCATGACATGTTTACAAATTTTCCTTGCTTAACAACCATTTGTTTAATGACCATTCAAAGTTACAACAATACTAAATAAATGGTAAAGGTTGGCCCTTAAAGGCCATTGTAGTTGGGGAACTGCATTCACACAATCAAAATTCAGGTCCATCCACATTTGTGATTGCAGTGTGTGTTTCACCTTCCTCCATTTACTTATGTTTGCCCCATCTCTGCCCTTTTGGTTGCCCTGCTCTTTATCACTGCTTCGTACCACCATTCTCAGTGATTTCGCTATTTTTTCTCCAGCTGCTGCTGCTGAGGCACAAAAATCAAGAACAGAGTATCTGTCAAACTTAAGTAACTACTTACTCTGGAGTCTGTGTTAAGAAACTTCTAGGAAGGAATACAATAAGAACATTAAAAGGAAGCAAGCTGAGGAATGGTTTTTGGAAATTGTGGCTAAACAAACTTAAACTTTTCTTTGTTAACTCTAAACCAAATAGCTCCAACTCAGCCATCCATGGTTGAGTTTCCTATCCTTGTAGAAAATATTCTTGTTTGGCTAGAATAAATAGGATTTCATCTCTAGCCTCATACTGTAATATTTTTTGATAGCTGGTGAATTGAGTTCATATTGTTTCAATAAAGCTTACTTCCATAGATCCTCCAAAAAGCTAAAATGTTCTCTCTGTCTATACTTTCATATTATGTAAAGAAGGCCTGTCACAATTTTGGGCCCTCCAGGACTCAATGAACTATCTATAAAGGTAATCAATGAAGTGAAAGAAAGAAATGTGGAAGTTATTGTTCCTTCCAATGCTAAGGCAAATGTTACAGAAGAGATTGTTCCAAGGGTGCTTTTTTAAGAAAGCAACTGGTCTTTCTGGTTTTTCTTTGAAGACATTTCACTTCTCATCCAAGAAACTTCTCCAACTCTAACTGGATGACGGTGAATGTAAGGATCCATCCAGTCAGAGCTAGGGAGGCTTCTTGGATGAGGAGCAAAATTCTTCAAAGAAAAACCAGAAAGTTCCCTTGCCTCTTGAAAAAGCACCTTTGGGACAACCATGACCCGGATGACTGAGAATCAGTGGTGGGATTCAAATAATTTACCAACCAGTTGTCTGCCATAATGACCAGCTGGGTAGGTGGGGGTCGGTGGTCATGTGATCATGTGGGCGTGGCCAAGTAAATTTCACTCGGGTCGATGGGCACTTCGCCTTAGTCGTTACAATGGTAATAAGGGTTAACTGGAGAGGCAGTTTGTCAGCTTCTGCCTTGCTGTTGCTTCAGCTGCCATGAAACGGGAAGGGGGGGGCTTGTATTTGGGAGGGGTTAATTGATGTGCTGGAGCCTGTTTCTGTAAGCAGGGCAATAAAGATTAGGCTAGAAACAACACCGAATGTTTCCTTCCTGCCTTCCTTACAGGATTAGCCCTGTAAAGTGGGAAAAACAAAAGATTTCTTCCAACAACCAGTTCTCCGAATTGCTTAGAAAGTTACCAACTGGTTCTCCCAAATAGGTGCGAACTGGCTGAATTCCACCACTGCTGAGAATCTCCATAGACATTTACAAAAGAGATGAGAAATTTAATTTTGAAACAATGATTGCTGTGATTCTGACCATTTCCATAGGACATAGTGCTTGCAGGGAAAGGGGAGAAAAGTTCATCTCATCTATTTTCCTTTAAAAATTGTAAATGTTTCACTCATGGCCCTGGAACCTGAGGAGTGATGCTGTAAGGTAGTTGCTTCAACCTCAACGACTTTAAGATGTGTGGAGTTCAGTTCCTAGAATTCTTAATGATCCCGTCACCAACTTCTGATTTTCATAACTGTGATTAGGCAGTTGACAGAACATCATCAATACTAAAGTTAGAACCAGATAAGCATTTTGCAACAAAGATGGTTAGAAGAATAAACAAAATATTAAAATATAGCATTCTACCTATTAAATGTACTAGTATTCTGATGATAATTAGCATTAAGGTACACATGGGTAACACAATTCTGCTTATTATTTTGGAATCTGCTACTTGAATACACCTGACAGAATTGTCTATATCTATGACCAATCCTACTGCTGTGTTTGCATAAAGTTATGTACTTTACAACAACTACCATATATTATTCTATAACAAATGCTATTCAAAGTTAATCATCCAAAATCTGGAGAGAAACAGAAAAAAGTCTCTCTGGCAGGTTAAAATTGCAATAATCAAAGAGCAGAAGTTGAGTTTTACTTGAGTCATTTATAGCCAAGGAGTCTACTGCAGAAGATTGGGAAAAACAATTCAACAATATTGGATAAATATTTGTTTAACAAGATAATTCCTGTGTGACTGGCAAATGAGAGAAGGTTAGCACAGATTATTTCAGCAGGGAGGGGGCAGCACTAGGTCAACAAAGTGTAGGCAGCATGACACTGGTTAATATTTAGATGGAAACTTCTCAGAAATTTCAGTTTTCCCTAGGTTTGTAGGCTAAACCGAGAAGTCAAACATCACAAAAGAAGGTATTTCAGAATTGTTGCCAATAAAAGTATATTTCTAGGTCCATTAAATAAAGAATTGAACTTGACTGGAAGGATATTTTCTGTTTTACAATAGTTTGCATTGACATATATCAACTATTATAGTCATAAAATAGTTACCATTAGTCTTTCACCAAATTTACACATAATGGGTTCCAGCTACAGAAATTGCAATTCTTCTTTAAACACTAGAGAGGGAATCCAAAGTTTGGCTCCAAAGGGGTATCAGTGCAGCGGCATGTGCAATTTTTATTAGGAATTTTGATTGTAATAGTAAAATATAATTCAAACTAAACTTAAAGAAAAAAATTGAATAGAAAAGAGTAAAAAGTGCAATTAAAAAGAGGAAGAAGAAAGAAAAATAAGAATATAACAAAAACACAAGAAAAATATAAATAAGTCGCTTCCAATCTTCATTGCAAGCATAAACAAATTTAGTTACTTTTCACCCCCTCTAAGGTTACAAAATTTATGTCTTCATCCCATAATCTATTCCTTACCTATAAACAAATTCTTAAAGAATCATGTTTTTCATCCTGGTGTCAAAGAAGTCCATAAAGGGTTGCCAAAAGTTCAACATTTCTTCATGTATCCTTAATCAAGTTAAGCAACTTTATACCCCTTTTTCTTTTAATAATCTTTATCCACAATTCATTCAAATATTGCTATAGGATTTGATTTCTCTGTACTACTTCTTTATCTCATCAGCTAAAGTTCGTCAAAGTTTTTGCCAGTCTCTTTTGTAAATCCAGGAAGAAAAAGTATCCAAATCATTCTCTTGATTTGCAATTTATTTTCATTTTAAATTTTAAAACCTTACCTAATTTCATTTGTAGATCCACTGAAGCATCCTTTTCTAAATCATTCTCTTGGTCTATCAGTCGTAAATCTAGTTTCAATATCATCTCTATCTTGTCAAATAAAATTTGTTCTACATCTGTAATTTATTCAATAACAGCTTTTGGATAGTGTGGATCAAAGGCCCAGGGGCCAGATCCGGCCTGCGAGGTGTTTAGATCTGGCCTGCGGGCCCACCCTGGAAACAGTGATGGACCAGCCCACAGTGCCTCTGCCAGCAAAAATTGAGCTCGGAAGGGCCATGCACGGCCCACCTGGGCTCCATTTTCAACTGCAACAGCCTCCAGCAGCCCTCTGCCAACAAAAATGGAGCTTGGGGAGACTGCACGTAATCCATCTGGGCTCCATTTGCAGCCACAATAGTGTCCTGTAGCCCTTTGCCAGTGAAAATGGAGCCCAGGTGGGCCACATGCATCCTGCCTGAGCTCTATTTTCACTGGCAGAGGGCTGTGATGGCCTCCATCACAGCCAAAAACAGAGCCTTGATGAATGATGTCAAGCTGGCCATAACCTTGGTCACACACACACACACACACACACACACACACACACACACGACCCTCTGAGGTCAAACACAACCCTGATACTGCCCTCAATGAAATTGAGTTTGATACTCATGGTTTAGATTCTCTAGAAGATGACATTTTTATCTTTGATTTTTTTTTGTAAAACCAAAACAGAGCCTCTTTCTCATGAGAACCTGTTTTCTTTATAATTAATTTCACAACCCTATTGTAAATGTTTCAGTTTTATTTGGACCTTTAGTCTATTTGTCACTTTCTAAGATCAAAATCCTATTTAGCTTTTTGCTGTTTATTTCAGATTCTTTACATTCTTAAGCTTATGATTATTATTATTTCTTTCATTCAAAATGACAGAAGACAGGCTCACCTGGTGCTTTCCAACTTGTTTTAAGTCTCTAATAGCTTAGAAGTAGTTAATGAGCAATTTCTGAAAATGATTAGGGAGTAAGGTTTGGGAATTCAGTGCCCTTTAAAAGACTCAGCCATAGTTATGAGCAAGCTCGCTTTGCATCATCTCCTGGTCACTCCAACCTGCAAAACTCCATTGTCCTGCAGCCTCCTTGTCAGAGTTCAGAGCACATGTGGGTGATCTTTTGTTCTCTTCAGAGACATTTCAAAGAACTATTCTACTTACTTGGTATTTGCTATGATCATTAGCTTTGCTTTCATAGAGCTGTCTTCAGTTCACCATCTCTCTCCTGGAAACCAAAAGGGATATTAATACTGATAATATTACTGCACATTTTTGGTTGACCGATTCATTTTACAGAATTAAGAATGGGTGTCTAAACTACAGATTTAAAATAATCAATAGAAAATACTTATTCTGCTCTTTTAACAATAGAACTCAGAATTATAATGTGTTTCCTTGATAGTTGTGAAATGGTCACTGATATTTTTGATGTTAAACAGAAACGTCAGATACAGATATCACAGAGTGAATACCATCCAATTCAGCTCTAGAATTGGAAAAATAGAGGAGAAAGACCGAAACCTCAGACTGGTCACTATAGGAAATAGGATACTGGATTCTATGGAGCTCTGGACTAATATTTTGGCCATATAGATTGGGTCCCCATCAAGATGAGGGAAATATTCAAAAGCCATAACAAAATTAAAAAAGACAAAATCATGTCCCGAGAAAGGAGATACTATTAGGCAGAGACTCAGGCTAGCTCTTCTCTGGCTCATAGATATATCAGAGAGAGTGGAGGAGAAACAGTCAGTCTTGCAAGACTCTATTACTATAGCCTTTTGCAGCGCTGTCAAACTCCTGGCCCAAGCGCCGGATGCGTCACACACTGGCCAAGTCCACGCCCGATTTAGCGAAAGGGGGAAAAGTCCCAATACATCACGTGACACTGCCATTACCATAGTTTGACTCCCCTGGCCTATTGCAATAAAACTTACTTTTAGTCTTCTTGATAAGTCAGTTTCCTGATCTGAGCAACTTTTTAAAGCTCACAGGTTGCAAATTGCTGTAATAGAATTTTGCAATGCGGTATGTTTTATTCTTCCAATGAATCAAATGGAAACAGTTTCTAATCAGAACAGAGAAAACCCAGTTCTAACCATGGGCCACTGATAATGAAGCAACAAAGCCAAGATTAAAGCCTAAATGTAAATATAATGAGAAACAATTACTTTTCATAATAATCTCACTATTTTCCATTTAACAGTTCAGGTTTTAAACTTGGTAATTGAACCACATTTGCCTTCTGAAAATAACTGCTTAAAAGCACAGATCTACTACAACCTCCTGTGGATCAGGGTGTTTTCTGTTCTGGCCTCAAGACTGTTACTCTTTAAACTGCCTGAATTATATCCACCACATGATGGTGGAGATAATTGTAATGGTCACTCAAAGTGCAACATGTCTTTTAAAACTGCATCACATGTGAGAACAGGAAACCTATTTCCTGTACACATAGCCCAGAGGGGAACACTTATACCTATAATAAACATATAGAGGAAGGAATTTGTCATCCATAGATAAAAAGTAGACCAGATATAAGGCAAACTGGAAAATTTGTCAAGGAGTCCCAAGGCCTGGCCAACCTGTGCTGATTAGAATGATCATCTTGATGTGCCATCAAATCAGTATTGGCTCTCAACAACCAATGGATATTTTCTATGACAATCTGTCCCTAATTTATCTTTCAACAGTGCACTCATCAACACGGTAATTAAGTATTCCACCTTTCCCAGCATTAGAGTTCTTTAGACTGTTGAATCTTCACATAATGAGGCACATAAATAGGATAATTTGAGCCTGATCATTTGTGCCTCAAGTGACAAATCTTGATTGATCTGCTTAATGATTTGGTTGTTTTCTTGGCTATTCATGGTATTCTCAACAGTTTTCTCCAATAGCAAAAATATGATATTCTTCCTACCCTGAGAAAGGCCATGAAAGCAAGCAAGCAAGCAATTTTTATCATATCCAGAAAAACACTGTAACATGGATATGTAAGATAGCAGATATCAGGCACCATTCAAAGCAACTTTATTTTTTTTTTATTCGTACCAACAACTCAATGAGCAGCACATTTCCTCTTTTCATTATGACATATCCAACCATGTCAAGGAAAATGTGAGATAATTTGTGAGCTGCACATTGTGATCAGGTTCACAGATCATGTTAAGATAATTTGCTAAACCATAGTTTGAATAAACCCTGTTATCTGGTTTCACGTATCCTGCTAAGTTGCAAAACAATTTTTATAAATCATATTGTCCACATTTGTGCAACATAGTAATACAAAAATAAATCATATTGTGGTATAGGATTACAGTTCCAAATTATCTCTACCAGTTAAGCTCTCTCTAAAACAAGAGCCCACATTTAAAGTGGTACTGGGTCAAATACCCAACTTCCTTTGCATTTCATTCTATTTAAACAAGGTTTCTTCATAGTGGATTTGAATGCTATTAATTTGGATGCAGAAGTCCTTCATTAACACAGAGCTCTCCTCACATCTGTGCTTTCTCTTGTCCTTGAATTCTGACGAAAATGTGTTCTAAATTTTTTCCCCTTGCTTTACCATAGCCTTCAGCAAAGGAGTCAGTCAAAGCTGCTACCAACACCCACACTGGAGGTAGGGTAAAAGAGTGGAGTTTCAGCAAAAGCAAGAAATATTCACAATCACATGACAGGAAATCCTTATTCTTGAGAATTTAAACAAAATAAAGTGTGTTTGACATCTTGCAGTCTAGCCTAGCCTCTTTTCTTTTCCATTCTGCATATACCGTACTCAATCACATGTACCAATATCTTTGTTGCTTAAATCATTCTGTAGCTCAAGGAATATACAGTTTTGAAGAACATTCCTATATTTCTCTGCCATGATTGTTTTTTGGTGTGTGTGTGTGTGGTGTTGTTGTTGTTGTTTGCTCTTCTCAAAAGCAAAACAATTGTTATGAAATTGGCTGAAAAGGTAATTTACCTGGTAACATTCTGTGAAGTATTCTACTTGTAGACTATCTCAATAAATTTCGGGGATCAAATTTGAAGACCAAATATTAAATTATCTTTTTTTCACTTATTTTACATGGTTGTTTTTTGGGGGGTGGACTGATCGTAAGTATTCAGATTTTTCTCAGCAGGGCACTGCCTACATTCCATAGACTGTAGCTAGCAATATAATATAACCAATGGGCACTTTGACACTAGTATCATTTCCACTCTTCAATTATGTGAAAGTATTTTGAAGCTGATTCATAATTTTCATTGCTGTAAACCTCATAGATTAAGAACCCATGAACTATCATTGCTCACTAGAATTCACCAGTCAGAGGTTGAAAAACAGTATATGTAATGAATGCTCCCTCTCCATGTTTTTATTTCACATGGTTTCTGTTAGAAGATATCTTAAAAACCTGAAGAAATGCTATAGCAATGGAGGTGTGGGTGCTACAAAGTTTCCAAGACATTATGTCTTTGGATATTATAAAAAAACTGTGAAATAATAATGTCTTTGTAAGATGTTGTGGAGACTAATCTTCCACAATTTTTTTTGTGGGTTTTTTTTGCTAGTTTTTTCTTTCATTTCTGTTATAATTTTGCACCAGTGAGGTTAAAACCAATTTCGTTGTATTTAAGTACAATTACAATAAAGATTATACTTATAAATGATTATTAGATTAAGCCCAAAGGCAGGAATTGGACAGGCAAGACTTCCCACCAATGGAAATTGTCTGTGATTCACCATGTGACTGAGGGTGGTTAACAAAAAATATAAAACAAGCAATGATAAATAAAAAAGTAGAGTACGTTGAACTAAAAATAATTAATGTATTCAGCTAAAGTTGGCTCAGATTGACTCAGTACTTGGGGGAAGAGCAAAGTCTCAAGCTCATCCAGATATCAGACGGTTTCCTTGTAATGCTGATTATTGCTAACAGATATTGGAGCTTGAATACTTCCAAATTTGCTATCTTTGTATATTATGAACTTCTTCATTCTTAAAGCTTTGGGGTCAGGGTTTGAGTTAGGGAAAGAAAAAAAAACCCTACACTACAGAAAATGGCTTTTCTTTTTCAATGCATAGGCAAACAGGAATCTTCTTTTTCCAGAAATGCTAGGCTAGATTTTCCTGCCAGTTTCTATTTACATCTTAATATCTATTATTGCAGATTCCACAATCTTCCAAACCATAGGAAGTTTCAGGCAAGCTGCCACATGCAGGAAACACCAGAGGTTTACAGTGATTTTATAATATTGTATTGGTGACAGCTGCACAGCCTTGAGCTGCTATGAGCAAGGAGGGACAGAAGCAGATGATATTGTAATCCTAAAGCACAACAGCACCTAAACTCAGGACAATGCCAGAGAACAAGTTGCATAGATTATTATCTGAGCTTTCTGAAACTTGTTTAAAACCAAAAGGCAGACAGACCTTCTATTAGAAGATTGGTATGATGCCCAAGATTTTTCAGAAAAATATAAGGTGAATTTAAATGCTTTCAATCCCTTTAAGCTTGAGTACTGGACTCAAATTGTGATAGTCAAATTCTCCTGTCCTGATCTGAAGTCCCTCAGTATTTATTTGGAAAGTGTTCAGAAAATGTTTGCCTCTTTTCCCAAAGTCCTTCCTGGCTCCACTGCTAGTTCACACATATTAAATATTGTGCATTATCCATGAGAAATTCTATTCCTATTCTATTCCTGAAAACTATAGTTGACATCATCTGGAAAAATGGATGTCATTCCATTCCTTACAAAAGAACATTATTTATTTCTTTCTCTCTCTCTCTCTCTCTCTCTCTCTCTCTCTCTCTCTCTCTCTCTCTCTCTCTCTCTCACACACACACACACACACACACACACACACACACACACATACACACACATGTTATAGCACAATAATTCCAACCAGTACTTTTGCTTTCAGATGTGAATCTTTTATATCTGTAATTTAAAACTATTCCATTCTAACTTTATGTCTGCCATCCTTTTGATGAAAAAGGGAAGAAATTTGTCTCTTTGAAGATTGACAAGCCTGATCGAAGATATTGTTTACACAACAGCTACTATCTTTACCAGTTTGAGAATTAATAATAGGTACAAAAAAAATGTCAAATACAGATCCAACATCTGGCTAACTGTGCAATGACTCATCATCAAAATATGAGAGGAGACTGCTCGAATTGGTGCAACAACTTCTGAGCCAGATACCTTGTATTCTCTCTGTGACCAAGTTAAGGTTAAAAAGTTACTATTAAGGGGGGGGAAATCACCTGTAGGTCTTAGGATAAGTACCTTAGCTTATAACAGAGTTTAGTGTTCAGTGAATAAAGCAACAGTGTAAAAGCAAGTATGTTTATGGGTGTACAATATGTTTTTTAAATACTGTTTTCCTCAGCTAATTATTTTTATTGATGTATGACAGCATAACATCTGGCTACTTAAGTCCTTCTGAGCTCACAAATTGCTAATGATTTAGATGACTATTTGTGACATGACATTTATCTCTTTGGGTACACACAGGAAATGGTTTTAATTGTAGCAGGTGAATCATTCTGAGTTAGTATGGCCATTCATACTATTCCTTTATTTTGGGCCATCCCTAACCAAGTTTGGTTTTATGATGTCCAGCTAAGTATTCTGGTCTGTTTCTGTTCCTTTTGACTGCTAAATTACAACAGTGTGCTTCCTAAAATAATCCATCATTTGTATTTAATAAATGTATTTATATAATTCCAAATTATATATTGGCTTGTTTTATAAATCTCACTAAGCTCTTGCTTATTTTAACTATGGTTAGTTGAACAAACCATAATGGATTGTTCAAACACAGCCCTAAGCCAGTTTTCAATTGTCTACCTCAAAATTGAAGTAGTTGCCCATCAAAATCAGTGAGCCAAAGGATGGCTCCCAAATAACATGAGATGCACTTGAATGATATGAAAGGAAAGCAGTAGACAGAAATACTGATCACAAAGCAACATATAATTGAAAGTTTTAAAAAGCAAGAAAACAAACAGAGGGGAACAGAACTGCCCTTTCTGGAAGTGCTTCCAGCACTATTAACCACAGGGTGTGAACTCACATTGTTTCACCTGCATGAATTCCTGTTTTTGTAGAATTTCCTGTATTCCTTCTAGGAAACTCAATTGGCTTTACATTCAGAGTTCTTCCTCATTATTCAGCCACACACACAAACCCAGTTGTCTTTGCTCGGACAACTCCCCATGTGTCAGACAAGCAGCCTGAACTTGCATGGCACCATTGGTGGGATTCAAATAATTTAACAACCAGTTCTCTGCCCTAAGGACCAGCTGGGTAGGTGGGGCTTGGTGGTCATGTGACTGGGTGGGCGTGGCCAACTCAATGTCACTCACATCAACAGGTGCTTCACCTTAGCTGTTACAATGTAATACGGTTAAATGGAGAAGCAGTTTCTGTAAGCAGGGCAATAAAGAGGCTAGAAACAACACCAGAATGTTTCCTTCCTGCCTTCCTTACAGGATTAGTCCTGTAAAGTGGGGGGGGGGGGGACAAAATGAGATCTCTTCCAACAACCGGTTCTCCTAACTGTTTAGAAAGATAACAACCGCTTCTCCTGAATAAGGGCGAACTGGCTGAATCCCAGCACTGCATGGCAGTATGATTTCAGTTAATCTTAGGCTGTGGTGAAATTCATTTTTTTTTACTACCGGTTCTGGGGGCATGGCTCGGTGGGTATGGCAGGGGAAGGATACTGCAAAATCTCCATTCCCACCCCACTCTAGGGCCACTCAATATTTCTGTTACCAGTTCTCCAGAACCTGCTGAATTTTGCTCCTGACTTTAGGGCTCCTTTAAAAGGACCAGTTCCCCACCTCAGCATATCTTGAGCTCCTAGACTGACACTGATAACATTCATTTCAGCACCCAGCAGTGATCAAAAGTACTACTTAAAGACAACATGTACTTAAACTTTTCAACTTGGCATACCTATCATGTTAACCTTATTATGCAATGTTATTACCATGGTTTAAATTTAGCCAATACACAAGTATGTTACTAACATGAGGGATGAAACGGTTTTCCATTGATAAGATTATCTGGATCATTTTGCCCCAGAATAAAAGGCGAGACTTTTTGCAACCTGAGCTACATTAATGCAGAATGACCTGTTTAATTCACCTTTAATATATTTTTATCCTACTGCCACAGCAAGTTAAATGGTAGCATTAATAGAAATAAAAACAAGCTAAAACTACCTGACCTATACTGTGAAATCCAGACAATTGTTAGGTGCCAGCAAAGAGACAATGAATCCTCTTAACTTATTACTACCACCTAAAGGTAATGAGGATCCGGTAGCAAAACTCAGACTGGGTAATTCAATAGCCTTGAGAAAAGTAAAAAAAATATCTGGCATAACATCAAAGGATGCCAATGATGGAAATAAATTATTTTCCTTTTCATGGAATTAAATTAATTAATCTACTTCTTCTTTCCTTTCTTTCTATCTATCCTGACTACTTGCCAGAAAACATGATACTGTATATATCAAATATGTGTAATAGGTAGATAGATTATAGATAGATAGATAGATAGATAGATAGATAGATAGATAGATAGATAGAGATAGAGATAGAGATAGAGATAGAGATAGAGATAGAGATAGATAGATAGATAGATAGATAGATAGATAGATAGATAGATAGATAGATAGATAGATAGATAGATAGAAGCACGTGCACCTAAATTCTATAGTCATAATGAAAAGATAAAAGTAAGCATAAAATACAATTAAATAACATAAAAGCAAGTGGTAATAATTAAGATAAATATAATTTATCTCAATAACATTTTCTTGGCAAGGTTTTTACAAGGCGGGTTGCTAGATCATACCTCAACCCTTCTGATTTATCCAGGCTTGGAATTGGCATGCATCGTTTGAGTTGTGGTGCTGGAAAAAGGTGGCAAACAAGCAAGCACTGGAGTGTATAAAGCCTGACATATCACTGGAGAGCAAAATCACAAAATTCTGCCTTACTTACTTCGCCCATGTCATGTGCTCAGATTCACTGTTTGATGTTTATAGTCACGATTGGAATGATCAGTGGTAAAAGAAAATGGTGCTGCTTAAAAACCTAGTGGCTAAACACCATCAAAGCTGACACCAGTTAGAACATCAAGCCACTGAAAGCAGCCATAGAAGATCAGAAAACGTGGAGAGAGATGATCCATAGAATTGCAGAGAGTCCAACAGGATTGAATTGTTCATCATCATCAACATCATCACTATCATCATGATGTAAAAAAGACAAACAGAATAAATAGAAGCACAAAATCTACCAACCTTTGAGAATATTAGAATCTTTATCAAACAAAAAAAGCAATAAAAAAAGCTTTGAACTCTCTGCCAGCGTATTTTTCAGGATGTCACTTGTAGAGTGTATGGTGCAAAAAACCCTATATGGGCATATAAAGTGATGTAGAGGAATAGTTTTATAATGCCCCCACAGGACTGCAGAAAGTAGTACATTCAGTCTCGTCTAGAGTCACTCTGCCAGCTTTTGTGCCTAAATGAACAGATGCAACTGACTCGGGCAATCTGGTTTAAACTCCATTAGAGGCCAGGTACTTTAAATATCAACTTGTTCTAAAGGAAGTCAGTAAAGGATGAGATAACTCCAGACTCCTCCAGATGTTATGGAATACAATTCTCACAGTCTCCTTACTAGTTGGGGCTCATGGCAATTGAAGTCCAAACACCTGGCAAGAATCAAACTGCTCCCCTTTGATCTAGAGCAGGAGTGTCAAACTTGGGTCATCATGGTGGCGTATGTGAAGTTTTGGGACTTTTTTGCCCTACGTTAAACCATGGTCAGCACATGATGCATCCAGCCCACATGCCACAGGTTTGATAGCCCTGATCTAGAGGAAGGATGGATCTTAAACATATGGTATATATAGTTACTGTATATACTTAGAAGGGAAGAGGCATCACATAGTACAGTAGGGTACTGCGACCAGGCTACCTACACCCTGCCTCTGGTTATAAAAGGACCAAGGTGAGTAGCACCTGACAAGCATAAGAACAGATACTCATGGACTGTGTAAAAGCTGTACTGTTCATTGAGATGTACAAAAATAAGAGACAGATTTCCAGTTAATCTTGTTTTGAATATTCTGCCTTGAAACAGAAACTGGGTTCTGCTGACAAATAGATACATTATCAAACAGATCTGTGTCATATTAACTAAAAGTACTCGCACTATACATCAGATTGTGTGATATTAGGCAGTCACCATGGTTATTGTGCTTAATGTATTTGCTGAATCAGTGGCTTTTAACCTTGGCTAGTACGAAGGCTTAGAAGAAAGAACTGTTGTCCTTTTTGTAAGTGAAAAAAAATGGCAGCATTTTGAAATTTATCTAGTTGTCACTAAGTTATTATAACAACTTGGTAATGATTATTCATTATGAGACTATTAAGGGCAAGAATTACAAGTTAAACATTATGCAGATATGAGATAACTTGTCATCAGATTATAAAAAGCTGTTTCAATGTAATGCCTCCCATAGGTATTGAATTGAACCAACTAGCTTTTATGTTCTTTTCCACTTTATTTATTTATTATTGCCACTGAATCAGAACTCCCTCACTTTTGCACACAAATTGCATTAAGAGAACAAATTGTAAGCATCTTCAGACAATGGTTGCTCAGGGACTGTTTGCTTTTTTACTAAATGTCTGCAAAGTATTATGTAACCAGTGACAATATATTTTTGCAGAAGGAAAACTCTCTAAGTTCTCTCTGCTTCTCTAAGTCCCACCACTCAAAGATGCTTCTCCCCATCCTAGTTCAACATCTGGTTAAAGCTACAAAGAATAAGGTACAGCAGATGTGTCAAACTCAAGGCCCAGGGTCCAGATCTGGCCTGCGGGGTACTTAGATCTGGCCTGCAGGGTTGCAAAGGACCGGTGCCTCTGCCAGTGAAAATGGAGCTCAGGAGCACTCGGGCCACCACAGGCACCCCCAACATGAATGATTTTGAACTGGCCATGCCCACCCTGGCCACACCTCTTCCAGCCCCCCACCCCAAGGTAAAATACAACTCTGATGCGGCCCTCAATGAAATCAAGTTTGACACCCCTGAGATACAGGACAAACAGCAGGAGGAACTTCATGACTATATGAGCTGTCCAACCACCAAACAGCTGCTCCATGAAATATTAAGTTGTTCTTTGTTAAAGCTCTTAAAATAGGCTACATGATCATCTATTGGAGGTGCTCAAGTAGTGGGCTGGATTAACTGAACTTCCTTCCAATAATGATTCTATTATTCTAACTATTTTCTTTTTATGAGTACATAGGCATACTTTCTCTCCAGATCCTTATTTTTGTTTTCAAGGAATGCCTGTAAGATGTGGAGCTATCTTGGAAACAAACATGATATTGAAAGCTTCTACAAGTAGTTTGCCCCATGCCAGCTGCTCATTTATTTTGTTTTTATTTAAACAGTCCTTTAAAAGCATTTTAAAAACCAGCTGGGCAAAGAAATTTTGTGGTCATTACACTAGAATCCATGGAAACATTATTGCATTGACTGTTTTTGTTTATTTGGATTTGGATTTTATTAAACATTTATATGCCGCCCTTTTCCCTGAGGGGACTCAGGGCGGCTTACAACAATGGAGGGAAGGGAGTGCAAGACAAGACTTAAAAAGAAAAAGAAACGTGAATAAAAGAAATTAACCATAAAAACACAACATTCACTCAACATTCGGGCGGGGTGAGAGTAATCCTATCCCCAGGCCTGACGGGATAGCCAGATCTTGAGGGCTGTGCAGAAGGCCTGGACTGTGGTGAGGGTACGGATCTCCACGGGGAGGTTGTTCCATAGTGTCGGAGCTGCAACTGAGAAGGCTCTCCTCCGCGTAGTCGCCAGTCGGCACTGACTGGCGGATGGAATTCGGAGGAGGCCTACTCTGTGCGATCTGATGGGACGCAGGGAGGTAATTGGCAGGAGGCGGTCTCTCAGATAGCCAGATCCACTACCATGGAGCGCTTTATAGGTGGTAAGTAAAACCTTGAAGTGCACCCGACGATCGACAGGTAGCCAGCGCAGCTCACGGAGGATCGGTGTTATATGGGCGAACCGTGGTGCGCCCATGATCACTCGCGCGGCCGCGTTCTGAACTAGCTGAAGTCGTCGGATGCTCTTCAAGGGCAGCCCCATGTAGAGCACATTGCAGTATTCCAGCCTAGAGATCACAAGGGCTCGAGTGACTGTTGTGAGAGCCTCCCGGTTCAGGTAGGGCCGCAACTGGCGCACCAGGCGAACCTGGGTAAATGCCCCCCTGGTCACAGCCGACAAATGGTGGTCAAAACTCAGCTGTGGATCCAGGAGGACTCCCAAGTTGCGGACCCTGTCTGAGGGGTATAAATTTTGTCCCCCCAGCCTGATTGATGGAACGCTGGCCGAATTTTTGGGAGGAAAACACAACAGCCACTCGGTCTTTTCCGGGTTGAGCACCAGTTTGTTAGCTCTCATCCAGTCTTTAACAGCCTCAAGGCCCCGGTTCATCACGTCCACCGCTTCATTGAGTTGGCACGGGGCGGACAGATACAACTGCGTATCGTCCGCATATTGGTGGTACTTAATCCCGTGCCTCCGAATGATCTCGCCCAGCAGTTTCATGTATATGTTAAATAGCAGGGGGGACAGAACCGAGCCCTGCGGCACCCCATAGGTTAGGGGCCTCGGGGACGATCTCTCCCTCCCCACCAACACCGACTGCGACCTGTCCGAGAGGTAGGAGGAGAACCACTGTAAAACAGTGCCACCCACCCCCACCTCCCGCAGTCGTCGCAGAAGGATACCATGGTCGATGGTATCGAAAGCCGCTGAGAGGTCAAGGAGAACCAGGATGGACGCGTGGCCTCCATCTCTGGCTCTCCAGAGATCATCGGTCAATGCGACCAAAGCGGTTTCAGTGCTGTAACCGGGCCTGAAGCCAGACTGGAAGGGGTCAAGATAGTTAGCTTCCTCCAAGGTACGCTGAAGCTGTAAGGCCACCACCTTCTCAACAACCTTCCCCACAAAGGGGAGGTTGGAGACTGGACGATAGTTATTAAGAACTGCTGGATCCAAAGACGGTTTCTTCAGGAGGGGCCTCACCACCGCCGCCTTAAGCGCGGTGGGGAGGTGTCCCTCCCGAAGAGAGGCGGTAACAACCGCCTGGATCCAGCCTCGTGTTGGCAGTCAGCCAAGAGGGACACGGGTCCAGTATGCAGGTGGAGGAACTCACAGCTCGCATAGCCTTGTCCACATCCCCGGAGGCAACATCCTGGAACTCAACCCAGAGATGGTCTACCAAGTTATTCCCCTGTGTCTCGGCTGGATCTGCGGGGGTGGAGTCCAGTTCCGATCGAAACCGAGCAACTTTGTCCGCCAAGAACTGACTATACTCCTCAGCCTTACCCTGCAGGGGGTTCCCCGTCTCCCTCCTATTTATGTGTGGTTTGGTTTTTGTTGTTTTATTATACCTGGATATTTAAATAACAACATAATGTAATAATGTAAAACAATAAAAATTATGCATCCCTTGGTGCTCTCTGAGCTTGATTGTTTGCTTGCAGCTATCTTGTTGCTCAACTAAGTAACATCATCAGTGCAAGTAAGTGTGGTTTATGCAAGTCAGTGTAAGTTTGCTCTCTGATTATACACAGTAGCTTACCTTGCCAATGTTGATGATGTTGTGGTTTTCTCGTTGGTAGTTTCTTGATTAGGATGTTGTTTTCTTTCTGATTGTTTGTCTGGAGTTAGTTACTGCTTATTTAGGTGTTGCTGCTGGGGAGGATATCTTTCTGATCTTTCTGTCCTTCTTAGCTCTTTTAGCTCTTTTATTCTCTATTTTAAATGGGGTGCAAATGTGGCTTAACTTTATATAACTATTGATGGAAGATTTGTCTGAGTGCCAGACTTCCAGGAATTCCCAATGACTTTTGGATTTAGCTTGGTCTAGGATTCTCGCAGATTCTCTGTTAGAATTATAGCAACATATCACCAAGGTAACAAAATGTAATTTAATGTAAATACATGTTAAAAAAATACAAATGTACTCAATACCATCATGCAATATAACCCAGTAATTACTATTACCATCTTACCCCAATACAATCATTTATTTACCGTAATTCCTTATTCTCCAATGCACCTTGAAAGAGCTACCGTATATTTCAGACTATGCGACACACCAGAGTGTAAGAGCACCATGATTTTGAAGAGGTAAATTTGAAAAAAAAAGTGTTTCCAATCTTTAGGCCTCTCAAACCCTCTGTATGCCTCATTTTTTGCAAAAAAAAAAGGGGGGGACATGCAGAGCTTTGGGAGCTTATAGAGTGCTCCGGGGGCTGGGGTGCAAAAACAAATAAAAATGGCCAATTTTTTGCTGAAAGGAGCACTTTGCAAACCCTCTGCACATCCATTTTTGCAAGGGGGGGGGGGTTTTCGGTAGACCAACAATTCTGTATTCAGTGTATAAGATGCACCCAGATTTTCACCCTCTTTTTGGGGGGGAAAGGGTGCATCTTATACTCCAAAAAATACAGTAGCTCTTAACTTGCTTTGTAAATATATTACTTTTATGTCAAAGAGTACATTATTCCACAGAATGGGAGCCCCAATAGACAATTACTTACACTATACTTCATAGTGTGAGGGGTGGGGTGGACTTGCAGTATACATCCTCTGCCTACTCACCTGAAGGCAAATGCTTCTTGGAACAATTGCGTTGCAGATTGCTAGATCCCAAACCATATTCTACTGTATAGGTTGTAACCAAAACGTTGAAGAGTACTTAGTGACTACTGCTAATGCTTCCTGTTCTAGAAAAGATTGCAGTTGACACAAATTCTGGTGTCAGACATTGGATCAGGTTTTCTTCCAATGTAGAGGGATACAGTTTGATGTTATTAATATATCAATAATATCATACCCAACTCCAGGGGTCTCAGGTAAATTTTAAATTAAATAGTAGTAAAAAAAATCAAGACCCATGGTATCCAGATTAAAGTGCCTGAGGACCAAATCTCTCCTCTTTTACAGATGCGACTGGAACTATCTAGTTCAGGAAGGAATACCACCATAAACCATTGCCTCCCAAATGGCAACCCTTACTGACAATCCAGAAAAGTAAAATAATTGATGAAACAGGTTACCAGACATTCAGCTGGCCTTTTAAAGAATAATAGCATCTTATTTTTCTGCAAAAGTTTCACTTTTATCTTTTGCCAGTGTTGTTCCAGGTGTCGTTTCTGGCATTTGATCTCTTTCAATAAATCAAGGAGATCCTAGGTCACCACACAAGGAAAGGCTACTCAGGAAGTATCCTGTCATAGCCGTTTATTGCCTCCATATTCCAGAGGTTATTTTGTCTTTTGAGGATAGGTCAATGCTACCTTCTACAATACTAGAAACCTATAGTGTTCATTGGAAACCATTTGGAGCATAAGGTGCCTAGAATGGCTGATTCAAATAGGTCCAATCTCACTGAAGTTAGTGAACTGGTTCATTCCATCGTAATTATATCTTTCACAGCATGTTGCCTGGAAAATTCTGGGAATTGAAGTTCATCATCTTAAAGATGCCAAGGTTGCAAAACATTGATAAAGATCAATGTAATGTCAAATACTCTAAGGTATAGGTCAGTCTAAGATATGCTACTGTGCCAGTTATTTCTGCTGTTCTTTTCGGGTATAGCAAGAATAATTTGAGTAATGGCAGTGTTCAAAAACCTTAGTGCAATATGACCCCTGTCTTAACCATTTGTTTATCTTCCTGCATTATCTTTCTGGCTAAATACTATATTTGAAAATTCAACATGAAGGAAACTACCATCTGGAAAATCCACGAAAGAGCCAAGAAAATAACTACAGGGTGGAAAGGGTTGAGATGAAGCATAGACTGGCTGTGATTCATATTCTGTTAATAAATTTATAGTTTAGCGAACTCAAATTTTCCTTCACTGCCAATGTAATCAATTTGTTCTCCTGCTGGCTTGCTAACTTGTTTTGGCTTTACTTCAATAATATCTGGTGTGTAATGAGGGAAATGGGAGCCTATAATCACAACAATGAAAACTGCAAAAACCTGTGCTTTCACTATGTAGAATCTGGCAGGAGAGAGGTGTTCTGCAGGAGCTCTATGACTGTGAATAAATCCCATCTGTACAACTAATTATGGGTCATTGTGATGTGAAGTTAGTCAATTTGTCTTATCCATTCTCAGTCCAAAGAAGGACTGACCATTGCCATTACTAGGTTGTAGTAGTTGGGAAACTGACTGTGGTCCTATCTATGAATGGAGACCCCTGGACTCTCCTTGTACCTCTCAGCCTAAACTGTCTCACCAGTTTGTGATTGTCAGAATAAAACTGGATATAGGAGTCATAACTATACCGTCCTGAACTCTCAAGGAAAAAATTGGGTATATATCTAACAAACAAGAAAATAAACAAATAAGCTGCATTAAGAACTGGCAGCTGTGATTTCATATTATTGCATATGTAATAATAATATTAATATAGAGATAGGTAACAGTAAAATCCAGTTCTGTTTTATGCAGCTCTAAAGTGCACCTACATACCTCACCAGCCACAAACATTCCTCTTGAACCTTTATCATTAAATTGTTTCAGAATCAAACTATTTTTATGTTTGAATTATGAAAGCTTACATGAGTAAAGTAGTATAGGTGTCTTTCATGATGTAAAATTGCTAGTCAAACTATGTTTTAGCTATTAAATTATCTTACTAGAAATCTTGGAGAGATTACAGAGAAAATAATATGCCATAATAACTACTGGGTTGTTTTTTCTTGCCTTCAGTATGGCTAAAAATTATACCCTTTGCTATGGGTGTGTTCAGCCATTCACTTCTGAATGGCTCCATTTTCCCTAACACCATGAATATACTATATATACTAGATATTAGTTTAATATACAAGATAAACAAAGATTATCTTTTTTTTAAAACAAATGGTGTTCTTGGCAAGTTATCTATACCCCTCTATATTTCTGACTCCCTTATAATTTTAGAAACATATTATATGCCTGGTTGAAGTGTCTAATAAAATAAAGAAGATAGGTTTTTATATTCTGCTTTGTTTTGTTTTAAAATAAAATAGATTACATATTTTATACTGTTTTTTTATTTTTTTAAAGTCCACTGTCATGTTTTAGCCCTTATAACTGAATTCAAAACACAGAAACATAGTTAAAGAAGGTTTCAGTTCAGATTTGTTATTGTCTGCATTATTCTAAAGTGGGAGAATTGAGGTAATGTGATGGGCAACGTTTTGTATAAACAGTCAGAGTTATTTTGGCAGGAGAGCGAATGCTTCAAATTAATAAGTTAATAAGAAGCATCTAATGTGGTGCCTTTTATTTGATTTGATGTGAAATTTTTAATCAGGCATACCATTTATACTCTGTTGAATATAAATCACAAAACAACAAAATCAGAAACAACAGAATATATAATAAAAATAAAAATAATGTCAGTATCATATCTCATAACAAACAGGTGCCTAACAAGATTTGTAGCATTAATTCCTAAAGAACGCCCAATAGTTTTGACTGCTTTGCCAAAAGATATGATGGGTGGCACCAGACTAACATTGAGGAACATGAGGGATCTTTGTTTTCCAAAGATTGGACACACCACATTGTAGAAAAGTGATGGCAAATGTATAACAATAGCACTTAGACTTCTAGACCTCCCCATAGTGCTTCACAACACTCTGAGTGGATTACAATGTCAGCATATTGCCTCCAACTCGGCCTCATTTTACTGATCTTCAAAGGATGGAAAGCTGAGCCACCCTTGAGCTGGTTTGTACCAAACTCTGGCTGTGGTAAGAGTTAGCCTGCAATGCTGCATTCTAATCACTGCACCACCATGGCTCCTATGCACATATGACATGTGTGTCAAAGATGATATGCTATGATATTTGGTTAGTATTCCAGTGTTTACCAACATCCAACAACAACAACTATTTTTGAAAGTACTCCCTTTTCTCCCATGATTGTTAGAGGCAACAATGGAGAGCATGGAAGAATGAGGTGTGCTCTTGCATGGTTCTTCAGAAGTCGCATAAAGAGGCCATTATCTTCTGTAGTTTCCAGAGCGTCCAAAAATCATGCGATAAAGGGTTGTGCTTTTACGTGGCTTTCAGAGGCTGCAGAGGTTGCAGAAGAGCATTCCCAGAATCTGCTTCAAGAATGAAGTCCTCCCAACCCACAGCAACCTTAAGTAAGCCACAGGGGCCTATTAACAGAAAAGGAACATGCCTGGAGGTAAGCAGCACACAGCAATTACACCAGTCTCCAAGGCTCATGAACTTTGGAGAATGACAAAGGTGGGATATTTAAGTAGCAATGATGGCATTGAGGCTGAATAATTTTTGGCACACCAAGCCCAAAAGGTTTGCCATCATTGGCATGGAAGCTAATTGTACAAAATACCTTATTGTAGCACACACTTCTCCTCTTGCCTTGAGTTAACTTCAATCTCCCAGGCAAATTGATGTAGCCACATAAATAAGTTTTACTATAACAAGTAAAAGTCTTTAAAACTTCAAGTGGCATACAACCTTTGCCTCCCTACTTGCAATTGTGAGGATTAGGTGCTGCCTCAGTGTGGTTGTTCCTCTCCTAGTTGCTACCAAGCTCCAGACCAAGAATCCCAGCACAATGAGCTGCTTACTGTAGCATGTGATTCTGCTAATTGACTGATAACTCTTGCTTGCCTGTAATAATTGTACATCACAGACATCACTTTATGCTTTCTCATCTAGTTATTGTTGTCTTCTTTTTCTCTCCTGCACACCCACACGTTTGTAGGCTGTGTGAAGCTGCTTATCTTGGCACATTCCTGAAAACTGCCAGGGTGTGGCTCCATTAGCCAGACACCTGAACACAGCATGGGTGCTTGTGAGTAAGGGGGGAGGGAAGATGAATGAATGCATGAATGAATGAATGGATGGATGCTTGTATTTCTGTGGCTATAGACTTTTACTCCTTTAGGAAATGGGATAGGAGCTGAGCCTTAGGGAAGTGGGGGTAGAAAACTGACTACAGCTGCTTTTCCAAACTGCAAACAGCAACTCCAGCTTCATTTCCTCAGAAGGAGTCATTGTGGAGTAACCTTGCCTCCAAGCTCCCATCAACATCCCCAACTAGATAGGACAGTTTTATCTGAAAAGGTACAATACGTAAGGGCCAAATCATGTGGGGTTTTAAAAATCAAAAACACTTTTTAAATTGTACATAGGACATTGCAATGTCTGGAATGTAGATATGTGGATAAAGTGATCTCATTTGCCATGGGGGGGGGGGAGCTGTATTATTTACAGTTTTGTCTTCAAAGGGAACTCTAATAAGGGCACCAATTCAAAGCATATTATTTTTAATTTTTTTCATAAACTTGAAATGAAAATATTCCTGCTAGGTTTTCTTGAATAGGAAAATCTGGTTTCATACAGTTGTTACAGCATAAATTAAGATGACTGATTTTATCAGAACCAAACAGTATCATTTTCTGTACTATTTTTATCCTAGCAGAATGCCAGATTGAGAAATACACTCTAATCTGTATATAGGGGCCAGATAATAATTGATATTGGCAATTATGCAACCTCAGCATTAGTTTGGAAAGTTACAATATTTTATTTTACCTTGGCTAGCTTAGGAAGGAAGCTTCTGCTGAGGGATGAACACTACAGCAAAGGAATCCTATGCTGTTCTTGTTACGCAACTAAACAGCAGGTGCCAGGAATTAGGAATCTTGGTTAGACGAAGTCATGATTTCAGATAAGTTTTTGTACGAAGGGATAGCTGGTCATTAAAAAAAAGTACCACAATATCATAAAAGAAAGGAAGGAAGGAGGGAGGGGGGAAGGAGGGAGGGAGGGAAGGAGGGAGGGAAGGAAAGAAGGAAGGAAGGGTGGTGAATAAATCTTAAATTACTCTTCTGTTGGAACCTTAAATTACGAGTCATCTTTACAGTCAATCCTTAGGGCAGTATTAATCTGTTCAGAGTTGCACTTTGGAGAATATTTGGTGGCAGAGAAGGGAAAAATCTCTTTCATCTGCTTGTTAGCATTTGTCAACAGGTATCTCTTGATTGCAGAAATCAGCAAATTATAATACAATATGTGCCTCATGGAGTCCTGCAGAAGTTGGCAAGAATCCTGTTCTGCCATATTAGTGCTTCATACAGGAGAATATCCAGCCATATGCATGCCTCAGGGTGATTGGATTTACTTGCATGTAGATAGCATAGAGCAGCTGTTAATTTACTTAACCTTAACCTTCCTTAATTGTCAATCTGGATAGTTTTCTCATTATTGCTTTCTTCTCAAATGTCTGCAAGCTCATCTATTTAGAAAGTTTAGAGTTATAGACCATTTATGCCTTTAGCTTTTATGAAGCAGATGTTTTAAACTCTCACCCAGATTGAAGTAAAGAGATTTCAAGCATAATATATCAATGAAAAATAATTTTCATGTAGGCTTTCCCCTATCCTGCTATTAATGAAGCACAAAGAAAAACATGTGAAAAAGCCTCACTTGCTTTTCAACCACTGTTTTCATTCTTTTCCTGCCTTGCCAAATACATGATAAGCTGTCTTTGACTCAGTTTAATTCATCTTTGAAAGGATATATATTCATTTCAGTTCAGTTCACTTTATTTGTATGCCGCCCTTTTCCCTGGGGGGACTCAGGGCGGCTCACAGTTCAAAAGGGGTGGGGGAAGGACAAACAATTTACAACATAAAAGCATTACATCATTTAAGAACTCAACAGTCATACAATTCAAAATGTTTCATCTTTTTTTTTCTTTCCCCAAGATGGCGGCACGCTTAGACACTGCGGCTTTCAGCTTCTGGTGCCACAGTAGAGTTAGGCAAAAACTAGTCTATATCTGCAGGGAGTTATTAAAGATTGGATCTTCTAGTCGACTAGATATTACCAGCGACTTCCAGCAGTCTCATAATATACCGAGTGACATAGTAAGAATGCCAGGCTCTCCATGGATCATTGTTGGGCCTAGGAGGCAGTGAAGAGAGCGAAAGCGGGGATGCAGAGCTGGTTTGCTAGTTCGGTTACGGAAGCAGCCTCACAGACCAGCATTACCAAGCATTTTTCTAACCAACTCAAGATCCTTTGTCCACAAAACTGATGAACTAGAGCTATGGATGGCAGCGAATAAGCTCATTCGTGACTACTGTGTGATGATCATCACAGAGACCTTCATCCACTTGTACCAGATGCATTAGTGGAGCTAACTAACCGCACCACACACTGCTTTGACAGAAATAGCAACTCTGGTAAAAGCTAAGGTGACCAGATTTTCAGATTGGTAAAGAGGGACACCATTGACCGGGGTGGGGGGGGGCTTGATTAAAATGTTTATATTTTGTCAAAAGGTCACCCCAGGACACTGAAACCAGCATAAATACGAATCTGTTGCCAAACAAAATTGTGATCACGTGATCATGAGGATGCTGCAACGGTCGCTAAGTGTGAAAAATGGTCGCAACCATTGACTTATAAATAGACTAATGTTCTGAAAACCTGACCTAAATTACTATATATTTTAAATAGCTGTAAAGCTATGCTGAAAAAGTTGTTCTCAAGGTATTGTGATAAATTCAATAAAAAGAAGGGAATTCTTCATGAACTTAAGGAGAAATGAAAGTATTGGATAGTAAATGGGCAAATAAAATTACCAATCAAAGAGAATATTTGCACCTCAGGGTTGAAATGAGATGTTCTCTCCTACTCTTTCCTCTTCCTCTCTTCTCTCTCTGTCTCTCTCATCCTCTTTCTCTTTGTCTCTCTTCTCTTTCTCCTTCTTTTCCATTCTTCCTTCACTTATTCTTTCTTTCTCCCTTCTCTCTCCCCTTTGTCTCTTTCTGTCTCTCATCCTCTTTCTCTTTGTCTCTCTTCTCTTTCTCTCTCCTTCTTTTCCATTCTTCTGTCAGTTTCTCTCTCCTCCCTTCTCTCTCCTTTGTCTCTTTCTCTCTCTCACCCTCTTTCTCTTTGTCTCTCTTCTCTTTCTCCTTTTCCATTCTTCCTTCACTTATTCTTTCTTTCTCCCTTCTCTCTCCCCTTTGTCTCTTTCTGTCTCTCATCCTCTTTCTCTTTGTCTCTCTTCTCTTTCTCTCTCCTTTTCCATTCTTCTATCACTTTCTCTCTCCTTCTCCCTTCTCTCTCCTCTTTGTCTCTTTCTCTCTTTCTCTCTCTTACCCTCTTTCTCTTTTTCTTTCTTTCTCTCTCCTTCTTTCCCACTCTTCTGTCACTTTCTCTCTCCTTCTCTGTCTCTTTCTGTCTCTCTCCCCTCTTTTTTCTTCCTCTCTCCCACTCTTTTATCACTTTCTCTCTACCACCCAACCTGTCCCCATACTTATCTTCGACTGATCATGTTTGCAATAATTTACCTTTTCTAAATAGGCGCAGTTCCCTTACCGGATCCCTCGCTCAATCAAACACACACACACACACACACACACACAAACACACACACACATACAGACACACACAAAACCATTTTTCTCCAAACTTTGGTCCCAGCATGGTTCTGACTTCGGCTGGTGGGAACAGCTTTCTCCCTTCCCCGTCCAGTTTGGCAGCGAGTCTAGCGGAGAGCTGTCCCCATCCTCGGCGACCGGGGTGGAGCGAGGGTAGCGAGAAGGCAGGCCCGGCTCTTCTTGGCTTCTGCCTCTCCTTGCAGCATACAAGAAACGGCTCATGGTCACAGATAAAAAGAGGAGATCGTGACGGAGAAAGAGCATCCTCCATTAGCGCTGTGCTCCCTCCCTTCCCTACTTCTGCGCCTGGACTAGTTTCACCTCCCGCCTCGGAGGTGCCCCGCTCACCATCTGCCGGTGGGCGTCTCCGGCGATCCCCCGCTGACGGCGAAAAAAAGGCCCAACACCACATGGAGGGCGGAGAAGACCAGTGCCTTCCTTTGCGCCCTGCGGAGTTTCTCGCACACAGGACAGGCGTGACCTGGCAGACACAGGGAAAACTCCGCAGGGCGCAAAGGAAGCACCGTGGCAGCGGCGGAGCTGGGAAGGTGCTTCCCCCGGAGCCCAAGGGTGAGCGGGCTGGCACGGGCTGGCGAGCGGGCGCCTTTCTTGCACACAGGATGGGCGCAACCTGGGAGACAAAGGAGCCCGCTCGCCAGTCTGCCCGCCCACCCTTGGGCTCCAGGAGCAGCACCTCCCCAGCACCTTCCTTCGCGCCCTGTGGAGTTTCTCTCACACAGGACGGGTGCGACCTGGGAGACACAGGGAAAACTCTGCAGGGCACGAAGGAAGCAGCGCAGCAGCGGCGGAGCTGGGAAGGTGCTGCCCCCGGAGCCCAAGGGCGAGTGAGCTGGCGCGGGATGGCGAGCGGGCGCCTTTCTCGCACACAGGGAAGGGGAGGAGGGCGGCGGCTGTTTCACTAACCCCACGCAGGTTACTAAAGGGCCTCGGCTGCCGCTGACAACAACCTCGCGCGACGGTCCTTGGGGGTGCTGCGGAAGCCCTGCCAAAGCGCCCCTTTCCCAGCTCGGAGCGGGATGAGCAGCGAGCAGAGCTTATTTTAAAACGATGGCTGTGGCCGCTTGTTCGCTCTGCCGCTCTTGCGTGGAGGTCTGAGAAGGCAGATCGGTGGGAGGGGCCTCAAGGAACCAGCGCGGCGGTGCTTGGCAAGAGGGCGCCTTTCTCGCACACAGGGAAGGGGAGGAGAGCGGCAGCAGCTGTTTCACTAACCCCGCGCAGGTTACTAATTCCCGGTTTACTCACCAATGAAGCAGCAAAACAAAGCAAACGGCCGCGAAGGTGAAATGAAATGGAGACTCCTGCTACTCATGTGGCGTGCTAAGCGGACTCCAGCCAATCAATGAGCTGGCTGGGATGGAAAACTTTAAGCACGCCGCGTTTTCCATCCCAGCCAGCTCACTGATTGGCTGGAGTCCAGGCCAATCAGTGAGCAGCAGGCTGGGCTGGCTTAGATTTTTAGAAATAGATGGGGGAACTAACGAGCGAGCTAGCGGCAGCTGATGGGCGGGGGAGCCAGTGAGCCCCAAAATAAAGTGGGGGTTTTTGAGAACCGGGCGGGATGCAGGAAAAATGATGAAAAGTTGTGCCTGTCCCGCCAGATGCGGGACGTCTGGTCACCCTAGTAAAAGCAAAGGTGGAGAACTTTGTATTTACACACGTAATAACTGGTGTGCTAACAGTAGAGTTGCTTATACTCACTGTTCTGCAGATGTGGAATTCTTAACTGTCATTTGTCGGCCATTTTATTTACCTAGAGAGATTTCTGTTATAATTATCACTGCTGTCTATATTCCACCTGATGCAAATGTTAGCGCAGCGCTCTCTTAGTTACATGACGCCATCAAGAGGCAGCAGCAAACTTACCCTGAGGGCACTTTTATCATGGCTGGAGATTTTAATCAAGCCAGTCTAAAGTCTGTTCTCCCTAAGTTTGTGCAGTATGTGCGGTGTACCACCAGAGGTAAGAATACTCTAGACCAGTGACGGGGAGGCAGAGCCTCACCACTGTCATCATGAAAAGAAAAAAAAATGTAAAAGGAAAAGGGCAAGAGCTGAGGTCAGGCTGAGCTAGTTGCTGCCAGAGTCACCGTGGATGACTCTGCTTAGTGCTTAACTGTTTAAAAAGCCTATAAAAAGCGCCTCTGCAGGAGGAGGCAGGAGAATGATGTGCCTCATCTAATCTGACTTTAGGCATTTTATGATCACTCGAGCAGAGTTAAGCAAGGGTTAAAAGCCTAAAAATTCCTGACATCGTTCTCCTGCCTGCTCCTATAGAGGGTGCTTTTTTAGAGGCTTTTTTAAACAATTAAGCAGAGTCATCCACAGTGGGGCAGCAACTAGCTCAGCCTGACCTCAGCTCTCGCCTTTTTCCTTTTACATTTTTTTTCTTTTCAAGATGACAGGCAAGAGCAGAGTTGAAATCCTCTCTGAAACAGCTGGAAAAGGGGGAAGAATTCAAACTTCATCCTCCTGGTGCGGGGCTTTGGGCAAAGGCTGGAGGGAAGTGCTCTTCCTCCCCAAGTGTAGTTTGATTGCAGGCAGAGCCACGTTGTCTTTTCAAACCTGTGATCAGTGAAGCTGGGCTGGATCCTCCCGGGGCTGGGGGAAAGTGTGTGTGCTCCAGTATGGCTCTTTGATTGGCTTCCTGCCTCCTCCTATGGTCTCCCTGCCTCCCTCCAATCCAACTTGTGTGTGTGTGTGTGTGTGTGCTTGTTTGAGAGAGAGTTTGTTTGAGTGAGAGAAGGAAGGGGGTAGGAGAGATAGTCCAATCCAACTTGTGTGTGTGTGTGTTTGAGAGGGGGGAGGGAGGGAGGGAGGAAGGAGGGGAAGGGAGAAGAAAAAGAAAAAGAAAGAAGGAAACTTATTTTGCAAAGGAGAAAAACAAATGCTGTCACTTTAAATCGGAACTGAGCATGCCCGGCTGTGGAATTCTGGGAGTTGAAGTCCACAAGTCTAAAAAAAATTGAAACTCACCACTGTCTCAGTGTCTCACCAGCCATAAACCTTACCACACATCACTGCTCTAGACCATATGTACTCAAACTTAAGACAGGCATATAGAATAATTCACCTCTCCCATCTGGGTAAATCTGACCACATCTCTCTGCTACTGTGCCCAAAGTATATCCCCTTAGGAAAGGATACAACCAGTCTTGAAAACTGTTAAAATCTGGACGGAGGGAGCACTCCACCAGTTGCAGGACTGCTTGTAGAACTACTGAGTGGAGTATATTTGAACATTTGGAGCTGCAAGAATTTACTGACACTGTACTCTCATACATTAAAACTTGCACAGACAATGTAACAGTGAATAAGCGCATCATAGTTTACCGTAATCGTAAACCCTCGATTACAGCAGAAGTACAATCACTTCTGAGAGCTCCACCTTCAAGGCAGGAAACGAAGACAAATACAATGAAGCCAGGGCAAACTTGAGAAGAGGCATTAAGGCGGCTAAACAGAAATACAAACAAAAGGTAGAAAAGTATCTGGAAGATAATAACTCAAGACAAGTGTGGCAGGGGCTACAACACCTAACCAATTATAATAAGCAATACAAAAAAAAATAACCAATGCTAATGCCTTGCTAGTAGAGGAACTAAATAGCTTCTTTACCCGTTTTGAAGTCAAAAGACCAGTCTCTGTGGCTCTAGCCCAAAGGCCCTTTCACCTCCAGCCACTCACCCTGGATAAACATCAAGTGAGAGCTGAGCTAAAGGTTGTAAATCCCAACAAAGCTGCAGGTCCAGACGGGGTGTTGGGGAAAGTGGTAAAAACCTGTGCTGACCAATTAACAGGGGTCCTGACAAGGATTTTTAATGTCTCCCTGCAACAGACTAGAGTCCCATCATGCTTGAAAGTAGCCACAATTATCCCAGTTCAAAAAAAAGCAGCCATAAAAAGCTTGAATAACTATAGACCCATTGTACTGACGTCTATAGTGATGAAGTGCTTTGAGAGACTGATTCTACAACACCTCAGGTCCTGTCTTCCACCCAATTTTGATCAACACCAGTTTGCTTATAGAAGAAACAGATCAACAGGGGATGCCATCACCACTGCTCTACATATTGCACTGAGCCACCTTGAGAAATCTGGGAATTATGTCAGAATGCTTTTTATAGACTATAGCTCGACCTTTAACACCATCTTACCAGGAATTCTCATTGAAAAGTTGACTGACCTGAATTTCCCTCCCTTCACTTGTGAATGGATCAAAGACTTCCAGATGGATCATCTACAAACAGTAAGGGTTGGGTCCTTTACATCTTCCACGCTGAAGCTCAGCACAGGCTCCCCTCAGGGCTGTATGCTTACCCCCTACCTGTACTCGCTGTATACATATGACTGCATATCCTCTGTTCCATCCAACATCATAATAAAGTTTGCAGATGACACAACTGTGCTGGGTCTCATAATTGGAGGGGATGAATCAACATACAGAGAAGAAGTCCAGAAGGTATCCTTATGGTGCTCAAGTAACAACTTACATCTAAATACTAGTAAGACAAAAGAGATGGTACTAGATTTCCAGAAACACAGAGAAGAACCTGCCCCACTGTATATTGAAGGAGGCTGTGTGGAGAGGTTTCCTCTTTTAAATTCTTGGGAGTGCTTATTAGTCAAGATCTCACCTGGAAAAACAACACATCTCTGGTGGTTGGAAAGGTCCAACAGAGACTTCATTTCCTTAGACTCCTGTGAAAAAAATCAGGTGGAACAACGGCTGATGACCTCTTTCTATCAGTCCACCATAGCAAGTGTCCTCACATATTGTATTACAGTATGGTATGCTGGTTTAACAGCTGCGAACAGGAAGGCACTACAGAGAGTGATCAATTCGGCACAAGAAACCATTCGTTGCCCTCTGACACCACTGGATGACATCGCCAGTTTTCGCTGCTTTAACAGAGTAAGGAAGATACTCAGAGATGATTCACACCCTGGTCAGTGTCTCTTTGAACTTCTACCATCAGGCAGAAGACATCAAAGTATAGCCAGCAGAACAAAAAGGTTTAAAGATAGTTTCTATCCTTGGGTTGTGAGACTTTTAAATACAATCGCAATCACTCCATGCACACGCTAGTTTTTTTTTCTATTTCTTTCTTTTTTAGTTTCTGTTATAATTTTGCACCAGTGAGGTTAAAATCAATTTTATTGTATTAAATACAATTACAATAAAGTTTATACGTATACATCTAAAAAACAAAGAGCTTAAGATCTGTTAACTAAGAATTAAGTGCTTACTAACAAAGCACTGAGTGTAGGATTTCTCAGGTTATATTTTGTATCATAGCATGTAATTAGCAGGAAGGTGGAAAAATCCAAATATTCTAAAAATACAGAGAACTGAAAGGATTTTTTTTCCTAGTTTCATTTTGTGGCACATTAGTAGTTAAGCTACAGCAGAACACATAATGTATTATTGCAGGGGGAGAATGTGAATACGTGTCGTTGCTCTGTTACTGTAGTTACAGTGCAGTGGTGGGATTCAATTTTTTTTACTACCGGTTCTGTGGCCATGGTGTGGAGGGTGTGCTATGGCTTGGTGGACATGGCTTGGTGAGCATGGCTTGCTGGGTGTGGCAGAAGATGGATACTGTAAAATCTCCATTCTCTCCTGTTCAGCTGGGATTCAGAAGGCAGAGAATAGATGAGGGCGGGACCAATCAAAGATGATAATTACTGCTTCTCTGAACTACTCAAAATTTCCAGTATAGGTTCTGTAGTCAGAACCTGCTGAAAACCACTTCTGGTTCAGTGTTAATCTTCATTTCTTAATAGAATTTTAAGAGTATCCCTGTCATATGACAACTTCATAATCCATTGATCTAGTCATCTTTAAAGACAGATTTTGGTTTTTTTTTCATGGAGCAACATTCAACTAACTAATGATTTTGTTAAGGGAGATGAAAATCTTGTTTACATGAAAATATGTCAAAGTATGGGAAGCATACAATGAAGAGACACAGAGCAGCTGAGGTGACTGGTGTGTTATACTGTTCTTGTACCACAGTCTTTTTGTTGGAAATATGTTTATGCCTCAAATATAACAGATATCGTCTCCGTATAATTTGATGGCAGGAAATATTTAAATAAACTAGAAAGTCAATTTCCCACTTTCTCCTAGGGAGAAAATGGAGGTAGTATTTCATTTCTACAGAATGAACTGCAGATTGAAGGTTAGTTATATTTTAAAAAGAAAGTTCTGCTATTGCAATTTCTGTGCCATTTTCCCCAGTATTATATGGAATATAGCTATCTTCTGACTTATTTTTATACATCACTATTATGTTTCTGAGATGTGCAATTTAAACTCAAGTCTGAGTTGCCATACATAAAAAACTGAAAACAAAATGTAACACTGATATAAAATATTGTGTTTTAGTGCAGTCTAATTAAACTTCAGGAATATAGTAACTATCAAATTCAAAACTCGCAAAACTGATGTCTGCCCTTTCAGTAGTCCAGACAAGAAGCACCAATCGTTAGTAATACTAGCTTTATTGTAATGTTACTATAACATAGGGATGTCAAACTCAAGTCATCAATTGACGTATTGCAACTTCTTTCCCCTTTGCTAAAACGGGGGTGGCAATAGCCAGCATGTGATGCATCTGGTCCACAGACCGTGAGTTTGACACCCCTGCTGTAACAGAATCTTGAAAGCCTGAAAGTACATCTCCCCTCCCTTACTTTTAATCTCCTGAAAACTAGGGAAGGTCTTTTCTGAGGCGCTTTCTCCACCCGCATCTCTCCTTCATGCTCAGATTTTATCAGACCACTAAAGCTCTTCCTGCACTGATGATGTTACTTACTTAGGGTAATGAAACATTTGCAAGAAAACAATCAAGGTCAGAGAGTGTCAAGGACCCAGTGGTAGGATTTATTTTTTTTTATTACCAGTTCTGTGAGTGTGGCTTGGTGGGCATGGCGTGGTTTAGTGGGCATGGCATGGATGGTGGGCATGGCATGGGAAGGATACTGTAAAATCTCCATTACTTCCCAACTCCAGGGGAAGGTTACTGCAAAATCCCCATTTCCTCCTGATCAGCTGGGACTTGGGTGGAAAGATGGTGGTTGGGCCAGTCAAAGATGGTATTTACCAGTTCTCCGAACTACTCAAAATTTCCATTACCAGTTCTCCAGAACCAGTCAGAACCAGCTCAATACCACTTCTGCAAGGTCACCTCATTTCAACCCTGAGCTAAAAATATTCTCCTTTATCGAAGCTCTGCCTCCTGACTCCCAGAGTAATTCACCACATGACATTACCCAACCTTTAATAATATACAAGGATCCATTGTACATTGTACAGGATGTGGAATGAATTTGAATAATTACTAAATATTTATTTCCCTAAAATGGAGATGGGCAACTGACAATATAACCAGATGTACCTTGCAAAATAAATTTCATTTATTAATCAAATTATATTTCCATATACTACATCAGTATATAAGTTTATGTTTACTTGTAGAACTTCTGCATTCTATTGCAAACTACAGATTTGAAAAACAAAGATGGCACTTTCAGCCTCCCCTTATACTTGAATTTAATATACTGCTTGATGAAAATTCTTGATGACCTTCAAATAAAAATGATTTCTTTACTGGGAATTTTCTGTCAGTTCATGGACCAAAAATGTTATAAAAGCTGTTGTATTTAACAATTGAACACTTTGAAGTAAATCCAACTGAGTTTAGAAACATTTACTTCAAGCATTATATCTTTGGTATATGTTTTGTGTAAATGTATGTTTTGTGAACATGTGTTGGCAGTGTATCAAACAAAGCAAATATTCCTGTTTATTTCATTAAACATTAAAATAAATGTGAACATCTCTGCAGAATGTTCAACTTTATGGAAGGAGGATATAAAGAATGTTCAAATCACAATCATGGAATGAAAACTAATTACACTTTCATTGTTGCTGTTTTAGAGTGTCCAGTGCCTTAAAAATGATATATGATTTAATACATCAAGTTTAATGTAATGGTTTGTTGTTGCAAGACAGTTGGTACATAGTTATTATATTTATTCAGTAAAACATGATGTATTTATAGAATTGATTTAGGATGCCTATGAGTACATATGGAATAGAATTACTAATTGACAACACGCTAGGCTTTTGGAATTCTAAAGATTATTGGACATGTAAATATTTTAGATATGTGATGTGACACCCAGAAAAATATAGCATCTTTTACTTAATCCTCCAGGGAAAGATTGAAGGCAAACGAGGTCCAAGCAGAAGAGGAACATCATGGCTTCAAAACCTAAGGGACTTGTTTGGACAAAATTCAGCAGAATTTTTTCATGCTCCTATTGGCAAAAATAAGATTGCCAACATGATCGCCAATGTCCAATGACGGATATGGCACAAGAAGAAAAAAGATCATTGTATCTTACTACATAAATGTTACGTACGATTTCATTTTTTTCTGCAAGTTTTAAATTATTTTCTGATTTTATTCATCAGGCATCCATTGTCAGTTTGACCCTGTGCATGCTGGCAACATAAATATTGATTTGTTATACATCTCACTGCAACATCTTAAAGATTATTTATTGTTTCAACCTAATACTATTATATCATTTAACTCAGCGTGGAGTATTAGTGATTGGTTTGTTACTTTTCATTGGTTTAGTAGATGTATCATTAATTTATTAATGAAGTCTGATAATTTGTGCTTCTCTATTTTTCTTTGTTGTTAATTTTACAGTCATTGTTAAATGGGAGAAATTGTGGGATATGACACAGACATGAAAAAACCTGGCCTGATTCATGTACCATACTAACCTATAATAATGTAAGTATTTGGTCTGAGCTTAAGTGTTAATTACACATTGTAATTAGTAAACCATAATTTAATATATTAGATGATTTATTCTAATTGTATCTTAATGAATAAATCATGATTTTTGGTCTGTAATTTTTGTAAACCAAAAATATCTCAATAACCTAATGCAAAACATTACATAATTATCAATTTCAGGACATTTCTAATGCTGGTGTCAAATACTGTACAGTTCAATTTGCAAGATAGTAACATAGTTTCTGAAAATTAAGAAGACATTTTATCAAATTGAAAATCTACTTATTCTCTTTTGAAAAAGAAACATTTGAAATGTAGGAAAACTAACAGCAATTCATTGTTGAAATTCAAGCAGATTTATCCTTTCAATGTTGAATTCTAATTTACTTTTTCACTTACCAGCTCCAGCCAACAAAGAAGCAAAAATGGAAGAAAAAGTTTAATATCCTTCAGTTACTTACTACTGGAAGGAAGGATGTGAAATACCCTGGCACCTCCAGAGTCAGAGGTGGATGAGCAGAAGAAAATGGGGAAGAAAACTTCTAAACCAGCAATTCTCCATCTTGGTGTAACTCTTACATAAATATTAAATAGGTATGGCTGATTTCTGATGATTCAAAAAATGAAAGGAAAAATTTAAGAACAGAATTTAAAACTGGGAGTCTTGAATTCAATGTTCTGAAGTAGTAGATCTCTTGTATGTGTGTGGCTACTATCCTGCCTGCAATTTATCTAACTGTTCATGACTAAGCAATTATTTAATGTTTAAGTTAATTGTTTATTGAGTTTATCAGCATCATATAAGCTCTCTGGTATATTGTTCCATTTCTCAACCAATAACACAGCATCAGCTGCATACAAAATGTACATATATTCACATCCTCTCAAAAACACTTCTAATGCCACCACAAACATTCCTTAAACATTTAACTAATCAAGGAAATTTCACAAACCCATTTTCTCCATATTGAACCATTTGTTAAGTATTTATGTTTATTCTCACCCTTGATTTACATCGTATCTACTCTTATAACATCGAACAACACAATTTTAATTCCATATTTAAACAAAATGTTTCATAATTTGAACATTCACTTTATAATATACTTCTTCTATATTAACAAATGTATAAGACTCTTTCTGATATTTATGTTTCTCAAATATTGCCCCTTACCAAAAGTCCAACTTCTTTCCTTTCAGTCTTGCTTCTTTTGTACAGGGAATAATAACAGTATTTTGTCACACACAAACACATTGTTCACATACATGTTAAATGCATTACAAATTCCATAAACAAATCACATTTTAACATTTTTCCAGTTGCACAATTTATTCCTACAGTTTTAACATTTTTCAATATTCTCAGAACATTTATGACTGTCTTTTTATCTTTGGAGGAGCATTTATAACATTCATTTCAATCATCAATCCCACAGAAATCTCTAGTATTCCATCCAGCATTCCTTCATTTCAGTTTCCAACTTTCTTTTAGTCCACCTTATTACATAACTTATTTTTGATTATGTTCACTCTGCTACAAATCCTTGTTCAGCCTTACCTTCTTCAAGTATCTTCCAGATGGGTGGGCTTTAATCCTCAGATTTTATAGCAATAAGTACAGCAGCTGGATATTCAATTGTTTGAAATGTACTCAGAGGGTAGTTTTTCTAAATTCTTCAACATTTTTACCACATTAATTCTAGTACATGTAGTCCTTAACTTAGAAGCATAATTGAGCCCAAAATTTATGTTGCTAAGGGAGAAATTTGTTGTGAGTTAAGGGCAAGCATTTTAAATTCCAGAGAGAAGCCTTTCAAAATAAGATTTCTATATATCATTGAATGACAAGTTACTGCATCCTGGATCATTGACTATGCTGATTGGGCCCTTTGGGATCTCAAGTGCCCACCATCCCTCATCATTGTCCATATTGGTTGGGCTTTATTGTATATTAAGTTCTTAATGATGAATCACATTTTCTCTCTCTCTTTCATTCAGACACGGCCATATATGCAAAGAATGTTTACTGAATGAGCACTAGTTATCATTTTTTCCACAATTCAAACAACACTCAATATATATATTTACAAATAACCACATAAGGCTGGCCAGGCTGTTTGCTGTTTATCACAAGTAAAATGCACAATTTGCTTCTGGTACAAAGTGGATTATTTTTCCAGTACCTTGTGAATTAAATAATCCTTCCTACTTGGTGTTCCATTAGCACTGTATTCTCATTACTACAAGAAAAAAAGGTTAGACATCCAGCTGAATGCCATTGAGTATGTCTATCTCTCTCTCTATTTAGGCCAAGATACTTGCATTGCCATAAGTCTACCTCATGTATTCTGTATTCAGTAACTTCATCTTGACTAGTAACCCAAAGGTGCTTTTCTAAAAGGCAAGTTGGCTTTCTTGATTTTTTCCTTGAAAATGTTTTGCTTATCATCCAAGAAGCTTCTTTAGTTCTGACTTTTGGTTGAGAAGCAAAACATTTTAAAGGATAGAATCAAGCAAGCCCACTTGCCTTTCGGAAAACTTTGGACCATCCATGACCTGGATGAGTGAGAATCTCCATAGACACTCAGCTAGCAACATTATAAGGAAATATTTCCCCTAATACATTTGGAGAACTGGATTTTGATCTTGTCTTTATTCCTTTGTTAACACAAAGCTCCTCCTTTAGTCATGATCTGCATGTAACCAAAATTATGAAATTTCTGTGTCAGCATTCCAAGTAATGCACTCATGGAAAGCAGAAATCTGAGGCAGGTAGATTCTTCAAAGGACAATTTATTGGCACAACTGGTGAAAACCAACTCTGAAGATTCCCATGGTTTTCACTCCATTAAAAAGTCAAAGTTTTCCCTTTCCCCAAGTTATCAACCACATTGTCCAATAGAGGTGCTGGCTGGCTGCTTGGTTACTCCACTTCTCCTCTCCCCAGCCACCTGTTGGAATGCCCTTGGTTCCCACAGAAAACCTTTTTATTTTGACTATAAACCCCCCCCATCCCTTTTATTGAGCCAGGTTTGCTTCAGGGTTGAAACTCTGGTTTTTTGTACATGCATGAAGGGACAGAGGTTGAATCACACTGTCATAATGGACATTTCATCACTTGCCTTCCTATGAATGAACACACACATGTGAATGAACAGCCTAAACTGTAAGCCCATGATATGCGTATTAAAGGTGGCATGTCACAACATTTTGGGTGACATGGCAGCATTCATCAACAGCTGACAAAAGCACATCCCCTGCTCACACAATTTTAAAAAGCTACAAGGGCCATATAGAATGGAAAGTATTCTCTGGACCCTCTGGAAGTCACAAAGTTTAACTTTGTTAAAGGTAATATAACAATTATATTTTCTTCCTTAAGCTAACACTATCTTATCACAATTTTAAGTTATACAAAATAAATAATACTATTGTCATCTAATGATGTTGAATTTTCCTCCAGTTTAAATAATTACCTTTCACATTTTTGAGCCACCTATTTCCTTGAGAGACGCTTTTTCCTATATTTATATCATACCATCAGCATCACTCCGTTTTTTTATTCTTTCCATATTTCTCACAAAGCAGACGAGGCAACAGATTTCCATTATGTTATTTGGAAAAGAAGGGGTATATTTATGCTATTCTCCCTTAACTATACTTTAATATATTAGAATGCATATGTTGGGGAAGGAGGATGGACTGATAAAAACAGTGTTGTGATACAAGGCTCGCTCCTTCCATACAAGTATCATGACATCATACACATGTTCAAAAGGAATGGAGCTTGTATCATGACACTGTGATTTTTTGTCATTTTGCATTCCCTCTTTTCATTACTGACGTGTCCAGAAAATGTGGGATGTTGAATTGGGCTTTTGTTACTTCTTTGCCAATTTTCCTGTAGTAGACAGTTTCAGTCACTTTCTCCATCCTTCCTTGAAGAGAGGTCATTGCTCAACAGTTAGACAACCATAACTATCTCAACCAACTTGATCTAGTTGGTACCACAATTATGGTAGGCTGTGCTTCCCTCTTGTCTGTTTTTTTCCAGCTGTTCTATCTTACATTATTTAATTTGAGGTTAATCTCCAATGAAGTTTGGAGGAGAAACAAGTCAATCAGCCTGGTGAAAAACAGATGAGAGTCCTGAAAAATCTGTCCTTTCCCATTATACTGAAAAGTTTTGGTTTGAGGATGTTTTCTTTGTAGCTGATAATGTGCTAAAAAGGCAGATGACAATACCAGTCCCATGCCTATGATGACAGAAAGCTAGATAATAAGCAATTTAATTCAACAGTTGCTCAAGAGAGATGCAGTAGAAGTAGGATAATTATTGGCAGTGGGGAGAGAAGATATTGTCCCGGCATTACTTTGGGACAACTCAAGGAAGAATTGAAATATTTTTATTGAATAATCAAGAACACTTTCTCAAATCTTTCCCTTTATAAGCAGTCTGATTGTTCCTTTTGGATTATTTCAGAGTATGTAATATTTGAAAAAAAAAATGAAGTGTATGTTTATTTTACTTTTTTAATCAACTCTTATAATAAATGGGTATATGGGAGAGAAGGATGAAGTTACTTCTTGTAATGTTCTCTTTTACATATTTTCTTTTTATTATTTCCTAGCAGATTACAAATATACAATAAAACCAAAGTTCTTGCTGTACATAATTTTGACATATAAATAGCAGTGTGTACAAAAGTTTCAAAAGAACCCAATTAAACTACTGCTAAAGCATAGGAGAAACCAAAGGAAACATGTTACATTACAATGAAAGTTTTATTGGTATTAGATAAAATAGATGACCAGCTTAGATGAGATTGATGTTTCCCACAAATTCACAAACAATAAGTTATTTCACTATTTATTTTGTCATGAAGACTGAATAGAGACTCCATGATTAGATGTAAGGTTAGTCTGGTTGTACAGATAGTCCACAACTTACAACCATAATTGAATCTAAAATTTATGTTGCTAAGTGAGAAATTTGTGAAGTGAGTTTTGTCCACTTTTACAACTTTTCATACCACATTTGTTAAGTGAATCACTGCATCTGTTAAGTTAGTAACACAATTAAGTGAATATGGCTTCCCTCATGACTTGTTCAAAGGTTGCAAAAGACGATCACATGAGCCCGGGGCACTGTGACCGTCATAAATATGAAACAGTTGTCGAGCACCCAAATCAGGGGTGGGTTTCTCGCCCCGTTCCAACCGGTTCGGTTGGAACGGGGCCGGCGGCGCCCTCGTGCATGCGCGCAGTGCACACATGCGTACTAGCGCCTGTGCGATGCTCCAGCTGCTCCTGGAGGATCGCGCAGGCACTGTATGCGTTCTGCGCATGCGTGGAAGTGCAGAACTCGTCAAAACCGGGTAAGAAACGCGGGCGGGCGGGTGGATCCTTCGGCATTCCCGGAAGTTACTTACTTCCGGGTTCGCCAACCAACCGGTTCGCGGGGACCGCCGCGAACCGCCTGAAACCCACCCCTGACCCAATGTAAATCATATTACATTTACACATGAGAAAGGGTCATGCCATTTTTTTCAGTGCCGTTGTAACTTTCGAATGGTCATTAATTGAACTATTGTAAATTGAGGACTACCTGTATTCATTTTCTGGTTGCCTACTAGTATTAAGTACTTACTAAACAAAATGAGCCTAGGCTGATGTACTATGATCTTAATCTTAGCAACTTAAAGCCAGAGTAAACAGAAAATGAGCTCATTTCTTCTGGTTTGCTATATCGCCTTGTGGGACATTATCTAATCCTGTATCCCATGCAAATCTTAAACTTCCTCTATGCTGCACATTATATAGCCATTTATTTGGGATAAGTACAACTGAATAAATAGGCAAGTATTGGTTTGAACTGTAACCTTGGAAGGATCAAGTCAAGATGGACTGGCTTTCAAAAACAAACGCTAAGTTTTCTTAGAATCGTGCATCTAAAATGCAATTGAAAAATTGGTGTTTCTCCAGATATTATTGAACTCTTGCTTCTACCAACTGCTCTCAACCTGGCTAATGGTCATGCTTCTTAACAACCACTCCACTTCTGAATTAGGAAAAAAAATGTTTCAGATCCATTATCCCTTTCCTCCACTATTTTAGCTAATGAGACCAAGAGTGATCTGAAATAATTTTGTTTTTGAAAAAACAAATCTTTGTGGACATTGTCTTTATAAGAATAATTATTTGCTTAGCCATGTTTCAGAATGTTCTGAGAAGTAATGTCTGGCAAAATAAGATACTATCAGCCTCAGCTGTGAATTTTGCCAATGGCTCTTTCATTCTTAGCTTTTTTTAAAAATCTTATCTATGTTTTGATTTGTCTCAAGCTGGGATCTATACCAGGCAGAAACAATAAGGGAGAACCATCTATCTACATAAAGTACAAGGTTGAGTATATATACTCCTGATAATTAAGAAGCCTTAGGAGACGGGCAGCTAGTGAGATAATTAGAGTATGCTCTGAAATAGAGAACAAGCAGTTCATTAAATATGAAACACTACTCCATAGTGTCAAAGGCTTAGTCTGAAAGCAAGGAGCTAAGTGTATTTGGCTGATCTTTCCAACACAAATCATTGTTGCTCTTCCATCCCCAAAACCTAAGCTGTCTTAATTCCAAGTTTGTGTGTGTTTAAATTTTGAATCACCAGCCTGTTGCTTTTTAAACTCAATGAGATTTTACCTGCGCACAAAATTTTAACTGAGGCCTAAGGGAACAGGTATTCTTTGAGGATTAGTGAGATTTTTTGAAATAGTAAAATAATTCCATATACCTCTTACATTATTTATTTATGTTGAAAATTTATATTGCCATCAAACTTGGTCATGGCAACTCATATTTGGTGTTAAAATTATTTCTTGAAAAAAGTGTGTTGTTTATAAGCAAAATATTAGTTGTTTTTTAAATGCCTCTTGATATGTAAGCTTGATTTCTAACAATTTAGTGTTATATGTTTGCTTACAGAATATTTGTAAATGAAAAGAAAATGTTGAGAATTGGGGGTACAAGACATCACCATAGTTGACAAGGGGATTCATACATCAAACTAAGGTACAATTTTAAACCATTGTTTTGTTCTCTAAGACACAGTTGGCTGGGCTCATATATCATGCTAAACCATAAACAGTGATTGCAAAACACAAAAGATAGTTTTGCACATTACATTTAGCAAAGTATATTAAACACAAAGCATATTATGGTTTAGTGCAATGTATTATGTTTGGATGAGGAATTGACTAAAAGAATTATCATAGAACACTAGAAAGGGAAACCTACACCTGTTCTGGCCCAGTAGGTCATTGATATGTGTTTATCCACCTATGAATGTTTTTTTGACAAAGGGAAAGACTTTTGACAATATGGTCAAAGCTCTTGGAATTCTGTTAATATACATTCCTTCTTCCCTCGGTGCCTTCTTATAGTAAGTCTGAAACGATATTATTCATTTGCTCTGTTATATGTATGTGTGATTTTCTTCTGTTAATTAAACATAAAAGCATTAACTATAGTTGTGTGAACATTATCCAGAAAAAACAATCCAATTAAGTCTTGCAATCATATTTTTTCTATGAACTTCTTAATGTACAGTTGGTAAGAATAGCAAAAATTGATGAAGAAAACATTGTTCATGCCTTAGGGTATATGAAATCTATTTATATATGAATAGGTCTCATAGCTCATAGCATTCATGGCTCTAACAAGCTTCAATCACTCCAGAAAGAAATTGAGCCCCATGTCGATTATTCAATGCCATCACTAGCCAGTTCTTGTAATGCCAGATATTATCTTCCTTCTGGGATGATAAAGTTTTATCCCATAATAATAGAAGTAAAAAAGCATGACAAGTTAGGACCTGGCACAATGGAAAGTATCAATGACATCATCAATTGATTAGCAGGGGACTCAATTTGCTATCTGAATAGGTCTGAAACCACATCTGGCAATGCCTAATTAAAATAACCACATAGTGAAGCCAATCAAACGTGTTTTGCTCCAGAAAAAAGAATGCTGACATGATTGTCATGATATTCAGATGGATTACAAATAGCCCTCAAATACAGGACATTTGTTTAGAATAATATTGCACTGTTCTTAAGATTACCATTTCTGGCATTATTTACAGAGTACGAAATAATTAGAATTTACTAACTGAAAATATCATACATTCCAATATCACTCTCTCTTTCTGTCTCTCTCCCACCCTCTCCCAATTGCTTGAAAAACAATCCAGTTAAATAATGTAGCATCGCACAGATGTTTGAAGGTTAACTACGTTATCTTAAAAAGTTTAAGGTCACAGGCATGAAACTTTCCTCCTCTATGTTAATAATCTGGCAGATTGTTATTAGAGAGGCTAATTTGGTCAAGGCCATATGATATAATTTAGGAAGGAGCTGATATGAATGCTCCCTGGCCCAAGTCAATACTCAAATCCAGTGTATCTTGGTCCAAGAGCACACATATCACTCTGATTCTAACTCTAAATGTAGTAGTGAGCGTGGTATACATGTTCAGGACAGCCTATATTTTGCAGTCCAATTTTACTGTAGTAATTTGTACTTTTTAATAGTTCCTTTTTAAAATGCAAACTAGCATGGTGTCTACAGTAAGGAAAACTATTCCAAATAGATTTGGAGCTGAGCCTTCTTCAGAATGTCACCTCTGTGCAATTTTTTAAAATGATTTTTTTAAAAAAGGTCCTCAACGTTTCACGCAAATGTCATACTTCTACAGTAGCCTCTCTTTTTTTCAGATTACTGCCTAAATCTAAAATGAGTTGTGGCCAATTTATAAATCATAATCATCTTCTTTAACCTATTATGTTTTTTCAGGCTTCTATGGAAGCCCAAAAACAGGAGTGGGATTTAATAAATAGCAATGAGACACTGTGCTTGGACAAAATACTTCTGGATAATTTTCAAAATGTTGACCTGTACAGCTTACAATGTAGATTCTCTCACTTTTCTTGGGCTGAAGAAGAAATAAAGGCAATATCAGGGGAGAAATAATTGTTGCCAGGGCACAATTATACTGTGGTTATATTAAATAGGACATAGCATTAGACTGAGTTGCACTAATAGTATTTCCTATCACTTTCAAATAACATCATATGAAATTTTTATCTTCTTTACTTTCCTTCTACTTTTAGTTATGCTATATGTCAATTGATCGTATTCAATTGAATCTTAAAGATTTAGATGTAGTACTTTAAAGCCTGAAAAATTGTTTTTCTCTTTCAGAAACAGGATGTTCTGCTACTTCCTGCTGTAGACTATCAACACAAATATTAAATGTATGACACACACAGTCACTGTAAATTTCACTCTTGCAAGTTACACACAAATTTTAAATGTGTTAGTAGTATTCAGAAACAAGATTTTCCCCCTTACACGGACAGAATCCAATCAGAGTTTCAAAGTGGATAAGGATCTGTTTCTATACTTTTGTGGGAAGTCAGATGACTGAATGACAGTGACTGAAACCAAAGCTACAATAGGGGCATCATGGGGACCACCGATTCATGCTTGTATGTTTAAGCTGAACCTGATTTACAGGTAACATTAGCAAACAAAGCTAAAAATCACCTGGTAGCATAAAGCATCTAAAACCTATAGTATTACAGTAGTTCAATGTACTATAAGAAATAATGTATTGGTTTTTTAAACACTGTTCAAATGTTATGCAAGGAAATACTATTTTAAAATACAATGGATAGGATCTAAAGAACAGCCTGCTTGCACCATAAAATCTTCAAACATGGTTCTTAATACCAGCCCTTCCATCATGACAAACTGCTGTTGACACTATGGATAATTTGAAAGCAGTTTTGTCACGTGGCATGAGTGTGGTTTTTCAAAACAAGTATTTTTTTTTCTTAGCTGCTATATACAGGTAATCCTCAAATTACGACCACAATTGAGCCCAAAATTTATGTTGCTAAGTGAAACATTTAAGTGAGCTTGCCCTATTTTATGACCTTTCTTGCCACAGTTGCTAAGTGAATTGTTGCATTTGTTAAGTTAGTAACATGGTTGTTAAGTGAGTCTAGATTCCCCATTGACTTTTCTTATCAGAAGGTTGCAAAAGCTGATGACCCCAAGATACTGCAACCGTCATAAATGTGAACCAGTTGCCAAGCATCTGCATTTTGGTCATGTAACCATGAGGCTGCTGCAATGTTTCTAAGTGTGAAAAACACATCATTTTTCAGTGCTGTTGTAACTTTGAATAGTCATTAAACAAACTGTTGTAAATGAAGGACCACCTGTATTTTAAGTTTTGTATTGCTGTATGTTATCTCAACCCCCCTCTGGGTAAACAAGAAGGAAACATGACTTGATGAGCTAAATCTGCTTTATTGTAAGGCCACATTAACAGAAACTTGCAAGTCTGAAAGTATAAACTTCCCACTGTTATTTTTAACTGCTTGATCCATTAGGGCGGGTCCTTATAACTTTTTCCCCCCTGATTATTAAGTCACTGGGGGCTTTTGCCTCTCTTGTCTGATTGTTTCCTAGGCAGCATGTCTTCCCTCCTTTCCCCAAGGTCATTCCCACATTGTTTTACTTTTATTTTAATTTTGTTTGCTGCCCAGAATAATTTGTCGAGATGAGTTGCTATACAAATTGAAAGAGGGGTGGGGGGAGGGGAAATGAATGAATTTGCAGTAAATATCTTTTTTTGCAGCATTTATTCCAGAGCAGCAATTGAACTACCTACAGACCTACAATGACAAATGGCATTGTTGAGGCTCAGAAAAAAATCTTGGTTTCATGTAGTCATTGTCTGTAAGCCGATCAGTGGTTATGGAATCTAGCAGATAGTTTGAAAAACAACACAGTAAAGAACACATTCACACCTTTGTGAAATAACTATAGCATTCTATACAAGTTCCATGTGTAAAAATAGAATAACCAATGAACACAACCATGCCAGATATGTTACATTAAACATACTCTGTTGGAAAGATTTCTAGTTGAACTAAAGAAGATTTATTTCCATCAAGTGATATACATGAGAGTAGGTACAAAGTTTAAAATAAATTATTTATCACGCAAACAAGGAAGGTAGAAAATTAAATTGGTCCTTGACAAGATTAAATTGCACATACCAATTTAATATAGTGACTTCCTTCAGATGGTAATTTTCACTTTAAACCTATTAATAAACACTAGCTTGTTCTATTTTAAAACCTCTTTTTAAAATGATGTATCTCATACAAAAGCAGGCAAAAAACAATTGATTCTATTTCATTGAAGTCAATGACAGAAGGATCTTCTGTAGGTTTATGAACTACCCAAAATGAAGGGAAGAACCGGGGCATTAAAAAAATAGACCCTTAGCCTCTGACTTTTCTTCCACTAATTTCCACTGGACAACCTTTTTGGTATAGGTCAAGGCAGCGTCCCACCAACTCAGTATTCTCCAGGTACAGTAGGCTGACTTCAACCCCAGTACAGGTAGTCTTCGACTTACAATTCATTTAGTGACAGTTCAAAATTATAACAGCACTGAAAAAAGTGACTTACAACCGTTTTTCACACTTGTGACCATTGCAGCATCCCCATGTTCAGATGATCAAAATTCAGATGCTTGGCAATTGACTCATATTCATGACCGTTGCCAATGTTCCGGGATGATATGATCACCTTTTGCAACCTTCTGACAAGAGAAGTCAATGGGGAAGCCAGATTCATTTAACAACAGTGTTACTAACTTAACAATTGTAGTGATTCACTTAACAACTGTTCTAAAATGGAGCAAAACTAACTTAACAAATGTCTCACTTAACAACATATAATTTGGGCTCAATTGTGGTCGTAAATTGAGAACCTGTACTTTCAGCAATAGACTTGCTGGCTGGCGAATTCTGAACATTGCAGCTTACACATTTGGGAAACGTATTATTATTTAGAGAGGGCTGGGCTAAGGCTTCTTTTTCTAGGTTGTTAATGTTCTGAGCCTTAAACTGTTTAAATCTGTACACACGTAGACACACACACACCTTTTGTAAAACTTTTAGTGTGAAATGCCTATGGCATCACTTGAGTGAATATGCTAAACAAAAGTATGGAAACACGATTATCTACTGGTATGCAATTGATCTTATTTTATTGTTATGTTCTGAGTGTTAAGGCAATAAAACTCAAATTATTGAAATTTACAGTGACTGCAAACCAGTATGAAAAATATCAATTTATCTATTTCCACAGATAAACTAGAAGATTCTTTGCACATTTTTGCATTTTTACAGTGTAATTTTTAACAGGAAAACTTGATAAAAATTTCTGATGCTCATTCTATCCTAAGCTTGCATAACTTTATGTTTACTATGACTCCACAGATATCTTTGTATTATTGATCTTGGCTTAGGGTTGTATAGATCTGATTTATGCAACAAGCTCTGATCTTAAAAAAATTGTGAGAATTCAACCAATTCCTTCATAAGGCAACTTACTCAAAGCATATCTTAGTAAATGCACCATCCTATAGGCATATCAAAATGAACAGGAATGTAGTTCAAATGCCAATAGCGCCAACAGTTAAAAAAAACTAAATGGGAAGTGATCATGACCTAAGATCATGCAGTTTTGGTGTCATACCTGATAGGCCTGGAACATCCTGAACTTTCAAATAGTCCCCCAAAGTACATAACTCATCAGTAAAGCTGTGTCTATGCTGAAAGGTGTCATTGTTTTGTGTATTTAAAACCGCAAGGATTTACTTTCAAACCGCGCGGCATGCCTTCTCACCCAGCTTATACGCGGTGGGGCGTAATGTTATTCCTTCACAGATTATAGTGACAGAACTCGTGTTAACCTTTAGTTAGAAAAGCGTTTCATCTTGAGACAGACAGACAGAGAGGGAGGGAGAGAGAGACAGACAGAGCGCCAATGTGCTTATTATGATCATCTGGTCTTTTACATGGTCGGCAAAAGAGCGCCTTGTTTTCTTTAGGTCGTCCAAGAAAAGGAAATCGATGCATCACACCGATTGGTTTCCATTTCTCTTTTGTTACGACACGTACAATGGCATCCTTTCTTATCTGCCTTCTTGCTTAGGTCACGGCTCCTTTCGAGTTTTTTCCCCTCCCTGTTCCAAGACACCGGTTTTACGTCCCGGCAACCAGCGTTAAGTCGCAACGGAAGTTTCCTCTCGGCGAACCGCCCCGCCACAGACGGCGGCCGCGGCGGGCTAGGGTGCGCGCGCCCTCTTCCGTCGCAGGGAGTGGCGGCGGCGGCGGCCCTCCCAGTCCCTCCTCTCTGGCTGGGGAGCTTTGCGGAGAGGAGGAGGGTGAGCTGTGGGAGGGTCTCCATGAAATAAACAAGCAGCCAGTGATTAAACGTGAACATGGCGGCCGCGGAAGACTCAGCAGCTCCAGCTTCCTCTACAAATGCAAAGGTCAGCGCTGGCGGCAGCTTGAGCGAGAGGAGCCGGCGACTTTACTGACCTCGGTAATGAAGCGCCGGGCTGCCGGGGCCCCTTCTTGCGGAACGGCGCGGGTGCGGGTGGAGGGTTGGATAGCAAGAGGGGCGCTCCCGGCTGTGCGCTGTCGGATAACCCGAGCTTGCGCGCGACGCTGCCGGGGAAGGCGAAGGAACTGCGGAGCTGATGCCGGGAAGACCAAACGGGGGAGGACGATCTGGCAGCCAGACTGGTTCCCCTTCTCCTGGCACCCCCCCCCCCCCAAGCCTCTGCGAGAGGGCAACTTGGGGGGATCTGCACCGAAAGGGGGGGTGTCCGTCTGGTTGTCTGCTGCTCCTTAATGAGGGGCGTGCGGTTCCCTCGAATAATGAATAATGGAAGGGGGAGCGAACTGATCTGAAGTTGGGCTTTTAACACCTTCCTCTCCTGCTTTCTCTTTAAAGAGAAGGGGCGTCCTCGGCCGTCTGGCTCGAAGGTGTGGGAGAAGAATAGGGGAGCCCCCTCGGGAAACGGGGGTGCTGCTGGCAGGGAAAGAGCTGGCTGCGCCTCATCTTCCTCTTCTCCTGCTCCTCTCGGGGGAGGTCCGTTCTGGGCAGAAGAGATTTTAGGGTGGCAGCTGAAAGCGCGCCCGCCTCTCTCCCAAGGCTTTCCCCGGGGAGCCCCACCCTGCCGTGTGAGGGGGTCCGAGCCCCTCCAGGAAGGGGAGGCGTGCAAGGGAGGTGACGGCGACGGGCTGTGACGGTGCAAGTTGCCTCGGTGTAAAATTGAGTCGGGGCGACAAAACTCTGTTCCTCCCCGGGCTTTTGTTGTGATTAACTTCTCCAACTTTGTGCGCGGCGGCGCGGCCTAGCAGTCCCCCTTTCCCGGAACCCAACTAGGCCCTGCCTGCTCGTCGCTGGGTGCGAGCGCAGCCCGGGGAGCAGCATTGCTGCTTCGTGTGCCTGGGTGGGGGAAGGGGACGGCGGTAGTAGTGGCGGAGGCGGCTCCGGCTGCGCTGTCGTCCTCTCCGCTGGGCGGCCTAAGCAGCCGGGTTGCTGGTCGGTGGGTTTAAGGCTTCCTGGGCGCCTCGGCTTCGGAAGAGCCGGGTGTTTGGCGCCTCTCCCCCCCCACCACTCTTTCCCTGTCCTTCTGGGCGGAATCGATCGCGCTGTGTACAATTATGTGGGAATAGAGATGGAAGCGCGGGGAGAAGCGTCACCTTGCTTTTCTATTTGGGACGCGTTTGGTTTAATGGGTCAAAGAGAAAAGCGTATTTCGACCCCCTCCTCTTAATTGTATTTGGAGAATTGCGTACGCCTCTCCTTTCCCGTGGCAGTGAGGATGTGCGCCTAAGCCCTTTTCCACCTGCTCCCTTGAGCTTTCCTGTGCAAGGGCGGGTGTTGGACACAAACAGCACATTTTTCCCGTAGCTTCTATGGAAGGTGTACGCAGTACTTAAGGCCCTGATTTCAAGAAGCACGGACGGTGGTGTTTTGCTCCCTGATAGGCAGAAGCTTTTTATTCCTTGGTCCTGCTGTTGCAAAGGCATCCAGGGTTATGGTTGTCTTGGTAACTTTGACTTTGTTCCTCTGTAGTATCTATTTTTCATCTCTGCCACTTTCCACATATTGTTGTCATCAGCCTGATACTGCGGCTTTCTTAGGCTCATTGTATTGGTGAAAGTAGATGACTAAAGCAAAGTTGACTAATAAAAATGGAATAATAAATTCAAACAATTATTGTTTACCTATAAATCACATTATGTATAGTTCTTAAATGACAGATTTATTTAGGGGACTGTAAACATGTTACTATGAATATATTTTGAATATAATTCCAAAACTTTCATAAAATGATAATATGACCAATTTTTTTAAAAAAATCATTCACTGAAAAACAGTTCACTAATTTAGAATTTTTATGAAGAAAAGCTGTTTGGTTACTAAAGAGTTGACACTGACTTGATGTGCATAGTAAAATTTTTAGAGTGTTGACTGTCTGGGACAGTCTCTGAAATTATATCAAAATTCTGAATATCCTGAATTACTAATTTCTAAGTGAATGTGAAGAAAAGTGTACAGATTTTAAAATTAAATATAGAACACTATGCATAAGTGTTCGAATAATTCTGGTTTCATTATGCTTTTGACTTCCTTTTTTAAAAGGAAGCTGGACAGTAAAGGTGTTTAAAAAAATAAAAAGATTTACAACTTCATTTGTAATTTGTGTATGTAAAAGGCTACTTACCTACACTAAATCTATGTACTGGGCTTCTAAGGCAGTAGCTCAACTTTAGCCAATAAAATATTTATGTGGCATACAAGACTGTTGATACTTGGATTACTGAATAACCAATTCTTAGTTACTTGTTCCATTATGATTTACTGTGTTTCTTAATACAATGACAAAATTACAAAAACAGATTAATAAAAATGTTGCTCTGTAAGAATCTTTTTGTGGTTGCAAAGTACCGATTTTCTTGTTCAGATGATGTTGTTGCTTTTGTATAGTAAGGATTTTTGTGGTAGTAACAATCACATCCCTTGTTACTTGTGTTGTTTAAGCGTGCAGCTTATTACATAATAAAATTACTGGCTTCTAAATTGTTGGGAGCCTTTGTGCTGATAGATTTATCTTTCTTTATTTGTATATAGATTTATAGGTAGTATCTATAGATTTAAATCATGAATCTCATTATTAAAACTCATCTTCAATAATGACGATTAAACTGCAAAGCAAAATCTGGTTCTTTGTGGCTACTTAAGTTTCTCTTGGGTAACCAACATGCTCAGTGTTACAAGTTGCCATATAAATTCAATAAAACCGTTTCTAGGATTTTTGTGATACTGTATATCATGGGTGTCAAACCTTTTGCTTGTGTGGGTCTCATTGAGTGAGAATTGTCACGGGACACATATAAATATATAATATAGTTAACATATATAGATAACAACTTCCTTTAAAAGTTTATGATCTACTGGGCTCTTATTACTAACTGTCCAGGTTATATGTGGATTGGACAAACATGCTGTATACTATCTTTTATTTCAGAAGAGGACTCCAGTGGGGAATAACTGACATGGAATCAATAATTACATTTGATTGTATTCATCATGGTCTGACTAAGAAAATGATACTGTATATCTTTCTATTTATTGTTTATTAATTTAAATCATGCCTTCCCTCTAGGACCGTGAGGGCGAACCTATGGCACACATGCCAGAGGTGGCACACAGAGCCTTCTCTCTGGGCACATGCACCATCACCAGCTGCTCCTCTGGTTTCCGGTGCCCTTCATGCGTGAAACCCAGAGACCAGGTGGCCTTTGGTTTTCTGGTGCTCTGGCATGCACGCTCCAGTTTTGGGCACACGGTGCCAAAAAGGTTCACCATCACTGCTTTAGGAGCTCCCTCTAGTTTTTACCTACAATAACCCTGTGCAAAGTATTGAAAAAGGCCATACCCTCTCAAGGACTTAGTGCAGCTGCTTCAGGAAGTTCCTTGGTTCTTATATCCCTAGGCACAGATAATATTGTCAGTGGGATGTTGATGAAGTAGCTATACAGGCACTTCGATATGGAAATGATTGGGGAAGAGCTATGCTGAACCTTTCAAAGAACACAGCTGCTTTAAAGCTTCAAGAAGTGCAGATTTTTTACAACAAATGTTTCAGAAAACACTTCTTTAAATACTTTAAAATACTTTGCATAGCCTGCCATAAATTAACTTACATATTCCAAATTTTCATATTATATTTATAGGCTTAGTTATTATACAACCTTTAGGTTGCTTCTAACATCTTTAACATTTGCTGTGTCACTATTCACTTTAACCTTTAGATAATTGTGGAATGTTTGACAATCTAGAATGCTAAAACGTGCTTTTGTGGATGGGACACTAATTCTAGTGTTTGGGTGGAAAAATAATATGTGATAATTATGCTAAATGAAGTTGATAAAATGGGTTTAAAATAGACTTTGTTGTAGCTGTTCTACAATGTTCATTGTCTTCTGTCACCTTTTGTTGATGATCTTGCCTCCATGTTGACATCTGTTGTAGTTGCAGCTATAATGAACTCTCCCAGGGTGGATTCACAATGCAAAAATTTTGAGATTTGATCCACAAGAAAAATGTAGGTGTTCTGAAATATTTATAAATATTGTGCTCTAAATGAATTGACTTACACATGTTTAATCCTCTTTACATAACAGTATAAAATCCATTTGTCTATTTGGCAAGTCCTTGGTGTTCCTTTCTCTGTTCGTTCTTGTATTAAAGAAATATCCAATAATACAAGATGAGATAACTTTTCTTAAGAATTACAATCTAGGTATGTTTTCAGTTATGGTTCATAAGTATTTTATTACTTTCATATCAAGCATTGAAGAGGCAACATGCATTTAAAATAATATGATTATAGGAAATTGTGAGCCACCCAAGATTTTTCTGTGATTGCAGCAGCACACAAATTTAGTACAATAGTACAATACATATGAGTGTGCCTTGAGTATGTTTGTGTGTGTGTGAGTGAGAGAGATAAGTCAGGCTTCCTCTCTGCACCATAAATGAAATCTTACTAGGTTAAACTATTTGTATGAAACAGAACATCCACTATCTGATTATATTCTTTAACAACCTTAGATAGTTGCAAATACTAGGCGGTGGAAGAAAATATGGCTACAGTACAAAAGAATTACTTGAACGTATGTGTATCTATAGAAAAAATGAGTGTGTTGATTATAGCTTTATAATTTGCTCTCAGGTGCATACTATCTTTTTCAGTGGGTGATTTCAATTTTACCAAAAATGTTTTGACTTGGAAATAAAGATAATACATTTTAAGTGTAGCTTACTAGTAATATGTCCTGTTGATTCTTCCAAAATATTATTCATTTAGAAAATGAAAGTGAATCTCTTAGCAGTTACATGTAAATTAAAAGATACTGTAAATAGCCTTACTCATTTGGGAGGAAAGTAAGCCTTGTTAATATGTTGCTGCTTTTGCATTTAGAAGCTTATGCTATTTAAGTGGTACAATATTATTTTAAATAAGTTCAGGATTCTCTCTTTCTGTCATAATATTTGTATGCTTCCAGGACAACGTTAGGTAGTAAGTACACTTGAGTAACCACTGAAATATCAGATTCATAAGTAACCACTGAAATTAGAGCTGTTCAAAACGGAAATAAAATAATTGCTTGTCATGTATTTGACCTTTCATAATGCAAGGTGGATGCATTCATGAGAATCAAAACAACACAATTTTGCTGAATTCTATGGCTAATTTCTATTTCATTTCAGTATATCTATAGAATGTATTCTAATTGGCTCTTTTGTGGGGGAATATAGTGGAAGGCATAGAATGAGTTGTTACCTAAAAATACTGCAGAAAAATCTTCTGTTCTCAGCTGAACTTAAAGAGGAAGTGCACCTGTGTGCTACCAATATTGCATAAAGCTGCTTCCTGTTTAACATCGAAGGTGCATCTTGTTTTATAACCACAGTTAATTATGTGGGTGAGCTGATTATATTACTTTTTGTCACATTTTACATTTTACAAACTTACTATTTTCCTCATATAACTCACTAATATTTTAAAAATCTTACTAAGTATTCAGAGCACATGTTAATAAAGTTGTGAATGTGCTTGTATTATTTCCAGGTACTTGGGACGGTACCAAAAAGAGTAAGCCAGGTAAAGTCCAGTTCAGCACCAGATTCACCACGTTCAAAAGAAACTCTGTTGGAAATTCAGATGAGCAGGTTCAAATGTTGTTGAAATAGGCAATTCTAGACTTTTATATACAGGTAATCCTTGAATTACGACCACAATTGAGTCCAAAATTTCTGTTGCTAAGCAAAATATTTGATAAATGAATTTTGCCCCATCTTACGACCTTTCTTGCCACCCACGTTAAGTGAATCACTGCAGTTGTTAAGTTAGTAACATGGTTGTTAACTGAATCTGGCTTCCCCGTTGACTTTACTTGTCAGAAGGAGATCACATGACCCCAGGACACTGCAATCATCATAAATATTAATCAGTTGCATAAGCATCCGAATTTTTTCATGTGACCATGGGAATGCTGCTACAGTTGTAAGTGTGAAAAACAGTCTTAAGTCATTTTTCAGTGCCCTTGTAACTTTGAACAGTGACTAAACAAACTTGTAAGTTCAGGACTACCTGTAGTCAACTGCAGTTCCATCTCCTTTCTTCTCCCATTCAGATAAGTTTTCTTCTGCTTTTCATGTCATCCGACTACTAGGAAAAACTTAACATTTTTCTCATGTACTATGATATGTAATCAGCCTATCTTTTAAATAATGTTTTAATATAAAAGTTCCATATTGTAGACATATAATGAAGGTGGTCTTTAAGATTGGTTTTTTTCTTGCAGATTATCCAAAGTACTTTTGTTGGGTTGTTTACTGTTAGTTTATTCGACAGTTTCTTGATCAGGATACTGTTTACTTGATTGTCCCAAATGTGCTTTTCAGGAGGCATCTGGACTTTTTTTTTTCTTTGAATATGTTTACTTCTTCACAGGATAGTGGGGAATGGAACACCCTTTGAATGGTGTGGGAGTAGGAATGGATTTTCAGAGAAAAAATTGCAGACTACAAGAACCAGGAGCATTACTCAGGTGACCCTGAGCACACAGATAAACTTCCAAGTGCTTCAGGACCCTTTAAAAGGATCCAAATGACCAGCTGTCTGCAAGGAATATAAATGTTTCCATTCCCTGAAGAAACTTCTTGGATGAGAAGCTAAACATCTTCAAAGAAAAAACAAGAAAGTTCAGTTGCTTCCTGAAAAAACACTTTTGGGACAACCATGATCTGGATGACTGAGAGTCTCTACAGACGTTACTTGATTGTTGGTCTGCTGCAGTGGTGTGTTCAATTTTTTTAGAATCTCTTCTGTAGATGTGGCCTGCTTTGTGAGAGTGGCTTGCTGGCCACAAGACCGGTTGGGAGTGGCTTGCTGGCCTTGTGACCACGTGGGAGTTGCTTGGCAATCATGTGACTGGGGGGCGTGGCCAACTTGTAAAATGTGGTGAAACCACTTAACAACGCTCTTGCTTAGCAACCAAAATGTTGGCTCAGAAACTCTGGCATTTGAAGCACGCAAGTCTTAAAGCTGTCAAGTTACAAGACCCTTGCACCCCTAACCCTTTAGGGAAAAAAACCCAGGGTGTTCGAACTTGACAGCTTAAGACTTGTGGACTTCAACTCTCAGAATTCTTCCTCTCACTCTTCATCTTGATGATGTGTGGATGGGCAGGGGGAGGGAGCTGGAACCGGTTCTAAACGGCACTGTAGATTGTGGAACCTCTTCTATAGAAGAGGTTAGAACTGGCAGGATCCCACCCCTGGTCTGATGTTAATCTTGGAGTTAATCTATGATGATCTGGATGCTGATTGCTGGTAGATAGATGCTTGAGTCTATTTGTTCCCTTTTTGGTTTGTTGATTGTCTCTTTGCATAATCTATAGATACTGTTTATGTCGTGCCTATCGAAGGCAGATTTGTCAGAGTGCCAGGTTTCTAGAAATTCCCTAGCATTTTGGACTTGGCTTGGTCTAGGACGTTCCCAGTTTCCCAATTGAAACTATAGTTAAGTCTGTCCATAAATTGTGAAATTAAAGAGCTTTCATCATATCTTCTGACTGCTTGTTGGGTTCATGGATGTGTTCTGCCAGTCTTCTGCCTGTTTGTCCTACATAGTGATTGTTGCAAGTCATTACACTGTATGTTGTAGGTGACCTCTGATTTTTCTTCTGCAGCTGATATAAACCCCACAACAATAAAATGCATAAAACTTCAATATTGGAAGAGTCAAAACTTCTACAGCAGCTGAAGACATTTACTTAAATTTCTATACTAGTGTATTACCTTGGTCTTTCCTAGTAGTCTCCCATTAAGCAACCACGTTGCCACCTATAACAGAACTCTAAAATATTCAGAATGTGAACAGTTCACACACAGGCAACTTTAAAAAAAGGATTGTTGATGCCATATATGTTACCTTCTGGAAGCGAGCTGTAAAAATGAATGAGAAGACAATAATGCATATACTACTTCTTTATTTTTAAAAACTTGATGGTGGAAATGACCAAAAATATTTTAATTCTTCTTACTTTCTGCTTATGTGAGAGCTATATATGTTAAGAATCCTGAAAAGTTCTAGAAAGTGGTGTCAAATTTGCATTGTTACTGCGGCATCAGGTGATGTATCGACTCCCCCCTTTACTAAACTGGATGTGGGTGTGGCCAGTGTGTCATGCATCTGGCCCATGGGTCGCAGGTTTGACAGCCTGTTCTAGACATACTGCTCAAAAAAACAAAGGGAACACTTAAACAACACAATGTAACGCCAAGTCAATCACACATCGTGAAATCAAACTGTCCACTTAGGTAGCAACATTGATTGACAATCAATTTCACATGCTGTTGTGCACATTGAATAGACAACAGATGGAAAGCATAGGCAGTTAGCAAGACATCCTAATAAAGGAGTGGATCTGCTGGTGGTGACCACAGACCATTCTCAGTTCCTATGCTTTCTGGGTGATGGTTTGGTCACTTTGAATGCCGGCGATGCTTAAAGTCTAGTGGTAACATGAGACAGAGTCTACAACCACACAAGTGGTTCAGGTAGTGCAGCTCATCTGGGATGGCATATCAATGCGAGCTGTGGCAAGAAGGTTTGCTGTGTCTGTCAGCGTAGTGTCCAGAGCATGGAGGCGCTACAGGAGACAGGCCAGTACATCAGGAGACATGGAGGAGGCCTTAGGAGGGCAACACGCCAGCATCAGGACCGCCACCTCGCCTTTGTGCAAGGAGGGACAGCAGGAGCACTGCCAGAGCCTGCAAGATGATCTCCAGCGGGCCACAAATGTACATGTGGCTGCTCAAATGGTCAGAAACAGACTCCATGAAGGTGGTATGAGGGCCCGACGTCTACAGGTGGGGGTTGTGCTTGCGTGGCACGACAAAACCGCGCTACGCAAAATAGCGGAGATTAAATCGCGTCGTAAAGTTGCGACGTCATCACCGCACGTCATCACCGCGGGGACAACAGCGCGGCGACAGAAGGGCGTTCTTTGCCCAAAGGTAGCCATCCTCTCCAGCTGACAGCGGCAGCGGGCACGGGGCAAAGCGGGCTGCACAGCAGCAGCAGCAGCCTGCGGGAAGGGTCCAGCACAGCCACGGGGGGCAGCAGGAAGCCACGGGGGGCACGAGCAGGGCCGCCGACGCTGGCGGCGGAGGAGGACGCAGCGGCAGCGGCGGCTGAGGCTCTCCCGGGGCCGGCGAAGCGGGCTTGCCCGGCAGAGGCAGGCGCCCTCTTCTTCCTCAACATATCCTTGGATGGGCGGCCGCCGCCACCGGGCAAGCCGCTTTGCCGGCCCCGGGAGAGCCTCAGCCGCCGCCGCCGCCGCCTGCTCTTCCTCCAGGGGAGGCGCCGGCGGCGGAGGCCGCCATCCAAGGAGATGTTGTTGAGGAAGAAGAGGGCAGCCTGCCTCCGCCGGGCAAGCCGCTTTGCCGGCCCGCGAGAGCCTCAGCTGCCGCCGCTGCCGCATCCTCCTCCGCTTCCTGCTGCCCCCGCGGCTGAGCTGGACCCTTCCCGCGGGCTGCTGCTGCTGGGCAGCCCGCTTTGCCCCGTGCCCGCTGCCGCTGTCAGCTGGAGGAGGAGGGTACTTTGGAGGCAAAGAACGAAGCATGCAGAACGCCCTTCTGTCACCGCACTGTTGTCGCAGCGGTAGGGTCGTTTTTTCTTAGCGCTTCAGACGCCGCGGATTTGCCTCCGCACTTATGTCGGCGCGGATAAGGGCATCGCGGTTTGTGGTGGAACCGGCTTACAGCCCAACACCGTGCAGGACGTTTGGCATTTACCAGAGAACACCAAGATTGGCAAATTCGCCACTGGCGCCCTGTGCTCTTCACAGATAAAAGCATGTTCACACTGAGCACATGTGACAGATGTGACAGATGTGAAGGGTCTAGAGATGCGTGGAGAACGCTCTGCTGCCTGCAACATCCTCCAGCATGACCGGATTGGCAGTGGGTCAGTAATGGTGTGGGGTGGCATTTCTTTAGGGGGCCACACAGCCCTCCATGTGCTCGCCAGAGGTAGCCTGACTGCCATTAGGTACCAAGATGAGATCCTCAGACCCCTTGTGAGACCATATACTTGTGCGGTTGGCCCTGGGTTCCTCCTAATGCAAGACAATGCTAGACCTCATGTGGCTGGAGTGTGTCAGCAGTCCCTGCAAGACGAAGGCATTGATGCTATGGACTGGCCCGCCCATTCCCCAGACCTGAATCCAATTGAGCACATCTGGGACATCATGTCTCGTTCCATCCACCAACACCACGTTGCACCACAGACTGTCCAGGAGTTGGGGGATGCTTTAGTCCAGTTGTGCGAGGAGACCATCTGCCACCTCATCAGGAGCATGCCCAGGCATTGTAGGGAGGTCATACCAGCACGTGGAGGCCACACACACCACTGAGCCTCATTTTGACTTGTTTTAAGGACATTACATCAGTTGGATCAGCCTGTAGTGTTTTTTTTCCGCTTTAATTTTGAGTGTAACTCCAAATCCAGACCTCCATGGGTTGCTAAATTTGATTTCCATTGATAATTTTTGTGTGATTTTGTTGTCAGCACATTCAACTATGTAATGAACAAAGTATTTAATAAGAATATTTCATTCATTCAGATCTAGGTTGTCTTATTTTTGTGTTCCCTTTATTTTTTTGAGCAGTGTAGTTAGGTTTGGCAATCCATTGAACTGAATATAGAAAAGGCTGCAATCTTATGCATGCTTATTTTTTTCAATAGGACTTTTACCGTATGCTTAAAGTGTAGATGAGTTATAGTCATTTATTTACTGATTCAAATGTTTTGTTAGATCTCACATTTCTGCATATGAAGACTAGTTTCTGCACATGGAATATTTTTGTATGCTTTATGTTAGAAAAATATAGATTCCACATTTTTTCCCCCCTGTTCATGTCTTCCTATACACCTTTTCATACGCTTGTCCATATCTTTGAGGAAGAGAATATAACTTGGTTTTCTTGGTTACTTGGGTTCAAGCCATTGTGCCATGGGAGGACTATCAATATAACATCTCTTAATAGTCTGTAGAGTCTCCATCTAAATATAAATTGTAGAAAGTCATATTAAAAAAATTAATAACTTGTATTCCCTATTGAAAAATTGGAGAGGACACCAGTATTTTTTGAAATATTTGGCAATGAAATTACTGAAATTTCATGAATTTTTGGCTATTTTTAAAATATAGTTTTAGCTTTAGTGCCTATAAGCCAACTTTTTTAAAAATACTTGCCAGTATGCCACAGTTTTGTTCTGAAACAGATAAAATAATCTCTAGGTTTTTCATGCAATGATGATTGGAATACTAAAAATTGTTACTAAATGCTATAATTATAGGAACTTGACTTTTAATAGTTAGAAACTAGGTTCTTAGTTTTTATCAATATTTATCATACTAAATTTTCCAGATATCTGTACTGAAGGATATTTAACTTTTTGATGTCATAAAATGTTTATCTGGAGAATGATTTGATTAAGTCTATTTTCTGAGTTAATTTTAAGCAGGTTAAATATAATAAGCATGCTCAACTGCATCAATAAATTGCTCTTATTAGAGCAGAGTGTAGCTGGTTGGATGTAACTAATGCTTGTACATCGTTCTTTTAAATGCTCTATTGAAGAGACTTTGTTGCTTGCAATATGAAACCCTGCATTGGGTTGGCTTTTTAAAGCTAAAATTTCTTTACATGTAAATGATTTCCACACAGAAAACATTGGGGAAAAAAGAGAATAATATCCTTTACAAATGGTGGCTTAAATTATAAAGAAAAGGGTCATTTTATAGCACTTTAGAGCAGGGGGTCCCCAGCCTCTGGACCACAGTTTACTACCGGGCTATGGCCTATTTTCAGTCGGACTGTGCAAGTGGCAAGCAGGTACGTGTGCACAGCCCACCGTTCTCACAGTCTGGTTCTCCTGCCCCACCTTCAGGAGGCTGTCAAGTGACAAAGGTTGAGGACTGCTACTTTAGAGTGACAAAAAAGTAATGTGGCAATATAAAATAAGCAATAGAATTTGATGTGAATTTATTGTCTTTTTCTTTGTTTTGTTTATAGCAAGCTTGAGATGTATCTGAAGATTGAAGTTTTCAAATATACAGCCAGTACTGATTTAACTGTCTCATTGAGTCTTGGTAAGTTGTCTTTATTAAGTTATCATTATCAGGAATGAAGCATATGGAATGAAGTGTTCCACAAAAAATAGTTCATGTTGTGTTTTCATTCTCATCTAGGTTTTTTATGTTGAAAAGAGGTTTCATATAGTCACATAATAAAAAGACTTATTAACTAAGTCAAATTGAAAAGCAGGCCTTGAAATAGATTTCCTACCACATGTTTGGACTCTCCCTTAGGAATCCTTTTGATTCATGCCTGGAGTCCTTGGGACTGGCCATCTTTCCTCACCTTGTAGAGTCTGAAGTGGAGATATCCAGTCTTGAGGTCCTAATGATGGAGTACCTGGCTCCATTATCTTTCTCTTACCACTCTTGCCAAAGAAAGTTCCTATCAGTTTTTTTCTGTAGTGGAAGCTCTAAGAAGGAACGCTAAAACAGAATCCAAAGCAAAATATTGCAATTATTTTGTTTTGGCTTTAGTAAAAAATCCTGCTGTTGCTTTGCAAAGCAGGTGTAAAAGTTAGTTCTTACACATTCCTTAATATGAAATCAAATCTGACCATTGCAAAACAAGGGACAGATGAAAACCAACCTTTTCACACAAGAGAGGAGATGGGTAGCCTATTTCATAGAGCTTGCTCTTGAAACATAGCAATCATTAGATATATTTCATTATGGCTTTGAGTCTTTTTTTCAGTACAAGTAACTTATCAGAAAGTCTTATCTCATGTGAGCTTGGCTAATTGGTTCCAGTCCTGCCTGTTGGACTGGAAGTCTGACAACAGCATCAAGGTATGCTTTGTTGGCAGCTTTGTTGAAGTGAGGCACTTTTTTAAAAAGCTTGCATTAGCTTCCTCAAAGTTGTATTTTGAGTTTATGTAATTACACCTTATTGTGAAAGTTTTACAATTTCAGTTTCATTTCAGACCTTTTAAAAAAATTGTAAATCTTTAAAACTCTGCAGGCAGACAATGAAATGAATAAAAAAAGTATCACCCTGTTTTCAAAGATAATGCCCTTGTCTTGGGGTTATATCTGATGGATTAAGAGTAATCCATCAGAAGAGTTTCTGATGGCTCAATCAACATTCTACCCCTGACAAAATCAGGGGTAGCAAAAAAAATTAGATTTCACCACTGAACAAAATATAGAAGAAACAATAAACAGTAACTATTTAAATATAAATATAGTCAGATTATTTTTGTTTACATTTGCACAATTTCCCTTTATATAAATTTATGTGGCTTTAGAGAGAATGACTTGGTTTAGTTACAAATAGATTACTGCCTGTCTAACTAGAGGTCAATGTCTACCACCAGCATGCCTGGAATAGAATTTACTATCACTTTTCCAAGCTTTTGTTTTTACCAGCTCCACTTGAAAACAAGGTAAGATTCATGCAGGCTTGTGGCTGAACAAAAAGTTTCAGAGTAGTAGCAGCATAGGCATATAGGAATTGTTTGTCCTTTTCACAATTACTATAATCTTTTTTAGGTTATTGTGTTATGATTTTGTCTTGTCAAAGCACAGTGCTTCCCACTGCTTTCTCATCCCATCAGTGATTTTTCCCCCCTTCCGGTTGCTTCCCTAGGCTAGTCTTTCTTCTTCTTCTTCTAATGGGTCCTATTGTTACTCAGCCTTTATATTTGAACCATCATCATCTTTCCATCAAATGTAAACATGATTAGCTATGATATAAAGCATAGTATAAAGCACCGGACGGATGAGTCTTATGTTTTGCCTGTGTCCCATTATTTTTGAATCTGAAAGTAGTATTAAAAGCAGTGTGTAAAAAAAAAATCAGAAATTTTCTGTTATTTAAAGTATTCTATTAAAAGAAAGATCAAACTCTTGCACCATCTAAAGTAGATATTTAAAGCCTACACTTTTTTGTCTTAGGATTTTTAGAAAATGAACTTTAATTTTATGAATAATAACAGTGTTTTTCAAGTTTTTGATATACAGGATTCTGATTGTGGTTGCTATTTTCTACTGTATGGTATTATATTACCTAGAAGAGTGGGTGATAACAAAAACTGGCAATCATCTCTACCATCTCCAAATGACTAGATGAAGGCAGATTTGTCTCCAGTGTCTGAATGAAGATAGTGAAAGAGCTACCCAAGTGACTGCTTGACAGTAACTGGTGCTAATTAAATACAGAGAGATAATGACACTGATTCTGGATGAAAGCCAGATTTTCTTTGGCTTTCAGAAAACTTAATTTTCTAGCTCTGTTTATCTGTTAGCTTGGTGTGATATTGCAGCTGAGTTGGAATTCATAGTGAAAACAATGAGTATCTTCTTTATGAAATTAGTTAATTTAATATTTATGCATTTGACAATGTATTGAGCAAAGAGTTGTTGATATTTTTAATTAATGATGTATCATTGTGCTCCAGTCCATCCCAATATTTCTTCTACACTGCTTGTTAATAGTTTGATTAGAAATCATCAGTTGAGATTATGCTATGTTCATATACAAAAGTACTTTATTTGCTCTGAAATGCTTATGGGTTTGTATACTGTCTAATGTTTGCGAATCGACACGTTCTATTACTTCTGTGCAACTGTAATCCCAAGATTAAGTCTCCAGGTTTGTGGTTTGCACTGCTGAAACAATTTACTTGTGTAAGAATTGCACCACAAATGTAACACAAAGCATTACAGGTAATCATTAACATACAGCCACAATTGAGCCCAGAATTTTGGTTGTACAGCGTTGCAATTGTAAGTCAAGTCACCAGGTGACTGGATTTGATTTTATGACCATATTTACAATGTTATTAAGAAAGTCATTGTGGTCATTAAGTAAGTCACTTGGTCATTAAAGAATTCACATGGTGGTAACTCCAAATCCAGTTCATCTAATGGAAAAAACAGCAAAAGGTTGCAAAATGTGATTGTGGGATGCTATAATCAGTAGGGATGATGAAGTAACTTCAAGGACAGGTGTAAGTAATGTTTTCAAGTCTGTCATAACTTCTAATAGTTATGTGACTAGCTGTATGTTAAGGACTACCTGTATGAAACATCTGCTATTCAGCGTTATGTCATGTATTTGAGGTATGCTTGTTCCAGTAAACTCAGTATTGTATTGGTAGCAATACAAGTTGCTGAAAAGGTTTTAGTTTTGTATAATTTTGCTTAATATTTGTATTTGTGAGAATATGTTGTGAATTCCAGAAGAACATATAGTAGATATAGAAAGTCTGCCCACACTTATTAAAATGCCAGTTTTTTTGAGATGCAAAAAAATCAGATCAAGGTAAATCACTTCAGGATTCTTTCGACCTTCAATATAATGTATAAATTACAGTTTAATTGAAAAAGAAGCTGAAATCTTTTAGGGGGAAAACATAATAAAAAATCTGAATAATATGGCTGCAAAATGTTCACACCCTCTTATAAGTGGGGATATGGCTATGTTCAGTTTTAACCAGTCATATTAAAATTGATGCTAAATAGTCAGTACACAGCCGCCATCAATTAAAGTGACTCTAATTAAGCCCATATGAATTTCAACTGTTCCAGAAGGGTTTTTTTTTTGTTTGCATTTACTCAGTTGCCTCTTACAGCAAAGTCCATCTTCTGTAAAGAGCTTACAAAGCATCAAAGGGATCTTGTTGTAAGATACCAGTCAGGAGAAGGTACAAAAAATGCTCCAAGGCATTGGATATACCATGGAACATAGTGAAGACAGTCATCACTAAGTGGAGAAAATATGGCACAACAGTGATACTAGCAAGAATTGGATATGCCTTCAAAATCGATTTTTAAAAAACGAAGAAGAAAACTGGTCCAAGAGGCCTACAGCAACCTAAAGGAGTACTGGTTGTGTATTACATGCGACAACAATCTCCTGTATCGTTCATATGACTGGGCCATGGGATGTCAATAAGGAAGCATTTTCTAACAAAGAAAATACCCAAGCCCAGCTACATTTTGCAAATGCTTACATCAAGTCTGACATAAGCATATGGGAAAATGTGTTTCAATCGGATGAGCCCAAGGTTGAACTTTTTCGACATAATTCCAAAAAGTATGTTTGGCCCATTAAACGGCATTCTGCATCACCAGAAGTATTCCATATCCACAGTGAAGCATGGTGGTAGCATTATGCTTTGGGACTGCTTTTCTTCAGCTAGAAAGCGCTTTAACTTTTAGTTAAGGGTAGAAGGAATTATGAACAGTACAAATATCATTCAATTTTGGCACAAAAGTTGCTAAAATGCTAAAGATGAAGAGAAATTTCAATTTCAACATGACAAAAACTCAAACCATACCTCAAAAAAAAAAAAAAAAAAAAAAAACAACCCAAACGAATGCCCTCACTAGAAGATGATCAAAGTTTTGGAATGGCCTAGCCAGAGCCCAGACTTGAATCCATCTGAAAATCTGGGATGAACTGAAGAAGACTGTGCACAGGAGATGTCCTTGCAATCTAACAGTTTTGAAGTGGTTTTGAAAGGAAATGTGTCATGCTGATAAGGCTTCTACCCCAAAAGACTGAATACTATCATAAAATCAATATGTGCTTCAAGAAAGTATTACCGTGTTTTTCAGTGTATAAGATGGACTTCCCCCAAAAGTGGGTGGAAATGCCTGTGTTTTATACAGCGAATGTTGTATGAAGTAGGTAGATAGATAGAATGAAGTCCCACCTACCCACTGACCCCCACCCTTCATCCTCTGCCTCCTAGCAATGTGCCTCCTTACAGCAAACAGCCTGGTTAGCTTTAGCACAGCCTGACTTTGCATGAGCAGCCGATTTGTGGTTGGACCTGCCTCCTGGAATACCGCTTATCAGCTGTTCCAGGCTGCGGGAATCGCCATCACCGTCCATCGCTGCTGCTGCCTGTCACTGACTCTGCACGCCCATTTTCTGCCACAGTGCGTCCCGTTTTTGGCCTCCACACGTCCCATTTTGGGCCCATTCTATGCGGCGGGGATCACCACCACTGCCTATCCCCACCACCTGGAACAGGCCAAAAATGGGATGCATGGAGGCTGAAAATGGAACATATGGAAGCCAAATATGGGACATGCAGAGGTGGCGATAGGTTGCAGCAGCGATGCATGGTGGTGATCTCTGCAGCCTGGAACAGCTGATAGGCAGTATTCTGGGAGGCAAGTCCAATTGCCAATCAGCTGCTCATGCTAAATCAGGCTGTGCTGAAGCTGACCTTGCTGTTTGCTGTAAGGAGGCAAATTGCTGGAAGGCAGAGACAGTGAATCTTATAGTCTGGAGCATCTTATAGTCCGAAAAATATGGTAATTTAAGGGAGTGCACACTTATGCAATCATGTTAAGTTTTTAATTTTTTTCCCTCGAAAATATTTCAGTTTGTTTTTCAATTCTATAGCTTAAAGGTAAAAAAAAAACACAGAAGTGATTTATCTTGGTCTGATTTTTTACATTTTTTACTGGGCATTTCAACAAAGGTGTATAGACTTTCTACATTCACCATACAAGAATGTTCTGCTAGCATTTAGCCATACCTTGCCAACCCTAGGAATATTGTTGAAATCCTGAATCAGTGCTTGGAAACTATGAGGATCAAAATGTGGTAAAATAAGCTTATTTAAACCCATTCAAGATGGAATTGTTATTCAGATTGCACCCTAACAATAGTGATTCCTGTAATTATTTTGGATTGAGTTGTTCTCTACCTGAATGAGTTAGTCCATGACTAAGTGTTCCTCCTGGGCAATTTTGAATAGAACATGGAAGGTTTGGCTGGTTCACCAGCTATAGTCCTACCTTACACAGGGTTGCCTCTAGAGATGGAAGGTAACAGCTGGTAGGGAATGGATCAGCTAGAGTGGTGATGAATTAGTCCAACAAGTGAAGGATGACATCTATTTATAAGTTGCTGCATTAGTTGCTAGTAGGTTTCCAGACCCAATGCAGAGTGCTGAATTGTTGTATTTAAAGCACTATAGTATAACACTAGTTTATATCAAGTAATACCTTGTCAGAATATAATTTCCCTTCTCAATTTGGTCATTGTATGCCATTTCAGTCTCTCTCTTTCTTCCCCTCATCCTCCTTTAGAAGTCCATGAAGTACATTCATGTGTAGTAGCCCATTTTTCTGGAAGCTTTGGAGGAGGGTAAGTTCAAAGTTTGGATCAAGTTAATAGGGTCTCTTAAATAGTTTTATTAGGATTTTTGTAGAAGTTACAGATTTATTATTGTATTGTCTTTGTTCCACTGTTCACTCCCCAGAGTTCAAGAGTGGGCTGTAAAATAAGTAAAAGCAATACAATACAATAGCAGAGTTGGAAGGGACCCCTTGGAGGTCTTCTAGTCCAACCCCCCGACTAGGCAGGAAACCTTATACCCTTTCAGACAAATGGCTACCCAACATCTTCTTAAAGACTTACAGTGTTGGGGCATTTACAACTTCTGGGGGCAAGCTGTTCCATTGATTAATTGTTATAACTGTCAGGAAATTTCTCTTCAGTTCTAAATTGCTTCTTTTTTTTCTTGATTAGTTTCCACCCTATTGCTTCTTGTTCTACACTCTTGGAGAATATCTTGTCTCCCTCTATTGTGGCAACCCCTGAGATACTTGGAACACTGCTATCATGTCTCCCCTATCCTTTTCATTAACTAGACATACCCAGTTCCTGCAACCGTTCTTCATATGTTTAGTCCCCAGTGCCTAATCATCTTTGTTGCTCTTCTCTGCACTCTTTCTAGAGTCTCCTCATCTTTTCTACATTGTGGTGACCAAAACTGAATGCCCGTATTCCAAGTGTGGGCCTACCAAGGCATTATAAGTGGTATTAACACTTCATGTGATCTTGATTCTATCTCTCTCTTTATGTAGCCTAGAACTGTGTTGGCTTTTTTGGCAGCTGCTGCACACTGCTGGCTCATATTTAAATGGTTGTCCGCTAGGACTCCAAGATCCCCTTTCACAGTTACTACTGTGAGCAAGGTAAACACTATATTGTCCCTGTGCATTTGTTTTTCTTGCCTAAATGTAGAACCTTACTCTTTTCACCATGCATTTCATTTTATTAAATAGTGACCAATATTAAGTTGTCAAGATCCTTCTGTATCTTAAGCCTGTCTTCTGGAGTGTTGGCTATTCCTGCCAGCTTGGTGTCATCTGCAAATTTGATGAGTTCCCCATATTCCTTCATACAAATCATTGATGAAGATGTGAAGGGTACTGGGCCCTAAAGCAGAGCCTTGGGTTAGCAATTGCATTTACACGTACTGTATTTTTCGGAGTATAAGACGCACTGGAGTATAAGACGCACCAAAGCTATGAAGAGGCAATTTAAAAAAAAAGTAGGCTAGGTAGATAGAGGGATAGAGTGGGAGAGAAGGAAAAAGCAATACAGTAGGTAGGTAGGTAGGTAGGTAGGTAGGGTAGGTAGGTAGCGTAGGTAGGTAGAGGGGTAGGTGGGTAGATAGGTAGATAAAGGGCTAGAGAGAGAGAAATAGGGATAGATAGCTAGATAGATAGATAGATAGATAGATAGATAGATAGACTAGATAGATAGATAGATAGATAGATAGATACAGTAGATAAGTCAGGAGAGAGAGAGTAGGTAGGTAGATAGATAGAGGGATAGAGAGAGAGAATTACAGTACGTAGGTAGAAGAGAGAGAGGTGGGTGTAGGTAGGTAGGTAGGTAGGTAAGGGATAGAGAGAGAAATATAGAAAGAGAGAGAGAGAGAAATACAGTAGGTACGGTAAGGGCGAGACCGAGAGAGTAGGTTGGTTGGTAGATGTTTCCAGATGTATTTATCCATGTGCTGGAGAAGGAATTGCTGACAAACCTTAAGACTTGTTTCTGCTGGCACAGCACTTGATCAGTGTAATTCTCATCAGTTAAAGAGCTTCCAAAAGGAAAAACAAAAAGTTTTTGCACTCTGCAAACCTCTGAAAAACGGCCATTTTTCATGAAACAAAGACCTGGTTTTTTTTTCAAATAAAAGGCATGAATAGCCAGGGGTTTGGGGCTTGCAGATGCTCCTATGGGTGCAGAAAACAGCAAAATATGGCCTGTTTTTTGTCAAAAAATGCATGCATAGCCTTATGAAGGGTTATAGAGTGCTGCTGAGGTCTGGGGAGGAGCAAAAAAGCCATTTTTTTGCTCATTTCTGCTCTCCCCAAGCCCCCAGGAGCTCTCTGAAAACCTTCATAAGGCTAGCTACGGCCATTTTTGGTGAAGGGGGCAGGGCTTCGGGAAGGCAAAAAATGCTGTATTCGATGTATAAGACGCACCCAGATTTTCAGCCTCTTTTTTTGAAGAAAAAAGATACGTCTTATATTCTGAAAATACGGTATATACCACTTCATAGTGCTTTTTGAGCCCCTATCTCAGCGGTTTAGTACCAGCATATTGCCCGCAATAATCTGGAACCTCGGAAGGATTGAAGGCTGAGTCAACCTTGAACTGCTCAGAATCGAACTCCTGTAGTGAGCAAGGAGTTTAGCCTGCAGTACTGCATTCTATCCATGGTGCCACCATGACCTCATGCATTGAGTGTAGGTAATTAGTTTGCAGTTTCACAGTTTGATAGGAAATATCATAGACATCTGATGAAGGTAATCAAAATACACTAAAATCTACAAAAAGGAACATTAAATTAAAATGTGATTTTTTAAGTTAATACATATTTTGGATAGAGCTGCTTTAGTTCATCTGAATAAGTTTCACAAACTTGCCAAGAAACAAGCCAGTACATCTTTTAAAAGGCAAGGTCTTGCGCCAAGAAATTTATCAAAATCTTCACTTCTAATTTGTTTCAAATTGCTAATTCATACTTTTGCACTCAATAATAATGGAACAACCTTTTGTTGTGGCCATAATGTGCCAAAATTCTAAATTGGTTCAGGAAGAGACGTGCTTTTCTGAATTGGAAAACAGATGATATACCCTCCAATCCATCAATCCATTGTATTTCTTGCAAGCAGGATGATTTAAAATTGAAGAAAAGTAAAAAACAAAAACCCCTTTCTTCCTCCTATAAGCTGCCCTTTTCTGCATTAAAGTACTTGGATTGTAATTCTTCATTTGGGTTGTTTCAGCACAAACAGCATTGCCTAACAAAACAGAGGAATTTGTGTGGTATGGTTAAAGTCTAGCAAATTCATAATATAGCTTTCTTAGCTCAGTTTTCTTTAATCATAAGCATGTATCTTAGCCTGAATTATATATAAGTATATATGATTAAAGGAAATAAGAAATAGGAGTTAGAGGGTAAGTAAAATAAGATTGAATAAATTATTGTAATTAATGTATTGCCAATCACACAACATATCGTGAACATTTCAAAATCTTCTGAAGATTCCAGTGCTAAAATTTATAACAAACTGTAATAATATGCATATTTTTGCAACAGATTTGCAACATAACTGCCCTGTTTGAATTTGCATATTCTATCCCAGGAGAATGAATTTCTGATACTCTGGCATACATCTAGGTGTTTGCTACTTTGGTACATACATACATACATACATACATACATACATTAACATAATACATACATACATACATACATTGTTGCATTTTGTGTGATAAATAAATAAAGGGAGTAGTAGTATAGATCTATTTCAAGCTATTTAGCTCTCATCAGCTAGCCATACCTTAATGGGAATCAAACCTGGGCGTGTATTACATATCAGGCAGTTATATTAGCCACTAAGCCACAGGATCTCTTCCTTTATCAGCTAGGCCAGGGAAATAGGTATGTATTTAGTGTCACAACCCCTGGTATGCCCAAATATGGGAGGGAGCATACTGCTTCCTTTCTCTGTCGATTGGCTCATCACAAGGGACCATCACGACAGAAAACCATTATTTTTTACTATCGCCTTTGTTAATTTGTGTGCATTTGTGCTGATAAATAAATAAAGGGAGGACTAGTATAGATCTATTTCAAGCCTATTTAGCTCTCATCATTAATCTAATAGTAAATACAGATGTGCATAAATAGAAGTGCTTCTTGACGTACAACTACAAGTGGGACCAGGAATTTCAGTCATAAGTTGTTGTGGTCATAAGTTAAGTCAGGCTTGATTTCTCAACTATTTTTACAGTGATCATTAAGTGAATCATAAGTTACGTTAATCCACCTTCCCTATGGGTATTGTTGGCCCAAAATTGTAAAAAATTGCAACTCCATTTAATTCCAGGATATGCAACTGGTTTGTAATATTATCCAGTTGCCACGTACCCTACTTATGATCTCGTGACCAGTGGGTAGTGTGATAAATACTTTTTCAGAGGCATTGTAACTTTGAACTGTCATTAAACAAATGGTCATAGTTTGAAGACTCCTATAAAATAATGATAATAAATCTATTTTGCTTTGATTATTTTAATGTTTTCAGTTCCATATATCTGGGAGTCCTAGAACATTATTGGCATATATATGCAGCTACATTACTAATGACTTACAGCTTTTTAGCTACCTACTCGATTTCAAAATTAAACACTTTAGAAATTACATTGTTGTTCATTTTTTATATTTATTTTATTTGCTTTACTAAAAAACTATTGATAATTTATAAAAGCAATATCCAAATACATTTCTAGTGGCAGCTTATATCAGCCTTTCGGGGCATTTGTTCACATTTCAGATAGACAATTAATTTTAAATATATTTTACTGAAAAGGGTTTTTATTTTCCATTTTTTATTTTCATACACTCACATATATACTGTGCATAGCCGGGAGCCATAACACATTAACAGTAATCACAGCAATTCCTCTTGTCAACAATACCACAAAAATAGAACCCCCATATACCTCTTCCACTCTCCGTACAACTCTTCTTCCACCCCCCTCCAACTTTCTATCTTCCCACCATCATCCCCCTCTACCCTACTTCCCCTCCCCCTCTACCCACTCCTCTCTCCCGATTCCATCCCCTCCCTGCTTCCCCTTCTCACCTTCCCTCCCATCCTCTCTCCCACCCTCTCTACCCATCTTCTTCTATCCACTCCTCCTGCCCCTTGGTGTATTTCCACTATATGTCAATATACTTAACTTAAACTCCTATTTTTACAGAGAAATTTAAAGAAAAACAGTATACATGTGAAGTTGCATTGCATTGAAATCTAACACATCGTATAGTATAAATCCCTCCCTTCCCCCCCCCCCGACTTCCCAGAGCCCATACACGGTATAGTTTTTTAACAAACACAGTCTAAAATCTATTGAGAAAAAAGAAATAATTAAAAAGGTTAATCACATCTCTACATCGATCTTAGCTTCTCTTGTACGTAGCAAGAAGAAGCGTAGCAATTTTAAATATATTCTACAAGACTTTTTAAATAGTTTACATCAGTATACAAATTTGGTAAGAATCATGGTCAGATTATTGGAACAAACAATAATAGTGACTAGTATTTCAGTCTACATTTTATTCCTATTATATGTTGCTGTACTTTTTAACAGCTAATTGTGACTGAAAAATTCACCTCTTAAACATTTTTCTATAAAATTTTAATGTCTGGATTCATATTATGCAAATAATCATGGTTTGCTGAATATCAGATAGATACATTCTAAACTAAAACAAGTATGGCATATTGTTTCGGCAATATGTATCAATTCTCTAATATCTTAATTTTGTAAATTTTTCCATAACTTTGCTGGAAAGCTTTGGTCTTTTGTTTTAAAGCCCTCTAAAGTTTTTATTAGAACTTAGATAATGATGCTGGTTTGGACTTGGATGGAATTTGTCTCTAGAATTCTGATGTGTGAATATTGAAATTGAAACATGCAGGATTTAAGCTACAAGATTTTAGAAGAAAGCATACAGATAAATGAGAATGAGCTGTTTTTCATGCATACTATATATTAACTGTAGGCTAAATATAAGGAATTATTCACGATTTACTGTTTAGACTGGTCAAACTGGAAGTGTAATTAATAAATCCTGATTCTTTTGCTAAAGAAAATCCAAATCTGTGTCTACCTAAAAGATATTGAATCAGGCTTAATGAGAATTTATATGACTTGTAAGCCCACTACCTTTAAAAAAAATACTGGAAAGTTTAAGAATATGGTAATCTATAACAAGGGTTGGTTTAATAATATGACATTCAGAAACTTTCCTCTAGACATTACACCTTTTCAAACACATTTCTAATATTGGCATTACTCCATTTATAGTTATGCTACTTAAGTTCATATATTTGTCCCCAGTAAAAGAAAATCTACTTATATAATAATATGTTAAAAAATTAATAAGGAATACTTTAAAAGTATGTTTAGGAGTAAAATTAGATCACTTCTGAAAGTTGTGCAGCAGTTATTTTGTCTTGTTAGTCTTTTAGATAAGTAACAAGTCAACTGGGATGAAAATGGAAGAACGAAACATTTATTATGTCCTATCTAAAATAATACCTCTCCTCTGAGCACTCAGAAATGAAGAGATATTTGTGTTTCTGTTGAAAACTATTGGTGTACTTGTTTCAAATATTCAATAATATAAATTCAATATAATTTATATTTAAATACATATTTATTTTCTTATTTAAGCTTAATAAATACGACCCCTAAACAGTGAGGGTGCATGTTTTCAGAAACCAATTGGAAAAACTCGCATGCACAAAAACATCTCTCTGTTGCATGCACTCGTCAGGGCCGCATTCCAGAAAAGTCACATTTCCAGGTTCTAGCATACATGCATGCCAGCGGTTTTTGGCACTGCCACGCATATGAAGGGATCGCGCTCTGGAAAAGCCAAACTTCAGGGTTTCTGACATGCATGCACACCCAACAATCATCTGGTGGGGCGCGCATGCCCCCCACCAGTGTTTGGTACTGCCGCGCAGGCGAAGGACATCTGATCATTGCACACACATGTGCTCCAGAAACCCAGAAAAACAGGCAAGGCCATGCGTGCCAGGTGACATGAAGTTCGTGTGCCACTTTGGGCATGCGTGCCATAGGTTCTCCATCACAGACTTAGAAGATACAAAGAACAATATGATTTCAAAAAAGAAAATATGAGTTAACTTTCTCAGTACATTCTTTAATTGACACTGATATAATGTTTTTTCAAACTCCTTTTGCACATTTTACATACCCATTTGGTTTTAAAAGTAATATTTTAAAAGATATTTTACATTGAGCCTATCTTGCATCAATTCATCTAGGTCATGTCTCTGATACTTGTGGCTGCATAAGCAAAAACTGTTTTTTGAAACTCTCCTCATCTTGTTTCATTGCATTAGAGATGTCAGGGTTGATTGTAGACCTGGTCAGGACTGTCAAATGTAGTAATTTAATTACTAAATGCAACAATAGTGCCAACTTTAGGATGAATAAAGTCATCTAAAATATGTGTTTAAATGCCATAAAAATAACAAAGAGTTATATAGTTGCATAATTACTTAGTGAATTTGTTAAAATACAATTGAGAATAGCTTATTATTTAAGGAGAATGGATAAATACTGAGATATTGTCATGTTTCCTAAGAATGGTAATTTAATACTTCATTCTCATTCCAATATAACAATACAGACCTGTTTTGACACATCTGTACAAAATTCTTTACCAAGAATTTGGTTGGTTTCTGTATTTATAACTTTTATAAAATAACACAATATACTTTCATAGAATTCCACTGAACTCATGAGATTTTAACTAAGAATAATATTCAGTATAACTTTCATCTGTAAAAACAGACTTAGCATGTTTGACAATACTGCTGTTGTCTTGAAAATATTTAAACTAATTGTAAACTTGAAACAATGTATATCTGCATTGTATGCCAAATGGATATGTGAAGTTACAGTCTGTTAAGTTAGGCATTCTTGTGCACTCCAGATTGTTTGGATTTCAGATATCATCAGATTCAGATAGCAGATAGAGTAATAACAAGTGACAGTAGAAATTGCAGCCCCAGTATAGCTAAAGACACCAGGTTGTCATTCTCTTGGTAATAACGTTGTCCAAAATATTCGATATTTGCATTTTTGTGTGCTTTAATAAGTATTGAGTCAGTAATCAATCAGTCCTGGTTTCCAGAACAGTTAAATTTGTTCAGTAAAATGTTTTAGTCTTGTTATTTCCACTATACCTATTCAAACACAAATTGCAATCTGTTTATTTCCCAAAAGAGAGCAAACACTATCCCCATTAAACAAAATGCACCGTAGCATATATTTGAATTTCATATAGCCTTAATTCCTGTGGGGGTATATTGAGAAACTAGTTTAAATATACAGTAGTAATTGTTAATAAAGTTCACCAATTCCCTTAACATAGGTTCAATGAATACCTTTAAATTATATTGCTTGTAGCTTTCAAAACTGGAATTATTTCATTTGTTTATATTAATCATTAATCAAATTTGCAGCTCTTTAAGGGCTCTAGCATTTACATTAGTTTAAGAGCAAAAGCGACTCTCGCCAATAGATTCTTAAGCCAATTAGAAGATTCATTTGCATTCTACTCTAAGCAGTTTTAGAGTTTCTTTAACTTCAGTATTAATGCTTCAAATTACATTTAAGTAATTCATTTTAAGCTGGTGTTAGAGTTATCAGGCTTGTATAGTCTAATATCATCTCCTTCCAGATGGAATACCTAACCAGATTTTATGAAAATAAAATAAACTTTCATATGTAGAGTGCCACACAGAATAGTAATGTTTAATTTTTTGATACATACTAGTGTAACTGCAATAGAGAGTTGTCTATGGCCGTGATGGCGAACCTATGGCATGCATGCCACAGATAGCACCTGGAGCATTGTTAGGGCACACATTGTCCTGTCAGCTGGCCAATGTGCATGTGCGTGCTGGCCAGCTGACTTCGGCCTTATTTTGAAGCTGTTTGTTCGCCCTTCGGAGGGCTTCCTCGAAACCTCTGGAGCGTGAGAAACCGGCCCTAAGGGCAATCTGGAAGTTCAGCAATGGACCTTCCAGTTTGCTCGTAGGACTGTTTTTCACCCTCCAGAGCATTCAGGAGGCTTCCCTTCCAAACCAGAAGTAACCATTCCCAAACTTCGGGATTATCTGTAGGTCAATTTTTCAACCTCCAGAGGCTTCGGAGAAGCTCCTGAAGCATCCGGAGGATATTGGGGGGGGCAGGGGAAGCTGTTTTCACCCTCCCCAGGCTCCTAGTGCCAAAGTGGAGGGGCGCTGGTAGAGTGCACATCCACGTGGGGTATGTGTGTGTCGCGCGAGGATAGCAGCATGGATGTGCCACGCCCGCACACCACCACCCCAGCACTGCCCCCGCTTATGGCACGGGAGCCAAAAAAGGTTAGCCATCACTGGTAAATGGTATGCCTAATTTCTGCTGTGGGAAATTGACATATTCCCTCTGAACACAATAAGTATATGAAGAGTGTCTACTGTAATCAACTACATTGTGCCTATGGGAAATTGAAACCAAACCCTCAGACTTTCAACATGACTTAAGAGAAGTCATGTTTACCACTTCTGGCATATTAAGATCTATAAACAAAAGTATACTCAAACAATATGCTTTCAAACATTTTTTGCATTATTGTTCCCTATATTAAAGTTAGTACTAATGCAAAACTAATAGCAAAATAGCTCTATGTTTAGACATCTTTGTGTTATTGAAGCTCAGGCTGATGGCTGATATTGGGAGACTATTCTTAAAGCATCAATCACTGTAGCCATGGTAGCTTATGGTTGCCAAAACTATGGTTATGTTTAGTTTAGTAACAGCAGATATCAGACTAACATATTTTATTAAAAAGTATATAATTTTTTGAGTTATAGCTTACCTCATCAGATGCAGTGACGTTTTTACAGTAGGATTAAATTGATATGAGGAGGGGGATAGACGGAGGAAGACAAAAGGCAGGTTAGTTATGTATGTCAAATTTCCAGAACATTCCATTACAGACCTATGAGCAGCCATCTTGGAAAAAAAACACTTTTACAGTACAATAGAGCGAGAGAGTTTTGAGCCCGCATATATCTCAGGAGACATGAACAAATACAATAGATTTAACACAGTGAAATTTTTAATTGTGTTATTGTGTATGTAAATTGTGTATTTCAATTGCCTGTTCATAAACATTTAAGTATTTTATTGCACTATGCAAATTTTTATTAAACATCAAACTGATGAAAAACCTGATTAAAGCTTTCTGAAAATATGAAACAAGCTTAGTCTTATTTGAGCACTAGCATAATTCAGCAAAACTAAGGTATTGAATAGAATTCTGCTGCATTGATTGTAAAAGTGAATGTTCATTTAATTTACCATAGTTGGAGTATATGTTTGCAAAGGATATGGTCATTTCTCCCCTTACCCAGACAATACCATCAGAGTATTATAAATAACAAGTCCAAGCTATATCTTTCTTTAATTTTTCCTCATGCTGCATTGTTAACTAGATGAGAATTCTAGAAATTGTAATCTAACTTCACCACTGGAATACTGTCAACTATCTGTAAAAATTGTGAACTGCTTGGTTTCATGTATCATGTATTAATTTGTTATGGCTTTATACATTTCACGAGTCCAGTACTTATGAGGAATAAACTCCTATTAGAGTAAATTATTATGTATTGTAACTGTGTTGTATAGGTCTTTGCAGAATGAGAATAATAAGGTAGAATAGAAGTTACATGTCAACACCTTCCTGTCAGTGGTGGGTTCCAGATCCCATTGCAACCGGTACGTTGCAATGGGGCCTGGCGTAATCCACATGAATGTGAACGGTTCGTGCACACATGCACCCAGTGTGTGCATCTGTCCTACCATCCAGCGACACCTTCACAAGCTTCTGCGACATTCCAGCTGCTCCACAGAGGGGTGTGCAAGCATTGTATGCACCATGTGCATGCACAGAAGTGCCGAAGGGTTTAAAGACAGATAAGGAGGGCGGTACCTGGTGCTCCGGGCAGGCTCTGGTACACCCATACCGGGGTGTACTGCCTGCAACCCACCACTGCTTCCTGTTTGCCTTAATTTATTTGCTTGAATATATCACAGTAGAATATTATATAGAAAAGAGGAATGTGATGTCTCTTTCTTATTTGATTGTTCCTTCAGTGAGGGGGAAGTAGGTTTTGCTCCCATTGACTGTTATAGTTTCTCAATAGCCTTAGTAATACTATACAAAATGTTTATATTTAGAAATGAATTCATTGTATTTATGCTGTTTTCCATATAGAAGAAAAAATTGTGTGCAAGCATTTTAAGATATAGCTTATTTTCTCATCTGAAGTTTGAAATGAGGCACAGTGACTTTCCTCACAGAACAATAATATTGATTGTAATTTATTCAGCTTTTTGTTGATCAAATACATAATTCAATATGGTTTTTATTGTGCTTTTTATTAACATAGAAAATAGACACCCATACAAAGAAGAATGGAGGAGGAGAAAAAAGGAAGACTACATGAAAGGCTAATTTTATCCATGAGCATTCTTACATTGAAAAGAAAAGCAAAACTTTAAAATGGATATACTTTAAAGCATGTCCATTTCCATTCTTCAGTATTAAGTGTCCCTGATATCTCCTGTGGCTTGGTTATATTTGACTTGTATCGCTGCTTACCTGTTTTTTAGCTCTTTTCCAAACAAACACCACTTACGTGTATTATAAATCTATAATCTAGATTTCCACAAAATAAAAATTAGGCAATGCAAAGGGTATAAAATCTCCAAGGCATGAGCAAAGTTTGCATGAATACATAAAGCATCTGTGTATCCACAGACAGTGGATAAAATTAAATTGTGAAAGGGAGGGGAAATATAACTATACTTGAAAAGAGGTTGAGATTGTTAAAATCAATGGTTTTGCTTTTTTCGGTGGCACAATGATTTAAAAAAAATACTAGACCCATTGGGATACCATATCAGACATATTACCTAAACAGGTAAACAGAATGACCAAGGGCAAGCAAAAAAACAAAAACAACTTCCAACTTCCTTCCAGCTTCCTCATTGAGTTTCATTGTGAGAATCTGGCAGGGAGTATTGGAAACCTTCCCTTCCCCTCCCTCCCTCCCTTCCTCCCTCCCCTTTCCTTCAGTGAGTGGAAGGAATGGGTGGGGGAAGTAGTAAGGGATTGGGAAACTGTCACAGAATATTAAAAACGAAGAAGCCAGAGTCTAGCAGCTACAGCCATTAAACTAATACAACCAAAGCTTCCCCAAATTTCATTCCCTTGGAGTCAGGGGTCCTGGATTTGGGACACATTCTGTAAATTATCCCATTTGAGGTAGCTTGGTTCAAAAATTGTTGCCCCATGATGCAGCATTTCACCCATTTAAAGGCCATGATAACAAGAATTTATATATATATATATATATATATATATATATATATATATATATATATATATATATATATATATATATATATGTCTCTAGTTGTTCGGGTTTTCTCCCGCGTAGAATTGGAGATGTCTTGGCGACGTTTCGACGAAGTCACATTCGTCATCTTCAGGCTGCTGCTGACTACTTCAGGTTTGGTGTTTCCAGGAGTACTCCTGGAAACACCAAACCTGAAGTAGTCAGCAGCAGCCTGAAGATGACGAATGTGACTTCGTCGAAACGTCGCCAAGACATCTCCAATTCTACGCGGGAGAAAACCCGAACAACTAGAGACCTACATACTAACACCCGCGAAAACCTCAGAAAATAAATATATATATATATATATATATATATATATATATATATATATATATATATATATATATATATATATATATATATATATATATATATATATATATAAATAAATAAATAAATAACAATAACCCAATTTGTGTCAAGTGGCAGCTCCTGTCCTGCCATCTATTGCCAGAATTCCTAATCTGTCTTGAAGTGGTCAAAAGTATTCATCTAGATTTTTTTAACTGCCTATGTGTCTTTCCAAAGAAGGATTCCTCCTTCATATGGATACTTTTTTTAAGGTGTCCTGTAGAATCTACCTCGCTGGAGTGAATAATTTTAAAGTTAAATTTTAAACAGTATTTGCTGCTATCAAACAAAAGCATCAGTGACTAAGTTTGTGCAAATATCTTGAAAAAAGGTATTTTGCAACACACAGGAGCATATACAAAGCACCCTTCTTCAGATCAATAAAGCAGTGACATCAGAGCTGTTGTGTTGTGTGCATGCATAGGGGAGCCCTTGTAAAGCCTGGGAAAAGAGAGATGGCTGCTTCATTGTGTTGTGAAGAAACTCTCAAAGGATTTACATAGATAAAAACAGTAATATAAGTGATCTCTGGAGTTATGCTCCATATGCCTTTCTTAAGAAAAGAATCCTTAGGTTTGAATAAGGGGGTGGCCTAAAAATGCCTAAAGGCTTTTAATTTGAAAAGAAAACAAAAAGACAAGAGATTAGAGAAAATCAGTTAATTGTTTGCTATTATGATGACAACTAAAATGCCAAAAGGCTTAAAAGCAAAGTCAATATAATAAGGAGGAAATGTAGGAAAGAGAATTAAGCCATGTTTTAACTTGTGTCTGTGAAGGAGTAAATGGTTTTGAAAGTTCAGGTGTGCATTTTAGATATAACTTTTGGTAGTTGAAATCCGGCATATACTTTAAGCGTAACATATGTTTCATTAGTATGTTTATATATGGAAAGAAATAAAGATGCCCCATACATTTTTTATTTCTATAATATAAATTGTATTATGTGGGACTTGTCATTAAGTTTTGCCTCTTTATTTTAATCTTGTCCTCTACCACACAACATACAGTATTTAACCTTTATTAAACCTTTAGTAATGAAGCCAAGGAAGTATCACTTATCTCTTCCTGTTGCCAATTCTTTCAAGTTGTGCTAGCCAGTTTTCCTTGTGATTCACAAAGGTAGTGCAAACACAACACTAAACAATGCATAAACAAATGTTATAAGACTTATGCTAAGAATGAGTGTTCTTCCTCCTGTGATTTAATTGCAGGAATAAAATAGGAAGCTTTTCCTTCTGTTTTCATTAAATTACTGTTATTTAACCTGTGCAGTTTTTGTTAGTCTTAATTATGGTTAATATTAAAAGCTGCTTTCAAATCTTGTTTTGGATCTCGTTGCAAATGTGAGCATGGACCCCAGGACACTACAATCATCGTTAACACATGCTGGTTGCCAAGCACCCAAATTTTGACTATATGACAGCAGGAACATTGCAAAGTCATAAGTGCAAGGACCAGTACTGAGTCAAATCTTTCAGCATTATTGTAACTTTCAAAGGTGTCAAACGAATTGCTGTAAATTGAGGCTACCTGTGTGATTACCATTTTATTTTTCCTAGAGCCTTATCAGATATCCTCCCTCACTTTTTAAGTTTTTAAAACTACAAAGAACAATCCCCATATCTGGTAATAATCTTTTGAGATCTGAGAAAAACTGGATTTAATTGCATGCAAAGATATATATCATTTAGGATACAGATGGGAGTATAACTTACTTTTTTTTCACACTAACTCTCATTCTGTGGTTAGCTGGGTTTAGATTTTTTTACTGCTATCTGGTGTCAACATTTCCTGACAGCATGACGAGAGATGGACTTCTAACCCATCGGCCACGCTGAACTTGTGGGGAAAATGGTTATTCTAACCTTCCTATGTTTTTCTGCAAGAGTAATGTTTACCATTTATAAAAAAATACCTTTGATGGAATCCTATCAGTTACTGAGCCATCCAGGTAGACTCCCTTTCATTGAATGTGTTGAAATGTAAGATAGACACTCTGGAACTCTTTATTTTAGATTCTTGCCTTTGGAGAAGAATTGCACTCAGTGGCATAAATGGGACTTCCAGCTCTAGGTAGATCCTAAGAGAGTAAAATGATATAGAAATAGATTGTAGCCAAAAAAACAATGCTATTGTATTTGAGTTGGACAAAGATGCAGTTGTGTTACTGAAGACTTACACTTTTGAATTCTTCTTTTCTATTTATCTTAAACAAAATGAATAAGAGCATTGGCACTGTCCATTATAATTATTCTTTTTCTGACCTAATTATAACATAAAATGAATGACACTGAAAAGAAACATATTTTTAAAATATACTCATAAGGGACCGGTACTACATTTCATTTTGGAATACTTGGCAAAACTGATGGCATACCTGGGATTTAGAAAACTGTTATTAAATAGAAAAATATGCTCTTATTTTCAGTCTTAAAACTTTTTCTAAAATAAAAATTGAGATTCTTGAATGTTTATGTAAAAGATATTCCTTGTGACTCCATCCTTTTCCTTTTATCATTTTTTAAAAATTATTTAATGCTAATATTCAAGTACTATGAAGTGTAAATTTCCATCACATTGAAGAAATTACAAGTAGTCTTTGACTTACAACGGTTTGCTTAGTGACCATTTGAAGTTACAATGGCACTGAAAAAAGGGTCTTGCCGTTTTTTTACAATTATGATCATTGTAGCATTCCCATGGTTACGAGATCAAAATTCAGACACTTGACATCTGACTCATATTTATGACAGTTCCAACATCACGGGGCCATATGATCACCTTTTGCAAATTTCTGACAAAACTCAGTGGGGAACCTTAACAAACATGTTATTAATAACTACAGTGATTCACTTAACAACTGTGGCAAGAAAGGTTATAAAATGGGGCAAAACTCACTTAAATGTTTCACTTAGCAACATAAATTTGGGGTTCAGTTGTGGTTTTAAGTCGAGGACTACCTGTATTTCAATATGTGGTGATATTAAGGTAAAAAGGAGAACAAAATTGAACCAGGGGTTGCATTTTTTTTGAACCTGAGGATTATATTGACATTATGATCCAATCAAATCTTAGTTTTTTGTTTCTTATCTATACTGTATATTAGAAATCCCTATTTAATACAGTTCGATAGATTTCTATGACTGATAGCTTCCCACATAATGGGGAAACTTGAATCACAGAGTTAGCAATCAGTTTATTATATTGGTAACAGTATCCGTACGTAATACATTTCGGAAAATCTTGGTGTAAACTGATGATATGAATATTTTTATCAGTACTGTGATGTAGGCTAGATAGAGAAACTTGTTTGACTACAATTCAGTTAGCCTTGAGACTCAATGGGAATCTGATACAGTTATGGTTTTAAGTTTTAAGACAGTTCTTAAGAGAATACATTCATATAATTATGATCAGTGTGTTTTTAATGTTCTCTGTGACTTTCTGAGACTAACTAGGAAATAATTCAACACACATTTTTCCTAGACTAAAGCATAGTAAGTAATTAGGCTGCTATATGGTTGGGTTTGCTGCCAAATATGGATGAGGCAATCCACAATGATTGTGTGGAAGGCAATACAGTACTCTCCCAAAATGGCTTTGGTGATTAATGATGTACTTTGGCAAATATTGAGTTAACTTTAAACTATGCATTGAGTTTTTATTAGCCATACCATTACCTCTCTGATTTGGATTTCATTTCATTTTCTATGAACAAAAAATCCAATATATTTCAATATAAATAGTATTGTTTAAGTGTGAATGTTTCTTTTTGCTTAAGCTAAAAGCTGGATAGATAGACACTTTCCCCACAATAGGCCTAGATATCTCTGGTTACCAATGAAAAACTAGTCTATATAAATGTAATGGGAAGAAAAAGCCAATTTAATTATTATTTTCAGTGGCATTACATTTCTAGCTACCATTGTAAGGTTTTAATAGTGTAGAAAATAAGAGGACACCTGAATTTTAATGACAAGTTTGTTTGTTTTTTAAAAAATGGACTTATTCTGAATTTTTAATTTATGATTCCAAAAATTCTATTTTGAACCATATTTATACATCAAAAACCTATTATTACTGCTGTTCTCAGAATTAAAACACAAGAATAGTTTTTCAATTTATTTTGAAGAAAAAAAAATCTTGCATCAAATTGAGATGCGTTTAATTATCAAGCCATCAGTCAAACTATTACACCTTTTTTGTAATCGAAATGGTTGATCACTATATAATTGCATTTGATTGGATTTTTCTGTTATTGAAATTTAGTTACTGCTTCTCATTATTTTCAGATATTCTACATCCCTCCTGGGTTAGTTACTACTTTAGTTAGCAACCATTTGCAAATATAATGGTAATTAACAATAATGAAACTGATCATTTTCTGACCAGTGTACACATTTAGGACCAAATTTTGTGTCTCTGCAAAGAACACATACTGGAGTGAGAATACTTGTGCAGCTGTATGAGAAATCAAATAAGAAAACGTATCTGAATGATGGCAGCAATCAGCAATCTTTTGGAGGCTCTTCCCATTCACACATTCACCATTTTACTTAACAACCTGGTCATTGGAATGAAATTCAGTCACTAGAGGAACAGTGGGTGTGTGTTTTCTTTACAATTGTTTCTGCAGTATTCATTTTATGAGATTTATAAATATCTAAACAAACAAACAAATAAATATATAGCCCTTCCTCTGAATGGAATGTATTTTTAAGATGACTGTCATCTGTGTAGCTGGACACAGTTGCCTTAAGATGGGCTTACCTGCTGTGACAATGGAAACCCAGAATGATTATCAACCTTACTTTCAGACAGATTTGGTTTTTTTGGGTGGGGGGGATTAGCAGTGAATGTCATAGTCATTCTGAATGTATCTAATTGAAAATAAGTATAATTAACCTCGCTGGGAAAAAAAACATTGCATGTCAGTAAAAGCAATAATAACAAAAATGTATTCATAAAAGGTGAATAGCCTTTTAATTAAGAATCCCCTCTCCCTCCAGTAATGTTTCTTCCCTTTCTTTCATTTTCCCTGATTTCTTTTAACATGGTATAATATTCAGATAATATGGGCTTTGAATACAACTTATATTTGTACTACTGAGGAATGTATTTATGTTGTGTCCCCATTCCCTAATTGCAAAATGGCCTGGTGTCCTAGTTTCAGGGTAGTGACTCTAGACTCTAATTGTTACTGTTTGCTACCATGGGTGGGGTGATCAAAATGTTGTTATATGGAATCTAGTTGGGCAGCATTCTCTTGGTCTAGAGAAGGATTCCCTTGGTGGTTTTTTCCCCTCACATAGTTTGTGAAGAGTTTTCTTGTTTATGTCCTACTTATGATTAATATTTTGGCCTGAATTCTACAAGAACTTGCACTGCAAGGATTGTCATTTTATCAAATATCAGCATAATTTTATCTCCTGATCAAATTTTGGGTTGAATTAATTACCTTTTTATTGTTTTTATAGTACTGTGGTTTTTTAGCATTTCATTCAGTTTAGGTAGCCTTTACATTGTAGGGTCTTGGTAATCTTATTATCTTTGAAATATATATTCATAGACTGGAACAATACACTTTTTAAAAAGTTAACATTATTTTCCCTGATTGTTGACCTTTTACTGTTCCTTGCTTGATTATAATGTACTGCTTTTTAGTCTTCCCTTTTAGTACTGAAAGCTAAACAAACTTGCTTTAATTATTTTGCTTGTATTTTTGCTTGTATTTTTTTGAATCAAGACACCTGTATTCCCAAAGTAAATGTGATTAATTGATTGATGAATTGTATTAATTTATGCAACTATCCAAATCAATTGACTCTGGGTGGCTTATAATAAAAAATCAAATTAAAAGGCCCAACTGATAAAATTATTATTTTTTAAAAAACAAGAACATCAAATAAAATTACTTCTCATTCCAGAGTTTGGGAAAGAGCCAGTTTACTTCAAAGTTTACTTAAAGAACAACAGAGCAGTTATTATTTAAGACGTGCCTATTTTCTTTTTAGAGAAAAGAAATTGTGCAAATTTGTGCATCAGATGCCTATTTTTTTCTTGTGGTATATTTAATGAGTATTAATTTTTTCGCTTTAAAAATAAATATATGCCAAATGATGAATATTGACTTAAAAATCAAAATGAAGTATAGTTACCTCTTTGAACAAGAATATCTCTATTACTATAATTATTTAGTTATTCAATTTATATGGCTACGCATCGTAACAAAGCAACTTTCGGCAGGGAACAAAGTTAAAAACAATAATATCATTATAATTATAAAATAAACAACATATACTGTTGTACTGTGGTATATATAAAATATGTGGAATATCACCAAATTATATTACAGGTAATTCAGAAATGTCCAAAAAAAATTCTATGAAATAATTATTTTTTGAGCCAGAAAACTTAGAATAGAATAGAATAGAATAGAATTCTTTATTGGCCAAGTGTGATTGGACACACAAGTAATTTGTCTTTGGTGCATATGCTCTCAGTGTATGATTTTGGTTTGAAGTGAATTCTGTAAGATGGCATGAATAGGAACCATTAGTAGTAATTTTTGACATAACTAGTTTTTGGTATAATTGTTTTAGACATTGTTTGTACACATAAAAGATGTACATGCTGTAAGCCACCCAGAGTCATGTACAAGATGGACAACAAATTTCATGCATGCATGCATGCATACATACATACATACGTGTCTTCAATTGATTCAATTGATTTTCCCCTGATATTTGCTGAATGTTTTGAACAATTCACTTGAATGTTACTGAAAGATATACACTTGATGCTAGTACTGTTGAAAACCATTTGCAAGATATTGCTACATGCTCTGCCCACTTATGGCTATTGGTATTGGAACATTTATGACAAGACAGGTTTTGATACCCAATCTCTTTCAGCAGTTAAGAAGCAAGATAAATATTCTTGTTTTATTATTAGAAAGAATAAAATCTAGTCCAGTAGATTGACAATATAATTCTGGAGCTTCCTTTACTCATTGCCCAACATAAATCAAGGCAATTGTTCTGGTCTTTGCTACTACTAATATTCTAATCGACCTTTGACATTTTTATGCCTCCTAGATGAAGGACACCCTAATATCAAAATGATTTTCCTTACTTATATGCCATTGTGATTGGTCTTATTATTATTTGAACAATGTTTCTAAATTATTCTTAAATTTACATCATTAACTCTTTACCTGTTTTCTTAAGTTATGTTACTGATAGATTGCAGTGAATATCACATGTTTAGGAAGTGTTGCCTGTGTTCTTTCTGAGGGGTTATTGATCTAAGTTCACAGAATATTATGTTAAAATGTGATATTAGATGTATTATAAGATCTATGGTAAATTCATAAATTATTCCATATTAAGATTCTTTTATTTTATAATATCTTAATATAAAATATTAGGTATTATGAAATGAAAAGTAGAAGTGTTGCCACATATTGTAACATCGGTATTTCAGCCGATTTTTATTAAACACCAAAATGAAACTAAGATTCTTAAAAGTGTGAACTGACCTTCCCCAATCTGAGTCTTTATAGATTTGCTTGAATTGCAACTTTCACGATTAAGTTCAATATTTGTAGCTGATGAAATGAGAATGTTGATGATGTTACTTAGTTAGGGTAATGAAACATCTGCAAGAAAACAAGCAAGCTCAGAGAGCACCAAGGACCCCTAATTAAGTTCAGTTAAGGTTATTATGTTGTACCCAATAACCAAACCAGAATATTTATTTCATGTGATGAAAAAAAATCTGTGGTAAAACTAAGTAGATTTCCAAAGAAAATTTACAACCTGGTTTCCAAATGTCTCACATCCTGGTCCATTGGACAGTTTTGATTTGCATGCAACAACCATCACTGATATAAAAATAAAATTCAAACCATCTTTCACATATGTTCTCTCTAACTTTAAGCTGTTGGACACATTTGGAAAATTGAAAACATGTTATTGTCACATCAAATAGCTACCAAATGGCATATGACCAATTCTAAACAACCCAATTAGATGAAATAATCTGGTAAAGTTCCTCCCCAGTGCATCCAGCTCAACTTTGTGTCTTTTCTAAAATAAGACTGCTTTTGAAGAATGCAAGTCAATGCACAAATTATATCAACAAAAGTTAATTGTAATGTCTAGCCTATCGGGAATTTATAAAATGTTACTGGAATGTAATTCTTATTATTTCTGAGATAAATGGAATTACTTAGCATGATAGAACGTATAAATACCAGCTTTACACATTATTCTTCCTGAGTTCCAAATGTCCTTGACCCTGCCTACTTTTGAAGACCTGTTTTTCCCCCAGCCATTGAGTCAGGGTGACCTATGAACTCATCTGGCTATATTGTTCTGATTGATGAATTGCTTTGGCATAATTTTTTCTTACGTTTGGCTATATTTTATGATTGTTTATTTACTAGTTATATTATTTTAGTTATATAGTTATCAGAGTTTTTTTTTATACAGCACCATATAAATAGACTAAATATAAATAAATCCTGAAGTAATTTGCCTGATTAAATATCAAAGTATTTCTCTGTTTCTTGAGTGAATGTTTCCGGCTAAGTATCGGTATAAATCTCTCTTGAACAGATGCCAACTTTCTTAGGTATTAATACTTTCTTCATTGATAGTTTCATTTGAATCTTTGTTTATATCTTACTGTGGCCTCAGTATAGCTTGTGGGAACTTCAGTGGTAGATCAGGTTCAAATACCTATTTATGAACTGACATACAAAAGCTATGAAAAGACTTTCTGTCCAAGGTTGTTTTATACCTGGATTTAGTCTAATATTTATCATCTTAATAGTGAAGATATTCCCTGTCCAGTCATGTCCAACTCTGATGGACGATGTTCATCTTCATTTCTTACCCAAGGGAGCCAGCATTGTCTGAAGACATTTCTGTGGTCATTTGCCCAGCATGACTATATATCGAGGTGCATGGAACGCTGTTTCCTTGCCCCCGAAATGGTACCTATTTAGCTACTCACATATGTATGCTTTCAAATTGCTTGATGGGTAGGAACTGGGGTAGATAACAGAAGTTCACCCTGTCTCACAGTATTTAGGACCTGAATCCCGGGTTGTCAACTTTCCAGCCGGCAAGCCAGCATCTTAACCACTGAACCATGGTGTCCATCATCTTAATATTAAATTACTAAAGTCAGTGAGTTTTCAAAGGAAATATAAAAAAAAATAAGCTATACTCATCATTCATCTAGGTCAATTTATAGCTCAATGCTCTCCTTGTCTATTTAGAAAGAAATCCCATAGAATTCACAGGAATCTAGGAACTTACAGTTAGTTAAAGTGAGAACAGGACTGGGTGAAGATGCTTGTTATCTGAGGAAGAGTATAGGTAGTCCTCAACATCTGTTTAACATGTATTTGAAGTAACGAATGTACTCCAAAAATATAACATAATTGTGAACAACAAGACATCTCTACAGTCATGTGACCTGGATTTATCTCACTTGAAGTGGTGGCCATTTTTAGTTTTCTGACTGCTTCTTATCTTCTGGTATTACAACAGGTAATTTCCAAATCTCAGATGGTCAGCTTGCTTTTTCCCTTCCTGGTCACATGACCAATCAAGATCGGAGTCTTTGCAGCCAGCCTGCTTTTTTCCCCCCTCCCCATTGCTGCCGGGTAGAGGACTAGAGGAGTAAATCACTCATTGCTGCCCTTATTGCTTCTTTGGTTGCTGTTGCCTTGAGGACTGGAGTACTGTAGTTGCCTTTGTAAGTACTTTAAAATTTTCTTTTTCATTATAGTACTGTGCTTGTTTGTAAGTAATTTACAAATATAACCTTTTTTCATTAGTGTGTTTGTCTGCATTTGCATTTGCCTGACAGAACTTCTAGCTGGTATCCACAGAAAGCAGATTTAGTACTGTAAAGTTCCTTTGCATTACATTATACTGTTTGTTTGTTTGTTTGTTTGTTTGTTTGCATGTAGTTTGAATTTGCTTCCAGAAGGATCCTTTACTGTCCTGTATATTTGCATGTAGTTTGAGATTGCTTGCAGAAAAAGGCTCTGCAATCTCCTGTACTGTTTTGCCTTGAGAATTAGTGTGTGCTACTGAAGATTGCATATAGAACAACTGATGGGTGGGTGTCAGCGGAAGGAAGGTGGCTCCACCGACCCCTGTAAATTCATTCATCCAATCCAACTTCAGTCTGGGCACCTGTCTGTATGTGCTATAGTGTAGACGTGGAGGACCACCCGGTCTTGCCAGAACAATTTTTGGACGAACAACATTCCCTCCAGAAGCTCCAGATGGGGAGCCCTGCAAATTCTCTAGCCTCTTGCTTCACAAACGATGGCGGAGCAAAGAGCAAACCCATTAGGGTCATAACTGGAAGAGGACCTGTAATATGGTGACAGCCCAATTCCAATATATGATTCAAGGGTACTCAGTCTTATTTAAACATGGGCAGTAAGTCATTGCCTTGCATCAAAGTTATAGGCCAGTTTAAGCATGTCAGGCCATGTGGCAGCAGCTGCAGACAATTGCAGAGGAGCCAATGTGTGTCATGCAGTGACATGCAGGCAGGGGAGGCAGAGCCTCACCACTGTCATGAAAAGAAAAAAATATATAAAAGGAAAAAGGCTGAGGTAGTTGCTGCCAGAGTCACAGTGGATGACTCTGCTTAGTGCTTAACTGTTTAAAAAAGCCTCTAAAAAGTGCCCTCTACAGGAGGAGGCGGGAGAACCATGTGCCTCATTTAGTCTGACTTTATGATCACTTGAGCAGAGTTAAGCAAGAGTTAAAAGCTGAAAAATTCCTTATGTAGATGAGGCACATGGTTCTCTTGCCTCCTCCTGTAGAGGGCGTTTTTTTAGAGGGTTTTTTAAATAGTTAAGCAGAGTCACCCATTGGGGACTCTGGCAGCAGCTAACCCAGTCTGACCTCAGCAGCTCTTGCCTTTTTCCTTTTATATTTTTACATTTTCATGATGGCAGGCAAGAGCAGAATTGAAATCCTCTGTGATTGTGAAACAGCTGGAAAAGGTATGTGGGTCGGATGGAGGGGGATGAATTCAAAATTAATGTAATTTGTAAGTAATTTTAAGTAATTTGTGTGTGCATGTGTTTGTTTCTTCACTCAGAGGGAAAGGGGTAGGAGAGCAGGGAGGGCAGTCCGCCAGCTTTCTTTCTCTGTGTCGGGGCAGTGTTTGTTTCTTCACTCAGAGGGAAGGGGGTAGGAGAGGCAGGGAGGGCAGCCCGCCAGCTTTCTTTCTCTGTGTCGGGGCAGCTTGCCAGCAGAGGCGGGTCTTTTACCCGCCTCTGCTGGTGGGCTGGCACTTTATGTTGCTGCAAAAGAAAGGAAGCGGCTTTTGGCTGCCCCACCACTATGTCCGACGCCTCTATGTTGGACATAGCGGCGGGGCGGTCAAAAGCCACTTTCAAGAAAGCGGCTTTTCTGCCTCTATGTCGGACATAGCGGCGGGGCGGCCAAAAGCCACTTTCTTTCTTTTTGCCTCACCAGCCATAAACCTCACCGCACGTCACTGGTGTCATGTCATACAAATTATACATGTTATATCATTTTATATTAAATATACAGTAGTTGTGTGATAAAGATAGATAGATGATATATAGATAGATAGATAGATAGATAGATAGATAGATAGATAGATAGATAGATAGATAGAATCATTTTTAATTTTTCTACCAGACATTTGTGTATACAGCTATGTCCTTTAACAGCTCACTATTACTCCCTGTCAGAAGCTGTTGCTTGAAGCTCTTGACTCATTATTCCACCTATGGTGGCATTGACCCTCAAGTGCAGAAATAAAAATAATTATTTTTTCTAGTTTATTTAATTTGATTACACACTAAATATAATTTCAAAATTGTATGGAATTTTTCTAATATTTTTGTGACAATATACTTTGACGGGTAGCCAGAGATTATGCATGGAACAGGTTTTTATGCTAGAAAGTAAAATTGTACCATTTCTGCAATTGAAATTATACAGTCCTTACAGATCTTAAGACATCATCAGCTTTCTGTACTTTTGGATCTCAGAAGGACTGAAGAAAAATCATTAATACCATACATACTGAGTTTGTATTTTCATCTTGTATTTTTTTTTGTACAGATACTAAGAAACTAGGAAAAAGTACCAAAAAAAGTATTTTTGCTCTTAGTTAATTAAAGATGACATTTTTGCATAGCAAATATTTTCAATATAGTGAATTGCTTTATATTTATTTATTTTTGTATATTTTACTCAGAAACACTGATTATCTGATTTCAAAGAGGTTCACTTTATCTTCTTGTTCATATAGCAAGAGGTATGATAAATAAATTTATCTCAGTAACAGTTTCACTTACCTGTCAAGTTATACATTATTTCCTGTTCGTGACTAAGTTAGTTTCACCCCACCCCCCTCCTCAGTTGTTTTGCAATCAAGACTTTTTCCTCAGATGTTGGGGAATAAGAAAAATGCAGTGCATTAATTCTTCCTAATAAACATTGTTTAATAAATTTAACTTAATGTGTACTGGATGAACTACTTTCAGATGCTAGTGGAGTAAAACACACTTAACATTACATGCTGAAGCTTGTACTTAATTTAATTATTGTAAGCATCTGTCCTAAGTGCATGGTAGCCATGTCCATACCTGTTTCAGGAGAGCAGCTGAAAACTTCCAGGCCCTTATGGTGATATCATAAGAAAGTTCTAAAAATGCAAAACAATGTACTGAAGATACAAAACAAAGAACATGAAAGACAGTGAATATACACAGATAGATTGGGAAAAAGACAATGGAGTTACACAAGATAAATTGGGGAAACAAATATTGTGAATTTATAGAGAACAGTTGAAAAAACAATTAAAAGTAGTCACTTCTCTTTACAAACTTATATTATGAAAGTTCTTTAGTGCATTGGTGTTATAAATAGTAGAAAGATATGATATGAGAAAGCTTCTGATCACTAGTAGTAAAAAATTATTTGAAAATGCTTTAGAAATAGGAGTGGCAGTAGTATTATTTTTTCCTTTGCACATATTTTTACAACTCTGCATCTCTATATTAAATGTACCTTTGCCAGTATTCTATAACTGTGTGAGAATACACATCAGTCTGGCTAGCAGAAGATTATTTTGGGTGGAGTGCTTGAAAATATTTAAATAAGAACAGTGTTGTGAGTCTGCATTTATTATTCTGTTCTATGCAGTCTTAGGTAGAATAGATCAGAACATTTTTAGGCAATTATATATGTTCTAATATGGAATGGTACCTTATGTTAGCTATATTTCCTAATGAGATAATAGTTATAATGTAGAATCCTTTTTCAAGAGAGTGCTTTACATTTCCTATTATTTCTATCTTGAGGCAGTCTAGAATTTTAAATGTGAAAATGAATGATAATTATAAATCTTAGTATATATGTTTTGATTTTTCTATCGAGTGCTTGGCAGGATTTATGAGGAAGTTTGATCTCAGGAAAAGTTACAGATTAATTAAGTACATGTACTTTGGATTACCTGAGTGCATAGTTATTATAGTTTTTGCTGTTATTATTAGTGTTATTCACAATAGGTTTCTTTTATCTTGACTGTTACATTTTTTATCAGTTCAAGGCGGCAAACATATTTAATATTCATGCTTCCAATTTTCACCACCACAACCCTGTTAACAGTGGTGGGATTCAGCCAGTTCGCACCACTTCGGGAGAAGCGGTTGTTAATTTTCTGAGCAGTTTGGTGAACTGGTTGTTGAAAGAAATTATAGGGCAGAGGACAGAGAAATGGTTGTTAAATTATTTGACTCCTACCACTGCCTGTGAAGATGTTCGTCTGAGAGATAATAACTAGCCCAAAATTACCCAACTGGCTTTCATGCCTAAGGTTGCCTAAAAGTTAAAAACAGCTTGTTATTTTCCCTCTGATAAAGCAATTTTCCCTTATCTGGAAAGAGACCATTAAAACTTAATCTTGTACAGTATTTCAGTTCTGTAACTGATCATCCTTCAGAAACATGTTGGCTGATTTTAAAAAAAGGTAACTAAACCAAATAATTCTCAGTTGAACATTTTTAGAACCCATTTGTGTTCTGTACTTGTTTTATAAATTCATTATAAATGTTGAAGATTTTCTAGGAAATTATTTAATTTTGTACCATAACAATATGATCTACGTAAAAGTACATAACGGTTAAAACTATTAATGTCTTTGCACTAAAAAATACTTAATTTGTAGCATAGTCCAATTACTCCAGAGTATGCTTCACTAAGTTCCTTTGGACTTGAATTGCACTGTTCATGTGACATATTAAAGTCAAGAGGAAATTAAGTCATTGTAGAGATATTATATTCCGGTCATCTAACTTCCCCAGGTCATTGTGGTAATATCATAATCCTGTCATCTAATTCAACCAGTTATACAAAGAAGGATTAGACTTTCCTTGCCTGGGCTGTTTGGAGTCATTCTGACCCCACCATTATTTAACTTTTTCTCTGCTCCTGAAACAAAAAATGACATCCTATAATACTTATACAAAACAGGGCTTTTAAAACTTCTCATTCTGATATGTTCATCGTAGGTATTTCACCAAAAATAATCAAGGGATGATATCCCCCAGTGAAAAGTTGTAGCCATTAAGTGATTGGTGATTTCATGTGCAGCCATGCATTTCCAGGGCACAGTACTTGAAATAATTGCCTCAAGGAGCAGTCAGTCATGTCATCTCAATAAGCCTGTATATCACGTGAAAAAGAAGGGCACTTTTTATATAGTAAGAATCTCTTTCGAATAAATATGATAGTAGTTCATCTGTGCCTCAGCTTGTTCATCTTACAGATTCGTGTTGGCCTCCGAGAAAGTCAAATGTCAGGTTCATATTTCTGAGTCGGAGAAAAATGTAAGTTTCTCCCACAGCGCAGAGAGAGCAACCATTCAGGTCTTTTTCAGATGTTTCTGTGAAAAGTGAAATGGCTGCATTTATTCTGTTTTCTACTTAATATGGGAATATCATAACTTTTTACAATAAAGTATGTGAGGTTACACAAATAGAATGTTCTTTTTAGTGTTTTTAATGTAAATAACCGTAAGAAATCATGCTTATGATAGATAGTTGGAACTATCAAAGTGTGATAATCCCCCAAAAAATTATATTGAATGTTTTCTTTGTTACCTATACATTTTAATAGCTTGACAGCTTGTCCATAGAATCTTGATGAGACAACCACTTATTTTGACTAAAAGACTTATGTAAAAGAAATACTAGTCCTAGGTATGTAATATAAACTCAGATTTTCTCAAATACCAATAATATTAAACAGTCTCCAGGTTAAAAGTCATGAATTTTGGTGATGCTTATTTCCATTAAAAAGGGTGAAATTACCAGGCTGAAGGATACTGGAATAGAAGTATATATCAATCTGTACAGTTTTGATAGGGCAGGATAGCTTTCAATTTAATTTTTAATGCAAAATTATAGTAGAGTTCTTTATATATTCAATTACACTGTTGAAAATTTAAGATGCCTTTTTCTTATTGAAAAAGGGTGCCTGCCTGATTTGAAAGGCTTTTTTCAAAGTGTGAACAGATGGAATATAATTTTATCTTTCACATATACAGCATAATTACAAAATAAAAAGCATCCTTCACAACCTGGGCACTTGAATTATGTGTTTATGCACATACACATACATAGTGTATTCAGAAAGTATTCAGACCTCCACTTTGTCAAATTTGTTATGCTGCAGCCTGATTCTGCAGTTGTTGAAATTCATTTTTTCTCATTAATTTACACTCAGTACCCCATAATGACAGAGTGAAAACATGTCTAGAAATGTCAGTAAATTTATTAAAAAGAAAAAACCTGAAATATCACATTGGCATAAGTATTCAGATCCTTCTGAATAAAAGTACTTTGTTGAAGCACCTTTGGCAGCAATTACAGCCTTGAGTCTTTTTGGGTATGACATGTCAAGCTTTGTACACCTGGATTGGGGAAATTCTTTCTTGCAAATCATCTCAAGCTCAGTCAGGTTGGATGGTGACCATCGGTGGGCAGCCATTTTGAGATCTCTCTAGAGATGTTCAATAGGATTCAAGTCAGGGCTCTGCATGAGTCACTCTAGGACATTCATAGAGTTGACCCTAAGCCACTTCTCTGTTGTCTTGGCTTTGTGCTTTGGATCATTGTCATGTTGGAAAGTGCAACTTCAGCCCAGTCTGAGTTCTTGAGCACTGTGGAACAGGTTTTCATTGAGAATATCCCTGTACTTTGACTCATTCAGCTTTGATGATCAAAAATGATCATCTTTGTTTTCACTTTATCATTATGGGGGTACTGAATGTATTTTAATGAGAGAAAGAATGAATTTGAACAACTGCAATATCAGGCTGCAGCATAACAAAATTGACAAAAGTGAAGGAGGTCTAAATACTTTCTGAATAAACTGTACATATTTTAAATACATATTTAAATTTTTAATATTTTATAGTATATTTAAGTAAATAAATATGTTCTCATTCAGCAGGTACATTGACAGAAATATATCGAATATAATCATGTTTACGTTTGGGGAATAAATCTACTTGTGTAGTTTGATTAATATTTGGGAGGTATATATTAGCTAACCTCAAATGTATCTGAAAAAAGTTTCAGTATGACAGTAGTCATGAGAATCAGCATATGAGGTAGGAGTACTTAAAAGTATGGTATTTCAATTTCAAAGGCTTTTAAATTTAAAATATTTAAAAGCCTGCATAAGGATCTGCATGTCCTTTCAAGAGCTTCTATGTGACCAGCCTCCTTGAAATGAGATGATTTCAAATTTCTGGCAGTTTATTGTGGCATTTTGTAAACCTATACAAGCTCCATAAAATAATGCATTTTGTATCCCACATGGGGGACAGCCTACAGGATTTTATGGATGCATAAAATAAGTTGTTAGTAAAAAATGGCAGATTTGTGCAAAGAAAACGTCACCGAAACATTTGTCAGTGAAGATCAGGAGTGGGTTCCTCCCGGTTCGCACCAGTTCTTGCGATCCGGTTCGTCAGTGAACCCGGAAGTAATTAACTTCCGGGTTCCTAGCTCCTAGCCCCTGTCGTTGGGTCTGCAGGGTTTTTCTTTTTAAAAAATGCCTCTCCGGAGAGGAAGCCCTGTCAAAGTGCACCTTTCCCGCCTCGGCGGCTGCAGGGACCACCCTGCCACTTTATCTTCCTCCTCCTCCCCTTCTGCCCTGAGCAGCAGCAAAGGCAGCCAAGCCGGGAAAGGGGCGCTTTGGCAGGGCTGTGGAAGCCCTGTCAAAGCGCACCTTTCCCGCCTTGGCGGCTGCAGGGACCACCCCGCCGCTTTATCTTCCTCCTCCTCCTCCTCCCCTTCTGCCCTGAGCAGCAGCAACGGCAGCCGAGCCGGGAAAGGGGCACTTTGGCAGGGCTGTGGAAGCTCTGGCAAAGCGCACCTTTCCCGCCTTGGTGGCTGCAGGAACCTCCTCCTCCCCTTCCGCCCTCAGCAGAGCCAGGAAAGGGGCGCTTTGGCAGGGCTTCCGCCGCGCCCCCAAGGACCGCTGACCTCGTGCCGCCGCTTCTTCTTCTTCCCCGGCCTTCCCAGTTAGCTTGCTTGAAGCTCCGAGGAGGCGGGAGGAGGGTCGCAGGAGTGGAAGTGGTGGGAGGTCTCCCCGGCCGGGAAGAGCTGAGAGGCTGCCAGCCCCTTTCGCAGGAAAGTTAACTGTTCTTGGCGAAATCCTGCCCCCCCCCCCGCATGGGTGAGTGGTCGGCTGTCCTCTTCCCGTAAGCCGCCCGGAATTACCTGTGTATGAGGTGGGCTGCCCTATGCATTTGCGTGTGTGCGCTGGAAAGAGAGTGAAAAAGAGAGGGAGAAATAATTATATTAATTAGATAGATCAGTCTTTCTCCACCTTGGAGACTTGAAAGTGTGTGGACTTCAACTCCCAGAAAGGGAGTTGGGAGAAAGGGAGAAAGGAGGAGAGAATGAAAGGAAGATGGGGGAAAGAAGAAAGAGGTAAGGAGAGGAGGATGGAAAGGAGAGAAAGAGGGGAGAGAGGGTAGAAAGGGGAATAGGAAGAGCAGGAGTAGGAGAAAGGTAAGGGAAGAAGGAAGGGGAAGGAGAGCAGGAAGGAAGAAAGTAGAGAAGGGAGGAAGGGAGAAAAGAAAGGGAAAATAAGGTGGTGTTATAACAGGAGGAAGGGATGGTAAACAAAGCAACCCAAACTGTATATTATAACCTATTAAATGAAATAATAAATGTATAAGAATGATAAATGTTAAAACACTTGTAACCAAACGACATGCTATATGTGATGATGGGTTTTTTTCTTTTTGTTTTGTTTTTATTGTTGTGGGTATGTGTCGTCTATGTAACAAAAAATAAATTAAAAAAATTATTTTTATAAAAAGGTGGAGAAACACTGAGATAGATGATAATGAGATGAGGGAGGGAGAGGGAGAGAGAGAGAGAGACCATAACTAGATAGACAGATAGGCAGGCAGATAGACGGATGGATAGAGAGAAAGAGAGAGAGATAGGTAGGCAAGCAGATAGATGGATGGAGAAAGAGAGGGGGAAAGAGGGAGAGGGATACCATAACTAGATAGGCAGGCAGATAGACAGACAGATGGATGGATGGATAGAGAGAGAGAGGATGTCTATAATTAAGGTGACCAGACGTCCCTAGCGAGGTCGCGGGCTGGCAGTAACTGCCGCGGCCTAGCTCTCCCCCCCCCCCCCCCGGTCAATGGTGTCCCTCTTTACCAATCTGAAAATCTGGTCACCTTACTTGTTTAGGTAATTCTGAGGTGGTTGATGGTTCTGTGAGTGCCTGTCCTTTATAATTTTCCACATTGCCTTGATGGTTTTTATTCCAGTGACTTTGTCTTTCCTGTTCTTAGGCTTAGGAAAAAAAACCTGGTTTCATTGGCAGTCTTTTTTTGGGGGGGATTTTTATTTTTTTGGTGTTTTCCTAGCACTGTCATAGTTTGTGGGTGTGGGTGGGTGTGTAATGTCCCACAGTTATCTATGCATTAATAATGATCTAGTAATATTAATAATATCTAGTAATTAGTAATATCTAGTAATAACATCGTCTTGGCCACTCCCACCAGGTCACATGGGTGGCAGGCCACTCCCATCCGGTCACATGGGCGGCAAGCCACTCCCATCCGGTCACATGGGCAGCAAGCCACTCCCACAAAGGAGGCCACGCCCACAGAGTAGGTTCAAACAATTTTTGAAACCCACCCCTGGTGAAGATACACAGTGAAGAGACATCCATAAAGCTTTAGAATACTGATCTACAAAAGTTTGCAGTTAACAATTCTTGTCCCCTATATATATCATTTAAGGCAAAAGATTTTCAAATGTGCAACATTTAGAAAAGTTTTATATTACTTATTACAAGCTATGTTGCTTTTAGAAATTGAACTTACTTTTCAACTTTTTCTGTGATTTTTATTAGAACAGTAGGATGGTAACCATTCCTTAATGTATGCTGCTAGATGAACTTTGGAGATGAAAAATCAGTTCCTTTACAAAAACTCTGTTTTATAACAGTATTTAAAGTAAAAAAAAATTGCAATCAAATACATCTGTTGCAAATGATAGGAAAAATCCAGAAAACTATTTAAAAAACAGCGGTCATACATACATCTAAAGCTGAAATTATGTAAACCTACATGTTGAATTGAATTCCAAAAAAGTGAAATGTTCTTGCAAATTCATTTTACAGTGAAAGCAGTTTTGATTTGAAAACTGTTTCAAGTAATTGACACTTCCCTTGTTTTGCAGAAGTAGCCTTGCCTTAATTAGAGTTTCAACATCAGAGTCCCATCCACTCAAAACATAGTAAACAGAACTTCTGACTTAGCAAAAACAAAGAACAAAGTCCATTATGGACATGTCTGCAGATTTTTGTTAACTACTTAATAGCTTTCAACAACACAGTTGAGAATGTTGAAGACATTTTTGAATTTTTATTTTTATTATTAAATTTTTATCTCGCTTTTATATTTGGTCAACACAAAGCTATGGACATACCTAATATCTGGCTTCTATTTTCCACACAATAACCCTGTGAGGTGAGAGAGAGTGGCTGAGCCCATTATTCAGCCAGTTTTGATTTACTTTTATTTTCTAAGCCAACACCTTAACCAAACTGGCTCTCATTTTCTAATAGGTTACCAAACAACTAAAATGGTAAGTAGTTTTTCATAAAATCAAAGAAGTGATGGATATCTATTTTATGGAAAGCTTTTGTCTTGTTTTGTCAGATGTCACCAAAAGGCTACTACTACTACCACCAGTAGTCCTTGACTTAACAACAGGTCACTTACGGACAATTTGAAAGTTATGATAGATCTCCCCATAGCTACTTATGATCCAGTTTTGAAGTTCTAGTGGGACAGACTCATTATTGCATTTTTGGTGTTTGCAGCTGGCCCATATTTGCAGCCATTTTCAGCATCTGAAAATCACATGATCACATTTTTTGCCCCCCCCCCCCTTTTTTTTTTTTTTTGCCAGAAACTGATTTTTACTTCTGGTTTCTGCCAAAGATTGCCTATTGGCTAAAGTGAGTTCATTTAATAACCAGCACATTTGCTTAATGTCCATCACAAAAAAGATTAAATTGGGTAACTCACATATCTGCTTATTGATCACCTTGACTTGCAACCATAATTCTAAGTTCAGTTATGGCTGTAAGTTGAAGACTATCTGTACATATTTCCTTGAAAGTCTTTCAAAATTAGTGAGCCGTAGTTTCACATTAATGAATGTAAGATTTTAGTTTTTTATATTACATTTTAATGTTTATTTAAAAATACCAGTAGATTACAATTATTAAAATAGATAGACAGGTAAATATTAAAAACTACTTAAATTTTTAATAAGGTTCCATAGGTTCATCAACATTCCTTCATCAAGGAGCTGGATATTTATTACACAAGGATTATTTGAGGAATATCATCTGATAGGGAGATACCAGCAATTGAAAAACTCCATCATTTAGTTTGAGTATATCAACTTTTGGGGAGATTCTGAATATCCACAATTTCTGAAAAGCCATTATTATCAAAACCCAAAATAAAAAAATTGGACAATCTAGCAAACTTTTTTCATGGATTAAAGAAATTTTGCAGGATCCAATCTGGGTTAGTCACTGGGACCAGGGGTTTTGTCTTCCGAGCTTTCTGACTCATGTTGGAGCCCATCTTCAGGGAACTTCTGTGTAGGCTAACACAAGTCCGAAAGCTTGAAAGACAAAATATTTGGTCCTGGTGACTAACCCAAATTGGATCCTGCAACGTTATCCTGAGACATGTATATTCGCCGCCTTCATGCATAAAGAAATTTTGCCTTTCTCAATTTCATCTATCTTACTGTGTTGCATTTCCTCAAAGTTATGAATGTACCTCATGAAGTTATTATTGCAATAGTTGGTCAACACCTAAATATTTTGGTAGAATATTTGAAGAGAAAAAGGAGTGTCTTTGTTAACATTTTTGTTTTCATTTATACAACTCGGTTTGCTTTATGTTAAGTTCATGACACTATTAGTTTTTAGGACTATTGACTTCTAAGAGCATCTTGTGCTGGTTATATACATATATACATATTTATGCATGTGTTCCCAATTTGGTAGCATATATGCTGAAATCCAAAGTTGAAAATAATAGTATAGAATGAACTCAGTAACAAAATAGTGTTATGATCTAGTCGGGTTAAGACAGAATTTGAAATGCAGGACAAATTTTCTTAATATTTCAAAGCTATACTAAAATACATTTTTAGTATCAAATCACTATGCTTAGGCAAAACAATATAAATGTTTAGAATTTTAGAAGTACAAATTTTCTTCGTAAAATTTATATAATTTTCTTTAAAATATTTTTCCTGGGGGAATGTCAATCAGATTAATTTTCAAAGGGAGAAATTATAAAGATTCTGGAATACCTAATATCTCATTTAAGGCCATGTACAAAAATTGTGTGGTAGTATGAAATTATCTTTTCATTTTTGAAAATTCAGATAAACACTATCAGTTGTGTTTACAAAGAAAGCAAGGTTCCAGAAAGTAAAAGCATATTTTATTGAGCATGATACATGATGAATGCATGGATACAATCTGCAGTTTTCATAGCAACAATCTAGATATGGTGTGTCATTGTCTTCTTACAGAATGTTTTAAAAATTGCATTCCAGACCAAGCCCTGATATTCCCCGGTAATTTCTGATTTGAGGATTTTTAAGCCAGATTCTGCTTAGCTTATGAATCCTGATATGATGCCTCCAAGACCTGTATAAAGCCTTTTTAACAGTTAATAGAAGTCTTGCTGGCCTACTTAAGAGCTAAAAACCAATGACTACATTATAGAGCCTTATCAATATAGCACTTTGTTGTGGCCCAGCAGGAGCTGTTGGAGCTGCCACCAGACTCCGACAGTGAGGGGCCCTATGAATAGGCCCTGGAGGATGTGGAGGACCCTGGATAGGGTTCCGACTCCGAGCAGGGCGCAGAGAGACTGGTTGGCCACCAGGTGGCGTCTGAGCCTTGGAACAGTGGAGAGAAGACAAGGGAGAGTGATCCAGAAACCAACTGTGAGTTGTTCCGGGATGCACGCCGTCGAAGGGCTACTCGTCAAGAACAACTACGTAATTACAGGAGGTAATTATGCTCAGCTGATGGTCATTAGGCTCCTCTCCAGACTATAAAAGAGACTGCTTGTGCCATGCCCTTCTGGCAGAAGTCAACGCTTTGACTAAAGAGAAACAAACTTGGCAGGCTGGATTGCTGCCAAAATTTGTCGACCTTGCTGCCAAGGTCCTTATCTGTTTGTTTACTTGGCTTTCAGCCACCGAGAGTCTGAACTTGTTATTAAAGGACATTCTCATTTAAGCTTATCTCGGCATTCGTTACTGGATGGAGGAGGGGGTCAGAATAGCACTTCATGTGTTAATAATGCAAAGCTATGTACTTCAAATAATACATTTTATGGATGTGTAGGAAATCCATGTATTCCTAAACCCAGAAATTACTATATAGTTTCATAGAACCATAAGGCTAAAATGGACCTTGGAGGTTTTCTAATCCAAACCCCTGCCCAAGGCAGGAATCCTTATATCAGTCTAGAAAATCTGAAGCCACCCACAATTCCAGAGCAAGCTGGTTCCATTGATTAATTGTTTTCACTGTTAGGAAATTCCTCCTAATTTCAAAGCTGAATCTCCCTCTGACAGGCTTCCATCCATTGCTTCTTGTCTAGTCTCGGATGGTATGGAAAATAAGTCAACACCTTCTTCCCTGTAACGGCCCTTCAAGTAGTGGCCTCTCTACATTAGGCTCTCTAAATTAGGCTAAACGTACCTATTTCCCTTAGCCGTTCATCATATGATTGAGCCTCCAGACACCTTATCATCTTTGCTCTTCTCTGCACTCTTTCTAGGGGTCAGCAATCTTTTGCACCAAGGTGACCAGAACTGGCACAGTTCAGATAGCCCTCAATTCACAACAGTTGTAAAAGAATTGTATAAGGACTCCTGCCTTGAGCAGGGGTTGAATTAAAAGACCTCCAGTATACCATTGGAAATTACAATGATACTAGAAAAAGTGAATTATGACTCTTTTTCACACTTACGACCATTGTAGCATCCACATGGTCACATGATCAAAATTCAGATGCTTGGCAACTGGCTCATGACCATAACAGCAACTCGAGGTCATGTATTCACTTTTTGTGATCTTGTCACAAGCAAAGTCAATGAGAAAGTCATATTCACTTAAAAACCATGTTACTAACTTAACGACTGCAGTGATTCACTTAGCACTTGTGGCAAGAAAAGTCATAAAATAGGGCAAAGTTCACTTTCACTTGGCAACAGAAATTTTGGCCTCAATTGTGGTTGCAAGCCGAGAACTACCTCTATTTCAAATATGGCCTCACCAGTGCAATATAGACCAAGGGATGTTAAGTAAGATGTTTATAGGAACTTTATTTTGCTGGTTTGATACATACTTATGAACAAAAAGATTATAAACAAAAAGATGATTGGTGTTCTAGAACACAAAACATCCTGGAGTTACAAAGTACAGCCTGGATGTATTTTGTAGTTAACTTTGAAATCATCAATCTGTGTCATATTAGTTGTGATTAGGGGCTATAATCCTAAGACACCTTGTTTTATTTCTTACCTAAGGAAACAACCTTGTTGACAAAATGATGTGTCAGCAGACCATTGTAGATGTAATACCATGTGATCTACTGTCTGAACTTATTAAAATTATATACAAATAGGGCCATTGCTTCATTAGAGATTCCTTCACATATTAAGTGTAATATAGTCTATTGTAATATGTATTATGTATGAATTAGAAAACCTTTGAAGTAGTTGATAAGATACTCAAATTCTAATAATTTGAGACAGGATTGGGCTTTTGGAGGGAAGCAGAAGGGCCAAAATAAGTGGATCAAGGACACAAACTGGCTGAAGCAGGGTCATAATTTTCATTGTTTCACTGGCTTAAAGATTCATATTTTGAAATAACAAAAGATCAGATGAAATATTCTTAGAAATCTTGACACCTCAAAAAATGAGTTGAGGGTCCTATACAGCCCTAGGGCTGTTAATTTCCAAATCTAATTTTAGGCAGAGACTGAAACTGTTCACAGAAAATGTTAAAGTGTGGATGAAAAATTATTTTGCTAATATACTTTTATGCCAAATTAGGCAGATAGTGAAACAGAGTAATATTTTTTCTGGCGTCATTTTCCTTTAATTCAATTTGTTGCTGTAGTCTCAGCTGTACATTGTTGAATACTACCTGTTTATATTTGTGCTAGTTGTTAACAATGCTGGTACTTCTAGTTCTTTATATTATTTCTGCTTCTTTTCTATTGCAGTATTGCCTTTTACTACTATATTGTAATATATTTCATATGATATGCAGTTCAGTACCCAGTGTCTAGCCAGCAAGCTGTCATTTTGTACATGCTCCTTTAATTTTTACTTCCCAAGTGGGTTACTATGTATTTGTCCTTGTAGAAGCTCATTTTATTTCTCACTGCATGTCTATTTCTTTTTCTGCAGTGCTCACTATTCCACCTATGTTCATATTGTCTGCAAATTTAATCAGTGGGCTTGCCACCCATTCCTCTGAATACGTGTGTCTAATTGGCGAGTGGGGTAGACTGGAAAGGAAGTGCTTTGCATGAATAAAGAAATATGACAGTTAATATTGCTAACTAGGCTAATATAGCCTTTTGTGGTTTCTCGTTCATAATTGCCTCTTTTTAAATAGCATATATATATTGCAATATTTAAATTGCATTTAAATAATATTGGCATTGATTTTTTAAGACATGCAATGTTTAAGTAACATCTGATAATTTTTTTTGTACAATTTAATACTGTGTTATAATTTTCCAAAAAATATCTAAAATCAGCTTCAGATTTGTTGCTGGTATATATCATTTTGATACAGTTTGCATCCCTAATTGAAAATTTTAAAACAATCCCCGCCCCAAATAAAAAAGAGTGGCTATAGTTAAGAAACTGGGCTATGAATTAAGATGTTACTATTAAATTTATATTTCAAAATTCTACCCAGAAACCACCCAAGGCAGCTAACAAAAATAAATGCAAAATAATTATTTTAAAACAGATAAAAAATAGTACATTGTACTAAATGTAGTCCTTGACTTACAACAGTTCATTTAGTGACTGTTCAAAGTTACAACAATACTGAAAAAAGTGACTTATGACCGTTTTTCACAGTTATGATCTTTGCAGCATCCCCATGATCATGTGATCAAAATTCAGGTGCTTGGCAATTGGTTCATATTCATGACTGCATAAATTGACAAGCAAAGTCAATGGAGAAGCCAGATTCACTTAACAACCGGGTTGCTAACTTCCAACTGATGTTATGCACTTAACAACCGAGGCAAGAAAAATCATAAAATGGGGCAAAACTCACTTAAGAAATGTCTCGGTTAACAACAGAAATTTTGGGCTCCATTGGTCATAAGGATTACCTGTATTAACTAATTTTAAAAGACCTGCAGGACCTGAGGTTGATTCGTTTAAAAGACCTGCAGGACTCGTTCAGCATTGCATTCCATCATTTGGAAACTACAGGGAAGATGGCCTCCTCTTAGGTGGCCAAGAAATAAATCTTGAAACCAATGTATATTTTAGATGGCTTTTCCTGCTGATATTAATATGCAGGTTGAGTCAGATTGAGATAGACGAGATAGACGATCCTTCAGATAATCGTTTCTTATTTTAAATCCTGTTCTGTATCTAAAAATCAGGATTTTTAAGAATCTTCTATAGTACTCTGAGTCTTCATGTACCCCATGCAAGATAGCGATAATATTTATATATCTTACTGCTTTGTTATTAGTAAGATAATGTATATGAAATTATTTAGATATTTCAATTTTATTGATTTATTTTATAGAGTTTCCTCCTTCCCCTTTTATTTTGTACATTATCTATATAATGCTTTCTTGTCCTATGTTCTCTACCACAGCTGTGTTGAGAGGTCCGTTGGACTAAGAGACTGGTCCTAAGTCACCCAGTCAGCTTCCTTCTAAGGAAGGACTAAAACTGATAATCACCCTTTTTCTAGTCAAGAGTCTTAAACCATTGTAGTATTACTCTACAATTCTGTTTTGTAAAATCCATGCAAATTGTAATATTTACGGTCAAAACAATATAGAGTTGATAAGCAGATGTTGTTGCTATTATTATGGCTTGAATATAAACTTTACTAAAGTTTTAGCATTATTTTGAAAATCAAGTTTTCTTAGGTGTATACTACATTACATTTTGTCACGTATTTAATCACAGACCAAATGCATTTCATTGAATTGTTTTTTATAGCAGTTTGACAACAAAAATCAGAAATAAGTCAGTTTTCATCCTAGTGGTTCTCTGAAATTTTGAAACAGTAGAATATCAGACTTAGAGGAGTCCATATATTAAAGCTTGTATCTTAGGTTAATAATTGAAGAAATGGTTTAACCCATTTAAAGCTTGCATGTTTTATGTGAGTTATATTTAAAGCATGCATCGTCATTGAAAAATGAATTTTACATACTTCTAATCAAAAAGGGATCTGCTATGTACATTATATTTACATAATATATTATTTAAGAATTAGATTTTGGTATAAGATTTTGGAACAATCATTGCACAAAAAAATCAGAGATAAGAACAAAATAATACACATTTTTTTACAATATGTGACCAAGGACAAAGGAGAATATTAGGGAGCCAAAAAAAAAAAGCTTCAACTAAGCTTAAGGCTGAAAATCTAAAGTATGTAAACCAAATAATTACTTATGTCTTCTAGACATCATGTATAATATTGTTACCATTCTACATTAATTGGTTATTGCTAGGATATATGCATTATTGAAAAGGAATAGCATCAGAATGCTTTCTCTTTTTCTTCTGTCTCTGTATCTCCCCATTTTTTTCCCTTCTAAGAGATATACGATGTTGGCACTTTACTCTGCAAAATGTTTAAGTGGGTTTTAGAGAGATGCCCTTCTTAATAGCAGTAGAAAGGGGGAGGGAGATCTATTATCATAACGCTGTGCTAATGTAGGTTCTGAGTCATGTGACTGCAGAAAAGGCTATTATCTCAATGAAAAGGAAACTGCCTTTAGAGGAGCAGGAGAACAGAAGCAAGAGGAATTTTCGAGTGCTCCACCATGCTGGATTGTCTATTTGATCAGCAGCTAAAAAAGGATTAGTTGTGGCTAGTTTATCAGCTGTCATTAGAAGCAGATGAGCAAGGAGATAAGCTGCTATGTGCGCACATCCTCACTCAGCATGTGTTTTAGTTTAGGGCAAGACAGTGATAGTTTAAGTTAACACATGACTTATTTTCTAATAGGTTGCTATTCATTGTTGCTTGCTTTAATAAAACAAGCAGTATAGCGACATGTGTAAATAAAATCACAGCCTGACAATAAAGAAAAAGCTGCTGACATTTTTCACTGAATGGCAGAATCTGTGGAAGATTACAAGGAGTGTTTTCAGAAGTACAATGACTTCATATTTGGTATGTTCATGTCTTTTGTATAATGTAGAAGATGCAGATCATGACAATTGATTATTGGCATTCCTTAGCAAATAGAGGGAGTGTGTCTAGCATATTCATTATCCATTTTTCTCTTTTAAAAACTATTATAGTTTCATTAATAATTCCCTTGTTAATATTTATGTATTATGTATTCCCTTGTAAATATATATGTATAAAAGTGTGGAATAGAAAATATTGAACACTAAAACCCAGCACTTATAGTAAAGCCAAGTAAAATAAAAGCTTTTTTATATATAAGCCTATTTTTCAGGATGAAGAAAGGCTGAAGAATATGTATGCTTAAATTGCTGTATAATTACAATGCAGTACTTGTATTGTTTTAACTGCTAATTCTAAGATAAGAGGAAGATACGTATTTTATTATCCTTGTATTTTCTGATCCAGGGCTTAAAATAGGTCATATACTGTAGTAGTAAATATGACTACAATTAGTAACTTCATCTTTTAATCCTTATTGCTTTAGTCTTTTGCTCCTATATGGACAATGGCACTTAAACTTCAGTCTATGTATCTATATGATGCTGAATATTTTGATGCATTTAACCTTATGACAATGCTTACCTTTCTTTTAACCTTGAAGAGAAAAATAGCTTTATAGATATTGTTAAATAATATTTCTCTGCAAATCTTTTTATTTTTAATCCTTAAAGGTGAAATGCTATTCTTGGTCAGTTATCCTGTATATTAATATGAGTAATAAGCCCCCCATGAACTCATGGAACTTGTTTTTCAGTACTGCTAACCTTCCCTTCTCCTGCAAATATTACTAGGTGGGCGTTGTCAAGTTACTAATAGCTATATAGTGTTGAATGCTTGTTAATTTCTTTTAAAGGAATAGTAGACATCTTTAATATTGAACTCTTACATGATTGACTTTTTTTTTACTGTAACTAAACTAAGTTCTACATTTTTTTTAAAGAGTAGAAATCCAGACACAACTATAGTACTAATAGATGCTTTTAAGATTTTTTTGAGATATTATGGTGCTAACCCAAATATTTTGTTTAATTTTCAAACAAATGGGAAATGGTATTACTTATGTTAAGACATCAATGGGTGATGGGTATATAAAGACGGAGTGCTAGGCCTCCCTTGTGGAAGGAAAGCCAGTTGGGTGACTTTGGGCCATTTACTCTCTCTTAACCCAACCTATCTCCCAGAGTTGACTACTGTTGTGGAAAAATCAAAGGTAGATCTATTCAGATCTTTGGGTATGTTCACCTCCTTGCAATGAATACATATGTGGGATAAATATAATAACTATGAAAATTCTATCATGTTCACAAGAATATTTAGTGTAGCTTATTTGTTTCTGGGTGAAAGTGGTACATTTATATTTGGAAAGTTCATATATTTTTCATGAAAACTTAACTTTATATACTGCTATACATGTGTATTGCTTAGATTATGTTATGCATTCTATTTTTGAAGAGTTTACAGTGAAAAAATTGTCAGACTTTCAATGTGTTTGAACAAAATGCATCGCATAAATCCTTAAATGATTTTCATTATTTTTATTTATTTTGCTTTTCACTTTTAGCATCACATCTCCATTATTCTAAAGTTTTGTATAAGCTGCTTTCTTCTTTCATAAATGGCTATCAGATGTGCAGATTTTGTTTGAAACCAGAGCTGTGCTTTGAAGTATAGATGTTCAACACCTGCCTGTAACTTCTTAAAACATCTTCATCTTTTCTTGAAATGGTAAATCTGTTTGCTGCAGTTATAGTATAAACTCAAAAAAGCCACACTTGATTTAAGATATTGCAAATAAATTCTACATGCATTCCTTCAAGTGATATGAAACACATTTTTGCCTTTGAACCTAACTACACCAGGAGTATCAAACTGGATTTATTTGAAGGCCGTATCAGCATTGTAGTTCGGCCAGTGTGGAAATGGGACAAACATCTCCTGCAGCACCCTATTGGCCAAAAAAGGGCGTGTGGGATTGCACGTGGCTCCTTGCACCCTATTTTTGATGGCAGAGTGCTGCAGGAGACTGTGCAGGCCAAAAATGGGGCACAGGGGGGCCTCATGCAGCCCTCGTGCCCCATTTTGTCTGGCAAAGTGCTGCAGGAGGCCATCTAGTCTGAAAACGGACTGTGCCCCATTTTGTTCTGTCATAGGTACCGCGAGCCTCTTGCTATTTCCAGGCCGGCCCTACAGGCCAGATACGGCCCGTGGGCCTTGAGTTTGACACCCCTGTACTACACCATTGCCCTAATACAGTGATGGTGAACCTTTTCATAATTGAATGCCAAAATTGTGCATGTGTGTGCATGTGTGCTGCACACCCACAATGCAATGTGCCCTGCCTACCCGTGCATGCACACATGACCCCCCTTCTGCGCATGCACATGCAAATCCCCATGTGGGGAAAGGAGTTTTCTCTCTCCCCAGGCTTCAGGAAAGCCTCTGGACCCAACAGGCAAACTGTTTCATTGGAAATGATCCATTTCTGGCTTCCGGGGGAAGTCATTTTCGCCCTCCCCAGACCAGGAAAGCCTCAGAGCCTGAGGAGGGTGAAAACTGCTTCCACCAGCCCCCGGAGGCTCTCTGGAAGTCAGAAATGGATTGTTTCCGAACTTTCAGTTTGCCCATTGGACCCATTTTTCACCATCCCCAGGCTCCAGGGTTTTTCCTCTTGTATTGGATTCTGGGCTTTGATAAATTAATTACTGCTTAACTGCTGATATTTATGTTGATATATTTTGATCTCATGGATTTAAGTTTTTAACTTGATTAACAGACATTAGGTATGTATGTTATAATTGTAACAGCCTAATATTCTTTCATAAAATCATTGCCTGACAGGGATGAGAAGACTCCAAGAGGGAAAGGTAACTGTGGAGTATATTTAATAATATCACTAAAATGTGTATGGGCAGCCCAAACAATTATGGTGTAGATTAGCTACCTAAAACATTTAGTCCTGTAGTCTACTCATTCACCCAATGCAGTGTCACCAGATTTGAGATTTTCTCCAAGTATTTATACATTACTCACATTTCAATAACCCTGATCAAATTCACTTAATTATAGCTTCTCCTCAGTCTCCTCCTTCATTGAGGAATAGGTAGATTCCAGTTCCAGACAGCATCATATTTTGCCCGAAGTAGCCACATATTCCTAGCAACTCATGAGGTACATTAAGCCCTTCCAGAAATTGATCCATCCCAAAAAGAATGACCAAGAGTTGAAGGTTATGATGTATAGTCCAAATTTTCATCATGAAGGAGTAAGTGGGAAAAAATGGTCCTATGTTCTAAGTTATAAACTAAATAAACACATTGTAATGTTCACTTTAAACATTAACATCTTTTAATTGAGCAATATTAGGATAGATGAGGTTTATATAAAAAAATATTTTAAGACTTTCATTAAGTCACATGTACTTGAATGAAGGCAAACAATTTTGTCTTCCAGAAAATTAGCAAGATCATTCAGGTGGCTCCTTCTCTTTGGAACATCATCCTTGTGGAGATTAGATTGGCATACTTTGATACTCTTTACCAAGGCCCTGAAGGCCTAGTTTTGCCAAAGGGCCTGAGGATCCCAGACTGGGATGGAGCTTGTGGCTTTTTTGATTGATTCTTGGTGTTTATGTGTGTTTGTGTGTGTGTGTGTGGTGTGGTGTGGTGTGGTGTTGTTGTTATATTAGGTTTCTATTCCCAGAGTCACTGAGAATGAGTGAACAGCTATACATACATGTCATAAATAAATAAATAAATAAATAAATAAATAAATAAATAAATAAATAAATAAATAAATAAATAAATAATGGCCTGGATGAATCGGTTAGTAGTTTGGTGTGGATGGTCATGCTTGTTATATTTCATGTATTTATTTATTTTGTTTGTTCTGATCTCAGGGCAGCAGTAACAAATGCAAATCACAATTTATGCAGCCAGAATTAAGAAGTATTTTAGTTACTAAAATAATAACAAAAATTTAAAAGCTTGATGAAAAAGATACATTTTATAAAATGGTGGAAGGGTGCAGGAAATAAACCACTAACCTAGGGAACACATTCCATAGCTTTCAAACTAACCAGAAAAACGTTCTTTTCCTAGTATTCTTAGCTTCTTTGAATGGTCATTCATACCGATCTAAGTAACTGGCCAGGCACATAGCAGGAGAGGCAGCCTTATAATCAACAGCTCTGGCTATTTAGATTTTAAAGGTCAACATCAACAAATTAAATGGTTAGATCATTCAATATAGCATGATATGATCCTAGTACTATGTACTAGTTTGCAGAGTGGACAGCATGTTTTATACAATTTGCAGCTTCTGGACAATTTAAAAGGGCAGCCCCATAGAAAGTGCACCCCAGTAGTTGAGTTGGTTGTAACTAAGACATGGAAAACATATCGGCATCTGAGAGATAGCTGTAACTCAAGGGAGATGTCAGAAATGAGCAAATGGCAAAGTGTTGGCATGGTTCTTGTTGGTCTATATGGCTTCCTCTTGACATTCACTAGTGTATTTATCCATCATAATTCTTTTAGTATTCTGTGAATATTCTGTTATTTGTAACTGAACTGTTGATTGGCACAGAGCAAGTTGCCAGTCTCCAAATACATCCCCATAGGACAGATAACTGAGCAGTAGCTTGAAAAGTTGTCAACTCCTCCATTTGAAACCCATCCTTCTTTCCACTCACATGCTCTAGACTGGAAACTATCTTGAAGAGTTGTAAAGAAATTCAGAAACCATGTTCTGATGCTTTCTCTAATTAGTTATTTCCAATCTAGCAGAATCTTGGAATCAAGTTAAGTAAAAGCAATCAAATATTAGCACAATATATTTCTGAACAAAAAGGAACCAAATTATTTATGCAAACATAAGCCAGCAAAAGAAAGATTGAATTTAAATGGGCCAGACCAGGCTGAGATTGTGGAGAAAATGAATCTAGAAAAAAATCACCCAAATAGAAGAGTCATTTGACTGCACCATACTAATTCCAGAGCAGGGTTGTTATTAAGAGGTTGAAAAGAATTCTTAAAGCCATGTTACACATGCTTTCTCTAGCTTATGTAAGGACTTAATGAGAACTAGAATATTTTCCCTTCTCTCAAATATATTTGATAGATGATATTTATCAAACCATGATTCTAATCAGGGTTGCCCATTTGTAGCCTCTGAACTTCCTCATTAGTTCCATGGAAAGTTGAAGGAGGAATAATTTTCCAGCCTTACTTATTAGTGAGTACTATAAATGGGGGGAGAATGTTAACAAACCACAGGTTCAATTTGCATACTCTACTCCAACTCATTGTCTAGAAATAAATTTCTTCAATGTAACTGCTGGTGGTTATGGGTTTTTAATTTTACACCTTATAGTTTCTTCAGTTTCTGTTGGCTGGTTTATCTTTCTGTATACTTATTTCTGGCCTTCAGCTTGTGTTGGTGACACTTTCATGCACTTTGGCTATCTGTTGTGGTGCAATACAAGGACACCTTGTTTACCAATCAGTTTAGTAGCAGGCCAAAGTTACAATGATATTGAAAAAAGGGTAATATCTGGTCTTAGAAGTTATGACTGTCACAGCATCCCCATGTCATGTGATCATGATTTAGCTTCTTGGCAACTGGCATTTATTTACAATGGTGATAGCATTCCACAATCACTCCCATTGACTATGTGTAGATGCTTTCTTGACAGTACATAACAGTACATAAGTGGTTTCCTATTGTCCTCTGTCAAGAGTGATCACAATTTGCAACATTCATGGTGAGCTTCTAGCAAGCAAAGTCCATGGGAAGATAGAAGGGAAGTGACAAGTTGCAGTCACATGATTTACATTTAACAACTGTAGATGATTTGCTTAACTACTGCAGCAGGAACTGATGTCATAAGTTACATGTATTAATGATGTGTCCATTTACAAACATGCAATAAAGTTTCCAGTCCCAATTGCATTTAGTAAGTGAAGACTGCTTATATTAAAGTGTTAGAGGTTTATTACATTTATTATTATTATTATTATTAATAATAATAATAATAATAATAATTTCTGGAAAAAATAAAAGATAAAGTGGACAGTGAACAAACTTGGTTATGGCTAACAACAGGTACATTAAAGAAAGAAACAGAGTCACTAATCCTGGCTGCGCAAGAACAAGCTATCCGCACAAATGCCATTAAGGCCAAAATCGAAAAATCCTCTGATGATGCCAAATGCAGACTTTGCAAAGAAGCTGATGAAACTGTTGATCACATACTCAGCTGCTGTAAAAAAATCGCGCAGACTGATTATAAATTGCGGCACAATTCAGTAGCACAAATGATCCATTGGAATTTGTGCAAAAATTATAATATTAAAACAGTAACAAACTGGTGGGAACATCAGCCTGAAAAAGTCACCGAAAATCAGATGGTCAAGATCTTGTGGGATTTCCGTATACAAACCGACAAAATACTGGCGCATAATACACCAGACATCACACTGGTTGAGAAAAATAAGGTCACAATCATAGACATCGCAATACCAGGTGATAGCAGGGTCGCCGAGAAGGAACATGAAAAAATCTCAAGATACCAGGACTTAAAAATCGAAATTCAACGACTATGGCACAAACCAGCAGTGGTAATTCCAGTGGTAATTGGCACACTGGGTGCTATTCCAAAAGCACTGGAATTACATTTAAAACAGTTAAAAATTGACAAAATCACCATCAGTCAAATGCAAAAAGCCGCACTGCTTGGATCTGCACGCATATTACGAAAATACGTTACGACGTCCTAGGCCCCTGGGTGGGGCCCGACTAGTAACCAATGCCAAATCCGGCGAAACAACTGGCCGCTGTGATACAATTGTATAATAATAATAATAATAATAATAATAATAATAATAATAATAATTAGTTTTGTATGCCGCCCACTCTCGGAAAACTCATAGGTCAAATAATAAATAAGAATGCATCCAAATTATTCTGTTTCAATTAAAATACAGTTGAAACTGTATTGTATAAGCAATGCTCTTTCCGTGACAATTTAGTAGCTGGTTGGTATTACCAAAAGATTCCCATCATGAAGGAGGATGTAGGTCACTGTATTGCTCAATTAATATTTCACCTAAGAGAAAAACACTGTGTTAGCTTAGGCAACATGGAGCAATCTGTTGAAAATGAAACTTCTTTACGTGGTATATACCTGGATGCTAGGATGTTAAAAATAGCAATCTACAATTGTAGTTCATCAAGTTAATAGTAATATGCAAATTTAATCAGTATGGTGCTATTTTTTATTTGATCAAGGGTATTGAACTTGTAATTAGCAGGCCAGAATGAACGTACAGTGTAAAACTCAAAATGTTGTAACTAAGATTTTTTTTAATGACCTACGATTGTTATAAATTAAAATGATCATCATTGTATTTCTAAAGAGTCATTTTAGCAAGATAATTTGCTGCTTACATAGCAGTATGATTTAATCTTTCTGGTATATAATTTACCTTTCCTATGACTCTATGTTTTGCTACACAGATAATCAAGTGGAATATGGAGGTAGAGAACTTTAAATTCAATATGAACTGCTTGGCTTCTATAATCTATTATATACTGTGATATTATTTTAGTTGAATGATATTTAAAATTGATCTTCATTAAAATAATTATAATTATATTCTAACGGCACATTGCATCTGTGTTCAGTTTCATACTATATTTTGGGCACATCAGTTACAAGCATATAAAATCCATATTCTTCAATTCTGTTGTAGAAACCTTAAGTCCTTGATAGGCAATACAGTATACAAATGTATACTGTGTACATTATTCCCACCTACCTTTTTGCAGAACTACAAGTGTCTGGGTTTTTTTTTATGACCACATATGTATGTGTGTATCAGGTACAAGAAATCAGGAGTCCAATTAGATTCAAACTGAGTACAAGTTTATTCCATGCTTACTCTAAAGAAGAGTCTGAATTATGAACCATAGGTCAAAGCAAATTGGTAGTTGATAAGAGTCATTGGAATTGAGGGACAGTTGGACTTAGATTTCCTGTGACATGAAGGGGCTCCAAACTGATGACACACTTGACTTCTCCCAGCGAAAAGGGAGCTCCTCGAATAGACTGTATGTGGCCCTCCTGAGCTCCATTATCACTGGCAGAGGGACCGCAGGCTGGTCCTTCGCTGTTTCTAGGTCAGCCCCATGGCCCAGATCTAAGCATCCCGCAGGCAGAATCTGGCCCACGGGCCTTGAGTTTGACACCCCTGATTTATATATTAAAAAATTCTCAGCCTAATGGCACTAGTCACACCAAAGATACTGCCCAGAACCCTAAAACGCCTTCTGATACAGGACATAAAATGGAGGAGGATTCATACCATTCATAGGGAAGAGAATTGTTTCTTTCTGGGTGTGTCTTTTATATTAATGTTACCGTTGATATTATTTTGTGGGTTTTATTTCTTGAATGTTAGCTACCCATAAGATTTGGAACTGAGAGGCATATAAAAATTAGTAAATAAATATTACAGTGAGAAACACTATACAATAATCTTTGTGGTGCCCTTTGCTTTTTAGCAAAAGATGTTCCATAATTTGGCTGTTGCTTTATTATAATTTTGAATAATGATGATCTTAATTAAATGAGTGATTTGTTACCCCAATGCCCCTATTACCTTCATTTTCCTCTATTTTAATAGTATTTAAGCTTGTTGCTATAATTGTTATGATTCAGTCAAGAAGCATCTTAATATCAGTTGCTGAATGATTTAATCAGAATCGGATTCTTGTACATTGCTTAAGGAAAGCAATTTTCTGTTTTAGTGTTACAAGCTTCACTTGCTATTTTGGAGCTTATTAGAGGGGCTTATTAGAAGTGGCTGACGTACTTTAATATGTAAACAGCTCAGTGAATAGCTATATTAGGAACCTTAGCATATATGAACACAGAAATTAGAAACCATTTTGTTCTGCAGTATTGATGTCAGGCTAGAATTTTGTTGTTGTTGAATGCATATGTAGCTTTCAGCAGAAAATGAGTAGTTGAAATATACCAGAACTGAAGTTATCCATATTTGAAATGATTTTAAATATAACAAAGTGCAGATAGATGCTTATAAATACCATTATGATCATGAATATTAACCTTGCACCTGTGATAAAAAGTTCCTATTGGCACCTCTTTGCTTTAAAGAAATGAACAATGTTGGCTTTCAAGAAGACATTGTAAGGTTATTCATTTTTCTAATATATTGCTTTAATGTTAATATGAAAACATAAAGTCTATAGTATATTGAAACAAATTAATAACAATTGAACAATTCAGTCCATTGTCAAGCTTCTGCTAACATGGTAGTCAAATGTGGCCTGGAAGGATGAGGCATAGATAAAAGGGAACACTATTTCCCATTTGAAAGATCTATTCAGATTTCTTGGGTGTAATAAACATTACTTATCTATATACATGTGAAAGGTACTCAGGGGACAGTGGCATTGAAAAAAGTGACTTATGACCATTTTTCACAGTTCCAACCTTTGCAGCATCTCCATGATCATGTGATCAAAATTCAGATGTTTGCCAACTGGTTCATAATTATTACCCTTGTAACATCTCAGGGTCATGTGATCACCTTTTGCAATTTTTTGACAAACAAAGCCAATAGAGAAACCAGAGTCACTTAACAAGTGTGTTCCTAACTTACCAACTGCAATGATTCACTTGACAACTGTGGCAAAAAGTGTTGTAAAATGGGGCAAAATTCACTTAACAAATGTCTCATTTAACAACATACTTTTTTTCTCAATTGTGGTTGTAAGTTGAAGACTAACTGTATTGCTTTAAAATGGCTAACATGCGATGATGAGTCTTTTTAATATGTATCCACAGAAGACATACTACTAGTGAAGAGTTATATTCTCTGTCTATCATACTTCAGCTATAAACTATACAGTACTGGGAAAAGGCCTAAAAAAGATATTTTAAGCTCTAGATTTGTGCACATGGAGTCAGGTGATACCAGGTCTTGACCTGAAGTTTTTAAATTGATCCAAAAGCAGACTAAGGTAGGAAAAATGATAAGGCTCCAGTTTAGAAAACCCAGTTCACATTTTCTAAACCCACTTATCAGCATAAAGTATATTCTGAACTATCCTATCTGAAGTTTCCGGATTTTCAGTTCCATTGACAGTACATTAACAAAATGATAAACTCCCACTGAAATTAGAGGTGGGTTACTGCCGGTTTGGCCTGGTTCAGCCGAACCTGTAATGCCCCAGAGCAGCTAAGAGCGAACCGGTACGCCCGCCCATGTATTATACTTGTTTTTATGGCAAAAGGCTAATTGCGCACACGTGTACAGCGTGCAGCGGCTGTGCAAGCCCCGAAATCATATGGTTGTTACAAGGGCGGTGGATTGCGCACATGCGTGTATCACGAGTCAGGTGCATGCACGAGCGGAATGCATGCACGCACGATCAGCAAACCAGTAGTGAAGGTAAGTGCAACCCACCACTGACTGAGATAGCTTAAGTAAGAATAGCATCTCATTTAACCATATGTCAGACATTGGCAAATTTTGTACGCTTGTAGAACTAATGAATTCCATAGCCACTTATCTGAAATCTATATTATGATTATCCATACCTGAGTTTTGAAATTTTTGTATGCAATAAGCCTAATCAGATTCAGTTAAAATATAGCATATTTTAATTGTAGGTTTGCTTAATTTAATATATTTTATTTTTACTACTCAATTTTTTCAATGTGAACTCAGACATTCCATTGCATAAAGCTTTTCAGTTATATGTTAGGGCTTTTTTTTCCTTCTGTTCAGTTCTCAAAGTTTGCCTGGACAGGTCTAAGGTCCCCACGGTTTTCTTGGCAAAATTTTTCAGAAGTGGTTTGGCATTGCCTCCTTCCATGTCTGACAGAAAGTGACTTAGCCCAAGGTCACCTAGCTGATTTTGTGCCTGGTAGGATTAGAACTCACAGTCTCCTGGTTTCTAGCCTGATATCTTAATCACTAGACTAAACTGGCTTCACTAATATTTATCTAGAAAAATTTAAATCAGAAACACAAGTCAGTCTATAATTAGAGAACTAAGCTATTAACAGTGAAGGGTTTTTTTCTTTCTATGAATAGCAAAACAATGTTTTTGGGAAATTATTTGCAAAATAATCATCCTGGGATATAAAGAGAAATGTACATATTATGATAGCAGGAACACATTATTAAATTATATAGACCATCTTATATGCTTATGCTTTTCATTAAAATATATTATGATGTTATGAATGGCACAATTCAAATGCAAATGAAGCATTTTAATAGTTGAATATTCCTTTGTCAAAAAAGCTGTTCATTTAATCATAATGAAATGTTTCATTTTACCTTTCTTTTTGTTTTATTATTTTTAAGAAACATTGAACTTATAAAACTGATGTTGAACTTCTCCACACAATATAGAAAAATAGGAAATAGGGCACAATTTATATAATGAAATAGAAATGTGTTGATGAGGCAGCTCCATTCTCTATACCAAGAATGGAAGATGATGAGTTGAGAATTTCCCTACTCTTATCTAGTTCATTGCAATAAAGAAATGTTGAATGTGTTTCACTTTTATTTATTTAATATTAAAAAAGGAAGGAGAAGGAAGACGCCTCTCTGTCTTACCCAGTTCTGTCTTTAGAGTTGTAACTGATTTACAAGTGCACTCAGTATAGTTCTTGGAAATAGCTTCTTGTTAGGAAATTTCATTTTTGTTGTTTATTTTTACAAAATTGTGCTCAAAGTCAGAACTGTGAAAGAATTTTACAGCTGACTCATCTAATCTGTTATGGTCTGTTAAAGTATTCAATACAACATAATTGTGGTCAGAATGGTGTCTGTAGAATACATTGTTTCTCCTTTAATTTGCACTGTGTAAATTGTGTTCCAAAACAACCATTCCCCAAGGCTATTTCTTTATAGAAGCAGTTTTCCAATCTAACTTTTTAACCAGGCCAACTATTGAAAGAGAGGAAGACATGTGATTGATTGTCCTAGTTAGGTGTGCCTTTAAAATCAATAGATTAACTCACTAATTGTACCTATTTTTGTCATTGGATTGGAGAATGACCAACATAAATTAATTCTTTAATATTCTGAAATAAAAATAGATTGTGTGCGTATTTACAAAGGAAACTGTTAAGACATATTAATTTGATTCAGCAACTTTGTACATCTGAAAACTGAAGAGAAAAATACTTAAAAGAGAAGAATATTTAAAGAATAATTATAAATAATGGTATTCATCAATTAAGATTGAGGATTAAAACTATAAGTGTATTTACGGTAATTACATTTTGTAACATTTGAATTTTAAAAAAACGAGATACCAGAAAACTAGATATGGACCATTAATCATTGTGGGTTTTTTGTTGCATTCATTTTTTTCTTTTATTTTGTAATACTGTTTTTCAACTTTCAAGTTTTTGTATTTTAATAAAGTGAGATTAGCAATAGGATTATAATTACTTATATTATATGCTCAATTTCAAGATGTTCTCATGCTACATGTATAGAGGATGTGGATAAGTGTATGCTGTCACTATTAAAGCAGAAACTTTTGTTTAGTTACTGATAACAAGGAGAGATTGGAAACAAGCTATGTTCTTTCCCCCAACATCTGGTGGAAGCTAGATTGTTCTCAATAACTGTAATTGCATCTTGAGAGCTTACCCAGATAACATTTTGTTTAATGTTCATGAAAAAAGATCTTATATTTCCTATTTTAACAGTCAGAGGAAAACTGACTTTTTAAAAACATTAAAAGCTTACCCTTGTATCAGAAAAGAATATCAGTGCTACTAAGATATTTGGCAAAATCATATTTTTTCTTATATGCCTTATACATTCTTTACACTATTTTTGAATGTCTTATACTATATATTTTAGTGCTGCTCTGTAGGCCATTACGTTTTATATTAAACCATTTTAATATAACTATTACACTCTGCTGACTTCTTTCATTGAGTAAATAGCAAATACCAAGTTTAACCAATGCATCCTGTGGAGAATAATTGTAATGTGGTACTTGAATACTTCATGAAGTCAAGAATCAACAGAAACAAACATCTTAAACAAATGTTGTAAATGGTGGCATACACAATACGTATTCCCACTCCCTTGGGAATAAATCTCAATTATGTCCCTGATATTTTCCTCTGACACAAAAGTTTATAAAAATAAGAATTTTGTGGAGAGATTCTTTAGAACTGTGAAAATGAAAACACAAGATGATCTAAAATAGTAATAAATGATATCAAATTTTAACAAAATTTTATAATGAAATGTTTTCAGTTGAATATTGATCTGGCATCTGGTCATTGACAATCATAACAATTATCAAGTTTCAATAGTGCACTTGTGAGTTAGGAAAGAGATGCAACTTGAAAGTTAGCAATTGGCAATGAAAATCTAATTTTAGCTTTAGGTTTCACATATTTAAAAGTCATTAATTAGTTTTAAAAACACTCTCATTCTTTGAATGCCTATTTGGGTTGACTTACACATGCACATACATGCCAGTATGTCTTCAAATCCTGCTTGCTTGAAAAAATAATATGAATTAGAAAAATGATGTGTTTTTCTACTGACTTTTCTGTGTCTTTCAGTTGCTGATATGTGTTTAATATGAGTGGAATTGGTGAAAATTCCTCTGACCCAGCTCGGGCAGAGTTGAGAAAACGTAAGGAATGTCCTGATCAACTTGGACCAAGGTTAGTTTGGATTTGAATGTGAAGTTAAGTCTGCATTTTCATGTTTCCAAAGCATTATTGCCTTGATATATAACAATTGATGTATAGATTCTCATCATAATACTTATTTGCTGAAGAGTTTGGCTTTTTTTTCTTTGTCCATCTGTGCAAAGTATAAAGTTGAGTGAATATTTTAAAAAGGAACAGGTCTTCAATAAATTAAATCTTCATTGTCTTGAACAGTGAGCAACTTCTTATAAAGCAAACAAATGTATGCAGGAGAGCTGTTTCCGAAGACGCTGCAGGTAGTCTGTACAGTATTTTCCAGCTGAAAAGAGACAAAGCTATTCAGTTTCACACCTTGAGTTTTTGTTTGCCTCCTAATCATTCCCCCATTGTTTGGAATGATTGAGTTTCAGCTTATTGTCTTAATACACATTGAAAGTAATTCAGTTAATTTTTCCCCCCTACTCTGCAAGCAGATCAGAGATATTGGAGAAAAAGAGATTTCAAGAAATACTGTAAGTTGTTTGCAGAGTGTGCCAAGGGTTGATTGTGTGCTCATTGCTTTTAATGGTAGAAGAGTAAACAACTTGATCTCTTTCAATCCTTTTCTCTCCAATGTCTTTGCTCTAGGGTGGAGCAACCTCCACTATAGAGCAAAGGGTGGGTGGGGAAAAAAAGAACTGAGGTCTTGTCAGGCTCAAAAAAACCAAGACCCCACATGAAGTTCCAACTAAACTGATTTATTACAATTCGTGCCTAGGCATAGGAATCTATTCAACTAACAGTTAACACTATTTTTGCAATAGCTAAGGATCAGTGGAATTCAAGAAGGAGTTGATTAGTATGTATGTGGCTACATAGAGACTCTAGTCTCATTTCTCTTTTGACTCTGCCCCAAGATCTGCCACTCCTAATCCTGTATCTACTTGTATAGCAATCACTGTAGCATGGACTTCTTACAATTATGTGGATTTCAACATTAGGAATTCTCTGTCCTTATCATGTTGATTGGCTGCCAAATTCTGGAAGGCAGTATTTATATAACCTATAGAGCCCAAGCTGTTCTAAAGTATTAATTGGCAGAAGTACTTTCTTATGTATCAAAACATTACCTTATATGTTGCAGGCTAAAAATAAAGTATATGGACATTTATATTGTCCATTAATGTACATGCTGTATCTTCATGACTAGTTGTAAATATAAACTTGGGTATTAAAATGGATAATTATGAGGCTGTAATAAAAAAAATAGTTTTAGAAATTGAGACATTATCCTTTTGTGCTGGTAATATCAATAAATTAAATTTGCTGGCTAACTAATTCGAATCCAGAACAGGATTACAGGTAGTCCTTCCTTAATTACCCTAATTTACATCAGTAAATGATGCAGTCATTAAGTGAAGCATCACATGGTTGCATAGTTAGCAATAGCAGTTTCAGTAGTCCTGATTGTAATTGTTAGATAAAGTCAGCATTGTTGTTAGGCCAATGCCTCACATTTCTGCCCTGCTGTATTCACCTCAACTTGATACCCACCTACTTAACTCTCCGCATCTCAGTCCTTTTGGCCACCCTGTGTTCTGCTGACTACTCCTGCCAGCCTCAGCTAAACTTCTTCCTCTTTTTCCTGCTGCTGATAAGGCATTTTGATCACTTTGGCTGGTGAGGATTGGAGAAGGAAACAGTTAAAACTCTGAAGTGCCCTACTATAGTTTCATTGTAATCCACATCTGGAGTACTGTGTTCTGCAATAAGCAAATAGTTTTGTATCTAATTTTCTACAAATAGTACTGCTTTTTTTTAAAAATGGAATATCTTTACAAGATATTCATTTATTAATGGATTAATTTTTCCTGTATTTTGCTACTCTGATTAAAACTACTCTTTAATCAAAGACTCTTTAATAACTTTAAAACTTTCTTCCAGTCCTAAAAGAAGCACTGAAAAGCGTAATCGTGAACAAGAGAATAAGTATATAGAAGAGCTTGCAGAGCTGATTTTTGCTAATTTTAATGATATTGACAACTTTAACTTCAAACCTGACAAATGTGCAATCTTGAAAGAAACTGTGAAACAGATTCGTCAAATAAAAGAACAAGGTAGGGAAATGGTTTTAAGCATCTTGCTCTCTGTGTGTGTGTGTGTGTGTGTGTGTGTGTTTCTATCAAAACTTGGGTTACCTTAGTATCTCCTACTTGAAATTGTTAAGCTCACGAAATATGTTTTCATCCAACAGTGTTGAATTCTATAGAAATTAAACTGAATAAAAAGTAATCAGCAGATTGAATCTTCAAAATAATCTTAGAAGATCGGTTTAATAATGTCATTGCCACACAAATGTTTTATAGCATCTTACAGCATTGTACAATTATCACATTATTGATTTATCAGTAGTCAATAGACCCCAGGTGACATAATACCCTGTTATAAGTCACTGTTATAAAAATATGCTTCATTTAGAATGAAGGGACAGATCTTAAAATATTTCATAAATTAGGAAACTTAGAAAATTAATATGTTAATATTCTTAAATTATCTTTTACAGTCAAATCTCTTGAGGCACAGTAGACCTGAAAGCCTTTGTTCAAAATGCTTCTAACCAGAAACTATGAGATTTATTGCAGAAATATCTGTATTGCATTAAATTCAAAGGAGTTTCCCAGAATGATTAGAAATAGATATGTACAACTTAGATGTGATACAAAAATATATATAAAGTACAAAAAGAATACATACCACAGCAACAATAATTTTGACAATGTATGTGTATGGGTAAAAGAGGGAGAAGAAAAGAGGGGCCTGCTTGGCTGTTAGTGGTTAAAAAAGGCTAACACAAGTCTAGGCCACAAAAAGATAATAAAAATTATTAGTGTGGTGTTGATGCTTGATTGGCCTCTTAAAATGTGTTATAGCTAATTTCTGAAATCATCCAGAGCTTTGTAATATAATTTTTATTAAAAAATATTTAAGTATGAAAAATGTTCATTTTCTTTAGTGAAAATTGAAATGTAAAATAACTTGTTAGGTAGTTATAAATATGAATTTAACAGAATAGCAGAATTGGAAGGGACCTTTGAGGTCTTCTAGTCCAACCTCCTCCCCAGGCAGAAACACTATACCATTTCAGACAAATAGTTAGCCAATCTCTTCTTTAAACCTCCAGTGTTGGAGCATCTGCAACATCTGGATGCAAGTTTTTCAGTTTCAGAATACTGAGATGCCTCATATTCATTGTTGAAACTGCTTTCTTTCAAAATATTCTAAACCACTATAGCAATCAGATTTGCCAGGATATGGAAAAACTATAGGATTAATCCTCAAATTAAGTTAAATGGTGGAAATAATTTAGTGAAATTGAAATCTTAGTACATATTTTAATAAGTGTATTTATTCTGAACAGGAATATTCAATGAAAGATTTGGAAATTTACTAGTAAACAGTTTAAGAATAAGTGGAATTAACAACTGACATATATGCCACTGTGTTGTAGTAGTTAAAGTGCTGAACAGGCTTGGGGAAATCCAAATTTGTTTATCATGTTTAGATTTCACATGGTTAAACCAGCATATGGTAGTTATTGACTTAAATCCAAAAGCATAAATAAATTTTAACAAGCATGAAAATATATGACAACATCATAATTACAGGGTCTCTTCAAGTTACAACCATTCATTTATTGACCATTTAAAACGGGGGTGTCAAACTGAAGGCCTGGGGGCCAGATACAGCCAGCGAGGTGCTTAGATGTGGCCCACAGGAAACAGGAAAGGACCGGCTGGCAGAGGATTGCAGGAGGCCATCACAGTTGAAAATAGAGCTTGCAGTGGCCATGGGTGGCAGTCCCAAGCTCCGTTTTCATTGGCAGAGGGTTGCAGGAGCCCATCACAGCTGAAAACGAGCTTGGGAACCTGTTTTCCTGGCAGAGCGCTCAGGCCACTATAGGCGCCCCCAACACGAGTGACATCAAGGTGGCCATGCCCATCCCAGCCCCCTGAGGTCAAACACAACCCTGATGCGATCCTCAATGAAATTGAGTTTGACATCCCTGATTTAAAGGAATAGCAGCACTAAATGAAATACACTTAGTGCCAGTTCCTGAACTGATGGCCATTGCAATGTGCCTGCAGTCATATGAACACTTGACAGCCCTTTTGCATTTACAATTTCAAGGACACTTCAGTTCTCGCCACCCACCTATTTTTCCCCATCTCTGCCTTTTTTGTGCCCTGCACCACAGCTCTCCTCATAGGCATAGCTACGGCTGCCCTAGTAGAGGTCCAAAACCTTTAGCACTCTTGTCAGCCTCCCCAAGTAAGCCAAGCTGAAATGAACCAAATGAACTATTCCTACTTTATGATAAGGTTATATTAAAAACTATTACAAGTCTGATAGTATAAATCTGCCACAGCCTGAGATGTTATAGAGGTTATTTTCTTAGTTTCGCTCTCTGGTCTTTATGCAACTTTGGTCCATGCCGTCTCGTGTCTCAGCAGCATCTCTTCCCAAATCACACCCACATACCATTACAAGCATAACCAGCTGCCATCATCACCCCCAAGTCTCTACTTCTGCTCCTGCAAAATCACTGGCAAGGAAAACCATCTCAAGACTCATGCCATGGCCAACCACCACAGTGGGACAGCACAAATCCCTGGCCACCCCAACTTTTGCCAGCCCTACCAACCTACATTTCACTCACTTCTATTAGCCTGTCAATTTTATGCCTTGTGCTCACTGGCCATACTGCCCTGTATTTGCTGACCATGTCAACTCCAACTTCTGGGTCTCTTCCACTCCTTATGAGGCATGCCCAGCCTGTTCCTGTGTGACCCAATGGTTGGCTATGACAGTCTTTTCCGGAGGTCATGCACTCTGTTCTTCAAATAATATCCACCTTTCCTGTGATGCTTTAGTAGACTTCTGAGGCCTTTTAAAGCCTTGTAAAAAGGGTGTGCCAACTGTTTTCCAAACCATCTGTAGGAGAAACACAGGGAAGATTAGCTGGAGGTGGCAAACCCTGGCAGGGCCAAAAAAAATGCAGAGCAGCAAGGCTAACAGAGGCAGTGGAATGCAAGGTAGCCAAAAATGCAGAGATGGGAGCGGGAAGATAGATAGGTTGAGGGAAGGTCAAGAAGAAGTCGTCCCTTACCTTACTGAGGCTCTAAGCTGCCAGGGCTCAAGCCAGGAATGCTTTGGATTGGAGTGGTCCTCACCTAACAGTTGGTGGGGTTCAGTTAATGATGGTAACAGAGCATGCCGGGATTGCCGTCAGTCAGAAATGTGGTCACATGACATCACACTTTATAGCTGCATCACTTTGCAACAGAAATTTTGGTACCAATTAGTATTATAATTTAAGTGCTACTATATATATTGTATTTTTCAGAGTATAAGACGCACCTTTTTCCCTCAAAAAAGAAGCTGAAAATCTGGGTTTGTCTTATACACTGAATACAGCATTTTTTGCCTCCTGAAACCCTGTCTCCTTCACCAAAATAGCTTGAAGGAGGCTTTCAGAGAGTTTCTGGGGGCTGGAGAGGGCAGTAATGAGATAAAGGGGCTGTTTTTGCTCAATCCCCCCCCCCCCAACCCTCAGGAGCACTCTATAAGCTTCCTAAAGGCTTTGACAAAAAACGGGCCTGTTTTCACAAAAAATGGACCATTGTTTGCTCATTTTGCCTCCCCTGCCCCCAGGAGTACTCTACAAGCCTAAGGGCTATTCATGCCCTTTTTAAAAAAAAAAAAAAAACTTTTTTGGGAGGTTTGCAGAGTGCAAAAACTTTTTTTTTAATTTGCCTCTTCAAAACCTTGGTGCATCTTATACTCCGGTGCGCCTTACACTCCAAAAAATACCGTAATTGAGAAGTAAACATAGTAAACAAGCAATAGAAAATTCAGGTGGATCTCTATCAAAGAAACTCAGTGAGTAAGTTTAAGTTACATTTTCTTAATAAAAAATAAAAAGTAAATGGTGGATTCCTGGAAAATAAAACATTTTGTAAATCTAAAAATTCTTAATGAAAAACACAGTGGTATAAATTACTAACAATGGATTTCAGAAGATGAATGCTTTGTACATAATATATATTCTCAAATTCTCTATTTGCATAGAGATATGAATGCTTCATCAATAGTATTTCCCTATAATTTTTTTACTTTGTTATTGAACTATCAAACTAAACACGGAGAAATGTCATATAGTATCAGGGATGCTTACCGTAAGTATATCCTTCATTTAAGAGGGGATCTATAATTCTTCCAATAGATGACAGATTTATTTATTTATGTTGAAATATTAACTAAATAGTGCTTGAAGTAGTAAATTGTATTTACAGTTAGCTGCATTTAGAGTGAACTCTCTAAAATGAATCAGAATTAAATCCACTAATTACTTTAGATATACTTCAAATATTGTTAGTTTGGATCCAGTTCAATAAGAGTGCAGTATAATCTGACATTGGTGGCAGTTAGCAGATTAGCAGTTCATTATAATAAAATTTGGTTATTATACTTGATTCAGTTTATATTTAAAATCAGCCTCTCCCTGTGATTATGAAAACCACAAGAAGAGTGATTAATTTTAAAAAGTCATTATCTGTTACAGCTGCAATGTGTTTCTGGAACTTACGTATTTTTGATTTTTCACAGTCACTATTTCTAGGATATAAATTGGATATTCTTTTCCAAATGGAAATATTTCCCATTTCTGCTTCTGTAGCTGGGAATGGATACTCCATTCATTTCCATTAATTTCCATTAATTCTTTTCCTATTTTAAATAGTTTGTAGTTCTTCAGGTATCCAGATTAAATTTGGTTTCCATTCAGCAAGAATTTGACAGTAGGATGAATTATCATTATATATGTCCCTTTGTTCTTTGATAACATGCACATTAAATATAAATTATCTATGCCCATGATGGCAAACCTGTGCCACACATGTTGCCTGGCACACCCGGCTTTGGCTGTTTGTCTTTCAGGTTTCTGGCTCGCATGTGGGTGCAACAATCAGCTGTCCTTCATGAGCATGGCAGTGCCAAAAACCAACCTGTGCATGCATGCCAGCCAGCTGATTGTTGGGTGCGCTAGAACCCAGAAGTTCAGCTTTTCCGGAGCACAGCCCCGACAAGCACACTGAAAAGTTTGGCTTTTCCGGAGCACAATTCCTTCGCAAGTGCGGCAATGCCAAAAACTAGTCTGTGCATGTGCTAGAGCCAGCCAATTGTCATATGCGCTATAACCCGGAAATTCAGCTTTTTCAGAGCATGGCCCCGACAAGCACAGTGCACACATGTTTCATTTCCACAAGACGAAAAGGTTTGCCATCACTGATCTATGCTATATCTACCCAAAACAACCAACAGAATAAAATATAAAAATCAATTGTTATTAATGTTTTGTAATAAACAGGTAGTCTTTGAATTACAACCATTCATTTAGTGACCATTTGACATTATGACAAAACTAAAAAAAGTGACTTATGACCATTTGTCACACTTATAACCATTGCACATACCCATGGTCACTTGATCAAAATTTGGCAACCGATTCATTTATATGATGGTTGCAGTGTCCCAGAATCACCTTTTGTGATCGCCTGACAAGCAAAGTCAATGGGGAAACCAGATTTATTTAACAACTGTGTTATTAAGTTAACAATTGCATTGACTCACTTAACAACTGTGGCAAGAATGGGGGGGGAGAATGGGACAAAATTCACTTAACAAATGTCTCACTTAGCACATAAATTTTTGGCTGAGGTGTGATGATTCAAGGATTATCTGTAACTTTAAATTCAAAAATATAAACCAAAATATATATTAAAATGTAATTCAGGCAACATAAAAGTAAATTTAGAACCACAACAATAACAACATCAGTGAATCTGCACATGAGCCATAAAAATATTCATTAAAAACCAGTCAAAATTTATTCAAACTTTTTAAAATATGCCAAGAGAATTTTCTTGGGACAAAGTTCATAAATGTATGGCCACAAACTTAAGATGGCTTTGTCAGAAGTGCCCAACTGTCTAACTGATTTTTAAAATGAGTCAGTGAGAAGTGATTCCTATTCTGGCGTGACTGTAATATGTGCCTTCGTTACTGTAATATGTGTCAGATGCTGCTTCATTTAATAATCAGGAAAGAAACCACTCAACTCCATTTGTTTGAAATTAAGTGTACTTTTACTAATTACAAACGAATAGTAGCGAAGCTAAGCTGAATCTGGTTAATTAGGCGCGAAAGCAAAGAATATCATGTATAGTTCAATCCCCTCCCCTTGGCATCCCAGTCCATAGTCCAATTATAATTCACCCAACTGTCAGGTGGGAGATACCTTCAAAAAACATCACCAGGGTAGAATGCTGGACAGTTAACCTTGGCGGGAAACTCCCTTCCTCCACATGCGCAATGAAGTCAGGCCAGCGTCTAGAATCTTCCTCCAGCACATAATGATTCCCCTCCCAAATACCATGCCCCCCCTCCCTGTTTCAATGGCAGCCAAAACAGCAGCAAAGCAGAGGCTGACAATATGACTTTGTTATTAGACATCACTTAAGACTTTAAAAGATATATCCATAGTCCATGAAACATGTCTCCATTTGCTGCCTGCCAATTGATTGTTGAAGCTCTGATTGCCCGGGATCTTGTTCAGGATTTGCTGTTTTAATATTCTGTGATGGGAAGAGCAAGTTAATGACCTGCACTTAGGGAAGAGCTCAGGAGGTGAAATGGTGATTCAACACTGGTAATATGGCCAGGTTTTGGTGTTTTCTGTGCTGTTTTTGTTTCTAACTGCCAAAAAAATATCTGGACATATTATATAGTTTCTAAATGTTCCCTTCTTTATAAATAGCAGAAAACCATATATTTGCTTTTATCAAAAGTTAGCAGTGTGGTTCAGGCTGCAACAAAATGAGGAACAACATGTAACCTTTGGGAAGCAAATTGTATATTTTATTCAAAAATGGCCATAGCTGTTAATATACTTGGTAATATACTACATATTGTATATTTGTATAGTGTAATATGCCTTTGCATAAAGGATATCCTGCGTAGGGACTTGTCCAGAGAGAAATGTTATCCTTTTAAGAAATTGAAAATGAATTTAATTCTACATACCCTGTTTCCCCGAAAATAGGACCTCCCCGGATAATAAGCCTTCCCAGAACATAGCAGCAGTCATGAGGTGACCATGCTTGCCGCCTCCTGCACCTCAAAAATAATAAGATCTCTCCAAAAATAAGGCCAAGCGCTTATTTCAGGGGTCAAAAGAAAATAAGACCCTGTCTTATTTTCAGGGAAACACTAGTTTAACACTATCATGAGCCCTTGTGGCACAGTGGATAGAATGCAGAATTGCAGGCTATCTCTGCCCACACCCAGGAGTTCGATCCTGACTAGCTCAAGGTTGACTCGGCCTTCCATCCTTTCGAGATTGGTAAATAAGTACCCAGATTGTTGGAAGTAATATGCTGACTGTAGACAGTTTATAGAGTGAGGAAAGCACTGTGGCACATTATATAAATCCAAATGCTACGTCTATTGCTTTGAGAATAGGAAGTGTAAGTCTGCACACGATACGTAAACATCCATAATATAAGAATTAAAATATATAAAAAGCAATGCTAGTAATTTAATCCAATACAAAGACTCCTATCATCAGAATTCTTTATCATCTTCAGAAGAGCTCATATCTGCCATTATGGAGTAATGGCTCCTCTTGGTCTCAACCCCTCTAATTTCATAGTATATCACTTAATTTGCAAGCAATGTAGGTATCATTTAGGTAATGCAAAATCACAGTTTCTGTTCTAGCAGTAGTAGAATGAAATGTTCCTGTTGGTATGTTCAGTTAGATTTGTAAGTGTGAAATTGCAAGTGATTTTGCTAATATAGCTAGATTGTATAACCAGGAGACTGATTGTTATTGTAGTTACTTGAATGATGTTTTCTCTTTTTTGACCTTCCTTGAAAGTAAGTATAGGGTTCAAGATAAATGTAATCTTATTTCCACTTTTACTGAGATCTGTTGTTTTCTTGCCTAGCAACTTAATTTAATGCATTTTAAGGTTATATGTGATACAGTTAAAAGGTAATGCTAAAACTTTAATGCATGCATATAAATTTGCATGTGTTTTAAAAACTATTTTTCAAATAGGTTTGTTTAATTTCATTTTTGCTAGTATAGTAAATAATAATTTCTATAATTTCTGTGACTTGTTGAAAAATATTTCTTGAGTTCTGCAGAAGAGAACTGAGAAATATAGAGTAAATATAATTATTGTTTTATTCAGTATTATTAAAAAGAAATTCAATGCGTAAGTATTTGGCACAGATCTAAAAGATAATCTGATTTTCCTATTTCCATTATTCACTTCTTTATGAACTAAAACATAACCAAAAGGAAAAATTAGAATAAATCCATAGAAGGTGAGTAATATGATATTTGGATTTCTGACAGGTTTTTGTAATATCTTTTCTCAGAATGAACTGCTTATTTATTGGCCCATAACTACAGTATGTGTAATTGCATGAGTATTCCACCTTGATTTCAGATCATGAAAGAATGAGCAAATTGTTATACCTGTGAATAGATACAGTGAATTTCCGATACCTGTCTAAACCTCACACAACTATTTTCTTATTTGGCTTTTAAAATTGTCTATGATAAGCAAAACAGACTTGCAAATTGATTCTTCATTACAGATCACAACAAATATATATATATATATATATATATATATATATATATATATATATATATATATATATATATATATATTTGCAGTGTACAGACGTTCTGGAACTTTATACTGCATAAAATAAGTATAGCTATAGTTAATAATAATTGTCAATGAATTGTTAGGAAGACTTTTTTCATATGATAATACAATTTTAGCCCATGGTTTCTCATCGAGTGGTCTCATTACACACTAAGCATGCTCAGTTCACTCAATAACAAATAATAACCTCACATTATTTCTCTAGCTCCATATTTTACATTACACTAAACTTCCAGATGTTGAGTAAGATAACTTAATTATCTGATAATCTATGCACAGAGACGATTAAATAAATTATCCAGCATTAATACCAGTAACGGAACAACTTTCAGAGTGTGACGTTTTTCACAGATATTATACTAACATAAAATAAACTATATGCACATAGGTTGCACATACATTTGCACATTGATTAAAAGGACTGTCAGATTAGAAAATGTACAATCTATGCAAATATTTTGCTCCCCTTTATCTTTAAGATTAGCTATGTAACACCAGTCTAGAATAAGAAGAATAGCAGATATGCACCTTAAGAACCAGAAGTTACAGGATCAAAGATATCTGCCACTAATGGTTTCTGGCAATGGCTTTTACTGATGTCGTAAGGCAACAGATTGAAGTTAAACAATAAGGGAAAAATGAATAAGGCTGAAAATTGAATAAGGGTGCAATTGACTCCTTGATGTTTGAGGATTTGCTCAGTATGTAGTAATTTTTAGCAACAAATATGTTCATAATAACAGTCCCAGTTGTTTTCTGTTGTATAGGCAATTGCCACACTTGAAGGCAGTATCTATGAGATTGTTTACTGAATAACAGAAGATGCCGTGTATTCTGTTCGATGTGTTTTCATTTTTAATTATAGGTAGTTCTGCCACATACTCTATGTTGAATTTATTCTTAAATTGTTACTAACTTTGTTGTTTATAAAAGCATGAAAAATTCTTCCTGCCAAATTGAAGCAGAAGAGACCTGAACGTCCACCTCTTTCAGTAATTTGACTAATAGACTTCTACTGGTCTATAGGACAGCAATAGCTAACCTTTTCTACACGTGCTACAAGTGCCCAAACCAGAACGTGTGTGCCAGAGCACCAGAGCCACCTGGGCTTTGGGTTTCTGGCACATACGCACTGGCCAGCTGGTCTTCAGGTTTTCTGAGCTCACGCCAGAAACCAGAAAATCAGCTGGCGATGGTGTTTGTGCCCACAGAAAAGGCTCTGTGTACCACCTCTGGCACACGTGCCGTAAGTTCTCCATCAAGGCTATAGGATTTATGTTTATAAGGACTAACAAGTAGTCCTTGAGTGTTTTAAATTATACATATTATTGCACTAATTTGCTTTTCAAGAGGAATAACTCACCTCCAGGATTTAAAGAGATATCAGTTGATATGTTTGAAAAAACATGAAGAAATGGAGGTAGATTGAAGTGTATCTTGGGAATGGAATAAACTGACGTTTTAGAGCAATTTGTTAAAGAGATTATTGATATGAAGAAATGTATGTATGTATGTATGTATGTATATCAACATTTATTCTAAAAGAATGCCCTCAAAGAAATTAGAAATACGTCCTAATTTACTACATTATTTTATAAAATTCTTTTTCTGAATGCAACATATGTGTTTTATCATTGTTATATATTTGACTGAAAGAGATCAACATTTTAAATGTATAGAATTCTAACATACTTGAGGATGCCTGCCTTGTTATTTTGCAAACTGAAAAGTGATTGTCAGCAAAACAATGAGGCAGCATGTTTCCTCTTTGAAGGAATATAAAATTAAGAAAAGTTATCTTCAGAAATAATATTACCTGATAAGAGACCAAATTACATGGGCACAATATAATTTTATCCTGGCTCACTTTTGGGAAACTATTTATACAGTGCTTATAACACATCAAGATCTCAAAAGAATCTGGGTGGTATATTATATATATATATTAAATATCTCTGAAAACCACTAGTGGCCAAAGGTTCACCAAATAGTATAGCACGACTTGTTTGTGAAATATTAAAAAGATAGAGGCTACATAGACCTTCAGGGGTAGAATTACACAAAATGGAAACTGCTACATAGCAGGTATGTTGTCTAGCATACACAATTTCTTTGTAAAAACTTTCTTATTTGTTTGGTGCATGACCTTTGAATATTCTTAAGTATTCTAACATTTTCTCTGGAAAGAAATAATTAATGAAACTTGATGAGCCTATGGGACCTGAGTTTTGGTGCATCTTATGTTTAAAATCATATACAGAATTAATTAATACCGTATGTCCAAATATATTTCTTCCAGTCTATAGAGCTGGCAACATATCATGATAATAGAGTTTTGGATCCTGACTCTTAAGGAATGATCCCCTGTATTTTTTCTAGCATATTTCACTTGTTCAGTGACAGTTCTAGCCATTATTGGTTTGCAAACACTGGTATAGATATATATACTGATTCATATACTGAATGAAAGCATTTTGTATAATCTCGGTAAGGTAACTTTTTCTCCTAATAGAATCCAATATGTTAAAAGTTTCAGTGCCTCTCCACTGTTATCCAGTCCTAATTAGATGTATTTTAAATATTATTTTCCAATTTCTTATGAGCTATTGTGCTTCTAAATATTTGCTATCATGCTTCTAATGTAAAAATTGTTTTATGATTTTTCAAAGAAAGACAAGTGAACCTATTTATCACAACCTCATGTAGCACATCCTGCCAATACAGGATGCAAATTCTACTGGAAAAGAGTCACTGACTTGCAAAGAATGAGCCAGCTAGCTTTCAACTCATGGATATCTCTTGGATTAATCCATTTACCCCCCTAGTTTACACTTGCATCGCTAAGGATAAAAACGAAATCAAGACTGTATTCTATTCTCAGCCATTAGATCCGTAACACAGAGAGAGAGAGAGAGAGAGAGAGAGAGAGAGAGAGAGAGAGGGAGGGAGGGAGGGAGGGAGGGAAAGGGAGACGGAAATAATTAGAAATGTAGTATCATTCATAGTTTAGGATTGGCTGGTACAACCTTCACTCAGCAGATTTTTAGACACTTTCATTTGCTGACAGGAAAGACTGCATAAAGAAGGGAGTGAAGCAAATCTTTACCCTTAAAACTGATCTCAGTAAACAAACTGGGGAATAGTGCAGCTGTGCTTTTAAAATATGCACTGCAGGAGATTTCAGCAAGCTGATGATATATCGTGCATTAATGTTGAAAAGATAAACACAATTGGAGATTGCAGGAAGGGCCTTGTGTTTTAATGTTGGCAGAATGCTTCCTAATGAATAAGAATGTGCTGCTGGCTTCACAGTGCCATATGGCAGCTTTTCTAATTTTAGTTCAGTACAGATGCATAATTCTCTCCCTTGTTTTTACCTTCTAAAATCATTCTGCAATTGTGTCTTTTTTGATAGCAATATTTTGGGTTTTTATCAATAAGGGTGCCTGTTGCTGTGTGCAAGTCTACGAAGGTGTGTTGTAAAATGTAATGAGAAGGTATGTTGTTTTTTAAACAAAAGGTAAACATTGTTAGGGAGAGTAGCGTTCCTGCTGAGACTGGAAATTGGAACAGCAGCAAATAATTTTATAAACTCTTCTGAAAAGCTGAAATCTTGTGAAAATAATAGACATTTCCCTGCTGATTGAAATACTAAGACATGATTATTACAAGCTTTTTATAAGATTTTAATGCAGTGAACAATAATGCAATGAAAAATATAGTGAAAAATAATATTAATAGTGAATATGAATAATGTTTGAATATTTCCTTATACAAGACCTGTTTGTTATCTCGTCAGACTCAAATATTTATGAAAGTGTTTGATTTTGGGGTTTTGCCATTTTGTTTTAGTTGAACAATATGGTGGATTCTTATTTAGAATTATTTGAAGTTTAGTACATAAAAATAAATCCAGATACATCAAATATAATCATGTCAATATTAAATATTTTAAATGATTGTATGCTCTATCGTTCCCATTTTGCTCTCAATCCCCACTGTAAATTGTATTCATGAAATAGAATAAAAGGATTTTTAGATTCTGTGGAAGCTTAGTAGAAATTTGTTCAAATATATATTGCAATTATGTAAATATGCTATTCTATTTTCTTGCAACTTGTACAAAATTCTTATTTTTTCTAGTTTTATAATCTTGTTAGTTTAATAAAATTGGGTTGAATTAAAAATACAAAATGTAAATTAAAAATTAAGTATGTATTTAAAAATTGCTCCATTTTCTTTGAGATTTAATATATGTTAAATTGTGTTGTATATTTCTTCTGAACTCTTTGATATGAATACACCAGATAATTATCTCTCTCTTTTTCTTTCTCATTCATTCACACCCATGAATCTATTCACAAGTAAATAGGATGGCATCATAATTATCTAAACTTAATGGAATATATTATAAATCATATTTTGTATGTGATATAGCTATTCTTTCATGATTAATGTTTTATATTTTCTAGCCTTAACTCTTATCCAAAAGCTTTATATTTAGTTCAGTAATTATAATCAGTGTGGGATTTCTGGCTTTCCACAGATGTAGGAAGTGTAAATTGTTGATGCAAGTAAAACATTATTAGTAAATCTTGATTTGCCAGTTAGTCTTAAAATGATGTGTGGATCTCACATTTATTTTTAGCAGCACTATTTTTCTTTTGCTTTTAATAGCAATAATTTGCTTTTATCCAATAATTTGCATAATAATAAAATCCAATAAAATTAGATGATCCAATAGGATTTGTAGTGAGTTTATATAAGTTCTAGTTGAATTATGGAATCATTTGGCTGGTGCATGCACGCACATGGCTCAACTTCCACTCTCTTAGGTAAAAAAAAGCAAATTGATAACTTTGCACCAGTCATGCCCTTTCAGTCCTAGGAGGTGGGTCTGACAAACCACCTCCAAAAATGTTGCTGAGAAAACTGAGGCGACTAATCCATGCAGTCACCAGAAGACAAGGCTGACTTCAAGATATTCGCCATACTGTATATATGTATATAAACTTTTCTCTACTTAAGGAATGTATTATTTGTAATATTTAGGGTGTCCCTTTTGTGAAGAAGCATCTCGAGCTAGATTCCAAAGTAAAAACCTAAATATTAGTATATTGTAATAATTAATGAACTAATAAAAACATAGCAATAATTTTAAAAAATCACATATTCCTCTTCTAAACTATTTGAATTCAGTAAGTAATTACAGATAAAGATCCACTAAAAGGTTATTCATGAGAGTTCAAAGACAAAATATGTATTCATTAATTCACTGTAATGAATTCCTGATAATAAATATGTACCACTGAAAAGAGACTACTGTGAAAAAAAAACCTTTTCTTCATACACAGTAACCAGTTTGCTTATAATATTTGTACTTGATAAACACTAATCTTGCAGGCTCTGTCTGAATGAATTTTAAAATGGTGATTGATTCCAACTGTGTTCGTGATATCCATTTTCTATAATACATATCAAATGTAATCTTACATATTACACTGCACTCTGCTGTCTTGCACTCATTACCATATACTATAAAGTATGTATTTTTTCCTCTCTTTTTTGTGTGTAGAGAAAGCAGCAGCAGCCAATGAGGATGAAGTGCAGAAAGCTGATGTGTCATCCACAGGTCAGAGTGTAATTGACAAGGATGCACTTGGACCAATGATGCTTGAGGTAAAGTGCTGAAAGTTCTAATATTTAGAATTATTTCCAATATTCCATTTGATTCAGCAAGATAACAAATTTGGATTTTGTTTTTGCAAAAGCAGTATATGATAAAATCTTGTGTGATCCTAAAAACTAGCATATGACACAAGCTTTCTTTGTAAAGTTAGCTTTATGAATTGTAGTTTATGGGCTGCATGGATTGTAAAATTCGAAGGCAGTACAATATGCAAACAAATATAATAAAATTTTGAATATATGACACGCTAATTTATGTTTTTCTCCATGTTATTTTTATAGTTCAGCTTCAGAGCACTCTGAAGGATTAATAGTTAACTTGCATTGTTTTTCTATAGTTTTCTATAGGAGAATATACCTGTTTAAATAATAATCTGACTCAAAAGTATAGCAGTAAATAATACCTCACAGTGTAAAAGATATGATCAAAGATGCTTAGGAAAACAGTATCTTATGTAAAGAATTTCTGCATGAGAAAAACAAATACAGCATCAGTGATAACTCTAGTCATTTCATATTCATAATATCAATTATATTTATAATTAAATGTCATTAACAAATATACAAGCCATATGTACCTATACATAAAACAGCAGGCTATTGTTCAATATATATATATTTTACTCCACTTTGAAATGATTTGATTTCAGCTAATTGAGTGGGCAAAATTGACATCCTCTAAATTTAATTCCAATAAATCAAGTACCTAGTTCTCATAGATGCAGAAAAAGAAAATAAATATTTCCTATAATTTATTATGTCATTTGTCCTGCCTGATAGTTAAGATCTGAAAGATTTGTAGTGCAGACATCCCAGCTGTCAGAAGCTCATTTAACTGGCGTAAAGAATAGGCCTTCTACTGTGTCACTTCTAGACTACAGAATGCACATCTTTAGAACTTGCATTTTATCCTTTCTGTTTGTCTTTAGAAAATCAACTAGAACATAGCTTTTCTGTATTTTAACTATTGACATTGACTGATAACTTCCGCAATAAGCTGAATCATATCATAAAAGAAATCATTGATCCCATCTTTTATTGTCATATAAAAAAGCCAGAATTCATATGGAAAATAAATTACTGATAAGTAGAGATAAGAAAGGTTAGAATAACAACTCAGTTACCACAAGATACTGCTTCCTTGTTCATTTTTATTATATTATATTACATTACAATTCAAGGGGTTGGAAAATATATTAAATATTTTTTAATATTTCCCAAAATATATTAAATTCTTGTTTGAGTTTCTCAAAATTGCAATTATATCCTTCTGAATTTTGGGCATTAAAAAAAAGATACCCAATAGCAAATCATCCTGATACCTTTTCGAGTTTTGTACCATTGAGGTCCCCATTGCAAACTCTTTTCAGCCTAGCAAAGTTAAATCTATCTAATGATTTAGTTTGTTCGGTCCAACCTGCCAAAATAGAAAACTATGCTATTTGCAAAAACAGGTATATTTATGACTCTGCCTAAAGACAGGATTTCTAAACCTAAGACAAAAAAGCATAGATTTCTGTCACTTCAGTGCTACTTTATGCTAAAATCTGGGAGGGGGGAGATTAAAAGAAAGATTTTATGCATACCAATTTGAATTTATGGCGAGACATTTGTGCATCTAGATTACTACCAGAATCTTAACATGGTTTTAGTTTTGTGAGTCACTAATTAAATTAAAATAATGCATATCTGTGTTTATCGACCAAGGAATAAGATTAGTTAGGTACGGTGAGGCTTCTCTTATATTTGCAGCCTAAGTTATTAAATATGCTTTTAAATGTAGCTTATTTTTCAGTATAAATAATTCAATATATATTATGACAAATAGTTTTAGCATTTAGATATTCATAATTCCATTGATCTCCCAAAATTTCAGGTTACATTTTAATTTTCCCTTCATGCTCCAGAATTTTGCAACTAGCTTTTCTACTCTACTTACTCACTAGAACAGTGATGGTGAACCTTTTTGGCACCAAGTGGCGAAAAGGGAGCACACACACTTGTCTGGACTGCAACCCGGAAGAAGGGCACATGCGCGCGCCCAAAAATAAACTTCTGGTTTCTGGCACACGCATGCATGCTGGCTAGCTAGTCTTCCGGGTTTTTGGCACACGTGTACATGACGATCACCTGCCCAGTCGCATCATCATGCAGGAAAATGGAAGACCAGCTCTTCCAGTTTCTGGCACTGCCACACACATGAAAGCCAGATGATTGTCACAGGTGCATGCGCACAAGAAACCCCAGAAGAGAAATGGGTGACACTGCACGTGCCAAGCAACATGGCTCTGTATGCCATTCAGGGGACACATGCCATAGGTTCGCCATCATGGCACTAGAACTTTGTATGTTAGATGTGTTAGATTATGTGTCTGCTGAAAACTCACATAATAAATTTAAGCCATGTATCTTTTCTTGTTCCCAGCACAATATAACGCAATTCAGCATTATTTCTAAGCTTTAATGTTCAGTCATCTTTGAATCTGTGCTCAGTCACGTTTGTATCTTGTTGTTAAGCAGAGTAACTTGTGTAAAAACTTTCTTTAATTATTTTAATAAAAAGGGATGGAAGCATTTACCCCTTGTTTTAATAAAAAAAAAATCAGACAGCTTGAATCTTAATGTTACAATGAATAAAATCTTGCTCCTTTTTAAGAGATTTCATAAAATAGTAATAGTATTGCTTTCATCTTGTTCGATTCTCAGCAGTGCTTTAAAACATTGTTTCCTAACTTCAGGCCCTGGATGGATTCTTCTTCGTAGTGAATCCAGAAGGTAATGTGGTATTTGTATCAGAGAATGTGACACAGTATTTACGGTACAATCAGGAAGAATTAATGAACACAAGAGTATATAACATCCTACATGTTGGAGACCATAATGAATTTGTCAGAAACCTGCTGCCAAACTCTCGAAGTAAGTGTTCTAAAGATACATGTTGTAGTGAATATGTTTTTCTTTACTTTTGTATTTTTGTTTTGCCATCATTTGATTTCATGACATAAATTCATCAGGGATTAGTAATCTTTTCAGACTCTGGGTCTCATAATAGAATTTAAAGGACTAGCCGTTAAATCCATGTTTCAGTGCACCATAACTTTGAATGATTACTGAATGAATGGATATAAGCCTAGAACTTTCTTAGTCAGATGGGACCCACCGATGGTGATGGGCACTTCTGAGCATATCCAGTGAAATCCTTAAAAATTAAAATGGATGGATAACAATGGTATGCCCACCGTGATCTCTGAGATCACACACACACATAAGCCTCCCCGGCTACACACACCCAACCCACATTTCAAGGCAGAGTTCACCTCAGATCATCAGAGTACAGCAGGAAATGAACATTTTGTTTTTTGCTGGGACTGGTCATTGTCCATTTCAGCTGATTGGCAGGTAAAGCAGAGAGGTTGCTTTTAAATTGAATTCTTTTTTGCACTAATACCAACAAAAAATGAACTATCCTTTTCCTTCTGTTGACAAGATTACAAGTGCAGTTGTTAATGGATTGGTTATGTATCATTGAGTTATTATTGACAGATAACATAACATTAGATTTTATTTGTGATGATCTGACTGATGTTCTTTCAAATCTCCCAATGTGCCCTCATCACCACTGTAACTGACTCCATCCAACTTGCTGCTGATTGTTCTCATCTTCACTTTCCTTTCACCTTTCCCATCATTTTCCTTTTCCAGAGAGTGGGCTTTCATATAATGTGTAGAATAATTTGAGCCTGGTCATTTATGGCTCAAATGAGAACTCTGGATTGATTTGTTGATTGATTGGTTTGTTTTCTTGACTGAACACAATATTCTCAGAAGTCTTTCCCTAAATTAAAGTTCAAAAGGTGCCTGATTATTTGAAGTCCAACTTTCACTTCCATAGAGTGTTCCAATCATAGCTTGCATGATTCTGATCTTTATAGGTTTAGATACTTCATGGTATTTGAATACCTTTTCCAAGATCTTCCTGACTACTTTCTACACATAGTTTGCCATTATTTGAGGGGGGGGAGGGGGAGAGAGAGAGAGAGAGAGAAGTTTGATTAATTCAGTGCATGTTGAACTAATGGTTTTTGCTAAGGGGCATATTTTTTTTTATTTTGACACTCAGAAGATAGAATCTGCTAAAATTGAAATATTAAAGAAACTCTTGGTAGTGGTAGCTGCCAGAATTATTGCTCATTTCAGGTACCTACAAATTATACATTATATTTGTCTGCCAGCAGGTACATTCTGTTGTGTTTAAAGAGTTCATTTTTATATCCCAATATTAAGCATACAGGGAAAAAACGGGTTTTTTTTTGTGGATGCCTAATATTGTTTTACCTCAGCAGATAAATTTCACTTTCTGTTGGAAATAATATTCATCAGCTTGTTTCCCATGATGTATATTTTTTTTCTTATTGTGATGCAATATTGATATAAAAAACATATGGACCACTGAACTAAGGAATAAGTGCTTATGTTGTGGTAAGGATTTAGCTCAAGAAGAAAATATGGTATAACAACAACTTTGAACTAGTCCTGAGTCAGCAACCATGTCAGCACTGGCACAGACTATAATTTACTATTTCAGAGATTGATTGCTAGGAAATTACTTTTAAGGCTTTAAATATTATTACTCATAACATCTTGGTAAGCACCTATTTATTCTATATGAACTTTGTTTTATTTAGTGAATGGCGGATCTTGGTCTGGTGAATCTCCTAGGCGCAATAGCCATACTTTTAACTGTCGGATGTTAGTAAAACCTTTAACCGATTCTGAAGAAGAAAGTCATGAAAACCAGGAAGCACATCAGAAATATGAAACTATGCAGTGCTTTGCGGTTTCTCAACCAAAGTCCATCAAGGAAGATGGTGAAGGTACATTTTATCTGTATGGAGATAGCTTCCTCCTCTGTCTTTTTTTCTTGGCATAATTTAGTTACTATTAAACAACAAACACAATTTGGTTACTAAACAACAAACTAACAACTGATTTAACAGTCTTTCAGGAGTCTATGTATGGTTTCACATTCACTCCAAAATGCATTTACCACAGAGGAGATTAAAGTAGGCAGAAACCATAAAACAAAAACTTGAGAGAGTTGTATGTGAAGCATACATTACTTATATGATCTAAATTAATCTTTATTTACATAAATACAAGACCACAGACAACATTTTATATTTTATGATCTCTCTAATTATCTTATTGACTAATACAATGTTAGAGTTCAAATTAAACATTTGCTGATACTCCGTACATGCAGATCAGTGTGCATATTATTTGCTTATTATATATAAGCAATGGTAATTATTGCACCTGAATACTTTTAATGTGTACTTCAAGCTGACGCTGTAGAATGTACATATCATTGTTTCATGGAACTTGGTCTAAAATATGCATATCTAAAAATGTTGATAGAATCTGTTTGTTACATAGGACTTACTTTTTATAAATTACAGCTTACATCTTACTTTATTAAGTTTGTTGGTATTAGTTCATTATCTTTTTAAAAAAATGTTAAAAAGCATTTCAATTTTCAAATTTATAAGCATTCCCATATAAGGCATTTTGAATGAAATACCAGTGAATGAACATGAATAATAGGAAAAGCAGGTCAATCTTCAGCTATATAAGCTCACTAAGTAATTATTATTATCACTGGGTTATAATTGTGGAGAAAATAGTAGAAAGGAATGTAATGTGTGTCACCTTGAGTTCTTGCAGACTACAAATCTAACTAAAATAAATTAAAAGTACATCATTCAAGATAGGTGTGCTATACAGGTGAAAAAGGTAAACTAAACATAGTTCTTTCATTTATATTATGGTCTTCTAAAAGGATGAAGCTAAAATAAATTGTACCAGAATATTTTGAATATTAGCTGGTTGAAAAGTGGAAACTGGAATGGATTTAGTCTGCAAGATTCTTCTAGACTTTCTTTGCTTGACATAGAAGCCTATTTGACTTGCATATAGTTGTCAACAAGCAGTGCTTCAGCATTAAATATATGCATTCAGGAGTTCTTTGAGAACTGCTTATTAGTAGTTTCTTTAATTTAGTATTACTCTAAGGCGGCACTGTCATTTTCTATTTAGAATGCAGATCAAGTTTATAAGGGAGCCAGAGAAAAAACTATGGTTATAAGGAGTATACATTAAGGAGTAACAACTCATGATTTGCAATTTGTAAAAAAGAATATTGTGTTACTGATTGCTGAGCATTGAAGGAAAGAATTGTTTACGCAAATGAATATTTGTGTTATTTTAAGCTCTGGGTTTAATGGAATTAAGTCTGGTTTAACCTGCATGGCAGAGCATGAATAATCTAGATACATAAGGAAATTTAAAAAAGCATTGCAGAGTTTTATTTTTTCTACTTTATTTATGTATTAAGAATTTTTATAAAGTAAAGGATAAAAGGAGGAAAAAAAAGTCTTAAGAAATGTTTTTAACAAAACTAGATTAAATGACCTTACATTCTTTTCAACAGATAGTTGTAATCTTAGTGTCCCTTTTTATGCTTAAATATTTTGCAGATTCCCTCACCCTCTTATTTAATCATCTTTCTTAATATTCAAATCCGTGCATCAATTCATTTTTTTTCTTCAACAAATAGTACAGATAAGATTTCTAGTCTTTCAAAAAAAATTGTTCGTGCTCTAACCAGAGTTTTATCAATAACTACTTGCAAAACAGTTGATTTGAGGAATACTGCCATTCTCATATGTGAAATTTAGTCAAAAGAACTTAGAGATTCTTTGGGGACTAAGGAACATCGCTATAGTAGTGAAATAGTCCTTTCTGTATGCCATTGTCCTGTTTGCTTTCTTGTTATAATTCTGTATTACAGAATTGTTCAGTGATTCTGTATTACACTAATAGATACTTTTGTTTGATTAAAAAAATATGTTTGTTCCATTAAAGATCTGCAATCTTGCTTGATTTGTGTGGCACGAAGAGTTCCAATGAAGGAAAGGCCACTTCTGCCCTCCTCAGAGACTTTTAGTACTCGTCAGGATTTACAAGGTACAAAGAACACATTAAAATATTTACTTTTAAAAATTCACAAGTCCTGAACAATCTTTCGCATCGGTGTCTTCATATATGTGTATGCATATGTATAAACAGGCAAAATAACGTCACTGGACACTAGTACCATGAGAGCAGCTATGAAACCTGGTTGGGAAGATGTGGTGAGAAGATGCATTCAGAGATTCTATGCACAACATGAGGGAGATATATCTTTTGCTAAGAGGCATCACCAAGAGGGTAAGGATATTCATTTTTTTACTTGATATATTGAATTAAGGTTAAGCATTACCTGTTGTGGCAATTAAAAATAACTCTTACGGAAAAATTATGTGAAATTGTCATTTATTAAATAAATTTTAATATACATTGCCAAAATTGTTAAAAACCAGTAAAATAAAGAAAAAGTGAAAAACTTAAAAATAAATCAGCAAACAGATTGAAGACTGTATACGGTAGAATAGATGTATTGTATATAAGTTCTTGCTGCCTGAGCTTGGCTTTTGCTTGCAGACATTTCATTACCATAACAGTTGACATTATCAGTGCTAGTAAGTGTGGGGTAGCTTGCCCTGCCAATATTGACAGGGGGTGTGGTATATAGTAGCTAGCCTGGGGGTGTGATTTTCTCCTTGGTAGTTCATTGAATAGGGTATTGTTTTCATGTTTGATTGTTTTTCTGGTGTTAATCCTGTTTATCTGGGTGTAGGCTGCTGGAGAGGATGTGGTCTGTCTTTTTGTTTCCTTCTTAGCTTTTTATTGCCTCTTTTGAATGCTATATAAACTTATCTCTATGTGTTTGTTGATTACTGATTGATGGCTGGTACTATTTATGTAAATAATTTTGAGCAGCACCACTGTTGTTGACAAAAAAAAAACATTAGAATATTTTAAACAGACTACAAAAGTTGTAAGAAAAGAAATTAACAAGTGTTAAAAACTAAAAAGGTTTATTTAAATACCAAACCACTGAACATGCTTTTCTCATATTAGAACCCCATACCATTTATAATAGTTTGAATGATACAATTTTCTGTTAGAAGTTTGGATCAAAACTAGTTTAATGTTTACAGTTTGGGACAGGGAAAACTTTTAAAATTAGTGACACATTCTTTCTCTCAAGATCTTTCAAACACACACACATACACACACGTACTTTGTGTTTCTTAACATACTTCAGATAGTGTAGTGAAGAAAACCTCCCTATGGTCCAGCCTAGGAAATTAAAGAGAAAGGATTTTTTTTGCCTCAAAAAATCTATAAAGAACCTAACAAAATTTTATGAATCCTGAGACACAAAGATTACCTGCACATACAGCCACAGGCGCGAGTTGAATGAGAAATTTCTTTTAAAAGTAATATATTCATATATCTAGAATAAAATGACTTAATTTAGGAAAACCGAGAAGGCAATAATCTGTAATTCCAAATAAATTCAGTAAATTTTGTATATCTAAACTAGTTTCATATTTTCTGCATGGAAACAATAATGGATTTCATAGCATAGTGCATATTCAATGGCAAAAATAATTTTTAACATTTGACTCCTGCTCAAATGCTTTATTCTGGTCTTGGTTCTCTGGGGAGCTTTATTCTCATGATTTTGTCCACCAGTAGAGCCATAATGCTCCTTCTTAAGAATCTACCAGTGAATTTTAACAGGATAGGTTAGTTTTAACTGCTATGGATAAACTTTAGAAGCAAACTGTGATACAAAAAAAATGAATTCTGGTTATAAGGCCAACTTGAGCTCTGTTTGGGAAATATAAAAATGACTTAGTCTAAAAGTATTGTGCTACTCTTTCACAGTTTGAATCATATATATTGGATACTCTATTAAAACAAGTTAATTGCACACTTGCCAGGATGAAGGATATATTTATTAACTTGAAGAATATAAATATGTTTCTTCTCAAAAATTCTAGTTATATTATGTAAACACAGACATAGAAAATAATTTTATGGAATCTATTTAATAAAAAATGCTTTGTCTGCTACACAGTATCTACTGAAGTCCATTTAACTTATCTCTTATATGTTTGAAAAGTCTAATTTACATTAATTAAATGTTTATGTAAAGTCCTGATGAATCATTTCAATGTTGTTCATAGCAAACTTTGTGCAATTACCTATGGATATTTATTTAGATTGTAATTTTTTCTAAAGTAAAATTATGACATTTCCCAAATAAGCATTTACTATATGTTTTTTTTTAAATGTGGCATTTTAAAGTTAAAGAACAAGGTTTTAATCCTGTGAAATAGCTCTGGCAGAATGTAGTAAGAACTGTAACTTGTATTTGCAAGATTTTAAGGAAAATGTTTTTATATTGACCATTCTGTCTGAAAATCCAATTTATATGCTATATACTCTGGCTATGGAGTTACTAAACATTATTTTCCTGATATAAGACTGTCCTATGTTGGTCAGTAGGTAAAGTTAAACATTGAAAGGAATACTGGGTGTTATATGTCACATGCTTAGAGGAAGACAAGATAAAAGCTAACAACCGTGACATATAATGTACAGGTTTGAGTTTTACTGCTGTTATTTCTACTGCTTTTATTTGTCAGAAAGCCTTTTTCCCCTCCTTCCATCTCTGCTTAAGTATAGAGCATACTCCCAGAAGACCAACTTCACGTACATGTCATATACTGTTTCTGTTGGTCATTGGAGGAGGTATTTCTTTATTAAGCCTTTGCCTAATCAAGACAGTAGAGAAAAGTTATGTCTGCCTCTCCTGCGAATATTCTGGATAGTCATTGTGAGAAAATGATAGACTAACAGCAACAAGAAGATGAGGCTTGATGCATCCATAAGGGTTTTCCTTGTGATCTTGCACCTGTTTAATGCATTATATATGCCAATTCCAGAAGAGTAGGGAACTAGCTTTGGGACAATATGAATCTTGACAGACTTGAACACTGGGCCCTATCTAACAAAATAAAATTCAATGTAGAGAAAAGTAAAGTCCTACACTTAGGCAAGAAAAACCAAAAGTACACATATAGACTGGGTGAAACCAGGCTTAATAGCAGTAACTGTGAGAGTGATCCTGGAGTCTTAGTGAACAACCAGCTAAATATGAGCCAACAGTGTGCAGCGGCAGCCCCAAAAGCCAATGCAATCTTAATCTGCATCAACAGATTAAGTTGACCTGCAGTAACACTGGTTGAAACCTACCACTGGGTATCACACATAGTTAAAGTTATGTTTTCTGATTTCCTTCTGCCAAACTTTTTGTGATGAATGTTGTAACAGGATAGACCACTTGAAGGCAAAAACAGATTAAAAAACGAAACAAAATTCTGCAATACCAGTGTGGCAAGTCTGGACAGGAAAGAAAAGCCTAGAATTGTCAGCTTTTTAACGTCATTTTATGTATCTTGTCAGCTTTTTCCAACTTGGTCCTTCAAAAATTTTGGATTATAACTCTTGTCTTCCAGGATAATGTGCTTCTGGAGGGCAGAAAATTGTGGAAGGATATATGATATGATTTATATAGGAAAACTGCAAACTGATAACAGGCCAACAATACAAACTGTGCTTTTTTACACTGAAAGAAAGCAGACGATTGTCAAAGATAAATCTGTTAATATCCATATATATACATATACACAGACACAGACACATACACACACATAAACACACACACACACACATATATAAATGTTTTACATATACAAATGTGTGTGTGTATGAATGAAAAACATTTTTTCTAAATTTTAAGTGCCTAAAGCCTAAAAGCCTTGTGTTAAAAATTTAGATCAGTTATTTTTATTTATTTAAAATATTTATATGCTGACTTGAAATATCTAAGCATTTTTAATTGCAAAATCAAGTTAAAAGAATTAAAACATAATACATTTTAAATAAAAATAGAATTACAATGCTAAATAAAAAATGGCAAAATAAGCATTAAAACACGGACAGAAAGAAGCCGCCAGCAATTGAAAAATTAATTATTGAAAGAATTTCCATAAATGGAGGTTTGTTGGGCCCATAGCACTAGAAGCCAACACTGCATTTTCCAATAAAGTATCAAAATAAAGTTACAATAATCAGATTTAATCCTTTTTTCTATTAGAGAAAGAAACAGAATATGAAAAATCATGGGATATTAAATTGGATTATTGAAGTATTCCTCTGTATTATGATGTTTGTGCTAGTTTACTATATAACCTTGAACAATAAGAAAAATGTGTATATTTTTAGGAAAATGTAGCTCTTCTGGACCTATAGTTTTAATAGAATTATAAATAGAGACATAAAAATAAACAGGCTTGGCCCTCCGGAGTGGCCTGAAAACACGACTTTGCGGTTTGGCCTGGGAACTGACAGGGGTGGAACAGAATCTGAAAAATAGCTGTACAATTAGTGATATTAATTGTGCTATCCTGAAGATAATGCTTTTTATTTTTAATAACTTTATTGTTTTAGTATTTTTTTTAAAAAAATAGTTTGGGGTTATATGTGTATGCCTCTCGGTGTCCCATTGTGAAAGAGTCCCATTGTGAGATGGTGGTGGGAGGTTACGATGGGAGGAGGGAGAAAGGGAGGGAAGCAGGGAGGGAAAGATAGCAGAATGAGAAAAAGAAACAAGCTTTTTTAGAGGAAACTCAGTAGTAACATTTTCCAGAACAGCAAGGGCAATCTATAGCAGAAATGAGCAACAGTAGCCATTATATAGACTATACAGTCCATGTTGTTTAATATCTCAATTGCTAATAACCTTTCTGAGAAATATCACTTTCCAGCCATTTTGAGAAAGGAACATATGAAAACTGTGTGGCAAACCTCAAATTTGCTTAATTCGCTTTACAAGTATAAAAACAACATTCTGTTTTTAAGAAAAAAGTTTGTGACCTTATTCTTGTATGTGATATAAGCCCATCCATTCATGTATAGGTACATTGCTTTGTCAATGTTGGCAACATTTCTCTTTCAGTTAATACTTTACTCCACTTGCTCTTTGGTCTTAACTCAAAAGAACTTTAATATTGCCTTGCTGTGTTTGCAAAAGAAATTGCTGGTTTTTTCTTGCCTTCTAAAGTAAGAAATAATATTAGTGGACAAAGACCATTTTAATGTGATTATTCCTACAGTGGGCTGTGTGTCTTTATGCTTTGTTTTTGTTTTTGCTTGCTTACAGTGCTGAGGCAGGGATTAGCATTCAGTCCTGTGTATCGATTTTCTTTGTCTGATGGCACTATAGTTGCTGCCCAAACGAAGAGCAAGCTCATCCGCTCCCAGACTACTAGCGAACCTCAGCTTGTAATATCTTTACATATGCTTCACAGGTAATTCTATAAACTTTTTTTATCTTAAAAAATTCATCAATTACAATTGTAGTATATTATAAGATTATAGATCTTTTGGCTATAATTATAGATTGCAATAATAAGCTAAGTTGTTTTTGCTGCTTCTGTTTTCTTAATTAATTCTAATGTCACAGATCTAAACTTTATTTGAAAGATTATCCTGTTACTTGAACACAATGTATAAGTAAATGAATTTGTGTCTGCAATTCAAAACGCTGAATGGTGTCTTAAAGGCAACTTTTCACTATGAGATCTTTATCTGTTGTAATTATATGTATTCAGATTAAATCAACAGTTTACTCTTTTGTATGACTAGTTTACTCTTTTAATAGCATTGTTCCTATAGTTCTATTTTCAACTTGGATTTAATCCTACTACTTGAAGATCAGAGGGCAGGGACCTACAGTGGGAATGGGCATCTAGCAAAGTCTTTTGCACATTTTTATTGATCTACTAATGAAGTCATTTTGCAAGATACTTTGCAAGCAAATAGCAAAAATAACTGATGTGACTGTGCTTCAGATATGCAAATATTTGTTATTTACATATCTGATTGATTTCTAAATAATTGAAATACTTCTAGACTTTCTAAAGGAAGGATCTTTGTGTGGGAAAATGCCTTTCATGCACACAAATGACAAATTAAAATAACCTTTCTCCATTTTTTCTGCTTTTCAATTAAAAACATTATTTAATAAAAAGATTCACTGGCATGTCTAATTATTTTTATTACACTCATCAAAGAATTGTGGTTTGTTTGACAATTTCAAACTGTTGTTTATTTGTTCATCCAATTTATGTATTCATAATCTCATAATATGTAATACAAAACAGCTTACAATAAAAGATAACATTCACAATATAAAAATACAATATAAAATACATCATACCCTTACTTATTAACAAAGTCAAGAGAAGGGATTTATCACACTGAAAGATTGGGATCTCTTTTTGGTGGTAGTTCTTGAAATGATAAGTAAAACATGTAATATTAGACAATTTGAACATGTACCAATATTTTTTAAGAAAAGATTTTAAAATGAATCTCTATATTTCTTGTGTTTTATTTTTCCACTTCACTCATTGCTTGATTTTCGTCACGTTCTCATGCCACAGAGAGAGCAAAGTAAATATTTCAGCTGGGAAACTTGCAATGCAAATTTTTATCTACAAGGAATGTCTACATTATTACCAAAATGTTTTGAAATATAGTTCCTAAATATTTTTCCATCAATGTAAATTGTGTCAATTTACTTCACAAACTTTGGAAGAGGGAAAAAATAATTGGAAAGTTTCCTTAAATTGTTAAGAAAAGGAACTGACTATTCATATATCTACCAACACAAAAATAAATTATGGAAGATCTTCAAATATTTTTGTCATGCATCTTTGCAAAAAAAGTGCATTTTTGAAAGAAATATTTCCTCACAATCCTCTCTCTGAAAGACAAAAAATACCCCCCCAAAAATATCCCCCCATTTAGAATAGAAATGTGGAATCTCTAGTTGTTAAATTATATTTTCTTCCTGGTAGCATGGTTAGTGGTGAGGCATACTAGCAATTGCAACTCTGCTCCATCTGGAGGACTGCAAATGTTCATCCTCGTATTGGTTACGGTTCCATATATTGTAGAGCCCTCTTATATGAATACTTGGAATGATGGAAATCTGCAAAGTGACATTTTAAAAATAAATTTTTAAAAAAGAGTGGGGAAAAAGCTATCCTTTGTCTTTGGTCAAAAAGTCCAGTAGGATTTAAAACAAACTTTCCCAAATTATCACAAAATGTTCACCTGCATCTTTTATAAGATATAAGCTACCCCAAAGAGCATCTGCTGAGTCTCTAGAACTTGCAGCCACTACAAGATTGAAATGGTAGAAGATGAGATACATCCTTTTTTAAGAACCTGCAATATTGAGAAGAGGTTTCTCAACCTCTTGCAGCTTCTTAAAAAGAGCTTCTGTGTCTCAGTCCCAAACCATTGTCCTGTGATTCCCTAAAATAAGCCATAGAGTGTAAATTCCTCAACAGTAGTGATTTCCCAGCAGATAGGTTGAATTCTCTACTTGGTGGTAACCTTGAAAGCTTTGTGTTACCTCTGCTTGCATTGAAACTTGCATTTAACAAGCTATTGTATTTTGTAAAATATTAAGGGAGAGCAATCACACAGTAGATGTTTCTTTGCAGGCTAACTATCATTTCCTCCCTCTATCATCTATTGTATGTCTATGGAATATCATGCTGCAACTTGTGTAATTTTCTTTTGAAGGATAAAATGTGGTTGGAACAGTTCAGTCATGCAGAAAAGATTCCTGTCTACTATTTTCTTCTGAAAATGCATGCATCAGCTTGTGTGTACACACACACACACTCATGTAGAAATGCAAAGATTCCTAAAATTAGGTGGATCTCATTCTAAGTTTTTTGTTTTCAGAGTTCCTTATTAAGAGAAGTTCCATTCTAATATTTTTGAGTGGGAGGGGGTGAAAAGTCTCTACAACATGATTTTAAACACTTGCTTTTCCCTATAAGTCTTACTAATTACTAGAGCAGCTACAGATTTGAGAAAAATATATTTACATACATTTAAATGTTAGAAAATTCTTGTCACTTTTTTTTTACATAGAGCTGTGAATTTGTCCATTTTACTTGCCGGTCAAAGAAATATGTAATGTTTATGGAAAATACAGTGTACTTTGTGAATCCTTGTGAATTTTCAACATTTCTACATAAATATGATCTAAACATCTGTTTGCCATATAAGTCCTAAAACTAGGTAAAAAGATATCAATTAAACAAATGAGTCAAAAATATTATACTTGTTCATTTATTTATTGAGGAAAAGATCCAAAGCTAAATGAAAAGGCTCATAAAGTTAATTACACTCTGTGTACCCACAATCTTTCTATTTTTGTATGCAATATAAAGTTAGCTATTAAAGTGGAAATACATTTTATATAAATTGAGTATATATACATGCTACTTTCTATATTTTGTCACTATCTTTGTCATAGTCACAGGTGAATATTGGATTATTTGCTGGTTAAGGAAAGGATATCCTCTGATGAGGACTGATATATGCCTGAGGAAACACCACATAGCTAACTGGAAGATAATGTGAAGAGGCAGGATGCTTGCTTAATCAGCACCGTAGCCATTAAAGGGGATAACTTAAATTGAATTTTAAACCCAGTCTCTTTAAATCTTTTTTCAGAGGCCTTATTGTTGTTCAACAATCATTATATGGCATAAAAATAACATAGAAATATATATTGAACTGAAATTACAATCCTGATCTAAAATACAGTATAATTCTGTATGCATGAAATGTTATATATATATATATATTGATATTGCTGTATAGTGTTTTTAAATATTTCACTTAATATATAAATGAGTAGGTTATTTGGTTTATTATAAAAGAACCTGACATTGCAACATTATAAAAGAACCTGACGTAGCAATGTATATAAAGCAATGAAGTAAAACTAAATTGCTTATCAGGGAGGTGCAGAATCTAATATTCCGGGCACAAAGAATCTGTGATTCTCAATAATTCCTCTTTCGTTCTGAAATGTGCTAATCAAAATTGAATTAAAAGATATTTTAAATAGTGCAAACCATGTACTGATCCAGATTTACTTAGGGCAACAAAATATGAATCACTACCTAAATGGCATAATCCCAGAATGGCACTTCTTACCTACTTCTTTACACTAACTAAATTTCTATATATCAGCCCCCATGTTAGAAGACAAAGGTATTTAGTCTTTAAAAAAAATAACTTTAAATGTCCAATTTTGTTTGTGACATCAAGCCTTTAAAGCCTGAATATACTGGGGATACTGGTAGCCTCCCAATTAAGTGATCTTCATCTGCATAGGTAAAATGAGAATTGTATAATTTGATACCAGTATAGCTAGCTAATTACTAATTATTTCTTATGGCAATTACCCTCCTATAGGACTCATGATCACAGTATCTGGCCTAATTGTTGTACTTTGCTGTTTCAGCCCCAACACACAAGTTTGTTTCCCCTAACCTACTATCTTCTAGACAAATCAAGATTTAGATATTTTTTTACATAATAGGATAATACGTATGTTAGAATCAACAGATGTTTTTATCACCAATCAGCATATTTATCTTTTTTTTTTTTTTACTGAAAATAGTTAAGGTATTTGTTGTAAGAAATAGTTTCTGCTCTGTTTATTTTTACAAAAAAACATATAGGTTTTAAGATATAGTAAGATTAAACAAATGTTGCACTTATTTTTTCATATGGGATTGATTATGAGCATAATATTATATGGTATCTTTTTATTAAGCTGTTTTAATTTAACATACAATATTATAGGTATTTTCTTCTTTTTTCACATTGTAGGGAACAGAATGTCTGTGGGATGAACCAGGATTTAACTGGACAAGTACTGGGAAAGCCATTGAACACAATTAGCTCTAACAGTCCTGCCCATCAAGCCATGTGCAGTGGGAATCCAGGTCAGGATATGACCATCAATAGCAATATGAATTTTGCCATAAATGGCCCAAAGGAACAAATGGGTATGCCAACAAGCAGGTTTAGTAGTTCAGGTGGGATGAACCATGTGTCAAGTATACAAACATCCACTCCTCAGGGTAGTAACTATGCACTAAAAATGAATAGTCCTTCTCAAAACAGCCCTGGCATGACACCTGGCCAGCCAAACTCTATGCTTTCCCCAAGGCATCGTGTGAGTCCTGGAGTGGCAGGAAGTCCTCGGATCCCACCCAACCAGTTTTCTCCTGCAGGAAACTTGCATTCACCTGTTGGAGTTTGCAGCAGCACAGGAAATAGCCATAGTTATACCAACAGTTCCCTCAATGCACTTCAGGCTCTCAGTGAGGGGCATGGAGTCTCTCTGGGATCTTCGTTGGCTTCACCTGATATAAAAATGGGTAATTTACAGAATTCCCCTGTAAGTATGAATCCTCCCCAGCTAACTAAAATGGGAAATCTGGATTCTAAAGATAGCTTTGGATTGCATGGGGAACAATCGGAAGAAACAACTGGACAAGCGGAAAGTGTCTGCCATTCAGGAGAACAGAAAGAAAATAATGACAACATGTCCCAAGTTGGCAGTGAAAGACCTGATGGACAGAACAGACTGCATGATGGCAAAAGCCAGACAAAGCTCTTACAGCTGCTGACCACCAAATCTGATCAGATGGAGCCTTCATCTTTGGCTAATACTATGGGAGATGCTAACAAGGACTCCATGGGAAGCTTATCTGGTTCTGGCTCAGCACATGGAACCTCGCTCAAGGAGAAGCATAAATTTTGCACAGGCTCTTGCAGGACAGCAGTTCTCCTGTAGATTTGGCCAAGCTCACAGCAGAGGCCACAGGCAAAGAACTGAACCAGGAGACTAGTAGCACAGCTCCAGGTTCAGAGATAACTTGTAAACAGGAACCAGTGAGTCCCAAGAAGAAAGAAATGCACTACTTCGTTACTTGCTAGATAAAGATGATACAAAAGAAATTGGTTTACCAGACATTACCCCCAAACTGGAAAGGTCGGACAGTAAGACAGACCCTTCCAGTAGCACAGTAAAGCCAGTAGCTATTAAGACTGAAAAAGAAGAGATGCGCTTTGAGCCGAATGAACAGGTAAGAACTTGTGAAGGGTTGTATTTTATTTATTCATTTGTTTATCTTATTTGTATCAGAGATGGGTACAGAAACAATTCTTGTTCTGTATTGCTTCCGACACAACGTTCTTTGTGATTAGAATCACTATCATTGTTTCTGTTGCCAAGACTTCACTGGCTGAAAAATCTGAACGGGAAAGTGCCACTTAATTTCGGCTTTGGAGATGAAAATGTAAATATGGGATGAGAATGACACCCATTGATAGAAGCTACTTGAAATATGTAACATTCAGTCTTAACACCTGATTTAGAATCATAAAATGTAAATTGAGCAGGAAGCAAAATACTGTTTGGGGGGATGCAAAACTAAATGCAAACAAAGTGTTTTGAACATAAAATATGTAAGCTTGTAGATGCTTCTACGCAAAGACTAATTAGAAAGTGTACAAATCAAGATTTATATAGAAGTCTCATTTTTACAGGAAACATGATCCAAATATATTTGAAAGTTTTGGGTTCTTCATGTTTGCTGTAAGTTTTGCATAAGAAACAATGTTCTTAATTTCTGGGTACATTTTCTCCTCTAACTCAAAAGAAATTTGCTTGGTTTACAGAACTTGCTTTTACTTTGCCTCTTAAATCTGCAAAATGAATCCCATGTTTCTATAGTAGTGGTATAATTTATGTTGTCCTTGAGCTTTGTCATTTTATTTCCACATTGTTGGTACAGATTTTATTGACTGCATCATTGTACATTCTTTTAAACATTCTTGGGTGAAAAAAACTCTGTCATAATATTCTACTAGTACAAATCATTATAGAAAAATATCAGAGAGAAACTATTAACCCGGCTCTTCCTTTCACCCTTCCGTACTTAAACGAAGACATAAAGAAAAAGAAAGAAAAAGAATCTGGCACAGTGTATACTTTATTTTTTGCAGAATAGAAAAAAATGGTTTTTTCATAATTTTTTTCCTCTGCAGTTTAATTTTTGACAGATAAGTTTGAAAAAGGTAGTAAAGTTTCTGATGTAGTTTATTTTCTTATGCATTACATGACAAATACAAGTGACAGGTTTTACCTACATAATCTTTGATATATAGAAGTGATTATAAACTAAAAAGGTGAATTTGGAAACAGTGCAGCAACTACATGAAAAACTGTTATGAATCAGATGGATCGCGTCTACCCAACAAGGACTATGAATTTCAGTATTCATAATACTCAGAGCCATTTTTAACCAAGGTTCAGGTCTGGAACCTGCCATGTTCAAGCCTGGGAACCTGCATGGGACTTTAATGAATATCCCTAAAGTTGATTCCCTTATTTCACATAATTTTATCAAAGTTACATATCTGATGATGCTCATAAAAAAAATTAAGGGAGAAAATAGAGGTGACCATTTCTCCTGTTTCTTCAGCTGCTACATAATTTGTTGGAAAACATTAAGGCTGGAACTGCTTGAGAACAATTCTTGACAAAACAGGAAAGACTCTTCCATAAAAGATGCTTGCCTCATTATTCAGGTTGGGCTGGTAATATTTAGCTGTGATATTTTGAAAAGCTGTCCTCTACCAAAGTTTCCACATAACACTCATCTGGTAAAAGCAGCATTATCATACATTTCCCTGTCTCCATTCCATTTACTAGCTATCACTATGCCTTGTGAACGGTATATAGAAAAACTGGTTAGGTTTGTCTAACACTATGAGATACTTCAGTGTTTGACAGCAACCCACTACTGCATTTCTACCTCCACCCAAAATTAAGCTGGGAATATTTCCAGCAATCAATAAAAAATTCTAGAGAATTTCTCTAGACTTTGCAGTTGGGTCAGATATGATCAGTGTGATATGTGGGTACAAGAGCAAAATGATGCACATTACTTAGGAAAGTCTTAGCTTAATATGTGTTTGAAAAAGCTCTTTTGAAAAAGTCTGAGTCATAATGGAACACTGACAACAGACCAGTGGTGCTTCAGCAATGGAAATGTCTGCTTCTTAAGTGTTGAAGACATTGCAAAAAAACCTTTAAATTACTATACTTAGAAACAAGAATTTTAATCTTCCAGAAGTGGTTTGTTTTGTTTGATGGATTTTTTTATATTTATCAATTTGTTCTGCAGGTCCACTAGGTAAAGAACACACAAAAAAAATACACAAAAGCATAATTTATTCTGGTTATGCTGACACTGGCCACTAGTCCAGACATTATCTTCTCTAAATAAAGCAGCTCCTAAAAATTTCTGGCAGGTTTTTCCAGCCTTTCTGCCCAAGAGTTTTCAAACTAGCATTTGAGTAAACTTTAGATTATTGGCCTGCTGATTTGTCACTCCTTCCTAGTCAAGGTCTGGGTATAGCATGAGAGCACAAGAAACAATTCCTTTACTATATTTGTTGCTTTTATTTTTTTGTTTGTAGGAATTACTCATTCTTAACATAATCATCTTTTACATTTTTAATTAATGTTCTTTAACGTTGTAAAACATAATAGGTAATGAAAAGGAAATGTTCATAGAAAATATTTTCAACAATGTACTGTATATTAGTAACCTTTAATTATCTTTATTTTTCAAATGAATTATTTTTCCAGTATGTGGTATTTCTTATGTTGTTGTCACTTTACTTTTTATACCGATCTCTTTTACTACATGGGGTTGATAATTTTCTGGCTTCATTTGTTTATATTTCCAGCCTGTTCTATACCTGTTCTCTAGGGACATGATTCACCTCACACACACCCCATCCCTGCCTCCAATTTATATATTTGGTTTTCTGTCCAAAGATTAACCTGAAAGGTCTAAAGAAGCCCAGGAGCTTCATGGCCCCCCAATCCTATTTCAGAATTCTAGGTGTACGAACATACTTTGTAAGCCATTCTGACATGGGAGGAAACAAAAGAAAGTTTCTTACAGCATTTTGTTTGGCTATTTTTGAAGTATGTAAAGAACAGACATTTGTTGTCTGGCTTGCTTATGCTGTGCATTTCTAAAGCTGGTAGAGCTCATATTTGGAGGATGGGACTGTTAAAAGCCCAATCCTTTAAAATTATTACTTATAAATTGAGGGCATAGTAGTAACATGTGCAAGGGAACTAAAAGAAGCACAATGCTTACCGTGGTACGACATAACCGCGGTAGACTAAAGCGCGCCGACAACACCGCAGCGCTAAAACCGCGATGTCAAAAGCGCGCCGACAACAGCGCGCCGACAGAAGCGCGATTTAACTTAAGGTAAGGGTTAGGTTTAGGGTAGGTTTAGGGTTATTTTTAGGGTTATGTTACAGCGCACTTCTGTCGGCACGCTGTTGTCGGCGCTCTGTTGTCGCGCGGTTTTGACGGTGCGATTTTGTCACCGCGCTTTAGTCGCACGCGCTTTAGTCTACCGCGGTTTTGTGGTGGAACCAATGCTTACTATAGTATTATCCTCCATTTGAAATGAGGCTCCAATGCTATTCTGAGGTAGTATGCAAAGTTCTGGAATTTATTACACCTATTGTACCTCTTTTGTTGGGTTTAAGGGGATTATTGCCTATTAGGTTTACTAATACTCTGTGACTTCCTCCTCTTCTTTTTTTAAAAAGAAATTGGAGATATTTCTCCAAACTTCTCTCACCCCAGGTTTTTTTTTCACTCTTCAATTTATTACATGTTGAGTAGTAGTACATTGGTTCAACTTACAAATTTCCAGCCGCAAAAGTTATTATATTTTCTTTTGTCTTCATTTCTTTAAATGGTTCACATTTTTCTGTCCATGATTGAAAGTTCAGATGAAACGTAAAATGTTTTTAACCATGTGGAAGTAACTATTACATAGAACATTTTTAGTCCTGTTATAACCAAGCAGAATTACAGTAATGACAGAGTGTTGATTTCTGTTGAACAAAGATTCTTTGTTACATCCATGGAAATCTGCATCCTCTCCCTCCCCCTTGGAGACATCTCTCTGCCAATTCATGGCTAAACTACAGACAGAGAATTTTACTAGTTAGTTTTTAAGAGGCTATATTTTGGCCTATTTTGTACTTCCAGAAGGCACCATGATAAGGAACACTAAAGGGTTATGTGTGTCCTGGTGTCTAGTTTAAGTGAGACACAAGTAAATCTCTTTCTTTCAGGAACAGATTTCAGATATGTTTTAATGCTGAGGTATTGATTCTGTTTCCTAGTATTTTGATCTAGCCCAGATTAAAAGACCTATGAAAAGTTTTTAATGCTGAGGTATTGATTCTGTTTCCTAGTATTTTGATCTAGCCCAGATTAAAAGACCTATGAAAAATGTGTTTTCTTTTCAAATTCCATGAAAGCCTGGCAGCGAGCTTGATAACCTGGAAGAAATTCTAGATGATCTACAGAATAGCCAGTTGTCACAACTTTTCCCAGATACCCGACCAGTTGCTTCAGCAGGATCAGTTGACAAACAAGCCATCATCAATGACCTCATGCAGATTACAGGTGACAACAGTCCTGGCACACCTGTTGGATCCCAGAAACCCACAGGGAGGATCTCTCAGAGCAGTGAGTCTGAACTATTTATCGGGTTTTAGAAACAGATAATAGTATTGAAATGAATCTTTTCAAAAGCCACCATGCCAGTTTCAGATTGTTGCTAGGCTTTATAAGTCTTCAGTGAACAAACAGCACCACCTGCTGTTTACCTTAATAAATCACAGCATGGTGAAATCTTCCAACCACCGTAATAGAATATTGTTTGACTTAGAAATAAATAAATAGCTTTTCATTTTATTGAAAGTTTTATTTTATTTCCATCACTAATCTGTGGGATTACCACATGGTTATGACTTGCACTGTACAATGAAATCATTGAACACCTACATTCTATCAGCTCAATTTTCACCAAGACACAAAAATAAAAGTGTTTCTTAATGTACTAATTCATAAAACATGATTGTGTTGTAGTTTAAGAAAAAAGAATTCCCATCCTAGCTCTAAAGTGAAACTTAACAGACTATTACTTAAGCGGGCAAGGAAGGGAGCATCAAACATATTTTTTACTTTTCTCTGTTGCATGAAATCCAAAGTTAGTGCTATGAGGTTATGCATTTAATCCATACAAGTCAGGTCTTAGAGAAATTGTTGTAATTTCTATTAAGTTTCATTCATTTTAAATGCAATATTTATTAAATGACAAGATTAATATTGTATCAAGACAGAGGCTGAGCATGAAAACAATTTTGTAAAATATTACCACGTCAGAAATCAGTGCAGGAATCTCCAGCTGAATGATGGATGTTGGTAGAGTAGATGGTGGAGCTTTTCATTTAATTTTAAATTCTCTGGATTCACCTGAAAGTCTTAAAATAACTTTTGTCAAATGTCTATAAATATCTGCATTTGTTTTTGAAACCTAGTTTTTAAATTAATTTGAAAAGAACTTAATGGCGTATATCAGTGGTGAGTTCTGGATCCCGTCGCAACTGGTATGCTGTGACGGGGCCGGGTGTTCTCACGGGCATGCCACCGCCCAGCGACACTCAGCTGCTCAGCGGAGGTCTCACAGGGGCTGGGCGACCATGTGTAATTGGCCCGTTTGCATCAAAAAGTGGTGGGTGGGCCAAACAAGCCACCGTTCTGGTCTGGTGGCTGCTGCTCCCAGCTACCACCGGTATGCCCGTACAGCCCGGAATCCACCACGGGTGTATATTTATAATGTATTTTCAAAGCTCCCCGTTTTCCCTTTTCATCTTTCCCCCCCTCTATTGTTCAGCTTTTACCAATGCAAGACAAGTGCAGTTGGGAAGGATGTTGCCGAACCAGAACTTGCAGCTTGACATTGCTTTGCAAAATGCACCAGTTGCTGCAACTTTTCCACCCATAAGAAACAATAGTCCATATTCAGTGATACCTCAGCCCAGCATGTTGGGTAGTCAAGGAATGATGGGAAATCAAGGAAATCTTGGGAGTAATAATCCAGGTAAAAAAAAATACTTGGTGATTTTTTTTCTGTGATAACACATTGCTTCTAATATAGAAAGAATAGGCATCTGACTACAAGGATCACTTACCCCAGCAGTACCCTAAAACTAACATAAAATATGTTGAATTGGATCATGAGACCGTTACCCAATGCTGGGCATTTTATTTTCAGGAGAATTTCACTTGAGTTCAGATAAATGTATTTTCATCGGACTGGTTATGCTGTAATATTGCACTTTTAAAGTATAAGCCTAAGGATGTTTATTCAGAATGAATTCTCTCTTAATTATTTGAAATCTGAGCAAATTAATATGATAACACAAGGATCTCTGGTTTTTCTAATTATAAGAATGCATATTTACTGGATTATTATTTTTGGGAGCACAGATTTGTGAAAAATATGCTCAGATACCTATCCATGGCACTAAACTGGCAGTGGGACCGAGATGTTGCATCAATGCTAGTTGCTACTTTTGAAAGCATTCTTGATTATTATGGCTTGACTTATGAGCTGATTGTAAAAGTGGCAATTAAAAAACGTTTAGCACTGGGTTGAAGCCATAATTGAACATAAACATGTGTGTGTTTTAATAGGAATGATTGCTGGTAATACTCCTCGACCCGCTATGTCATCAGGAGACTGGGGTAGCCAAGCTGCTGCTGTGAGAGGGACTTGTGCCGCCACAACAAGGGCCATGAACCGGCCAATCCAAGGAGGCATGATACGTAACCAACACCCAGCCTTCCCTTGAGATCTAACAGTCAGCTGTTCCAAGACAAATTTTACAATCTCAGTTATGAATATGGGTAAGGTGGAGTCCAGTCATAGTCTGCACAGTTTCAGCAGATACTGAATATTATAATATTAGCAGGGATGACAAATACATTTTAATTAGATATAAATGCAGCTGTGGGAGTTCAATTCAATTATACAAAAGATGCGCTTGAATGTTTTTGCATAACATGCTGATTATATAAGACATATTTTTATTTTCTTTTGAAGCAGCCTTATTTGAATTGATTGTCTCTGACTAATCCCAATCCATGGTTAATGTAAAAATACTCATCTATAGTGTATAGGGAAATATAGTATATACAATAAGCAGCAGATTGTTGGTCTTCTGCAACACCTGCAATTCCAGTGATATTTTATTTTGTGATTATTGTTCTTCAGGGCGGTTCAGAACTGGGAGATGAATATGGGAGCCCCTCAGTAAACCCAACAGCAAGCCCCTCCCAATCAGACTGCTCCTTGCTGACAGTATATTGCCCATTGATCAGGCATCGTTTAGTAGTCAGAACAGGTAAGTCTTAACTGTTTTGTATTTTTTTGCTTTATTTAATTTGTCTGTTTCTGCATAGTTGTTCTTTTTGAACTGCCTTGGTACTGTTCGTTGGACTCCAGAATTGAATTTAAATAAATAAATAACAAAATAAAAATAAATAAATGAACATAAGGAAAAGGAACTATAGGTGTTTCACTGATTGTTCTTATTATTACCCACGTGCTACACAAAGAAGGCAGCAAACATCCCTTGACTGAGCCAAGGATTTTCCTAGACTGTGACAAATGATTGGCAGAGTAGAAAGAGGTTGGCAACTTAAAACTACACCTACGCATCATCCTTCCCACATCATCTTCCCAGGCAGATGTCTCAACATGACCTGTTAGGCTAGACCTAGTACAAGGAGGTGCCATTTCCAACAGGATGAGAGAGACGAGTACATTAAAATTGAATTTATTTGATTTGAGATTATAAATTTTTAATATTAGTCATTTTTAAAAATTATACCAGGATCAGTATCTTAGGCAATCTTGTTTTACCTTTTTTTTTTAAAGAGCTCGTTCTGGAGGATATTTAGATCTATTTTTCTATCTATCTATTTATCTATCATCTATCTATCTATCTATCTATCTATCTATCTATCTATCTATCTATCTATCTATCTATCTTATCATTTATTAAAATTACATCCATCCATCTCATTTTCAGGCAATTCATAGTTTTAATTATTTTATCAGGTTGATTGTGTTTTATATGTTTACATGTTTCCTAATTTCAAATGAAGTATGGTTCTTTTAATTCCTATGGTATGTCCTACCAGTATGTACCCCTAGGAGCCTTCCATTTTATTGCAGTGGAATAAACGTTATGTTTTAGTATTTTAGTTTATTACTTTAAATATTTTGTTAACTCCATTTCCATATTATTCAAGGTAGCATAAAATCGTTAGGAACTATAATAATTTAATCATTAAGTAAATTACCATGTAAGCACAAATTACTCCCCCAACAACAGTCAAGCATTAAGCAAAATATTTAGGGCAAATGCAGCCTCATACTATTGACTTGTAAAAGTAGTGCACTTCCACATGGAGTCCATACTTTCTGGCCTCACATTGTGGTCTGTGTTTGGCAGATAAGATAGAATATTCCACAGTCAGTAGACACTTACACAAAGTAGTCTTGCTGTTTATAGGACCAAAGCTTTCTCAGATCTTTGGATAGGCCATTTTTTTCATTCGTGAGAATTTGGTCTCTCTTACCTTCCAGGTCTTGAGCTCCAACCAGTCTCTAGTCTCGATCCGCAGACATTCAGTCACTGTATGAAACAAGATGTAGAGCCTCAACAGTTCTGCATTCCCCACCCCCCCAAAAATGAACAAGTTGGTTGGTTGTTCATTGGCAATAATGTAACAAATGCATGCAACTTTCAGTTAAGCTCTGGATGTAGCACTGACTGAATGTTAACTTCGTGTTCTATCATTGCACAGTTGCAATGGAAAAGCAGATTGTCTATTAGTATTTTCAGATTTTAAGGTTAGTAACAGTGGAGTTGATCAATGGTCAACTTCAAACTGCTTTGAGCAATTGGGAACAGTGTGGTGCAACTGCCCCTAGATTTTACTATATCTCATATCTATTGTTGAACGTGTAATTTATGTTATAACTAAAAAGTTACAATTTTTATTAAGCAATGGACAATAATGGCAATAACATATGATAGCTAAGGAATAACTTGAGTTTATGAGTTTATGAGTTTATTATTTATAGGCCGCCCTTTTCCCTGAGGGACTCAGGACGGCTTACAATTTATAGGGAATGGGGGGTACAAGACAATAAAACAATAAACATGAAAACAGTGCAAATAAAAATAAAACACAACATAGTAGATTTCCATTTGTGCAACAGATATGATCATCTTCCTTTCTTCCTGCACATACCCTAGTTCTGTTCTGTCATTGGACAGCATTGAGTGATTGCTTCATGTCAGCAATTTTTTATTTATGAATTTCATGAACAGCGAATTTGTATCATGACTATAATTTGTTCAGCACTTAATTTTTCCTTCATGTATATTATTTTGTATAAATGATCACACTAGCAACTGCTTTTACTATTTGCTGATCTCTGTTTTAGGACTAATTAGATTTCATCTCCTTTTATGATAAAATATTACTCAGTTTCAGTTATTTATTTCTTAGTTATCAGGATTAACTAATAGCCTGTTTATTATTATTATTTTTAAAATGAGAAGCAAACTCCTACATTCACAGATTTAAATGATCTGATTAGGTCTGTTATGTAGCTTATTACAAAATTAAGCTGTCAAATTGAATACACCATCATAAATATGAACAAAATTATTGTTGTAAATCATTGTTATACAAATTTCCAAATCGATAGCAATTTTTCTTCTCACTTCCTAAATAGGTCTGTACAATTACATTCAGGTTTGACTGAGAAGTTTAGAAAAAAGTAAGGATGTGTTATGTGTGGTGTGTGTGTATGTGTGAAAGAGAATGATAAAAAGTATTTTGCCATTTTAAGTATGCTTTAGCTAGACATATTGAGTTCTAGAGAATTATTGAGTTTGCTTTCAACTTATCTGCCTAACAAACTAGCACACCTAATGTATGTAACATCCAGTTAATTTGGAATGTCTAAAGAGTAAATGTTTTTGCCCCCTCAAGTTGCTCATCAAGCTGTGCCCTTTGTAGGCAACCATTTGTAGGCTCTCCGGATGACTTGATGTGTCAGCATCCTGTCTCTGAGTCTCCAAGTGATGAAGGCGCTCTCTTTGATCAGCTTTATATGGCACTAAGGAATTTTGATGGTCTAGAAGAAATGATAGAGCTCTTGGAATACCAGAACTTGTCAGCCAGGTATTGCTATATTGGATATTTCTAAAAATGTATGTTCAAACTTTCTGGGTCCTGGACTTAAGCTTCTTGAAATTAACTATAGGAATTACTTACTTGTTTCAAACACCATTCCTCCTCTGCTATTCAGAGCTATACCAGGTAATGTTGACAATATGCTTCATGTCCTCCGATATGATTGTTATTGTAATGACAATATGGGGAATGAGGGCCGATGGCTTGTTTTTAAATCACGACTTCTTGATTGCTGGATTGCTCAGTGAGTGTTTTTTGTGAAACATCAGCAAGCAAAGGCTAATATATTTTAAATATTTTTTTATTTAAAAAAAAAAACCCCTCACCTCTTTTTATGTTGATTTCCCCAGCTCTTTCATTTGTGATATTGTTTTTAAATTTTTTTTAACAAATTTTAATGGGAAACTGTCCAGAAATATTTTAATTAATAAAATATTAGTTGTTATTATTATGTGGTTAATCTTTGGTGAGATTCACAGCCTTTGGGGCTGGTTGGTAGCTCAATAGCTTGAGTCCTAATCAAGGACCTAGGAACTGTTAAGGTAACGTCGGAGGATATAAGCTGTTCCAAGTAGGGTGTTGTTGTTGTAATATTTTTTATTATATGCATACATTATGAATTGCTAGAAAAGGCTTCAGCACAGAAAAAAGCATTAGACAAACATTACAGAAAAATGGGGGGGCAGGGGAGATGAACCTATATATATCACTTTTAACCATAGACTGCGTAGAGTTCTGTTGCAGCTGGGCCTCAGCTATGTTTCTCCGTGTTCTCTACATATGTGGGCTCCAAAGCTTTATATATATATATATATATGCTTTTTTTTTCTTCAGCAGACCCAAGGAGTGGATCCAGAATCATTCTCAAACCAGGAACCAAACATCATTCTAGAACAAAAGGCACCAGTTTTCACACAACAGTATGCATCTCAGGCTCAAATGGCCCAAGGCAATTACACACCACTGCAGGACCCAAACTTTCACCAATGGCACAGCGCCCAGGTTATGCAGCACTACGGATGCAACCTAGGCCTGGTCTGAGGCCTACTGGTCTAGTGCAAAACCCGCCCAATCAACTGAGATTGCAGTTGCAGCATCGACTTCAAGCCCAGCAGTACTCATTTTATGTTTCTTTGACCAGCACTATGTGTGTCAATGGCTTCTAAAATATTTCACTATGTATGAATTAAATGTGAACCTATCTGTAAATGTTCTTTTTCGGATGCTATTTATTTATTTTCATCCAGAGTATTCATTTCTTTTATACGTCTTCAAAGCTAAAGTAGTGTTTTGATAACTCTTTAACCTTGTAAACCATAGGGCATATATTACTTTCATTTTTAAAAAAATAACCAGAAGTATTTCTTTTCATAAGTTGTAAGATGTTACATCAGAGAACTTGCTTGAATTTAAGAACAGAACAAAAGAACATTTCTTTCCCTCAAGATGGCAATACATTTTGCCAGCATTTTTTTTTCTGGGTTTTCAACTTACAACCATTTGTTCAGCAACCCTGCAAGAGTTACTGAAGTAATGGTGGTTAAAACTGATCCTCAGGGTTTCTGCACCCCTATGGCTACTTGATCGCAATCTGGGTGCTTGGTAACCCTTTCACATTTGTGACTGGTTGCCAAGCACCCTGTGATCACATGAGCACCAGTTCCATGCCATCTTCCCTAGAAAGTCATAGGAAAGCTTGCAGGAAAATTGCAAGTTGTTGGGGTAAGTCTTCCCCATTCGCACACTTCCCCTAGCCTTCTGCATTCCTGCTGGCCATGCATTCTCCCCAACTCACACAGTATCTCTCTCATGCGCCCAATCCATGCAGTGCCTGTCCACCATCCTTGTCCCTTCCCAAGGTTCCTCTTGCACACCCATGACACACCTGTTGCGCACCTTCTCCAACCCTCCTCCACACTCCTACCCACTCTTTTGCTCTGTCTCACACCCAGCAGCAGCTACTTACCTGCCTATAGGTCTAGCACTTGTAACTTCCTACCAGCTTCCCCATAGACTTTGATTGCAGGAAACCAGGAAATTAACTTATCTAATAATTGTGAGATTCAGTTAATGATGGCAACTGGGACTGCAGGGCTGGCTATTGCTAAGCAATAGAATCTCACTTTACAACTGCATTGTTTAGCAATGGAAACTCTAGTCCTAATCTTGTCCTAAACCAAGAGTACCTGTATGTGTTCATTTCATGTCTGTCACTGAGTGTTGTTGATGTAAGTAGCTATTCAGATTGAGCTGCACAACAAATATGATATACTGGTAATTATGGTCTTTATTGAAATGGCACTTTTATAAAATCCATTTTTTATTCCTATTGTGTGTGTATATGTATCTGACTTGTTTTTCTTACCTAGAATCGCCAGCCATTGATCAATCAGATTGGCAATGTTTCCAGTATGAACCTGTCTCTAAGACCTGGAGTACCTACACAGGTGAGGGAACAGATACTGCCAATTTTTCTTTCTGTAGATTTTTACTTGTATTCATAATTTCTGCAACTGCACCATATTTATTGTACGAAGTATTTATTTATTTATTTAACTGTATGTGGCCTATATTACCTAGATCGTCCTTCTTTATATGAGAATATTTTAAATTCAATACCAGCTTGAGTAGTGACTATATGAAAGAATATAGTTCTGCTGTGCAAAATGTTTTAATTGAATAATTTACAGAATATTTAAACAAATGTTTGATTGTTTCTATGCAAAATGGGCTATTTTGAGTGTTTTGGGAGTCTTCTGTAGCTTAAAACTGTTTCAAGCATGCAATATTCTCCAAACACTTAAAGCAGTCCACACCTCCAAAGGCCATTTCACTAAGGCAAGATATTTGAAATTTAAAATGTTTGCTTCAAATTCTTAAATATAATTAAAACTAATTATAATGTGTATAAAGTGAAAAACGTTTCCTTAAGATAACTTTAAATGAAGTGTCCTTCCCACGGAATATTTCAGTGAATCCACCAGTATTTTAATAAGTAAAAGCAAAATCGAAACACACACACACACACAGACGCACACACACAGAGCCCTCTTTTTAACCGAGACATTTATTTATGAGATAAAAGGTACAACTGATTTTCTTAATTTTTGTAGAATTTATTTTCAAACAGTTTGAATGCTAGTCTTAATATGAATAGGCTTTACTTGTTTGTTCAATTGCATATCAGGAACATATTTATCATATATGTCTTCAAAACTGTTATCTGGCATGTGCTAAATCAGACTCTGAAAATGACTTCCAGCTACTTACACTGATAAACATTTTGCTTTCTTGGTAGGGAAATATTAATTCTCAAATGTTAGCCCAGAGGCAGAGAGAGCTACTGAGCCAACACCTGAGGCACAGACAGATGCACCAAGTTCAACAGAGAACCCTGATGATGCGGGGCCAGAGTATGAATATGACGCCAAGTATGGTGGCCTCTGGGGGAATACCAGCAACCATGAGTAACCCACGGATTCCCCAGACAAACACCCAGCAGTTTCCATTTCCTCCAAATTATGGTATTGGGCTTTTTTTCCCCTTCAGACTTTACTGCTTATACAGTTTCAGTTTCTTTTTGGATCATAGTTTTTAATCTTATAATTGCAAGGAAGACACTTAGAGTAAGCTAGCTCACTGAGAGTCTGGAAAATAATTGTGGAATGAGGACCACAAAGAGATATTTTAGCTTGCAAGCCTTTTGAAAATTCTGCCTGCCTGCCATCAGTCTGTCTGTCTCTAACTATATCTATCTATCATATCTCTATCATCCATCTATCTATCCATCCATCTAGCTAGCTATCATCTCATATCTACATATCATCTTATCTATCATATCATATCTATCTATCTCTGTCTATCTATCCATCCATCCATCTAATCTTATCTATCTATCTAGCTAGCTAGCTATCTCATAGCTATCTATCATCTATCATATTTATCTATCTCTTATCTATTTCTATCTCTGTCTGTTTGTCTGTCTGTCCATCCATCCGTCTATCCTATATATATCTATATATCTAATCTACTTTATATTGCCCCAATGTCACATCTTGGGAAAAACAACCAATTTTTCAAATTTGGAATCCTAAGTTAAAATAAAAATAAAAAGGTGTTCATTTCTTCAACAAATGATCTCTATGAAATGACAACTCTAAAAGTATACATGAGTTTGAATGTTTTTTACATGTTGTTAATGGTATTAAGCATTGGATATCAACACCTTGTTTATCATAGTGTCATTTCCACTTATTTAATAAGCTTGTTTGGGTATTACTTGATTTATCGGTCTATTTTTTATATAATATAGGCATCAGCCTCTGGAAGAGGGGGTTTCTTTTTGGAAAATTCTTCTTGAATACAGTCAAATAAATATCTCCAGCAGATGTCACTGCCTGTTATTGATCACAATGAGGGCAAATTAAAACAGTAAGCCAGCTCTGCAGTATATATAGGAAAGCAACAGTAAGGAACAATGGAAAGCTTTGTTATTGTTCAATGAATCCTCTTCAAATAGATGAATCCATAATGGACATTTTGTATTACAGCATGTAGTCTTAATTGTCCTGTCACATGATTGAAGTTCCTATTATATTTTCTAGGAATAAATCAGCAGCCTGATCCAGGCTTCACCGGAGCTACCACTCCTCAGAGTCCCCTGATGTCCCCAAGAATGGCTCATACTCAGAATCCTTTGATACAGCAATCTCAGGCCAATCCTGCCTATCAGTCTTCTACAGAGATAAACGGATGGGGACAAGGCAATATTGGTGGAAATAGGTACATTTCAAGATTCAGAATGTATTTTGGTTGCATTTTGTAACCACCTGGTTTGAATTAATGTCACATAACTTCTTTGTACACTCTATTCACCAACTCCCATACAATGGGGAGCCTTTTAGAATTCTCTGTAACTTTTTTCTCTCCTATAATATTATCAGAGTTTTATTTGACCAAGAAATAGATAGAAATTCTGATCAAGCAAAAGGATGGATCACATTTTGTTATTGGAAGAGATACTTATGTGCATCCAATCAGATAGGTCCATGATGGGCGAACCTATGACACGCATGCCACAGGTCGCATCTGGAGGCCTCTCTTCTGGCCCGCGAGCCGTCACCCCGTGAGCGCCACCACGCATGCATGTGCCTCCCTCTAGTCAGCTGATTTTCGGGTCTCTGCAGCGTGTGTTGTTTAATCAAAATGCAATTAAAACACTAAACAAGCTATCGAGAACATAACTGTATACATCCAAAAGGAACAGGAAGTGCCTCACAGGAGCAGATAGAGGTATATCCTAGACAGGCAGGAAATGCATCACTGAACAGTGGAGATGAATACTAGAGATGAATAAAGTCAGGCATAACACCTATAACAGTGTAGGCATCCACTGGTGGCAAGGAGAGCAAGCAGGGCAGGTCACATGTGCATTGTATTATGGGTGTGGGGATGCGCGTGTGGGCATACACTTTCGGCAGACGAGTACAAAAGGGTTAGCCATCACTGTCATAGGTGTTTCTTGGAAGAGTTCAGGAATATGTGAGTCCTATAAGTGTATCTTTCTGATTTTGACATGGCCATTGTACTTTATCATGTAGCATGTTTTCACAACAATCTCCACCACACTTTGGGCAGCAAGCAAATACCAGCATATACAATAACAACATGAGCATCAATGTGTCCATGGTGGCCAACAGTGCTGGGTTGAACAACATGAACCAGATGACAGGGCAGATCAGCATGACCTCTGCAACCTCTGTGCCTACATCAGGGTTGCCCTCCATGGGTCCCGAGCAGGTGAGAATCTCAGCCTGGCATACTTAGACATAGATTTACTTTTAACATCAAAATATTTTGCTAATGTTGTACTATAAATCATACTAGTTATATTAAAAGTATGAACTTCAGGAATTGCTCATTCTTCTAATAGATGTGCAGTATAGTGGATTTTCCAAATATTTACCATTCCATCGAAGTCACAGGTGGGCAACTGCAATGCAAGCCCAAAGGGTCATTTCTGGGAAGAGCTGCTTGTTCTTTTCCTGACAGACTTCTGCTTGGGAATTAGAAAATATGATGTCAGAAAGAAAAAAAGAGTGGGTGACAAGCAGGGAAGAGAAAATGACATGTAACCCCCTTCTCCACTGAGATGCAAAATCCATACATTGCCCATACTGAATGAGATTTTAGAGCATTATACTCACAAAACATTATGTGTTTTGTCACATAACACTTATGTGACCTGGGCCAGTTGGTTTTTAGTAGAAAAATTGGGATTTGAATCAACCTCCTTCCATCCCTCAGTAGTTAAAAGTATTACACAATCTACTTTTGGCTCTGTTTTTTGACTAAATCCAATTGCCATCTTAAACTACCTTTAATGTCTTTCTCTGTTTATAAATTCTAGTTAAATTAATGATTGTTCAATTTTATTAATGATGTTTCTGTTGGTCTATTCTAAAAGGTCAAGTGTTCATGGTAATTCCAGTGTGATCTCTTTTAATTTATTTAATATGTGTGTTCTAGCCATGCTTTTAGTGTGCTACAAGCATATTTATTTATTTAATAATTTATTTAATTGTTTGTTTATTTATTAATATATTTATTGGATTTACATGACCATCTATTCGCTCTCAGTGATTATGGGCAGCCTACAAACAATAAAAAATCCAATATAAAAAGGGATAAACAATGAAACAATAATTTCCCATCCCCTTGGTGACAAACAATCAATGAGCCATTTTCCAAGTTCCCAGACCCATTGGCAAAACCAGATCTTTGGAGTGTTGTGAGATAGTGTCAGTATAAAAAATATCATTTTTTTAAAGCCTCTGACAAGTATCTCTATGAAATATTTTGAGTCAGTTACAATAAAGCTTTATTTTATTATACGCTCATTTTCCATCTTTTCAATCTACCTCTGTTTACTGTCTCCTGTTTCAAAATAGCAAACTGACAATAGGACAAGTCAAAAAATTATGCAGTCAGATAATAATGTGTTGTAGAAAAGAGAAAGAAATTCAAATATAGGCATGGTACTAAAATAAATTCCTCAACTGTTAGTTGGGAATATTTTATTAAACAAAAGGAAGGGGCATGAGTGAAGGTTTCGTTTTGTTACGTCTTTTGTTTCTGTGACTGAGTTAAAACATTGTCCTTTCTCAGGTCAATGATCCTGCGATGAGAGGAGGCAGTCTTTTTCCAAACCAACTACCTGGAATGGACATGATAAAGCAGGAGGGAGATGCATCACGGGTATGAAATAATTAATATTCCAACTGTGACACTAGCTCAATTAGAGTGGGTAATTTTTAGTTAACCTTGGGCTTCACTTAAGTTTGTTGAAGGTCTAAGGATCATAATTGATGGCCATCCAAATGGTTAATAGCATGAGTTTATGCCTCTCCCTGGAGTTAAGTCTTATTATGCCTGTCGTAGGTCTTTTTATGAAATTGCTACTACAAATGGCTGGCAACTGCTGTTCATTTTCAATAGTCATATTCAGAGTGAGCTAAAAGGTGCTCATGAACTGATACAGCCCTGAAATGTGAAGTTGTCCATTTTCTATTTTAAATTTTCAATTATTTCCTGGATGAAAGCTAACAGAATTTTGTCAAGAGAACGTGCTGGTCATAGCAAAAACTCTTTTCCAACCCAAGAGGTGACTCTACATAATATGTAGTACTTATGGACATCACCAGATGGTCAGTACAGAAAAGATTATGTACTTTGCAGTCAAAAATAGAGAAGCTCTATACATCAGTAAAAACAAGACCTGGAGTTAACTTTGGCTCAGATCAAGAGCTTTTTATTGTAAAATTCAGACTTAAATTGAAGAAAGTAGGGAAAACCACTAGACCATTCAGGTATGACTTAAATAATATTCCTTAAGAATATATGGTTGAGATGGTGAATAGACTTAAGGTCAGGCAGACAGATATGCAGATGATATGTAGATGATACCACTCTAATGGCAGAAAGTGAAGAGGAACTAAAGAGCCTCTAGAAGAAGGAGAATGCAAAAGTTGGCTTGAAAATCAACATTAAGAAAGCTATGTTCATGGCATCCGGTCCTCTCAATTCCTGGCAAATAAATGGGGAGGAAATGGAGGTAGTGACAGATTTTATTTTCCTGGGCTCCAAGATCACCGCAGATGGGGACTGCAGCCAAGAAATTAAAAGATGCTTGCTCCTGGAGAGGAAAACTATGGCAAATCTAGACAGCATACTAAAAAGCAGAGACATCACCCTGCCAACAAAGTGTGTATAGTCACGGCTATAGTTTTTCCAGTTGCAATGTATGGCTGTGAAAGTTGGACCATAAGAAAGGCTGAGTACCAAAGTATTGAGGCCTTTGAACTATGGTGCTGGAGAAGACTCCTGCGAGTCCCTTGGACTGCAAAGCAATCAAACTGGTCAGTACTAGAGAAGATCAACCCCGACTGCTCTTTAGAAGGCCAGATCCTGAAGATGAAACTCAAATACTTTGGACACCTATATGAAGGAAGGACTCACTGGAGAAGAGTCTAATGCTGGGAAGATTGAGGGCAAAAGAAAAAGGAAATGATAGAGAATGAGGTGGCAGGATGGAGTCACCAAAGCAGTAGGTCTGAGCTTAAATGGACTCCAGAGGATGGTAGAGGACAGGAAGGCCTGGAGGAACGTTGTCCATGGGGTCATGATGGGTTGGACACGACTTCACAACAACAGCGTGGCTGAAGAACTATACTTATTGATTTTTTGTGTTAGAGAAGATTCTTGAGTCCCTTTAACTGCAAAGAGATCAAATCAGTCAATCCTAAAGGAAAACAACCTTGACTGTTCTTTGGAAGGACAGATATTGAAGCTGGAGTTCAAATAGTCTGGCCTTTCCATGAAAAGAGAAGCTCATGAAAAAGACTCTGATCTTGGGAAAGGTTGAGGGCAAAAGGAGAAGAGGACAACACAGGATGATATGTTTAGATAATGTCATTGATGCAATGAACATGAATTTGGGCAAACTCCTGGAGACAGTGGAAGACATGAGGCTTAACAGGCTATGGTCAATTGGGTTGTGAAGAATTGGATAGAACCTAACAACTGAACAACAACAAAGGTCCTGGATAAAAATAATCTTGCACTGTTGTTTAAGTGTAAGATAAAGGTAAAGCTTCTCCTTGTTCCTGACTCTAGGAGGTAGTGCTCATCTCTGTTTCAAAGCCGAAGAGGCAGCATTGGCTGAAGACGTCTCGTGGTCATGTGGCCGCCATGACTAAATGGCCAAGGTGCACGGAACTCTGTCACCTTCCCAGCAAAGCTAAAGTCCTAAATGTCTTATCTGAAGGGCTGAACCTCCTATTAAAAACCTTTCTGATTCTTAAGATATGCTGAAAAATTCTTCTATAATGCGCTGCTGCAGAAGCATATTTCTGTCCATCTTAGGAAGCTCTCCTGCATGACCCCCCCCCCCCAGCTATGAAATGCAGTTTCTTGAAAATTCAGCTTGCCTCTTATTCAGTCATAAATCATGTTTTATTTATTTGGTTATTTATTCATTTGTATGGCCACCGACTCACAGAGCGATTTTAGTAGCTAACAAGGTTAAAACAAATCACAATACAAAAGCATCATTTATTTTTTTAAAAATTACATAACATTGTGATCAAACCTGACACCCGTATATTCACACTACACCAGTTCAGGTCAATGTGTCCCAGTGTCTAAGGGAGAACCACGTCTAAGCATTCTTAAAGGGTGGCATTTGGGGGCATGGGATGGTGTTCCAGAGACAGGCAAACTAGAGGAGATACAAATTCTGCGTCCAATCAGATGCTACACTTTTATTGATGGATTTGGGATAATACCAGGATTTTTGCAAAAAGGACAACATCTTTTTCATTAATTGTTTGTTTGTTGATTTTTAATTTTATGATTCTAGGTTTTCATTCAGTCATGTATTCCATCATCGGTCGATGGAGTTTTGGAGATTGTTCCTTACTATATCTTATGTCAGCCTAAAAAGCTCTCTGTTTTTTTCTAATTATTTGAGGTCAGCAAAAGATAAAAGCGCACGTTTAATTAATTGAATAATTATAAATGTTGTTGCTTTCTTTTACAGAAATATTGCTGACCCTGAAGATTGGCTGTGTCTTCAATTGATTGGGCTCCCCATTCTGAACTACTTGCTAGTTTGAAGAGAGGCCTGTGTCTGTTTGCTTTATCTTTCTGCCAGTACGTCAACTGGAGAAATGAGAATTGAGTGCTGCAAACAGAAGAGCGTCATTCTTGAGTGACATCAAACCTTTCTTGGTGGAAGAGCAGTCTCTTCTTCGACAGTCTGAAGCTAGCGTACAGACAATTGCTCAGTCTGTTCACTGCATTCACCTTAGTGCAACTTAGATCTCTCCTGCAAAGTAAATGTTGATAGCCAGTTTTCATAAAACGTGTCAGATTGAATGTATTTAAATGTATGTATTTAAGGAAAACCAACCATGATCTCATTCTGTTCTGTTTTAGATTTAGATTTTTATTTGGGCTTTTTTTGTTTTGTTTTCCTTAGCTACACGGTCAAGTGCAAAGGATTCAGTTTCATCTGGAAATCAATGGTTTGTATTAGGACACTTTGTGAAGTAGGGAGTAGACCAAATTATGAATTCCAGAGTGACAGATGATAAAATGAGGAGAATAGGTATCTAATCTAGTGGCTAGATATGCTATTCTATTAAACAAACTTACTTGGTTTTGAATAGATCTAAGTCTATTTGAGTAACTTTAAATGTTTAAGTGGGTTAAAACATCTTCTGAAGGGCTTTTAAAGCTTTTTAATCACTTTGGGATAAAATCATGAGTCAGTCACAGAATTTAAGTTCACATGTTGATTTTGGCTTCCTTAAAATTAACCAATCTTAGTATCCCTGTTCTGCCTTCACTTGGACTTTCTGATAGGTTAGATAAAAGTATAAACCCCTATTATAGTCCTAGATCTGTTACCTAAGTTCTAGGTTGCAGGTAAATTAGTTGCTGAATAATTTCATTTGAACAAAGGTGCATTTCTTGGTGATGGAAGTGGCAGGATTGTGGCATGATATCAGAGCCAAAGGCATCTGATTTAAACAATACATTTTCTACTTTCCCATCTCCATATTTAGGGAAAACAATGACTTAAGCTATAGCAGATATCACTACAGAAGTAACCATCATGTGTTCAATTATTTTGAAGCAGTGTGGACTTTGAGGAAGTTTTGTAAGGTACATACAAAACAGTTTCTATGTAAACAAGCAATAATTTAAGTTGACGATTTTAGTGTTTTAACTGTATAATTTTGTGAGGTATACATGTTGTGGAGTTGATTTCCAAATGAGGTACTTCAGTATTAAATTAGATATCTTCATAACTGTGCGTGTCTCCTGGGGAAAAAAATGTGTTTTGTAAAGGATTACAATGCCTTGATTAGACCTAATTTGTAAGCTTGAGACTTCTTTTTCTAAATGCAATTCTGCTCATAAGTCATTTATCTAACCTTATATGCAGCCAGTGTAGGAGCCAATTTTCGACTTTTTTTGTATGTTTATATTCTTTCGTAATAATCTTAGCAAAACTTGTTCAGCAGACCACTGCTGAAAGTGGTTATTTATACTCTTACCAGCTGTGGTCTGAGTATTCTTTTAATATAAGCTGACATCAGTTTTTGAGGACTTGAAATATCAGGAAACTGATTGTTTTCGACCTCCTGTTCTTCTGTTCCACTTAATCTACAATTTTCATAACTGTAACTCAAATTTTAAATGTTACTTAAAATGCAATGCATTTTATATTTTCTGTGTCAATATTCATGTCCTTGGAAATAGAAGGCTTGTTATCTTGAAACCTGGTGTTTGCTTGCAATGAGAGTTAAAATATACAAAGGAATTGACTTTCATAGAGTGCTGAAAATAACATGTTATGGACTATATAGAATGCATTTCAAATTATCTGTTTCCTGTTGAGTGGCTTTCTTACCCTTTAGAAGGGAAAACTGTATTTCTCGCTAGTCACCAGACTCAAAAGTTGGTTATTCAAACATCTGAGCCATCTGGTGGAAATAAAAAAATGTCAGCCCTGAGCTCTACATTATTGAGAGAATATGAATACCAATAAATAGAACACACATGCACACATGAGCTCTACATTATTGAGAGAATATGAATACCAATAAATAGAAACACACATGCATTATCTGAAGATTAACGGAATTAAACCATTCTAAATTGTATGATAAAAATAGTTTTGAAATGGATTATTTTTCAATCATGCTTTAGTAGATTAGTAGGCAAATAAATTATTTTAAATAAGACCCAATTCAAAATATTAGCACCCTCTAGTGATAATTTCAACTGAGTATAAAATGAAGTGTTTGTATTATCAGCAATTTCCAGGGAATCGCTGATTTTTCCTTTTGTTTAAATTAATTAAAGGCAGTGGTTTTAAGCATTTTCTGACTATAACATTCACGCTAGATACAACAGTAATGATGCCAAGTCAGTTGTTTTAATTTTTTTATAAACAGTATTTCTTATTCAGTAAATAAAGTTGCTAAAGATAGTAATTGGATTTATGTTGGAACATCAGTGTTCTCTCATACAAAAGTGTGAAAAAGCAAGATGTATTAAGTCAGAAAAATAGATAATTCTACAGGGCAAAGAACCATTCAATCATGTCCAGGTAAGCTGATAATAAACATCTTGTTCAACATTTCACTAGTTATTTTAAATATTTCTCAAACTTAAAAGATTGCCCCTCCCCAGTCTTTATATTGGTCTGTATTAACTAAAAGCAATGCTTTTTGCCATTTATACAAAGCATTTTTAATCTGTATTTTTAAAAAAACAGAGTTCATATGGGCTTAACACATGAAAGATGGTTCAGCTCTACTTGCAAAACCCAAAGATACACAATCAGTTTTGAAATGCAATTTAAGCCATTAATTGTTAGTGTGACTTTAAAGTTTTCTAGTATTTGTATGGTAGTATTGCTGCCTAAGAGCAAAAGCATTCTCTGCACAAAACAAAATTACTGTAGTGGCTTTGGTTTTTAATTAGATTTTTTTCTCCCTGGTGTTTCTTTGTAGACTAAAACAAAATCTTTTAAGTTTCTTACTACAGGTAAAAGCTATGTGCAAGAACCTCAAAATGCTAAAATCTAGCATAATGCCTTAGATCTGTTTTTAAGTCTTGTATATTCCTACATAGCTGTCTGATGTATTATATTTGTATAGTGAATTGTGTACAATTTTGGAATAAGCGCATCATCACTTAGCTTTCAGTCGTTGAGTAGAGATGGACACATTACTTCAAACATTGACTTTTTTTCCTTTTGGTCATTCGTGAGTTTTATTTGTACAGTTCCTCATGAAGTTACATCTGAGATGTGTATGAGTGTGTTATATGAAAAGATTATACAAGGGTAAAACTAAGCAATATATAACTATGGTTCTTCAGGAGAAAGCTTACAGTGTTTTCAGGTTGTGATTTATTTTCAAGACTGAGTTAACTTTGAACATCACTTTGTTCACCTGCATTGATGTTTTATTTCTAGTGTGAGCAGTTTATGCAAAGTTAGATATATTCAGAGAAATTTTAAATACATTTATGCAAGTTAATATTGCTTTGCTGATGCTATTTGCTTATTTGATGTTAAATAATGCTATTGTAAATAAAGAATTCAGTTATTGCATCATTTAATAAATTTTAATGCCTTCGGGTTTTACATGGTTTTAGATATAGCAAATTTCTTTTGTTGTGCCTTTTGTGTGTGTTGACAGCTGGTACCAGAATGGTTAAACAAATGTCTGTTCATAAATAGCTGAGTGGGAATCACACTGAATCCTAATCACTACCTTTGTTGCCTCGAACATCTTGGCTGTAAGCAACAGCAACCAGTAACCGCATCTTGACATTGAATAGTAATGGAATGCTGTAATCTATGCCTTGGAAAGAATACGTTACAGCTAGTTCTTGGCTTACAACAGTTTGTTTAATGACAGTTCAAAGTAATAGTGACACTGAAAAAGTGGCTTATGACTTTTTCGCACTTATGACCATTGTAGCATCCCTGTGGTCATGTGATTTACATTCAGATGCTTGACAATTGACTCACATTTATGACAGTTGCAGTGTCCTGGAATCAAGTGATCCCCCTTTGTGATCTTCTCACAAGCAAAGTCAATGAGGAAACCAGATTAATTTAACAACTGAGTTATTAATATAACAACTGCAGTAATTCACAACAAATGTGGCAAGAAAAGTCATAAAAATAGAGCAAAACCCAACAATTTTCTCACTTAACAACATACATTTGGGCTCAATTGTGTAAGTTGAGGACTTACCTGTATAGGTGACAACAGGTGACATTTTTATAATTAAGGATATAGCCTACTTAAATAGCCTTCCCTTTCTTCCTAACCTCATGTCTTCTTCCCTTTTAACTGATATTTAATGCATGCAAGAAAAACTTAAAGGGTGACAATCGCTAGATGTGTTCAGAATATAGTTATCTTTCATGAATGTTCACGTTTGAGTTTAATTAGCATTAAAAGGCACAGTGAATTGACCACTTTCATGGTTCCATGTATCCCTTGTCCCAAAGAACTGAATATCAATTATATTATTGAAAAGAACTGAAGAGGCTTCTTGTACGAAAAGCAAAACATTTTCAACCATAACCAAAAAAAGAGAGGTTTACTTGCCTTTTGAAAAGCACCTTTGAGACATTAGTTTTTACAATAAAACAAATATACAGCACTTTTTTTACAACCAACAGGATATAGACATAGAATCAACAGAGTAGTTTGTGATCCACAGTACTCTAAATGCTCAGCAACAAATTTCTAAAGGTCTCTGAACCAAGTAGTTCAAAAACTGCAAGTAAACTGAAAGTTTTTTAAAAACCGCAATGAGCATTTCATTCCAATGTTCCTTACCTATAAAATATTTAGGTCAAGAAGTACAATGAAAAATAATGGGACTAAAATGTTTTTTTTTCAAATGACTACCAGCCTTAGAATTGACATTGAAGATGTCAACGTGGCAGATAACTTGTCTTTTAGGACCAACCATTCAATACAAAGGAACTAGCCATTAAAACATATAATGCAGATTAGCACTCAATAGAGCTGCCATCCGTAAAGGCCATTGAAAAAATTTTAGATGCCAGCTAGATTGTTGGTGGTGCAATACTGGAAGGAAGACTTGCCTACAATTCAAGAATGGACATTGAAAGTCACAAATTTAGCCGAGATGGCTAAAATATCTGCATATCTTAAGCATCATTCAAACGGAGATATAAAAGACTGGAAAAAATGGATTGATTATATACAAAATAAATACGGGACTAATAAATTCCAGATAGCTTATGATTAAGATCAGGATTGATATAAATTCTTTAAAGTTAGCTTAGCAAGGAGGGCTAAGTTCAATGTAAAGATGTTATCAATTTTCTACTCTTTTTTCCAATATATTTTAGCCTGTTTTGTTAAAGATTTATACCGTGTATGGGTTCTGGGAAGTCGGAGGAGGGAAGGCTGGAGGGGGTTAGGGAGAGGGTGGAGGGAGGGATATATATTAGGTTTAACGAGAGGTGTTAGATTTTAATGTAATTTGATCCCACATGTATACTGTCTTCTCTTATTTTTTCTTTAAAACTAGGATATGTTAAGTATATTGATATGGAAGCGGAAATACACCATTGAGAGAAGAGTGGGAAACAGAAGGGAGAAGAAAGATGGGAAGAGAGGGATAGGAGAGGGTAAGGGGGAAGATGAGGATAAGGAGGAGTGGAATATAGAGAGAGGAGAAGGAGAAAGGAAGGGGAAGTAGAGTAGGAAAGGATGATGGAGGGAAGAAAGGAGGTAGGAGAGAGGCAGAAGAAGGTGTATGGAGCACAGAAGAGCTAATAATGGGTTTTTATCTTTTGGGCGTTGATGACAAGGGGAACTGATATAACTTCTATTTAATACTATAGGATACTGGCTATGTATAGTATACATGTGATTGTATGTTATGAAAATGGAAAATAAAAATAGACTGTTAAAAAAATATTTAGATGCCATGATGTGTCTTCTTGTAAAGATCGGAATAGGGCAAGCCATAAAGTCCCCCTGACACTGGGGAAGTGAAAGTTGGACTCTGAAGAAGCAGGGTAGGAAAAGTACTGATGCTTTTAAAATTGGGTGTTGGAGAAGACTCTTGAGAATACCATGGACTTCCAAAAAATAAACATCATCAAGCAAGCAATGAAGAGTTTATTCAAATTAAACAAATCAGCAAACTCTTCTCAGCCAACAAATCAACCACTTGAATCCCAATAACCAGGATCCAATTACCGTACTTTGACATAGCTTTCTGGAAAAGGCTATAATGCTAATGAAGGTGAAAGGAAAGAGAAGAAGATGATCCATGCAAAGGATGGAGTGACTGTCTACAACAACAATGGATGAACTACTGGAACACCTAGAAGGTCAGATCTGGGAAAGATTGTTATGGGAAAAATCTATATAATCAACTTGACACCAACCTCATAGCACAGGAGTGTCAACGTATTGGGACTCCCCCCACTTTGCTAAATTGAGAGTGGGCATGGCTAGCACATGACACATCCAGGGCGCAAGTTTGACAGCCCTGTATGGAGGCTACTCACATCAACCTTCAGATATTAATTTCTCTCTCACTACAGTCTGAATCAGACTCTTAGCAATATAAAAACAATACAATTAAACATTAAGATGCAAATCTTAACAGTTCCAAAATCATGCTAATTGGGAATGGTGGAAACTGAAGCCCAATTCCTAATGATAGAGTTTTTTTTAAAAATTGCCTACTCCTATTACATAGTGTGTATTTTCTAAAATTTAAAGTAAAAGCTGGAGGCCCTGTACAATCAATAAATGAGATAACTTGATTCCTGCTTCTTGGCTATGTTTACATGATGGACTGAACCACAAATCAGGCAACACTGTTTAACCAAATTTGTGTAAAACCAATCCATATCATTATCATTAAATATGAATGAAGCAAATAATTAAATTAATTGTTGGTAAGCATACTGTGCAAATAGCTCATAATCTGCTCAATTATGATACCACAATTTTAGTGGTATCCAGGCAAATAAGCATCTGAATGGTAATCAAGCTAGAAATTCACAGAGACGATGCTCTTGGAACTTCAGATTAGTCTTCTTTCCATAACTCCTGAGCAGCAGAGACATAAAGAGGCAATTATACTTTTTAAAATATTATATATTAAAATAGTATGCTTTATGGACTAGAATCTAGATCAAGTGCTTTGCAGCATACAAAAAAAGGTTAAACTTTTTTCAGTTAGACATAGAGTCAAAAATTATCCATCTCCTTAATGTTCACTTGGATCAGGCATTCAATTGCTAAGATTTGTTTATGATTCTGCCATCACCCTGGGGGATCAAAAATCTTAGACAGAAGTACGACTCATTTTCCCAACCCTTAAGATATTTATTGGTGATGCTATGCAGTAGTGGGTTTTTTTTAAAAAAAGTACAGCCAATCTGGAGGGCCACTGCTTGGTGAAATCTGTACTAGCTAGAATTAAAACCCAAATTTCTTAAATATGAAAGATAGAAGATGGGTCTCTCTGTTGATTTATCCTAAGCTAGTAATGGATCACGAGACTAGGGTTCCACCAGATATCAAAACTGAACCCCTGGGGATCTTTGATTAAAGGAACAAGTTGGTAAACAGGACAATGTATCTGAAGTTTGACAAATTCTTTCAGAAGATTACAGTAGAGGAGATAAAAGTCAACTGAATTTCTAGAAACACAGGAACATACTTTAGGAGATTCATATTTCATACCATCAAGCAGTTTTACTCAGAGCAACATAAACTGCTTGTATGAAGAGCTTGTGATCATTTGGCGGTGCTTAACTGCAATGCGGGTCCAGACCACTTGGAGATGCCATCACCTCATCACCATCATTTAGATCAAATAACACCAATAAAAATGCAAATTATGACTTGCACATGAAGAAAAATAGCCAAGATTCATACTGAGCAACTTCTTTTCCAACATTAAAATTCTCTTGCTCATTTGAACTGTTTCAGTTGGTTTTATAATTTCCTTGGTATACCTGAATTTGTCAACTAACAAATGAGGCAGTTTCTTGTTGTGATTATAGGTCCCATATCTCTCTCCCCCCCCTCGAATATAAATTGTTACACAACCGTTAATAGCTAAGGCAAAGTATCTCAACCATGGCAACTTTAAGATGTGGACTTCAGCTTCCAGAATCTCTGGGTCCTCACATCTTAAACGTTGCCCAGGTGAGAAATACTGAAGCAAGATTCAAGATTAAGCAACAGTTAGACTGGCCTATCCCACAAAAATTGCTGTGGGCATCCACAAGTCTTAAGTTGCCAAGTTTGAAGACCTCCGAATAAAATCATTAAGGAAATGAATGTGGTAATTTAATAAAATATTCAACTTTTTACAGTTAGGGAAGCTGAATAATATGATGCTTTGCGCTCCCCCAAAGGACTTTCCATAAAGACTCTAATAAAGTTGTTTTTGAAAGCTCCCTTTAAAAAATCACCTCTGGGGGCGGGTATATTCAAAGTGCCAGAATCAACAGAACAATACCGACTACAGGCAAAATACATTTGATTGCAACGAATCCTTTTACTTGTGCGCAATGCCTGTTTTACACACGAGTTACTTATGTTAGCAACAGAGCCGGTTGAGTGCAGCAAGTAAGGTGCTAGAGTAGAGACGGTCCTCCGTGAGCACGAAAGCTGCACAGAGAACTTAGAGGCGTCTCAGCCCAACCCACCTTGCAGGATTATTGTTGAGGGGCAAAGAGGAGTGAGATAGGCATCCTATCTGAAGTTATACAAATAAAGGGAGGTTATAAATCAACTCCTAAATAAAGAAGTCCCCAACATGTGCTTTCTGCAAGCAAGCAACTATCATCGTTCATCCGGAGGTATTGCATAACAGTTCCTCAATTTCCTTAAAGTTAAAGAAGACGGATCACCGTCAGGATAGGAAGTTAATTTTCGGAGGCTCAGGGCGCCAACCTCGGAATTTCCCCACCTTAAAGGACTCTCTGGCTTCCCACCGCTTCTAATATCCCCTTCCAGAGCGGATTCAGAATCGGTCTTTTTTTTTTCCCGGGAGGGAGCCAAATCCCAGATATTCACGATTCACACATTTGCACCACATGCCATCCACACCAAATCACCCCCGATGCTCCAATCTCCTAAAGAGGCGTTTCCGTGGCACTTTCTTCCAAATCAACCAAATTCAAAGAAACGGAGCAAGTCAGGGTTCCTTCCCCACGCGGCTATGCTCGGTTTAGACGAGTGAGGCTTTCATGCAACTCAGCGGACTCAAATGTCGGTTCTTTGGGATACCTTGCGTGTGTGAAGCCAATTAACGCGAGCGTTAGTCATGTTGCGCTGCTTAAAGGTTCTGTGAACCTAGCCATTTGACTAGGTGGCTTAGTGGCTAAGACATTGAGCTTTTCAATCAGAAAGATCGGCGGTTCCGAATCCCTAGTACAGGTCTCCTGCGTGAGCAGGGGGTTGGATTAAATGACCTCCAAGGTCCCTTCCAACTATGTTACTGTTAAACCTACTTACAAACCATAGTTCAGGCACTCTAACCAAGCTGTGAGCAAGACTTCTTATGTCTTGGATGTTTGGCTAGCTTCTCCAAGATTTTCAGATAATTTCTGTCGAGTTGTGGTTCGCATTACCAGCCAAAATATAAACTACTAGTTTAGTCTGTTTTATGAACTAAATCAATTGGGTTTATTCCATAAGCAGTGGTAACATAACCATGGCTTAAGGTATTGTGTGAACTGATGTAACTAGAAGTATAGATGTTGGAGGAGGACCACACGGATTGTGTTAAATCATGAGCAACACCTGGCAACCAGATTTTCTCTTTAACAATCTGCCCTTAACCTGGTATTTCAGGTCTTGAGCCAGATTTAACTGCACTCCCTTCACAGCTGCTAGGAGAAACGGGTCAGCCCTTTATTCCCAGTCCCGCAGAGGGCTGGAGGAGGGGACGATCTTGAAAAGGGAGTGTTATCCAAGCTGAGTTGGAAGAGGAGGAGGATGAAAATAGGAAGCATAATTCGAATACCTCAAAAGATAGCTAACTTTCTCAAGTGACCTTCCAGGTGTTATGGAAACAATTTAACATGTCTATGTAGATACTTTTTAAAAATGTAGCTATTCTCTTAGTTGCTTAACTGGAACTTTAATGGGGTGGCAGTCTTACTCTGATTCTTGATATATTTTCCCTGTATATTTTTAATACATTAATGTAACAAGGACTTACATTCCTCTTCACAGCATGCCTAAATGTCTTTTTTTAAATGCATTCCGAATATTACAATGTTTACTTGTAATATTCAGTTAAAGATCTTTGAGACAAGCTAGTACGATGAAGCAAAAACAGTTCAGTGGAGTCTGCATTTGAATATATAATTATATACATAATGCCTAAGGAAAACTTTTTAGTTTTGAAGTATATTCCATTGTATTTCTGTATTTGTGAAAGCTACACAGTCTGGTGAAATGTGTATACTGAGTGAGAGTAATTTATTTATTAGACTTATATACCGCTTCATAGGGCTTTCAGCCCTCTCTAAGCTGTTTAAATGTAAGAATTGGTGGAAAGCTATGCCCTTCATATTAACATTTCATTCTAAAATACAAACTTTGCCACTAATGTATCCAATGGGACTCAATAGGATTTCCTTCTGAACCTTTGTGCTTGGCGGCGCTGTTAACGAATCCAATTAAATGGGCCGATGGTGAGTCTTACAACTTCCCGGTTAAAGAAGACAGACTTGATATCTCCCCTGCCTTCACACACTTTTTATCTTTTCACACGGCAGTCCTTAAATAGTCCTAGATCAAGGTTTGATTGGTCTCTAACCAGAACTCTGAGGGAAGCTAAAATTTAATGTTTCATCGACGTCCCTTTCCCCATCGTCCCCCGCGCCAATGGGGCTATCGTATCTTCTGCCCGGTTTCTCCCGCGGGATTCTCTTCTCGGTGGACAGAACTCTTTCCCGCCGATTCTTATTACTCAGCTGTGGGAAATCTGAAACACGAGCGTTCCTGCCCGCCCGCCCCCTCCCCGCGCTTCCACCCGAGAGCAACACCATAAAATCAAAAGAAAGGAGATCCAGTTGCCTAAGGAGAACCTTTTGATTTAGACGCGTCAGCGAGGGTTTTTCTCCCTTCTTCTAATTCAGTGTTTCTCAACCTTGGCAACTTGAAGTCCTGTGGACTTCAACTCCCAGAATCCCCCAGCCAGCATAGCTGGAATCCACAAGTCTGGGAGTTGAAGTCCACAGGACTTCAAGTTGCCAAGGTTGAGAAACACTGTTCTAATTCGTTAACGGAGGGTCAATGTTAGAGGAAATTTCTGTTCTGAAGGCGGGGGAAATGCATTTCCCCCACCCCTGGCCGGTTCATTTTTTTGTTTAAAGGCGGGAGAGAAAGGCGGCTGAAATTGGTCAAGGCTTCAGCGGGGCTACTCGTCGTTATCAGAAAATGGACGGTCTCATTTTGGTATCGCCAATTGTGTGAACTCCGCGTGGCTCGGAGTTCATGTCGGAACAACATGGTTTATATTTTGGGTAAACCAAGTCAAGTCATTTGGGGCTTAGCCAACTACAGTTTGGGAAATGGTAACAAGCGTTAATCGAACCCGAAACTTCGGAAATACGCAGCCTTTCTCTCCTGGATGGATTCATTCTTTTCGCTAATGGTATCGATTGGAAGCGTTTCGGGGAGTGCGGCCGTGGATCCAGCTGCTCCCCCCCTTTTTTTTTTCCTCATGGCCAACGTTTATTCGAGCCTTTTATACATTCCAAGCACGTGGGAGAATCTCGGAGGGACTGGTTTTGTAAGCAAAAAAGGTTTACAAATACAACGAAATAACATCATTTTCCACAACGCTTGGCAAGTTTCTTTTTAAGTAATGAACAAATAGTTAGGCCAGGGGTCCCCAAACTTGGCAACTTTTTAAGACTTGTGGATTCCAGCTATGCTGGCTGGAGAATTCTGGGAGTTGAAGTCCACAAGTCTTAAAAAGTTGCCAAGTTTGGGAACCCCTGAGGTAGACGACCAATTACAGTCCTGCTTCCACAAGAAAGCGCCAAGACGAATCCCTGGAACTCTTGGAGGAAGGACGCAATCCGGAGCGATCCATTTCGACGGAAGCGCTTTTGGATATTTTTGAAATCAATCCTTTCGCTGATTTCGACTGCTAACTCCTAAAAGGCTCTTGGTCGGGAAGGGCGGGGACTTTCTACGAAACGATTCGAGGGCCAAAAAGGGGGAAGGGAAAACCGCGTGTCCGAGGCAAAAGACGCCCGTCAAAACCCGCGGTGTTGCGAAGGCGGCCCCTTTTCTCCCACAATAGGGAAAAAAACAAAACAAATGTGGAAACTTCGGCTTCGCAGGTCCTTCGATTTTGTTTCAGGGGAGCCCGTAGCGCATCCTCTCAATGCAAGGGAAGTCCGAAGGAAAACGGGACCTGCTCCCAGCGCTCCCTCCTTCTACTTAGGCCCAATCGTTTAGCCCTTACTTATACATCTCGACGCCTCGCTCGGTCTCCTCCCCGTCTCTTTTTAGGACCGGAAATCAGACCAGCTTAATTTGAACTGGCGAACACTGGATGACCACGAAGACTAGACGGGCAGCGGTCTTTGCTGCCACGAGACGGCCGTCCGGAGTTTTGCACATAGAAAGTGGCTTGCGGGGTGTTCGAAGCTCCCGCAAGGGAAGCCGGAAGCTATAAGGCCGACTCGGCTTAGAGGGCTTAGCCTCCCCGAAACTGCGAGGCTTGGGCGCAGCGGAAGGTTCAGGAAGGAGCAGCAAGTAGCTGGCTTCCTCGGGATTGAGAAATTAAGCAGCATCACCCCCTGATGGGCCTGTCTTGGATGTGACCGCACCGATTGTAAACTCCCCATGGGATCCATCCAGAAACTAGAGTCGTGCAGAACGACTTTTAATTCGGGGAGGAGATTTAACGGAAGGAATCGCCGCACCATTCCTCACGTTTGTCCCCTACAGCGAGATTCGGGTTCACAGGTATCCACAAGGCATGGTCGAAAAACGTAAGACGGCGGCCCACGAAGTTGAGATCGAAATAACTCCCTTATTTGTGTGCCGCCATCTTGACTTTTTTGACCACCTTGCGGGTCTGCACTTTTAGGGCGTCGTAACTTCCCATAACTTTCCCCGACCATGTGGGGCTTCCATATTCCAATGGAGCGGAAAGCCCATCGATAAACCAAGCATTGTTTCCAGACCAGGTTGCGTTTGACGTCGAGTCGGTCAGACTTTGGGTTAATCTGCCTGAAAGAAGCCACGAACTAAGTAGGGTGGCTACAAATTTTGAGTGGGCGATTTTGTGCGAACACAGCTTGGATCTGTTCTTAGCTTCTGGCACTTGCGCCCTCCTGACTCCATCGCTTTCACCAGACTGAGTCGGTTTATGGTTCACCCTAAGAGTCTACATTATTTGCGGAAACCACGAATTACCTCGATAAGCCCGTCGGATGAAGGCAGGAGCTGGACACCTACCGTCCGCCAGCAGGTAACTGCGGGAAACGGTGCCCTGGGACCGCAGGCCCGAGAGAAGGGCGCGAGTAATAGGTGGGCCTGCGGAAGGCGCGCTAGCCACCCACGCAGAAGCCGCGGCTCCTTCTCGGCTGCAGCCGCTGATTATGCCGCGCGCGAGACCGGCGAAAGAAGCACCGCCTCTGGGTAGCAAGATGAGGGAGTCGGGGTGAGCCACTGCCCTTCCTTGGGAAGGCAGCTTAGAAAGCTACGCTGGGAACCTCGCCCTTCAGTCCCTACCCTCCAGAAGAGGAAAAGCATCGGCCAGAGAAGCAAGCTCTCCGGGCCTGTCCTGTCCAGCGGCTGCCGGCCTTCGGGGCCACGCCGGCTGGATGAATCGAGCTGCTTAAAGTGGTCCAGAGCTGGGAGCTTGAGGGTCGGTCCGGTCCCCGCTCTCCTCCCTCGAGCGCTGCCAGAGAGCCACCCGTGTCTAACAGACGGCGGCGTACAGGCTCAGCTCCGCACGCGGAGGCGCTGCGTCTTCCCCGAGCCTCCGCCTTTTGCTTTGGGTCTGGCCGCTGCGGGAGGCTTAAGGGGTTCCCGCAGAAACGCGGGATGCCGTTTAAGGACGGCGATTCCCAAACGAGACCGCAGTTCCCCGGCCAGCAAAATATCTCCTCGAGGACCCGCGTAGGCAAAGCAGCGCTCCTGCAGCTGAGCAGCAAAGGAAAAACGTGGTTTATTGTAGCGGGAAACTAGGTTAGGTGTAAATTAGGCGTTTTGTATCTGTTGCTTTTAAGCGAGGCGACCTTTTCTCTGCCCTCCTCTCTGCAGCTGTTGTCCATCAAGGTTTGCCGGGACCATTGTCCTCGCAGCCGCCTTCCTGCGGGAGAACCGCCTTGTAGCAGCTGAGCGTGCGAACTTAATAGTTCTGCACTGCAGAAAAGCCGGTAAAGGAAATGAATCCTCTAATGATCCTTATAGCACCGTCCTCTGCCGGTAGTTCTCATTCAGAACAACACGTCTTACTTTCGAGGAAGCAGGACTTAGATTGCATTGGAAGGCCCCCAAATCGTTCCGGAAATGTATACTCAAACCACAAACCGCCATCGAAGCAAATCTACCCAGGAGTAAATTGTGTCACAGCTTGGTCCAAAACAGGCATGCATGGAAATACGGCTTTAGAGGAAGAAAAGTGTAAGTCTAACATAGCTGAGTCAGCGGACCTCCACACACACATATACCACCCCGAGAAACATGTTTGCGGTGTAATCCTATCCAATTTACCTATTTAGTAAATCACATTGTGTTGGAGATTATTCACTGTCTGTTTCATCATTAAAGCGCCACCGAGTTCTTATTCGTACCTCTAGAAATGTACTTTTAAGAGCCTTTATAATTGCAAAATTAGGATTCAGAAAAGAAGCCAATCCAAGGAAACAAATCTTCCCAAAACTAACCTAGGCTGCAGTCCAATATGCCTTTCCCAAGGGATAAAATCCATATAAATATAGCACACTATCCAAATTATTTTTTCCTCCCGGGGAAAATGGGAAGATTTGGCTTACTTCGAATGAAGTCCCGCATCCACGTACCTGACACCAAGCCCCTCTGAAAGAGAAGGAAGCGATAAGGATTGTCAATTTTTAGGGCTTTTCACGGATAGCAAATAGCAATCCTATAAGCATCTATTGCCGCCCACCTTTTCTCAGGCAGCCCCTTTCCTCGCCCCAGGTGCGTTTCCCAGCGATACGAGAGAGACAGAAACAGAGATCACACTTGCACCGGCCTCTATATCTCTCTCTCAAATGCATCAATATAGAATTGCCCTCCTCGGGAATGGCAATACAGAACCCAACAATCTCAGTCAATACGGCCCACGACGGCAGGGTTGAGCGTTGTAGCCTAGTTTATGTGAAGGACACAGGAAAAGGGGACGGCTGCGCTTCCCCTCCCCCTCCGAGTTTGAGGGCTGTTGGATCGCCAGCTAACCTTCCGAAGAAAGTTCGGGAAGGTTCCGGGCTGAGCTGCCCCCCCCCCCTCCTTAAAGAGAAGCGCGCGGGAGGCGGGGTGACTCCCACCGAGGAGATAGACACGCGCCTGCCGAGCCCGGCTCCCCGGCTCTTCCGCCAGACAGGTTGGCCCCACACTTCGGCTTCTGGGCGGGGATTAGGGGCCTCAGCCGCCCCCCCGAAGGGCGCCTGCAGCTCTGCCTTTTCTCCGCCTCACAGGTGCCGCGTCTTTTCCAGACGGGCGCGCAGGGATGGCTTCTTCGTTGGCGGGGACCGCGCCCTCCAAAGAGGCCGGCGTTGCCGAGGGCGCCGGCGGCGAGTCCATGCTGATGCTGTTCCACGGCTGTCCCGCCGGTGCCGCTTCCTTTGGCCCCGCTCTGCACCCGCCGCTCTTCTTCGACGCCATGCCTCCGACCGTCGTCTTCCAGTCGCCGGCGTCGGCTGCCGGGGGCCTGAGCCCGGGCTCGCCTCCGCTGCCGCCTTTCCCCTTCCAGCGGCTACCCGCCACTTACCTGGGGCCGCCGCTGCCGCCTCCGCCGCCCCCCTTCCTCTTCTCCGGCCGCCGCCGCTGCCCCGACCTGTGCCGGTCTTGCCCGCGCCCTTCCCCGGGAAGAAAGCCTCGCCCAGAAAGAGAAGCAGCCTCGAAGGGACGCCGGACTCGGAGCAGCGCCCGCCCAGCTACCGCTTCACGGCCCAGGAGCTCCACGCCGTCCTCTACGGCGCCCTGCCCGGCGGGAGGCAGCCGCGCGCCCTCTCGGCAGGTGGGCCCCAGTCCGGGTAAGGGAAGCGGCTGAGCCGGCGCTTTCCCTTCGCTTTCTCGCTGCGGGTCTTGGGGCAATTCTGCCCAATTTCGACCCCGAAAGCCTCGCTTCTGCTTTGGGCGAGTTTGAAAGAGAGGCGCTTTTGCTCAGATCGCCCTCGACTGCTCCCTTAATTGTATCGCGCCTGGCTTGCTTTGGGGAAAAAAACTTCTCGTTCTCGGAAGGGAAGGGAACGGACTGGCGCATTCTTTAAGCTTTAGCCCCACTAATCCAAACCACGCAGGAAGTTTCTTCTGATACTTAGGTCTCTAGGTAAGCCGGGCTGAAGCCCAAGGAAAGATGCCCTGGATCCCGAGGGGGAAGCGGCCGGAAATTCTGCTAGGAGGCTGGTTGGAAACCGCTTTTCTTCTAGTAAAGAGGCTGCTTCTCCTGACTTTGGATCCCTTCCCCGAAAGGCTGAGCAAACCTTTGGTCTGGTGCCTAAGGAGTTCTCGAACCTGCCTTAATCTTGGTTGGTAATGGTTTTTTTTCCAGTTAGTTGTCTGATTCCTGGCAAAAGCAAGCATCGATTCAAAGCATCAAGGATGCCGGTTGGCAGGAGAAATATATCGGCAGCAGCACAGACCCTTTTTCTGCAGCAGGAAGGATGTTAAAAAGGGAGGAGAAGGAGAAGAGTGAAATGGTTTAAGAAGGAAGCTTCTGTGTACTTTGATGCATTTAGGGGAGGGATAAATAAATCATTGCTCTGGCATGTTATGTTGACTGGGCATTAATGTTTTTGTTAACAAAATATTGGGTGGGGAATTTAATGAAACATTTCATTATTTTCAATAAATGTCTTCAAGATAAAATGGCCCAAAATAAGCGTATCTAACATCCCTTTCAGATCCATTGGTTCACAACTCTTCTGGCTCCCAACCAGGATGGTATAGAGTTATATGTTTTTCTGAATGGTGCCTTACCCTCTTTGCACTTGTCCCCTTCTTTGCATATCAGTTCAGTGGCAACTTGAACCACTTTGCTCTGTGATTTATCACATAGGCATTTCAACTGAGGTAGTTAAAGTGGACATATGGTAGTCTGTGCATATCTGGTAGAGCTACTGCTCTGTTTATATTATGGCAATTCGTGGCATCTTATTTTAGATTAAATCTAGTTTAGCAGAATTTTCAATTGGAGCACACTTACTTATTCTTGCTTCTTAAAGACCTGTCGATTGTATCTCTGCTTTTCTTTCAGGAGATACTGACAGTCACCCCCCCTGCTGGATAGATCAACCCTACAACTTCCCAAAGGTAGTACATTTGTGTTCATTTCGGAAGGATGTTCGCTGTCCATCACTGAATTCTTTATAGATAATATTTCTGCCTTGACTTTACTAATCAGTTTGGTTTCTTCCTTTTAGGTCTGACTGTGTTGCAGACTGTATTTATCGATGGGCCACAGTTGGGTGTCTTCTGCACAGAAACCATTCTTAAGGGTATTCGGTTTGGTCCTTTCCAAGGCAAAGTGGTCAACACTAGCGAGATTAAAACTTATGATGACAATTCTTTGATGTGGGAGGTACTTGAAATTGCACCTTCTGCCTTAGAACAGTTGAAAGGTGGTAGGGATCGAGGAGGGGGGGAAACAAAAACAATGTTTACCACTTCCATCCCTGCTATGCATGGTATAGCTGTGTAGGTTAGATACCGCCTCTCTATCCCTGAATTTGTTGATTTTTTAAAAAAAAATTCCCCAAGGAATTTTCCAAAAAAATAATTATATTCACCTAAGTCTGAACATCAAAGATTCAGTCATCCCTTTGCTCTTTCCAAAGTCAACCATTCAATTGTCTGGGTGTTAAAGGTGGTTCAATATTGGGTAACAAGGTGTTTGAAAGCCTTGGCCAAGAAGTACCTGGATGTTTGCATTTCTTAAATGTGTGTTTGTTTTTCAGATTTTTGAAGATGGTCAATTGAGTCATTTCATTGACGGCAGAGGTTCTTCTGGAAACTGGATGTCATTCGTGAACTGTGCCCGCTTCCCAGAGGAGCAAAACCTGACAGCCCTTCAGTGCCAAGGCCAGATCTATTATGAGAGTTGCAAAGAAATTACACCTGGCCAAGAACTTCTGGTCTGGTATGGTGATTGTTACTCACAGTTTCTTGGCATCCCTATCAGCCTCAAAGGAACAGCAGAAGAAAAGCGAACCCCAAAACATACTGAAGGTCAGTTTGCAAACCTTTCCCCTCTGAATAGCAGTTAAATTCAAACAATTAGTCATCTTTTGTCTCTTGCATGTTACGAGAACCTACTACAAATCTTTTAGGGAATTTGAGGAAACACAAAAAACCAGTAGTTAGAACAAACCATCATTAAGCTCACTATGGGTAGTATGCTATGCAAGCAAGCAAATGTCTCACCTTGGCCAGTATTCTCCCATAGGCTAATGGTTGGAAGCAAGTATCCTTTCTAAGAAAACTGAGGACTGAGGTGTTCAGTTGAGTCTCAAGTGTTGAGACAGAAGTACAGTTCTTGATTGCTGGAGGAGGCTAATGTTTTTTAAAGGAGTACAGTAGCTATATTTGGTTTTCTGCAGCAAAATATATAAAGTGAGCATTAAAGGTGAATTAAGTCATAGAATATATTTTCAGAAAGGGAAGCTGGTTTTCTTTTAAAATACTAGCAACCTCACCAATGCAGTTGCAAGACATCTGTATGTTTCCATTTAGCCTTTACCTAGTCATTTTCTTTGTTATACAGAACAACTTTGTCCCAAAAGTGCTTTTTCAAGAGGAAACTGGGCTTCCTTGTTTTTCTTTGAAGACCTTTCACTTCTCATCCAAGAAGCTTCTTCAGTCTCTGAAGAACTGAAGAAGCTTCTTGAATGAGAAGCAAAAGGTCTTCAAAGAAAAACAAGGAAGTCCAGTTTCCTCTTGAAAAAGCACCTTTGGGACAACCATAACCTCGATGACTGAGAATCTGTATAGACAGAACTTTGTATTATACTTGCCTTCTGATTGCTGCCCATGTCTTTTGCTATAAGTTGTCTTTAGGTCCTCAGGTGATTTTCCCCTCTTTCTTTGTAGAATCTGTGGAGGGTTATGAATGCGGGCGGTGTGAAAAAGTCTTTGCCTACAGATACTACCGGGACAAACATCTGAAATACACACGGTGTGTTGACCAAGGGAACAGAAAATTCCCATGCCATCTTTGCAACCGATCTTTTGAAAAGCGGGACCGTCTGAGGATCCACATTCTCCATGTTCATGAGAAGCACAGACCTCATAAAGTAAGACATTCAGTATCTTTATGTTATTCTAGTAGAATCTCTGGGGAGTCTTCCATGATTTACAACATGGAAGCAGCAGTGATGAGAGAGTGGTGTTAAGCATAATTAGAGTGTCATCTCATTTCAATTTCTCAGGACTTAGGACTGGGCTTTTGGGACAGGAATTTATTCATTAGCATAAGACAAATGAGAGAGATGGTATCTCTGTTCTGATTATTTTTCTGTTGGAATTCTCCTCAAGAAGCACTCAGTAAACAATCTTACTTGGAATTAAAATCTAATACCATAAAATTTATTTCAGACTGAAAATGGTTCTAGGCTTTTAGTTTGATGGCTTGAACCCAAACTACCATTTCTTGTAATCTTGATTTGTAATCTTGTGTTTTCAAAGAATTGAAAAGGTTTTTATCGCAAGTCATGCTCTCTCTAGTATTTTAGTAGCTCATAAGTACATGTGTATCAGTAGTAGTCTTCTAAATTTTGGTCATCGTTTTATTGATGGAATCCAAGTGAAGAACGTTGGTGATTCTATTGCTGGTTTGTGCTAGAGTTGCAGCACCTTGTCTGGTTTCAGCCAGAATTCCTGAACATCACCAGATTAGGCTGCAAAAATCAAGAAACCTGTTTATGGCAGAAATCTCCATCTAGTTATCTAGTGGTTGTTCTGCCCAAAGGTGTACAATCAGCATACAGTTGATATCACACCACATGGTGACAGGTGGTCTCCTCCAGAGGTTTCATATAGAAACAGGAATGAAGAAAATACCAACCCTTGAGGGATCCTGAAAGGTAGGGGTCAGATTTATCGCCCCTCATCAGCACTGAGAATAGCCTCAGAGAAAGGAAGTGAACCAGGACAGCACAGTGCCTTCCCATCCCTGGAACCATTCCAGAAGAATCACATGGATGATAGTATCAAAAGCTGCTGAAAGAGTGAGAATAGATAGACACTCTTGCCACCATCTCGCTCCTGCCAAAGATAATCAAAAAGTGCAATCCATCCCATATCCATGCCTGAATCCCCAGTTAAAGGGCTTCATCCAGGATCCTTTGGAACTGCAGCATAACCACCTTCTCAAATGGGAAGGTTGGAGTCAGGATGAAAATTATCCATGTAAGTGGCATCAAGCAATGGCTTCTTAAGAAGGGGGAGAATCATAGCCACCATAAAGGACTAAAGCACCACCCTCTCTACCAGAAAGACATTTATCATCCCCAGTAACTACATGTGCATCAGCTCCTGGGATGCCAGGAGTGTCAAATCTCAAAATGCTCAGGGTGTCATCCTCAAAAGCAGCAGCATCACTTGATGTATCACAACTTTTTTCCCTTTGCTAAAATGGGTGGGGTGGCCAGTGTGTGACATATCCAGCCCACCGGACGCAGGTTTGACAGCCCTGCCTTAGCCTGTTAGGAGCACAATGCAAATGAACTAAGCCACTGAAATGATTTCCTTTTGAAAGCATGTTGTTTCCAAAAATTGAGGCTTTAAAAGAAATTAAGAAGTAAATTAGATATTTAATATTCTGAGTAGATTTTCAATGATTCAAACTGTCTGATCAAGCAGGAAATAAGTATATTATTTTAATGATTTCTGAGATAGCTTTCATTGAGATAGCTAGAAAGAATTTTGTAATTTCATGCTATGGAAGCTTAAGTGAGACACTTAAATTACCTTTTCTGCGAAGGAACTATGATTGCAATTCAAGTAAATACATAGTTGAAAGTAAGTGCAATTTAATTCATTGGGGTATACATTTAAGGAGGCATGCTTAGGATATGAGCTTCCTTTGAAAACTATTTTTCCAACAGAGGAGATCAGATTGTCTGGAAATAAAACATGTATATGGTTTTTTTTAAATAGATGAATTATATGTGCATCTGACATAGAGAATATACACCATGACACTCATATACACCATCATACATAGTGTCTAAAATTAATGTTAATAATTTAAATGATTAATTTGCTTGTCTGACTGTAACTTTTAAATACATATGAAGACAGTTTGAATTTAAGACAGCAATTACATATATACTTAGAAGTTTCAGTGTATTCAGTGCATCTTATGTATGTGTGTGTGTGTATATACATACATACATACATTACATACATACATACATTTGCAAGAAAAAGTATGTGAACCCCTTGGGATTACATGGAGTTTTGCATGAATTGGTCATAAAATGTGCTCTGAACTTCATCTAAGTCACAACAATAGACAAACACAGTCTGCTGAAAATAATACACAAACATTAGATGTTGCCATGGTTTAATTGCACATAAGATGTAAACATTCACAGTGCAGGGAGGAAAAAGTATGTGAGCCTAATGACGTCTCCAAGAGCTAATTGGAGCCAGGAGTGAGCCAACCTTGACTCCAATCAGTGTGATGATATTGGATGTGTTGCTGACAGCTGTTCTGCCCTTTAAAAACACACACCTGTTGTGGGTTTACTGGTTTCAAGAAGCACTGTCTGATGTGAACCATGCCTCTCAGAAAAGAGCTCTAAGAAGACCTACGATCAAAAATTGTTGACTTGCATGAAGCTGGAAAGGGTTACAAAAGTATCTCCAAAAGCCTTGATGTTCATGTGTCCACGGTAATACAGACTGTCTACAAATGGAGAAAGTTTAGCACTCTTGCTACTCTCCCTAGGTGTGGTCGTCCTGTAAAAATGACTGCAAGAGCACAGTGCAGAATGCTTCATGAGGTAAAGAAGAATCCTAGAGTGTCAGCTAAAGACCTATAGAAATCTCTGGCACATGCTAACATTTTTGTTGACACATCTACAATAAGGAAAACATTAAACAAGAATGGAGTACATGGGGACACCACGGAGGAAGCCATTGCTGTCCAAATATATATATATATTGCAGCACGTTTGAAGTTTGCAAAAGAGCACCTGGATGTTCCACAGCACTACTGGCAAAATATACTGCGGACAGATGAAACCAAAATTGAGTTGTTTGGGAAAAACACACAATACTATGTGTGGAGAAAAAAAGGCACAGCACACCAACATCAAAACCTCATTCCCCACTGTAAAACATGGCGGAGGGGAGCATCATGATTTGGGGCTGCTTTGCTGCCTCAGGGCCTGGATGGATTGTTGTCATTGATGGGAAATGAATTCCAGAGTTATCCAGACATTTTGCAGGAAACGTACGACCATATGTCTGCCAACTGAAGCTCCGCAGGATGCAACAGGACAATGACCCAAAGCATACAAATAAGTCAACACAAAAATGGCTTCAACAGCACAGAATACGCCCTCTGGAGTGGCCCAGTCAGAGTCCTGACCTCAACCCGATTGAAATGCTGTGGCATGACCTTAAGAGGCGATTCACACCAGACATCCCAAGAATATTGCTACACTGAAACAGTTTTGTGAAGAGGAGTGGTCCACAATTACTCAGATCGTTGTGCAGGTCTGATCTGCAACTACAAGAAACATTTGGTTGAGATTATTGCTGCCAAAGGAGGGTCAACCAGTTATTAAGTCCAAGGGTTCACATACTTTTTCCTCCCTGCACTGTGAATGTTTACATCTTATGTGCCATTAAACCATGGCAACATCTAATGTTTTTCAGCAGACTGTGTTTTTCTATTGTTGTGACTGAGATGAAGTTCAGAGCACATTTTATGACAAATTCATTCAAAACTCCACATAATCCCAAGGGGTTCACATACTTTTTCTTGCAACTGTATGTATATATACGGCACAGAAATTAAATATTTTCTTATAAATTGAGCAGATAATAGACTGGGAATAAACCAAAACTGGGCAGGGAGAAAAGAAAAGGTAGATCCTCTTTCTTATCACAGGGAAAGACAGTTTTTGTACTCATGGCAATTATGTATCCCAGATAAATAAAGAATGCTAGAATAATTATCAAGAGAGCACTACGAATATAATTCAGAAGTATCTTGTGGGAAACAGCTGTTTATATTTCTAAAAGTATCTGTGTGCCAGGTATTAATGTGCATGATTTGGGGAAAGATGCTTATGTTCTTTGGGAATGTCTGTGGCATGTGCATAAGACCAATGAAAATATTGTTGCAGTGTTAACCCTACTCCTACTAGGACGTTGCTTGCATGCTCCAAAGGGATAGAGTAGTTACGCCTTTTTTTTCAAATTCTGAAATCCCCAAAAGATTGTTTGCTTCCAGAATATCTGAAGCATTTCTTCCAATAATTTTTGAAAAGTTCAGAGCCTCACATGTATATTGTTATGCAATGACGACTGCTGTAACATGTGGTAATTCACCTGCATGAAATGAATGTTTGCACATTTCTAGCTCCTACCAGAATGGGATCTAACTGCTTCTGCTGTTACAGAATAATTAGATATTTTTTTCTCATTTTAGTGCTCTGTGTGTGGTAAAAGTTTCTCTCAGTCCTCTAGTCTAAACAAGCACACGAGGGTGCATTCTGGAGAACGACCATATAAGTGTGTATACTGCAACAAGGTGAGGAACGTTTCTTGCAATTCTCTTGCAATGTTTCAATTTTTCATAAATTGGAATATTTGGTCCCCTCATTAGCCATTTGGGGTCATCATTCACTAGAATGATGTAGTTATGGAATCATTCTGAGTTTGCCCTACCAGCTGCTTTTCTTTTGTTTGTAACAAAGATGGATTAAGAGAAGTTTTCACTTATAAGCATGAGATTAAGAGTCCCCAAAGTTATGAACACTGCAGTTACTGAGATTGGCCCCCGATTATTACAAATATTTCATGTTTCTGGCATTTTGTTTCTGGGTCTAATTACTTTCTCATCTATTCCCTTGATCTTTGCAGGCCTTCACTGCATCCAGCATCCTGCGTACTCACATTCGCCAACATTCAGGAGAGAAGCCTTCAAGTGTAAGCACTGCGGTAAAGTGTTTGCTTCACACGCTGCCCATGACAGTCATGTGAGACGCACACACAATTCTAAAGACAAAGGCTCTAAATGTACGCTGTGTGATAAAATATTTCTAGAGGCAGAAGAATTTCGCTTCCATATGAAATTCCACAAAACCCTTTAGCCAGCAAAATAATGGTTGGGCCATCTCTGCTTACCTGTGGACGTTATGTACATTTAATATGGTGCTGTATTCACAGGTAGGCAGAATGAACTGGTCAAAATGCAGGACATTATGACCTCTGGTCTTTCAATCCATATATGGCCTTGTCTGCCCACCATCAATAAAGATATGCTGCAACTTAGATTTCAGGTTTTTTTTATTGTGGCCGTCATGGTTGTCTTTTATGTGACCTGGGAAATAATGATTGTGACTCTTGGCAATAGTAACCTAAACTGGAGATGGGCATATGTAACTAAGACTTCATTTTGTCAGACAATGTCTTTTCCACCCAGGTAAAGTTTCTACTGATTTTTTTTCTCAATGATTATTTGTCATCTTCAGATTTTAGTTTTTGTTTAGACCTGTGTTTTACCTGAGTAGCCTGTATATTCCATCAAAGGACAAAAGATTAAGGTAACTTCTGGATTTTATATTCATGGTGCAAATAGTAACTTAATGACACAAGGGAGAGCCTACTTTAAAAGTCTGCACCTTCTCCCACAATTTCATCCTTTAACTGATCTTGCAGACCTTATAAACAAAATCCATTAACTTCATTTCCCTCCACCCTTAGCCTGTTTTCTAAAGCAGGCTAGATTTGGTTTAGCAGGTACTAAACCGGACATTGTTTTGGTTTAGCAGGCACTAAACCAGGCATTGTGACTTTAAAACATAGTATATGATTCATGTCCATTATAAAGCTGGTTGTGGTTTGTTCTATGATTAAACTGAGCACAATGAAGAAACACTCGGACTTTATGTGGATTTGGAGACTATCAAAAGTAGCATGCGTATGTAGTATAAGAAAAGAAACACAAAATACTCCCATTATTGATGTATATAGGGCTATTGTACCTTGGTTGCAAAAAGTTTGCAGAATTCTCTGATACAGGTAATCCTTCAGTTACATTCAGAATTGGGACCAGAATTAATACATATATCACATGACTGCATCATTTAGTTATGGCAATACTGCCCACACGGTAACTGATTCCACCAGTCATTACCTGAGAATCCATCCAATCCAAGCCTTTCTGGGCTTGGTCCCTCCAACTCCTGAACCTCGTTTTTGCTAAGGTAAGGGACTGCTGCCCCTTTAACTCCCCCTACTGCCTGTTCTCTCCGTCTCTGCTCTTTTGGCAACGCTGCCCCTGCCTTGCAGCAAGGGAAGCAGCCCTAGAACTGTGTGTTTCTGGGACTTCCTTGGCACACCATAGCAGCCACTCTTGGAAGCCGCAGCCACCACAGCCCAGCAGCATAGTGCAAAGGGACTTAAAGGCGCATCTAAGGCTCTAAGAAGCCCCTGAGCCACAGTGCAGTGCAAAACCCTTTGCAGATCAAAGTCCAGCCTGGTCCAGTAGTGCAAAGCTGAAATCTCTCTAGCCAAGTCACCCACACTACTGAGGCCCTTACTTTGCCCCACTGGCCTTCGCTGTCTTGTTTCCACTGCTGATGAGGTGTGCCTGCCCTGGCCTTTTGTGAGGCAGCTGCTGACCATGTGTGAAACCTCCTTCCGTAGGCCTCATGAAGACACTTGACAAGTGCAATTTCCAGAAGAAAGCCTTGTTCAACCAGCAGCTGCCTTGCAAAGGACCAGGTCAGGCATACTTGGTCAGCAGTAGGAGTAAGTAGATTGAGGCAGGAAGAGCTGTGGAGTGCCAGAGCCTGAAAGGGAATAGAGAGGATGAGATAAGCAGATAGAGAATTGAAGCATCTCTGCAGCCACCATATGATCGTGGAAGCACTGCAGTGGTCCTATCTTAAGGGACCAGTCATCAGTTCTTTCATTAACAGGGCCATAACTCTAAATATGGCGGCTGAACAAATGTTTGCAAATCAAGGACTATCTGTAAAGAAAATTCTGTTCTTCTATCTAGCAGAAGTCTGTATTTTTCAGCTCTACAAATCTAGTATCTCTGGCTTTTCCACACAAGGATGCTTAACTTAAAGGGAATACTATTTGTCAGTTAGGGAACATTTGGCCTGTCAGAAGCTTGTCAATAGAGCAAAATACTAGGGGTGGACCTCTTGTGTATAATCAGTTTTTCCATTGGTTTTTTTTTCTCTCCTACTTGATTATCTATTTAAAATTTCCCCTGTATCCTCAGGTCACTGAATGTTTATCTACTGGTTGAACTAGTTATAATAACAATTGTCTTATCTTACTCAAGATGCTACTTAATAAAAGGAAGACAGTAAAGCAGAGATGTGTCTCAAGTGGCTGTATAAATAAATTTCTTAGCATTGCAAACAACGTTTAAAGTAAAAACTAGTAAACATGCACAATTATAAGTGAGAAACAGTGTAAAGTAATCTAATAAATTGCATGGGGAAATGAAGGCATGAAAACGAGTTTATTCTTAAGAGTTAGATCAATCAATATAAAAATGGGTTAAAATGTTTTTTTTAAATACTAGTTAAAAGAAATGGTCTAATCAGAAATATGCTAATATGGCAACACAGATATTTATATCTTTCCTTTCCCCATGGAATAAAAAATAGCACATGTTTAATAGAGTTAACTTGCTCAAGATCATTCAATAAAGAATGGAAAGTGAGTGATTGTCATTTGTTGATCAGTCATAGCAATCCAGTGCTGAAAATAATACACAGTTGAACAATGACTCCAAAGGAAAACAAGTGTATTTAATAAGCATGCATACAGGAATTTAGAGTAAAAGATGGATTGTATTTTAAAATGCAAAAGAAGATATTTTGTTATTAGGAATGTTATGAGGAATATTGAAACATTTATTTCAGCAAACTGAGTGTATTGTCTCTTGCACAAGTTAAAACAATGGGGATGAGATGATTGAGAATTGTTTAAGTATAGTTAGAGTCTTAGCTAATTGAAATAAAAAATTTCTATGCTTAGGAATGATTTACCAAATGGTTTGCACGAACTTTTCTGTTGTTTATCAGTCCTGCTGTTTTGATGTTTGCAATCTTATAAAGAGATGTATTTATAAAATTCTTATATGAATATTAAGGCTTGTAAAACAAATAAATAACTGAATAGAACTACAGTTTTTAAGAAACAGAAATGTGCACTAGCCTTATGCTGCTCCTTTTGCTTATTTGTACTTATCATAAATGTGTAACTTCAAAGACATTTGCACTCAGCTGTTATAATAGGCTTGCAGAGTAGTGGTGAAAAGATAGTTGTTCACTTCAGAATATGCTAAAATGAACTTTCCTTGATTTTTAAAGCTAAGCTGCTGTGTTTCTGTTTTGCTTTTTCCATATTTTGTTTGATAAGCATTGTGTTTTTACTTCATAGCTTTCTTCCTGAAAACATTTGTGTGCTGAAGATATAGGATACAATATAATTAAAATAATCAATTTGATCTATTATGTCTCTTTTCTTGACATCAGTAGTAAAATTATACATTTTTAAGACCACAGAATTTTACCCCACTGGTTCCGTGGGTCTGGCTTGGTCATGTGACTGGGTGGGCGTGACCAACTTGTAAAATATGGTGAAACACACTTAACGCTCTTGCTTAGCAACCAAAATTTTGGGCTCAATTGTGATCATAGGTTCTCTTTCCTTTTTCTTTCTCTTTTTTTCCTTCTTTCTCTTTCTTTTTCCTTTTTCTTTGTCTCTGTCACACACACACACACACGTGTGCACACACACACATGGTCTGGGCCGTAGACTGAACTCTTCCTGGGGATTTCTGCATGGATGCATGTGGCGGTGGTGGCAGAGCTTGCCTGGGCTCTCTGCCATTCCAGAACTGTAGGACCAGGGATTTCTCCTGCATGGCTGCGACTGGCGGTGGCAGCGGCATCACACCCTGCCCTTCAGGGAGCTGTTCCCTTGGCCGGATCAATCATGGTGGCCCCAGCAGATGACAGGATGTTCTTTGGTGGCAGGAAAAAGAAGAAAATGCTCCAGGAGGGCAGGCAGTGTGCATGTGCAGCAGCCCCGGGACATCCGCCTGGTGCCTGCCCTCCTGGAGGACCACCACCACTGCCCCTCAGCCCTAGAGCAGCAGCATCTGCATGTCCACCAAAGACCACCCGCCCACCCACTGGCCAGGTTGGGCTGGATGCCAATCTCTGAAGCCAAGCGGGCATGGGAAACCACCAGGAAGGCTGTGTGGAAGGCAGGCAAGCATGGCAGGGAAGGAAGTAGGGGAGGAAGGCTGGGATGATGGAAAGTAGGGGCGAGCAAGCGACCAGGGACCAGTTCAGGGGTGTGGCCAGCCAGCAGTCTCTACCAGTTCAGCGACCCAGGCCCAATGTCCACTACCCGTTCTCCTGAATCAGTCCAAACCAGTACGATTTCATCTATTTGAACTGACTTTTGACAAGCAATGTTTGAATGTGAAAAGTTCCATGTTATCAGCCCTGTGAATAAGCTTTCTCTAAATTTGGCATTCTCTAGATTTGTTACGTCTATAGCTCTTCAGTATTGTAACCAAAAAATTTGGAGGGGGGAGGGGAAGGGAGAACAAATTGACAGAAAACAAATACATCATTTTGTTGACACAAACAATGCTTATAAAAATGTAAGTAGGTACATAACGGATTCTGCTGCAACCCATTATTAATATATTATTTGCTGACAACTTATTTTTTTGAATGTGGAGAAGATCTTATATGGGTTCATAGATTCATTAACCTGGATCCAGGCCCCTCAAGGGGTACAGTTTGGGATGTTCCTTCATAGTGTCAATTTTTGCTAGTTTTTCCAGGTTTTAGTATAAAGATGAGAGCCTTACAGGGGATAAAATCTGCAAATATTTTCTAATCCAACCTAGCTAGATACAAGTAGAATTTGTATTATACATTTAGTTTTATCCTTGCCATGAATTCAGGCTCATTTATTGCAAAACAACCATCACTCATTTGGATCCTTTTAGGCAGCAATAATGGGTGTTTAATAGCATAAAACATTTGAAGCACACCTGAATTGACAAGTCTGATGAAATAACATTATTGCAATTAGCTTTTTAATTCTAGGATTATAAATCCCCTCAATTCCTCAGTGACTTGATAAAAAGTGTTCTGACCGAGGCTACCCAAAATCATGAAGCAGACTCCTCGTCCTGATAAAACCTCTTTATTTAGGTTAAAGAGAATTCTTCTCCAACAAAGTCCCGGCAAACAGTCTTTCATGAGAATTCACAACTACAGACCTTTTATCAGGCTTGGAGAGTTGCCAGGGCGATATCTTACAAACGCTGTAACAGCAATTACTTGGCAAGAAGTCAGGAACAGATCTTCACCCTCATGAATTGAACTAATTGTCTCCTGCAAACTCCCCTTTCACTCCTCTTTATTCCCTATGGGAGGGGCCATTCACCACCCACCTGTGCCTTTACTCCTGAGTTGGCCCTTGTTCCTTAACTGTTCCCTTCTGACAGCTCTGCGCATGTGCAGGGATCAGGCTCCAGCTGTTCTTGTGTTCCACTGATATCCAACTCTGAAGGCAGTTTATAAGTGCCCTGGCCCCATCTCTGTCTCTGACACAGAGCACTCATCAGAACCTACCCAGACTCCAGGACTGGCCCATGTTCCTCCTCACTGTCTGAGTCTGCCACCAGCTCCCCTGGCCACTGATCAACCACAACAAAAGTTGGAAATGTGCTGCAATATGTGGATTCCCTCATACTTTTAAACAGGACATCATCTAAGTAATGAACATCTGCCTTGTTAAGCTTGGAAACGAATGCAAGGGTTTGTAGCCAAATCAGGTATTCATTTCATATATCCACTTATTGAATGTTTATGCTTAGAAATGAATGCACTGCTCTTTGAACTGGCTTGATCCCAGAGGGTCAATATGCTTCAAATTTAAGTGCAGAATATTGATATTAGAATAATAGTAAATTCTCAAGATCCCCATTCTATTTCCCTCCTTCAGCAGGTGACGAGACAGCTTGAAAAATGCCAAACAACTTGGGCTACTTCCACTTTGTTTTACTGTAGGCTGAGAAAGGGATGCCCATAATCTCTGCCCTTTGGGAGTGAAGGGAGGGGAATTCTTCCCCTCTTTCATGATGTCTGATATTGGTGAAAGTTGAGAACTAGGAGAGCTGTACTCTTCCAATATTAGTCTTCCACAGATGAGCAGTGTAGTTTCCGTGCCATATCCTGACCTGAAACCTGACTGGCAAGGGCCCAAATAATCTAGTTTCCATGGCTTCCTGAAGTTGCAGGGCCGCCACTTTCTATAACAGGGAAGATTAGAAACAGATCTAAAATTACACCGCCTAGATGGGTCAAGCAACTGTTTCGGGGGCAGAAGGCACAGATGCAGTGGGAGCATTCTATTTATTTATATCCTGCCTTTATTATTTTTACAAATACCGTAAGTCAATGTGGCAAATAAATCCAATACATCTTCCTCTTTCTATTTTTCCTACAACAATGATAGTGTGAAATGGATTTTGCTGAGACAGTAACTGGCCCAAAGTCACCCATCTTTCATGGCTAAGACAGAAGTCATGTCTCCCAGTTTCTAGCCCCATGTTTTAACCACTCGACTAAACTGGCTCTCTTAAAGTAGTGCTGACTCTCAGTCAAAGTAGTGCTGATTACAGGAGGCCATATAACCGATGTGAGGAATAAAAAGGAAGTGGCTTCACAAACTGAAGTAATACAAAGCCCCAGTCTTACCCATTGGCATTGCACATGTGGAGTCCAACTCCTTTTTAAATCTGAACAATTCTGCCAGCCAGTCAGTCTCAGAATGTTTCACAAAGGCAGTGATCATCATATTTTCTTAAAAGGGAGTAATGCCACTTTAAATAGCCATTGGGCAACACTGAGAAGATGCAATCAGAATGATGAAATAATCCCCTTTTGATATTCTTTGCCACTGTGGACAAGAACCCAGTGGTAGGTCAAACATGACATGGGTCTCTCTCCAATGATATTCTAGGTATGTCTTCTGCTTCATCTTTCTGAGCTCCTGAGTAAATCAAGCAGCAGCAGTGGGTCTGAGAGAGGAGAGAAACCACTCTGGTACAGTCTGGTCATGTGCCCAAGTTCCCCCCTCAGTCTAATGGGTAGCCAGTGAACTTAGTTCATCAAAGACAAGTGAGACAAAAGCTTTCCTGAACAAGTACTAGGTACACTAAGTAAAGGTCAACAGATTTAACTCAGACCAGACAAATAGTGTTGGGAAATCAATAGCTAGGAGATTGGCATTTTATCTACTGTAGATTACATTGAACTGTTCTACTGGTTAGTAGTTTTCAGTGTCAGAAGGGTTCTCCTTATTCATGTTTGGTTTACTTTAACCATTGGTTCTTGTCTTACCCTTGGATATAAGGAAGAAGAATCCCACATTCTCTGCTTTGTGACATCTTTTCATGTTTTGGAAAACTCCTATTATGATAGTTTGAATGCATCTTCATAAGACTGGATAATTTTGTTTAGACCATTGCAATGTTTTTCTCCAAAATGGTTTGGAAACTAGTTGCTCAACAGGGCTGGGTATTTTGATCATATCATACCACTGCTATCCTAAAAGGCCTGGATTATTTCAAATTAGAAATCTGAAAGACTGCCTTTTCCTGTTTTAGATCGTGAAATCTCTAGAGCAGTGATGGCAAATCTATGGAATATGTGTCAAAAGTGATTTGTCACAATGTTTTGGGTAATATGCCAGAATTCACTGATACCAGATCACAGTTCTTTTGAATGGTTTTCAGAGGCTGCAGAAGACACTCCTCCAAACTGTTTCAAGAACAAAGACCTCATGCAACCTGGAACAGTCTTGGGTAGGCTGTAGGGGCCTGTCAACAGAAAGAGAACGATGCCTGAAAGTAAGCAGTGATGGCAGATTCTGAGGGGTGCTGGGCTATGGGAACAATGGAATGGTGCAAGGCAGGCTTTCTGAGTGGCAGCAGTAGTACTAGGTCTGGAGTCAAGGTTGAGTCTCAACTTCAGGCCCAGCTTTGATGCTGTTATTGTGCCTAGATAATACAAAGTTAGGATGGCCTAGGTAATGGAAAGTTAGAGAATGGTTTCTTTTTGGTTTGGAGAAAAGTGCATGTGACACTCCAAGTTAGACAGAGGATCTTTTGTTAGTAGTAATCTTAATTATGCAATTAATCGCCTCCTGATTCTTGACTCCTGGCATCTTCTTAACTGATGTTCAGCATTAAGTGATAAACTTTATTTAATTAGACCTCTGTGATAGATAGATGATATATAATTTTGTGGTCTGTGTGTGTGTGGAGAGAGAGACAGACAGAGAGATTAGAGAGAGATGATAGAGATAGACTGATTATACAAGTCTTCCAATTTCAGTTTTGAAATCATATTAAATACAATTTGAAATACAATATCTGAAGTTATAGGATATTAATATAGGACATGGCTAAATGTCAAATAATTTATGAATAAGACTGCAGGAGGATTGCTGAGCTACATGAAATTAAGATATTGTTAATATGTTCTATTGCTAGTCTCTGTTCAGCAATATTAATATGTATCATGTATTATTTGTAGATTTTTTGTTTTCTTTTTGTCTAAGACTTCCATGTCTGTCAGATGGCTAGACAAGCATTTATATAAACTTCAACCGGAACCCTCCTTATCCCTACTGCATGAAAATAATGGGAATTGTAGCTCCACCATTGGGGGGATGGGGAATACCTTGTTTAGAAGACTCTTCTCTTTAAAGGAAGAAGGATGACAGAGATTCAGCAGAAGGTCACCACAATGAATTTAACCTGCAGGACTAGCTAATTGATTTCACTTGCTTTGCATGATCTCTGTAAGAGTATTTTAAATGCTGAATGGGGAGTATTCTAAACAGAAAGGACAAGAGGCTTTTGGCAAACTCAGAAGTGTCATTGGGCTTTAAATGGAGAGGAATGGGTCCCCCTGTAATGTGAATGACAATAGAACAGTAATATGGTCCTAAAGCTCAGGCTGAAACAAAAGCAACTAGAGTTAACATCTGCTACCCTTTGGCTAATTCCAGTATGTCACCAAATGGTCTAACCTTTTCTTTCTTTCCCCCACCTCTTTTTCAATAGTCTTGCTTTACTGTACTTAATGGAATGGGGTGAGGGGGAAAAAAGAAAAAGAAGAGAGTTGTTTCTCCCCACGGAATGGAAGAAAGCAGCCAAGAGATTAGTGAGTTACAGATAATGCAGCAAACAAATATTGATTAAACCAAACTGCTCATTAAACAAAGAAAACCATTCAATCCAATGGACTTTTATTTCAGAGCTGAAGTAATCGTCACTCTTGAATTGCAGTTTCCAAAAGCCAGGTTTGCACATCGGAGTGGAAGCCATTTTTCCCACAGAGTCTGGTTGTGACAGTATATTAAACATGGGAAAAGGTCTATTTGAAGTGCAGAATGATGGTGCAGTTGTGTATGGAACAGTTGTATCCAAGACAAGGGGTGTCTACAGTGTACAAGATGGCAGCCATAATGGGCCAGTTGTAGTGTCACATGTTTTTTTATGTGCCTCCATATAAAACACAGCTGGAGCCTCAGATATGCCTGAACACTTTACAATTTGGAACTGGATTTTGGTCCTATACTCATTCATATCCACATCCTGGGCAAGGCTCCCCATCCCCCCTTTAAATCTATTTTACAGATAGATGAGTAATAAAAGGCAGAGTCTCCCGTGAGTCATGTTCAATCTCTGGGTACATGGACAACACTATTGCAATTGTTTGACCCTTGCCTTTTTTGAGGAGGTCGTCAATTTCCAACTTACCTTACAGCTTTGGTATTCCTGGCAGACTCTTATCCTAGCATAAACCGATTAGACTTTCCCCTGTTTAGGTTTTTGAGAACAAGAAGTCGCCTAATAAAGCAAGTGGAAAACAAAATTGCATTTAAATTATAGCCAGAAGTAGCTATCTCAAAACATCCAGCATTAGGACATTCACTCAAGAGACCAATTTTTGTTTGTTTGTTTGTTTTTCAGCTACTTCACCTCATCTTCACAGGGGAGGAATTGTCCTGGATGCATCCTAACAGTCCTCTGAAATCAGCAGAGTTGCAGTGCTGGTCCTTCAGTAGCCATGTAAGGTCACTTCTTTTCTTTGAGAAGTATGTGTCACTGTGTGGTTGGAAGGGTGTCTGGCCTTCGGATTCCCTTCTGATCTCCTGCCCCACAGCAGCAAGGGACCTGCTACTGTTGCTGGTGGGGGTCCCTCAAGGAGCTTCACTTTTCAATGTGTTTGACTCACAGGCTCTTTCTAAGTGGCTACCTGTCAGTTTCCATTTCAGCCTCACCTTACTGTTTACATGAGTGCTGACCACTGCTGACATATTACCTGTATTGATTCTCTAATAGCTGTCAAGGTGGAGAGAAAGACTATTCTAAGACGAGGCTCTGAGCTCTTAGTCGAGTAGGATCATAAACGCCACCCCATCCCACCCACCCACCCACCCATTACAGCTTCCATTCAATAACAATCTTTACTAAAGTAAATGGACATCAGTGATCTCCCCAGCAAGCTGCCTAATGCAAAGGCCATTATAACAGAGGGAAGCAGCGATAGAGTAAAATTATGGTGGTGGTATCAGTTTCATGTTTTCAAGCATTTCCTTTAATGAAAAGCACTTATTTCTTCCTCAGGGTCATAATAAAGAAACCTATCTCCTCAGAGTTGCTTAGGAATCTCCTGGTCAACTTAAGGGCAGAGCTGCCAAGAAAAATAAAAAAAAGGCATTCTTTCTGTAAATGTTCATTTAGGACAAAGAGGAGCCAGAGATTTGAGCTTGCTTGTCCTAAATGTAATAATGTAGGTTTCCCCAGCCTCTCTAGCTATGTTGGAGTCCTTTAATCGCTAAGCAACTAGTCAAGATATTATGGTTAACAGTGGCCGTGAAGGATTGGAAATGAGATCAAATATATTTGGAGTGCACCAGGAGGGAGAAGCTTGATAAACCCCTTCTCTTAGACAATTGCCTTGAGAAACATTTATACCTGTTACAATACTTTTATTTTTCAAAGGATCTACGTCCAATGATATGTTAATGTCAGAACCAGTTTTTGGTTCTGAGGCTCTCCTTCCTTGATGTAGCAGATGTCTTTTCAGGGCAGCTGTTGGCAATTTGGGTGACAGAAGATGCACCCTTGATTGATCAAAGTTCAGCTGAAAGCCTGTTCTGTATAGTATTTGAGGCTATTGTGGTTCTCATCTTTATCACCCAAGCCTGGTGCTTATAGTCTAGCTAGCCCATCCTACTGGTTTCCTCTATAGTACAAGAGAAATTGGAGTAATGAAAATTAAAAACAAGCAAAGCAAAGTAGGTCCCTTAACTTCAGAAAGTGAAAAAGCTCTTACAGCAAAATGTTTGATTCTGTAACAGCAGCTAAACCAGGACTAGGGGATATTATTCCAATTCATTTTGAATGTCATTTCAAAAACAATTTAGCTCCCTTCATTTCACGCTTGTTATTTGTTGTGCATTGAGAAATGGGTGCTTTAGTAGTTTCTCTTTATTTCCATCTACTGCTTGAAAGAATGTGGAACAGATGACTTTACAACAATGGCAGATGGTGAGCTTGCTTCTGGGATAGCTGATTAAGATGGCATGTTTTCTTCTCCCCCCCTATTATTTACCTTATATAAAGACTTACCCCAAAAGCGGCTGTTTGGCATAGCCTTATCGTCTAACTCTGTCATTGTGAGGTAACATCCATACTAGACTGAAACAGTCTACTCATATGTGGCATGGTCACTGATGGTGTAAATTCAAAGGCTAGTCTGTAAAAAAGACTTATTAATGCTTTAGTTAAACATATTAGTATTGATCACACAGAGACTTTCAGTCATAATTTTAGAGGTATCTACAAGGAGCAAAACAAGGGTCAGTTGGTGAATAGTTCTACACTTTAGGTCAAAGGTGAATGTGTTCAGTCATTAAAAACCAATCACAATAGATTAAATGCTTTCCTTTGATTGGTAATATAAGGTAGTTTTCCTGAAACAGTTAAGGTATGATTGGCTTTTTAGCTTGGCCAATAATAATATAAGTTAGTCATTCCTTAAGGTCTTTTATCTGAGACCTGAAGGAACAAGATTATTAGCTCAGCTCAAAAAGACCATTTCTATAGAAATCAATTTAATAGTAAAGGTAAACTTTAGATGTTGACTGTAGGGATATCAGGTCTATGAGGTCTGGTACAGATTCAATTCAGAAAACTATTAATTTTTTACTATTGTATAAAGTTATGTGAATTTTGGTAGCCCTAATGCTATCAAATCGCTCTTTTTATCACTGCAATTTCTCTATAGTAGGCTTGTTAAATATCTAACATTTGATATATAATTAATAATCTGACAAGAGATAAATGTTTAATCAGATTTTCTTAATGGATTATGGTTTAATATATTGCATCATGGCTTTACTTTGATCCAAATCACAGAAATGGGGTCACTTACCACCTCTTTGCTCATTTTACATACAGAAGCTGACCTAGCTAATTAGCATTGGGTTGCAATTTAGGAATAGGGCACCATCCTCCACTGTCAGGAGTAGTTTCAGTTAAGGACATTGGACAGATCATTCAGCATTCAGTTCTTCAGGTTACTGGGTTGCCATAATCTTAAACTTCTCTTACCTCATTCTACTTGCCTTCTGTTAGGGTGGGATACAAAAAGCGTGGTTGATATTTTAAAAGTTCCTCCAGCGTCCATCATTCTTTAAAGAAATAAATAAAATGCCTTCAAAGGCTGAGCTGTAATCCTGCCTCACTTCTCTCAGTTGAAAATGGGTTTTATTTTAAACATAGCAACTTTAAATTAAATCTGATATTTCCCATGTGGCTCATGAGCAAGGTTTAGATTTCATCATCTCTGCAGAAGAAAAAGACATTTGTAAATTTGCCAAGATAGATTTTTTTAAATGTACATAATGAGACATCTTTCTTTCATAATTTTATTAGGATAGTTAAGAAAACAAGATTTTCCTTTTTTACAGTGTATTGACCACAAATCAAATTTACACTTCAAATTCATTGGTAATATTTGTGTGTGCATAATGACCCTGGATTATGCCCATGCTTGAGAGTGCTTTAAAAAAATGATATGGCTTAGAACCAGTAAGTTTTTCTACCATTGTAGAAAGCAGGTACATATATAGTCTAGGGTTGTCCACAAAATGATAACAAAGGTTCGGCAAGAGAGTGTCCATCAGATTGATGGTAGGGGTAATAAATGTAGGGTATCAATAAATGCCACTCAGAATTAACAAAGCTGATGGGAGTGTAGTTAGAAAGAAGGTTAATTCATCTTCCCACTAGCTTCCTTCTCGGCTAAACTTTATTGCCCACACTAATAAGGCCTTTGGTCTTTTCCTGATAGATGCCTGGAATAGGCAATAGATTTCAAGATAATCATGACAATGACTGTAATAATGGTTGCTCTCCAGTTGAGGGAATTATGAGTTAGCTTCAAAAGAAGCCTAAGAGAAACTAGATCATTTTCCTGTGGTTTTCTCCATCTTTCAGAGGTTTATGTAGTCTTAAGAGTCAGCCCTCTCTGTGTTGACTGTTCTAGAGGAAAGAATTGACAGGTAAGGTCAGGCACATTCTTCGCTCTCTTGGCTTCAGCACAGTCATCTCTGCTCTCAAATGCAGAGATGCCCTCAGTCTCTGGGGCAGGATTTACCATTGTTATGGCTTGTGGTAACTGTCAGATGCCTGATTGGCCAAGGTGTCCACAGAGGCAAAGCAGACTGGAACAGAGGTATTGCAAGGAGACAAAGATGACAAAGCTTTTTTGTTTTTTGTTTGTTTTCCTTTTCCCTCTTCCTTTCAGAGTAGGTAAACCTGCATGTGGAAAACTGGATTATATAAATACATTCAAATGTTATACAATTATACTATACAATATATAAAACAAAATACAATACAAAAATATGTACAAATGCTGTACAAATATAAACAAAGGGGCAGTTTTTGTAATAATTTGGAGTGGGTTGGGCAGATCCTTTGTATTTGAATCTTAAAGAACTTTGATTTCACATTGAAGAAATGTTACATAGCAACATTGTGGACAGTACTCTTAAAATACAGAAAGGTCTTCCCATAATTGGATGCTTCTCCACATACAATATTCCCTGCATATAAAACATGAGCATATTAATAAAAGGGCTTTAGTCTGGCCTTAATCCTTACTTTCCACACAAAATAATAGTTTAGGAATGTTTAAAAATTGCAGTGCTCGCTTCGGCAGCACATATACTAAAATTGGAACGATACAGAGAAGATTAGCATGGCCCCTGCGCAAGGATGACACGCAAATTCGTGAAGCGTTCCATATTTTTAAATAATAAAAATATATTGGGAAAAAAAATTGCAGTCATTACGCTCTAAATCTCAACTTTAAAATGTAATCCTTCTGAATATAGAAAATAACTTTACTATGCAAGGAAGATATTATTACAATATGAATACCGAGCCCTCTTTTATTATTTCTCTTAATTACAGGGGGAACCCATTTCGAAGTCTTATGGAATAATTTGTTAGATGGTAGAAATGCTTTGTGGCAGAATTTCTGAGGATACATTTAGAGTTCAACAGGTAGCCATAGCCAAGAGTTCCTTCATCTGAAAATATTTCAGGACAGAAGCCTGTATACAACCTGATGAATTGAGAAACAAAACTGTTTTGCATTCCTGATGAGAGACATTTTGATGCAGCATAATAGCCATTATTTCAGAAATGGTTGTAATGGTGTTTTTAAAAACTCTTTAACCTATTTATATGTAGATGAACCATGGAGCATTGCATTCCAAGAAGATACTTAGCAAGTATAGCCTCAGGATGTTGTGTGTATGTGTGCATGCATGCACATCCACACATGGTAATCAATCAATCATCTCACATGGCTCCTATGTTCTTTCTAAGTGAGGGATTCAGTAAGATCAGAAACTAAAAGGAAGAATTTTTACTAGGCTTTTTGTTAGTTAAATATAACCTTACTGTTGTTTGTTGTTTTATTCTACTGTTATTATTTTGGTCTGCCTTTGGTAGAGACACAATAAAATATTTCAGTATGAAATATTAGTTATTTCCCTGAAGTACTTCTAGAAAACTTCAAAAATTGCTTACTCAATACTTTTAATTTGGTTGTATTACATTAATTGTCCTACAATATTCTGGATTTTCTTTTTTACATTTGTAATGCAACATTTCCAAGCAAGCCTTAGCCTGCTTTATAAGCATCAGGAATATCAAGAAAAATCCCTACTAAAACTAGGCTCCTTTTATGGGTGGAAAGACCCATTCAGCTGATAGAAGTGCAGCTTTGGATCTAATAGGCTGTTACTTTTTGCATTTGATTCTTTACATTTTCAATTCCGTACTATCTTTAAACTGTCTCCTATATTACAACTCCTAAGCCAAGTTGAGAAGCAACAAACGTTGCCTATTGCTGATTTAAAACCATCTTTCAATGGAATAGTTCTGTAAATTTTTTGCTAGTGTTCCAGGAATGCAGTTTTGTCCTTGCCCACTTTTCATCAATAACCTGGTCTAACGTTCCTTCTGCAATTTTTCTGTAGTCTCTGTAAGAGGAAAAGAAAACAGATGGGAAGAACATTTGCTCTTCTTCATTCTGAATGCTTCTTGCTAGAAATTGATTTCTTGATTTTGTTAATGCCTTTTAGCATAAATGCCCCCATTAAATTTCATATTTGAAGAAGTAGCAACAAATCTGATTGACATATTCAAGTATATGTCAGTGTGCTGTACCTAGTTTTCTAGTTATGATATTGAACATGCTTCATTTTAAGAGGAATAACCTTGAGTTGTCATTGTATTAGAAATCTCACACTGGTTAGGATGCTTCCATTAAGGTCCTCAGGTAAAAGCTACAGCCAAATCCCCTCGGGGAAACATGAGGGATAAAGGAATTTTATTGTTTTCTGGACACTAAATCCATTTGTTAAAATGTATGGTAAATGTAATTGAGAAGTTATAGTTATTTAATTCCATTGTGAAATAAGTTAGTAAGAAGGATTACATCTCATTGATGTTCTATAGTATCTATATCAGTGGTTCTCAATCTTTTTTTGGCCATGCCACACCTAAGCATCTCTAAAATCCTGATGTCCCCCCTGTGACTTATAATTCTTACTTTACTCAAAAAGTGAACTCTACTTACGCGGAGGAAGCCTAAAAGGCCAATAACTTGGTTTAAACAAGGTTCAAATTGCCCCCATTAAAAATCAAATTGCCCCCCTACTGGGGCGTGCGCCTCACATTGATAACCACTGATTTATATTATGAAATTTGGGGCTAACTCTTGTTTAGGAAGAAATCACTTAATAATGTGTGAATGATACAAAGCATAAAGAATATAAGATAAACATTTATGTCCTGATATGAAACAAGCAGCAAAGTTTAACTTTGTGTGATCTGAAATTACCATCACTTGAGAAGCTATTCTTCAGAGTAGAGTTTAGAAGGGTTAAATGTTAATCTTATTTTCTATACATAGGAGGAGACATATACTGAGATTCAGGGAAGCCCAAGCTTACATGGTAAGAGGACTTGGAGCTTATAAACAATTTCTTGTTGTTTGCATCCTTTTTATTTCCCCAATTTAAACTTTTCTTCCCAGAAAAATTAAAATAACTTAAAACCATCAAGTCATGGTTGGACCTGCCTTGTTCATAAGCAAATCTCAAGATTGACCAGGATCATGACTGAATTCTGACCAAAGAGCTGTGAGTAGTACTGAATATCACATTTTGTAGCTTGGGTTATTTCTCAACAATTTTGAAGGACAGAAATCAATGAACACGATATGAGTAAAATTATCAGAAAAATACATTTGCTAGATTCTGCTTTTCATGTACCATAGCTTAGTATTAAATTTCCCAGTAATTTCTACAAAATAAAGTGTCCTAGAAACATATCCTATGAATAAAACCAATTCCTCAAGCAGAACCTATGTAAATTCTCTCTCTTGAATATTTATGAAGATTGACTTACATGGAACTTCCATTTATACTGTTTTATCTTTGCAATGAGATCCATTTTACAGTTTAGTTAGCAAAAAATCTATAGAATGTTTTTTAGAGCAAAATTAACACAGACATTGCCATAAAGGTTAAGTAATACTGAGCATTTGTAAATTATTTTCAATTAATGTTACCATGAAATACTTTGAAACCTGTTTTTTTAATGACAGAGAGAGGAAAATAGGAGTTAAAGAAATTTCCTTGGGATCTGTTGTTAAAGAATCTAATTAGTCTAATTAGTAGGAGTAGAAAAATATTTGCAGATAACACTACAACCCCAGCTGATAAAATATGGTGGCTGCTGTTAACAAGTATAGTTAGCTTTTGACTCAGAATATTTTGCAGATGCAGATATTACGTTAATTCAGTTCAGTTAACCATGAGACAGTATATTGTATAAACATAATCACATTTTTGACAGAAAAAAATCCTCCAACTATATTTTTTATACTGGAAATCATTTTTACTCTATAAAAGTAGAGGTATGGGTGATTACTTCCCCTTCATCCGGTAGGAAGAATAATAAAAGAGCAAGGGTTCTTTTTTAGCCCTACAAAACAGGCCATGACAAACTCTACAGTTTGTCAAAAAATTGATGAGTAGAGGTAGACCTTGACTTAATGCTAATTGCTTTGCAACTGCTCTGACCGTGCTCCCTAGGCCTACTTATGACCCAGATTTGAAGTTCCAATGGCCACAACCCTCCCCCCACAGTCACATGATCAGATTTGGGACACCTTAGTGTAGCCAGTCACTAAATACTCTCTGCCACAATACAGTTCCCTCAAATACTGATTGGTAGATTATCATATTTTTGGGAGTATAAGACGCACCAAGGTTTTGAAGAGGCAAATTAAAAAAAAAGTTTTTGCACTCTACAAACCTCCCAAAATGGCTCATTTTTCGTGAAAACGGGCCCATTTTTTTTTTAAAGGGCTTGAATAGCCTTTAGGCGGCTTATAGAGTGCTCCTGGGGGGTGGGGTGGGCAAAACACCCCTTTTTTTGCTCATTTCTGCCCTCCCCAGCCCCCAGGAGCACTCTGAAAGCTTCCTAGAGGCTATGCATGGCCATTTTGGTGAAGGGGCGGGGTTTCGGAAGGCAAAAATGCTGTATTCGGTGTATAAGAAGCATCCAGACTTTCAGCCTCTTTTTGAGGAAAAAAGGTGCGTCTTATACTCCGAAAAATACAGTAGCTGATTAAGTCATATCCTCCCTGCCCATCTAATATACTGCCATGCACTTGAGATTTTCTCAGCTGATTTTTGATGGCTTCACTATTAGCTTTCAGTATTTTAAAATTTACCTAATATGAACATACATACCTTCATATATATATAAAAAAACAGGTTCAGCCTTATCATGAAGTGAGTTGTGGAAGCCCCATAACTTTGTCTTTGCATGAAGGGACATGCCATGAAAACCAGGAGACAGAATCTATGCAGCCTAGATGGAATCCATGGGCATTCTTGGAGATCAAGAGGATTCTGGAGAGTTGTGCTTTGTTTTGATGCTTATTTGCTTCCTTTTGTTAGTTTTACTTAATTTGACTTTTTAAAATATGGGATTAGAAAAGCCTGATGCCTCCGTAGCCATGTGCAGCTATTTTGATCCACTGAAACAACTAGGAAACCTTAAAAAGCTTTGAAGAAGGGCAGGTAGTAAACTCATTACAATTGTGTGCATTCTGATGAGCTTTTCTAACAAAACTATTTGTTCTGTCTTCGATTTGTGTACAATTGTTGGGATCTAATTGCTAGGTATCTTCCTACAATTCTCCTCGTACAGAAATTTCATATTTTCCCCCAAAGTATCTTTCCCTGGATTTTCTGTTTTTGATATTACACCAATGCTCCACATTTTCAATATTCTTTGAAACAACTTAAAGTAGATAGGAAAAGAAGGCTAGCAGTTCTATATGTATTTAAATAAAAGCACTATCCTTAGTATGCCCTTGTACTGTTAAGCATCACCGCCTTATTGATTGAAATTTGGAAGTTAATAAGCTTTGGACTAATTAATCAGATGGGTAGGGACTGGAACTGCACTGCAAGGCTTAATCAAGTCATCAAAATTCTCAAGCCATGGAAAAGGTAATTAGTGAAAACAAATATGCTAGTTATATAGTAACAGGAGCCTAGGGAAAAAAAAATAAAGGAAAGAAAGAAGATAGAGAACCCTCATTTTCTTTTGTGCACCTTTCTGGTATAAATCAGTCCTATGACGAAGAAAGTGCTTCCAGGTTGATCTTAGTAAATGGTGCCAGACAAATGCATAAATCAGTCCAGAAAAGTCATTTACTTCAGCTTGTCGAATTGGCAGTGAAGTTATGTTTATTTGAAATAGATTTATTTTGGTACTATGGAGGCCTTCAGCAGAAGCTACTTGTGCATGTGCCAGTTTTCTGCAAGGCAGCTTGATTTACTAATGTGTGGCTTACAAACCTAATGAATAAAGTGTATTTGTTAAGACAATAGACAGATTAGGCACTGGCAAACTGTATAGTTTAATGGAAAATTCCATTTATGTATGTATGTGTGTGTGTGTGTGTGTGTGTGTGTGTGTGTGTGTATATATATATATATATGTATGAATATATGAATATATATATATATATATATATCACATTTCATAAAATATATTCTTACAAGTAACATTTGTGGACAATATACCTTAGATTCTATGTTATTTCCGTCTCAAATTTTTTGTCCATGTTTACACCATTTTTCTGCAAAATAACCAAGTTATTATACAACAATGGAAGAAGAAAAATGAAAAACTACAAGGCTTGTAGCAACATGAAATCTTCAATGCTTACATAAAAATGTTGGTTCCAGAAAGCTTTGTATAATTCAATTTTTGCCTGAATTGGGTATTTAAATTTACCTAAGTCCTTTCTTAGGTAACCCAGGATGAGTAATATATTTGTTAATACTTTCCCCTTCTAAAACTGGAGTACTGATTGAAGTGAGTACATTCTTCCATCTTCATCCACCACTTTCACAATTATGTGACAACCAGCTTTTCCAGAAGCCTTTTCTTCAGTTTTAATAGGCAGATAGGTTCCTAGCAAAAGAAGTAGTTCCACTGTCATCAAACTTTTCAATCATTTACTGTTTAAAATTTTAAATAAACAAGTTGAACTGAAGCCCAGAAAAACTGACAGCAATTGCAAGGTTTCTCAAATGATTTTCAATAGTTTTTCTAGAACTGCTATTTGAATATGAACTTTGTGCTGTGCACCAGTTACCGGTAATTTCAGTTTATTCAGCGTCTCATAAAATTTTGAGCAATATGTCCAAATGCATTTGGTCCATCTAAGGACTTCCCTCCCTACATAATTATTAATTATTATCAGAGACATCCATTGAATCTGGGTTATGTTCTGGTGAAAGTTGGCCTACCAATGCAAAAAGGGTACTTAACATCATGGTGCACGCTTCAACACTTCTATCCCTTATTTTTTCCCCTTGACATTGCAGTTATTATTAACTTCATTTATGTAACATGATTTATCCATAGTAGTTGCCATGCAGCAGAGATTGTTAGAAGAATACAGTGATGCATTTTTCTGGTAACCTCAACAAGGCAAAGTGGTGGGATGGAGAAACTTAGGTACACGTTTGGATCCACTGGAATCACTCATATACTTGAAGAATCACGCTTCATGCTAAAGGATTGTAATGAAAGAGCAGTGCTCCATCAGGGTCCTTGCAGGTTGTTCATAATCCTTCAGAAGATTCTGAACTCTTGAGTATTTAAGTCAGAAAAGGCTAAATATTTCTTTTTACATTTTGTCCCTTTAGATTGAATGTCTGAAGGAGGTGCTAATAATTGTTATATTAGTCATTAGTAATTGATATTGTGACAACTGTCAGGGAACCAGTTTGGTGTAGTTGTTAAGGTACCAGATTAGAAACCAGGAGACAATTAGTTAGACAAAGAGTTATACTCTTGCCTTAGGCCAACTGGGTGATCTTGGGCCAGTCATTCTCTCTCAAGCCTAGGAAAGAGGAAGTAGCAAGTTTTGACATCTTCGAGGAAACTTGCAAAGAAAACTGCAAGGATTTTGCATACAGTCAGGAGTCAACACTGACTTGAAGACGTGCACACAATTGTCTTAATCTCAATAATAATAAATGCTTTTTAAAAGCATTTGGCCAAAAAATCTTGGCCAAATATGGTGTTTTTGCAATTGTGCTGTGATTGTCCTGTTAGGTCAGGCAGATTTCTTTTGGCTACAGTTTTATGGTCCTTAGGACAATTTTCTAAGGATCAAAAAGGTAGTCCTTGAGTTACAAATGCAATGAAGCCTGCCCATTCCATTCATAGCCTGAGGATTCATGGAAGTGAATCTTGTACCTTGAACGGGATCACTCCCTTCTTTTGGCCACGCATTCGCTAATAAAATGCGAGGCTTGTTAAGTGCACACAAGGAATCTCAAGTGGGGAAGGCCATGGAGGGGCCTAGTGATGGAAAGGCCACCTGCCTAAGACAACCCAAGGCCTCCACAACCCACTGAAATACCTCATGCTCCCCATAATTACTTTCCCCCCACCCAACCTGCAGCGCCAAGTCACTTACTTGTGAAGAACTAACAAGCAGTCTCCTTTCCAGCCTCTCAGCTGTGTATGCCCTTCTGCAGTTCCGTTTGGGCTTCCACAGGCCTCCCCTGGCCCATTGCAGGCCAAAATGGATTCACCCTTGGAAGCGCCAGTTTTGCAAGTTGTTTGCAAATGCTAGGGGACACTTATCACGTAACTTCAAATCAATGGTAGGTTGCAAATATTTTTATTACTGGTTTGGGTGCGCTCCCGCACGTGCATGCAACACTTCTGTGCATGGGTGGGTGGATGGGGCCTCCTGCTGCGGCTACTATCGGTTCAGCCAAACAGTGAGCAACATACCACTATTTCAAACATTTGCTAAGGGAACGCTCATAACCTGGTGATTACCTGTACAGTATATTAGATTTTTCCCTTTCACAGCTGGAAAAAGAAAAGGTTGCAACCTCAGAACAGAGATTTTATGTTGGAATTGGAATTCCTTTATTGTGTCTTGCCAGCTCTAAGTTAGTCTCTTTTTAATATCAGCAAACTGGAAACTCTAGAAAGAAGAAAAAGGCCAAAAGAAAGCCTGCTGATAAATGACATGGTTCCGTGTTGAAGGTTTAATGCACTTCAGTTTGTTCCTCTATTGGATACAATATACAATGAATTCTGGCCTTGGCATAAATGTTCTTCTTTAGCAAACAAAGCTGGGAAGAGAAGTAGTCCCGCAAAAGTCTTCTTTCCTTCCTTTCCAACCTGCCAGGTGCTTGCCAATAGGGCTTTCAGAATGTCAGAATCACCAGAGCACTCTGATTGTGAAAAATTTACCCTGCCTGTATCTTCTTATTGCTTCTTTTAGGTTCTCCTACGGAAAGGCATTAACGTCTGTTAGACATGATACCAATACTTTTTAGGTAGTGTTATGAAGGATAGGGATAGAGAAAAAAAGTGCCATCCTCACTTTACTATTCCAACATTCTGACATCTACAAGATGTACAAACAGAAAACAATCCAATTCAGCTGAAGCAGTTACGCCAACCTGATTTTCACCAACAGTTCAGTCCAAATCCAACATATCTTGTGTTAATTAAAAAGATATATTGCCAAAGTTAAGTTCTCCTTCAGGACAGTCACATTGTTTCATGGACACATTTCAGGCTTTTCTTGACAACAAAGTGGAGGACGTCTTAGTTTGCCATAACCTCCTATTGGAATCCCCCCCTCCTTTCCAGAATATAGTTTTGGTATTATTGGTAAATGCAATCCAAGTGCAATTCTCTTTAGCTTTACCACATCCACCAAGATTAGTTTAGTGTTCTGTTTCTAGGTGAAAAAAAAGTATAATACTTTCAAAATAACTCATGTTTTATTAGATCTGCAAGTCATTAAAATTGTCATAACGTATTTGTTTAATGTTATAATTAGTAAAATGAGTATACATGCTTCTAATAAAAATAGATGATATTTTCTATTCATCATTCAATGAAAGTGTAAATACAGAGACTATAAATCATGAATTTAATCACCATCTGGCATGTGCAATATGTTTACCTAAGTGATACATTAGCATTCAGAAGAATCTGACATTTTTATAGATAATGATGGCTTTATTACAGATAATTACTGTAGACATGCTCCTCAGACAGGTATGGCATGCTGGTTTGAGTCAGAGTAAAGTTCCTGAAAATCAAAATAAATTACCCTCTTCAGTACCATGTTGGTTCCAAATTTCTTTGCAAGTCACTGCATAATAATTATGAAACTTCATCTAATTAGCAGAATAAGTATACTAGTGTCTGTAATTTTTCACTCTGATATAGTCTGTTTGCATATAAAGACATAGATATGCATTGTGTATTGAATTCAGTTAAAAAAGAGAACAATTCTATTTCCCCATAGCATGCAGCTACAATATGTTTGAGACTCCCAATGGGATATACTTTCCCTTGCTAACAAGTCATTAGTAGAACATGAATACTTTTTTCATAAATAAATAGGTACACACATATGTATCTACATGCCTTAAGAATACTGAGTGATTTGATTCAGTCTGAAAAAAAAAATGATAATTATCATCCAAATAAGTACCATGACATTTATTTCTTCAGATGTAAGAATAACACACAACAGATCAGAACAACTAATAGGTCTCTTTGGGCATTATCTAGGGGAAAATCTTCTTTGGAACCACTGGAACTGAGGTCATTATCATGAAGATTGAATCATACTGAAATGGAACAATTACAAAAAATTACTTCCTTACATTCAGACTAGCTTAGATTACCTTCAGAGCTAAAGGAAACAAAAGGAAAACAAAGAAAATGTTGTTCAGGTTGCGAAATGTGACTGAGTGGGGTGAGGTCACTTTCAGAAAGCACCAGAATGTTTGGAAAATAGCAAAGGATTTTATCTCAGAGAGTTCATTTGTCCACCTGTTGAATTTTGCCTACCTTCTCTGACTTGGTACTCTTCAGAGGAGATAGACTTGAATTCCCATTATCCAGTTAGTCAAACTGTGTTGTTTAGAGAGGATATCAGTTGATGAATTGCCTATGGGAGTCCATGCTTTCATATGGTACAAGAGATATCTACAGGGATTGCTTTTCTGCTGTTTGAAGCATCTAATATACCATTGATAAGCAGTCCTGCCTTATCCTTGCTTTTTCTGTATTGTATATACAGTTCTCTGATGTTACTTAATTTTTAGCTTCCATTTTCTATGTATGTATTGAGATTGATAACTGAGGTTTTTATATCTCAAGAATAATACTAAACACTCTCTGAAAACCTGTTCAGAAGTCTTGGAAATATGTAAGGCAGGAAGAATAATGTATTTCCTTCCCGTAAAGAGCCAGTTTGTATGTTATGCATTAATTTGGAAATTTCTTTTAATTTCCCAGGCAAGGGTTGCCACATAAGAATCAGTAGCACCATATCTGATGCTATTTTTTAAAAAAAAATCTGGACTTTAATATTGTTACAGACATGTAATCTATACAGCTGATGAATGGAAGAATAAATTTGCCCACTGTTCCAAGAAAATAGATTTTTAGAAGTATAAAAATGGATTATTTTAATCAGATTATAAAGTCCTAACTTGGTAAAGTGAGATATGGAGTCTCTAATGAGATATTAAAAGTCAAGATGGTAGCCCCGACTGCATAATCAATCCCTCCCTTTTAATGTGCACTGTGCATATGACACACACACACACACACACACACACACACACACACCTACGGTACCATCTTTCTAATATAACCCTCCCCTGCTCAAAATGGGATCTCAGGGAATTATATATCTCTCTCATTCCTTTTTCAATCTTCTTAGTATGGCAAAAGCAAACAAACATGTGAATCATAGTTTCCTCCCGCTAAACTAAAAAATTATATTTACCAATTTACAAACAAATGCTTAGACTAGAGAACTCTGGAGCACCACTAGATGATGGCAGAAATACAAAACACTGTAACAGTTATTGCCATCTAAGGCTCATTGGATTTTTGGAGCCCTAAATAAATCAGCGTAGGGAACCAAACAATATCTTTGTTTTGAATTCATCATTTATTTGTGTATTTATTTGTGATTCATATGGTTGCATAACTTGAAGACATGCAATTTCTGTTAGCAAATAGTGCCAATCACAACATTACAACGTTCTCAACAACAAATATCAAAAATTATTCATGGTTTTTCAATTCAGTTTTTTTTAAATAAAAGGTTTATTAAAGCTTGCTATGTCCAATAAAGGACACACCAAAATGTGTGTTCACTAAAAAGATTTGTGGTTGGCTTAGCTTAATATGAAGTCAGTATGATATTGTCTGAATGTGGATTATGACACAACTAGATGTTAAAAAAAATTAAGGAATAAAGCTGTCTATAAATTTGTAGACACAAACAAATAGATATGGTGTGGGAAAATAAATTCATGCTGATTTATTTTGGAGAATTAAAAGCATGCATTATGTATCAATTATTTTTTTTCTTCATGTTGTCTGGAATACTTATGTAAGACATATATCTTATTACTGTATATACTCGAGTATAAGCCTAGTTTTTCAGCCCACTTTTTGGGCTGAAAAAAGCCGCCTCGGCTTATACTCGAGTCAGTGAAAAATTTGCCCGAAATGGAGGAGAAAAAGGGGCGGGGCCATGCCGCTGGACACTCGTGAATGGCCCAGTGCCCCTGTGAGTTTCCCCTCCCTCTGTGTCAGTTTGCCGTGCAGCGCGCACCGCACCATCCCCCCTCCTCACGTTCTAATGTAATGCAGGGCTGTCTTACGATTCCCCTTCCTCCCCCTCCTGCCGCTCTGCAACGATGTCCCACCTCCTCCTTGTTATGGCAAGCAGCCACATAGCGATGTCCCACCTCCTCTGGTACAGTGATCCAATGATAGGAATCACTGTGCCGTGTGTCATAGGAGGCGGGACATCGCTCCCGCGGCTGCACGGGACATCATCATCACAGCGGGACATCAGCATCATGAGGTGAGTGAAGTATTCATTGAATACACCGCTAGTTTACTGTTTTTCTTTGAAATAAATATTCAAAAACATTATTGGTATCTATTTTTATTTTTGAAATTTACCGGTAGCTGCTGCATTTCCCACCCTAGGCTTATACTCGAGTCAATAACTTTTCCAGTTTTTTGTGGTAAAATTAGGTGCCTCGGCTTATATTCGGGTCGGCCTATACTCGAGTATATACGGTATGCTGAATGCTTGATGACAAACAATTCATGGCATGATACACCAAAGAACAACTTGTAGATCTTTATTTGATATGTTGATATATAATTAATTTATGAAGCATATATTTCAACCAATAAGTAAGGTATATTTATTACATGATGATCACTTTCAAAACAAAAATTCTTTGCTCTCTAAAATTAATGCTTACTAATCGTGGTCTATTTCGACAAAACAAGACCACCTTTCAAAATAATGCATGGTTTAAAGATATTGAAGTCTTCAAAACCAGAAAGGTCAAAGGACATGTCAGTCTTTTGAAGTCTTTTGGGAAAAGATCAACTTCTAGCAGGGCAGGAGGGGGAATTGAGAATATGACAGACATCTATATTAGAAAACCTCAAATGTCTATAGAACTAGTAGTGGAACTGAACCGCAAGGTAATGTGAGCAGAGATGTTGTGCTGCTGTTCAAAAGAAAAGATAGATGATTTATGGAGAGCAGGTTTCTGCAAGTGACATCTGACAGATATATTAGAAGTTCTAGAATTTGAAGTGGCTGTTATTTTGATTCAGAAAAACGAACGGCTCTTCCACTTCTTGGGTTTCCTCAAGATCAGAATGTGTTGCTTGCCATTTCTCCTCAAAAAGAGTGAATAAAAGGATCAAAGCCTCAGGTTGTTAGCCATTGAGTCTTCAAGCTAATTTGGGCTATTGATCATTAAGAATTGAGAGTTTCTTCAATATATGTATGATTTTTTTTCATGGTAATTTCAGATTATTATTTTTTATTCTTTTTATAATAGGCAGTTGTGGTCTTTATATTTCATTTATTTTTATTTCTATTAGGCTTACATGCTGCCCATCCTGTCTAGAGGTGACGCTAGTGTATTGAAACTTACTTAGTTTCAATAAGTTAAAATGTATTCTGTCTCTTTCGCTTAACCTGCAAGTCAGTGTTGACTTCTGGTGATTGCTTGGACAAGATTTCAGAAGTGTCTACTTCCTAGAGATGAGAGTGAGTGACAGGTCCAAGGTCATTCAACTGGTTTTGTGCCTAAGACAAGATTAGAGCTCATGGTTTTTATCCTAATGCCTTAACTACTATCTCATACTATGATTTCAGCTAATAAACTGAATGCTCTCTAGATAGAACGATGTGGGCCATATCTACCCATTCTCCTTGGCTCATCTGTAATAATAACAAGACCCAGTTCACCGCAACAAGAAATGTACAGAAGGACATTCAATGGTAGAAATACACTGCATGCAGGAGAAAAACATGAAAATCCATACCTAAAGCAACATGAACTGAAACAGTTTTGTCAGACTTCTTGAAGGGAAATAAATACTTGTCCTCAATGCAAGACCACTGCATTCTGCCCATTCAGATGACTTTGGGTCATGAAGTATAAAACAAGTGTTTAACTTCTTTTGGAAGTTTTAAACGAATTAAGAGAATTATCTTACTGATCAAAATGCTCAGTGGCAAGTATATTTAATCAGTTGATTCTTACCAACTGAGCCTAAACCTAGAAACAAATGGATCAATTAGGCATTGATCTACCTGGTCCTAATGGAGTTCTTTGGGGAGGGAATACCTATGTGATCCAATACTTCAGGGCAATCCTACTTTGCTCACATTATGAGAGCTAATAAAACTCATTATCTTCCAATCTTTTGCTTTTCCTTCTGGCTACAAAGATGGTGTTAATTTACTTTTGTAGACTTCTTTTAATTAACTTTTACTGGTCCCTGTACTGATTTTATACAAATGCTCAACTTAGGAACTGTAGGTATTAAATATTAAGTAAGAACAATTATTTTAATTTTACAGGGAGGTTATTGTAAAATGTGTGATATAGCTATTCACTGTAAATATAACTCCTCTGTTACATGTTCCAAATTCTTTTTAAGATGTTCATTGCAATTAATTTATTAAGATTTTTTTTTTTAAAAAACCTTGCTTGTTATGATTTGTATGGCAAATCAGCAGAATAAAATTTTATCCTCCTGGAAAAACTGAGACGAGGGCAATTGTAGTTCAGCCTGGAGAAAGCTTATTAAATAAATATCAACTATTAAGATCTTACAGTATTTCTGGATAATGTCATTGCTTACTAATGTTCTGAGGTTAGGAAAATAATTTTTGCAGATTGAAATAGGGCAACTAGTATGGAGTAACTATTGGTCAAGGACTGAGTAAAGCCAGATTCAAGTTCAGCCTCAGTTATAGAACCTCACTGAATTACTTTGGGCCAGTCACTCTTTCTCGGCCCAAACTAACTTATGGAGCTTTTCTAAGGAAACAATGGTGGATGGAGGAGAAAAGGTAGGAGTTAGTATAAGGTATACTGCCTTGGGCTCCTAGAGGAAATAGTGCTCCAGTGCTCTGAATTGGAAGGGATTTCCCACATGTGCCCTATGTCCTATCATGTATTAAACTACAGGGGATGGAGGGTGGGATTCAAAATTTAAATCAGGAATTTTAAAATCAGTGGATAAGAAACAAATGTGAGATCTGTTTAAGAAAAATAAATTTACAAAAGTGCTATCTTTATTTCGCAGTATGTCATAAATCCACAGTGTGCAGATGAAATATTTTCTTTGCACCTTTGAGCAAAAATTCTATAAATACACTCAGTCTTGTAGGGGCAATATCACATAGCAAATTCCATATAATGATTATTCCTATCTGATCAAAGAACAAATTTAAAGCAATACCAATGATAACGATATTATTAAAACAGTAGTGGCTGCCAATAGTTGGACATTTTTTTATTATTTCCCCCACAATTCAAGTGGATAGTATAGTTACATTATAGTACTGCAGGCAAGGTCATCTTTATTCACATGAAGACAAAACCTAGGTGACTGAGTGGTTTTGCAATTTTCATTACAACTAAAAAACAGAAAAACTAATTGAGGACTGAAGTTGGATTCTCAAGACTTCATCTGAAACAACTGTTGTGTCTGGGGATTATTTTTCCATAACACATTTTCCTAACCCAGCATATTCTGTGCCAATTTATGAAAACAATGAAGTATGCTACAGTTATCTAGTTACAATTATAGCACATGCCTAGCACAGAAAACCTTTATGAATGACTTGAACTAGTATCTCAGACTTTAAGTGTATTATGCAACTGGAAGGAAAGAAGGAAAGGGAAGAAACCCTTTTAATATAAAGAAGCCACAGCTAATTACTGGATTGTTCAGCACAGAGCAAGTCAGGTGTGGATTTCTAAGTACACCATGTAGTTTTGACAACATTCCTCCAAAGGATTGATGACTTTGAGTCTAATAATGTTAAAAAATTGTTAGGCATTCATTCTTTTTAATGAGCTGTTACACCTCAATGCTTTTGAAAAATGGCTATATTTTGAAATCTTTCTTGAGACAGAAATTAGATTCTTCCACAACAAAGAGCATATATTTCCTGTTGTAGGCAAAGAGTCAAATGTAGCTTTTCAATCGTGGATGACTGCAGGAGAACAAGAAAGCAAGAAGGTGCAACTGATCTTCTTGTGACATCATAGTGATTTCTACATGATGCCTATGAATTTCACTTTCAATTGGATGGCAATAAAAGATGCCCCAGTGAGGTAGACAAGGATGGGGAACCAGGCTTCAAATACTGCTATTGCAATGGTCTAACATTTATGGCTGCTTCTCTTCCAATTACTGCATTGTTTATTAGCTAAACAATCTTACCTCTGTTATCATGACAGAAAGACTTTAGTACATGGACTTCTCAGAATTCAGCATGCCCTGGACGATTCAGATGGTAGGGGATCTTTACTACGAGGTGGACTGAATCTTGGACTCCTGTAGGCACAGGAGCCTACTACAGTACTTGGTGCAGTGGAAGGGATACTCCCTATCAGAAGCCTCGTGAGTGAGAAGCGTAGATGTAAGAGCATCCCGGTTGGTGAAATGGCTTCATTGACATAACCCAGGCAAACTCAGTGGAGGCTCCCTGCGACTAAGGAGAGATCTCATGGTGTCCTTTGCCTTCCAGGTGCTGTCCCCATGGTAGAGGGCAGCATATCACCCCCTGGGTCACCAGCTGCACTGGGGCTGCCATTGGGGTGGGGAGAGCTGCCAGCTGGGAGGTGTGTCCAACACCCACACTGAACGCCATGCCCGCTGGGAGCTCACCAACAACCCGCAGGCCGCACAGCTGAATCACGCTATGGGAACACATGCCAAGGGCCACTGCCAGACTGGGGGCGGGCAGGCACAGCTACGAGATGTCTGCCACAGCTAAGGAGCCCACAGAGAGCCAGAGAGGCCACAAGCTTAGTAAACAGCTGATATGTTGCAGTCTGGATGGACAACTGAGTGCGTGCAGGTGCAGGCTGCACTCAAGCAGGGCATGCCAGAGGGAAAGCTCTGAAGATGCAGGAATGGCAGCAAAGTGGTGGTGCATGAGGGTGGTGGTTATTATGTGGGCCAGGGTTCAGGTGATGGACCCATTGGGGTGGGATAAAGGTATGGAGGGTTACACCATAGTAGCACTGACTTTATTTTCATTACTATTTGTCACTCTGTGCCGGATTTCCCATTTGCAAGATAAAAGAATATCCACTTCTCTTTCTTCTCTGCGTTTCTTGTCTCTGCTAAACGCCAGGACTTGACACCTTATTTGCTTACCATGGAATAGGAACTTATTGGTTCCTGTTCCAATAACCTGAGCAGCTTTCAAGATTTCATACATTGTTTAATATTCTAAACAAGTGATAAAACATTAAAATGGATGCTGAAGCCTTTCAAATATTACAACTACAATTAGAATATGTCTTTCTAGACATATGAGTAAACCCAAAAGCTGTTTGTTTTGCAATATGGGCGCTACCACGGAGTTGACTCTTGATAGATAGGCTCATATCTCTGATTGGACCCGCAAAATGTGCCTTGTTGAAATCTGGAAGAGTGCAGGAATTTGGGTCTTCAACAAAGATCTATTATCTGCTGCTTGTGTGAGTAATTTAGGCTTAAGATGTATAGGGGTTTATATACTAACGTGTGCATCTTGAATTTGGATTATCACAAATGACAACCAATATATTTGAATGTGCAGCAATGTGGCAATTCTTGATTTGCACTCTATGTCAGAATGCAAATCAATTTTCAAGTCTCTTCGCCTACATAGGGTATGACTTTGCAATAATCTTTTATCTCTCAAAGCCTTTCTCTAACAGGTTCAAATACAGGAAGACTATTTTTATAAGAGCTGTCAATCAGAACTGCATCTAGCTATTTCTCCCACAGAAATTTATTTAGAAGAAGTTTTGGAAAATACTGAGAAATGCAGTATTTTGCTGGGTCTGACTAAGAGATCCACTTGAAAAAACATTCTTTAATTGTGCCTTGATAATACAAAAAGTCAAATTCTGATTCTTCTGATTCTGAGAAGGGGTTATAATAGAAGTATATCACCATGTTTACCTCCTTGCCTCATCAATTCATTTCATGAAATTAATATGTAATTCCTGACATCTGAAACTCGTATCATTAAAGCTATACCACAAATTTCTCTGAACAAACATATGGTACACGTATTCTAGCAAATCTAACACCTATCTGCTTATACAGTTCTATCAATATTGTTTTCCTGGCTGTATCAATGAAATCAATAGGTTTTACTTTCATGTAAAAAGGCTTAGTATTGGGGTATAAGTCATTCTGTTAACTGGATGAGTGATCTTTATTCCTTGGAAATTGTCTCTTGAAATATAGGTCCTGGTATGACCTACAGCTTCTTCATTAACCCAGTTTTCAGAATATGCAGTCTATTTAGCATACTATGACTAAATAAGCTATGGAGTCAGTTTTAAATAGGGTTAACTCCCATTGAACATGATAGTTATTTCTGGGGTAAAACATACATAATAACGTTTTATATACTTTTTATATATTATCATAATTCTATATAGTAAATTATTTTTATCCCAAACATGGTCCCTTAGAAAGGCTGATCTTTTCAGTAAATTTCAGTCACAGTTAACCTATTACCTTAGGTTATAATCTGATAAATGTAAATACTACACAGTGATTCAACAGCTTTAGTTCTTTTCATATTGTTTTACTCTCCAATCTTCTCTAATTGCCCAAACCAGTTTTCATTGTGTGTTTAAATTTAGCCCCTTAAGGTTCTTATTGTAGCAAAAAAGCTACCTCCCTATCAGATTTTTCTAACAAAATGGTACAGATGAAGCCCATCACTTTAATCCTGCTGAGCTATTGTTTGATTTCAAGTGCATCCTGTTTCTAAATATGCCATCTGTGATGGATCTATGCACATATAACCTGAAAAGCCCTCATCAGACCTTTTGTTAGGCAAATGCAGGAATCTAAAAAGCTCTTAATACACAAAGTCATAGCATTAAAATATTAATAAAAATATTTTGCATTATAAATCACAACAAATTATGTTGATATCTGTTCTCAAATGCTAAATTTTACAGTTAGGTTATTCTTCCTTCTATAGCCTTCTTTTATCAAATATCATTCTTCTTATTATTATTTAGAGATAATTAGAGATTATTTAGAGAATAATATTATTTAAAGAATATTGTCCAATCTTTCTGACATTTAGCTTGGAATGAAACTGTTTCCAGGTATTATAAAAATGTATAAACTCCCTTAATGCTATGATTTTTCTCCAGCTCCCAATTGGCAAGCTCTCCTTCCACAAAAGGAAATCATGCTGTTGAATGATTTAGCTCATGAGTAGTAGCTCATGAAAAGCATCTATTGCTGAATCCTATTTCTTTCTTACCTAGTAGTATCCTTATCTCTTTCTTGGAAAATGACAAAACTCCTGATTTTATAGAAATGTGTAAGGTTAGCATATTTATTTACCAATTTATTTTGCAGTTCAAAACCAACAGCTAACTTTCCCATCATATGGATCTCCAGTTTTAAAAGCAAGTTTTTAGAAGGAGGACGAGAAATGAAAACATTGAAGCAGCTTATATTGTATAATTGGCAAGGCTTCTGTTGATATTAAAAGGTTTTAGCTATTAGTAAAAAAAGATTGAAGACATTAAAAAGATGGTATAACATTATTTCTTTATGTAGCTTATAAACTGCTCTGTCTGAAACCACACACAATTCCTCAGCTTTGTAGATTTATATTTAAAAACAAAGTAAGCATAATGTTATAAATAATACCCTTAGGACAAATCAGTAATAAAAAAATTATATATTAAAAGCATAAAATAAAAAAAACAGGAATAAATTCAATGCGCCCCAATATAAAACATAATTCCTTACCAGAGGGATAAAATTATGATAAACCAAATAAGAACTTTATTATAGCCAAAAATAGCAAGAAAAAGATATAGGCAGACAAGTAATTAATATAGGAGGAACCAGTCTTGTGCTGTGCACGTTTCATCAGCTGCATTCTTCATCCTATAAAAGAACTTGGCAATCATATAATGGACTTGAACATTTTTGTTGCTTAAACAAATTAATAATTAGCTAACTAAATGATTACTAAAAATAGATAATGACATGAAAAAATAGCAAACACAGAAAGTATTGTGGCAATATAAAATCTATATTTTATATAGATTTTGTATGCCACAAACCCCATCCCTTTCAAGATCTCTCTCTCCCTCTCCCTCCCTCCCTCTCTCTCTCCCTTTCTTGAGTGGGGTGTCACTGCATTCTACAATGTACCTCACATTTGTGGAACATCTTTCACTTTCTCAGCTTACCAAATGGTATTGTCTGAATACCAATGTAATACAAGTTCATGTCTTCAACCAACACAACATCACAAAGAAATCTATGTACAGTATTTGTCCATAAACAAAATAAACATATAATGCAATTTGTATGATTCAAATTACTATGGTTTGTAAATCATGATGAATGGCTCAGCAGTTTGTTCAAAACCTATCAACTGTGATTTATTCACTATACCACGTTTAAATAAGCCCGTTATAAAGTTATGTGAACCAGATCAGCATAATTGCAGAAATGCACATTTGCTTATTTAGTTATACATAGTATGGCGATTTGCTCAACTCTGATACCTAGACCAGTCAGTTTCTAGGGTGAAGAAATTAAATGATTGTTACTAAAATATAGAAGTCATATCATTTATAAGATATCAATAGTACAAGTAAATTTTCCAATGCAAATAGATTTTTAAAAACCAAGAAGGATTTTGTATCAATGGCCCAAATGTCTATCAGTCAGTAGAATAAAAAGTGTTGGTGGATTTGTCTTCTCTCTCCCCGCCTCTCCTTCAGACACAAAGAAGCAGAAAGAGAACCAGAACTGGAAAGAGAGAATAGGAAAAAGACCAATGAAGCTGGATTTATAGAACACTTTTAAGAGAAGGGGAGCATTTTTTTAAAAAATGAGAAGGAGTGGCTGTACAACTTTTTTCCTGAATCATGTTTTCTGTCCAATGTAAGACTGCTCACAATTTAACACTGCTATCAGTTTAAGTGACTAATGGTGGAATTTAACATATTTCAGAAATATCTTTTACTTTAATTTTTTAAAATTCTTAACTTTGCAAATCTATGGATACATAACCCACTGAACTTAGTCACTCTTGAAAATAGAACTGCATTGTTAACATAGTTTTAAAAAAATCTTAAATGCATGGTCCAGTTACAGTTGATGTACAGTTTAAATTATGTGTTTCGAATATGGGAGATTTAAATGTACATTTGACTCTATCTGAAAATCAATCAGACTTTAAAATCCCATTGGTCATTGACTCTTTAATTAACATTCTCATCTTCCTGGCTATTGCTGAAACTGTTGTCATTCAGCCCTTGCTGGAAACTTTATCAATTAGTTAATCAACCAGAAAGCAATCTTGATTAAAAAACTTTATCATCTGAAACTTAAACAAAGAAAAGTAATACAGAGCTGATTTCAGCTAAACTTCATGGATTTAAAAGGGTTTAGAAAATACTAAGTAACACTTTAGGAAACTGAAAACTATAGACACTAATTTGTTCTAGGGAGGACAGTTCAGACATGTAGATACATATGAAATATTGTTCTGACACCCCCCGTCTTATACCAAAGCACGCTGAGAAAAGATACTTCCAGGATTTATTAAAACTCAAAATTTTTCAACATTTGACAGAAAAAAATAGGAAAAAGGGTTGCCTTCACAAATTGAACTAAAAGCATCCTAATTATATATAACTCTTTCACCCAGGAGCCCAAGAAGTGTAGCATTTTCAAGTCTTATCAATGTTATTAAGTAAGATACTGAATATGAGTCATTCAATTTGTCTGGTTTCCTGCTAGGTTGCTAGTCTCTCATTAAAATGATTCACTGGTGCCACCTACAGAACAATAATAGTATATATATATGGACTAAAATCACTAAAGATATATCGGGATGTTTAGGGATCTATACAGATCATCGCTAATTTAGCTATGTAGATATGTGAAGATTGGTCCTTCCTCAATAAGCAATTATTTTGATGTAGAATCTGTGAGAGGATAATTATAAGAAGCCACTTCTCAGCAATGAAGAGAAAGGTTTCCGTATTCAGCCATGTCTGACTCTAGGATGCAGAGCTCATCTCTGTTTCTTGGTCTTGGAATCCAGTGTTGTCCGAAGACATTTTTTGTTATCATATGGCCAGCATGGCTATATGTCAAAGGTGCATGGAACACTGCTATCTTCCCATCAAACTGGTTCCTATTAATCTTGCATTTGCATGCTTTCAAACTGCTACCTAGTGACTAATTATAAAACCATCATCATCTTCATAATCCTGAATCAAACTATTGCAGAACAAAGACCTCTCCATTATTTTATTTTATTTCCTCTATAAAAACTGTTTTTTTCTTTCTTATCTTAGTATATTCAGTGCAAATCAAAATGCACTATTATTTAAGCCATAAAGTAAAGATTGCCCCCTTCTGGGCAACTGTAAAACAACTGCTGTAGCCTCAGACCATGAAATCTCCTTCTCTGTATTATTTTTAAAAACCCAGCTTTCAAATGACGATTTTTAAATTGTAACTAGTCTTTTATAATTGAGTAAAGTTAATGTGTTTTGTAGTTTACAATCCAAAGATAATAGTTTTATATATCATTTTTCTTTTAAGTTTAAGAGGAAATGCAGCGTTCCAAAAAGGGGAGAATGAACAGAGGCACATGGACTACATGTAGCCCTGCTTCCTAAGTTTCTCCAAGATTGGGCTCCTGAAATTTGAAGAAAGAAAATGGGAATGTGATTTTTGCTCCTTTCTCATAAATTAACCAGTATGTTAAATGTCTAAAAGGGCTAACACATTTGAACTATGGTGCTGGAGAAGACTCCTGCGAGTCCCTTGGATTGCAAGATGATCAAACCGGTCAGTCTTAGATGAGATCAACCCTGACTGCTCTTTAGAAGGCCAGATCCTCAAGTTGAAAGTTAAATAATTTGGCGACCTAATGAGAAAGAAGAACTCACTGGAGAGGAACCTAATGCTGGGAAAGATTGAGGGCAAAAGAAGAATGGAATAACAGAGAATGATGTGGCTGGATGTGTTGCACGCCTTCGAATCCACTGCATCTGCTATAGGTGCGAGGGTGCTGCTTGCCAAAGGTACAATTGGGGAGATCAAATCAGAGGCAAGTTTTGGGTTTAACCATTTTAAATTTTAATGTGTCCTTCTTAGATCCTTGCAGTGGGAGTACACTGTGGGAAGGAGGGGGCTGAAACCTTTGGGGTGTCCCGTGGGAAAGGTATCCCCTTGTGACTAGTTGGTGTAGGTTGACCCAAGTCAGAATAAGCAGGGTCCGTTATGATAAAGACATGTGCCTCTTTGATTAGTTCGCCCTTGGAATTTCCAGCCTTGCGTTGGTAGAGGCCAGTTTCCCTGGGGGCAGTCACCCAGACCATCAGAGTGCTTGATTTGGTGATGGTGTCTGTAGTAATGGTCATCCTCGGGGCCCAGGAACTGGTGAGCCTCTGTCCTGCTTTAAACCAATGGATATACCATCTCCTTCCTATGATACCTTCAATGTGGCAAGTAAGAGTCACGTGCGATGGGGCTTTGACCTGTACTATGGTGGGTTCCAGTTCTAAGGTGAAGGTGGGGGTGGAGCGCCTATCTCGCGTCCTCCCCTCTACCTGGAATTGGTTTGTTTATGGGCCTCTGACGGTGGCACATAATGGTGGAATTATACCTGTCGTGTGGGGCCCAACTTGAGATGTTGGGTTCCATCCGACACTGCCAGTATTTTATCCCTTCCTGTTCACATGGGGAAAGGCCTCCCTCCTTGTGACAGTCCGTACACCAATGATCACTATAGACGAAGTGAGACCCCTGAGTCCCCTCATAGAAGCAATCGCTACATGGGGGGAAAGGACCTGGCCCCATTACCTCAAATGCGGGCAACGGTTTGGCCTCATTCCCCCTTTGCCACGAAGGAGGGGTAGGAGAGGGGGTAGTCAAAATCACAGTCTTCTGGAAAGCCCCATTCCACCTCAGCCTCCTCCTGTGGTTTAGCCAAGAGAACCTGATATAGATAAAGAGAACGACCATTGGTCTTACCTGAAGGGTCCTTCTCTGCACACTGCGGGAGAGTCCAAGCTGTGGGTTATTTCAGTCTGGTTGCCCTGAAACTGAGGAAAAGACTTTTCCTTGGCCACGCCTCCAGGCGTGCCTAATCCCCAGAAATTTGAGACACTTTGGCCGTGGAGATGCAGCTGAAGACGACCGTAGAATGGAGCCATGATGACACGACGATCCGTAACCCCGGACAGACCAGGGTAGGTTGGACTCTCCCGCAGTGTGCAGAGAAGGACCCTTCAGGTAAGACCAATGGTCGTTCTCTGCACACTGCTTAGAGAGTCCAAGCTGTGGGACATATCCAAGTTAATGTCCATCTGGGCGGGCAGAATCAGAGTCACGGGGTATGACAGAAGAAGTCACTGCCTGCAGCACCCGCCTGCCAAAGGTCGCCTCAGCCAAAGCAAACATGTCTAGCTTATAGTGTCTAATGAACAGAGACGGTGTAGACCACGCGGCTGCCCTGCAGATCTCCTCAATCAGAGCTTGCGTAGCCCAAGCTGCAGAAGTTGCCGCACTGTGTGTCGAGTGAGCCATTATTCGAAGGGGCACCGCTCTCGACTGTAGTTCGAACGCAGATGCGATACAGACTCTGAGCCATCTGCCAATCATGGACGAAGAGACCTTCTTTCCCAGCGATCCGGGCTGGAAGGATATAAATAGAGCCTTGGACTTCCGGAAATCAGAGGTGCGATGGATGTAGATTTTCAGTGCCCGTCACAAGTCAAGTTAGTGCCACTTGCGCTAGCTCGGATGGGAAGGATGCGGGCAAAAATTCGGCAACACAACCTCCTGCGCCCTGTGGTACCAGGAGTTGACCTTGGTGAGAAAGGTCGGATCAAGCCGCAAAACGACCCTGTCGGAATGGACGACGCATAAGTCCTGGCACATAGACAGAGCCGCCAGCTCCGAGATCCGATGGGCGGAGGTGATGGCGATAAGAAAGGAAGTCTTTAGTGAAAGGTGCTTGAGAGAGGCTGTTTGGAGCGGCTCAAAAGGTGGCCCCATGAGGGCCTGTAACACCACAGAAAGTTGCCATGTCGGGTAACGGTGGACCGTGGGAGGCCAAATGTTAGAGGCGCCCTTGAGGAAGCAGCGCACTCTGGGAACCTTGTTGAGGGGAAGAGAAGGGTCGCTGGCCCAAACGGTAGACAAAGCCACCACCTGGCGACGAAGCGTGGCCGGAGCGAGACCCCTCCCAAGGCCCCACTGTAGAAAGTCCAGCACCCTTGCCACTGGAGCAGTGACAGGGTCGAGTCCTGAGTCCTCACACCACTGGGCAAAGGTAGCCCAAGTGGAATCATAGATCCTAGTTGTCGATGGACGCCGAGCTGCTTGAATGGTGTGGACGACATCGTCTGACAGACCTCAGCCCTTAGCAGGTCCCCCTCAAGTGCCAAACTGCCAGCTGCAGCCACTGGGGCTCTGGATGGACAATGGCCCCTTGGCTGAGGGAGACCTGTTCCAGGGGAATCCGCCACGGCAGGGACACCGACAGGCTGACTAAGTTGGCGAACCACGACCTCCGGGGCCAATGGGGCGCCACGAGCAGCACTTCCGCCCCCCCCCTCTATGATCTTGATTAGAAGACGGGGAAGGAGTGGCAGAGGAGGAAACGCATAGAGGAGGCCGCAAGGCCAGCTGCAGCGAAGAGCGTCCGTTCCTTCCCCTCCCGGAGAATGGAAGCGGGAGAAGAAGCACGGAAGGTGCGTGTTGGCTTTCGTCGCAAACAGGTCTACCAGCGGAAGACCAAACCTGCGGGACAGTTGTCAAAACAGAGCAGGATCCAGCTGCCATTCCGTGGAGTCGATGGTGGTCCCGCTCAGCCAGTCCGCCTGGGTGTTGTCCACGCCGGAGATGTGGTCGGAGCGGATCGATTCCAGGTGCCGCTCCGCCCAGAGTCCCAAGGCTTCCGCCTCCGCCATCAGTCTTTTGGACTTGGTACCGCCCTGGCGGTTAATGTGCGCCTTCGTGGCGACGTTGTCCGTCATCAAGAGGACATGACGGTGACGTATGTGACGGTGAAAATGGCGGAGGGCCAACCTCGCAGCTCCAGAAGGTTGATGCTGTAATGCGACTCTGCCGGGGACCACCTGCCTTGGACCACGAGATGATCCATGTGTGCTCCCCAACCTGCGAGACTGGCGGTGGTGATGACCAGTCAGTCGGGCTCCTTGAATAGGTGTCCCTTGGTCAGAGCTGGAGATGTCCACCACCGGAGGGACCTCTTGACTGACTGAGGTACTGGAATCAGTCTTGGTGAGTTGCTCCTGTTGGCCCTCTGATAGGTAGGAGCAGCCACTGCAGGGCTCTGGAGTGGAGACGTGCCCAACGGACGATCGACAGACAGGAGATCATCTTCCCCAACAGCTGTGAGAGGAGGACAATCGGAACCTGCCTTGCTTGCTGAGTTATGGACCTGAGGGCCTCTAACATGTCTTGGGAGGAACACCCTGCAGGACATGGTGTCTATCACCGCCCCCAAGTGGTTGATCTTGGTGGTGGGGGTAAGGTGACTTTTTTCGAGATTCAGGGAGAACCCGTGATGCCTGAGAGTCCTCATGGTTATCCGGAGATCCCGCAAGGCCTGCCGCCTGGACGACGACTGGATGATGATGTCGTCCAGGTAGCATTGGAGCCTTATGGGCCTGCGGCGGAGATGGGCCGCCACTACCGCCAGAATCTTGGTGAAAGTCCTGGGGGCTGAGGACAGGCCGAATGGAAGGGCCCTGTACTGGAAGTGGTGGCCTGCATAAAAGAAGCGCAGGAACTTCCGATGTCGGGGGTGAATGGGGATGTGTAAGTAAGCCTCCCGCAGATCTATGGAGGTGAGGAGGTCTCCCTGGCGGATCCCCGCCAATATGGACTGAAGGGACTGCATCTTGAACCTCCGATAGGCAATATGCCTGTTGAGGTTCTTGAGGTCCAAGATGGCTCTCCACCCCCCCGAGTTCTTTGGGACCAGGAAAAGAATGGAGTAAAACCCGCTCCCTTCCTGGTCCGGGGGCACCTGCTCGATGGCATTGATCTCCAGGAAGTGGAGAACCTCCTGGTTCATCTGCTCCTTCTTGATGGGACACGAGGGAGTAGGGCACCTGATGGCATTGATCTCCAGAAAGTGGAGAACCTCCTGGTTCATCTGCTCCCTCTTGATGGGACACGAGGGAGTAGGGCACCTGATGAAGTTCCTGAGAGGGGGGGACAGGAATTCTAGGGACAGACCCTCCCGAACTACCTGCAAGACCCAGGCATCATGAGCCGTCTGGGCCCAGTGGAAGGTGAACAGCTGTAGTCGACCCCCGATTGGTGATGAACTTGGGGAGTCACTTGGACTTCCAGAAGGGCCTCTTGGAGGCGCCTCCGCGATTGAATTTGCGGAAGCCAAACTGCTGCCTACCACGGTCTTGAAAGGAAGACCTGTCCTGAGCCCTCTCCCCCGCTGCCCAGCTGCTCTGTTAGAGGGGTAAGAGGAGGAAGATGTGGATGGCTCAGAGGAGCAAAAGGACTGCCGCCTCATATAGGGCGTGGACTTGCGGTCCTGTTTTTTAGACGTAGAGGGAAGGACCTTCCTCTTATCCTTCGATTCAATGAGGAAAGAGTCCAACACCTCACTAAACCCCTTGAAGGGGGCAGAAGCCAATTTCCATTTGTGCTTCTGGTCTGCTTGCCAATGTCGGAGCCAGAGCAGACGGTGGGAGGTGACATTCGTGGCTAGAGCCCTAGAGGCGAATTTGGTGGCATTGAGGGCCGCGTCAGCAGCGTATTGCGACGCTGCGATGAGTTTAGTCACATCCTGATGAAGCCGGGCGTCCCCTGCGGGAATCTTATGTAATATGTTACGTGACCAGATTACAGCGGCCCTACTGAAGGAAGCGGAAGACGAGGCCCTAATGGCCCACACCGCTGCTAAGTGAGTCTTATAACAGACTTTCTCGGCCTTCCTGTCCTTCACCTTAAGGCCTTCAGACAGGTCCGCAGGCAGGGAAGCATTAGAAGTAAGGGCCGTGATGGGAGGATCTACGGCCGGGAGAGCCAAAAGGTCTTCCAAGACAGGCTCCATTGTGTACAATTTCTTGTCCACCCCGCTGGGAGGGGACAAGGTGGCTGGCTGAACCCACTGACGCTGAATAAGGTCCAGAAACAAACCTGGAACCGGAACCAACTCTTGCTGGGAAGTTGGGGCGTCAAACATGACTTGCATTCTGGTTTACTGGGGCCGAATCAGCTTGCGGTTGAGTGGGTTTAGGCTTAATGCCTACCATGGTAGTATTTTTTTTTTTTAGTATTTTAGTATTTTATTAGGATTTATAGGCCGCCCTTTTCCCTAAGGGGACTCAGGGTGGCTTACAATCATTAGGGAGGGGGTGCAATTCAAAATAAACAATATGTGAGCAAAATAAAGTAATAAAAACACAACTTGCATTCAACATTCAACACTCAGGTGGGGCAAATTAGAGGCTTATCCCCAGGCCTGTTGGGATAGCCAGGTCTTGAGGGCTGCGCGGAAGGCCTGGACGGTGGTGAGGGTGCGTATCTCGACGGGGAGATCGTTCCACAGGGTCGGAGCTGCAACAGAAAAGGCTCTCCTCCATGTAGTCGCCAGTCGACATTGACTGGCGGATGGAATTCGGAGGAGGCCCAGTCTGTGCGATCTTATCGGTCGAAGGGAGGTAATCGGCAGAAGGCGGTCTCTCAAGTACTCAGATCCACTACCATGAAGAGCTTTAAAGATGGTCAACAGCACCCTGAAGCGCACCCGGAGATCAACAGGTAGCCAGTGCAGCTCGCGGAGGATGGGTGTTATGTGGGCGAACCGCGGTGCGCCCACTATCACTCGCGCGGCTGCATTCTGAACTAACTGCAGTCGCCGGATGCACTTCAGGGGCAGCCCCATGTAGAGCACATTGCAGTATTCCAGCCTAGAGATCACAAGGGCTCGAGTGACTGTTGTGAGAGCCTCCCGATTCAGGTAGGGTCGTAACTGGCGGACCAGGCGAACCTGGGCAAATGCCCCCCTGGTCACAGCCGACAGATGATGGTCGAGAGTCAACTGTGGATCCAGGAGGACTCCTAAGTTACGAACCCTATCTGAGGGGTATAAAATTTGACCTCCCAGCCTGATAGATGGAACATTAGCCAAATTGTTGGGAGGGAAACACAACAGCCACTCGGTCTTGTCCGGGTTGAGTACCAGTTTGTTAGCGCTCATCCAGTTCTTAACGGCCTCAAGACCCTGGTTCATCACGTCCACCACTTCATTGAGTTGGCACGGGGCGGACAGATACAATTGCGTATCGTCCGCATATTGATGGTATTTTATCCAGTGCCTCCGAATGATCTCGCCCAGCGGTTTCATGTATATGTTAAATAGTAGGGGGGATAAGACCGAACCCTGCGGCACCCCATATTTTAGGAGCCTCAGGGACGATCTCTGCCCCCCGACCAACACCGACTGCGACCTGTCCGAGAGGTAGGAGGAGAACCACTGCAAAACAGTGCCTCCCACCCCCACCTCCCGCAGTCGTCGCAGAAGGATACCATGGTCGATGGTATCGAAAGCCGCCGAGAGGTCAAGGAGAACCAGGATGGACGCATGGCCTCCATCTCTGGCCCTCCAGAGATCATCGGTCAATGCGACCAAAGTGGTTTCTGTGCTGTAACCGGGTCTGAAGCCGGACTGGAAGGGGTCAAGGTAGCTAGCTTCCTCCAAGGCCCGTTGAAGCTGGAAGGCCACCACCTTCTCAACAACCTTCCCAACAAAGGGAAGGTTGGAGACAGGACGGTAGTTATTTAAAATGGCTGGATCCAAGGATGGTTTCTTCAGGAGGGGTCTCACCACCGCCGTTTTAAGTGCGGCGGGGAAGTGCCCCTCCCGAAGGGAGGCGGTTACGACCGCCTGGATCCAGCCACGTGTCACTTCACTGCTGTTGGCAACCAGCCAGGAGGGACACGGGTCCAGAATACAGGTGGAGGCACTCACAGCTCGAATGGCCTTGTCCACATCCCCAGAGGCAACATCCTGAAACTCAACCCAGAGAAGGTTTGCCAAGTGATCCTCTTGTGTCCCGGCTGGATCTGCAGCGGTGGAGTCCAAGTCCGACCGAAACCGAGCAACTTTGTCCGCTAAGAATTGGGCATAATCCTCAGCTCTACCCTGCAAGGGTTCCCCCGTATCCCTCCTATTTAGGAGGGAACGGGTTATCCTAAACAGGGCGGCTGGGCGGGACTCAGCGGACGCAACCAAGGTGGCAATATGAGATCTTTTTGCTGCCCTAAGTGCCCTGATGTACTCCTTGGTGCAAGTTGTTAGGAGTGCTCGGTTCGACTCGGACTTATCGGACCTCCACAAGTGCTCTAGGCGTCTCCTCCGGCGCTTCTTCTCCCGGAGCTCCTCGGTGAACCAAGGAGGTCTCCGGGATCCGCTGACCCGGAGGGGCCGTAGTGGCACAATCCGGTCAAGAGACTCCGATGCCGCCGAGTACCAGGCAGCAGCCAGAGTCTCCACTGAACTGTGGGCGAGGGTATCAGGAATAACCCCAAGCTCCGTCTGGAACCTCAAAGGGTCCATCAGTCGCCTGGGGCGGAACCACCTGGTCGGTTCCTCCTCCCTACGGTGGGGGTTTGGCCTCCGGAAGTCAAGCCTCAGTAGGCAGTGGTCTGACCACGACAGGGGTATGGTCCCATTACCCCTCAGACCAAGATCACACATCCACTGCTCCGAGAGAAATACGAGGTCGAGCATGTGACCCGCTGAGTGGGTTGGGCCCCGAATTACCTGGGTCAAGCCCATGGCTGTCATGGAAGCCATGAACTCCTGCGCCCCATCAGAGTGTTCACCGAGCGATGGCAAATTGAAGTCCCCCAGAACCATAAGCCTGGGGAACTCAATTGCCAGCTCGGCTACTGACTCGAGGAGCGAGGGGAGGGCTGCTGCAACGCAGTTGGGAGGCAGGTACGTTAGCAGCAGACCCACTTGACCCTTGAGGTCCAACTTCACCAGCAGAGTCTCACACCCGACAAGTTCTGGAGCAGGGACCCTACGAGGTACTAGAGACTCCCGGATAACAATAGCCACACCGCCACCCCTTCCCTGGGCTCTCGGCTGATGAAGCACCTGAAATCCTTCTGGGCACATCTCTACAAGGGGGACTCCTCCTTCTGTGCCCAGCCAGGTCTCAGTAATACATGCCAGGTCTGCCCTCTCGTCAGAAATAAAGTCCCAGACGAGGGGAGCCTTGTGAACAACAGACCTGGCATTTAGCAACAGCAGCCTGAGACCAGGGTCCTGATTACCCGCGCCATCTGGCCTTGGAGTGGGACTCATAGGGCCGGAAGGAGGGATCTCTGTAATATAGCGAACCCTCCTTCCCCGGTAATGGCCAGCCCTAAAGTCCCTGCCGTATCTGCCTCTCCCTGTAGTGACCATAATGCTCCGACCCACTCCCGTAGCAGTATCCCCCCCAACCACCTCAATGGCCCCCGCATTCCCCAGCAGGCCCTCCGAGTCATACATATTCATTCACTCACCCAAACAATCCCCACGTAATACTGTATATACTCGAGTATAAGCCTAGTTTTTCAGCCCACTTTTTGGGCTGAAAAAAGCCGCCTCGGCTTATACTCGAGTCAGTGAAAAATTTGCCCGAAATGGAGGAGAAAAAGGGGCGGGGCCATGCCGCTGGGTGACACTCGTGAATGGCCCAGTGCCCCTGTGAGTTTCCCCTCCCTCTGTGTCAGTTTGCCGCGCAGCGCGCACCGCACCATCCCCCCTCCTCACGTTCTAATGTAATGCAGGGCTGTCTTACGATTCCCCTTCCTCCCCCTCCTGCCGCTCTGCAACGATGTCCCACCTCCTCCTTGTTATGGCAAGCAGCCACATAGCGATGTCCCACCTCCTCTGGTACAGTGATCCAATGATAGGAATCACTGTGCCGTGTGTCATAGGAGGCGGGACATCGCTCCCGCGGCTGCACGGGACATCATCATCACAGCGGGACATCAGCATCATGAGGTGAGTGAAGTATTTCATTGAATACACCGCTAGTTTACTGTTTTTCTTTGAAATAAATATTCAAAAACATTATTGGTATCTATTTTTATTTTTGAAATTTACCGGTAGCTGCTGCATTTCCCACCCTAGGCTTATACTCGAGTCAATAACTTTTCCAGTTTTTTGTGGTAAAATTAGGTGCCTCGGCTTATATTCGGATCGGCCTATACTCGAGTATATACGGTAGTTAAAAACAAAACAAAAATACAGCAATAATTACAATAAAAGTGGGAACATTCACTCAAACAGGCATAACACAAACATATCCCATACTAAGACAGAAAGAAGAAGAGAGAAGAAAAAAAGAAGAATTTGTTAAAAGAATAAAAAAATGATGCGCAGCTCTTAAATTAGGATTGGATTGCGAGTTCAAAGAGTTCAAGGGGGGCCAAATGGCCTTCATCAGGTGGTTCTGCAGCTAACAATGATGACGTAGGGACAAAGCCTGAGTCACGGGGGAGCAGGCGTCCACGAGAGTTATAATAGAAGTGGTCGCAGTTCAGTAAGGGAGTTCAGTAAGAACGTACAGTGCCATCATCTGTCTGCCCGCAACACAGTCCCAGTGTTGAGAACCATTACCACTTCTGTGTATAGGACGGCTAAGGCTGTCTGGAAAACACAGGCCCAGAGATGGATGCTAACAAAAACATTCTTGTTAGCAATACGTAAGTCTTCCTATTAATTAGCGCGCCTTTCTGTACCAGCATCTATCTAGCAGTTAGCATTTCAAAGGCAGGAATGCGAGCTGCTCACTTTCCTCCACTCCCCCCTCCCTATTCCTTATCTCTCTTCTTCTGCCCAGGGAAGAAGCAGCCCCCCTTTTCACTCATCTCTTCTTTTGCCCAGAGACGAAGCTTTTTGCCACGCAGCATTATTGGATTATTTAGTCATGTGCCTGTTGATGTAATTTTGTATACACCTTTCCTTTGTTTGGGACTAATAAAAAAGCCTCCCGGGCATTGCTCGGGGCCAAAAGCTTATCACAAGAAGGATTTGTCCGGTGTCCTTTCTTCTCATTCGGCTACAAGCATGAGCGGCCCATCAGAAGCGTGTAAAAGCCGCAACTGGTGACCCCCGACGTGATCTTGCTGATCAAGCACGTCGCTGCATCCGTCCCAATTTGGAGTCCTCTTGCTCACCGGCGAAGGAACGCCTCTTGCATACCAGGACCGGCCGTCGCAGACGGAGCATCCTCCCAGACTCGTGAGTAATGGGGGCAGAATTCTCTAAGCCTCGGGTTGCACACCTTTTCGAACTTAGAGAATTGTCCAAATCCTCAATATTAATCTTAAAAAACAATGGGAACTTTCTCCCCATCCCTTCAAAAAAAGATCTTACTAATTTTCTCAGGTACATTTATCAAATTTGTCCCACCTATCCTGAGAAGGGCTCAATTCGAACAACCATTTGGGCAAAATTAGGGAAGTATTTTCTCCAGCCCCCAAGGGCACCAGCGAAAATACTCTCCACTTGGCAGATCGTCATGGAATGCTTAAAAGTTCATGAAAAGGCCATGATGGGGGGACTGGACCCCCCCCCTGCCATATTTGGAAACCTCTTCACTAAATTCACACTTTGAATCCAAGGCTTTCTCTTCCCTTATATGCATGCCTTTGTCACCCTCAGCCTTTGAAGCTCCTCGGCATTACATCCCTTTAGAGGAAGCTTCTGCCTGCTTTCCAACCTGACTCATAGTCGGGAAACTAAGCCAGCCTCACAAAATAGGCTGCTTCTTATCTTCCTTCTTATTTCAATCTCTTGGCAAGTGAATCTATAGATGCTCCAATGCCTGGCTCTTCTTACTTTCTTCCGGTCATCCTGGCTAACTCTCTTCCATTACCCGCTACGATGCCTCTCTTAGTCTTTCCTCATCGTGAGTTCATGTCTCAAGGAGTTCTTGCTACTCCCTTTCTTACTGACTCTTCTGATTTCTCTTCTGTTGCTTTGATGATATTTTCATGCCTGAGCACCTGAATCTTTTTCACAGATGCTTCAAACAGCAATTGATTTATAGGATCTGAATTGGAATGGAGAAGAATGCTTTTGTGCATGCATGAGTGTGTTTGTGTGTGTGTGTTTGTTTGAGGGAGCAAGGGCTCCAGTAAGGAAACTAGGAAAGTAGATAAATTATGGGGACAAGTTGGGCAGTAGAGAGTAACAGAGAAAGTGACTGAAGAATGGAAAAGAGAGTGAAGAGAAAGTGATAAAAGAGTGGGAGAGAGGAAGAAAGAAAAAAGAGTGACAGAGACTGAAAGAGACAAAGACAAAGAGATGAGAGAGACAGAGAGAGAAGAGAGAAAGAGGAAAGAGATATCCCACAGCCCTTACATTACCCCAGTGTTTGTTATAAAAAAGAAATCTGGTAAATCTCATGATCATTGATTTAAAAGATGCCTTTTTTTCTATACCACTCCATGAAAAAGATCGCAAACTGTTTGCTTTTACTGTCCCAGAATTTAACAACTCCAAACCTGCTTCTCGCTTTCAATGGACAGTCCTGCCTCAGGGAATGCTCAACAGCCCCACCATGTGTCAATATTTTGTAGACAAAACTTTGCAGCCGTATCGGACGGCACATCCTCACTTTTTAATTTACCACTATATGGATGACATCTTGGTAGCAGCATGTGGGCCCCCAGGCACGGTTTTAGCAACATTACCTTTTTTGACTAATCTTCTCCATAAAAATGGCCTGCACATAGCTCCAGAAAAGGTTCAAACAGCACAACCTTTTTCGTATCTGGGTCATAAGCTTTTGGCCTCTCATGCTGCACCTGCAATGCCAAAATTGGACTTGCCACACACTCCCACATTAGTACAGTTACAGCAATATTTGGGCTCCATTAATTGGGCACGCCCATATATGGGGCTCACAACCCCTCAATTGGCTCCGTTGTTTTCTGCATTAACAATGGGCAAAAACCCTGCAGATGTTATTAAATTAGATGAAACACATCAGCAAGTTTTAAAAGAGGTAAATGAGGCCCTTTCTCAAATTTGGGTGGATCGTTTTCAGGATAACACTCCCTTAGCTTTCATTATATGTAACACTCTTGGGCTCCCAACAGGAGCCGTGGTACAAAAAACTTCAAAATTATTAATTATTGAATGGGTACATTTGTCTCACACCCCCAAAATCCACAATTTCTCAGAAACCTGCACTTTTTGCAGCTCTAATTACAAAAGCCCGTGTCAGAACAAAATTGTTGGCAGGAATTGAACCTTCCACGATTTTTGTCCCTTGTTCTTTATCAACTTGGGAGACCTTATTTGCTAATTCGGAAAACCTTCAATTTGCACTCGCTGACTGGCCAGGTGAGATTTCTTGCCATGCACCCCCTGACCCAAGATTGGCTCTTTTGAAAACTGTTCCCTTGCAATGGCACACTCCATATCCCCCCCTCCCGCTTCCTCAGGCCATGACTATTTTTGCTGACGGAAGCAAAACCTATGGTGCTTGTGCCTGGCAGGAGAATGGTCAGTGGTGCACAAAAATCACCCCCCCCCCCGCAGACTTCTGCTCAGCGTGCGGAGCTTGCTGCCTCTATTTTGGCTTTTTCAACTTTTCCAAATACACCCTTTAACTTGATTTTGGATAGCCTCTATGTAACTCAGATTGTGAAATCAATTTATGAGGCCTATCTTTCTCCCTCATTGGAACCACAATTACTCTCGCTCTTTTTATCTTTGCAGAAGTTAATTTCTGCCCGCACCCACTTTTTTCATGTTTCCCACATTCGAAGCCATCAGCCGTTCCCTGGGCCTCTCCAGGAAGGCAATGATGTGGCCGACACTGCGGCAGCGGCTGCTGCCAACTCTTCTTCTCTTTTAACTTTGACAGCTCCCACGCCATGGGAGAGTCATTCTTACTTTCATCAGAACAAGAAAGCGCTCATGAAACAATTTGGCATTACTGCAAATGAGGCTTCTGCTATTATTCAGCAGTGCCCTTCTTGTAGCCAGCATGCAAACTCTCTCCCTATGGGGGTAAACCCCAGGGGGACAGAGTGTTGCCAAATTTGGCAAATGGATATTACCCAATATTTTTCATTTGCCCCTTGGAAATATTTACATGTTTCCATTGACACGTATTCAGGCTACATTATGGCATCCCCCCAAAGGGGCGAAGCCACCAAACATGTTATTAATCATTGTATTCGGACCTTTGCATCGCTGGGACGCCCAAAAGAATTGAAAACAGACAATGGCCCTTCTTACACAAGTGCAGCCTTCGCTGCCTTTTGTAACCAATGGGGCATTGTACATAAATTTGGCATTCCTTATAACAGCCAGGGTCAGGCGTTGGCTGAGCGCGCCAACCAGACATTAAAACATGCCCTGGACAGATATATTGGCAATAGGGGAAAAATGCCCCCTGGCCTCCCAGCAGTGCAAGACACGCTTAACCTCTGCCTTTATACCCTGAATTTTTTAAATCTTACCGGCAGCCCACCATCCTCAGCAGCGACTCGTCATTTTGCAGCTCCACCTACTGCAGACACCCCCCGTCCACCTGTCTACTATCGCTGCCTGCCTGACCTGACGTGGCGAGGACCTGCTGACCTGATCACTTGGGGACGGGGCTACGCTGCCATTCAACTAAAAGACAAGGTGCTCTGGGTGCCAGGAAGACACGTAAGACCTTTTCTTCCTAAATCACCACCACACACTTCCAGGGATGGCGATCGTCCGTCAGTCCCCAAATGAGGTACAGCTTGTGGAGGTTGCCTCCTGGCCTGACCTGGGAAACAGGCCTGGACACCCTCCACCATATGAGACCACAGAGGCTGTTTCCTGCCCCGACCAGGAAAACGGGGAAGGACACCCTCCACCGTATTCGCCACCAGAAGGATGTCCCTTATTTCGAAGAAGACCTCCAGGTTATCCCCTGTCGCGGTGGCAGGAGAGTATGAAACCTTTCAGTTTTAGAACTTTCTCATATCATTATGTTATTTTTTCACTGTGTGGCATAGTTTTAGTATTGCTTGCATTTTTAATACGCTGTGAAATTTCCCATCGTGCCTCTTACAAGTTACAGGAACCATTACATGTGCCTACTAGATCTCTCACACACAGGGTGAAAAGATCAGCTGCTTCTCACGGTCTGCACACTCGAATGACATACAACCTGTGGATGCGTTTGGCAGAACAGGCAAACGTATCCAATTTTTGCCTAAGCGAAGCTGTGGACCTGAACATGTCATTAGGGAATTGTTTAATACCAATTTGCACACCTCTTTCTGTTATTTTAAAAGACACCCAGCTAGCAATGTTTAAAAAAAGAGAGGAAGTTAATTACGGTGACTCTATGGTGTGGGGCCTTGTCACAAGACGGCTCCCAGCTGATGCCATGTCTCTCACCACACCCTTTGTAGCTAGTGGACCCAACGTTACATGTGCACGCATTCAAAATTGTACTGCTTCTCTCACACAATCCTGTATGCCCACGGGAATCTTTCCTGCCAACTGTTCCACCTACGAGAACATTTCCTACAACTGGGCTCACGTTGTGCTTCCTGCTGGTTGGTTTTTCACATGTGGTCAAAAAACTTTTAATTACATACCTGCTAATCTATCAGATACACGTTGCTGTCTGAGTCGCCTTACTGCGGTTCTACCAACCAAACAGGACCTCACTCCACGACCACAGAGGTCGGTAGTCCTTGATGAAACATGTGACAGCTCAATTAATCTTTTTAACGAGGCTGAATATCTTCCCCTTGCTATCTCTATAGTTGGTGTTCCGGCATTAGCAATGCATAATCACAGGACAGCCCATCGCATTGCCTGTTCCCTTGCAAAAACTATAAACATCACATCTGCAGCCATAGCTGCCTTGAATATGGAACAGGCAGAGATCAGACATGCTGTCTTAGACAATCGTGCTGCCATTGATTTTCTGTTACTGGTACATCATCTAGGCTGTGAATCTGTCAAAAACATGTGTTGTTTTAACCTGTCAGACACCTCTCAATTGGTTAAGCATCAGATCAGTTCCTTAAAGGAGTTGGCTTCCCAGATTCGAGAAGACGTCCTGCCAGCCTGGTGGGATGGTCTGTGGTCCTGGCTACCGGATGGCTCCTGGTTAAGAAGCATTTTTTCCTCCATTGTATGTATTATAGTAGTGCTTGTGTCACTTTGCTGCTGCATTCAATGCCTACCCTCCCTTTTTCAGCTATTCAAAGGCCTTTTTTCCTCAGCTAGGAAGAACATGCTTATCCACGAAACTAAGTCCCTTCTGGATGCTGAGAACGACCATGAGTTGGACAACAATTTGTTTGTAAAGGTGTTTGCTATAACCAGTGATGATGAAGAATCTGCATTTTGATATGTTTGCTTTCCTCCTTCTCATTTTAAAACAAAAATGAGGAGATGTTGAGAACCATTACCACTTCTGTGTATAGGACGGCTAAGGCTGTCTGGAAAACACAGGCCCAGAGATGGATGCTAACAAAAACATTCTTGTTAGCAATACGTAAGTCTTCCTATTAATTAGCGCGCCTTTCTGTACCAGCATCTATCTAGCAGTTAGCATTTCAAAGGCAGGAATGCGAGCTGCTCACTTTCCTCCACTCCCCCCTCCCTATTCCTTATCTCTCTTCTTCTGCCCAGGGAAGAAGCAGCCCCCCTTTTCACTCATCTCTTCTTTTGCCCAGAGACGAAGCTTTTTGCCACGCAGCATTATTGGATTATTTAGTCATGTGCCTGTTGATGTAATTTTGTATACACCTTTCCTTTGTTTGGGACTAATAAAAAAGCCTCCCGGGCATTGCTCGGGGCCAAAAGCTTATCACAAGAAGGATTTGTCCGGTGTCCTTTCTTCTCATTCGGCTACAAGCATGAGCGGCCCATCAGAAGCGTGTAAAAGCCGCATCCCAGAATCTTCTTTCGGGGAGTAAGACCCCCCCAGGGAGTTCCCAGAGGCTTCCCACTAAACATAAGTAGGGTGACAAGATGAAACCGATGTTAAAGTTGTCAGAGGGGGCTACCGCTGTTCGCAAAATAGGACTTACTTCCTCAGCGTCAAATGGCTGAGATAACACGCAAGCCACTGGAGCCACCAAAGCCAATGGGGTCATCAAGATCTGCACAGTCCAAGAATAGTCCCTCTGGTTCTTCGTCCCTGCTACGAGCAAACAAAGCAGAGGGGTGGAGCGGGTGATGGAGCTGCCGGGAAACGCCGTCGCCGCCACCAAGCTGAGGCCCATCTCCTCACCGCCAAACAGCTGAGGCAGTCGGAGCAGTCCGGAGGCCGCCGGAACCACCAGAATCCGCGTGGTCTGCAGTTGCACGGTCCGTACGGTCTGGGAGTGGTCCCGGGAGTGGTCCCGCGGTCCCGGGAGATGTTTCCTCTATATGAGAATGGCCGTTTGGATGTTTGGAAAGATCATCCTGAAGTTTCATTTTCAGATTTTTTTCATGGTACCATTCCAGTGCTTTCCCTGGAGCCTGTCTCACCCAGTGCATATCATAGCTGCTGAAGGTGAATCCAGAGGCTTGGCAAGAGAAATGGAGGGACTCTCCAGGTTTCCTCGCATCCCCTCCAGAGTCCACCAATTGAACATCAGATCTGACACAATAGCTCATGGCACATTCTAACAGCCAGCTTCCAAAACGATCAGATCAGCCCAGCAGCTAACAAACAGAGGTTGTGGTTGTGGTAGTGGCCTTCACCTTGCGAAGGACCGACTTGAACAGGCTAGGCTTGAACAGGTCGGAAAAGGAGGAAGCGTCCGGAGATAGGTCTTCATTTTCGGACAGGCCCTGCTCTATAGGGTCCGTTGCCTCCAAGGCTGAGGCCTCCCTTTTTTGAACAGGGAAGTACATTTTGGAAAAGTACAAAATCAGAAATTAATACAAAAGTTACAAAAACAGAAAAAAAGAAGTTTAAATTTGTACAAACAGTTTTCTACAAATTCATCCTTATAGTATCTTATACCCACGGTTAATTTCCTGTGCCCTTCCTTGTAAAGCATCTTGCCACACAGTTCCAGTAAGATTTGTAATACCTATGAGGAAGTATGAATTTCAGAGTACAGCAAAGTATCAATTTAAAGCCTGTAATATTAATTTATGCCAGAAAGCTAGGGTCTCATAGCCCTCGCTACATGGGGTGATTTTATCTGTTCACCCCTTCCTGCCTCAGATGGAGTCACTGAAGAAGTCGGCGTGAGCTTAAATGGACTCTGGAGGATGGTAGAGGACAGGAAGGGCTGAAAGAACATTGTCCATGGAGTCGTGATAGGACGGACATGACTTCGCAACTAACAACAATAAATTCTTGTTACAGTCTATGTTGAAAACTATGCAAGCATCATAGATAATACTTAGTGAACTTTGCATGTGTTTTACTCCAATCTCCTTTTTATATTGAAAGAAGCATCTAACCTGTTCTGACCCCCCTCTTTGCTCGTTCAGAAATGACAGCCACACACAGCTTGCAAAGGAATGTCTTTATTAGTCCCGGCTCAAGCTGGCTGCAAGCCCAAAATAAACATAGATAAATTCTCTGGCAAAAAGTTAAACAGCAAATGCAAAAACAAACTCTCACAGCAAACCATAAAGCAAATTACTTATCCAAGTGCTTCTTTGAATCATGAACTAGAACAGGAACGAACGAACGAAGTTGACTTCTGCAACTAAGGCATGGCACCATCAGTCTTTTATCCTCAGGAGGAGATCCTTAACGAGCCACAGCTGCCTGTTATCCTCTCCTGTGAGCATCCCGAAACAACTCACAGGAGATTTCTGCTGAGTCACAACATAACCCCATGATGGTGAATCTATGGCACGCGTGCCAGATGTGACACACAAAGCCCTCAGTAAAAGATAATTAGGAAAAGCACCTTTATCTGGTTGACTAACTACCGAAAAAGAAGTTGAATAAAACCCTAATGTTTTCACTGGTTGCAAAAGTGTGCCTATTTCTGGTCCATGGTTTCAAGGTTAGTGTGAGTGCAAGTCAGTTATGGTTTGATCAGGCAACAGTGGCTTAATCTGTCTCTCAAACCAGAATGTCATAAATCTGACTTTTTATTTTTTTAAATCCCAAAGAAGGATTCCCCCCCCCCCTTGCTTATTTCTGATTCATGTAAAAAGTGTCTAAAATCTATAATACTTCACTACCCATGTCTTAGTTGGAAGCTGCAGTCCAATGCGCCTGGAAGGTGAAGCTGGGAATAATGCTCTAAAATGTTATGTTAACATAACTCATGTTGTTTTCTCCCTCTTAGCAAAAAGTAGTCTGCCACTTCCCTAACCATAGCAGATCTATCTGTAAATCATGAAGCACATCTCTGTGGGTGATTCCTTTCTTCCTTCTTTGCCTAATTTTCTGATTCAATCTTTTGGAGTCTTTCAGAATGGGCAGTTATAATACCGTAAATCTAAACACACTAGCATATTCAGCTGGGTAGAAAAGGCCTTTCCCACTGACTCAAACTGGGAAGGACATACAAACTTATGTATTCTGATGATAGGAGAAGCCATGCACTGAACATATATTTCAGACTCCAGGATATTCACATGCAGAAATAAAGTATGAGAGGAAGAACAGCATTTTGCATACATGTGAAACAAAGATAGAGTGCAACAGCTTTGTTCTTCCTTATTACAGCACCCCACGTTGTGCATATTTTGCTGACAACTGTTGGTGTTAAAGAGAAATTGTAAAAATATTTGAGGGGAAGTCTATATATACAAAACAGACTGTTAGTCAGACACTGCCAATTTGCCAAATGTTGGTATGCCATGAAGCAATGCTATTTGGATAAAACTGCTATGGATGCATCGATGGTGAGATAGGTAAGAGGTAGCAAATGACAAAATGTTTGCTATGCCATCAAAAACACAAATCCTATTATTTATATACTTACATACATGTACATGTCTTTTTCATTATTGTCCCTTGCTGCAATAGACCTATGAAAGCTGACAGTGCTAGTGGATTTTGTTATTGTTAATTTCCAACAGCTGTTTAAGAAAACCAGAGTTTGTATATCAGTTCTGCACAGACCTTTGAAACAACAGAAATAGGGATGAGAATGACCTACTTGCTGCTTTAAATAAAGGACAACATGATATTCCCACTGCTACTTGAACTGTACAGTATTTCAGTTCTGATAATCAGATAGCATCCTTGGGTAAAATTGGTAGTAGAAACCCAAATTTAAATGTGCAATGTATACTTTTGTTATGCAACAGAGGGAAATAGCTGTAAGGCTCAGAAGGAACAAATAGGCAAACTCTATTGCTGCTACATTACTTTTGCATAACAGTAAGGACAGCCCCAAGCTAGATTTTCTCTCCTTTAAACAGAGAGGGGCATTAACTAGCATAATTGCATTGTAAACACTGCATGCAAGAATGTGAAGATGAAGACTAGCTGTAAATAGTTTTCTAGAATTTGGAAAGGGATTATTCATTGCAACAAATTTTCACTTGGTGACTTTTCAACAACTCTTTGAAAATAAAAGAGGAGTCTCAAAATTTGTAGGACTGTGAATTTGTAAAGGTAAAGGTTCCCCTCGCATATATATGCTACTTGTTCCTGACTCTAGGGGACGGTGCTCATCTCCGTTTCAAAGCCGAAGAGCCAGCACTGTCTGAAGGCATCTCTGTGGTTATGTGGCTGGCATGACTAAACACCAAAGGCACACAGAACGCTGTTACCTTCCCATCAAAGGTTTTTCTACTTCCATTTTTAAATGCTTTCGAACTGCAAGGTTGGCAAAAGCTGGGACAAATAACCAGAGCTCACTCTGTTACGTGGCACTAGGGATTCGAACCACCAAACTGCCGACCTTTCTGATCGTCAAGCTCAGCGTCTTAGCCACTGAGTCCCATTTGTAGGACTGTATATAACCCCCACACTCTAGGAAATACAGCTATTGGACAGTGTTCCTGCTGTCCTTGAACAAGTCAACTGTTTGTCCAAATACAGTAGGGGTGCAGCCTGGCAAAAACTCATATGTGCATCAGTGCAGCAAGTGTGTATACCCAAAGCTGCATTGGTTTATTTCTCCAAAATTGGAGCTTGCCAGGTTACCCTTTTGCTCTGACCTTTATTGGTTTTATTGACCTTAGGATTTAGCAAAGAGAATTATTTTATGTAGGTAGAAAGAAATGTGTAGTGTTGATGTGAAAGAGCTGCTTCTTTTTACTTTACCCGTTTTTGAAATGTCTCTATATGGACTCATATTTAAAATGATTGCCTATTCCATCTAGAACTGATCTTACAGTACTGATCAGATTGCCTAGGGAGAATTGCAACAAGTCCCACATTTCTGGAAGGTGTCCATGTGGGGTGGGGTGATGAAGCAAGATGTTGCTTCCCTTTGGTAGTGCTGATGTTAAGCAATTAATAGAAATTAGGATAATCTCTTTTTGTTGATATTCCCAAAAGGGTTGAAGATGGAATGTTTCAGAGAGCTTTCTCCTGATTCTATATCACTGTATTTAATTCTTTTTATTGTTTCTATTTTAATGTTTTTGTTTGGTGCTATTTTTATTGTTGTTACTTGTGAAATATTAGATATTACTTTAGATATTACTATGAACATTTTAATTGTTCTGTTATATTTTATGAAATCCCCCAAGAGTTATTTTTATTGCTTCAGGGTAATAAATCTAGGCAAAGGACTGAACTAAGTTAATACTGATACCTTATGAATCTCTTTTTTTCTTTTCTTTCTCCTTCCTATTATGTGTAACTTTTTTGAATGATTGTTGTTGCATTCTTTTAAAAAAATAAAATAAAATGAAATTTTTAAAAAAGTTATTATCCACTAAAATGTCTTTGGGATCTCATACCTACTGAGAGAGACATGGTCATAAATCAGATGCTTTGGCCATTTTATCTCCGTTCTCTTATAACAGTAACTAAAAGTACTGGGTACATTCTACTACATAAAACAAAAAGTACTGGGTACATTCTACTACGTAAAATGGTGCTAAGTATTTTCCAAACAATTGTACTGAAGTTTATCTACTCTGGGATGCAGTTTACATTGATGCCTCCCTCTGTGTCTATAATAATACTGTCCACATTAGAATTTGTCAGATCTTACCTTTAAAATGCTAGATGCCAACACATTATTCATTTTAAACACTACAGCAGTAAAATGCCATTTTAAATGTGAGAAAAATGTTTATTCCATTATTAAAATGGAATAGTAGTTATTTTAATAAAAAAGATAGTGTTTAATTAAACCAGGATATCTTTCACATGTCCATATTTGTAAAGGCCCTGACTGCACAGTTGTTTAGAAGGACCTTGAAAAACTGGCTCCTTGCCCATGTCTATGGTGCTGAAGAAGACCCTTGTTCTTGTCTACCCTGTCATTCTTTAAAATAAGTACATTTTTATGTATTTCTTTTAAACTGGTTATTATTTTATCTACCTTGTTTTAGCTGTTATGAGCTGCTCTGTTGTTGTGGATTGAACGGCTTTTGACTTTAAAATAAATAAATAAACAAACAAATAAATACAGGGCACCTATATTTAGATTGTCTGCAGGCATTGATTGATCACGTCCCTGTTATGCAATCACTCAAAAAATATTTGTAAAAAAGGAGAAGAAAAGGAAGCTTCTGCAGCAATTTAGACAACCATATTTTTTTTAAATGATATTAATCTTAAATTCTGAAATGACATATAAACTCTTATTTTATTTATTTCAGGTTAATCATATAAAAGCATATGGCAAAATAATAGATTTCATTTACTTGGATATTCCCTTGTCTAAAGACCAGCCACAGCCAATGGCTTAGCATCTTCTACATATGGACATAGTGAACAATAGAATTATTTTCCTTTATCTGTATGACCTCCTCTTCTTCTGAGGCTTAAAATTATTTCTACAATCCTGATCTAGTGGACAGAATGTAGACTGGAATAAAGTAATATTTTATCTTTTGAATATTCCTTACCATTAATTTTCTTTAACATTTTTCCATCCACCCCCCCTCCCCCAATTGCTTTTAGTTTTTTTGTTTCAGACAGAAGGAAGTAGGGAGAGGAGAGAAGGAAATGTGCAGCTTGACATGCTTGCTCAAGCTCCATCTGGCTGTTAAATCTGCTTGTTAGCACTTAAATTAAACAATAGATTACAACATATAAAAGACTCACATGAAGTGAGATGTGCAAACAAGGTATAGAGAAAATACCTGTCACAATCCTTGTTGTTGTCACTGGAATCCCTGCATGTGTCTCACTATGCATCCATTTTGATATTTTAGTAAGAGATCTTCAAAGAAAAGCAGAAAATGGACTTAGTGGTATTAAATTACAGCACTTTGTTTCATTTCCCACCCAAACATTTAATAATTTAAATGTATTTCTGTATTTTGTAATGTAAATTAAATTAATGTACATTTTGGTTTAAAAGGATACTTAATATAAACAAGTTTCACTGATTTCTGAATCATGGTTGTTGTGAATAATCCACTGGATTTATGTAAAGTAAATGCCTCCTTGCCAGGATGGGATGAGATGGCAGTAATAAGGTGTGCGTGTGAACCGAGACACAGAACAGGACAACAGTATCACCCTCCTCCCTTACATCAAAGGCACCACAGATAAAATCAGCAAAATTCTCCACAAACACAATATCAAGACAGCCTTTGGCACTGACCAAAAAATAGCCAACATCTTAAGAAACCCCAAAGACAAGATCCAGGTAGAAAATCAAGGAGTCTATGAAATACCATGCAAAATCTGCCCAGCCACATACATTGGACAAAGTAATGGGAGAATAAATGCACGCATCGCAGAACACAAGAACGCAGTCAGAAAAGAAAAAACGTCCTCCCTTTTCGGTAAATGCATTTTTATTTTCCATTTTCATTTCGTACAGTCATATATATATAAGGTGACCAGATTTTCAGATTGGTAAAGAGGGACACCATTGACCGGGGGGGGGGGGGGGGGGGGCAGGGGGCTTGATTAAAAATTTTATATTTTGTCAAACATGACCCCAGGACACTGAAACCATCATAAATATGAATCTGTTGCCAAACATCAAAAATTTGATCACGTGACCATGAGGCTGCTGCAACGGTCGCTAAGTGTGAAAATGGTCGCTAAGTGTGAAAATGGTCGCTAAGTGTGAAAATTGTCATCAGACACTTTTTTCAATGCCATTGTAACTTTGGTCACTAAATGAACTGTTTGAAAGTTAAGGCTAGCTTGCCTTATGCCTTATGCTGGCTTACATTTTCAAGAGAGACAAGCTAAACCCCTTGTTAGAATTGAAATAGAAATGAATAGAGTAGAGTAAAGTAGAATAGAATAGTTTATTAGCCAAGTGTGATTGGACACACAAGGAATTTGTCTTTGGTGAATATGCTCTCAGTGTACATAAAGAAAAATAAAATAGTAAGATAGTGGGATCCTTGCCCACCAAGCTCAGAAACCAGTGATCCCAAGATCTGTCCCACACCTCCTCTTTCCTCAAGAGGTGGTGGGGTGGGGGATCCTTGCCAACCAAGCTCAGAAACCAGTGATCCCACGATCTGTCCCACACCTCCTCTTTCCTCAAGAGGTGGTGGGGTGGGGGATCCTTGCCCACCAAGCTCAGAAACCAGTGATCCCACGATCTGTCCCACACCTCCTCTTTCCTTAAGAGGTGGTGGGGTGGGGGATCCTTGTCAACCAAGCTCAGAAACCAGTGATCCCACGATCTGTCCCACACCTCCTCTTTCCTCAAGAGGTGGTGGGGTGGGGGATCCTTGCCCACCAAGCTCAGAAACCAGTGATCCCACGATCTGCTCCACACCTCCTCTTTCTCCCTCTCGTTCTCTTTTTGGGCTAAGGAGGAGAAAGGACAAAAAGGAGAAAGAGGGAGAAATGGCTGCAGAGAGAGCGGCGCCTGAGAGAAGCAGGCAAAAAAAGAAAAGAAAAACCTTCCGACGGCTGAGCCTCTTGGCCCGGGACCGAGCCTCCTCCTTGCGCGCTGCCTGCAGAAAAACAGTGTGTGTCAGCACGCGCACGTGCAGAAGGGGAGGGAGCTGACCGGAGAGTGGGAAACCACTGCCCTCTAAAGGCCACATCGGGAACAATACTTCAGAGAAATAAAAACTCTTTTTTAACGGCGTCCTTTTTAAAATTGTTTTCTTTCTTTTGGAAAATCGGGACTTTTTGAACACGCTGCGGGGCACGGGACAAATAATTAAAAATTGTGATTGTCCCGCTGAAAGTGGGACGTCTGGTCACCTTACATATATACTGTGCATAACCGGGGCATATAACATTAAACAATAAACACAGCCATTCCTCTTGCCAATAATACCCCCCAAAATAGAAACCCAATGTACCTCTTCGACCCTCCCTTTCTTACGCCCCCCTCCAACGTTCCATCTTCCCTCCTTCATTCCCCTCTACCCTACTTCCCCTCCCCCTCTACCACTCCTCTCTCCCGGTACACTCCCTCCCTTCCTTCTCACCCTCCCTCCAATCCTCTCTCCCACCCTCTCTACCCCTCTTTCTTCTATCCCTCTACTCCTCCCTTCGGTGTATTTCTACTATCTATTAATGTATTCAGCTTGTCCTATTTTTACAGTGGGATTAAAGAGCAACAGTATACAAGTGCAGTCGCGTTGCTTTGAGATCTAACAGATACTAAATATCCCCCTCCCCCTAACACCCCACCTCCCTTCCCCCCCCCCAACTTCCCAGAGCCCGTACACGGTATAGATTTTTAACAAACACAGTCTAAAATATATTAAGACAAAGGAAATAAAAAGAGAAGTTGATAAGATCTCTACATTGAACTCAGCTTCTTCCTGTTGCACTAACTTTGAGCAGTTTAGATTATTCCTAATCTTAAGCATAAACTATCTGGAATTTCTTAGTCCCGTATTTGTTTTGTATATAGTCAATCCATTTTTTCCAATCTCGTTTATATCTCTCATTTGAATGGTCTTTAAGATATGCCGATATTTTAGCCATCTCGGCTAGGTTTGTAACTTTCAATGTCCATTCTTGAGTTGTAGGCAAGTCTTCCTTCTTCCAGTATTGCGCCACCAACAGTCTTGCTGCCGTTATTAGGTGCAGAACCAAATTAGTCTCTACCGCTGTAAAGTCAGTACATATACCTAGTAAAAATAACTGAGGAGTAAACTTTATCCTTCTTTTAAAGATATTTTGCATAATCCACCACATTTTTATCCAAAATGCCTTAACCTTTTGACAAGTCCACCATATATGAAAATATGTAGCATCGAGAGAACCACATCTCCAACATTTAGGCTGTACATTCGGATACATAGAAGCCAGATTTTTAGGATCTAAATGCCATCTATAAAACATCTTATAAAAATTTTCTCTCAGGTTTTCTCTCAGAAATGTGAATTTCACATTTCTTACCTATATTCTTTCCCATGCGTCCAACATTATTGGTTCCTCAATATTTTGAGCCCACTTTATCATACAATCTTTAACTAATTCTGTTTCCGAATCCATCTGTATTAATACATTATATATCCTCTTTATATGCATTAAACTTTGATCTCTTATTTGTTTAAACAAATTATCCTCAACTTGGATAAAACCAGTTTTTTGGTCTATTTTCCACCTGGCCTGTAATTGGCCATACTGGAACCATGTTTGAACTACCTTCTCTTTCAGTACCTCTAAAGATTTTAGTTGTAGAACCCCCCTATCCAAAGTGAGAAGTTGTCTGTAGGTGGTTCTATCCTGTTTTTGTGCTATATTCATATTTTCAATTGCATGTCTAGGAATTGCCCACATGGGTAACTTGTCAAAACTCCCTTTTCCAGCACCTTAAAGCAACAGGACATGAAACTGATTTTGAAAGAACCAAATTAATCTCCAAAACTGAGAATAATTATGGAAGCTATCGAAATAGAGAAACACCCCCACAACATGAATAAACGTGACAATACCTCCCGCTTACCAGACATCTGGAAACTAGCCCTAATCAACAAATGAGTCCCAGCCACGCAAACTGACACCGGACCAGAACAACACAGGACACAACCACCAATTGCCCTCACCAGACTCAAACCCAAACCCATCCCATAGACCAAATGCAACCACCATCCAGAAGCCAAACCACGGCGGCATCACCAACTGCTGCACCCCGCTCCAACCCCCACAAAAAGCAAACTGACATACGCCATGAACACATGGCCAGACCACAAACTCGGAGCCAAACTAAAGCCCGGGATGTTACACCACAGCCATCTGCTCAGGACATTACATCACAGAACTCAGGAAGTTGCAACGCAAAGGCTCAGGATGTTACAACGCAGCCAACCCCCCGGGAGGTTGCAGCACAGGACTCAGGATATCACTACAATAAAGCTCAGGATGTCATCACACAGCCCATTACCCAGAATGTTACAACACAAAAGAACAATAGGCACATAGCCAGTACCTCAGCCACACAGGATGTTATGAAAAAGCCGACTAATTTGCAAACATCAACTCCCTCAACTAATCAAGATGTTATAACACAGCCAACCAATCCGCTTACAGCAACAAAGCCAGCACTCCACACACCCCCACCTATATTTATAGAAAGACGAAGCCAAAGGCACCAGCCTGAACATAGTGAGGGGGACCTCGTTGAAATGTCACCAAGATACTCTCAATCTTACACGAGAAAAGATCCAAATACGCCAAGACCTGCATATGATTTTATATATATACTTTTGATTAAATCAATGCAAGGAATGCTTTTCTTTACCCCTCCAAATCCCATAGCAAATGGTGATCCATTATAAAATGTTATTTTATCTGAAGCTTTCCTAATTTTAGATGGCAGTTTAGTTTCAGCACTTAATTGGGGTGGAAAAATCAGCATATCTGTTCTTCCCATTTTATTGAAGATATGTGGGTTCTGGGGAAGAAAGGTTTTTTTTTTTTTTTTAAAGGATGGGAAAGGGTTTTGGAAGCTCCTTCCTAAGGTATTGCTGACTTTGCCAAAATCTAAGAGCCAGGACAGTGTCCCGATAGCCAAGTGACTAGGGCTTATAGCCCAGCCCATAAATAGGGTTTCATCGGCCAAACATGTAGGTTAGCTTGGAAGCCTGTCTTGCATTGGAATGAGAGGCTATGGCTAGGGCCTAATCTAGCTGTTTCCCTGTATCTATATGCTGATGATATTTTGGAAATTCTGGACTCTATTTCTTTTTCTAATTTTATAAAGGTTATGCAGTATTTTGGAAAGTATTCTGGTTATAAAGTAAATTGAGATTAATTTTGTTTATTTCCTATGGACTCAATACAATTATGTAAAAAGATGGGTTTTGTGATTACTAATTATATCAAATATTTGTGCTTTATACAGTGTAGCAAAAAAGTATTTCTAAATATGTGGAAATAAATATGATGAAACCTTTTGAACTGGATATTATTAGATAACTTTGGATAATATTAGCTTAAAATTCCTTTGCGTTTGTGGAGCAAAATTAAAGTTACTAAAATGAATATTATCTCTTATTTATATTCTGAGAGGTTTTCTTATGTTAATATCAAATAAAAAAGTTACTTAGGAAATTTATTTGTGATAGTGGACCACCAAGATTTCCTTTAGCTATATTGAGATTATCATTTGAACAAGGTAGCTTGATTTACAAAAAGGTCATTCTGCCAATATTTTATCAATTATCTGTTTGTTGGTGGAATACCAATATAACTGAATAGTACTCCTCACAGGCTAAGATGGAAACCTATTATGTATTTCCTTTGCAACCAGGAAAGTGCTGGGAACAGCATCTGGAGGAAAAGATGTTTTATTTCCAAAGGTATGAGCATTAAGAAATCCTATTGGCCCATACGGTAAATTAAGTTTTGATAATGAGGCTCATCAATAGCTAACCCTTTGGAAAAATTCTACTTTGAAAATTGGTGATACAGTCATCTTTACTTAAGGATGGGGATTCAGGGATCGTTTGAACATGATAGCACTGAATAAGTGATACTTACAATCAGTCCTCAAAGGTCCAGCCATTGCAGCATTCCACTTCAGCAGCTTCTTCCAAGCAAGGTCAGTGGGAAAGCCAGCAGGAGATTGCAAATGATGACATGATGTCCATGGTGATTTACTTAACAATGTCAAGAGGAAGTGCTGGTACTGTAGATACTGCAATTAAGACTTTAAATTAAATACCATTTAACAACTACTTTAAGGATTTTTCCTGATTTCAAATTGAATTTAATCTTCCCAATTCATAAATTTACCTTCAGTTAAACATGTTCAAATGTATAAATATGGATCAGTTGCTTTTGCTGCTCAGAGACACATAAGCTGTTTTCTTATTTGAGGGAATCCATAACAAATAAAACCTGTAACATTTTCAGAGTGGATATTTTTGAGATATTTCAGACATGGATTGAATAACAGGAATTTCCCAAAAAGCCACCTCAATGGCCTCGTGTCTTTTAAAATGGTATCTATAGATTTGAGATTAAGATTAATTCTTCAAAAATTGTATTTAGCGTGGATTACATTCCCTAAAAATGTATTCTAAAGATTGGACACCAGATTTCCTATGTTGGAGGTATAATAAATTGAGGGCTAACTAACCCATATTATATGGAATGTGATTATTTAGCACCTTTTTTTGAGATAATGTATTAGTGTATATTAATAGATTTATGTATATTAATAGATTTATGAGAACATATTTAAATGAAAGATGCTAATATACCAAATCTTTGAAATCTGCCTATTATCAGGAATGTAAGATGATTAAGAAATTGGAAAAGTGATATTATTCCAGATGTCAAACAATGGCTGTTGGAAATGTGTATTTTATCTGTTTTGAAAAAGGTAATACAGCTAGTTTTTGATTTACAACAGTTAATTTATTGGCCATTCAAAGTTATAACGGCACTGAAAAAAGGAAGTGACCTGTTTCACTTACAATCACTGCACCATCCCCATGGACACATGATCAAAATTCAGATTCTTGGTTACTGATTCATAATTATGACGATTGCAGTCTCCTGGGGTCATGTTATCCATTTTTGTGACCTGACAAGGGGGAAGCCAGCTTCACTTAACAATTGTTTTACTAAAAGTGATTCATCTAATACCTGTGACAAGAAAGGTCATAAAATTCACTTAGCCAGTTAGCAACAGAAATTTTGGGCTCAATTGTGGTTGTAAACCAAGGATTACCTATAGTCAAATATTAATCTATTCAATTAATTGATCTATTAATCAAAACAACAGCAGCAATATTTTTAACTATGGCAGAGATTCTGCAATATATTAAAAAGTAAAGGTTAAGGTTCCCCTCGCACATATGTGCTAGTCGTTCCTGACTCTAGAGGGAGATGCTCATCTCCGTTTCAAAGCCGAAGAGCCAGCGCTGTCCGAAGACGCCTCCGTGGTCATGTGGCCGGCATGACTAAACACCAAAGGCGCACAGGACGCTGTTACCTTCCCACCAAAGGTGGTTCCTATTTTTCTACTTGCATTTTTACGTTTTCGAACTGCTAGGTTGGCAGAAGCTGGGACAAGTAACGGAGGTGCTAGGGAATTGAACCACTGACCTTTCTGATCGACAAGTTCAGCACCTTAGTCATTGAGCCACCCTTGCAATATACTACAATGTTTTATTTAATAGTAGTGAATTCGTTGGTAAACCAGGGACTATTTTTAAATATAAAATATCCTTTTTTTCTTCATCTTTATAGTTTGCACTTTCATTTTTTCTCCCATTTTTTTTCTTTAAAATTAATGCTTGTTTTATTATTATTATTTTTAAAAAACCCTCCAGTGGCTTTGATCCGAAGCTGACGTACTGGATTTGAATTGCCATTCTCCGCATCCTGGGAACCTGACCCACCGGAAAGGCGCAGGTCGTTCCCTAAACGGTGCCTTGGGAGATTCAAGTGTCAAGGAGAGGTCGCGGGCACGGTAAAAAAAAAAAAAACAACGGAGCCACGAGGAGGGAGAGACACGAGTCCGTGCGCGCGCAGGGCTTAAGCTGGGGAATTCCGCTCTTGTAACCGTCTTCCCGGGAGCTCGCGGGCGTCCTTCCTCGGAGAGCGGCAGGAGCAGGTGCCCAGAGAGCGAGAGAGCCAAGAGTGAAGGGAAGTGCGCCTGCGCCGCCCGTACGGCCTCGCTTTTGGAATGGTGGGAGCTCCACATTCAGTGGGATCTGCCCGGGCGGGTTCGCATGTGAGGTGGGGGGAGAGGAGGCGGCGGGGGTGACGTAGAGATCGTTATCTGCATCTGGGAACCACCCAGCCGGAGCCGGCTGTCGGGCCGCTCGCCTCCCGTCCCGCTTCTCTGCGAGAACGTGCAACCGAGCGGAGTGAGTAATTCGTAATTCCTCAACAGCACCGAAGGCTGCCCGCCGGCTGGCATACTTTGCATGACGATGGTCCTTTTTAAAAATTATTATTATTATTATTATTATTATTATTATTATTATTATTATTATTATTATTATTATTATTATTATTGCTCTTCTTTGTATTATTATTACAAAATCTTCGTTTTTCCTGCCTTCTCCCGCCTCCCTTTGTGGGTCGCTCCTGAACTCCTAGCTCTGCCTTCCTGGGAAAAAAAGCTTAAAGTTTTGGACTCCGGGCTGCCTCGGAGCGAGCCCAACCAACGAGACAGGAGAACAAAGGGAAAACTGAGGCAGTTTCTGCCTCTGACGGTCGTTGGAGGAGCAGTTTCTCCCCCCCGCCACACGCCGCGTCCCCGCGCGCGAGCCTTTCGATTTTTTTTTTTAAGAGGCTGCAGTTCGGGGCAGAGAAAATCGTGGAGCTGATGGGGAGGATGGCGATAGAGGCTTATGGAAATAGAGGTCATCCGGGGTGCTTTTAAGGTTATGGACGTAAGGCTCCCTTCACTGCCAATGAAGTCTTACTTCAGAGTAAGCGGGTTTGGGATTGGTCGGGAAGTCAAAGCGCCCAGAGGATAAGATGTGTGCGCGCTGCGGGTGTATAAGCAGAACCTTATGGCAGAGGCGCTTCTTATATGGGGAGCGGCGTTATTCCGGCTGCTTGCATGCGGATGGAAGAGGTCGGGTTAATTGATTTTCCTCGCTTTCACTGGGTTTCCCAAGATGGTTTGGTTTAAAAAAAATTTAAAAAATTCCAGTGCTAGACAATGTCTTTACGCACAGCTCAGCAGATGTACAGGAATGTTGCTGTTTATTTAAGAGGGCTATTGGATCCTGGGCTATCTAAAACAAAACAAAACAAATAAGAAAATGTGAAATTGTCTGGCTTTTTGCAGCTCAGATCTGGTAGTCCTCTTTTTTTTTTTTTTAAGGCAGGGTATACAAATGCTCATTTTCTTTTCTTAGGCAATTTCTTCAGTTCTGCATCCCCATTGTGCTGGAGGTAAATGTTAAAATGCATGTTCAAAATTGTATTTCTTTGTTTTGCGTGCAGTTCAGAAGCTCTTTGTTTTCTCAGTTATTATTTTGTTCCCTGTTTTGGGGAAGCCTTTTTGTATCTGGAACAAATTGTGACTTTGTGTTCAGAGAATCTGTTGTACTAATATTTATAACTGACTATTTATTCTGTCTTTTAATTTTAGCTGTTAAAAATAAAACAATGAATATGTCAGGTTTTGCTCTAGAAGTAGTAGAAATAAATAAAAGATACTTATTGCTTGATGTTTGTGTGTGTTAGATGTTATAAAAAATTGGGGAAAATGAAAAAAAAACTTTACCTAGTGTTGTCCTCAAATGTCTCCCTACTTTTTAATGTAGCAGGACAGATTATGCATGGATGTATATAAATGACATGCTTTTCAGAATATTAAGATTGATCCAGACTTAAACTGGGTTTAAACAATTAGGAGAGGGATTTTAATGGAGATCAGGGATTCCAGCCATTCTGTGTTTCTATTCTGAGGTGAGAGCCTGATTATAGTCTGTTCTTTTCTACCCTCAGGGAGCAGCAGCTGGGAACTACTACTGTGAGAAGACAAAAGCAGCATGCTGATCTTCTGTGCATGATTTCTCCCCCCCTCCCTCTGCATTGATAGACATGTCATCTGAATACTTTAACTTGGAAACAGGAATAGTACATCTTCAGAAGCTGCAGTCTTATTGCCAATGATGCAGGCAGTCAAGGACCCTCATCTAGAATGACAGGGCATCATTAGGAGCCATGTGGGAATGAGTCTGCTGAGGGGGAGTGGTCCAGTTCACTTTGTTTAAAAGTCAGCTGCTGGCAGAGGAGAGCAGGGTTAAGAAGTATGGAACTACAATAAAATCTGCTGGACATGTGCTCTCATGTGTTCATGTAACGGCGTTGAATTGTAGGGTCTCTTTTTTCCAGAGTGGCTTGGAGAGATCTGGAAAGCCATAGAGGATGATTGTTCTTGGGCTGAAAAAAGCATAAATTTGACCAAGGTCATGCATATAACAGGGAATTAGTAATTCAGCCTAAACCAAGCTTGCTCTCAGCATGCTTTTATCAGGAATAATAAAGCACCAGCACCCAAACTCTCTTGGAGAGGAGCAACTAGAAAAGCAAGATAAGAATTCTCGGTCCAAAAGCTTGCCAATTCTGAATGGGTCTGTTCCGCAAATTAATACCACACAAAGTGCTCTCATCGCAGCCAAAAAGAACTTCTTACAGAGTTTGCAGGGGGGCTCTGATCAGAGATGTGGCCTTGACCCCGATATATCAGCACCTCATAGTAATGCTATTGCTACTTCTTCCAAGACAGTGTTGTCTTTTACACCTTCAAGCTTTTCGAGAATGGGGAATTTCACTGAAAGAAATAATTGCAACAACTCTGCTAGATTAAGTAATGGAGTGTCACCAGCTTCCACACTGCTAGTAATGCCTGGTAGAAAATATCTTGCTATAGTATTGACAGACTCTCGATTCTTTTTGATATGTATGTGTTTCCTGACTTTCATTCAGTCACTAATGGTCTCTGGTTACCTGAGTAGTGTTATCACTACCATTGAGAGAAGATATAGCCTGAAAAGCTCTGAATCTGGGCTATTGGTCAGTTGCTTTGATATTGGCAGCCTTTTAGTAGTGGTCTTCATCAGTTATTTTGGTGGGCAAGGGCGAAGGCCTCTGTGGCTTGCTGTTGGGGGTTTATTTATAGCTCTTGGGGCTGCTGTATTTTCTTTACCTCATTTCATCTCTGCACCATATCAAATCCAGGAATTAAACTCCTCTGTTTCTAATGATGGCTTGTGTTTGACTGGAAATTATTCAACGAAAGGGCACCTGGAATCATCAGGCTGTCTGAAGAATTCACGTGGAAATGGACACTCACTCTATGTAGCTTTGTTTATTTGTGCCCAAATTCTCATTGGAATGGGCTCCACACCTATCTACACTCTAGGACCAACCTACTTGGATGACAATGTCAAGAAAGAAAACTCATCACTCTATCTAGGTAAGATTTTTGTATGATTATTTTGAAAGAAGGCCAACTTCCTCTTTGAAGCTCCCAAACCAATGCAGCAGCTTTAAATGTATTTGAATGTTTAGCTAGACAGATATAGTAGCTAATATTTGCCAGAATAAAGACTTCAATAGCTGTTACTTTATCTTCTAAAAACTTTGTTCCATTATCTCTTATATCCTGTACTTTTTTCCATGTTGAAATATCTATGGAAATAATTGAAGTGATACTTATCTCTTTCATGAGGGAAATGGAATATGAACGTGTTTACTTTCAATGCATTATGTACCGTATTTTTCAGCATATAAGGCTGAAAATCTGGGTGCGTCTTATACACTGAATACAGCATTTTTTGCCTCACGAAACTCCGCCCCTTCACCAAAATGGCCATGCATAGCTTTTAGAAGCCTTTCAGAGAGCTCCTGGGGACTAGGGAGGGCAGAAATGAGTGAAAAAATCCCATTTTTTGCCCCCCTAGTCCCCAGCAGCACTCTATAAGCTTCTTAAAGGCTATCTATGCCTCTCTTTTTTTGACAAAAACGGGCCCGTTTTCGCAAAAAACAGGACATTTTTTGCTCATTCTCCCTCCCCGCCCAGGAGTACTCTACAAGCCTCCTAAGGGCTATTCATGCCCTTTTTTAAAAAAAAAATGGACCCGTTTTCAGGAAAAACGGGCCGTTTTGGGGAGGTCTGCCGAGGTAAAAAACTTTAAAAAAAATTTTTCCTCTTCAAAACCTTGCTGCATCTTATACTCCGAAAAATATGGTATATGTTCTCCCTCCCCCTTCCCCCCTATGTGCGTGTGTCTGTCTATCTGTCTGTCTATCTAACACACACATACACACACACATATATACATTCATTCATTCATTCAAATAAATGTTTAGGGCAATTTTATCATGTATTTTAACATATACACGCAAACATAAAATTACTATAAAACAAGCAATAACAAATATTATGGTAGCTGGTTAAAAAATTTGAAAATGGTAATATAATTTTAAATATATTGTTGACACATAATTTACAGTGTAAGTTGCATAATATCCATGAATTATGCTCAGTTTTTGAATTATGCTGAGTTTTAAAATACGTTGGGAAGATTTTTAAGTATTTTCAAATCTTTTAAATAGTTCCCGATAAAAGTCCTGTTTGACTAGAATTTTGATCTTTTAAAGCCAGGAATATTAAAGATAGTTTAAAATGCTGTTGGTAAAGCTCTTTCTATTTGTGTCCCAGATGTCAACTATTGTATTTTAATAGTGATATAAAGTAAATCTAGTCTTAAGAAGAAAATGTATTCATCAAATGTAAAATTATATCAGAAATTAACTTCTGAAATTTATTTTTGATATGTGTATGTATTTTTTTTTCCTGAACCATGGAAAACTATTCATTGGATTTATTCCAGGAAAAATACTTACATTTCACATTGATAATTCATTCAGTTAATTAGACCTGAAAGGTATTCATGTATGCATGGGCAATAAATTAAGCATTATAAACCAGTTTTTCTGACTTTCATGACCTCCTTCATGAAATGCATGACCAGAATCTTTGTAATTCTTGTAGATATTTTATTGATCAGACATTTATTATATTACTGTTGTCACATTGGATTAAGCAATCAAACCAGTAGTAACAATATTTAGTAGAGTCAAATGTTTTCAATGTTATTTTATTTTTTACTCTATATATCTAAAAGTCATTAGAAAATTCTTGTCAAGTTCTCTATTTACCCCCAGGGTCAACTAGAAATAGCTACCCAGATTTTTTTAAAACTTGGAAATAGAGTGTAGTGTTAACTTTTCAAAATAGATGGTAAAACCACAGGACTTTCATTTCACAATAATTGTTTATATCCACGCTATTGGTTAAATTACAAAATGCTTCATAATGTAATGATCATAGCTTTAGCTACATAAAAACCTTCAGAATGAAATGCTTGACTTCATATGGTAATCTCCCCCCACCCCGAACTTTCCTTTAAAAAAATTGTAAAGGGTTAAATTTGTTTAAAGAAAAATGTTTTGAACACTTTTTTTCTTAAGGGTACAAATGAAAATTTAGGATTTTTGTACACAAATGATGGAGAATAAAACCACCTACACTTCCTCCTTTTTCCCCCCTGTCAAATATGTAGTTTCCGTACCATTCTAATTTTTGATGTATTTAGTGATCTGACACATTTTTCCCAGAATGCACTTACTTAAATTTTATGGCTTCCTTGGAAACATAAATATGATCCCCAACATTGAACAATACATCCTACCACTTGTAAAGTGTATTCTTAATGTCAGCTCCCTATTTTCACATAATACTAGATGTTATATTACCACTTCTTTGTTTCTGCATTTGCATTCTGGATTACTATATTCTCTAATGGATCTTTAAATCCTATTTACAAAAGCAGATTTTATACATCATATGCAAAGCTACAGCACCTACAACAAAAGCAGGAAGCTTGTAGTGTAAAATCAATAATTCAGTCTAAGTTTAGCTACTTTTATCATTCAGCTATTCAATAAAATAATACAAGAATATAAATTTTAAATGTGTTTATTGTAAAAGAATTTCAGTGTTCAAGTCATTTAATAGAAGAAAAATGCTAGTTCTAGATGGAAGTCCTTGTTATTCTATAAAATAATTGAGTGGCTGACAACCAGTAAGTTAAATCTTTTATCTGTGCAAGATAGTTTGTATTAACAGATTCAGGTGTTTTTAAGAAGATGAATTTATATGGTATGTTTGAGTTCTCTGTTTATTCTTCTGTCAGAGGATTGTAGATAAGATCTAGCTAGAGAACCAGGCAGTGATTATTGCTAGGCTTGCTTTAACCATCTTTATCATAAACATCACAAACATGTTTTTTTTAAACACAGTATCTTATTTTTATGGTGGTGTATACATAATGTTCAGACTTGGTCTTTTCCAAGTTTAACACGTTTCTCTAAATGTGTGGATTTTATTTGTCATCGAATCCTATTCGTAATACAAACCTGAGAACAGAAAAACGTGAAACTGACAGACCCAGATAAGTTGGCTGAGATACCTTGAGTGTCTTTGTATTATTGACAAAGTTTCAATTTCCTCTTCAGGCATAGTACCTGTACAGGAATGGTCTTTAGAGGAAGACTTGGTGAGACCTCTGTCTTTAAAAAGAAAAAAAAGATCACATTACAACATTGTAGATGCACCAATATTCTGGATTGCCAATCCAATCTGAATATCAGAAGTTCATAGTAACATCTATTCATTCTGCTCTAGTTTTGTTTCAAGAACTTTTACACAATTTTTAAATTTTAAAAGAATCAAAGAACATTCCAGACAAGAAAATAACAATGTTTGTGCTATGCTAAGTACTCAAAACATCATTCTTTGGACGTTAAGGCAGGACGTTGAGACTTGGGATAGATGCTTTGGAAGCTTCCTCAGATTTCTTGCTTGTAAATATGCAAAGAAAGAAACAAATAGTTAAGATGGCATTGAAAAGTGACTTACAACTGATCCTCATTATGAGCATTATAGTGTCTCCACAAGTCATGTGTTCAAAATGTGAGCCCATGGCAAGTTGCATGCATTTATAATGGTTGTAGCATCCCAAGGTCATGTGCTAACCATTTGCAACCTTCCCAGGCACCCTTCAACAAGCGAAGTCAATGGAGGATGCAGGATTTGCTTAACATCCATGTGATTTGCTTAATGACTATGGCAAGAAATATTGTAAAAGAGGGCATGGCACATTTAGTGACCACATTTCTTAACAACAACCCTAACCCTAATCCCAATTATACTCATAGGTTGAGGACTATCTATCAAACCTATCAAACCTATATGTGCATGTGCACATATGCACATGTGAAGATGACCCAGGAGAAGATTTGAAGAAGCTCCTCGAAGCTGTCCATAGGATGTTGCTGTATCAATGCATTGGTTTATCAGTTCAAGAGAGATTCATTCTTTCCAGTACATTCCATGAAATACTGTTAAAATTTTTGCACAGCCATAAAAACAATAATAAAGACAACAGCAGTAATAAAATAGGTAGAGATAACTAGGTAAAGGAACTCTGGCAGTTTGTGAAAAAATATTCTAGTAGCTAGTTTGGTGTGTTTAAGACTCCAAACTAAAAACCGGGAATTGTGAGTTTTGGGCATAAAACCAGCTGGATAACCTGGACCAGCCTCTCTTAGGCCTAGGAAAAGCAATGGCAAACCCCTACCAGATGTTGTAAAAGATCACCCATCCACATACACACACCAAACTAGCAAGAAAACTGCAGGGAATAGTTCAGGCAGTCACCAGGAATCAAAGGTGACTTAAAGGAACAAAGATAAATACAGGTAGTCCTCAATTTACAACCATGATGGAGCCTGCCCACCATGGTAATAAGTTGTGATGTTGTAAAACAGATCAGTCACATTAACTGACCAGATTTTATGACTTTTGTGGTAGTCACTAAGTGAATCACCATGCTTATTAAGAGAAACCGTGATGCTAGGGATGTAATTTTGCAGAGAACTGGAAGTGCTAGTTTTCAGCAAAGCCAATGAATGCAGGTTGCTGCAGATGACCATAACTGTGGCCATGTTGCCAAGTGCCCAAAGTTGATCACATGATATGGTTGACCATTGGAACTTCAAATCTGGGTTGAAAGTAACCCTAAGGTACGTCTGTCATAATTTCAAACAGTTGCTAAATGACTGGTTGTAAATCAAGGACTACCTTTAGTCTATATTTTTTAAAACTGCTTAACATTTAAAGCAAAAAAATCAAGGAGACAGTTCCTGTTTCTGCAGACTTGGGAAGGAGAACACTGCTTAGAGATCTGAGACTGGAAGAACGTGGTTAGCCCCACTCAATATACTTTAAGCAAGAGAATAATCAGAATCCAGTCCATGACCTGACAGGATGGGTAATTTGTAAACATTGTTTCCAATGCTTATAATGAATTGTTTGTATCTGATAGTTCAGTATCAAGCCTTCTATGCTCATCTGGTACCAGTTAGCTGGTGTTCCTTTACTCCCAAGTAAAACCTTCTAACCTCACTGAATGAAATTCCTGTTAATGACAGCTCTGCAAGACATTACTAATACTTTGGGATCAGGACAGATGGAACTACGTTAGACACTCAGAAGGGTTAGGAAGCATTTTAATTTAAGCTTTATTCACAGACCCAGAGCTCTAGCTATGTTCATGGATTCTGCCACTGTTCATTACCATTTCCTTTCTTCTGCTTTAAAGTCGGGGGTGTTTATAGTTTGTTAGGTGCTATCAAATTGAGCTTAGATCTGGTAATTGCAAGGGCAGATGGCTGACATTTCATTCTATTTACAGTAATAATTAGTTGTTGTTGCGAAGTCGTGTCTGACCCATTGCAGCCTCATGGACAATATTCCTCCAGGCCTTCCTGTCCTCTACCATCCTCTGGAGTCCATTCAAGCTCATGCCTACTGCTTCGGTGACTCCATCCAGCCACCTCATTCTCTATTGTCCCCTTCTTCTTTTGCCCTCAATCTTTCCCAGCATTATGCTCTTCTACAGTGTGTCCTTCCTTCTCATTAGGTGGCCAGTATTTGAGTTTTTACAAGTCCTCAAATTTGTTTGATGGCATCCACTCAAGTTTATCTGTTGTCTTTCACTTCCTATACAGTAACTTCTCTCAGGCAAGAATAGTTGTTTTTAATTGTTATCTATTCACATCATCTGCTAGATTATGTGAGTTTCTTGCTAATTACCACCCAAGTGGTGCTGTCAGTTTTTTATTTCATTCAGGAGCAATTGCAGTTCATGGAACCCTCTTAATAAATGTCTCCAATACATAATTCAAAAATGTGCCTCTTCTTTTGTCACTCTGTGTTCATGTTTCCTTGCTGTATGTTACATGATCATTGTTTTAACCATTCTGATTTGTGTTGTCATAGATATGCCTTGATCCTTACTGTGTTTCATCATTACCATACTTTCAAGCATTAATCATGTTTATATCTGCAGCACTTATTATCCTGAGTCCAAAGAAAGAAAATCACCTATCATATTCATTTCTTCATTTCTTTTTTTTTATAAATGTAGCTAATCCTCTTTAGATAAGCAAGCTCAAGCTGTTTAATATTTCTGACTGTATCCTCTTCTAAAAAATATACTTGATAGTTATTCATCCTCTTGGTTGACTCACTTAACTGTATATCTGAACAAATCACTCTAGAAAAATGATGTGACATGTCCCCCCTACAGAGGTGCTATTCATGCCTGATACCCCATTCCATTTGTCACATTTTTGTATGAGTAGAGGCAGTCCTCAATTTACAACAGTTCATTTAGTGACCATTTGAAGTTACAACAGCACTGAAAAAAGTGAATTATGACCATTTTTCACACTTATGATCATTGCAGCATCCCCATGGTCACGTGATCAAAATTCTGCTGCTTGGTAACTGACTCATATGTATGATGGTTGCAGGGGCTGGGGGGGGGTCATGTGATCACCTTTTGTAATCTGACAAGCAAAGTCAATGGGGAAGCGAGATTCACTTAATTGTGTTACTAATTTAACAGCTGCAGTGATTAATAATTGTGGCAAGAAAGGTCGTAAAATGGAGCAAAACACACTCAACAAATGTCTCACTTAGCAACAGAAATTTTGGGCTCAATTTTGGTAAGTTGAGGACTACCGGCATATGTTTTGGAGTCATAAACCAGGCTGAATTCTAAGAAAATAATGGGGGACCCGAAAGAACAAATTCATAAAGAAGGAATATCCACCAAGTTCTTTTATTTTGATGTATACTGTAGCATCCTATAGATAGCTATCTTTACAACCCCCAGTAGTTTCTTTTTCAGATAAGAATCTCTGTCCTTAACTCTCAACACATCCCAAATATTGCTTATATCATAGTCTATTTTCTTCTCTTTTTTTGATCATTTTAATCATTTGTTTTGTTTTGCAAATAGGATTACTGAGATGGAAAATGCAGATAAAATGTAGCTGCTGTACATGTGTTTGTGTACGTACATGTACAGAGACACACCGAAATATGTTTTCTCTGGACTTTTTTACTAGTCTTCCACATAGTACACAGAGATTAATAACTATAGCTAAAGGGCTGGCTATATAAAATTCAACCTCCATAAGTATAAAAAAGAGTTCAACCTTTGGATAACCCTTCTACTAATCAACATGAACTCTGCCTGCATTGGAAGAACAAATTAACATCAATACTGCAAAAATGACTTTCAGTTTTGGATGATTATGGATTTTTGCAAGAGGGATTTGTTTGTTTATAACATATTCTGCACAACTCCCAATTCTGTGAACAAATCTATGTGGTTCATAGTTTAAAAGAGTATTAACAGGAGTGAGAAAAATTACCGCAATCAATGAAATTAAAGAATAAAAGATAGCAAAGATGACAAAGGCATACAGAAATGAAAATGAACAGACCCATATAATCCAAAGGGGATTTCAACCATCCTTGCCAAAGGCTTGGGCAAAAGCCAGAAACACCACCCAGAACACCAGCAAGGGGGGATATTAGAGTTTATAGTTTTTATGCAGATCAAAGTAATCATACTTTGTCCCTCTAAAATCAGAATTAACTGTGCTTATTTTTTCATGTTGATACAGTCTGTGACCCCAGGATCACATTGGGACATATTAACAATTTAGACAGAATCATAAACTGATATTAGTTTTTAGGCTTTTGTTTCACTTAATGTAATTTATCATTTTCATGCAGCAATAATACTTTCTAACATTTAGTTTGAAGAGGATAAACCAGACCGTAGTTTAAGTTGAAGAGGATAACAGATAGTATAAATATTTAGCTTGAAGAAGATAAAGAGACAGTAAGGTCAGTCTTTTCAAAAACTGGAAGGATAGCTGTGGGGCAGAGTAGCTGATGCCACAGTGAATTTGTTTGTAAGAGGCCAAGGGACTTTTTGGTATTTTTTCTAGACTGTCATTTTTCAACTTTAGGCAAGAAAATTGAATTAACAACCATACTGCAGTAGGGGCTGTGATACTGCTATCGTGTGTTGGTGTGTGTGTGTATGTGTATTTGGGCATATATGTAGGGTTGTGCATGTAACATCTCTGCTGCATTAGGTGGCAGTTTCTTCCTGAAACCAATTTGAAGTGTTGGTTATTACCTTTAAGGTCCTTCATGATATGGGACAGATTATGTGAGGAACTGTCATATTCCTATTTCATTGACCTATCCCATCCGAAATTTCAACTGGCAGGGTCCCGGGTCAAAGCCTTTTGTACTTCTGTCCGCACTCTATGGAACATCTTGTCCCCAGAGATGAGGGACACCCCATGCTTTTTGCCTTTCAGAAAGGTGTCAAGAACTGGCTCGGGCAATTGGCATGGGGATCAAACAAGGTCACGCAACCTTAGAGGGGGGGGAGGTGGCTTAATGGCATACCTCTATCTTTTTAAACTCTTGTAATTTTTAACATATTAATTTTATTTTAATTCTGTGGTGGTGCATCCATTTTAGTGCTTCTGCATCGGTTTCAAAGTTTGGGAGCTGTGGCCACCATGTGATAGTGGTTCTTCTGTCTCAAGAACCAATTTCAGTTGGTGTTGACTGAAGGAAGGGAAGATCATTTATTCATTCATTCATTCAAAATTAATATGGTTGCCCATCTCCTTGCCATAACTTTGTGTGCTTACATGGCCTCAACACCCCATCTATGAGGTATTTCAGGGTTACATCTTGTTTAACATCTTCCCAATGTCTGGAAGCTAATTTTGCCACTATCATTATCATTTCTTGCTCACCCCTTTAAGTTTATAGAGGCAGCAAGTAAGGAAAGCACATAGAAAAGAAGGAGGGCTTCACTAGCTGGGGTGGCTACTCATGGACAAACTCTTATATGTTGTTTGTTATTGGATGACAATTTTATTGCTGGGCTGACTGCTCTGGCTTCTTTCAGGACATCTTCTACTGTATAGACAGACATGACATGAAAGCACAGCAGCTGTAGCTGCTTTTAGCAAAGTGTTCCTTGTTCTTATTTTACCCTTGAACACCAGACATTTTAAAGTATTTTCAAACTGTCTCCAACTGGAAATTAAAGGAGTGAAATATGGGATATGTCTAGAAAAAAGGATGTATGTTAACACTGTTGCACACATATATTCAGATTTTATCATATTTGCCATATTGTAATGCGGGCTGAAAGAGAGTGACTGTCTCAAGGTCACTCTGCCTCTAAAACAGTATTAGAACTCAGGCTTGCCAAATCAGTGCCCTAAACACTAATCAAAGTGATTCTCATAAAAATCTAATAATCCTCGGTATAGCAGAATTTGGCAACTTTACTATTTGTTTCAGATTCGATATTTAGCCATCAGGAACATTATTAGAAGAGTCATGACTGATACATGAGAAGAATAGCAAAACATGAGGAACTCATCTGATTGAATTTGCTGAATAAAACTGTTATACCTGTCTTCCAGGATCTTAGATATCATAATATCAAATCTAGTTAGCAAGAGTGTCCTACTGTACTATGTGAAGCATGCAGAATGTCAGAAAACATAGTTGGCTAAAGTAAATGGTCTTCTGCTTAGATCAGCTATACAGTAATTGGGAGCAAGATCTAGACTTCAGCCTTTTGGTAATTTAGATGCCTCGTCTACAGAACCTCTTTTTCTGGTACCAAGATGTCCTGTAACCCTTGTTTAGAACATGATTTCACAAAGAGCCTTTGTGAGATGCTACCCAAAGAAGATGTAAGGACTACAAATTCAAAAATATTTTTTTCTCTTAAAAGTTGCAGAGCAAATATGCTCAAATGCATTTCCCTCTGTAATTTAACTTATCTTGCTCTTCTCTTCTAAAAGAAGAGTTTACCTGGTAGGTCTCAAATAGCCCAGTGAAAATAGCCAATTGAGGTCTATTTCTTTGGTTGTAGCGAACGGGGGAAAATATTTCAATCTTTATTTATCCATTCCAGTGACAGCTAATTGTAATTTTTGGCAAAAATTAACATTTCACCAGAAGGTTTTGGTGAGGTTTTTTGGTAACAAAAAATCCCAGTTTCTTATTTTTGTTATTGCTTTAAAGTTGTGTAATCCTTTGGAAGCATGTTTCATTTATACTAATGTAATCCTTCAAGTTTTAAAAATAGTCTTCCTGGCACCCAGTAAGAGATATTGATTTATAAGATCTAAATTTAGAACATAAGAAGATTTAAGATAATATCCAAAAAGGATATTAATCAACCACCAAATAATAGCAGTAAGGTGGAGTTTTAACTTTCAGATAGCAGTGGCCTATGCCTGGTTATAATAACAACAACAACAACAACAACAACAACAATAATAATAATAATAATAATAATTAAATTATTATTAATAATAATAATTAAATAATTATGGGTGCTATTCCAAAAGCACTGGAATTACATTTAAAACAGTTAAAAATTGACAAAATCACCATCAGTCAAATGCAAAAAGCCGCACTGCTTGGATCTGCACGCATATTACGAAAATACGTTACGACGTCCTAGGCCCCTGGGTGGGGCCCGACTAGTAACCAATGCCAAATCCGGCGAAACAACTGGCCGCTGTGATACAATTGTACAATAATAATAATAATTTTGCATTAGCAAAAATATTACATCCTTTACTGAAAAGGCAATGAAACAATGGAGAACTGAGTTGGCAGTAGGGAATGAGAGCTATGGAATGGTTAATATCAAGCGAGGAATTTTCCAGGGTGATTCACTTTCACCTCTTCTCTTCATCATCGCAATGATCCCACTATCAGTAATCTTAAAAAAAATGAAATTAGGCTACCAAACAGCCAAAAAAGCTGAAAAAATTTCGCATTTACTATATATGGATGATTTGAAACTCTATGGAAAGTCAGAAATAGAAATCCAATCATTGACAAATACAGTCCGAGTATTCAGCACCGATATTTCAATGCAGTTTGGCATGGAAAAATGCGCCACTGTATCCATAAAAAGGGGCAAAATCACTGCATCTGAGGGAATTGAAATGCCCAATGGCCAACTAATTAAATGCAAAGAAAATGAAGCCTACAAATACTTAGGCATTCTGCAGTTGGATAACATCAAGCATAGAGAAGTAAAAACTATTGTCAGGCGAGAGTACACCAACAGAGTTAGGAAAATTTTGAAAGCTAAATTGAATGGTGGAAATACAATCAAGGCCATAAATACCTGGGCAATACCAGTTATAAGATACACAGCTGGCATAGTTAACTGGACACAAGCTGATTTGGACCTTTTGGACCGAAAAACCAGGAAACTAATGACAATGCACTACAGTTTACACCCACGTGGTGATTCCGATAGACTATATCTGCCCCGAAAATCAGGTGGCAGAGGATTATTACAAGTGAAGCAAACAGTTGAAGAAGAAAAACATGCACTGGCTGATTATTTAAAAGACACTCAAGAACATCTATTAATCGAAGTAAAGAACAAAAATCTACTGAAGGCCCAACAGACAAAACAAGAATACAGAAAAGATGTGATAAAATCAAGAATGGAGAGTTGGCAGAACAAAGCACTGCATGGTCAATTTCTGGAAAAAATAAAAGATAAAGTGGACAGTGAACAAACTTGGTTATGGTTAACAACAGGTACATTAAAGAAAGAAACAGAGTCACTAATCCTGGCTGCGCAAGAACAAGCCATCCGCACAAATGCCATTAAGGCCAAAATCGAAAAATCCTCTGATGATGCCAAATGCAGACTTTGCAAAGAAGCTGACGAAACTGTTGATCACATACTCAGCTGCTGTAAAAAAATCGCGCAGACTGATTATAAATTGCGGCACAATTCAGTAGCACAAATGATCCATTGGAATTTGTGCAAAAATTATAATATTAAAACAGCAACAAACTGGTGGGAACATCAGCCTGAAAAAGTCACCGAAAATCAGATGGTCAAGATCTTGTGGGATTTCCGTATACAAACCGACAAAATACTGGCGCATAATACACCAGACATCACACTGGTTGAGAAAAATAAGGTCACAATCATAGACATCGCAATACCAGGTGATAGCAGGGTCGCCGAGAAGGAACATGAAAAAATCGCAAGATACCAGGACTTAAAAATCGAAATTCAACGACTATGGCACAAACCAGCAGTGGTAATTCCAGTGGTAATTGGCACACTGGGTGCTATTCCAAAAGCACTGGAATTACATTTAAAACAGTTAAAAATTGACAAAATCACCATCAGTCAAATGCAAAAAGCCGCACTACTTGGATCTGCACGCATATTACGAAAATACGTTACGACGTCCTAGGCCCCTGGGTGGGGCCCGACTAGTAACCAATGCCAAATCCGGCGAAACAACTGGCCGCTGTGATACAATTGTACAACAACAACAATAATAATAATAAAAGGTTATATCCGTATTGATGAGTGTAAGTTTGTGTTGTGGACCATCTTCCTGTCTTGATGGCATGCTTACCAAAAGCTAAATATATTATAGCAAGTAGAAATACTCTCATTACGCAATAAATGCTCTTTTCACTCCTGATATTCCACGTTTGAATTCCTCCCCTTACCACTCTTCTCCACTCTCTCATCTTTCCCCCTTCTATAATATGAATAACTCTTTCCCCCCCCCCCCCCCTTTTTTGCCTAAAAGCTCTTCTTTATTAGTGGCAACAAATAGATGGTTAAAAAAAAGTTCAGTAAACCTGGAGACAAATATATGTTATCTCCTTTCAATCTTTATTTATACACTAAAAGTTGAATATATCTCACACTCACTCTCACTTAATGGGAAGTGGTAGATACTCATATTACTAGTAGGACATTTTTAAAGAACATTTAGAATGTACCTACCTTCCAATAATTTTCATACAGAAGGAAATGGAGATGGCATCTGGTATTTTTATATATACTATACAATATTTCTTCTTAGTATAAAATTTTGTTACATAATGTCTGTTTGCCTAATTGCTGCTGCACATTGCAGTGTTATGTATGGCAGATATAAAGTAGAGCTATATATTATTTAAGTGGCTTATGTCTGAATCCTGATGTAAATGACTTTAAAACTCATTTTAGGTCCATGAATTTTTAACTGTATAAACTGCTTGGAAAATATCTAATTTTATTAATTATTTTCCTCAATTCTGTTTTTCATGTCTTTTAAGTGATATAATCTATCTCTTTAGGCTGAAAATTATCATTTTTTTCACCTACATGCCCATTTTCTCAAAAGCATGTATAAGACTGGATTGTTATTGTTTGTTAAGATTTTAATTGCATTTCTTAATCCATATAAAAGCAATTAAAATCTAACATACAATCATCCTAACAGATGGATTATACATTTACATATTAATTGTAAATAAATAATTACTTCATCAATGGCTATTTAAATTTGCAATTTTACTTGAATTTTGTTCCTATTCCAAATAATTTGTATCTTATTCAATCACAATATATATGTTAATTAAAATGTGCTAATTGCTCCTGGATTTAATTGATTATAAATATGCATATTAATATTCCTGGAGACAAGGTATTGTTTATTTCTGAAATTATGATACTTGAAATCTGGTTAATTTGAAATCTTTAAATTATGCAAAGTCAATATGATAGTGTTCTCTTGATATTACAGGAAGTATAAGATGGAGAATGTACTATAAAACAGAAAGAGATTAGTATTTACAACATAGGTTTACTCACTCAAACATACACTCCCGTACTTCTTTATTTAGGCCATGTTAATTATGCTACTTGATAATCATTCTATCTTGTCAATGGAATTCATTAATAAGACATATCTTAATAGCAAGTATATATAATATTAAATATTCAGTGTTCAATAAAATACATAATCAAATTCAGAGTAAATGGAGAAAATAATATGTATTTAAAGACCAGAGCTATTGAGAATGTTTGAAAAGGTTAATTTGCTTTTCCAAAATGCAAATGTTTTGAAAGGCAAAATATTACTAATAATACATAAATGTAATCTGTCAGTTTGAATTTGGAAGTTGAATGCTTATTTTATTTTCTATGACCATAGTGCTCAAGAATTTTTTCTGGCACATTTGCTAGTGAATGAATGAAAGTTCTGCATGTATAAAAATTGAGCTATTTTTAAATTCAGTTGACATTTCACAACCTAATTGTACTCTTGAATGCTACATTCTCCTATGAATGTACAAAGCAAAACAGAACTGGAATATAAACAAGCAGTGATCTTCCATTTTTGGAAGGGCTGCACCGTCCTTTGGCTTTTAAGGCAAAAAGTTATTCAGCCAGTGTGGGTACAGTAATATGATGTCCGCAACTCCTTAAAGCAGTGGTATCATTTGTGGAGTTAGGCAGCTGCCCTCCACAACCAATGTTCCCTCTAAGCTGCGCGGCTGTGTGGCCACACACGTGACAAGAAAACACCGTGCAGCAGTTTCCAGTGATTTTTAATGTCACAGCGTGATGTACATTTGATTTAAATCAAGCCGCTGGACTCTGGACTTTAGTCTGCAGGCGGCTCGGAGGTTTCTGTCAGCCGGGCTGGGATATTATAGTACCTGGCCATGCCCAGAGGAGGGCAGAAACATGGTCGCGTAAGGTTACGATTGGGCTCACAGCTGATTGACATGGAGGCCATTCCCTCCTAGATGAAAGTTACTGAGGGGGGCAGTGGCAGCAATAGCCAACTCTCCGCGGGACGTGTAAACGAGACAGTACTGCTCTCTGCTGTAATTGTAAAGGTAGCATATCAAAGTAAAATGAATATCAGGCCCTGTCCTTGAAGACCTACATGTAATCTTCCTAGTCTATTGTTAGTCCAGCTACAAACTGCAAAATGCAGCATGCTTCCGGTAGCAGCTCTAACCCACCCCACCCCACCCCATTTTGTTAAAACAATATACATGCTATCTTGCCATTCTCAAATTTGAAACCTTGACTTGGATAGATTCTCTTTCAGAGGTGGGTTGCTCCCGGTTTGGCCCAGATTGTGTGAATCGGTAGTAGTGGCAGTGGGAGGCTCTGCCCACCTGCCTGGATGCTTCTGTGCATGCACAGAAGCTTTGCACGCCAGAACTGGTAGATTACTGAACTGGTAGAATAAATTACCATTTATTCCTAACTTGCTAATATCACTGCAGACTATTGGATAGTAGGGGGGAAGTATAAAGCATATAAAGTAATTCATAGTATGGAAAATGTGGATAGAGGGAAGTTTTGATCCTTTTCCCATAGAGAGTCATCCATTGAACTTGAATACAAGTAGTCCTCAACTTACAACAGTTCACTTAATGACGTAATGAAGTTACATCAGCACTGAAAAAAGTGACTTACAGCTGTTCTTCACACTTATGATCATTGCAGCATCCCCATGGCCACATGATCAAAATTTGGATGTTTGGCAGCTGCCTCATATTTATGATGGTTGCAGTGTCCTGGGGTCATGTAGTCACCTTTTGCAACCTTCAGCCAAGCAAAGTCAGTGGGAAAGTCAGATTGACTTAACAATCAGGTTACTGATTTAACCGCAGTGATTCACTTAACTGTAGCAAGAAAGGTTGTAAAATGGGGCAAAACTCACTTAACAAATGTTTCACATAGCAATAGAAACTTTGGGCTCAATTATGGTGATAGATTGAGGACTACCTGTATAGGGAGATTTCTTTACTTAAAGGATATTTACATGGTAGAATTTGCTGCCATTAGATTGGGAATGGTTAATTTTGACAGGTTAAAATGGGACACTGGATAAATTCATGATTAGGCTATTAATAGCTGCCAGACTGGATATCTATTTACAGTTTTGCTACATTACAAGCCACACATCTATCTAAATTTGAATGTATTTATTTGCCTTATATATCACAGAGAATGCTGGAGTAGATGGGCCAGTAGCAGAACTCTTAGGTACTGTTTCCAGCATTGATTGAAGACAGACCACTTTGCTCAAATCTTTCCTTTTTTTCTGACAAAATATGTGGTGTCATTTTTATGAACATTGTTTTATTGAAATTATTTTACATTGTTTTACTTTATCCACTATATTAACAATGTGGTTTAGAATATTTCAAAATCTACAGTTGTCAAGCTTTTAAATACACATACAGCACATTTGCTGTAAAGAACTGATGTCAAAACATAAAGCTAATGATAAGACTGGAATAAAGGTTGTTACGAAGAAAAAGTCTAGCTTGAAGTTTAAACCAGAATGGTTGAGAGAGTTAGTAGAGACTGAACTGCCGACTTCGTCTAGAAAACAGTTAACAAAACTGGGCAACATCTTCACTTATCGTGAAAGTAGTGACGATGTTCTTTGCACCAAGAAGCTTGTACAGGTAGCGCATTCACCACTGGAAAACAATGTAACGATTGGAAAATTGATTATTTGAAGCATCATATCAATCAGAAGATTCACCTGGATTTGGTCACTAAACTATGATGCCAGAAATCTGGAGAGCTGCAGAGGCTACTGACTGAAAGTGCAGAAGACAGAGTGAACAGAAAAGAAGTTTCACTGTGAAGAAATGCCAATGCTGATGAAGTCAAAAGTTTTGATTGATAATTTGTTGCTGGCCATAAACATAAATGTGTTGGTATTATCAGTCAAAGTCATACATGACCACATAGGCAAGTATGTGTCCATTCCGGAGAGCTGGCGCAGCAAGAATTATGGCTTTGAGTTCGTGGAGTGCAGAAAGAAGTCATGCGTGATCTATGTAATGCCAGTTGTCATACTCGTATTGCTGATGAAAGCACCGATGTATCAGTCACCAAAATATTGATTTTGTATGCAAAATTCCGCCCGTCTAATGCTGCAATTTATAAGACCGTGTTTGTAGGAATTTTACAGTTGCCAACATGCGACAGCACAGCAATCACAGCAGCCATAAAAGAGTTCTATGCTACAAACAACATTGACATTCAAAAGATTGTCATGTTTACGTCAGAGGGTGCGTCTGTGATGCTGGGTAAGAATAATGGTGTGGCTGCTCGAGATGTATCCCATTTGCTTGAACAGCACTGTGTGGTACATCGAGAAGACTTGGGGATTGATGATGCATGTAAGCACGTCTCACTGATAAAGGACATCGAGATTTTACTACGAACTGTCTACACTCTGTTCTGCCCCTCTTCTGTGAAGAAAACTGCATTTGCAGAACTAGCAGAAGTTCTTGAGTGTGAATCGGTAGCCTTCAGACTGTTGAATAAAGTATGATGGCTTTCCAGACATTTTGCATTGCGAGCAATGATTGATGAGAAACATTACAGTTTTGGTTGAGTACTGTAAAGAGCAAACAGAAACACACAGTGACCCAGTCTGCAAATATTCTTACAGAAAGTTGATGAATCCACAGGTTCGTACTGCATTGATTGTGTTTGACGACGTTCGTGAATTAGCTGAGTTGAACAAGCTGTTGCAAAGAAGCAACCTGACACCAATCAAAGCCGTTCAGTTTGTGAAGGCCAGAATAACCAAGCTTCGCTTGCAGTATTTAGGCAAAACAGCTTACTGGAATAACGAAGCTTGCGAATATATGCAGACCAACCCAGACATTGACACGGCTCCCATACTCAGATTTATTGAACATTTGTGCTTGTATCTTGACAGTAGTTTTCCAGACAACGAGCTGACAGTTTGGAATATATTCGAAATTGCTGTTTTGTCAAATGTGATCTCTTTTAATTTTGGGGAAACTGAGATTGCAACTGATTGGAAAATACCAGCATTTCTTTGACGATTTGGATGAAGTCAGCATAACATCAGCTGTACAGTCACGGTATCATGACTTCAGATTTCTGATGTTGGAGAAATTCAAGTCTGGATTAATGCACTCATTCGACAATGTAGTTCAGTTTGTACTAAGAGAGCAACAGTTTGGATTGCTGTCATGTCTGCTGGACATTTGCGCAACATTCCAAGCGTCAAGCACCGATTGCGAGCGAGGTTTTAGCCTGATGAATGCCATCAAGACCAAAGCTTGTAATCGGCTGCAAACTGAGCACTTGGAAATGCTGATGCGAATCCAATCTTAACCAGACTTCAGCGGCGCAGATTGATCTTGACAAAGTGTACTCGGAATGGTCGTTAAAGAAAGACAGACGTGAGAAACTGTAAGATGAGACAGACTTTCAGTGAATACCAGTGTACATTACTGTAAACATTATACAAGTATTTTAATATTATAGACTTGCAGTATTATAAGTGATACTGATATTATATAGTACTCTTAATTAAGCGGGTACCTTGAATAAACATAACTTTGAGTTTCAAATAACACTGATTTTGTTCTTGTCTTGGGTAACAGCTGTGAAAAAAATTCAGGTTCTCAGGCATGAAAATGTGTCGCTCAAACACTATACTTTTTCGTGCACGCTGAAAAAAAATTAGAGGGAACATTGTCCACAACTGTAGCAGGATCCCAGGATATAATGTTGATTTAAGCAACCTCACCTCCAAAGCAGCTCTTGTTTTTGAATCTTAAATCTTACACTGCAGTTTTTATTCTCTCATGTTTAATTTAAAGAAGGAAGATTTACCACAAACTATGGTTTTTATTAATAGGCTGGAACATACTTTCCCAAAACCTTTTTATCTCATGCACAGAGAATATAGGGAAAAGACAGAAATTGCAGAAAAAAAAGAATAAATAGCTGTGATGAATGTACAAAAGCCCAGGAAAGCACTTAGTTTCATGCCCTTTTATTCTTGAAAATGATTAAATTACTATAGCATATTGTTTGATGTGTTTTGGATATTCTTTTCTCTTTTACAGCTATCATGTATGTAATGGGAGCTCTTGGTCCTGCAGCAGGATATTTATTAGGCGGAGTTCTTATTGGGTTTTATGTACATCCTACAAGTACTATTCAGATTGACCAAAGTGACCCACGGTTCATTGGTAACTGGTAAGCTGCAACCATGTGGGGGTTTTATGTGGAAGGTAGCAGTAATGTTTAACATTTGATCAGTAATATTTAACATCTGGTCATGTACTCTTTGATCCTGTATGCTGTGTTTTGAATAGTTGTAGCCAAAGGGAAATGTATAGATTGTTCAAATGCTGCAAATTTTACAACTATTTACTTATCATTTTATTTCTCTATTCTGGAAATATTTAAACTAAAAAAGTTACCCTATAAAAATGTAATAATAATGGAGCTGATGTGTTACTTTTCCACCTGGCATTTTTTTAATGTATATGTTTCTAATTCTTTGTGCACGTTTCTGGCACAGCTTGCCAACATTATAGGAAGGTGAATAGAGTAGGAGTAGGAATAGGAATAGAATAGAATGTTCCTTTTAACTTTGAATGGTGGCTATACAACTGGTCATTAAGCAAAGATCATGATGCTTAATCTGTTTTGGATGCAGTTTTTGTGATCTTCAAATCACTTATATGGTAATTGTTTTATGGGACAAACAATAACACCAAGTGTACATTTCTGCTTCCTATTATAGAGGATTTGCTTTTGTGTGTATATAGCAATAGCACTTAGACTTTTATACTGCTTCACAGTGCTTTACAGCACTCTCTAAGTGGTTTACAGGATCAGCATATTGCCCTCAACAATCTGGGTCCTCATTTTACCGACCTCGGAAGGATGGAAGGCTGAATATGCTTTGAGCTGGTCAGGATCAAACTGCTGAACTTCTGGCAGATGGCAGTCAGCAAAAGTAGCCTGCAGTCATGCAATCCAACCACTGCACTATTACTGTTCATATATGTATGCTTATAGGCAGTGGTATCTCTTATTGTATTGCTTGATGTAATAAATGTGACCCTATTTGTAAATGTTATTTCTTACCTTTTGATTTTAGGTGGAGTGGATTTCTCATTTGTGCTAGTGTGATGCTTCTCGTTATACTTCCGATGTTTGCTTTTCCCAAAAAACTCCCACCTCGACACAAGAAAAAGAAAAAAAAGATGCGCTCTGATGTTTCAGGTGATGATGATTTGGTGAAAGAAAAAGTGAATTGCAAAAATGAGCTGGAGCCGGAAATTTCTACATCAATGAACTTTGGAAAGAATGTTAAAGGTAAAAAATTTCCTGTTTGAAAAAAATCAAATTAAGATGAACTTCAAATTCATAGAATTATTATTTGTTGTTGAAAACTGATACAAAAATATATTTATTTATTTAGAAGTAGCACTAAAGTAGAAGACTTTGGTTCAATTGGTTCAACATTAGTTGCAGAGTAAATTGTTTCACTCAAAATATCAGTATTGGGTCGCTTCAAGCCTAATCGGGCAGGCTGTAATCCATAAACAGCCTTTATCAAGCTTGAACAGCTTGCTAAAGCTATGTAAATCCTATCTATTATTTTCCTGCTGTTATCAGCATTATGAAAAATAGATTTTGGCTAGGGATGCTGGACAAAAAGAAGAGGTTGAATACATGTACCAATATTAATTTTTATTAAAATAATATCCCAGTTTGGTGAAGATGTGTATGCTGAAGGGTGATGAATGAAGGGTTAGGGTTAGAAGGTAGAATTATAGTGCTCATGTGCTGTTCATAAATCATAGTTTTATATATCCAGTGGCAACTCCTCACTAAATGATACTTGATTGTTCTTTGTCTCCCATGCATTCTAGACAACATTTAGGTTTCCTTCTTTTATTGCTTTTTGTCTTTTTTATAGAACTTCCAAGAGCAGCTTTCAGGATCTTAAGCAACATGACATTCCTTTTTGTGAGTTTGTCATACACAGCTGAATGTGCCATTGTTACTGCTTTTATTACCTTTATTCCAAAGTTCATTGAGTCACAGTTTGGCATCCCAGCTTCCAGTGCCAGCATCTACACTGGTAAGATATTGCTGTAAATAAATCTTTTAAGGATTACTTTCCTCAGCTTTTAAAAAGAAAGTTAATGGAAAATAATCAGGATTCTGTTCTTAATTGTTTTAAATGTGCAGATTCTCTGTCTCACAGTTATTATATATGAATAATTTGTTATTGATACCATATAGATTAGCAACATAGAATTTGTGGCACTATTTGGTTTTCCATCAAACAGCCTTTTTGATCAACCCACACTATTAACACTAACAAAGTGGCATTAATTTTGCAAAATTTGGTGATTGTCTGAGATTTGTTGTTACAAGATTTACAGATATCTAATAGAGCTACTGATCTGTGCTTTAACAGATGAGATACATCAGTAGCAGGGAAAAAAATTCTGGCATTGCTAGCATTCTTTCAATGTTTGCTTTTATACTAATAATTAAAAGTTATGTTTTTTTTATCATTCTCTTTGCAGTGCTGGATGGATTTTATTGTATCACTAAAATGTACATGTATGAATAATTCCTCTATATAATCATAACATTTTTATTGCTCTGTTTTTTAATTTTTTTTACTTTGAATATTTAATATACCTTTAAATAATATTTGGAATATACTTTAGGATGTTTTTATTCTTGTAATTGCCAAGTGTCCTTGATGATTATGGCAGTTCACAAAATAAATAAGTGTTGCCAAACTGGCTGAGACCAGAAATCTATTTTAGCAACAGCTAATCCGATATCTGGTGCAGTTGCAATTGAGGCTGTCCGCACTATTTAGCATGATGTAGCCTTCAGTTGGAGGTTTTCAATATTTGTCATCATGTAGTAGTAAATCATAAGCATTATGCTTCTATTTTCAACCAAGAAGCTTAAAAAACCACAAAACTTAAAATGCAAACACAAATTGCAACAGAATAACATTAAGATAAATAGTTAAGCTGTTAAATATGTCAGTATCAAAATGCCCCAGATATATCCAATGTGAACTTGTTGAACTGTTTTTAATAGCCAGCTAATTTTATTTACATAAGTAAATAAGAAAGATTCATGCTGATTAATTCTTGGCAATAGTACTTATCAATCCTCACAAAGATAAATTTAATGTGTTTATTGACAAAGAACTTAATATAATTGTCAGTAATATTTTAATAAATAATTTCATGTGTTTTTTGCACCATAGATCATTTAAATCATGAAATAATGTTCTGATAAAAAAATAAGCTTTTTAATTCTTACAACCAGTAACTTTCAATATGAATCTTTTTCGAATAATCTGATTATGGAATTGTATCCTGGAAGCTAAATTTTTTTAAAAAAATTAAATTTTGGTTTTATGAATACAAATAATCTGTCATCTCTTAGTTTGAGGTAACGGTTCAGTATACTTGCCATTAAATAAGTTTACCATTCCTGAATGGTAGTCTTGATATTAATACTCAGTATAATACTGGCAGTATGATTATTTCAAATGTATTTAGCTTTTTAAAAACATCAAATAGGCTTATAATTTATTGATTAAAAATGCATAAACAGAAGTTTGGAAATGGTTAAATTTACTTTTACAAAGAAGTGTAAAATTGGATTGTCTAATTTGTTCTTAAACAATAACACACAATTTAAAAAGCTTTTAAAATAAGATTAATACAGGCTGATTCAGTTATTCAATTATTATGGAGAAGAAAAATTGGGAAAAACCTTAACACTTTTTTTCTAAGATGATCACGCTAATTTGAAGCCTTCTGATTTGCTCTGTAACATGTTCAGATACCGGTATTAAGTGGCCACAAGCAACACTTCCCTGAAAACATAGGTTAGTGTGTGTTAAAATGCATAAAGACACACAGCCTAATTAACACAGGTTTTCAAAGCCAATCCTATGTATATTTACTAAGAAATGAATTCTCCTTATTCTGTACTAAAGATAATAAGGATTGTAGTTACATGTATGAGAAGCCATCAGAAAGGAATTTTTATAAAAATACTGTAGTTCTCTGTGTGAGGAATTTTGACAAATCAAAGGGTGAAGCAGGAATCTGCTTACTGAAAACTGGTTTTGCTTTAGGGTGCTTTATGCAATGATTAAAACATGTGCTTTAGTTGGAATTTTCTTTTGAGCAAGGAACAGCATAATTGAATGCTATTTTTAGAAAGCTTTGTCTTGCAGTTCATACATATTATTAATTACATAATTTTAATAAGATATTTAAAAACCTTATTAAAAGTTCAGCTTGGTTTTAGTCTGGTTATTAAAAACTATAAATAGTGGATTTTTGATTTCTAGGCCTTCCACTCTAAAAAATGGATTCATATAACTGGTAAATATTTTATTGTCATTTTCCTGAACCATAAAAGGGAAGAAATTGACTTTTTCCCCAGGTTGCCCAATATGTTTTCTTGCGAGACCTGGGGAAGATGGTCTTATATGGCAGCAGTGGCCATGTGAAAAGCCAGGGCAGCAGGCATGCCTCATCAGCAGGGGCCTTGGAGTGCAGGGTGGCAAGAGCAACTATGGATGGGAGTGAGCTGGGTTTACTTCCTGTAGTGAGAAGAAGCCCCTTTGTACTGCTGGACCATGCTGGTGTTGGAAGAAATGTCTATCTGGTTCAGTTCCAAGCTGGGAGAATGACACTGGAAACATGGAGGCTGATTGGAAATATGGTTTATTGATGAAGCAGAACCACATGTGATTCCACATGGGCAGCTGACAAAAATGGAGTTGGGAGTGGGTAGGTTTTATACTTTCTTTGGGCTTTATATTTGAGCTTCCTGTTCCTGTGCAAGAACGTGTTCTTTAATATTCTATTGGCTGTTGTCAGATTCCTATGGGGTCAGCTAGGGGTTATGTAGGAGTCATAGCTAGGTATAAGTAAAAGAAGAAATGCAATCCTAGATGCTTGTCTGAGCTAATCTGGCCAACCTCCGGCATACTGTTTATCTGAGCTCCCAGGTTTCTGTGACTTTAAAGTTTTGTATTCTGAAAGGGTGTTGGGCAATTCCTCTTGCGGCTAATGGCTTTTGTCCTGTGTTGGTTCCTGGATGAAGGGCTGCTTCTAATCCTATCACTCTGCTTTTGTTAGCTGTCAAACTTTGCTGCAAGTAGTTTCAAAATATCCTTTCTTGAATGGATTTCTGCCTGCAATATTTGCTTTGCTTATGAATAGAGCCATCTAAATAGTTGGCTTCTTCTTTCAATAAGTTCTTTATCTCTTAAGTGCTGGCATCTGCTGTGGGCTATTAAGAAAGACTTCGGGGCTGCTTTCTACCTCTAAAAACATGTTTCTCCGTTTCCCATTTAGGAAAACATAATATTCTGCCTTTTTAATATTCCTCAAAATATTTCATTCTTCGGAGGGGGGCTTCCCACACTGGGCTAGGACTAGGTTTCTGAGCTCCCTGGGAAGACTGCACCTTCACACTGTGCTGTGGCTCAGGGGCTTCCTACAACCCCAGCCCCATGGCATATCAAGAAGCCTTGAGCTACAGCCCAGCATATTCTTTCTCCAGCCTCTTTGTGCTCACACATGCATGCTCATGTTTCACACCCTCTTTCCCCAGCCTCCCTGAGCTCATGCCACACTGCACTGCGCCTTGTAGGGCTTCCTCCATCCCACTGCAGCACCTGCATTTCTTATCTGGGATTCTCTCCACTTCACTTCCCTCCCAGCTACAGGGGAGTTATGATGACAATCGGAAGTGCTGGGATTGCTGTTGCTAAGTGTCATGTGTCATAAGGTCATGTGACATGCTTTATGACTATCACTTAGCAACAGAAATTCCAGTCCCAGTTGTGGTCTTAAATCAAGGATTATAATTTGTCAGGCTTTAAAACTCTAATCCCAAACCCAGTATATCTATACATAAAAAGCACAGTTCCATAAAATCTCTGAAATGGTATATTAACTATGACCTTCAATAACCATCAATGTTCCCTCTAATTTTTTTTCAGTGTGAGCAGAAAAGTATAGTGTTTAAGCAGCATATTTTCATGCCTGAGCACCTGAATTTTTTTCACAGATGTCACGTAAGACAACAACGAAATCAGTATTATTTGAAACTCAAATAATATGTTTATTCAAGGTACCCGCTTAATTAAAAGTGTTATATAATATCAGTATCACTTGACAACGCTCCTGCTTAGCAACCAAAATATTGGCTCAGAAAGTCTGGCATTTGAAGCACGCAAGTCTTAAAGCTGTTGTTACAAGATCCTTGCACCCATAACCCTTTAGAAAAAAAAATCCCAGGGGTCTTCAAACCTGACAGCTTTTTGTGGACTTCAACTCCCAGAATTCCTCCTCCAGTCATGTTGGCTCAGAAACTCTGGCTTTGAAGCATGCAAGTCTTAAAGCTGTCAAGTTACAAGATCCTTGCACCCATAACCCTTTAGGAAAAAAAACCCCAGGGGTCTTCAAACCTGACAGCTTTAAGACTTGTGGACTTCAACTCCCAGAATTCCGCCTCCAGTCATGTTGCAGCAATGTCATCTGCGTGGATCTGCTCCATCCACTGTTCCCTCTAAGGTGCGTGCCTTTGGTCACATTCCTATGGAAGGGCCCAAGCATCAAAACTTTGAATATGGGTCGTAGGTCCCCTTTTTTGCTTCCATTGTAACTTCAAATAGTCACTAACGTGCCTGGTTGCAAGTCAAGGAATATTTGTTCATCCTGTTCTGAATTCATAAATATCTATCATCATATGAGTGCCATTGTCAACTAAGTAAAGCTAAAGGGATTCTTTTCAGAAGGGACTATTGCATATAATATGGTCTTAGTATATTTCCAGTAATAAGCAATGGCATTGTACTTTCTCTGGCCTTTTAATCTTAATTCTAATGTGTAATTTCAATGCAATTCTTTATCTCTGAGATTTTTTTTTCAATTCTATTTTAAATTAACATTGTTACAATTTTTTAACCTCTTCATTTTTATTGTACAGTAATTTTTTAAGAAATTATGCTCACTTTACTAGCTGCTTCTTAACTCATTCCATTACAGTTGTGATTATTTATTTTCTAATTATGTAGCACTAAATAACTCTTTGCTAACCAAACAAATGACATTTATCTATTTCATAAGCTAGCTTGGGAGTTTCAATTGATCTTTAAGATAGGGTTATAAATATTGTTAATGTAAAAAATGTAGAGAGTTGGTATATTTCGCTTATAGAAAAGGTATTTCCATAATATACATTTTAACACAACGAATGTTTTAACATTCCTCTTTTTCTTTTTCTTTAACCAGGTGTGATTATTGTTCCAAGTGCTGGTGTTGGTATTGTCTTAGGAGGTTACATTATAAAAAAGCTAAAACTTGGTGCAAGAGAATCTGCAAAACTAGCAATGATTTGCAGTGGAGTATCTCTATTATGCTTTTCAACACTCTTCATAGTTGGATGTGAAAGTATTAATCTAGGAGGTATAAATATACCATATACCACGGGGTAAATATATTTTGAGCTTTCTAAATTATTTATACTTTGCGTCAAAGCCAGCCTTTTTGTGCTGTATAAAAGGCAGTATCTTTTTCATAAGAACATTAAATAATTTAAAAGTGCTTTAATAAGTAAGTAACAAAGAAATATATTGTATAATCATGGATTGAAATACTCCACAAGAAATAACAATTCATCTGTTGTGTTGAAATAAACAATCTTTGGTAAGTATTATATGCAAAATGCAAAGAACCTAATCTAAAAATACACAATGTTTTAGATACACACATACCACTTCTAAATTATTTATTTGAAGAAAGGGTACTAAGGATCATTTCCATCATTCATGGGATATTGCTTTGGAGATCATAGTCTTTCTTGGGTTATGCTCTTCTAAGTGTGAGATAAGTTAATTTTAATGGAAGAAATTTGATATTAAGACATTTCCCTTTTTTCCTTGCCTGCCTTCCCAGCTGAATGTTTTTGAATCTGTAAAGCTTGACCTTGGAAAACATAAAGACATGGATTTTGAAGGATTTTTAGTGCTTTCAGTATTCTATTTTCTCTCCAACCTGAGTATTTTTAGAACAAATCTTGACATTTGGTTGAATGAATCCAAAATCAATCAATCTCCCCCCCCTCACTCACTCTCTCACACACATCCATGTTATTACCGTATATATACAACATCAATATTTATTTCCATAATATATATTTAATACTGCAAATTATGGTAATGACCATCAGCCCAAGAACTTTAAATTGGTGATGAGGAAATATATTTTCAGAACATAAATTTATGAGCTCATTTAGCCATTATAACTAAGTGAATGTAGATGTTTGGCTGAATGACCAAGGCCCTATTTTGTTCAGGGCAAGAAAGAAAAAAGAGCTTTGACACTAACCAGCTTACCCTCTGAAATCAGTCACAATTGTTTCATTGCTGTCATTCACTTACTTAGGCAAAATAAGTTATGTAATGCTGTATCTTATATAAGAGAGCATATACAAATTAGCTATAAGAATCATCCATTTCTAATTTTTTTTTACAAATTTTACATATTTCTTAGTTCTGTATCTGTTTGTTGTTTATTTTGTTTTTAGGAAGATAATTTCAGTTTCTCCTAGGCGCTGCTTGGAGTGTCCAAGCTCGGGTTTAACTTCAGCTTGCTGCCCAAGGACTGAGTTTGATTTTTTTGTGTTGTAGCTCCGCCTCCTGGTTCCTCCAGAGGCTCAGTTTTAAAAAACTCAGTCGCCCTACAGGACGTCTTTCCAGGGGCTCCAGTCCTTGTTCAGCAAGCTGGATCCCAAATTTCTTATTTTTCCTTTTGGGTTAGAGTTAGTGTAGCTCCTTTAACTAGACTGCTAGTGAGATTGTAGATAGGGTTTTTCCTGCTTTCTACCTCAGCAAGGAATCCTATTTGCCTTCATCGCGCAGGCAGGCTCCCTGGGGCGATCGCAGCCCAGCCACCACCTGGGCTGTCTCTAGGTCGGGTCTTCTCCTCAGGACGGTTCAGTGAGTACGGGGGGGGGGCGATTGCGCTGTCAGAGCCCCTCTGAGCCCCTGACAGGAGCGCTAGGCTCCATCCAGCCCAATGACGCTCCAGGTGCGCGGCGCGAGCGCGGCCGCCATTTTAAAACGGGCTTTTGGCGCACTTTCGATCCCAGGGCCCAAAATTCGCCGCACAGCCTCCCTTGATTAGCGGATCGCCGCAGAGGGCCGCTGTAAGCCCGGAGCCTCACGTTGGGTGGCCACGGAGGCTCTTGCCCTTCTCTTTCTCCCAGCGGCTGCAGGGAACCCGGGCTTCAAACCCCCGCCTACCTGTCTTCAGCGCGGATCCGCAGGAGCCAGGCTGACCGCGTCTTGAAGGCCACACGCATGGATCACGCCCTGACCTACCTCAGGCCTGGTCTACTGCCATTGTCGGAATGGATCAGCTAGACTCTACCAGCGTGGAAGAGAGGCAAGGGGGAAAGACCGGGCCCACTCCCAGTAAGCGTTGCAGGTCCAATCCATCGGGCAAGGGAGTTGGGGGGGGTATTTCCCCAGGGGAGAAGCAGCCTAAGGCAGGTTCGACCTCCAAGGATGAGGAAAAGATGGCACTGCGCCGCCAAAGGGCCCTGGAGAAACAGTTCCAGAAGGCCCAGGCCGCACAGCGCAAAATTCCCATGGAGTCATCCCCAAGTGAGATAGGGGGTGGATCTCCCACGGGTGAATCTCAGCGAGGGGCTTCCCCTTTAGGCCCAGGTAGTGAGGACTTTGGGTTCTCCCCCAACCCTCATAGGGCATCCTTGGGATCACCTAGCCATTCCATGGCTGTGGACTCCCTGGCAAATTTGGATTCAGGGGCTGAAGAGGAATCCTTGGCTCCCTCAGAATTGGAGCCCCCTCCCCCTCAGGGTCAGGAGCCCATTCTATCTAGGGCCAGGGAGGAGGTAGTGACTCGTGCCATTTCCAAAGGCATCACCGATGGCATGGTGCAGTTAGTGAACCAGTTGTCCTCTGTGGCTCCCAAGCCAGCTGCCAGCCAGACCAAGGCCCCCAAGGCCTCTGAAGCCAGGGCACCCTCCCCCACCCCAACGGGGCTTAGTGAGGTGTCAGATCAGGAGGAGGCCGAGTCGGAGGCTCCAGCTCTCTCCGACGATGAGACCCCTGCCCCTGAACAGGCCACGGGCTCAGCTCTATTTAATCCGGCCATGTTCAGGCCCCTTCTTACTAAAGCCAGGGCTGCAGGTCCCCAAATGGGTCTCCCAGCCCCCGCAGCCAAACCTATATCCGACCCGGTCACGGGTGTAGTCATAGGTCCCCACGACCCCGGCGCAGGCCTTTTTAATGAGGTGTCTCCGCCCTTGGACCTCGTGCCAGCTCCCCAATTATTTTTGGACATCATCCAACGACAATGGGTTCAGCCGGGGACTCTGGCCAATCCGAGTGGGACGGATAGGAACCTATTTATCATGGAAGCTCCCCTGGAGGAGCTCCTCAAGATTCCCCAGGTGGACGATTCAATTATGGCCCTTACATCTCCCATTGCCCTTCCAGCGGAGCTATTGGAAGGGCTCAAGGCAGAGGACAAGAGGGCGGAATCCGCGGCTCTTAAGACGCACCAGGCCACTGCCTGGGCCATGTGCGCTTCCGCCAGCTCCTCTTATTTTGGCAGGGCAGCCCTCTTCTGGCTCCGCAAGCTACGGGCTGGTCTCCCGGCAGGCAACTCCAGGACTAGACAGGACATCACCAAGAATATTGCCGCCATGGAATACTCTGCTGACGCGTCCCTGGCAGCCACTAAATTTTCATCCAAGGCGCTGGCCTCGAATGTCACCTCGAGGCGCCTGCTGTGGCTCCGCCACTGGCAGGCCGATGTAAAAGCAAAATGGAAGGTGGCTTCCGCCCCCTTTAAAGAGGGTAAGCTGTTCGGCGAGGCCCTAGATCCATTTCTAACCGAGAACAAGGATAAGCGAAAGGTGCTCCCTCCGGTCACTAAGAAATAGGAGCGGAAGGGTCAGCCCTTTCGCAAGAATTCCTTTCGGAATAACGAGCCCTCCACCTCCACAGCCGGTCCCAGTCGCACCTACGGCACCTCGCAGGATCGCTCCCAGGATAGGCCCTCCTTTAGGGACAGAGGGAAGCAGCAGGGTTTCCTCCAACCTTGTTGGAGGTTATTCCAACAAGCCCTTTAGGAAGTCCAAGTGACCGTCACAGGGCTCCCCCCATAGACGGCCGGCTCCAGCTCTATGCCGCACAATGGGAGGAAACCACGACGGACAGCTGGGTCAGGAACACGGTCCGCCACGGGCTGACTCTGGAGTTCCTGTCTTTCCCCCCAAGAACCTTCCTCCGTTGCCCTATCCCCAGATCCGCCCACAAGCTACAACTGATGAGGGCGGAGATAGAACACCTTTTAGAGATAGCGGCCATAGAGGAGGTCCCCAGGGGTCAAGAAGGCAGGGGGTTTTATTCCATCCTCTTCCTGGTCCCCAAGTCATTGGGGGTGAGGGTGATCCTGGACCTCAAGAAGCTGAACAAGCATCTGGCGTACAAGCGCTTCAAGATGCAGTCCCTCCAGACCATCCTGGGCTGCGTCAGACCGGGCGATCTGCTGACATCGATCGACCTGAAGGAGGCGTATCTACATGTTCCAATCTACCCGGCGCACCGCCAGTTCCTTAGGTTCCAGTTCGCCCATCGCCATTATCAGTACAGGGCCCTTCCCTTCGGGCTCTCGGCGGCCCCGTGGACATTCACCAAGCTGCTGGCAGCTGTAGCCACATGACTCCGGTCTCTGCCCGTGAGACTGGAATGCTACCTGGACGACATCCTTATCCATTCGTCGTCCAGGGGGCAGGCCCACGCAGACCTGGCCACCACCATCAAGACCCTGCAGCTTCACGGGTTCTCCGTCAACCTCACCAAGAGCCACCTGAACCCGACCTGCAGGATCCAGCACCTCAGAACGACCATCGATTCCGAAACCTGCCAAGTCTTCCTCACTCAGGAACAAGTCGACAGCATCTGGACCCTGGTGAGGAGCATCCGCTCGACCGGGTCGGCCTCGATCCTCTCTCACAACTGATGGGGAAGCTGGTGTCTTGCATCTCGGTGGTCTCGTGGGCGCAGCTGCACACACGAGAACTACAATGGTTCCTGCTACCTCTCCAGAGGAAGAAGGCCAGCAACTCCAGATGGGTGGTACGGGTCCCCCCGAAGGTCCTTCGCTCCCTCCAGTGGTGGCAGACGGATGCCCTTCTCAAAGGCAGTTGCTTCAGGGAGCCGAAGCGGCTGATAATCACCACAGACGCCAGCCTCTTCGGCTGGGGTGCTCATCTGGGGACAGCGGTGGTTCAGGGCAGGTGGTCGCAGGCGGAGCTCGCCCACAACATCAACTGGCTGGAGCTCCAGGCCGCAAAACTCACCCTGCGCCACTTCCTCGACCAGGTCAGAGGCCGCAATGTACTGATTCTGATGGACAACATCGCCGCCAAGGCCTACATCAACCACCAGGGCGGCACGCGGTCTCTGGCTCTGATGTCAGAAGCGGAGGCCCTGGGTCGCTGGGCGGAGAGGCACCTGGCGTCAATTCGAGCAGACCACATCTCCGGCGTGGACAACGTGACAGCGGACTGGCTCAGCAGAACCACCATCCAGAACTCGGAATGGTGGCTGCACCCGAGACTGTTTTACCAGCTGTCCCAGAGATTCGGCCACCCGGTGGTCGACCTGTTCGCCTCGCCGGCCAACGCCCAACTTCCCAGGTACTTCACCCGGTTCCATTGTCCCAGGGCGGAGGGCATGGATGCCTTAAGATCCCGCTGGCCTCCGGGTCGTCTGTACGCCTTCCCCCCTCTTCCCCTAATTCCGCACGTCATCCGGAAGATTCTGGAGGAGGGGGCGGAGGTGCTCCTCGTCGCTCCCCACTGGCCGAGGAGGACTTGGTTTGCCGACCTAGTCAGCCTGTCGGTGTCCCGGCCGTGGCGCATACCTCAGGAGCAAATCTCCCTCAGCCAGGGGGTCGTCCAACACCCGGAGCCCCAGTGGCTACAGTTGGCCATCTGGCACTTGAGGGGGACCTCCTGAGGCTTCATCGCTTCTCCGACAGAGTCATCCAGACGATTCAGGCTTCTAGACGACCATCCACCGTCAGAATATACGAGGCAACATGGACTGCTTTCTCCCGTTGGTGCCTCAATCACCACCTTGTGGCATCCTCCGCGACCATTCCGCAAGTCCTGGAATTTCTTCAGGACGGTTTGGACAAAGGGCTAGCGCCAAACACTCTCCGTAGACAGGTGTCTGTCCTGAGCACCATTCTGTCTTCTGACACTCAACTACCGATTTCACGACATCCTCAGGTAAAGGGATTCCTGAAGGGGGCATCCAACCTTTGCCCGCCCATCATTCACAGATACCCTACCTGGGACTTGACTGTGGTTCTGCAGGCATTGACCGCATCACCCTTTGAACCGTTGCGGACGGTGGGCCTACGCCACCTTACGCTAAAGACTGCCTTCCTGATCGCCATCACCTCCGCCCGCAGAATTTCAGAGTTGGCCGCCTTATCTGTCAGGGGCGACCTTTGCATTTTCCACTCCGACAGAGTCATATTGAGACTGGACCCTGCCTTTGTCCCGAAGATTAATACAGTCTTCCACAGAGCGCAGGAAGTGATACTCCCTGATTTTTGCCCTCGTCCCAAGCACCAGAGGGAAGTCACTTGGCACAAATTGGATGTGCGGCGGGCGGTGCGCATTTACATCAAGCGAACAGCTCCTTTCCGTAAGTCGGAGGCCTTATTTGTGTCATTCCAGCCAGCCTCCATGGGGAAGAATGTCACGTCCTCTACAATAGGACGTTGGCTCAGAGCGTGCATCAAGATGTCTTACGAAACTCAGGCCAGACCGGTTCCCTCGCGCATAACAGCACACTCTACAAGGAGCGCTGCGACTTCGGCCGCCTGGGCTACACAAGCGCCAATTGAAGAAATCTGCCATGCTGCAACGTGGTCTGGTCCATCTCCATTTATACGTAACTATAGACTTGATTCTTTCACCTCAGCTGAGGCGTCTTTTGGGAGGAAAGTTCTACAGAGGGTCGTGGCAAGCATTT